>NW_027362762.1:470073777-471312628 GCF_046119375.1 Phyllobates terribilis
GCTTAGTTTTAAAGTAACTTTATTCTTTCATGAGTTATTTACAAATTTATGACCACTTATAAAATGTGTTCAAAGTGCCTGCCTATTGTGTTGGATTGTCAATGCAACCCTCTTCTCCCACTCTTGACACACTGATAGCAACACCGCAGAAGAAATGCTAACACAGGCTTCCAGTATCCGTTGTTTCAGATGCTGCACATCTGGGGTCATCTGAAGGCAATTGTCTATGCTGTGAAGATATTTTATATTGTTGCATATGGTATTGCAGTGTAAAGGTGACGTAGTAGTAGAATCATGGATTACAGTATATCACGTCCCTTCCTCTTTGATTGACCACTCTCCAAGACTCTTGACATCAGTAGTTGCTGCACCAAAATCCTGCACATGCTCAGTTCTTCCCCTTTACTTATTACACTCGATACATTCGCAGTGCATAATAAAAACTTATTTTCTGACCAAATTAAAGGAGATTTGCTGAATCATGTTCCACAGATTTTCTCATCACTAGTACCACATTTAATCTATGAGTAGGTATGTTCTCAATATTAGCCACTGGCATTGACCTGACTTAATGACATATTTAGAAATGCTTTTTCAATTCCCTTCTTTCTCTATTTTAAAACTTGGATCCTTATTTTTTTTGTTGTAGTACTTGAAAATCCAAAGTAATGAAAATTAGTAGCCACATATAAAACTGTTTCCAGCCTATGAAATATTTATGATATTCATATTATACTGTGATTAGTTTTGGAATGAAGTAAATAAAAATAGTTAAACATTTGTTTGTTCAAAATATTGTTCTACAGTTTTACTTGATAAATGGATTGAAGTAGTTTAATTTACACTGGTTTCCAGATGAATTCCTACCCACCAACGGTCTTTAAAGCACTCCATTAAAGGTGCACAGCCCTTCTTATTTTAATACCTTTAATCAGAAAAAATCTCTACAAAGAAAAGATATCAGTTTTTCAAGATTGTGCAGCTATGCAACACTAAGGTACCTTAAATTATTACCCCATTTAAAATAACACCAAATATTAAATTTTTCCACCCTAAAGTCATACTTCTGAGGTCACTTCTTAAAGTGGTCGTCTGGCTAAAATAGACATTATAGGACCCGCACTGATTAGCAGTACAGAATGTGGGACAAATTAAATAAATTCAATGAATCAGTAGTTTGAAGAACCTCCTTTAGCAGCATTAACTTGAAGTAATTAATTTCTATATCTGTCTCTCACATCATTTTGTAGGAATTTTGGCCCGCTCTTCTTCGCAATTTTACCTAAGTTCATTAATGTTTATGGACATTCTTTTATACACAGATCTCTTAAACTCCTGCTTCTAGAGATGGGATGTGACATGCAGAAGTAGTGCTGATGGTTTAAAATCATTCAGCAACTATTAGAAGTAACACAAGCACATGAGACAGGAAATGTTGTGCTCCAGAAGCATCCAGCAATTAGAGGGGTTAACACAGTCACAGGAAAACGGGAGTGTTTTAGCAGAGCACCAGGGGGATTGTGGAGAAGTTGTTTACTGTCTGGCTGGAGCCAAAGAGAAAGGTGGTGTGCGTGTTCTGTTTCTCACAGAAGTTCCCCTGTAAGTGAAAAGGATTCAAGTCAGGAGTGAAGCTAAGCACAGGTCAGGTAGAGTTCCTGAACTAACAGTGCAGATTATTGTAAGGCAGAAAGATAAGGACTGGAATAAATGGTGTCACAGGGATCATCTCTCTCAGCAAAGCCTCCCCCCTCCTCCATCTCACTGCGCTGTAAAGAATTCTGTGTTCATTAATGTGCCTTTGCATTAGAACTGTGCTGTCCTGTATTACTGGGAAAGCTGTGAACTGCTGTGCTGCTAAGGAAACTGTACTGTTTGTCACTGGAGCCTATTGCTCATAAGACTTAACTTGCACTGGCTGTGCGGCTTCTTATTAAATGCTACTGTTCTACCGTTTATGAGGACTCATGTCAAGTGTGTCTGGTCAGCAAGTGAAACAACCTACATGTCTGTGCATGAGGGTCAATACTCCTTTGTGCCTGAGAGAAGCTGCAGCACATGGTCTATGGTCGCCCTCAGTAACAGTTCCCCTAGGATTCCAAAGAATTCATGTAACTAAACTTGCCCCTATCAGAACCTAGCGGCGTGCGTCTAACAGGGAGAATTGAATTGCAGAACTCTGGTCCATCGGCCAGGTCACTAATCTATGACCGCTGGACAGAAGGCTTGTGTATCTCACCTCCCAGCATTCCTGGGTCTTCTTTTGATTAGCCAGGCTGGCGCAAAGTTATCTTTGTGGAGTGACAATGAAAAGAAGAGCCAAGAATGCTGGAGGGTAAGGACATTTTCAGGTCTCCAGTGCAGTAGTCACTGATTACTGACCTGGCTGATAGACCAGAGACCTGCAAATCCATCTCTAGATATCATAGCATTTCAATTGAGTTAAGGTCTGGATTTTAACTGAGCTTATTATAATACTTTGATTCTTTTCTTTTTCAACCTTTGTGATATTTTTGCTACCTCATCTGACCCTGAATCCATCCATGTATCACTTAGTTTATTTTGTGCAGCAGCACAATCAGTGTTCTTTGAAGCAGAGCTGAGAATGAACATGAAGCAGAGCTGAGAAAGTTAACCCCACCCACACCAAGTTCTTTATGTACCTAGTCTATTGATAGTGAGCTGCTTATTAGAGGAGGGGGTGTGGTCAGACCTGTGCTTGAACACCAGCTAGTCACAGCAATGATAATCTCCTGGTGATAAAACCTTCAGTGTAAGTAAACAATAACAAACAGCCTGTTAATCGACACATCATTAAAATCTGTGTTTTAACCATAACCTCCTGCTGTCCACAGATTACACAGAAAAAACTCCCTTTCATTACTTGCTGCTGAACAATTAATCAAGGACATTTGATTAGCTGCACCTGGTTGCAACTTACCAACTTAATTCCCTGGAATCAGTAAGGATGCACTTAATTTTTTACATGCTGCCTCTGCATTTTGGCTTAATTTTTGTAATATAAATAATAACACCACAGCCAGACAAGATATTTTGGTGCCCTAGGCAGATGAAGCCAAATGGGCCACACCCTCCCACCCAAAAGCAATGGAATGGGTCAGAGATTAAGGTAACAGGACCCCTAACACCCCCCCCCCCCACCGATAGGTTAGGTAACAAGCTTTGAGGACCACTATAATTAGAATTGTAACGTTTTTTATCAAAAAATAAAAAGGGTGCACTTTAAGGATCTGTCTTAATGGAGTGCAATTTGAAAGTTAGAGATCAATTCAGTCATTTTTTGCGGACATTTACACAATACGGGGGAACAATAGTGATATGCCTCCCTGATATCCTATATTTGTAATGTCAAACCAAAGGATAGTCATTGAAACTAATATAGCTTAACTATAATGGGGCAGTTTGGTTTCAATTCAGGTGCACTGTTCAGCATTTGGCAGACACCCTAATGGAAAATAAACAGACCCCCATTATAGATAAAGGGATACATTTGATAGTTTTTTCTTCCATCATGCGACAATTACAACTTTCACAAACTGATAGTGATTCTTATAGTATATTCATGAACTGATGATATTTTTGGTGATGTATTTCAGTTCTGGTGACATATTCATGTAGTGATGGTTGTTTTGGTGCTGTATTCATGTACTTCTGAAGGCTCCGGTGATGCATTCATGTAGTGATGATTATCCTGGTGATATATTCATTACCAGAACCACCATTAATACATGAATTTGAAACCAAAATCATCATCAGTGCATAATGAGAATATCTGAGCCATCAATATTACATGAAAATGGAACCAGAAATATCATTAGTAAATACTGTAAATACACTGTGTGCAGAATTATTAGGCAAGTTGTATTTTAGAGGATTATTTTTATTATTGATGAACAACTATGTTCTCAATCAACCCAAAAGACTCATAAATATCCAAGCTTAATATTTTTGGAAGTTGGGGTGTTTTTTTTTAGATTTGGCTATCTTAGGGGGATATCTGTTTGTGCAGGTAATTATTACTGTGCAGAATTATTAGGCAACTTCATAAAAACCAAATATAATCCCATCTCACTTGTTTATTTTCACCAGGTAAACCAATATCAGTGCACAAAATTTAGAAATAAACATTTCTGACATGCAAAAACAAAAAAAAAAAAATAGTGATCAATATAGCCACCTTTCTTTATCATGACACTCAACAGCCTTCCATCCATAGATTCTGTCAGTTGCTTGATCTGTTTTCAATCAACATTGCGTGCAGCCGCCACCACAGCCTCCCAGACACTGTTCCGAGAGGTGTACTGTTTTCCCTCCCTGTAGATCTCACATTTTATGATGGACCACAGGTTCTCTATGGGGTTCAGATCAGGTGAACAAGGGGGCCATGTCATTATTTTTTCTTCTTTTAGACCTTTACTGGCCCGCCACGCTGTGGAGTAGTTGGATACATGTGATGGAGTATTGTCCTGCATGAAAATACCGACTTCTTCCTGTACCACTGCTTGAAGAAGTTGTCTTCCAGAAACTGGCAGTAGGTCTGAGATTTGAGCTTCACTCCATCCTCAACCTGAAAATGTCCCACAAGTTCATCTTTGATGATACGAGCCCATACCAGTACCCCACCTCCACCTTGCTGGCGTCTGAGTCGGAGTGGAGCTATCTGCCATTTACTGATCCAGCCTCTGGCCCATCCATCTGGCCCATAAAGAGTCACTCTCATTCCATCAGTCCATAAAACCTTTGAAAAATCAGTCTTAAGATATTTCTTGGCCCATTCTTGATGTTTTATCTTATGTTTCTTGTTCAAAGGTGGTCGTTTTTCAGCCTTTCTTACCTTGGCCATGTCCCTGAGTATCACACACCTTGTGATTTTTGATACTCCAGTAACGTTGCAGCTCTGAAATATGGCAAAACTGGTGGCGAATGGCATCTTGGCAGCTTCACGCTTGATTTTCCTCAATTCATGGACAGTTATTTTGCACCTTTTTTGGCCAACAAGCTTCTTGCGACCCTGTTGGCTATTTGCCATGAAACGCTTGATTGTTCGGTGATTACGCTTCAAAAGTTTGGAAATTTCCAGACTGCTGCATCCCTCTGCAAGACATCTCACAATTTTGGACTTTTCAGAGCCCTTCAAATCTCTCTTCTGACCCATTTTGCCAAAGGAAAGGAAGTTGCCTAATAATTAAGCACACCTTATATAGGGTGTTGATGTCATTAGTCAACACCCCTCCTCATTACAGAGATGCACATCACCAGATTTGCTTAATTGGTAGTTGGCTCTCAAGCCTATGTAGCTTGGAGTAGGACAACATGTATAAAAAGTATCATGTGATCAAAATACTCATTTGCCTAATAATTCTGCACACAGTTTATGTCACCAGAACCACTATCATACATGAATACCTCACCAGAACTACCATTAGTACATGAATGCATCACTAGAACCACCATCAGTACATGAATATAACAACAGACTCACCATGACTACATAACTACGTCACCAGAACTGCCAGCAGTACATGAATACATCACTAGAAACACAAATACACAAATACATCACCAGAACCACAAGTACTTGAATACAAGAATCAAGCTTACAAGCATACAATTGTAATGTCAAGTCATCCCATAAACAATTGTATCACATGAACCTACAACCCCCAAACTCCCAGTTTGTCATTAACACTGGTAAGGTGGTAAGTAGATATTGGGAGTTGTTGTTACCAGCCATCATCAGACTGTTGACTATACATGACGTAGTCAGCACCACAAATAAACTTTTAGATCCAGTACATTATAAGTGAAAATAAGTGTTATTAAAATGCCCTCTGTATAACAATATCTGGCCATATTGGACCCTAAATAAGCTTCCTATGGTAAATGGCCTTCGCACTGTCTGCCTTAATGAGATATAACCACCACAATGTCTATCTTTATCAGCCCTTCATTTCATGGTTCCCTGCACAGCCCTTCATTTCATGGTCCCATGCACAGCCCCTCATTTCATGGTCTCATGCACAGCCCCTCATTTCATGGTCCCCGCAAAGCCCTTCATTTCATGGCCCCTCGCAAAGCCCCTCATTTCATGGCCTCCCACACAGCCCATTTCATAGCCCCCCGCACTGCCCATCATTCATGGTCCCATGAACAGCCTCTCAATTCATGGTCCCCGCACAGTCCCTCATTAAATGACCCCTCAACACAACTTCTAATTTCATGGCCTGCTGTACAGCCCCTCATTTCATGGCCCGCTGTACAGCCCCATATTTCATGGCACCCCGCACAGCCCCTCATTTCATGGCCCTCCACAAAGTTCCTCATTTCATGGCCACCACACAGCCCCTCATTTCATGGCTCCTGCACAGTCCCTCATTTCATGGCCCTCCATAAAGCCCCTCATTTCATGGCTCCCCGCACAGCTCCTCATTTCATGGCCCCCACACAGCCCCTCATTTCATGACCCACCTCATCCAACTCCTAATTTCATAGCCCCCTATACAGCTTGTAGCATCGGCCTGTCTGCCTCCTGCAGAAGAGATGCCGTCCCCCTTACCGCCGCGGTCCTGCTCAGGCATCTTCTGGCCTCCCTGCAGCTGCTTCCCTGGCTCTGTGCTTAGGGCGCGCGCTCCCTCCCTCTTAAAGGCGCTTGCCATCCTAAAAAGTCCCCGGCCAATGGCCGGAGGACTTCCCCTATAAAAGGCACCTCCTCCAATATGGAGGTGCCCATGCAAGGTTGTATCTTTGTGTGTTATACTCTGCTTCAACCCTCAGGTCCCGCTGCTAGCCTGACTACCAGTCCAGCCCGCCAGCCAGACTACAGTCCAGCACACCAGCCAGACTACAAGTCCAGCCCGCCAGCCAGACTACAAGTCCAGTCCGCCAGCCAGACTACAAGTCCAGTCCGCCAGCCAGACTACAAGTCCAGTCCGCCAGCCAAACTACAAGTCAGACTATGTCGGGGCTTTCTGAACCAGTGCACGCTGCACTTTGAACTTCTGCCACATCAGTCTCCTTCCGACCGGACCAAGGTGGCGTTCGTCATGTCTCACCTCACCGGAGAAGCATTGGCATGGCTTAACCCTCTATGGGAGAGAGAGGATTCCCTGGTGTCTGATCTTCCGGCTTTCCTCACTGCCTACCAGAAGGTCTTCGATGAACCCGGATGAAGGATTTCTATGGCCTCCTCATTGCTCCATCCAAAGGAGTCTCACCATGGCCCAGTATGCCATACGGTTCCATACCCTCGCTTCTGAGCTTGTCTGGGACAACGAGGCCCTGGTGTCCACCTTCTGGGAGGGCCTTTCTGGTCGGATTAAGGACAAGTTAGCCGGCCGGGTCGTTCCTACCACCCTGGATGACCTGGTGTCACTAGCAACCCGGATTGACATCCGTTTCCTAGAACGTGCTAAGGAGACTACCCGGGAGAGAAGATTTCTTCATCTTGCTCCTGCTATCCAGAGACCTGCTTCCCAACCTGCAACTCCCCGGGCACGCTCGCCCGAACCTATGCAGATCGACCAGACCAAGATGGTCAAATCTCGCCAAGAGACACGCCGAGCCGAGGGGAGCTGTTTCTACTGCGGCAGTAAGGAGCACCTGATTCGTTCCTGCCCGGTGAAGCCGGGAAACTCCAGTGTCTGGGACCGCTTGGGGAGGTCGTCCTAGGCAAAAATAAATCCTCCCCATTCTTGACTTTATCCGTCTCTATTTCCTGTGGAGAGAACCGCTTCTTTGAAACCACACATCTGGATTCCGGAGCCGCTGGGAATCTCATATCCCAGTCCCTTGTAGAGAAGTATCATATTCCTACCAAACCTCTGGTCGAACCATTGGCAGTCGCTTCTGTGGATGGAAGACTCCTTCCGGTGACCATCTTGCTCATCACAGAGCCCGAGACCCTGCAGGTGGGAATGCTGCACTCGGAGAGGATCTCCTTCCATGTGCTTTCCGGACTCTCTCACCCCCTTTGCTAGGTCTACCCTGGCTACAGAAAAATGAACCTGTTCTGAACTGGCAATCCGGTGAGGTGCTCCGTTGGGGGCAGGATTGCCATGAAACCTGCCTGGTTCCGGTTCGCCCAGCGCGACCCCCAACTTCTCCGACTAATTTACCCGGTCTACCGGCACCCTACTGGTCCTATGCTGATGTCTTCGACAAGAAGGAGGCAGAGACTCTGCCACCCCATAGGCCATATGATTGCCCTATCGACCTGATACCCAGTGCCACTCCACCCCATGGGCGTATCTACCCATTGTCGTTGGCCAAAACCCGGGCCATGTCGGAGCACATGGAAGAAAATCTGGCTAGGGGATTCACCAGGAAATCTTCCTGCCCGGCGGGAGCCGGATTCTTCTTCGTTAAAAAGAAAGACGGTTCACTACGTCCATGTATCTACTATAGAGGACTCATCCATATAACTGTCAAAAACAAATACCCTCTGCCACTCATCTCTAAGCTGTTCGACTGCATTAAAGGCGCGAAGGTCTTCACCAAGCTCGATCTTCGTGGGGCATATAACCTGGTCCGGATCCGCCAAGGAGACGAGTGGAAGACGGTATTCAATACCCGGGACGGTCACTATGAATACCATGTGATGCCCTTCGGTCTCTGTAATGCTCCCGCCGTCTTCCAAGAATTAGTTAATGACATCTTCCGTGACCTCTTATATTCTTGCGTGGTGGTGTATCTGGACGACATCTTGGTCTTCTCTCCGGATCTTGCCTCACATCGGAGGCATGTTCGTCAGGTCCTGCTTAGGCTCAGGCAGAATCACCTATATGCAAAATTTGAGAAATGCCTCTTTGAGCAGTCCTCTCTTCCGTTCCTGGGCTATATTATCTTTAAGACATGTCTATGGATGGACCCTGAGAAGGTCTCTGCCGTCTTAAAGTGGCCCCGTCTGGAAGGGCTGAAGGCGATTCAGCGATTCCTGGGCTTCGCCAACTATTACCGTCTCTTCATCCCACATTTCTCTTCCCGGACTGCTCCCATCTCTGCTCTCACGCGAAAGGGAGCAAATCCTAAGGAATGGCCGTCTGAAGCGGAGGAGACCTTCCTCTCTTTAAAACAATCCTTCTCTTCTGCCCCTGTGCTGCACTGTCTGGACAACAACAAACAATTCTTTCTGGAGGTTGATGCTTCCTCTTCCGGAGCCGGAGCGGTGCTCACCCAGAAATCTCCATCGGGGAGAATGGTAACCTGCGGCTTCTTTTCCAAGCTCTTCTCCTCGCCAGAGCGCAACTACTCCATAGGAGACCGAGAACTGCTAGCCATAAAATTGGCGCTGGAGGAGTGGCGTTACCTGCTCGAGGGGACTCTGCACCCGGTGGTCATCTATACTGACCACAAAAACTTGACTTATCTTCAGAACGCCCAAAGACTTAATCCGCGTCAGGCCCGGTGGTCTTTGTTCTTCGCCTGCTTTAACTCTACCCTACATTACCGCCCGGCGGACAAGAACGTTAAAGCAGATGCCTTGTCCCAATCCTTCCTGTCTTCCGATCAAGAGGAGGGGCCTATGCATATCATCGATTCCTCCAAAGTGATGAATGTGGCCCCCTTGGATCTGTCTCGTTTCCCACACGGTAAGATGTTTGTAGCGGTGCCGGATTGTAAGAAGCTTCTTCTCTGGGGTCATCTACACTAGCCGGCCATGCTGGCCAGAAGAAGACCTTCCTGCTCATTACCCGGCATTACTGGTGGCCTACCCTGCGCCAGGATGTGGTAGACTTCGTCACGGCCTGTTTGTCCTGTGCCCGCAACAAGGTTCCCAGACATCTTCCTGCCGGTCATCTCCTGCCTCTTCCCGTACCTGCTGCCCCATGGCAACACATTGCTATGGGCTTTATTACGGATCTCCCTGTTTCTGCCGGTTGTACGATCATTTGGGTGGTCGCTGACCGCTTCTCTAAAATGGCCCACTTCATTTCTCTGCCTGGTCTCCCGTCTGCATCTGTGCTGGCTAAGGACTTCATCCATCACATCTTTTGTCTCCACAGCCTACCCCTCCACATTGTGTCTGATCGAGGGGTCCAGTTCACTTCGCGCTTCTGGAGAGCTACGTGTAAGCTGCTGGATGTCACCCTGGATTTCTCCTCCGCTCACCATCCACAGTCCAATGGCTAAGTGGAGCGTATCAACCAGATCCTTACCAGCTACCTCCAGCACTTCGTCAACGCTCACCATACCAATTGGGTAGAGCTCCTACCTTGGGCCGAGTTTTCCTACAACAACCATGAGAGCAAATCTTCTTCCAAGTCCCTGCTCTTTGTGGTCTACGGTAAACATCCCCGGATTCCGTTTCCCGTTTACGCTTCTGTGGACAACCCGGCTGCAGAGTCTCTGGTCAGCGAATTTTCCATTATTTGGGAGGACACTAGATCCGCACTTCTTCAATCGTCCGAGCGGATGAAGAGGCATGCTGATAAGAGATGTCTGGATCCACCTCAATTCCGTCCGGGAGACAAGGTTTGGCTCTCCTCCTAACATGATCATCTCAAAATACCCTCCTATAAGTTGGGTCCATGGTTCATCGGCCCATTTGAAGTCCTCAAGCAAATCAACCCAGTAGCCTACAAATTAAAACTCCCGGCCACCTTACGGATTCCCAACTCCTTCCACGTATCTCTCCTCAAACCAGTTGTGCTTAATTCTTTTTCCAACAATCCAGGTACCTCCCCAGCTCAGGTCTCCGCTGAGGACATCTATGAGGTAGAGAACATTCTGGCCACCAAGAGGGTAAGAGGAAAATCTTTTTTTTCTGGTGGATTGGAAGGGGTTTGGCCCAGAGGAGAGAACTTGGGAAGCCAGGGAGAACATCCATGCCCCGTTTCTCCTTAAAAAATTTCTTGCTGGCCAGAAAAAGAGGGGGCGTAAAGGGAGGTATTGTAGCATCAGCGTCTCTGCCTCCTACCCGGCAGAGACGCCGTCCCTCTTACCGCCGCGGTCGTGCTCCGGCGTCTTCTGGCCTCCCTGCAGCTGCTTCTGGTGCACGCAGCTTCCCTAGCTCTGTGCTTAGGGCGCATGCGTTCTCCCTCCCTCTTAAAGGGGCCGCACGAGCCATCCTAAAAAGTCCCCGGCCAATAGCGGGAGGACTTCTCCTATAAAAGGCACCTCCTCCAATATGGAGGTGTCCGTGCAAGGTTGTAGCTTTGTGTTTTATACTCTGCTTCAGCCCTCAGGTCCCGCTGCTAGCCTGACTACCAGTCCAGCCCACCAGCCAGACTACAGTCCAGTTCGCTAGCCAGACTACAAGTCCAGTCCGCCAGCCAGACTACAAGTCCAGTCTGCCAGCCAGACTACAAGTCCAGTCCGCCAGCCAGACTACAGGTCCAGCCTGAAAGCCAGACTACAAGTCCAGCCCGCCAGCCAAACTACAAGTCCAGTCCACCAGCCGGACTACTAGTCCAGTCCGTCTGCTTGTCTATTCTCCAGCCCGACAGTCTGTCTGCTGCCAGTCCGCCAGTCTGTCTATGGGCTCTGTCCTCCTGCTTACCTGGAAGCACCTGTCCCTTACCTGCCGTGCCTGCCAGCCCACTTACCTAGAAGCACCTGCCTGTTACCTGCCGTCCCTACCAGCCAGCCTACCTGGAGGCTCCTGCCTGTCACCTGCTGTGCCTGCTAGTCCGTCTGCCCAGATCACCCGTCAGCCTGCCTGCCGTGCTCATCTGCTGTACTGGTCAGTCCCTGCCTTCTGACCCATGGGAGTCACCTGCTCTCATACAAGGTAGGTCCCCAGAGTAGCACCTGGTCCCTCTGCTCGGTCCCTCCCAGGTCATGGAGTCGATTGAACCGCTGTACGACCTTGGTCAGTCCGAGTTGATACCTAGTTATGCCCCTCTGGTCCCTCCTTGAACCGCAGTACAGAGGTTCCACCACCTGGATCCGTAACACAGCTTTTCATCTCATGTCCCCCCTACACAGCCCTTCATTTTATGACCCCCTACACAACCCCTCATTTCATAGCTCCGGCCCAGACCATAATTTCATGGCCCCATGCACTGCCCCTCACTTCATAGCACCCCCACAGATGCTGATTTCATGGTCTCCTGCACAGCCTCTCATTTCATGGCTCCCTGCAAAGCCCCTCATTTCATAGCATCCACACAGCCACTTATTTCATGGCCCCAGAGCACAGCTCCTCATCTCATGGCCACTCGGACAGCCCCTTATTTCATGGCCCCACCGCACAGCCCCTCATTTAATGGCCAAATAATATAAATTAAAAAAAAAACATCTTATACTCACCTTATCCAGGCTCCCCACCCGCCATCTCCTCTTCTACTGCAGCGGGTGTTGGACATTGTGATGACGTCACTGCATGGCGCTGTCCGATATCCCGGCGTGCGCTGCCTCCAACAGGGTTCAGGCCAGAAGTGACCTGCATTCTGCTGGAATTCCTGGTGGAGTAGGAGGCTGATTCCAGCTCTGCTGCTGTCTTACTGACGCAAATACAATTGAGAGGAGGGATTGACAGCTGGGGTGCTCGCCCACACCCCTGCTGTCAGTGTGCTAAATGCCTGCGACTGGTGGAAGATACCGGGTGGCCCCAGGCATTCAGCAATTGTTTTCTAAAGTGCATCCCCTTCGGGAAGGCAAAATGTAGTGCACTAGGCGGGTGCCTACCCCTTGTCCCGGTCCTGAATGACACAGTGTAATTTGTTTTGTGTTATTGTTCATCTGAGGTTGTGTTTCCCTCATTTTAATACTTCCTAAGCACCAGATGTTTTTTTACTCTGTCCTGATGAGAGATTATTGAATATATCAAGATTCTAATTTTCCAAACTACATGGATTTTACCAGTAAATTCAATTTGCAATAAATGTATTCTTATGGAATTGAAAGTGCCTTATTATACTCTAGGGTATCTCCAGATCCAAAAGAATGATAAACATAAGATGTAGAAAAAAAATAACTAATATCTCATTGCTCACCTCTCTGCCCTTCCCACTGCTTGCTGTCTGGTCCTCTGTGCTTCTTTTTACTGCCACCAGGCACTGAAACCCTGGGGCCTCTTTACTCTAGGCAAGGACTTCCAGTCGCAACCCGGCATAATATGACCCATGCATGCCAATCTTAAGGTTACAACACATGTCAAGATGTCACAACATCGCAACCTTGTGATGCCCATGCACGTTGAAGTCCTGGGCCTGGTGGTGACCAGAAGTCCCAGCCTAACAACGCACATCGCAGTTTCATGATGTATATTCTCAGGGAGTCCCGGGACGGATCACAGACAGAAGTCCTACCATAGCATGAAGAGTCCCAGGGTGTCAGTACCCACCAGCATTAAGAAGAGGCACCGTGGACAAGATGTGGGACACTGAGCTGCAGGGAGAGCCAGAGAGGTGAGCAATGAGGCATTTTTTATTTACTTTTTTTGCCAGCCATCTACAGTTTGCAAAATGGCAACCAGCTAAAGTGGAACAAATTACAAAAAAAATCGTACTCTGCAGAATATGGATTTTATAAAATTAGAGTAGAATTCAATTGCACTCGAATTTGCCCAACTCTTGTCCCAGTACTTAAACAATAAAAGTTAATTATAGTTTACTTAGTTTATGCTGAATTTCTGGTACAAGACAGTCATCAGTCCCAAGCTTGAATTTACGGTAAACTGTTGTTGATAGTAAAGGAAACTATTAGTTTCTCAAATTACTTAGTTCTAAAGGATTTCAATCAGTTGTGACTTTCAAGAGCTTTGGATATTTAGTTTAGTGTTTAAATTCCCTCTTTCTATTGATTTTTTAATATTTTCCCCTAATGAATGCGAGAATTGTCTTCCCAAATATTACTAATCTTCCCATGTAATCTTCCAATACTTTTTGCATTACTCATGGAAAAGTGTTAAAATAATTTAGCTGTGAGAAAATGTGATCATCATTTATCAACTTCATTGATTGTGCAAATGAGCAGATTAAATGCTTACAGGTGTCACTGAATGATGTCACTTTCAATTAAAAAACAAATCAGCACAGAATATTGCTCAATTGACTAATCCCAGAATGGTTGCTGCTGATGAGCAGTGATTCAGCTGTGAATCACTACTAATATTGCTGAAATAGCCATTATGCATGTAGACGTAGGTGACTGTGAAGTGATGCATAATAGTGACATTAATAATATGACTATGCAAACTGCAAAATGATAAACTGAACTCATGGATAACAGCCAACTGCAAACACAACTTTCTTACTTGTCCTGCATTTATTGAGTAAATCACGCTAAAACTATACAAATGAAAGTTTGCGATTGTACATAGTGAATCACACTGAGGTCTGTTTAGGAAGGTTATAATGTAGTCCAATTTAGATTCTGCATTATGAGACTCTAAGTGACTACTTATCAGGTAGAAAAAAATGTGTTTAAATTTGAATATGCACAACTAAAGTCCCACACACTCATTAGACTAATGTAAGCCAGTAGCTTATTCAAAGAGAACCAGGAGCACTTGGCCGAACGAGCGCTCCCATGTATAGGAGAGTTGGTTGAGATGGCTGTAAGTTGAATGATTGGCCAAATAATCGTTCATCCAACAGCCAATGTGTATAGCCAGCTTTACTCAAATACTGTCATTATCAAATGTCCATTCAAATCCCAAGATCAATGCTGGCGGGAGTTCCACTTTTAGTTAGTGTTCAACCCAGTAGACAGCATTCTATCTTGGCATGTCACCATACTGCTCCAACTTTTACAGAACAGTAAGAAGGACAAAAAGTGGCAATTTTGACCACAACTCTAACAACACCCCAAGTCACACCTATTTACCATTTCTTTTTAACCGCTTAACAACATGTACGGCACATAGAGTGTCTCTTCCTTTGGCGCGGGCTCCGGCAATGAACCCGCATCTTTCTGGGGACATTACTGCTGATCTGATTAGCTGCCATGTGCCCCTAACATCTGCGGGTGGAATTGCGATCAACCGCAAGCTGTTGAAATGTTAAATGCTGCTGTCGATCTCTGACAGCGGCATTTAACATGGTCCCAAAGGAAGGACGTCATAATTCCCGCCCTTCGGCGCCCATGTCACATGACCGTGGGTCGCCGATGTGTTGACATGACAACCAGGGATCTGCAGGAGATCCCTGCGGTTGTCATTGCTAGGATGCTATGAGCGCCGCCCAGTGGCTCATAGCAAGTGAGCATTTCTGCTCTCTGATGATCGACTGTGTGTAGCACAGGCGATCAGATGATCACAGCTTCTAGTCTCCCATAAGAATATTGAAGCATGTAAAAAGTAAAAGAAAAAAGTTTTTAAAAATATTAAATGCAAATTGTCTCTTCAGAGAGGAAGAGGATTATAACTCTAGTGCCACCTACAGGAAGTAGCAATCAAGGTTTAGTCCTCTTCCTCTCTGAAGAGACAATTTGCATATTTCCCAGAGGAGCATTGCTGCTTTAAAAGTCTCCTCACCTGACATGCTTAACACGTCACTCTCCGCAAAGAGAAATAATACCCCTAGATAAAAATATAAAAAAAAATGTATCAAATATAAAAGTTTAAATCACCCCCCTTTCGCCCCATTCAAAATAAAACAATAAAAAAAATCATATATACAGATATTTGGTATCACCACGTTCAGAATCGCAATCGGTAAACGGCGTAATGAGAAAAAAATTAAAACGCTAGAATTACGTTTTTTGGTCACCGCAACATTGCAATAAAATGCAATAACAGGCGATCAAAACATTATATCTACCTCAAAATGGTATCACGAAAAACGTCAGCTCGATTCGCAAAAATAAGCATCACCCGGCCACAGATCCTGAAAAATGGAGACGCTACGGGTCTCAGAAAATGGGGACTTTTTTTTTTAACACTTAACACATTTAATACTTTTTTCACCACTTAAATAAAAAATAACCTATACATGTGTGGTATCTACAAACGCGTAATGACCTGAAGAATCATAATGGCAGGTCAGTTTTAGCATTGAGTGAACATGATAAGAAAAAAAACAAGAACTGGAATTGCACTTTTTTATTGCAATTTCACCGCACTTGGAATTTTTTTCTAGTTTTCCAGTATACGAGATGGTAGAACCAATGGTGTCATTCAAAATTACAACTTGTCCCACAAAAAATAAGCCTTCACATGGTCATATTGACCAAAAAATAAAAAGTTATGGCTCTGGGAAGAAGGAAAGCAAAAAACGAAAGCGCAAAAAATGGAAAATGGCCCCGGGGGTGAAAGGGTTATCCAGGCAACAAGAGATATCAGAGGGAATTTTGACATTGACTGACTTTCAGCAGAGACTGTAGGGTGTTGACCCAAATCCAGGACTGTCTCACTGTTTCTGGGACCGTTGGGACTAGAGATGAGTGGATCAGTTCACAGAACTCCGGTCCACCATCCAGGTGAGTGGTACCCTGCGGCTGGATGTGAGGCCCGTGAATCTCTTACCTTCTAGTTTCCACGGCATTTTATTATCCAGAGCTGGCGCGACGTCATTTGTGTGTTATGCTCATCTCTATTTGGGACATATGGATTTATTTTTTTGTTCATTCATTCACAGTTGTAGCAGACAGAACTTTTTCACTTTAACAAACTGTTTTTTTGTGTCTGTAAGGCCATATTCAAAAGATGCATAAATACGGCGCTTTAGTTTTCTGCAGGTGTCCGCACCAAACTACCCATAATAATCTTCACTGATTATTGCATTTTGCAGCATTTTTTATGCATTTTACCCCTAATTTTATGCTTTTTTATGTAGATTTGAAATAGCGTTTTTAATGTGTTTTCATATTACAGAAAAGCTTTACATGCTTTACAGTTTTTTACAGCCATTTTTTTCAGGCTCAACCTAGATGCCTCTGGAGCAAAATCCCCCACAAAAACTGCACAGCTCAGCAGTGTCTTTAGACATGTGATGGGTGGAGTTTTCATGAAATCCCATCCACTTTGTTTGGACAGTTAAACACAGCAGAATTTCTGTGCAAAAAAAGCAGCAGACAAAATGTAGCATTTACACTACATGTGAACAAGGTCTAAATGTCTAAGCGAAGTGGATGTGATTTCATGAAAACTCCTGCCCTTGGTGCATCTATAGCCCCGTTTGTACTGTGTGGTTTTGCTTCTTTTTTCTCTATGGGTCTCTATATGTGGAACAAAAATCACATGTAGAAAAACAAAGTGGAATTTTTGTGTGTATTCTTGGAGAACAGGAGAAGTCCCAGAAAACTGGAGAAGAGCGAATGTTGTGCCTATCTTCAAAAAGGGGAAGAAGGTGAACATAGGGAACTATAGGCCTGTGAGCCTTATTTCTATAGCAGGAAAGATCTTTGAACAATTAAACATTATGTATGTAAGTACTTGGATAAGAATACAGTAATTAACCAGATCGAGCATGGGTTTGTAACTAATAAGTCATGTCAGACTAACTTAATTTCCTTCTATGACAGAATCACCAACTGGGTGGATCAGGGAAATACAGTAGATATTGTATATCTTGACTTCAGCAAAGCATTTGACAAAGTATCTCATACCATTCTTATTAAAAAAATGACAAACTATGGAATGAACAAGGCAACTGTTAGTTGGATTCATAACTGGCTTAGTGATCAGACCCAAAGAGTGGTCATAAATGGTTGCACATCCAGTTTGAAGAATGTCTTAAGTGAGGTACCACAAGGCCCTGTCCTAGGCACTGTGTTGTTCAACATCTTTATCATTGATTTAGATGAAATAATGAAGGGTAAACTGATTAAGTTTGCTGTTGACCCAAAGCTAGCAGGAATAGCTAACGCAAGAGAAGAGAGAAAGAAGATTCAAAAAGATCTGGAATTGTGGGCAGTAACTAACAGATTGGTTTTTAACATGGAGAAATGCAAAGTCCTACATCTGGGCAAAAAAAAAATGAAAAAAGAATATACAGAATGGGAGGAATAGGGCTAAGCAACAGCACGCGTAAAAAAGACATGGGTATACTTATAGATCACATACTGAACAGTGTGTTGCAGTTGTTATGAACTGCTACAAACACTAAGGAAAGATAGGAAAACTGTCCCTACAATAGGACTAAGCTGAATCCCTACGATGCAGCAGGGGACCTGTTCCTTGTGAACAGACCCGCCTAAGTCCTCAGCTAGTCTGAACGCAGACCTATAGATATAAGGGAGGGGTCCCTACAAGAACTAAGGACTGGGATATAGTTGGACACCTCCTAGCAGAAATTGTAGCAGAGCAAAGACAAAACAAACAAACAGAAGAACTATTGGTCAAAAGACCAAGCAAACTACAGAGTAAGGTACAAGACACCTGGCTAGCTTAAGAGTAAATGTAACACTGAAGTCCAGCAAGGCCAGGATGGCGGAGCTGGATTATATAGGCAAAAGGTCATGTGACCAGCAAAATAGAAAACACTAACAGGAGGGTTCTAACAGTACCCCCTCTTCTATGAGGATCCTCCAGGCCCAGGTCTATCAGGAAACCTCCTGTGAAACGCTCCGACAAGTCTAGGAGCAGAGACATCATCCGCCCTTACCCAGGAGTTATCCTCGGGACCGAAACCTTTCCAAGCGATGAGATACTGCAATCTCCCTCTATGCCATCTAGAATTAAGAATGCGAGAAATTTTATATTCACCGTCTTCCTCCACCGGAGGAACAGAGACAGTGGCGTCCCTATCAGAAACATCAGCTTTTTTCAATAAGGAAACATGAAACACCGGATTAATCTTCCAGGAGGTAGGAACCTCCAACCTAACAGCAGATTGGTTAACTACCTGAAGCACCTTAAACGGACCTACAAACTTCGGGCCCAATTTCTTAGAAGGAATCCTCAACCGTAGATTCCTAGAGGACAACCAAACCATGTCACCAACAGTAAACAAAACCTCTTGACGTTTCCTGTCAAAGTACCTCTTGGATTTTTTGTTAGCCTCTTGAAGGTTACGACGTACATCAGTCCAAACTCTCTCCAAATCACCGGAAAAATTCTCCTCCTCCGGCACAACCGATACCAATTTGGAGAATGACCCAAACGACGGATGTCTCCCAGTACAACAAAAAAAAGGAGAACACCCAGCAGAAGAGGATGTATGGTTGTTAAGAGCAAATTCAGGCTGTGGCAGAAACTCAAACCACCCCTCTTGATTGTCAGCCACAAAACAACGCAAAAACTGTTCAACATCCTGGTTCTTTCTTTCTGTCTGTCCATTAGACTCAGGATGATAACCAGACGTAAATGACAAATGGATTCCCAACCTGTCACAAAAGGCACGCCAAAAACGAGCCACGAACTGAGGTCCTCTATCGGAAACAATGTCGGTAGGAGCGCCATGGAGCCTGACAATTTCTTTAACAAAAGCCTTTGCGAGTGTCTTGGCACAGGGCAGTTTGATGAAGGGAACCAAGTGACACATCTTGCTAAAACGGTCCACGACCACCCAGATAACAGTGAAACCCTCAGAGGCAGGAAGGTCAGTAATAAAATCCATAGCAAGATGCGTCCAAGGAGCACTAGGAACCTCCAGAGGGCAAAGCAACCCCGCAGCAGGAGCATGTGAAGACTTAGATCTAACACACACAGTACATTGACGCACTCACTTAATGACTTCCTTCTGCTACCCAGGCCACCAAAAACTGCGACCTACAAGTCTCTTAGTCTCCGAAATTCCTGGATGACCTGCCAACCGAGACTCATGACACTCCACAAACAAATCTCTCCTAAAGTTCGTAGGCACAAACAACCTCCCATGGGGAGTGTTAGGGCATCCTCCTCAGCTTTCAGAATCCCATCTTCCAAAACGGAGTCCAATGCTGCTATCACAACACCTTCCTGTAAAATTCTCTCCTCCTCCTCGGTACCAACCATGGGAGAAAAACTGCGAGATAAAGCATCAGCTTTTACATTCTTGGTACCCGGGATGTAAGTAACAGAAAAATTAAACCGCGAAAAAAAAAGTGCCCACCTAGCTTGACGGGCATTCAAGCGCTTGGCAGCATCAAGATAGATCAAATTCTTATGATCAGTAAAAACCTGAATGGGAAATTTAGCACCTTCCAAGAGATGACGCCAATGTTCAAATGCGAGTTTAATCGCCAGCAATTCCCGATTACCGACATCGTAATTAAATTCGGTCTCAGAAAATTTTTTTGAAAAAAAAGCACAGGGATGTACTCCCTCCTTGTTTTCCTGAGACAAAACAGCACTGACCCCCACCGAAGAAGCATCAACCTCGACCAAAAAAGGCTTGGTCTCATCAGGCTGCATAAGGATGGGGGCAGAACTGAACCTCTCCTTGAGATACACAAAAGCTTCAATGGCCTCAGTAGTCCACTGGACCGTATTCGCACCATTCCTGGTGAGATCGGTCAGCGGCTTAACAATTATAGAAAAATTCTTAATGAATTTTCTGTAATAATTGGCGAAACCCCAAAATCTCTGTATTGGTTTCAAACCAATAGGCCTAGGCCATTCCTGCACCGCCTGAACCTTCACCGGGTCCATCTCAAAGCCCTCGCTGGAGATAATGTAGCCCAAAAAACTAATTCTCTGCACAGCGAACTCACATTTCTCCAGCTTAGCAAAAAGTGAATTGTCGCTTAACAACTGAAATACCTCACGTACGCTCTGCCAATGAAATTCCAGATCCGGCGCAAAAATCAAAATGTCATCCAAATACACCACCACATTCTTACCGATCAACGGTCTTAGGATGTCATTAATAAGGTTCTGAAAAAATGCTGGTGCGTTGGTAAGATCAAAGGCATAACCAGATTCTCAAAATGACCCACTGGAGTGTTAAAAGCAGTTTTCCACTCATCACCTTCCTTCATACGTAGCAAATTGTATGCTCCCCGGAGATCAATCTTAGAGAACCACTTGGCCCCCACTAACTGGTTGAACAAGTCAGGAATTAATGGCAGTGGGTAGGAATTGCGTACTGTAATTTTATTAATTTCGCGAAAGTCCAGACATGGACGTAAACCGCCGTCCTTTTTTTTTACAAAAAAAAATCCAACAGCCACAGGTGACTTAGAAGTAGTGTTGAGCCACCCCCGTAGTGTTCGAGTTCGGTTCGGTTCGTCGAACACCCGTGTGTTCGCCGAACTGTTCGTCGAACTGTTCGTCGAACACCTTCGAACACCGTTAAAACCAATGGCAGGCAAACAAAAACACATAGAAACACATAGAAAACACCTTCAAAGGTGTACAAAAGCTGACAAACTGCTCAGACGACACAACTAACACATGGAAAAGTGACAAGTACATATAGTCATGCGAAAAGAAAAGAGGTGGAGGAGTAAAAGGAGGGGGAGACACAGATATAGGCATGTCATGCCCTTCTAAAATCCAAAAAGTGAGAAGCCGACACGTTCAGTCTGCTCCTGCCCGTGCCACCTCCGTATCGCCGGGTTTGTGCCAGAGCCGCGGTGAACCCTGACGGCCAGCCCCCCTCTCCCAATACTGGTGCCTGTCCGCTGGTGGGTCGAGCGAGCCCCCCTGTGGTGGGGGCAGCTCTAAGCTTTTTAATTTAAATTGTCTCTCTAATTTGAATAAATACACTTTAAATCCATTTACAAGGATCTATTGGAGGGCAAGTCTCATGCCAGCAGCCGCGTAATTCCAGCTCCAGTAGCGTCCACTAAAGCTGCTGCAGTTAAAAAGCTTTTATAAGGATCGAGCTCGGCTGTCCACCGCAAGGCATCCTACTGCCAGTCCGAGCCCCTATGCCTTGGGGTGCCTCCTGATGCTCTTCACTGAGTATCCCATGGTCACGAAGCATTTCCTTTGAAAAAATGAAGTGTCCAAACTACAGGTGGTGTAGCTTGCTTAACAGCCGGGATAATCCGCTGACTAGCAGACCCTGCTACTAGGCACAAAGTATTTCCTGGGCTAGATGCAGTTAAAAATTTGTAATTAGATACTCTCGTTGGATGCTGAGAAAGCATTCCATAGAGTCTCCTGGCACGCCATATATGATTCTCTTAAAAAGCTTGGGGTAGTGGTCTAGGGGACCCTTTTATAGCCAAAATCACGGCCCTGTATCGCAATACGTCACCTAGGCTGAAGATAAATGGAACTGTAGCACCCTGAGGGCTCGGTTGCTACAGAGGTATTGCACCTCACCCAGAGGTGTGATATCTCACTCTCAGGTAAGGATGTAGTGTGGATCAGGACCCGACACCTGCATGCATTACACCACATTGCCGTGGGGCAGGGCGACCAATATGCCCCTGAGATGGGCACGACAGTCCCTGTCCCTGGCTGGAGTGGGGGGAGGGAACACTGAGGAAGGGGAACCCTGTAGTGCAGGAGCAGGGAGGAAGCAGTTCCTGGGTGCATTGAGAAGGGAGTATAAAAGGTGGGCACCATCTTAATTCAGTGCAGAGAAGTCTGAGCAGAAGTGGCAGGGAGCAGGGGCTCTGCATGAGCTCTGCTCCGGAGGCGGGCCTAGTAACAGAGGCCCAGGCCTGGAAGAGGGAGAAGGAAGGAAGAGGAGCGGAGAAGGCTCCAGGAACGAGGAACGAAGGGATCTCAGGGGTGCGGACGGGCGAGTCGCCACCGCACGCCCGAATCCACCTGCGTGGAGGGGTCAGGCCAAAGGGGGAGACCGGTCCCCGAAACTAGTGGAGGCAGGAAACGACCCTCAGCTAGAAACAGGAGGCTGTGACATTTTATGTGGCGCAGCTCCTCGCTACACCCGCTAGGAAGGCACCACATAGGGTCAGGGAAACTGGCGCCAAGTTTACCAAGAGGAGGCCCGAGGCAGCCGAACAGAAGGGTTGGTAAGAAAGGCCAGACAAAGGACACACAAAGGGGGTCCTGTGAAGCACTCCAAAGTTATCTGGGAGTTGTCTGAGCCCCTCACCTGGTGAGCACAGTACGACGTGGGCAGCCGTTACCTGCAGACGTGGTCTGGATAATAAGAACTGTGAGTAAAGGCCCTGGACTGCATCACTGACTCCGTGTCATTACTGCTGCTGCCCTGCACCATCACCCCCATCCTCCGCATACACTGCCCTGAGGCTATACTCCTCCCGTGGGGAGTTATGCTACGCTCTGCTGCACCCACAACACCAGCCTCAGCGGTCTGCCCTGGAGCGGCGGTTCACTCTGACCGCAATCCACGGGTGGCGTAGTCGGACATTTAAACATCAAAACCACATAAATAGTTCCGCCACTGGTTTGACCGCCCTGAGCCACGGAACCGGGTTGCCGCCACGGAGACTACAACCACCAGCATCCACCAAAAAGGGTCCGGCTCCGGGTGTCCAAGGCCCAGGGGGCACGTCAGAACATTTTCATCACCTTTCACAATCACCAATGGGACAAGGCAGGGATGTTCTCTGTCCCCTCTCTTATACATCCTAGTGACGGAGCACCTGCTCTCATCAATTCGCCATAACCCCAATATTAGGTGGATTGAGGTGGGAGGCACCGAGTACAAGTGCTCTCTATTTGCTGATGATGTCCTAGTATATATCACTCAATCACATATATCCATCCATGCTGTTATGGCTGAAATAGATCACTTTGTTACATGGTCAAATTTTAAAATCAATGCAGCGAAGTCTGAGGCCCTCGATGTCTCCCTCCCCAAATCCATATAGGATTCCATCCAGTCCAACTTTCCCTTTGCCTGGCCCTCACAGGGTATCAAATACTTAGGAATTCCTATTCATAGAGACCTCTCCCATCTATGTTATCTTAATTTTGGGCCCTTTATTGAACAACTCCATACAGACCACGGTTGGCAAGTTAAAACTGTAAGATTCACTACGTGAACCACTGGTGTTTTGTGGAAAAGCACATGTACACTGTGTTCCAAATTATTATGCAAAAAGTGTTTAGGAGTGATAAGGGAAGAATTTGTTTGTTTGTCAGTTAAACTCATTGATGGTGATGTGTGTCAGGGCTCTTTATATCACTGTAAGCAATTGCAGACACCTGTGCTAATTAGTTTGGCAGGTGTGTCCAATGAAAGGCAAGACTACTTAAGAAGGCTGTCTCACATTATTAAGCAGCCTACATTTTCTGCCAAAATGGGAAAGAAAAAGGATGTGTCGGCTGCTGAGAAGCAACAAATTGTGGAGTGTTTAGGTCAAGGCATGACTACAATCAACATTGTGCGATGATCAGGATGAAGTGTCTTGGCAATCAAGAAGTATGTAGCTGATTCACAGTACACATGTGTGCGTGCTGATAAGGGCAAATTGAGAACTCTTTCCTACAGGCAATTACGTCAGGTTGAAAGAGCAGCGGCAAAAAAGCCTTGTCATAGCAGCAGACAAGTTTTTGAAGCTGCTTGTGCCTCCAACGTCCCCCGAACAACAAGATGCAGGGTCCTTCAGAGGTTTGCAGCTGTGCATACGCCATCCTGTCGACCTCCTCTATCCACTTCACACAAGCAGAAACGGCTCCAGTGGGCCAAACATTACATGAAGACTGATTTCAAAACTGTTTTGTTCACGGATGAGTGCCGTGCAGCGCTCGATGGTCCAGATGGATGGAGTGGAGGATGGCTGGTTGATGGACACCCCATGCAAACACGGCTACAGCGCCAACAAGGAGGAGGTGGAGTAATGTTTTGGGCTGGAATCATGGGGAGAGAGATTGTCGGCCCCTTTAGGATCCCTGAAGGCGCTAAAGATGAACTCCATAATGTATGTGGATTTTCTCAAACAGCACTTCCTGCCATGGTTCAAGAAGAAGAACCGTGTATTTCACAGCAAGATCATTTTTCTGCATGATAATGCACCATCTCATGCTGCACATAAAACATCTGCATCTCTGGCTGATATGGGCATAAAAGGGGACAAACTTTTGGTGTGACCCCCATGCTCCCCTGACCTCTACCCCATTCAGAACCTTTGGAGCATCATTAAAAGGAGTGTCTATGATGGCGGGAGGCAGTTCACATCTAAGCAACAGCTCTGGGAGGGTATTCTGTCCTCATGCAAAACAATTGAAGCAGAAACCATCCAAAACCTGACAAATTCAATGGACGAGAGAGTTCAGAAGCTCCTTTCGAACAAGGGGTCCTATGTGAAAATGTAACATCACCTAGAATAAAGTTTTGAGTTGAAAACTGTTTGATTTCAGTTTCTAACAACCTGCTAATGCTTATAATTTCAAAAATGACCATTTTTTTTGTCTTTATTAAAATGAAAAGGTTGATCGAAAAGTTTGGGGGATCTAAGAGTGTGGCAACCCAGTAGTCATGATTACTTCGAATTCTGACAATATGAGGGTCATGCTGCAGGTAGTGCAGCAAGAAGGCACTTATGTGTCTTGCGCATCTCGGAGCCCCAAAATTATTTTCCGGGCTAGATGCAGCTAAAAATTATTATTAATTTTAAATCTGGTGAAGCTTTAGTATAGATGGCCTAATGGGATCAGTGCTGCACACTGCTACAAAGCCCAAATTATTTTCCAGTCAAGATACAGATAAACATGATTAGTAATTTTAAATCTGGTGCAGCTTATTATAGATGGCCTAATAGAATCAGTGCTGCACACTGCTACAAAGCCCAAATTATTTTCCAGCCAAGATACAGATAAACATGATTAGTAATTTGAAAGCTTAAAACGGTTGGTAGGGTGATTTTAACCAATCATCAAACTTTTACTCTCCCCAGGATGACACAGGGGTAGAAAAGTCGTTTCGGATCCATGATTTGTTCATCTTTATGAACGTGAGTCTGTCTACATTATCAGTGGAGAGCCGCGTGCGCTTATCTGTCAGCACACCACCAGCAGCGCTGAACACACGTTCAGACAGAACGCTGGCTGCGGGGCATGACAAGATCTCCAAGGCGTAAGTGGCTAGCTCCGGCCATTTATCCAGATTGGAAGCCCAAAAAGAGCAAGGGTCCAGTGACACAGTCGTGGCTTCAATGTTTACTTGGAGATACTCTTGTACCATCGTCTCTAGGCGTTGACTATGTGTCAGACTTCTTGTCTCCTGTGGCCTTGCAAAGGATGGGCTAAAAAAGTGGTGAAATGATTCCGCAAAATTGATGTTACCAGCAGATACTGTGGTTCTGTTATGGTTTGAGTGCTGAACACTTGACGGTCCCACGGTTGGCAAGTTGGAACTGTGAGATTCACTACGTGCACCACTGGTATTTTGTGGAAAAGCACATGTAAGATTCTGCAACAGTCTCTGCTGATACTCCTGCATGCGTGCATCCCTTTCTATGGCAGGAATAATTTCTGCAAATTTACTTTTGTACCGGGGATCTAACAGTGTGGCAACCCAGTAGTCAGGATTATTTCTAATTCTCACAATTCGAGGGTCATGTTGCAGGTAGTGCAGCAAGAAGGCACTCATGTGTGTTGCGCATCCAGGAGCACCAAGTCCCTTTTGTGTTGGTGGCGAGGTAATAATCATGCTTCCTTCCTCTGTCCTCTCCCCCCAACCTCGCACAACAGAAATGTGATCAAGGTCTACCTCATCTGATGAGTCTTCCATCAGTTCGTCCTCCACTTCTTCCTGGGCTCCTGCACCTTCCTCACTAGTTTGGCTGCTACCATGCGCCCTGGTAAAACCATCTCCCCCACCCTCACATGCCTGCCGCCTTGGTGCTGCCGACCGTCTGGACCTTGCAGATGTTAGCCATTCCGCATACAACTCCTCCTCCTCTACTTCCTCCACCTCCTCTTGTGCCACCACTTGACTCCGAATTCTGTTTAACATGTGCTCCAGCATGTAAATCACCGGAATAGTCATGCTGATAATGGCATCGTCAGCACTAAACATCTTCGTCGCCATTTCAAAACGGTGCAGAAGGGTGCATAGGTCCCTGATCTGAGACCACTCCTCCAGCGTGATTTGCCCCACCTCTGGATCTCGTTGGCCCGGGCTATACGTCAGAACGTATTGCACCAGGGCTTGTCGGTGCTGCCACAGTCGCTGCAACATGTTCAGAGTTGAATTCCACCGGGTAGGCACATCGCATTTTAGCCGGTGAAGTGGCAGGCCCAACGACTTCTGTAGAGATGTAAGTCGCTGAGCTGCGGGATGCGAACGGCGAAAGTGAGCACACAGCGACTGTGCCCTCTGCAGAAGGCCATCTAGTCTGGGATAGTGGGCTAAAAATTGCTGGACAACCAGGTTCAACACGTGAGCCATACAAGGCACGTGTGTGACATTGCCCCGGCGAAGGGCCGCACCCAGGTTTGCAGCATTGTCGCACACGGCCTTCCCTGGTTTCAGGTCCAGTGGAGACAACCATTCATGAAATTGGTTCTCCAGAGCTGACCACAACTCCTCAGCTGTGTGACTCACATTTCCCAGACATTTCAATGTAAAAACCGCCTGATGACGTTGAGCCCTACTGCCAGCATAGGAAGGAGGTGTGCAGGATCCCTTCTGCACAGTTAGAAAGCTTGTGGCATGACCAGACAGGCTTTGGGTGCAGGTGGAAGACCGAGAGGAGGTTGAGGAGGCAGAAGCAGTGGAGGAACTTTGACATAAAGAGGATTGACGCACAACTCGTGGGGACGGCAAGACTTGGACAGCAGCCCCTTGTCCTGCTGTCACCATAGTTACCCAGTGCCCAGTCAGCGACATGTAACGCCCCTGTCTATGCCTACTCGTCCAAGTGTCTGTGGTGAAATGCACCCTGTCACACACAGAGTTTCTCAAAGAAGCGGTGATGTTGTGTGCGACATGCTGGTGGAGCGCAGGCACACCTTTCTTTGAGAAGTAGTGCAGACTGGGCATCTGGTACTGGGGCACTGCGACGGACATAAGGTCTCGAAAATCCTCTGTGTCCACCAGGCGGAAAGGCAGCATTTCTGTAGCCAAGAACTTGCAGATGGTGAAATTCAACCTCTTAGCTTTCTCATGGCTAGGAGGAAATGGTCTTTTACTTGTCCACATCTGAGGGACCGAGGGCTGGCTATTGTGCTTAGACGGGGTTGATAAGGGTGTCCCCGGCAAACTGCCGGTCTGTGAGGAAGATGCAGGCGGACATGTCAGGTAGCCTTGATCCAAAGGTGGTGCTATCGATGTCGGACAGCGCTCAACACCAGCTGGTGTTACCACCTCCAAAGAAAATGATGACCTGCCAATCACGCTGGCTGTTGCGGGTAAAGAGGTGGCAGGTCTGCGCCCCAAAACAGGTGTGACTGCTGTCCCCCCAGTCACAGAGGATGAAGAGGCTGCGGATGCACAAGATATGGCAGACGGTGGTTGGCCCGGCCAGCTAGGCCGCATTGTAGCACACTGAGCTTCCCACTGCAACTTATGCTTCATGTCCATGTGCCGGTTCATGCATGAAGTACTCAAACTATGTATTTTTTGGCCTCTACTTAGCTTTTGCTGACAAATGTTACAGATAACACGAGTTGGGTCATCTTTATCGATCTGAAAAAATGCCCAGGCTATGCAAGGCTTAGCACCCATGCGACCTGAAGAGCCACCACGACTTGTGGTGAGAGGCAGAGTTGTGTTTGAGGATGCAGTTGTTGACGTGCTTCCAGTACTACGTCTCTGTCCAGGAAGGCGCAACCTGACCTCGTCGTCACTAGCATCTTCCTCCACCTCCTCTGCTGACCTCATCTCTTGGCTGACTGTGGGTTGACAGTAAGTGGGATCTCCAACCTCATCATCATCACCCTGTGCATTATCACACCCGTCGTCCTCAGAGCCAACCTGTTCCTGCCCTGACAAAAAACTAAAGTTGTCACTCCAATCAGGTATTTGAGTCTTATCATCGTCTTCCTCATTGTCTCCACCAACAGGAGTTACAGTTTGGGAATGAGGGTCTACATTATGGTCAGAACCTTCTGCATCTGGTCCTGGATCCGACTCATAAAGATTCTGGGCATCAGTGCAGATAATTTCCTCGTCTGGATTCACAGAAGCGCTGGAGTCAACCTCTGATTCCCAGGCTATAGTATGAGTAAACAGCTCTGCAGACTCAACCATCTGTTCTACCTCATACTCAGACGGGCAGCTGGAGATTTGGGAGCTGTGAGGAAGCAAGTGCGATTGGGGTGACACCTTTGAGGACAGGAGTATTTGTGATGTTGAAGTTGATGTGGAGGAGAGCCCACTTAAAGGAGCACTTGATATCCGTTGAAGCACCTGCTGTTTTTGTGCCTCATCTGGAATTTGTAGCGATTGGCGTGGCCGTAAGAAAGGGATCTTATCACATTGTCCGCTAAAAGAAGTAGACATTTTAGTTTGGCTGGAAGATGGTCTTTCTTCTGCAGATGTTACTGTTGCTTTAACACCTACCCCACGGACACAACCTTTTTTCCCCTTCCCAACACGCCTATTCCCCTTTCCACCAGCAGCAGGCCTTTTTCCACTCATTTTGGTGGTTAACTAATTAACAACTCTGGAGTTGTTTGCACAAAAAACAATGGATGGGAACCGAGCAGAGCTGAGTGGCCAAACTGTGGTATTAGGCCAAAACTATTGGCTGGGTTAGATGCAGAAAAAAATTATATTCAATTTGCAACCTGATGGAGGTCAGTATAGATGGACTAATAGAGAAAGTCCCACACACTGCTAGAAGGCCAAATATTTTTTCAGAGCTAGATGCAGATAAAAAGTATTTTTAATTTGCAACCTGATGGAGGTCAGTATAGATGGACTAATAGAGAAAGTCCCACACACTGCTAGAAGGCCAAATATTTTTTCAGAGGTAGATGCAGAAAAAAATATATTCAGTTTGCAACCTGATGGAGGTCTGTATAGATGGATTAATAGAACAAGTCCCACACACAGCTAGAAGCCCAATATTTTTTCAGAGGTAGATGCAGAAAAAAATATATTCAGTTTGCAACCTGATGGAGGTCAGTATAGATGGACTAATACAACAAGTCCCACACACAGCTAGAAGCCCAATATTTTTTCAGAGGTAGATGCAGAAAAAAATTATATTCAGATTGCAACCTGATGGAGGTCTGTATAGATGGATTAATAGAACAAGTCCCACACACAGCTAGAAGCCCAATATTTTTTCAGAGGTAGATGCAGAAAAAAATATATCCAGTTTGCAACCTGATGGAGGTCTGTATAGATGGATTAATAGAACAAGTCCCACACACAGCTAGAAGCCCAATATATTTTCAGAGGTAGATGCAGAAAAAAATATATTCAGTTTGCAACCTGATGGAGGTCAGTATAGATGGACTAATAAAACAAGTCCCACACACAGCTAGAAGCCCAATATTTTTTCAGAGGTAGATGCAGAAAAAAATATATTCAGTTTGCAACCTGATGGAGGTCTGTATAGATGGATTAATAGAACAAGTCTCACACACAGCTAGAAGCCCAATATTTTTTCAGAGGTAGATCCAGAAAAAAATATATTCAGTTTGCAACCTGATGGAGGTCAGTATAGATGGACTAATTGTTATGTTCTGCTACCAAAGCTAAGGAAAGAGAGGAGATCTGTCCCTACTATAAGACTCAGCTGAATCCCTACGATGTAACAGGGAACCTGATCCTGCGATCAGACCTGCTAAAGTCCTAATCTAGTCTGTACGGAGACCTATAGATTTGGGGAGGGAATCCCTACAAGTACTAAGGACTGGGAGGAATATGGGACACCTCCTAACAGAAATAGCAGCAGACAGACGAACAAACAAAATAGATAGAACCTAGAGGTCCGTAGACCAAGCAAACTAACAGAGTTAGATACAGAGCACAGGCTAGCTAGAAAGTAGATATACAATGAAGTCCAGCAAAGCCAGAAGGGCGGAGCAGGATTAAATAGGCCAACAAGGTCATGTGACCAGCAAAGGAAAAAAAACCTAACAGCAAGGTTCTAACAGTACCCCCCCTTCTAAGAGGATCCTCCGGATTCCCTAGGACCAGGCTTATCAGGAAATCTCCTGTGAAACGCTCTGATAAGTCTGGACGCGGAAACATCATCTGACCTCACCCAAGAGTTATCCTCGGGTCCGAAACCTTTCCAGGCCACAAGATACTGCAAACTACCTCTATACCGTCTAGAGTCAAGGATGCGAGAAATTTCATATTCCCCGTCCTTCACCACCGGAGGAACAGAGGCAGAGGCGTCACCATCCGACACAACAGCTTTTTTTAACAGAGAGACATGAAAGACCGGATTAATTCTCCAGGAGGTAGGAACCTCCAACCTAACAGCAGATTGGTTGACAACCTGAAGCACCTTAAAGGGCCCTACAAACTTGGGACCCAATTTCTTAGAAGGAATCCTCAACCGCAGATTCCTAGAGGACAACCAAACCATGTCACCAACAGCGAACAAAACCTCCTGTCGTTTCCTATCAAAGTAGTCTTTAGATTTTCTGTTGGCCTCCTGAAGATTACCACGCACATCCGTCCAAACTCTTTCCAAATCACCGGAAAAATTCTCCTCCTCAGGCACGGCAGATCCCAACTTGGAGAACGACCCAAACGACGGATGTCTCCCAGAACAACAAAAAAAAGGCGAACAACCAGCAGAAGAAGATGTATGATTGTTCAGAGCAAATTCGGCAAGTGGCAGAAACTCAGACCACCCCTCTTGATTGTCTGCCACAAAACAACGCAAGAACTGCTCAACATCCTGGTTTTTCCTTTCTGTCTGGCCATTAGATTCAGGATGATATCCGGACGAAAACGACAAATGAATTCCCAACCTGTCACAAAAGGCACGCCAAAAACGAGCCACGAACTGAGGACCCCTATCAGAAACAATGTCAGTAGGAACGCCATGAAGTCTGACAATTTCCTTGACAAAGGCCTTAGCGAGAGTTTTAGCGCAGGGCAGTTTGACGAAGGGAACCAAGTGACACATCTTGCTAAAACGGTCCACGACCACCCAGATGACAGTAAAACCCTCAGAGGGGGGAAGGTCAGTTATAAAGTCCATAGCCAAATGTGTCCAAGGAGCACTGGGGACCTCCAAAGGACAAAGCAACCCCGCAGCAGGAGTATGTGAGGACTTAGATCTAGCACATATAGTACATTGGCGCACCCACTTAATGACTTCCTTCTGCCATCCAGGCCACCAAAAACTGCGACCCACCAGTCTCTTGGTCTCAGAGATTCCGGGATGACCTGCCAACCGAGATTCGTGACACTCAACAAACAAATCTCTCCTAAAGGTCCCAGGCACAAACAACCTCCCATGAGGAGTGTTAGATGGGGCATTCTCCTGAGCTTTAAGAATCTCATCTTCCAAAACGGAGTCTAAAGCAGCTATCACAACACCTTCTTGTAAAATGTTTTCCTCTTTCTCAGCACCGACTATGGGAGAAAAACTGCGAGACAAGGCATCCGCCTTAACATTCTTAGTACCAGGGATGTAAGTAACGGAGAAATTAAACCGCGAGAAAAACAGTGCCCACCTAGCCTGACGGGCATTCAGGCGCTTGGCAGCGTCAAGATATATCAGATTTTTATGATCCGTAAGAACCTGAACGGGAAATTCCGCACCTTCCAAGAAGTGGCGCCAGTGTTCAAATGCGAGTTTAATAGCCAATAATTCCCGATTACCAATATCGTAATTCAATTCAGTCTCCGAAAATTTTTTTGAAAAAAATGCACAGGGATGTAATCCATCCCCGTTATCCTGAGACAATACTGCGCCAACCCCCACAGAGGAAGCATCAACCTCAACCAAAAACGGCCTAGTAACATCAGGCTGCATAAGGATGGGAGCAGAGGTGAACCTCTCCTTGAGATACACAAAAGCTTCAATGGCCTCAGAAGACCACTGAACCGCATCAGCACCTTTCCTGGTGAGATCAGTCAGAGGTTTGACAATACTAGAAAAATTTTTTATGAATTTTCTATAGTAATTGGCGAAACCCAAAAACCTCTGTATTGATTTTAAACCAATAGGCCTAGGCCATTCCTGCACAGCCTGAACCTTAACCGGATCCATCTCAAAACCTTTGCTGGAGATAATGTAGCCCAAAAAACTAATTCTCTGTACAGCGAACTCACATTTCTCCAGCTTAGCAAAAAGCGAATTGTCCATTAATAACTGTAATACCTCACGCACGCTCCGCCAATGAGACTCCAGATCTGGCGAATAAATCAAAATGTCATCCAAATACACAACCACATTTTTACCGATCAAAGGTCTAAGGATGTCATTAATCAGATTCTGAAAAAATGCAGGAGCATTAGTAAGACCAAAAGGCATAACCAGATTCTCAAAATGACCCACAGGAGTGTTAAAAGCAGTCTTCCATTCATCACCCTCCTTCATGCGCAACAGATTGTATGCCCCCTTAAGGTCAATTTTAGAGAACCACTTGGCCCCCAATAACTGGTTAAACAGATCAGGAATCAATGGCAGTGGGTAAGGATTGCGTACCGTAATTTTGTTAATCTCACGAAAATCCAGACAAGGACGTAAACCGCCGTCCTTTTTTTTTACAAAAAAAAATCCAACCGCCACAGGAGACTTAGAGGGCCTAATGTGACCGGCGGCCAAACTTGTCTGTATGTATTCCTCCAAAGCCTTCCTCTCAGGAATAGTAAGGTTAAATAAACGACTTTTAGGAAGAGTCGCTCCAGGGACAAATTCAACAGAACAATCATAGTCTCTATGGGGAGGCAAAACCTGCGATACTTTCTCAGAAAAAACTCTCCAAAAATCCTGAATAGGAACAGGCAATTCTCCCCTATCCAAAGCTGCAATACGCCCGTTACAACACTTGTCATAACATTTATGGCTCCAGGATTTAATTTCACTGGTAGACCAATCCAGTACAGGATTGTGAAATTTTAACCAGGGCAAACCCAATATTACTGGAGAAGGCAAGTTATTCAACACTACCAAATCCAATTTCTCATGGTGAACACCATTAATAGTGAGAGGAAATTCACTGACCTTGAGAGTAATATTCTTCAAAGGGGAGCCATCCACAGAAACCACAGCAATGGGGGATGATAAAGGTTCAGGTTTTAAATTGAGTTTTTCCACGAATCCCCCATCAATAACATTCAGTGTAGACCCGCAATCAACAAACACCCGAAATTCCATTAATTTTTCCTGAGCAATCGTGGAAGCAGCTAAAAATATACCCTTGGAATTTAAACAGGCAATACGGGCGTGACTGACCATTTTTTTTTCTTTCTTCATACGAAGCTCACAGCCTTTAATCAAATGACCAGATTTTCCACAATAGAAACACAAGCCTTCTGAAAAACGACGGTGTTTTTCTTGAGAGCGAGGTGCCACCGATCCAATCTCCATCGGTTCACCACTGTTAGTACACACATTATCATAACCAGAAACTGACATAGCAGAGGATTTGCTCTCATTAACCCTAGCACGCAGTCTTCTGTCCACCCGTATAGCTAATTGCATAGCCTGTTGCAAATCCTCAGGTGTAGGATAAGCAATTAGCAGGTCTTTAACCTTTTCACTGAGCCCAGCAAGAAATAGACTTTTCAGAGCAGAATCGTTCCACCCTGTTTGAGTGGACCAACGACGAAAATGTGTACAATATTTTTCCATATTACCTGATCCTTGTTTTAAACGTCTCAACTCAGTCTCAGCTGATGCCACACGGTCAGGATCATCATATAATAGTCCTAAAGCAGAAAAAATACTATCCACTGATCTGAAGCATGTATCACTAGGTTGCAAAGAAAAGGCCCACTCCTGAGGCTCTTTGCGCAAAAGTGACATTATGAACCCTACGCGCTGGGATTCATCCCCAGAGGACTTGGGTCTCAAACGAAAATACAATAAGCAAGCATTTTTAAATGAAAAAAATTCTCGATGTTCACCAAAAAATAAATCCGGCAAACATACCTTAGGCTCCAAGAAATATGCTCCAGGACAGTTACTCACGTGCTGACGGAGCTCGGCCACTTCCAGAGAGAGTCCCTGCAGGTGTTTAGCCAAATCCTGAACCGACACCATGATGGAACAAAAAAAAATCTTTCCTTAGAGAATTTACAGGCTGGACTTACTGTTATGTTCTGCTACCAAAGCTAAGGAAAGAGAGGAGATCTGTCCCTACTATAAGACTCAGCTGAATCCCTACGATGTAACAGGGAACCTGATCCTGCGATCAGACCTGCTAAAGTCCTAATCTAGTCTGTACGGAGACCTATAGATTTGGGGAGGGAATCCCTACAAGTACTAAGGACTGGGAGGAATATGGGACACCTCCTAACAGAAATAGCAGCAGACAGACGAACAAACAAAATAGATAGAACCTAGAGGTCCGTAGACCAAGCAAACTAACAGAGTTAGATACAGAGCACAGGCTAGCTAGAAAGTAGATATACAATGAAGTCCAGCAAAGCCAGAAGGGCGGAGCAGGATTAAATAGGCCAACAAGGTCATGTGACCAGCAAAGGAAAAAAAACCTAACAGCAAGGTTCTAACACTAATACAACAAGTCCCACACACAGCTAGAAGCCCAATATTTTTCAGAGGTAGATGCAGAAAAAAACATATTCAGTTTGCAACCTGATGGAGGTTTGTATAGATGGATTAATAGAACAAGTCCCACACAGAGCTAGAAGCCCAATATTTTTTCAGAGGTAGATGCAGAAAAAAATATATTCAGTTTGCAACCTGATGGAGGTCAGTATAGTTGGACTAATACAACAAGTCCCACACACAGCTAGAAGCCCAATATTTTTTCAGAGGTAGATGCAGAAAAAAATATATTCAGTTTGCAACCTGATGGAGGTCTGTATAGATGGACTAATACAACAAGTCCCACACACAGCTAGAAGCCCAATATTTTTTCAGAGGTAGATGCAGAAAAAAATATATTCAGTTTGCAACCTGATGGAGGTCAGTATAGATGGACTAATACAACAAGTCCCACACACAGCTAGAAGCCCAATATTTTTTCAGTGCTAGATGCAGAAAAAAATTATATTCAATTTGCAACCTGATGGAGGTCAGTATAGATGGACTAATACAATGATGCAATGCCCAAAAGATTTTACTTCACTAGGTGCAGTAAAAAAATTGGTATTCTATACACAGTTGGTATATCTTGCAACACAGATAGGCTACTCCACTGACTAACACACTCTGCAATAGGCCAAAAAGGATTAGCTTTGCTAGATTCAGCCAAATGCTGTGAAAAAAACTTGCACAGCACTGGCACAGACCTGCCTGGCAAAAACTGATAGGAACTGATGTAACATAGTCCTGAAAAGGACTCTTTACTCCCACAATCTATCTATTTAAGAGCACAGACCTGCCTGATAAAAGTCGTAGGAAATGCTGTAACCTAGTCCTTAAAAGGACTGCAATCACAACTATTCCCTACTCCCAAGCTATCTGTAGATTTGTGCGAAAATTAGCTTGAAATTAACAAGGTATAGCGCACACAGCAACAGCGGTGCCGTCTAACACGCAGCTGCAGCAGTGAGAAAATGGTGGCGACGGGGAAAATGGCTTGGTCTTATAGGGCAAGGACATGTGACATACACTGCCAATGACACATGCCCTTGCTTGTGTGAAAAAAAGCACTTCGCTCCGTGTGTGCGCTGCTGATAGGCTGACAGATTGCACCTCCCCACTGTAAATGCGGGAAAGAGAAAAAAAAAATGGAGATCTTCATTGTTCCTGCAGAGATCCATCCCCTGCCCCTCCCCCCACCCCGCTGTACACTCAAACTGCGTATTAACATTAATTTTCATCATTACTGAGAAAAAATCCAGTTATGATTTTGGTGCACGAACAGTTATCGAACATAACCTCGAACAGCCGAATTTTTCTCAAATTGTTCGTGTTCGCCGAACGGCTCGAACACCGCCCAAAACAGCTCGAATTTGAGATTGGCGAACAGTTCGAGTAGAACAACGCTCATCTCTACTTAGAAGGTCTAATGTGACCGGCGGCCAAGCTTGTCTGTATGTATTCCTCCAAGGCCTTTCTCTCAGGGATAGTAAGATTAAATAAGCGACTCTTGGGAAGAGTTGCTCCAGGGACAAACTCAATAGTACAATCATAGTCCCTATGAGGAGGCAAAACTTTCGACTCCTCCTCAGAAAAAACCTTCCAAAAATCCTGAATAGGTACAGGTAATTCCCCTCTTTCCACAGCAGAAATGCGACCGTTACAACATCTATCATAACACTTAGGACTCCAAGACTTAATTTCATTGGTAGACCAGTCCAGTACAGGATTGTGCAATTTTAACCAAGGTAACCCCAAAACCACTGGAGCAGGCGAATTATTTAATACCGCCAAATCCAAATTCTCTTGGTGGATACCATTAATGGTGAGGGGAAATTCAAAAACCTTGTGAGTAATACCTTTCAAGGAAGAGCCATCAACAGCAACCACAGAAATAGGAGATGACAAATGTTTGGATTCTAATTTAAATTTTTCCAAAAAACTCTCATCAATCACATTAAGTGTAGAACCACAATCCACAAATACCCGAAATTCAATCAACTCCTCCAGGAATGAGGTGCTTCCAGAAAGAAATACTCCTTTTGAGTTTAAACACGCTATGCGGGCGTAACTGACCTCTTTTTTTTTTCTTTGTTCAAACGAAGCACACAGTCCTTAATAAAGTGGTCAGATTTACCGCAATAAAAACACAATCCTTTAGCAAACCTGCGGTCTTTTTCCTGAGAGTGGGGTGACATCGCCCCAATCTCCATCGGTTCTCCACCCTCCGAACAGACCCTCTGAAAACTAGGAGATTTCTCTTCATTACTCCTAGCACGCAGTCTCCTGTCCACACGTATGGCTAATTGCATTGCCTCCTGCAAGGTTCCAGGTTTTGGGAAGGCAATCAGCAGATCCTTAACCCTTTCACCTAAACCATCAAGAAACAAACATTTAATGCTGAGTCATTCCATTCCACTTCAGCCGACCATCTTCGGAAGTATGTACAATAATTTTCCACATCACCTGATCCCTGTCTTAATTCAGTTTCAGCTGATGAAACTCGATCAGGATCATCATACAACAACCCCATAGCAGAAAAAAAATCTTCCACAGATCTAAAACACGGATCATTAGGTTGTAGAGAAAAGGCCCATCCCTGTTGTTCTTTGCGCAAAAGTGACATTATAAACCCAATGCGCTGTGATTCATTCCCTGAGGATCTGGGTCTTAAACGAAAATATAATAAACAAGCGTTTTTAAAGGAAAAAAAATCTTGCCGTTTACCATAAAAAAAATCTGGAAGCCCTACCTTTGGTTCGACAAAATGCGCTCCAGGACAGCTACTCACGTGTTGCTGGAGCTCGGCCACCTCCAAAGTCAGTCCCTGCAGGCATTGAGCCAACTCCTGAACCGACACGATGCTGAAATCAGGATTTCTTTCCTTAGAGTGTTTTATTTTTGGGCTGGACTTACTGTTATGAACTGCTACAAACACTAAGGAAAGATAGGAAATCTGTCCCTACAATAGGACTTAGCTGAATCCCTACGATGCAGCGGGGGACCTGTTCCTTGTGAACAGACCCTCCTAAGCCCTTGGCTAGTCTGAACGCAGACCTATAGATATAAGGGAGGGGTCCCTACAAGAACTAAGGGCTGGGATATAGTTGGACACCTCCTAGCAGAAATTGTAGCAGAGCAAAGACAAAACAAACAAACAGAAGAACTAGTGGTCAAAAGACCAAGCAAATTACAGAGTAAGGTACAAGGCACCTGGCTAGCTTAAGAGTAAATGTAACACTGAAGTCCAGCAAGGCCAGGAGGGCAGAGCTGGATTATATAGGCAAAAGGTCATGTGACCAGCAAAATAGAAAAAACTAACAGGAGGGTTCTAACAGCAGTAGCAAAAAAGGCAAGCACAATTCTGGGTTGCATTAACAAAAGCATACAATCTAGATCACGTGAAGTCATTATCCCCCTCTGCTCCTCTTTGGTCAGACCTGATGTGGAATACTGTTTCCAGTTCTGGGCGCCACATTTTAAAATAGATCTAGAAAAACTGGAGCAAGTTCAGTGAAGAGTGACCAGAAAGGTGACCGGTCTGCAAACAATGTCCTACGAGGAACAGTTAAAGGATCTAGGAATGTTTAGCTTGCAAAAGAGAAAACTAAGAGGAGACTTAATAGCTGTCTACAAATATCTCAATGGCTGTCACACTGTAGAGAAATCAGCTTTATTCTCATTTGAACACGGAAATACTAGAAGCAATGGAATGAAACTGAAAGGGAGAAGATGCAAATTAGATATTAGAAAAATCTTTTTGACGATGATGGTGATAAATGACTGGAACAGGCTGCCACGAAAGGTGGTGAGTTCTCCTTCAATGGAAGTCTTCAAATAGATGCTGGACAGACATCTGTCTGAGATGGTTTAGTGAATCCTGCATTGAGCAAGGGGTTTATGACCGTGGAGATTCTATGAATCAAATATTTTCTGTAGTATTAAAAAACTTCAAATCTGCACCCCAAACGCATCAATAAGGGGTAAAATGCATGAAAAAATGCAGCAGATACACAATTATTAGAGAAGAATGCAATTGTAGCATTTACGCTACATGTGAACATGACCTCAGCGTTACATTTCTATTGCATTTTTTACGAGTTTAATGGAGAAAAAAATCAATCACGCCATTTTTTAAGCCATTTACCGATCACCATAAATAAGCTGATCATTGTATTGTATGGGCCGTTACGATTACAAAGACACAAATATGTCTCCATTATTTGCTGATTTGTGAGGTTTATTATTTTTTAGTAAATTTATAGGAAGAAAAAAATCTTACATTAATTAAATAAAGGGAAAATAAAAGTAAGCGTGTTGCGAGCAGAGATGTTGGCCTCGCTCTCAGAGGAGGAGGCACTACGGAGCATTGAAGATGCTGGAGAGAAGGAATGGAAGTCGAGACAAAGCCCTGATCTGCCAGGACAGCGGGACTGCCCCCTCAAATCGGGACAGTCCCGCTGAATTTTTAGGAGCTATGATGTCACCATTGATGTTCGTTTATGAATGAAGTCAGCTGACTGTCTCATTTCAAAAGCTAAACCAATCACCTAATCATGAATCAGTGTGACATGTAAGTAAAAAACATTGCCACATTTAAAAAAAAAACATGAAAACCTGATTTAAACAATAGGTCATTTCGGATGATAGTTTCTCTTTAAAGCAGTTGTAAAATGCAGCACACAGGCAGCAGTAGCACTAAAGCAGGGGTCCTCAAACTTTTTAAACAGGGGGCCAGTTCACTTTCCCTCAGACCATTGAAGGGCCGGAATATAGTTTTTAAAAAAAACTAAGAACAAATTCCTATGCACACTGCACATATCTTATTTTGAAGTAAAAAAAACAATACAGGAACAAATACAATATTTAAAGTGAAGAACAAGTAATAGGTAGGTAACTGTACCCAATAGGCAGCATAGGTCCCCAATAGGCAGGTAAATGTACCCAATAGGCAGCATAGGTCCCCAATAGGCAGGTAAATATCCCCAATAGGCAGGTAAATGTCCCCAATAGGCAGCATAGGTCCCCAATAGGCAGCATAGGTCCTCAATGGGCAGGTAAATGTTCCCAATAGGCAGGCTGTTTCCCCCTTATAATGCCATATGCAGGCTGTTCCCCCTTATAATGCCCCATGCAGGCTGTTCCCCCCTTATAATGCCCCATGCTGGATGCCATCCCCCATATAATGCCCCATGCAGGATGTCCCTTTCTCACACCATATAATGCCCCATGCAAGATATCACTCCCCTGTCTTTATAATGCCCCATACAGGATGTCCCTTCCCCCCCCATATAATGCTCCATGCAGGATGTCACCCCCCATATCATGCCCCATGCAGGATGTCACCCCCCATATAATGCCCCATGCAGGATGTCACCCCCCATATAATGCCCCATGCAGGATATCACTCCCCTGTCTTTATAATGCCCCATGCAGCATGTCACCCCCCATATAATGCCCCATGCAGCATGTCACCCCCCCATATAATGTCCCATGCAGCATGTCACCCCCCCATATAATGCCCCATGCAGCATGTCACCCCCCCATATAATGCCTTATGCAGGATGTCACTTTCCCCCCCATATAATGCCCCATGCAGGATGTCACTTTCCCCCCCATATAATGCCCCATCAGGATGTCACCCCCCATATCATGCTCCATGCAGGATGTCACCCCCATACTATACCCCATGCAGGATGTCCCTTTTTCCCCCATATAATGCCCCATGCAGGATGTCCCCCCCCATATAATGCCCCATGCAGGATGTCACCCCCCCATATTATACCCCATGCAGGATGCCACCCCCCCATATAATGACCTATGCCTCCATACATTAAAAAAAAAAAAAATTCAATACTCACCTCGCTTCTCACTTGCTGTCACTGCCGCTGCTCTACTCTGGTCCGGACTCCAGCGTCGTGGCGGCATTGTCCTGCTCTACGCTGCCTGTGACGGCACTCGGGAGGGCGCGATGTAAAGATGTCACCGCGCCCTCTGACCTGAGACGTCACAGGAAGCGCAGAGCAGGAAGACAGCGGATCTGCGGAGGCATGGGGAGAGGTAAGTATCCGCCTGCCAGGGCCCTGAGCAAGCGGGGGAGAAGGGCGGGCGCTGGCACCGCTCTCCTCTCCTCCGCCCATAGCCCGGCGGGCCGGATAAAAGTCCTCCGCGGGCCGCATGTGGCCCGCGGGCCGTAGTTTGAGGACCCCTGCACTAAAGTAATGTAATAATACTCACTCTCTGTTCCTGCAGAGTAGTCACTGATCCCCTACAGTATGCTGTTTAAATTGGCTGCAGATGTCACCGCTCATATACCCCGTGTGGTGTCTACACTCGATCATTGGCCTCAACGATATACAGTGCGAGACTGGTGAAGCCAGTGATTGACTGCAGACATCTTGTGGGGTATATTTGGGCTGTGACATCTGAAGCCAATGTAAAGAGTATAGCTAGGGGGGAGCAGCAAGGATGCTGCGCTGTAATCGAGGGTCTTATTTCATTGTTGTAACAGAACTGCAGCATGTGAGCACATTTTACGTATCTTGGACAGCCACTATAATGTTTCTCTCTTTGTATCTAGTGAATGAAATGCAGTACTTCATATCCTTGGCCCAACTACATTATATTGCTCTATCAAGGTTAATTCTTTAGCAGATGAAGAACAATGATGTTAAGTAAAATGGGTGAATGAGTGTGATTAATACTATGTTTTATCCCAATTTACAACAGCCACATGTAGAAATCCTTACACCTGCCTACATGTAAATGAGATAAATGAGCAGAAAAAAACATGATTGCATAATGTCGCCATTATTTCTTTATACGCCTTAACCACTAAGTTTTGCATCAGGTAATTTTTCACATTAAGGATGTTATCTTGTTTAGAATAGGTAATTTCTGCAATGATTTTTAATGTAATATTCTCACCTATCCTTATGTCCACCAGGTCATCAATGCTACTCTGTGCTCACGGGGATGCTAATACGAGATAGGGTATTCTGATCAGACTCCGATCCGAGTTTGATCAGAGTGGCATCAGTTTTTCTCAGAGGTGGAGAGAAAAAAATTCCTCCACCTTCTCCATTCTAATAGTCTGTGAAAATCGGTACCAATACCAATCCTGTGTTCCTTTTTATTTGCAAAACATTTTTTTTTTTTATACTTTCCTGCTTCTTTTTAAGATTTACACATCCTTTGACTTTTTTTTAACTTTTTACTTTAGCTCTAGTATGGGGCATCGTCGTTCTCTACATTGATTGCTGGTCTAATACTCAGCAGTGCAGCAAGATGTAAGTGGTGAATGAAGACAGAATCATTTAGTTCTCATTCTATAGAGAAAAACATAACTCCGATTTCTATGAAGTCATATTGTGAAATTAATCAGCTAAGAATATTGGACCTCGGATCAATGACTGAAATATTGACGATTCTGTAAAACAAATAGTAGTAGGCACTCTCATTTTTTTCTACACAAGAAAGAATATTTTTAGCAAAAGCCTCTAGGTAAAAAAAAAACTAAAAATAAAACATGACATATATACTGCTTATGTACTCATACAGCATGTAGTGATATTACAGCTAGTCTGTCACGGGCTGTTGTGTCTGTGTGCTTGGCATTGACACAATACAATGTGGAAAACATGGACTGTTAGTTAGTGACAGTCTTGTCATGGGGATATATCAGATAGGGAAGGATATTACACTAATCCATTGTAAAATGCCAGTTTGCCCATAAATCTCTGTAGTCAGACTTTATTGATCAGAGATAATCCGGGTGCTTGTCAGAAAATGTAAGATTTACAGTGTCAGCAGTTGTCAATATTGCTGTTGTGTGCTTGTGTATTGGTGCATTGTGTATGTGACGCGCCCCCTGGGCCATATTCTTTAGGGGGAATATCCGGAGCCGGATCAGATGGGAGTTGTAGTCTTCCGAGTGGCTGTGACCCGGTCCGTGCCCAGGGTGTCAAACTCAGTTGTATGTGGCAGTCCTACAGATGTTATAAGTTCTTTATTGTCGACTACGCCACCCGTTGTGTTGCGGTCACTATGGCCGCCGCTGCAGCAGGGTCCGCTGAGGCTGATGGTGTAGGTGCAGCGTTTGATGGTATAACCCCCAACGGGTGGGGTATAGCCTCAGGGGGGACAGGTGCAGAGGATGGGGGTTGTGGTGGTGCAGTGCAGACGGCAATGAAGACAGAGTCGGGTTGTGCAGTTAAGGGTGTTTACTTACTGCAGATGTTGTACTGGTCACTCCAGCTGCTAGTGACCACCCGAGCCGTGCTGCGTCCACCAGGTCCTGGATCCAGCCAACCCCCAAACAAGTCCGGAGCGTGGCCCTGAGCTCTCCTTCTGTCCCGTTCTCTGGCCGTCCCCACCAGTGATCCACCTAGGTCCAGCTCCCTCGGGCCTTCTGTTGGGACACCCTTGGCCTTGGGTTCCCTGACCCTTCATGTGGTGTGCCTTCGGGGTGGATGTGATGGGTGACCGTGACAAACGCTGCCCACGGTCTCCGGTCTCTGGCTAGGGTGTGTTTTCTGCCCCCACCGGCTTGGGATCCGGTACCCTGTGCCGACTCCTCACCCAGTGCTTTAATTTGGGTTCTTGGGTCCTCTCTGTTTTCCCCTCTGGGTACTCCTTCTCTGCTCCTCTCTCACTCAGGGTCTCTCTCTTGCTGCAGGCTGACTTCCTCCTTGCTTGCTGTCTGCTCCTCTGCAGCTGTCTTGTTCTCTGCATCTGACCCTGATCTTAGTTGGTGCCCACCTTATATACACCCTCTATGTGTGAGCTCAGGTGACCAGCACCCAATGAGCTCCTATCTTTACCCAGGCTGCTCCCCCTATCTGCCCCTACACTACTTGGGATGTTCCACCCCCCTCCCACTCCAGCCAGGAACAGACTCGGTCGTACCTGCACATTTCTAAGTGGGAGTACCGTCGGCCTGTTCCTCGGAAATGGGATGTGTGTAGTGCATGCAGCCTACCGAGCTCAGTTCCACACTCCATCCTTACCCGGGAGTGGAATATCACACCTCTGGGTTGAGGTGCAATACTCCTGTAGCAGCCGAACCCTCAGGGTGCTACATTCCCCCCTGGTAAATCACAGCACGTCCTCGGGCTGTAAAGACAAAAACACCAAAACATACAAAAAATTTTTTTTTTTTTTTCATAAAACAACATAATAAAACATATAAAACATTATATATATAAAACTTTTCATATAAACATTCTCGTAGTCGTTTCTTGTTTCAGGTTCCTCCTCCGGACACTGTGCAACGTGTGTCCGGGAAAAGTGCGACAGTCTCTTAGAAAAACTGGTTTTCCTATAAAACCGGTAGGGGGCGCTTTAGGACGCGCAACTATTTACAGGGGATATGGCCGCTCTCAGTCCTCGGCCAGGTATTAGGGAGGAATGACCGCTCTCAGTCCTCGGTCAGTGGGATTTAAGGGATAAACGGGTAAACAGTTCACACATGCTGGTCCCAACGGGGACTATATATATATATATATATCAACAGTTTCTTTGGTACCCGGTCGGGTAACTATTTACATCACTTGCTCTGCCGCACTCAACGGCGTCTTCCTCCTGCTCTTTGCTTACAGCTGGTTGTTACTTCAGACCCGTCCGGGTCCTCTTGCTCCTCCTCCTCGCACCGCAACTCCTCCTCCGTCAGGCGGTGTACGTGGAGGGCGTAGGGTCCTTTGGCACACTTGTGCCGGGTGAAGGTGACCTCGTCTCCGATGTAGAGGTCACGACCTCTGTGCCCCTCCGGCAGATGGGACTCCACGTCTCTGCGCGTGACAAAGACGTCGCCGAGGGTGTTGTTGTCTCTGATAAAGCCCCACCCGTGCTGCTGGTTAAACTTGATTACAGTCCCGGTGGTACGGGGACTGTGCGCTGCACGGGGGTCCCTCCTGGTCCGGCTCTTTTGCTCGGCGCTCCTTATTTGGGCCTGTTGTTCCCGGACCCGCCTCTCTCTCCGCTCCCTCGCAAACTCCTCAAGCTGTTGGCGGCAGCACTCCGCACGCTCTGCTGCAGCTGCCCTAGTTTCCTGAGTGAACCCCATTAGATCTTCTCCGGTGGGGTCCCACTCAAACTGTGCTTCCGCTAGCGGGGGCGAGATCCGTATTACGGGCTTCGGAGCCGGAATCAGGGGTGCACACATGGCCCCAACCCTCCTCTGGTGCTCCAGTTCGTAATACTTCTGGGGCCAGATGAAAGGCTGCCCGTCCGGCCACGTGTGCTGGGCAAACAAGTCCTCTCCCAGACGCGGCACCCTTGGTTTTACGGGTGCGGGCGCGGTGGTGGTGGCGCCCGGGTTGCCCAGGCCTTGCGGCCAGGCCTGGGGCACCTGGAAGGTGAAGGGCACCGTTAATACGGCGGCGCCCTGGGCTACCTGGCCTTGCGACCAGGCCGGAGGCTCCGCAGAGGTAGGGGGCGCTGTTGGTGTTGCGGCGCCCGGGAATTCTAGGCCCTGCGACCAGGCTGGTGGTACTTCCTGCTTGGTCACGCTCGGGGTCGAGGCGTGTGACGTCACAGGGGTCGCGGCGGCGGCTTCTGGTTGGGGCCTAGTCTGCGTCGGTGACATGGCGTTTTCGGGCACAGCAGGGGGACTTTCGGGCTCTGCGACGGGGAGCTGGGGCAGGTAAGCGGTGTCACGGCTTGGGGTATAGGCGTCCCCTTTACCTGCCTCCATGCGTTCGGCTCCCTTCTCGGCGCCGTCACCGGCCTTGGGTCCTCCCGCGCCATCCTCAGAGGCGGTCTCCTTCCTCATCTCGGCTGGCGTGCTCCGGGTCTTGGTTTCAGCTTGCATCTTGGTTTCAGCTTGCTGGGCCATCTCCCGGCTCCACTCCGCCAATATCTCGCGCTGTACCCGGGCCATCCTCTGTGCGAGGCCCTCCAGGGCAGTCTGTGCACACTCCCGGTCTCGGGGGAGCTGTGCAAGGACCTCCACTAGGCCTAGTGGGGTCGTGGTGTCTAGCAGGCTCCTGACCAACGGGTCGGTGCTGCTCTGCTCTTCTTCCAGCAGGCTCCTGGCCAGCGGGCCGGTGCTGCTCTGCTCTCCTTCCTCGGTCTTTAGCAGACTCCTGGCCAGCGGGCCGGTGCTGTTCTGCTTTCTCTCCATATCCGGGTAAGCTTCTCCGCTACTCCTCGTTAGACTTCTTGCCTCCGGGTGCGCTCGCTCCAGACTGCTCCAGGCGGCACCCATCTTTGCTCTTTTCTTTCGTCTCCTCCCACTTCGAGGGCGGTCCCGGGGCAACTTGGTGACTGTCAGCTCCAGGGGTAGTTCTTTCACGCTGACAGACACCTCCAGCATCACAGTCTCTGTTGGTGGGGGCGGTTTCCACTTTTGGCGCCATTTTCTGTCCTGGCCCACGATGGGAGGTGGCCTCTTGCCCTCCTTTGGCACGCCCATAATGGCGTCCGCTGCTCTTCCAAGGCGGGAAATCTGCGGTTTTGGCGGGAAGCGTCGCCCAGTGGCGGGAAACTCTGCAGATGGCGGGAACAAGTTGGAAATGGCGGACAATCGGCGGGAAACGACTGGTGATGGAGTCCGATGGCGTGGACCCTCCGGAACCGGCGGGAGACTTCTTTCTGAGGTAAACTTGCACTTTTCTTCAGGCACGCAGTACCCGGGTGTTGCGGGCACGTAATCCTGCCGACTACGCCAAAGTTGACGCGCCCCCTGGGCCATATTCTTTAGGGGGAATATCCGGAGCCGGATCAGATGGGAGTTGTAGTCTTCCGAGTGGCTGTGACCCGGTCCGTGCCCAGGGTGTCAAACTCAGTTGTATGTGGCAGTCCTACAGATGTTATAAGTTCTTTATTGTCGACTACGCCACCCGTTGTGTTGCGGTCACTATGGCCGCCGCTGCAGCAGGGTCCGCTGAGGCTGATGGTGTAGGTGCAGCGTTTGATGGTATAACCCCCAACGGGTGGGGTATAGCCTCAGGGGGGACAGGTGCAGAGGATGGGGGTTGTGGTGGTGCAGTGCAGACGGCAATGAAGACAGAGTCGGGTTGTGCAGTTAAGGGTGTTTACTTACTGCAGATGTTGTACTGGTCACTCCAGCTGCTAGTGACCACCCGAGCCGTGCTGCGTCCACCAGGTCCTGGATCCAGCCAACCCCCAAACAAGTCCGGAGCGTGGCCCTGAGCTCTCCTTCTGTCCCGTTCTCTGGCCGTCCCCACCAGTGATCCACCTAGGTCCAGCTCCCTCGGGCCTTCTGTTGGGACACCCTTGGCCTTGGGTTCCCTGACCCTTCATGTGGTGTGCCTTCGGGGTGGATGTGATGGGTGACCGTGACAAACGCTGCCCACGGTCTCCGGTCTCTGGCTGGGGTGTGTTTTCTGCCCCCACCGGCTTGGGATCCGGTACCCTGTGCCGACTCCTCACCCAGTGCTTTAATTTGGGTTCTTGGGTCCTCTCTGTTTTCCCCTCTGGGTACTCCTTCTCTGCTCCTCTCTCACTCAGGGTCTCTCTCTTGCTGCAGGCTGACTTCCTCCTTGCTTGCTGTCTGCTCCTCTGCAGCTGTCTTGTTCTCTGCATCTGACCCTGATCTTAGTTGGTGCCCACCTTATATACACCCTCTATGTGTGAGCTCAGGTGACCAGCACCCAATGAGCTCCTATCTTTACCCAGGCTGCTCCCCCTATCTGCCCCTACACTACTTGGGATGTTCCACCCCCCTCCCACTCCAGCCAGGAACAGACTCGGTCGTACCTGCACATTTCTAAGTGGGAGTACCGTCGGCCTGTTCCTCGGAAATGGGATGTGTGTAGTGCATGCAGCCTACCGAGCTCAGTTCCACACTCCATCCTTACCCGGGAGTGGAATATCACACCTCTGGGTTGAGGTGCAATACTCCTGTAGCAGCCGAACCCTCAGGGTGCTACATATGTGTGAGACAAAACCAAATACAATGAAATATAACTGGTGGATAATTGTTCTTACATCTGTGACGTATCTGTGCTTCACTACAGTGCATCTTGTTGTAATCTCTAAAATACAACTTTGCAAATGACATTTTTGCTAGGAAAAATCTTTAAAAAAAATACAATATTAACTGATAAAAGTTTAAGTTTTTCCAAAATTGAAAATTTCTATTTACTGGAAGTCCAACTGGTGGGATCCCCAGTGAACATGAGAACTTGTACACCCCTGCCTGAAATTTAGCAGAGGTCGAGCATGTGCATTTCCCCTCCATTGATTGTCTATAACCAACAGATAAATAATGGAACAGAGATGTGCATGCTCAACCTCTGCTTCATTCAGATGGGACTCTGCAGAATATCTCATATGAGGGAACCAGTTGAAGTCAAACTTACCTCAGAGGGTCTACATTAGACTATATACAGTCATGGCCAAAAGTTTTGAGACTGACACAAAGTTTGTTTTTTACGCAGTTTGCTGCTTCAGTGTTTCTAGATCTTATAGTCAGATGTTTCTATAGTTAATGAAGTACAGTTATAAGCATTTCATGTGTTTTTATGACAAGTTTATACAGAAACTCAATGTTACAGTGCTGACCCTTATTTTTCAAGACTTCTGTTATTTGCTCTGACATGCTGGATATCAGCTCCTGGGACAAATCCTGACTAAAGGCAACCCATTCTTGTGTAATCAGTGCTAGGAGTTTATCATAATTTCTGTTATTTTTTTCTCCACTGTTATGTGAAGATTGGCCACAAGTTCCCAATGGGATTGAAACCTGTGGCGTTTTCCTAGCCATGGACCCAAAATATCAATGTTTTATTCACTCAGCCACTTAGTTATCACTTTTGCTTTGTGACATGGTGCTCCATCATGCTAGAAAAAGCATTGTTTATCATTAAATTGCTCTTGGATCACTAGGAGAAGTTCCTCTTGGAGGATGATTAGCTACCATTCTTTATTTGTGGCAGTGTTCTTAGCGAAGATGTGAATGGTCTCAGGATGCTTTACTGTTGGCATGACGTAGGACTCGTGGTAGCACTCATCTTTTCTTCTCCGGATAGTCCTCCAGATGTCATAAACAGTCCTATGGGTGGTTGATCAAAGAAAATAATTTTACCCCAGTCCTTAGAGGTAACAATAAAAAATAAAATAAGACAATGATTTCAAGCACTAGCCCCCTTTTAAAGCAGTCTCTTATAATTCTGAGTCTGAGTGACATCTGCTGCCTTGTCCTTGTTACCGCCTTTTTCTGCGCTAACAAAAAGATTACAGAATTGATGCAAGTGTAGGGAGCCAGCCCTTACTGGACTTTGAATGACACTTTGGCTTCAAGAGACCATGCTCATCTCTGGGTTTTGCTTGTGGACTAATCGCCTCCCCCTTCTGTTGTTTTTGGTGTGTGCTGAGAGAGGGAGATGAACCAAGAAGCAGAGAGACATCGTGCTTGTCTGAGGAAGCAGGGAGACTTCTTCTGGTTCCCTCATAAGGAGAGACTAAAAGAGGATCTGATTATTCCCTGGAAAGATAAAAGTACAGATTATTGCAAGATTTGTTGACAGAACTGTGTCCAAAAGTAGAGGACTTCATCCCTTCGGTAGAACAGCTTCCCTGAGGATTGGTGAACTGAGGTGCAGAAAACACAGAGTGGCAGCCATCTTTCAACATTGAAAGTGAAACAAGATTTGCCTACTTGCAGAGGGAAAGAGATCCAATATACAGGAGATATGACTCAAGTGTAACTGGTTCGGCTCAGCTAGGTCCGAAACAATCAGCAGCTGTCTTTCTGTTCCTTACCTGCACAATTGTGAGTGACTCACCGGTGGTGAACTGGTTAAGCGTAGTTTTCTTTAGTTAAGATGCTTTAGCAGCATGGTCCGATTAGCGGAAAGCCAGATAGAGAATTAGCGTAGAGTAGTTTGTGAAACTTGATTTGTACTGTTTGTATTGAGCTTTCATTGCCATAACTGAAGCATACCTTTGTTACTCGCTTCAGCTATTTCTTCCTATGTTCATGTTATTAATATTGTCATTGTAAATACTATTATTCTCATCTCCCAGCATATAATTCCTTTGTACATAAAGCCGGAGTTTTGTTTCTGCCTTCTCATCTGCTGTGCCGTACTTGAATCCTGCTTTGCGGTGTTCTTTGGACCCCGGTACACAAGCAGGATATTTTGTGGAAAGGCTGAAATTCAGTGGGAATAGGGGTTATTGTGATAAAGCTAAGTTTCATGGCAGGTAATGACATTCTAATTTTGTGGAATGTACTTTGATTATTTAAAGATGTGTGCCTCTTAGGCGCATCTTACAACTGCTGTGCACTTAAAATGTTTTCTCCAGTTGGGAATTGAAGAACATTTCTGGCATAATTTATGTCACTCAAGTTCACCACACCCCATCCAGCTCAAGCTCTGGCTCACTTTGGCAGAGCTGGCCAGGCTTGGTCTGAATATGCCAAAAGTCATAATTTTTGTGCAACAGAAAACTGGCAAAAACTTTGTTGTGATGATAAAAGGGGTCCCCAACTTGTGGCTATCTGTTAGCTCGGCAGATGAGTGCAAACATACACAAGTACATCAAAGTGAAGAAATAGAACGAGTCATGGAAAGGTTGTAGAGCAGTGGCTATAGATATCTGCTGTAACATCCCTGGTGGTGTGCTTGCAGAGTGCACCACATCTCACTATGCAAGACCGCAATCTTACCCATCAGTCCAGCCTACAAACCTTGCTCCAGTTCATGCTGTGTGCATGTCTCTAGTCTAATTGCTTAGGGCGTCGGCCCGGTTACTTCCTGATTCTTATAGCTGCTGTGGGCGCGCTCCTAATGCTTCCCCAGCCTATTGCTGTGAGTCACTGGATATATAAACCCCCTCCACCCAGAAGGAGGTGCCTGAGCAACACCTTCACTCAGTTTGTCTTTGCGACTGAATTGCCAGGTCCTGTCCTATATCTTGTCTGTTTCTGCCACTCTGGGGGCTGCATACCCAGACCTGTTATCTATGAGTTCTAGTCTGTTTCCGCCACTCTGGGGGCTGCATACCCAGACCTGTTACCTGTGACTTCTATTCTGTTTCTGCCACCCTGGGGGCTGCATACCCAGGCCTGTTATCTCTGACTTATATAAACCTATAAAAGTCTCACTAAAGAGTGAAAACAATCCCAAATGGAATGAAGAACCAAAAAACACAACATTCCCAAATAGATATCACCGACCTGAAATTACAGTATATAGTATATTATTGGAGATTGGCAGGAATTGAAGCAAACTGTGGGGTCAGTTTGTAAGGAAGTAATAAATTTTATTAAATATAATAGGTATACATCATAGAGAAAAGATCAGTTTAAAAAATAGTTTGAAGTGAGAGAAATAACTGCAGTGGCACTATACATAAGATGATAAGATGTGCATCACAGTAAAAAAATAGAGACACATAGGATCCTAGTCAGCCTGTATAGAACTTTCTAATAGGAGCTGCTATGACATATGGTTAAACAATAGTTAATACCCTGCAATCAGTCTAAGAAGTGATGTCAGATAGTGTTAATCAGAAAGTAATGTACTACCCAATTCTGTCTTGTATATGAGTCAATAAAAGACTAGAACGGAGTTTAAAGCATAGTAATTACCTTGGGTAATGTTGTAATGTCAGATAGTATTACTAAGGATCCGAGTAGCAGCGTCGTGCAGCAGCCTCGATGCGCGTTTCACCTTCCGGCTTCGTCAGGAGGAGTGGTCAGAAGTTAAAAGCAGTGGCATTTAAATGAATGAATCAGAACCATAAGCGAATCGGCGCGCAACACGTCATGTTGCTCCGCCCCGTGGCACGGCCGGCCGGCGTCCGCAGAGAGAGACGGGGAGGAGGACATGCATCATCCCCCCCGTCGTCCCGGCAACCCGCCCGGCCAGCGACGCCACACAGCGCGAGCATCGCATGCACGCGGCGCGTCTGCGCTGAAAGAGGGCGGACTAAGTGGAGTTCAAATGGGTATGTCAATCTATCGGTTAGAGTCCAAGACTGGCTATAATGGGTCTAAATAAAGGGAGGGTACATATACCAGTGGAAGCTATATAATAGGGCAGATAGTCATGGAGGAATAATATATATCTAATGTAACAAATAACATTGTATTAAATATAAATATAAAGTTACTATCTTTCAAAGAAGCTCCTGTACTACAGATTACAGTGTCATTATCGCTGTAGACAGGTATTTCTCCCATAAATGTAAGAGAAGCTCCATTGATAAAATAGAAAGTTCATCCTCCAAACCTATTGTCTCATCATAACCATAATCACCTGCCAGCACCATATGTGTGGGGACAGTAATATCGCAGCTCTATTATTATTAATATAATGACTGCTCCCATATACACAGGTTGCTCTGCCGTGCTGACCAGCATCATACGTGTGGGAACAGTCACATCACAGCTCAATTATTGTTATGACTAATCCCATACGTATAGATTGCTCCGTCGTGCAAATAGACATTAATGCGCACATAAAAGTCAAATATCTACTTTAAATAGTATGCGCTACAAAATAGTGAAAATGAAAACAGCCTAGTTGCACACAGTATTATTTTACATAGGGCAATAGTAAATATATTCACAGAATATTGTTATGAATATAGCTAGCTATCATATTGTCCACAATACTGGCAATTACAGCATAACACTATGCAAAACAGATAAGAAAGTTATCATGACTCCAGTTGGAATAGCTTCATTGAGGTATCTATTTGATAGAAGCAATCAGTTGATGACTGTTCATGCAGAGGATAAGAGCAGGCGACATATCCCATATTCTCCAAACCACTCTATGATGGAAGCTCATGGCTGAGATGATTGTAGTACTAGATGAGGAAGTCAATACGCAAAAATTAGGACACAATCTATATAAAAGAGCAGATCTGGCCCATGCAATTAAAATAAAGAGAGCAATCGAGAGAATTTAGAGAAAAGATTTGAAACTGATGGTTTCATTAAGGCCTTTGGGGACTAACGTATCCAATATAACCATCCATTTGGTTTCCTTTTGAAGCAATCTCTGTTTAATATTCCCTCCTCTAATCCCTACATATATGTGATCAATACCACAGGCTGCAAAACCCTTAGGGTTGCACCTATGGTGGTCAAAAAAATGTCTGGGGATAGTTTTGAGGAGTTGGGGTTCAGTGCAATTGATTGCATTTTTAATGTCCCGAATGTGTTCCTGAATCCTTATTTTAACTGATCTAGTGGTCATACCTATATATATAAGCCCACAAGGGAATTTTACATGGTAGACTACTGCTTCAGTATCGCATGTAATGTGATGGACAATTTTAAAATTTCTATCATTTTTGGAATTAGAGAAAGAATTAGTCCTATGGATATATTTGCAAGCTGAATAGCCTCCACACGGGGAGCAACCCCAAGGGGGGCCAGGGCTATCAAACAAAAATTTACTTTTAGGTGGTACGTAGTGACTTTTACAAAGTATGTCACCCAGTGTGCGCGATTTACGCCAGGTAATGGATGGATATTTAGGGAGTTCATATTGTAGACTTCTGTCAGTACGTAATATTGACCAGTGTTTGAGTAGAATACCCCTAATATCTTTCCAGTTGTTGCAGAAAGTGGTGATAAATCTTGGGGGTGTGTGCGTAAATTGAGTTTTTTTCTTTTGACTACTGCCCTGTCCCATTAGGAGGGCTTGTCTATTGATTCCCTTCGCACGGTTGAAGCCTCTACAAATGTCCCGATAGTTATAGCCCCTGTTCAAAAATCTACAGGATAAGTCCCTGGCCTGCTCATGGAAACGCACATCATCAGAGCAAATGCGGCGTGCTCTCAGATATTGACTGATAGGGATGGATTTTTTCAAATTAGGTGGGTGTGATGACTCATAATGCAAAAGTGCATTGGTTGATGTTTTTTTCCTAAAATTATCTGTACTAATAGTACCGTCTAATGATTTAATGATTAACAGATCCAAAAAGTCGATCTGGTTTTGACTATATTTCCATGTGAGCTTAATGTTTATGTCATTCACATTAAGCCGATGAAGAAACATCTCAAGCTGCGACGCGGAGCCCTGCCAAATAAACAGTATGTCGTCGATATAACGCGACCATGAGACCACATGTTCATGACCAGGTGTGTTAAGGACCGTGTCCCTCTCCCACAGACGCAGTAAGAGGTTGGCGTATGAGGGCGCAAAAGTGGCCCCCAACGCCGTCCTCTGGAGCTGTAGGAAGGTGCGGTCCATAAACACAAGAAAATTATGTGCCCAAATAAATTGTAATAAGGATACCGTAAAGGTAATCAGATCTGAGTCTAGATTGGTCATGCTTAAATAGAATGTTGTGGCCTTGATCCCATGGTCGTGGCATATCGACGTGTAGAGGGACTCCACGTCGCAGGTGACAAGCCACATATCCTCATCCAGCACTGTCCCCTCAAGTCTACTCAGCACATCGGTGGTATCTCTAACAAATGATGGGAGAGTTTCGACACATTTTTGCAAATAGAAATCAACAAATTGACATACAGGTTCACAAAGACCCCCTATTCCGGACGCTATGGGCCTGCCCGGTTTACACAGGGGGTCTTTGTGAACCTTATGGAGCAGATAAAAGGTCGGTACAATCGGGTGTTCCGGTAATAATGCTTGTCCCATTTTAGATGGAATAATAGATGATGTAACTCCCTCATAGAGCAAATCAGAAAGCTCTTGTTTAAATTTACTTGTGGGAATTGAGTGTAGCTTTTGATACCAATCTCTTTTATTCAGTTGTTTAAAGGCTTCCGATCATACATGTCCACGGGCCATAGAACCACATTACCACCCTTGTCGGCTCTCTTGATTAGAGATGAGCGTTGTTCGACTCGAACTATTCGCCAATCTCAAATTCGAGCTGTTTTGGGCGGTGTTCGAGCCGTTCGGCGAACACGAACGATTTGAAAAAAATTCGGCTGTTCGAGGTTATGTTCGATAACTGTTCGTGCACCAAAATCATAACTGGATTTTTTCTCAGTAATGATGAAAATTAATTTTAATACGCAGTTTGAGTGTACAGCGGGGTGGGGGGAGGGGCAGGGGATGGATCTCTGCAGGAATAATGAAGATCTCCATTTTTTTTTCTCTTTCCCGCATTTACAGTGGGGAGGTGCAATCTGTCAGCCTATCAGCTGCGCACACACGGAGCGAAGTGCTTTTTTTCACACAAGCAAGGGCATGTGTCATTGGCAGTGTATGTCACATGTCCTTGCCCTATAAGACCAAGCCATTTTCCCCGTCGCCACCATTTTCTCACTGCTGCAGCTGCGTGTTAGACGGCACCGCTGTTGCTGTGTGCGCTATACCTTGTTAATTTCAAGCCAATTTTTGCACAAATCTACAGATAGCTTGGGAGTAGGGAATAGTTGTGATTGCAGTCCTTTTAAGGACTAGGTTACAGCATTTCCTACGACTTTTATCAGGCAGGTCTGTGCTCTTAAATAGAGAGATTGTGGGAGTAAAGACTAATTGTAATTGGAGTCCTTTTCAGGACTAGGTTACATCAGTTACTATCAGTTTTTGCCAGGCAGGTCTGTGCCAGTGCTGTGCAAGTTTTTTTCACAGCATTTGGCTGAATCTAGCAAAGCTAATCCTTTTTGGCCTATTGCAGAGTGTGTTAGTCAGTGGAGTAGCCTATCTGTGTTGCAAGATATACCACCTGTGTATAGAATACCAATTTTTTACTGCACCTAGTGAAGTAAAATCTTTTGGGCATAGCATCATTCTATTAGTCCATCTATACTGACCTCCATCAGGTTGCAAATTGAATCTAATTTTTTTCTGCATCAAGCTCTGAAAAAATATTTGGGCTTCTAGCAGTGTGTGGGACTTGTTCTATTAGTCCATCTATACTGACCTCCATCAGGTTGCAAACTGAATATAATTTTTTTCTGCATCTAGCTCTGAAAAAATATTTGGAATCTAGCAGTGTGTGGGACTTGTTCTATTAGTCCATCTATACTGACCTCCATCACGCTGCAAATTCAAAATAATTTTTTGTCTGCATCTAGCTCTGAAAAAATATTTGGCCTTCTAGCAGTGTGTGGGACTTTCTCTATTAGTCCATCTCTACTGACCTCCATCAGGTTGCAAATTAAAAATAATTTTTATCTGCATCTACCTCTGAAAAAATATTTGGGCTTCTAGCTGTGTGTGGGACTTGTTCTATTAGTCCATCTATACTGACCTCCATCAGGTTGCAAACTGAATATAATTTTTTTCTGCATCTAGCTCTGAAAAAATATTTGGCCTTCTAGCAGTGTGTGGGACTTTCTCTATTAGTCCATCTATACTGACCTCCATCAGGTTGCAAATTAAAAATAATTTTTATCTGCATCTAGCTCTGAAAAAATATTTGGCCTTCTAGCAGTGTGTGGGACTTTTTCTATTAGTCCATCTATACTGACCTCCATCAGGTTGCAAATTAAAAATAATTTTTTGTCTGCATCTAGCTCTGAAAAAATATTTGGCCTTCTAGCAGTGTGTGGGACTTTCTCTATTACTCCATCTATACTGACCTCCATCAGGTTGCAAATTCAAAATATTTTTTTGTCTGCATCTAGCTCTGAAAAAATATTTGGCCTTCTAGCAGTGTGTGGGACTTTCTCTATTAGTCCATCTATACTGACCTCCGTCAGGCTGCAAATTAAAAATAATTTTTATCTGCATCTACCTCTGAAAAATATTTGGCCTTCTAGCAGTGTGTGGGACTTTCTCTATTAGTCCATCTATACTGACCTCCATCAGGTTGCAAATTAAAAATAATTTTTTGTCTGCATCTAGCTCTGAAAAAATATTTGGCCTTCTAGCAGTGTGTGGGACTTTCTCTATTAGTCCATCTATACTGACCTCCATCAGGTTGCAAACTGAATATATTTTTTTTCTGCATCTACCTCTGAAAAAATATTGGGCTTCTAGCTGTGTGTGGGACTTGTTCTATTAATCCATCTATACAGACCTCCATCAGGTTGCAAATTGAATATAATTTTTTTCTGCATCTAACCCAGCCAATAGTTTTGGCCTAATACCACAGTTTGGCCACTCAGCTCTGCTCGGTTCCCATCCATTGTTTTTTTGTGCAAACAACTCCAGAGTTGTGAATTAGTTAACCACCAAAATGAGTGGAAAAAGGCCTGCTGCTGGTGGAAAGGGGAATAGGCATGTTGGGAAGGGGAAAAAAGGTTGTGTCCGTGGGGTAGGTGTTCAAGCAACAGTAACATCTGCAGAAGAAAGACCATCTTCCAGCCAAACTAAAATGTCTACTTCTTTTAGCGGACAATGTGATAAGATTCCTTTCTTATGGCCACGCCAATCGCTACAAATTCCAGATGAGGCACAAAAACAGCAGGTGCTTCAACGGATATCAAGTGCTCCTTTAAGTGGGCTCTCCTCCACATCAACTTCAACATCACAAATACTCCAGTCCTCAAAGGTGTCACCCCAATCGCACTTGCTTCCTCACAGCTCCCAAATCTCCAGCTGCCCGTCTGAGTATGAGGTAGAACAGATGGTTGAGTCTGCAGAGCTGTTTACTCATACTATAGCCTGGGAATCAGAGGTCGACTCCAGCGCTTCTGTGAATCCAGACGAGGAAATGATCTGCACTGATGCCCAGAATCTTTATGAGTCGGATCCAGGACCAGACGCAGAAGGTTCTGACCATAATGTAGACCCTCATTCTCAAACTGTAACTCCTGTTGGTGGAGACAATGAGGAAGACGATGATGAGACTCAAATACCTGATTGGAGCGACAACTTTAGTTTTTTGTCAGGGCAGGAACAGGTTGGCTCTGAGGACGACGGGTGTGATAACGCACAGGGTGATGATGATGAGGTTGGAGATCCCACTTACTGTCAACCCACAGTCAGCCAAGAGATGAGGTCAGCAGAGGAGGTGGAGGAAGATGCTAGTGACGACGAGGTCAGGTTGCGCCTTCCTGGACAGAGACGTAGTACTGGAAGCACATCAACAACTGCATCCTCAAACACAACTCTGCCTCTCACCACAAGTCGTGGTGGCTCTTCAGGTCGCATGGGTGCTAAGCCTTGCATAGCCTGGGCATTTTTTCAGATCGATAAAGATGACCCAACTCGTGTTATCTGTAACATTTGTCAGCAAAAGCTAAGTAGAGGCCAAAAAATACATAGTTTGAGTACTTCATGCATGAACCGGCACATGGACATGAAGCATAAGTTGCAGTGGGAAGCTCAGTGTGCTACAATGCGGCCTAGCCGGCCGGGCCAACCACCGTCTGCCATATCTTGTGCATCCGCGGCCTCTTCATTCTCTGTGACTGGGGGGACAGCAGTCACACCTGTTCTGGGGCGCAGACCTGCCACCTCTTTACCTGCAACAGCCAGCGTGATTGGCAGGTCATCATTTTCTTTGGAGGAGGTAACACCAGCTGGTGTTGAGCGCTGTCCGACATCGATAGCACCACCTTTGGATCAAGGCAACCAAACATGTCCGCCTGCATCTTCCTCACAGACCGGCAGTTTGCCGGGGACACCCTTATCAACCCCGTCTAAGCACAATAGCCAGCCCTCGGTCCCTCAGATGTGGACAAGTAAAAGACCATTTCCTCCTAGCCATGAGAAAGCTAAGAGGTTGAATTTCACCGTCTGCAAGCTCTTGGCTACAGAAATGCTGCCTTTCCGCCTGGTGTACACAGAAGATTTTCGAGACCTTATGTCCGTCGCAGTGCCCCAGTACCAGATGCCCAGTCGGCACTACTTCTCAAAGAAAGGTGTGCCTGCGCTCCACCAGCATGTCGCACACAACATCACCGCTTCTTTGAGAAACTCTGTGTGTGACAGGGTGCATTTCACCACAGACACTTGGATGAGTAGGCATGGACAGGGGCGTTACATGTCGCTGACTGGGCACTGGGTAGCTATGGTGACTAGTGTTGAGCCACCCCCGTAGTGTTCGAGTTCGGTTCGGTTCGTCGAACACCCGTGTGTTCGCCGAACTGTTCGTCGAACTGTTCGTCGAACACCTTCGAACACCGTTAAAACCAATGGCAGGCAAACAAAAACACATAGAAACACATAGAAAACACCTTCAAAGGTGTCCAAAAGCTGACAAACTGCTCAGAAGACACAACTAACACATGGAAAAGTGACAAGTACATATAGTCATGTGAAAAGAAAAGAGGTGGAGGAGTAAAAGGAGGGGGAGACACAGATATAGGCATGTCATGCCCTTCTAAAATCCAAAAAGTGAGAAGCCGACACGTTCAGTCCGCTCCTGCCCGTGCCACCTCCGTGTCGCCGGGTTTGTGCCAGAGCCGCGGTGAACCCTGACGGCCAGCCCCCCTCTCCCAATACTGGTGCCTGTCCGCTGGTGGGTCGAGCGAGCCCCCCTGTGGTGGAGGCAGCTCTAAGCTTTTTAATTTAAATTGTCTCTCTAATTTGAATAAATACACTTTAAATCCATTTACAAGGATCTATTGGAGGGCAAGTCTCATGCCAGCAGCCGCGTAATTCCAGCTCCAGTAGCGTCCACTAAAGCTGCTGCAGTTAAAAAGCTTTTATAAGGATCGAGCTCGGCTGTCCACCGCAAGGCATCCTACTGCCAGTCCCAGCCCCTATGCCTTGGGGTGCCTCCTGATGCTCTTCACTGAGTATCCCGTGGTCCCGAAGCATTTCCTTTGAAAAAATGAAGTGTCCAAACTACAGGTGGTGTAGCTTGCTTAACAGCCGGGATAATCTGCTGACTAGCAGACCCTGCTACTAGGCACAAAGTATTTCCTGGGCTAGATGCAGTTAAAAATTTGTAATTAGATACTCTCGATGGATGCTGAGAAAGCATTCCATAGAGTCTCCTGGCACGCCATATATGATTCTCTTAAAAAGATTGGGGTAGGGGTCTAGGGGACCCTTTTATAGCCAAAATCACGGCCCTGTATCGCAAAACGTCACCTAGGCTGAAGATAAATGGAACTGTAGCACCCTGAGGGCTCGGTTGCTACAGAGGTATTGCACCTCACCCAGAGGTGTGATATCTCACTCTCAGGTAAGGATGTAGTGTGGATCAGGACCCGACACCTGCATGCATTACACCACATTGCCGTGGGGTAGGGCGACCAATATGCCCCTGAGATGGGCACGACAGTCCCTGTCCCTGGCTGGAGTGGGGGGAGGGAACACTGAGGAAGGGGAACCCTGTAGTGCAGGAGCAGGGAGGAAGCAGTTCCTGGGTGCATTGAGAAGGGAGTATAAAAGGTGGGCACCATCTTAGTTCAGTGCAGAGAAGTCTGAGCAGAAGTGGCAGGGAGCAGGGGCTCTGCATGAGCTCTGCTCCGGAGGCGGGCCTAGTAACAGAGGCCCAGACCTGGAAGAGGGAGAAGGAAGGAAGAGGAGCGGAGAAGGCTCCAGGAACGAGGAACGAAGGGATCTCAGGGGTGCGGACGGGCGAGTCGCCACCGCACGCCCGAATCCACCTGCGTGGAGGATTCAGGCCAAAGGGGGAGACCGGTCCCCGAAACTAGTGGAGGCAGGAAACGACCCTCAGCTAGAAACAGGAGGCTGTGACATTTTATGTGGCGCAGCCCCTCGCTACACCCGCTAGGAAGGCACCACATAGGGTCAGGGAAACTGGCGCCAAGTTTACCAAGAGGAGGCCCGAGGCAGCCGGACAGAAGGGTTGGTAAGAAAGGCCAGACAAAGTACACACAAAGGGGGTCCTGTGAAGCACTCCAAAGTTATCTGGGAGTTGTCTGAGCCCCTCACCTGGTGAGCACAGTACGACGTGGGCAGCCGTTACCTTCAGACGTGGTCTGGATAATAAGAACTGTGAGTAAAGGCCCTGGACTGCATCACTGACTCCGTGTCATTACTACTGCTGCCCTGCACCATCACCCCCATCCTCCGCATACACTGCCCTGAGGCTATACTCCTCCCGTGGGGAGTTATGCTACGCTCTGCTGCACCCACAACACCAGCCTCAGCGATCTGCCCTGGAGCGGCGGTTCACTCTGACCGCAATCCATGGGTGGCGTAGTCGGACATTTAAACATCAAAACCACATAAATAGTTCCGCCACTGGTTTGACCGCCCTGAGCCACGGAACCGGGTTGCCGCCACGGAGACTACAACCACCAGCATCCACCAAAAAGGGTCCGGCTCCGGGTGTCCCAAGGCCCAGGGGGCGCGTCAGAACATTTTCATCACCTTTCACAATCACCAATGGGACAAGGCAGGGATGTTCTCTGTCCCCTCTCTTATACATCCTAGTGACGGAGCACCTGCTCTCATCAATTCGCCATAACCCCAATATTAGGTGGATTGAGGTGGGAGGCACCGAGTACAAGTGCTCTCTATTTGCTGATGATGTCCTAGTATATATCACTCAATCACATATATCCATCCATGCTGTTATGGCTGAAATAGATCACTTTGCTACATGGTCAAATTTTAAAATCAATGCAGCGAAGTCTGAGGCCCTCGATGTCTCCCTCCCCAAATCCATATAGGATTCCATCCAGTCCAACTTTCCCTTTGCCTGGCCCTCACAGGGTATCAAATACTTAGGAATTCCTATTCATAGAGACCTCTCCCATCTATGTTATCTTAATTTTGGGCCCTTTATTGAACAACTCCATACAGACCACGGTTGGCAAGTTAGAACTGTAAGATTCACTACGTGAACCACTGGTGTTTTGTGGAAAAGCACATGTACACTGTGTTCCAAATTATTATGCAAAAAGTGTTTAGGAGTGATAAGGGAAGAATTTGTTTGTCAGTTAAACTCATTGATGGTGATGTGTGTCAGGGCTCTTTATATCACTGTAAGCAATTGCAGACACCTGTGCTAATTAGTTTGGCAGGTGTGTCCAATGAAAGGCAAGACTACTTAAGAAGGCTGTCTCACATTATTAAGCAGCCTACATTTTCTGCCAAAATGGGAAAGAAAAAGGATGTGTCGGCTGCTGAGAAGCAACAAATTGTGGAGTGTTTAGGTCAAGGCATGACTACAATCAACATTGTGCGATGATCAGGATGAAGTGTCTTGGCAATCAAGAAGTATGTAGCTGATTCACAGTACACATGTGTGCGTGCTGATAAGGGCAAATTGAGAACTCTTTCCTACAGGCAATTACGTCAGGTTGAAAGAGCAGCGGCAAAAAAGCCTTGTCATAGCAGCAGACAAGTTTTTGAAGCTGCTTGTGCCTCCAACGTCCCCCGAACAACAAGATGCAGGGTCCTTCAGAGGTTTGCAGCTGTGCATACGCCATCCTGTCGACCTCCTCTATCCACTTCACACAAGCAGAAATGGCTCCAGTGGGCCAAACATTACATGAAGACTGATTTCAAAACTGTTTTGTTCACGGTTGAGTGCCGTGCAGCGCTCGATGGTCCAGATGGATGGAGTGGAGGATGGCTGGTTGATGGACACCCCACGCAAACACGGCTACAGCGCCAACAAGGAGGAGGTGGAGTAATGTTTTGGGCTGGAATCATGGGGAGAGAGATTGTCGGCCCCTTTAGGATCCCTGAAGGCGCTAAAGATGAACTCCATAATGTATGTGGATTTTCTCAAACAGCACTTCCTGCCATGGTTCAAGAAGAAGAACCGTGTATTTCACAGCAAGATCATTTTTCTGCATGATAATGCACCATCTCATGCTGCACATAAAACATCTGCATCTCTGGCTGATATGGGCATAAAAGGGGACAAACTTATGGTGTGACCCCCATGCTCCCCTGACCTCTACCCCATTCAGAACCTTTGGAGCATCATTAAAAGGAGTGTCTATGATGGCGGGAGGCAGTTCACATCTAAGCAACAGCTCTGGGAGGGTATTCTGTCCTCATGCAAAACAATTGAAGCAGAAACCATCCAAAACCTGACAAATTCAATGGACGAGAGAGTTCAGAAGCTCCTTTCGAACACGGGTCCTATGTGAAAATGTAACATCACCTAGAATAAAGTTTTGAGTTGAAAACTGTTTGATTTCAGTTTCTAACAACCTGCTAATGCTTATAATTTCAAAAATGACCATTTTTTTGGTCTTTATTAAAATGAAAAGGTTGATCGAAAAGTTTGGGGGATCTAAGAGTGTGGCAACCCAGTAGTCATGATTACTTCGAATTCTGACAATATGAGGGTCATGCTGCAGGTAGTGCAGCAAGAAGGCACTTATGTGTCTTGCGCATCTCGGAGCCCCAAAATTATTTTCCGGGCTAGATGCAGCTAAAAATTATTATTAATTTTAAATCTGGTGAAGCTTTAGTATAGATGGCCTAATAGGATCAGTGCTGCACACTGCTACAAAGCCCAAATTATTTTCCAGCCAAGATACAGATAAACTTGATTAGTAATTTGAAAGCTTAAAACGGTTGGTAGGGTGATTTTAACCAATCATTAAGCTTTTACTCTCCCCAGGATGACACAGGGGTAGAAAAGTCGTTTCGGATCCATGATTTGTTCATCTTTATGAACGTGAGTCTGTCTACATTATCAGTGGAGAGCCGCGTGCGCTTATCTGTCAGCACACCACCAGCAGCGCTGAACACACGTTCAGACAGAACGCTGGCTGCGGGGCATGACAAGATCTCCAAGGCGTAAGTGGCTAGCTCCGGCCATTTATCCAGATTGGAAGCCCAAAAAGAGCAAGGGTCCAGTGACACAGTCATGGCTTCAATGTTTACTTGGAGATACTCCTGTACCATCGTCTCTAGGCGTTGACTATGTGTCAGACTTCTTGTCTCCTGTGGCCTTGCAAAGGATGGGCTAAAAAAGTGGTGAAATGATTCCGCAAAATTGATGTTACCAGCAGATACTGTGGTTCTGTTACGGTTTGAGTGCTGAACACTTGACGGTCCCACGGTTGGCAAGTTGGAACTGTGCGATTCACTACGTACACCACTGGTGTTTTGTGGAAAAGCACATGTAAGCTTCTGCAACAGTCTCTGCTGATACTCCTGCATGCGTGCATCCCTTTCTATGGCAGGAATAATTTCTGCAAATTTACTTTTGTACCGGGGATCTAACAGTGTGGCAACCCAGTAGTCAGGATTATTTCTAATTCTCACAATTCGAGGGTCATGTTGCAGGTAGTGCAGCAAGAAGGCACTCATGTGTGTTGCGCATCCAGGAGCACCAAGTCCCTGTTGTGTTGGTGGCGAGGTAACAATCATGCTTCCTTCCTCTGTCCTCTCCCCCCAACCTCGCACAACAGAAATGTGATCAAGGTCTCCCTCATCTGATGAGTCTTCCATCAGTTCGTCCTCCACTTCTTCCTGGGCTCCTGCACCTTCCTCACTAGTTTGGCTGCTACCATGCACCCTGGTAAAACCATCTCCCCCACCCTCACATGCCTGCTGCCTTGGTGCTGCCGACCGTCTGGACCTTGCAGATGTTAGCCCTTCCGCATACAACTCCTCCTCCTCTACTTCCTCCACCTCCTCTTGTGCCACCACCTGACTCCGAATTCTGTTTAACATGTGCTCCAGCATGTAAATCACCGGAATAGTCATGCTGATAATGGCATCGTCAGCACTAAACATCTTCGTCGCCATTTCAAAACTGTGCAGAAGGGTGCATAGGTCCCTGATCTGAGACCACTCCTCCAGCGTGATTTGCCCCACCTCTGGTTCTCGTTGGCCCAGGCTATACGTCAGAACGTATTGCACCAGGGCTTGTCGGTGCTGCCACAGTCGCTGCAACATGTGCAGAGTTGAATTCCACCGGGTAGGCACATCGCATTTTAGCCGGTGAAGTGGCAGGCCCAACGACTTCTGTAGAGATGTAAGTCGCTGAGCTGCGGGATGCGAACGGCGGAAGTGAGCACACAGCGACCGTGCCCTCTGCAGAAGGCCATCTAGTCTGGGATAGTGGGCTAAAAATTGCTGGACAACCAGGTTCAACACGTGAGCCATACATGGCACGTGTGTGACATTGCCCCGGCGAAGGGCCGCACCCAGGTTTGCAGCATTGTCGCACACGGCCTTCCCTGGTTTCAGGTCCAGTGGAGACAACCATTCATGAAATTGGTTCTCCAGAGCTGACCACAACTCCTCAGCTGTGTGACTAACATTTCCCAGACATTTCAATGTAAAAACCGCCTGATGACGTTGAGCCCTACTGCCAGCATAGTAAGGAGGTGTGCAGGATCCCTTCTGCGCAGTTAGAAAGCTTGTGGCATGACCAGACAGGCTTTGGCTGCAGGTGGAAGACCGAGAGGAGGTTGAGGAGGCAGAAGCAGTGGAGGAACTTTGAGATAAAGAGGATTGACGCACAACTCGTGGGGGCGGCAAGACTTGGACAGCAGCCCCTTGTCCTGCTGTCACCATAGTTAACCAGTGCCCAGTCAGCGACATGTAACGCCCCTGTCCATGCCTACTCGTCCAAGTGTCTGTGGTGAAATGCACCCTGTCACACACAGAGTTTCTCAAAGAAGCTGTGATGTTGTGTGCGACATGCTGGTGGAGCGCAGGCACACCTTTCTTTGAGAAGTAGTGCCGACTGGGCATCTGGTACTGGGGCACTGCGACGGACATAAGGTCTCGAAAATCCTCTGTGTCCACCAGGCGGAAAGGCAGCATTTCTGTAGCCAAGAGCTTGCAGATGGTGAAATTCAACCTCTTAGCTTTCTCATGGCTAGGAGGAAATGGTCTTTTACTTGTCCACATCTGAGGGACCGAGGGCTGGCTATTGTGCTTAGACGGGGTTGATAAGGGTGTCCCCGGCAAACTGCCGGTCTGTGAGGAAGATGCAGGCGGACATGTTAGGTTGCCTTGATCCAAAGGTGGTGCTATCGATGTCGGACAGTGCTCAACACCAGCTGGTGTTACCACCTCCAAAGAAAATGATGACCTGCCAATCACGCTGGCTGTTGCGGGTAAAGAGGTGGCAGGTCTGCGCCCCAAAACAGGTGTGACTGCTGTCCCCCCAGTCACAGAGGATGAAGAGGCCGCGGATGCACAAGATATGGCAGACGGTGGTTGGCCCGGCCGGCTAGGCCGCATTGTAGCACACTGAGCTTCCCACTGCAACTTATGCTTCATGTCCATGTGCCGGTTCATGCATGAAGTACTCAAACTATGTATTTTTTGGCCTCTACTTAGCTTTTGCTGACAAATGTTACAGATAACACGAGTTGGGTCATCTTTATCGATCTGAAAAAATGCCCAGGCTATGCAAGTCTTAGCAACCATGCGACCTGAAGAGCCACCACGACTTGTGGTGAGAGGCAGAGTTGTGTTTGAGGATGCAGTTGTTGACGTGCTTCCAGTACTACGTCTCTGTCCAGGAAGGCGCAACCTGACCTCGTCGTCACTAGCATCTTACTCCACCTCCTCTGCTGACCTCATCTCTTGGCTGACTGTGGGTTGACAGTAAGTGGGATCTCCAACCTCATCATCATCACCCTGTGCGTCATCACACCCGTCGTCCTCAGAGCCAACCTGTTCCTGCCCTGACAATAAACTAAAGTTGTCGCTCCAATCAGGTATTTGAGTCTTATCATCGTCTTCCTCATTGTCTCCACCAACAGGAGTTACAGTTTGGGAATGAGGGTCTACATTATGGTCAGAACCTTCTGCGTCTGGTCCTGGATCCGACTCATAAAGATTCTGGGCATCAGTGCAGAACATTTCCTCGTCTGGATTCACAGAAGCGCTGGAGTCGACCTCTGATTCCCAGGCTATAGTATGAGTAAACAGCTCTGCAGACTCAACCATCTGTTCTACCTCATACTCAGACGGGCAGCTGGAGATTTGGGAGCTGTGAGGAAGCAAGTGCGATTGGGGTGACACCTTTGAGGACTGGAGTATTTGTGATGTTGAAGTTGATGTGGAGGAGAGCCCACTTAAAGGAGCACTTGATATCCGTTGAAGCACCTGCTGTTTTTGTGCCTCATCTGGAATTTGTAGCGATTGGCGTGGCCGTAAGAAAGGGATCTTATCACATTGTCCGCTAAAAGAAGTAGACATTTTAGTTTGGCTGGAAGATGGTCTTTCTTCTGCAGATGTTACTGTTGCTTTAACACCTACCCCACGGACACAACCTTTTTTCCCCTTCCCAACACGCCTATTCCCCTTTCCACCAGCAGCAGGCCTTTTTCCACTCATTTTGGTGGTTAACTAATTAACAACTCTGGAGTTGTTTGCACAAAAAAACAATGGATAGGAACCGAGCAGAGCTGAGTGGCCAAACTGTGGTATTAGGCCAAAACTATTGGCTGGGTTAGATGCAGAAAAAAATTATATTCAATTTGCAACCTGATGGAGGTCACTATAGATGGACTAATAGAGAAAGTCCCACACACTGCTAGAAGGCCAAATATTTTTTCAGAGCTAGATGCAGATAAAAATTATTTTTAATTTGCAACCTGATGGAAGTCAGTATAGATGGACTAATAGAGAAAGTCCCACACACTGCTAGAAGGCCAAATATTTTTTCAGAGCTAGATGCAGATAAAAATTATTTTTAATTTGCAACCTGATGGAGGTCAGTATAGATGGACTAATAGAGAAAGTCCCACACACTGCTAGAAGGCCAAATATTTTTTCAGAGGTAGATGCAGAAAAAAATATATTCAGTTTGCAACCTGATGGAGGTCTGTATAGATGGATTAATAGATCAAGTCCCACACACAGCTAGAAGCCCAATATTTTTTCAGAGGTAGATGCAGAAAAAAATATATTCAGTTTGCAACCTGATGGAGGTCAGTATAGATGGACTAATACAACAAGTCCCACACACAGCTAGAAGCCCAATATTTTTTCAGAGCTAGATGCAGAAAAAAATATATTCAGTTTGCAACCTGATGGAGGTCTGTATAGATGGATTAATAGAACAAGTCCCACACACAGCTAGAAGCCCAATATTTTTTCAGAGCTAGATGCAGAAAAAAATATATTCAGTTTGTAACCTGATGGAGGTCTGTATAGATGGATTAATAGAACAAGTCCCACACACAGCTAGAAGCCCAATATTTTTTCAGAGGTAGATGCAGAAAAAAATATATTCAGTTTGCAACCTGATGGAGGTCAGTATAGATGGACTAATACAACAAGTCCCACACACAGCTAGAAGCCCAATATGTTTTGAGAGGTAGATGCAGAAAAAAATATATTCAGTTTGCAACCTGATGGAGGTCTGTATAGATGGATTAATAGAACAAGTCCCACACACAGCTAGAAGCCCAATATTTTTTCAGAGGTAGATGCAGAAAAAAATATATTCAGTTTGCAACCTGATGGAGGTCAGTATACATGGAGTAATACAACAAGTCCCACACACAGCTAGAAGCCCAATATTTTTTCAGAGGTAGATGCAGAAAAAAATATATTCAGTTTGCAACCTGATGGAGGTCTGTAGAGATGCACTAATACAACAAGTCCCACACACAGCTAGAAGCCCAATATTTTTTCAGAGGTAGATGCAGAAAAAAATATATTCAGTTTGCAACCTGATGGAGGTCAGTATAGATGGACTAATACAACAAGTCCCACACACAGCTAGAAGCCCAATATTTTTTCAGAGGTAGATGCAGAAAAAAATATTTTCAGTTTGCAACCTGATGGAGGTCTGTATAGATGGATTAATAGAACAAGTCCCACACACAGCTTGAAGCACAATATTTTTTCAGAGGTAGATGAAGAAAAAAATATATGCAGTTTGCAACCTGATGGAGGTCAGTATAGATGGACTAATACAACAAGTCCCACACACAGCTAGAAGCCCAATATTTTTTCAGAGCTAGATGCAGAAAAAAATTATATTCAATTTGCAACCTGATGGAGGTCAGTATAGATGGACTAATAGAATGATGCTATGCCCAAAAGATTTTACTTCACTAGGTGCAGTAAAAAAATTGGTATTCTATACACAGGTGGTATATCTTGCAACACAGATAGGCTACTCCACTGACTAACACACTCTGCAATAGGCCAAAAAGGATTAGCTTTGCTAGATTCAGCCAAATGCTGTGAAAAAAACTTGCACAGCACTGGCACAGACCGGCCTGGCAAAAACTGATAGGAACTGATGTAACCTAATCCTGAAAAGGACTCCAATTACAATTAGTCTTTACTCCCACAATCTATCTATTTAAGAGCACAGAACTGCCTGATAAAAGTCGTAGGAAATGCTGTAACCTAGTCCTTAAAAGGACTGCAATCACAACTATTCCCTACTCCCAAGCTATCTGTAGATTTGTGCGAAAATTGGCTTGAAATTAACAAGGTATAGCGCACACAGCAACAGCGGTGCCGTCTAACACGCAGCTGCAGCAGTGAGAAAATGGTGGCGACGGGGAAAATGGCTTGGTCTTATAGGGCAAGGACATGTGACATACACTGCCAATGACACATGCCTTGCTTGTGTGAAAAAAAGCACTTCGCTCCGTGTGTGCGCTGCTGATAGGCTGACAGATTGCACCTCCCCACTGTAAATGCGGGAAAGAGAAAAAAAAAATGGAGATCTTCATTGTTCCTGCAGAGATCCATCCCCTGCCCCTCCCCCCACCCCGCTGAACACTCAAACTGCGTATTAACTTTAATTTTCATCATTACTGAGAAAAAATCCAGTTATGATTTTGGTGCACGAACAGTTATCGAACATAACCTCGAACAGCCGAATTTTTCTCAAATTGTTCGTGTTCGCCGAACGGCTCGAACACCGCCCAAAACAGCTCGAATTTGAGATTGGCGAACAGTTCGAGTAGAAAAACGCTCATCTCTAATGGTGACAGCAGGACAAGGGGCTGCTGTCCAAGTCTTGCCGTCCCCACGAGTTGTGCGTCAATCCTCTTTATGTCAAAGTTCCTCCACTGCTTCTGCCTCCTCAACCTCCTCTCGGTCTTCCACCTGCACCCAAAGCCTGTCTCGTCATGCCACAAGCTTTCTAACTGCGCAGAAGGGATCCTGCACACCTCCTTACTATGCTGGCAGTAGGGCTCAACGTCATCAGGTGGTTTTTACTTTGAAATGTCTGGGAAATGTGAGTCACACAGCTGAGGAGTTGTGGTCAGCTCTGGAGAACCAATTTCATGAATGGTTGTCTCCACTGGACCTGAAACCAGGGAAGGCCGTGTGCGACAATGCTGCAAACCTGGGTGCGGCCCTTCGCCGGGGCAATGTCACACACGTGCCTTGTATGGCTCACGTGTTGAACCTGGTTGTCCAGCAATTTTTAGCCCACTATCCCAGACTAGATGGCCTTCTGCAGAGGGCACGGTCGCTGTGTGCTCACTTCCGCCGTTCGCATCCCGCAGCTCAGCGACTTACATCTCTACAGAAGTCGCTGGGCCTGCCACTTCACCGGCTAAAATGCGATGTGCCTACCCGGTGGAATTCAACTCTGCACATGTTGCAGCGACTGTGGCAGCACCGACAAGCCCTGGTGCAATACGTTCTGACGTATAGCCTGGGCCAACGAGATCCAGAGGTGGGGTAAGTCACGCTGGAGGAGTGGTCTCAGATCAGGGACCTATGCACCCTTCTGCACAGTTTTGAAATGGCGACGAAGATGTTTAGTGCTGACGATGCCATTATCAGCATGACTATTCCGGTGATTTACATGCTGGAGCACATGTTAAACAGAATTCGGAGTCAGGTGGTGGCACAAGAGGAGGTGGAGGAAGTAGAGGAGGAGGAGTTGTATGCGGAAGGGCTAACATCTGCAAGGTCCAGACGGTCGGCAGCACCAAGGCGGCAGGCATGTGAGGGTGGGGGAGATGGTTTTACCAGGGCGCATGGTAGCAGCCAAACTAGTGAGGAAGGTGCAGGAGCCCAGGAAGAAGTGGAGGACGAACTGATGGAAGACTCATCAGATGAGGGAGACCTTGATCACATTTCTGTTGTGCGAGGTTGGGGGGAGAGGACAGAGGAAGGAAGCATGATTGTTACCTCGCCACCAACACAACAGGGACTTGGTGCTCCTGGATGCGCAACACACATGAGTGCCTTCTTGCTGCACTACCTGCAACATGACCCTCGAATTGTGAGAATTAGAAATAATCCTGACTACTGGGTTGCCACACTGTTAGATCCCCGGTACAAAAGTAAATTTGCAGAAATTATTCCTGCCATAGAAAGGGATGCACGCATGCAGGAGTATCAGCAGAGACTGTTGCAGAAGATTACATGTGCTTTTCCACAAAACACCAGTGGTGTACGTAGTGAATCTCACAGTTCCAACTTGCCAACCGTGGGACCGTCAAGTGTTCAGCACTCAAACCGTAACAGAACCACAGTATCTGCTGGTAACATCAATTTTGCGGAATCATTTCACCACTTTTTTAGCCCATCCTTTGCAAGGCCACAGGAGACAAGAAGTCTGACACATAGTCAACGCCTATAGACGATGGTACAGTAGTATCTACAAGTAAACATTGAAGCCATGACTGTGTCACTGGACCCTTGCTCTTTTTGGGCTTCCAATCTGGATAAATGGCCGGAGCTAGCCACTTACGCCTTGGAGATCTTGTCATGCCCCGCAGCCAGCGTTCTGTCTGAACGTGTGTTCAGCGCTGCTGGTGGTGTGCTGACAGATAAGCGCACGCGGCTCTCCACTGATAATGTAGACAGACTCACGTTCATAAAGATGAACAAATCATGGATCCAAAACGACTTTTCTACCCCTGTGTCATCCTGGGGAGAGTAAAAGCTTGATGATTGGTTAAAATCACCCTACCAATCGTTTTAAGCTTTCAAATTACTAATCATGTTTATCTGTATCTTGGCTGGAAAATAATTTGGGCTTTGTAGCAGTGTGCAGCACTGATTCTATTAGGCCATCTATAATAAGCTCCACCAGATTTAAAATTACTAATCATGTTTATCTGTATCTTGACTGGAAAATAATTTGGGCTTTGTAGCAGTGTGCAGCACTGATCCTATTAGGCCATCTATACTAAGCTCCACCAGATTTAAAATTAGTAATAATTTTTAGCTGCATCTAGCCCGGAAAATAATTTTGGGGCTCCGAGATGCGCAAGACACATAAGTGACTTCTCGCTGCACTACCTGCAACATGACCCTCATATTGTCAGAATTCGAAGTAATCATGACTACTGGGTTGCCACACTCTTAGATCCCCCAAACTTTTCGATCAACCTTTTCATTTTAATAAAGACCAAAAAAATGGTCATTTTTGAAATTATAAGCATTAGCAGGTTATTAGAAACTGAAATCAAACAGTTTTCAACTCAAAACTTTATTCTAGGTGATGTTACATTTTCACATAGGACCCCTTGTTCGAAAGGAGCTTCTGAACTCTCTCGTCCATTGAATTTGTCAGGTTTTGGATGGTTTCTGCTTCAATTGTTTTGCATGAGGACAGAATACCCTCCCAGAGCTGTTGCTTAGATGTGAACTGCCTCCCGCCATCATAGACACTCCTTTTGATGATGCTCCAGAGGTTCTGAATGGGGTAGAGGTCAGGGGAGCATGGGGGTCACACCATAAGTTTGTCCCCTTTTATGCCCATATCAGCCAGAGATGCAGATGTTTTATGTGCAGCATGAGATGGTGCATTATCATGCAAAAAAATGATCTTGCTGTGAAATACACGGTTCTTCTTCTTGAACAATGGCAGGAAGTGCTGTTTGAGAAAATCCACATACATTATGGAGTTCATCTTTAGCGCCTTCAGGGATCCTAAAGGGGCCGACAATCTCTCTCCCCATGATTCCAGCCCAAAACATTACTCCACCTCCTCCTTGTTGGCGCTGTAGCCGTGTTTGCGTGGGTTGTCCATCAACCAGCCATCCTCCACTCCATCCATCTGGCCCATCGAGCGCTGCACGGCACTCATCCATGAACAAAACAGTTTTGAAATCAGTCTTCATGTAATGTTTGGCCCACTGGAGCCGTTTCTGCTTGTGTGAAGTGGATAGAGGAGGTCGACAGGATGGCGTATGCACAGCTGCAAACCTCTGAAGGACCCTGCATCTTGTTGTTCGGGGGACGTTGGAGGCACCAGCAGCTTCAGAAACTTGTCTGCTGCTATGACAAGGCTTTTTTGCCGCTGCTCTTTTAACCTGACGTAATTGCTTGTAGGAAAGAGTCCTCAATTTGCCCTTATCAGCATGCACACGTGTGTACTGTGAATCAGCTACATACGTCTTGATTGCCAAGACACTTCATCCTGGTCATCGCACAATGTTGATTGTAGTCATGCCTTGACCTAAACACTCCACAATTTGTTGCTTCTCAGCAGCCGACACATCCTTTTTCTTTCCCATTTTGGCAGAAAATGTAGGCTGCTTAATAATGTGAGACAGCGTTCTTAAGTAGTCTTGCCTTTCATTGGACACACCTGCCAAACTAATTAGCACAGGTGTCTGCAATTGCTTACAGTGATATAAAGAGCCCTGACACACATCACCATCAATGAGTTTAACTGACAAACAAACAAATTCTTCCCTTATCACTCCTAAACACTTTTTGCATAATAATTTGGAACACAGTGTACATGTGCTTTTCCACAAAACACCAGTGGTTCACGTAGTGAATCTTACAGTTCTAACTTGCCAACCGTGGTCTGTATGGAGTTGTTCAATAAAGGGCCCAAAATTAAGATAACATAGATGGGAGAGGTCTCTATGAATAGGAATTCCTAAGTATTTGATACCCTGTGAGGGCCAGGCAAAGGGAAAGTTGGACTGGATGGAATCCTATATGGATTTGGGGAGGGAGACATCGAGGGCCTCAGACTTCGCTGCATTGATTTTAAAATTTGACCATGTAACAAAGTGATCTATTTCAGCCATAACAGCATGGATGGATATATGTGATTGAGTGATATATACTAGGCCATCATCAGCAAATAGAGAGCACTTGTACTCGGTGCCTCCCACCTCAATCCACCTAATATTGGGGTTATGGCGAATTGATGAGAGCAGGTGCTCCGTCACTAGGATGTATAAGAGAGGGGACAGAGGACATCCCTGCCTTGTCCCATTGGTGATTGTGAAAGGTGATGAAAATGTTCTGATGCACCCCCTGGGCCTTGGGACACCCAGAGTCGGACCCTTTTTGGTGGATGCTGGTGGTTGTAGTCTTAGTGGCGGCGACCCGGTTCCGTGGCTCAGGGTGGTCAAACCAGTGGCAGAACTATTTATGTGGTTTTGATGTTTAAATGTCCGACTACGCCACCCGTGGATTGCGGTCAGAGTGAACCGCCGCTGCAGGGCAGACCGCTGAGGCTGGTGTTGTGGGTGCAGCAGAGCGTAGCATAACTCCCCACGGGAGGAGTATAGCCTCAGGGCAGTGTATGCGGAGGATGAGGGTGATGGTGCAGGGCAGCAGCAGTAACGACACGGAGTCAGTGATGCAGTCCAGGGCCTTTACTCACAGTTCTTATTATCCAGACCACGTCTGCAGGTAACGGCTGCCCACGTCGTACTGGGCTCACCAGGTGAGGGGCTCAGACAACTCCCAGATAACTTTGGAGCGCTTCACAGGACCCCCTTTGTGTGTCCTTTGTCTGGCCTTTCTTACCAACCCTTCTGTCCGGCTGCCTCGGGCCTCCTCTTGGTAAACTTGGCGCCAGTTTCCCTGACCCTATGTGGTGCCTTCCTAGCGTGTGTAGCGAGGGGCTGCGCCAGATAAAATGTCACAGCCTCCGGTTTCTAGCTGAGGGTCGTTTCCTGCCTCCACTAGTTTCGGGGACCGGTCTCCCCCTTTGGCCTGACACCTCCACGCAGGTGGATTCGGGTGTGCGGTGGCAACTCGCCCGTCCGCACCCCTGGGATCCCTTCATTCCTCGTTCCTGGAGCCTTCTCCGCTCCTCTTCCTTCCTTCTCCCTCTTCCAGGCCTTGGCCTCTGTTACTAGGCCCGCCTCCGGAGCAGAGCTCATGCAGAGCCCCTGCTCCCTGCCACTTCTGCTCAGACTTCTCTGCACTGAACTAAGATGGTGCCCACCTTTTATACTCCCTTCTCAATGCACCCAGGAACTGCTTCCTCCCTGCTCCTGCACTACAGGGTTCCCCTTCCTCAGTGTTCCCTCCCCCCACTCCAGTCAGGGACAGGGACTGTCGTGCCCATCTCAGAGGCATATTGGTCGCCCTGCCCCACGGCAATGTGGTGTAATGCATGCAGGTGTCGGGTCCTGATCGACACTCCATCCTTACCTGAGAGTGAGATATCACACCTCTGGGTGAGGTGCAATACCTCTGTAGCAACCGAGCCCTAAGGGTGCTACAGTTCCATTTATCTTCAGCCTAGATGATGTATTGTGATACAGGGCCGTGATTTTGGCTATAAAAGGGTCCCCTAGACCCCTACCCCAAGCTTTTTAAGAGAATCATATATGGCGTGCCAGGAGACTCTATGGAATGCTTTCTCAGCATCCAACGAGAGTATCTAATTACAAATTTTTAACTGCATCTAGCCCAGGAAATACTTTGTGCCTAGTAGCAGTGTCTGCTAGTCAGCGGACTATCCCGGCTGTTAAGCAAGCTACACCACCTGTAGTTTGGACACTTAATTTTTTCAAAGCAAATGCTTCGAGACCACGGGATACTCAGTGAAGAGCATCAGGAGGCACCCCAAGGCATAGGGGCTGGGACTGGCAGTAGGATGCCTTGCGGTGGACAGCCGAGCTCGATCCTTATAAAAGCTTTTTAACTGCAGCAGCTTTAGTGGATGCTACTGGAGCTGGAATTACGCGGCTGCTGGCATGAGACTTGCCCTCCAATAGATCCTTGTAAATGGATTTAAAGTGTATTCATTCAAATTAGAGAGACAATTTAAATTAAAAAGCTTAGAGCTGCCTCCACCACAGGGGGGCTCGCTCGACCCACCAGCGGACAGGCACCAGTATTGGGAGAGGGGGGCTGGCCATCAGGGTTCACCGCGGCTCTGGCACAAACCCGGCGACACGGAGGTGGCACGGGCAGGAGCGGACTGAGCGTGTCGGCTTCTCACTTTTTGGATTTTAGAAGGGCATGACATGCCTATATCTGTGTCTCCCCCTCCTTTTACTCCTCAACCTCTTTTCTTTTCGCATGACTATATGTACTTGTCACTTTTCCATGTGTTAGTTGTGTCTTCTGAGCAGTTTGTCAGCTTTTGGACACCTTTGAAGGTGTTTTCTATGTGTTTCTATGTGTTTTTGTTTGCCTGCCATTGGTTTTAACGGTGTTCGAAGGTGTTTGTCGAACAGTTCGACGAACAGTTCGGCGAACACACGGGTGTTCGACGAACCAAACCGAACTCGAACACTACGGGGGTGGCTCAACACTACTCTTGATAACAATGTCTTTCATATTTTTTAATTCTAGCAGGGCTTTTCTAAGCGGTCTAGAGAGATTATCATGGATGATACTGGAGTCTAATTTTAGGAAATCCTCCTTAACCAGTTTTACGAAGATCTCTTCAGGTGGATAAGCGGACAGGGGTGGAAATGTCTTGGACCGTGGGTATAGAGATGTAGGCAAAAAGGGTTTATCATATGGCGCATTTTCAGCTGCCAATGATTCAAGGTCATGGAGGGCCTGAAATTCAGTATCTGTTGAAAAAGATGCTAGATCGGGACAAAAATGTTTCTTGAAAATTAGTTTACGGGCAAATAGTTCTAGATCTTTAACAAGAGTAAAATAATCAGAACCAGCCACCGGTGAGAAAGAGAGACCTTTTTTGAGTACTTCTGTCTGTGTATGGGACAGGTGATATTTACTAATCATTTACTATGGTTAGTCGTTTGTCTAAAAAACGCTCTCCACATTCTTCCTCCGAAGTAGTAGATGTATTGGAAATAGATTGAGATCTTGATCTGAATGTGTGGCGTTTTCGAAGATGGAACCGCCAAAAATCAGTCATCAATCACAAGACCTCAAATAGTAAAAGGCAGGAATCACCCCTATCACTTCAGAGACAAGAAAGCAAAGAAATATTAAAGGTAATTAACTTATCTAAATATCACCTGTCCCATACACAGAGAGAAGTACTCAAAAAAGGTCTCTCTTTCTCACCGGTGGCGGGTTCGGATTATTTTACTCTTGTTAAAGATCTAGAACTATTTGCCAGTAAACTAATTTTCAAGAAACATTTTTGTCCCGATCTAGCATCTTTTTCAACAGATACTGAATTTCAGGCCCTCCATGACCTTGAATCATTGGCAGCTGAAAATGCGCCATATGATAACCCCTCTTTGCCTACATCTCTATACCCACGGTCCAAGACATTTCCACCCCTGTCCGCTTGTCCACCTGTAGAGATCTTCGTAAAACTGGTTAAGGAGGATTTCCTAAAATTAGACTCCAATATCATCCATGATAATCTCTCTAGACTGCTTAGAAAAGCCCTGCTAGAATTAAAAAATATGAAAGACATTGTTATCAATAGAGCCGACAAGGGTGGTAATGTGGTTCTATGGCCCGTGGACATGTATGATCGGAAGCCTTTAAACAACTGAATAAAAGAGATTGGTATCAAAAGCAAGACTCAATTCCCGCAAGTAAATTTACACAAGAGCTTTCTGATTTACTCTATGAGGGAGTTACATCATCTATTATTCCATCTAAAATGGGACAAGCATTATTACCGGAACACCCGATTGTACCGACCTTTTATCTGCTCCCTAAGGTTCACAAAGACCCCCTCTGTCCACCGGGCAGGCCCATAGTGTCCGGAATAGGGGGTCTTTGTGAACCTGTATGTCAATTTGTTGATTTCTATTTGCAAAAATGCGTCAAAACTCTCCCATCATTTGTTAGAGATACCACCGATGTGCTGAGGAGACTTGAGGGGACAGTGCTGGATGAGGATATGTGGCTTGTCACCTGCGAAGTGGAGTCCCTCTACACGTCGATATGTCACGACCATGGGATCAAGGCCACAACATTCTATTTAAGCATGACCAATCTAGACTCAGATCTGATTACCTTTACGGTATCCTTATTACAATTTATTTGGGCACATAATTTTTTTGTGTTTAAGGACCGCCCCTTCCTACAGCTCCAGGGGACGGCGATGGGGGCCACTTGTGCGCCCTCATACGCCAACCTCTTCCTGGGTCTGTGGGAGAGGGACACGGTCCTTAACACACCTGGTCATGAACATGTGGTCTCATGGTCGCGTTATATCGACGACATACTGTTTATTTGGCAGGGCTCCGCGTCGCAGCTTGAGATGTTTCTTCATCGGCTTAATGTCAATGACATAAATATTAAGCTCACATGGAAATATAGTCAAAACCAGATCGACTTTTTGGATCTGTTAATCATTAAATCATTAGACGGTACTATTAGTACAGATATTTTTAGGAAAAAAACATCAACCAATGCACTTTTGCATTATGAGTCATCACACCCACCTAATTTGAAAAAATCCATCCCTATCAGTCAATATCTGAGAGCACGACGCATTTGCTCTGATGATGTGCGTTTCCATGAGCAGGCCAGGGACTTATCCTGTAGATTTTTGAACAGGGGCTATAACTATCGGGACATTTGTAGAGGCTTCAACCATGCGAAGGGAATCAATAGACAAGCCCTCCTAATGGGACAGGGCAGTAGTCAAAAGAAAAAAACTCAATTTACGCACACACCCCCAAGATTTATCACCACTTTCTGCAACAACTGGAAAGATATTAGGGGTATTCTACTCAAACACTGGTCAATATTACGTACTGACAGAAGTCTACAATATGAACTCCCTAAATATCCATCCATTACCTGGCGTAAATCGCGCACACTGGGTGACATACTTTGTAAAAGTCACTACGTACCACCTAAAAGTAAATTTTTGTTTGATAGCCCTGGCCCCCCTTGGGGTTGCTCCCCGTGTGGAGGCTATTCAGCCTGCAAATATATCCATAGGACTAATTCTTTCTCTAATTCCAAAAATGATAGAAATTTTAAAATTGTCCATCACATTACATGTGATACTGAAGCAGTAGTCTACCATGTAAAATGCCCTTGTGGGCTTATATATATAGGTATGACCACTAGATCATTTAAAATAAGGATTCAGGAACACATTCGGGACATTAAAAATGCAATCAATTGCACTGAACCCCAACTCCTCAAAACTATCCCCAGACATTTTTTTGACCATCATAGGTGCAACCCTAAGGGTTTTGCAGCCTGTGGTATTGACCACATATATGTAGGGATTAGAGGAGGGAATATTAAACAGAGATTGCTTCAAAAGGAAACCAAATGGATGGTTATATTGGATACGTTAGTCCCCAAAGGCCTTAATGAAGCCATCAGTTTCAAATCTTTTCTCTAAATTCTCTCGATTGCTCTCTTTATTTTAATTGCATGGGCCAGATCTGCTCTTTTATATAGATTGTGTCCTAATTTTTGTGTATTGACTTCCTCATCTAGTACTACAATCATCTCAGCCATGAGCTTCCATCATAGAGTGGTTTGGAGAATATGGGATATGTCGCCTGCTCTTATCCTCTGCATGAACAGTCATCAACTGATTGCTTCTATCAAATAGATACCTCAATGAAGCTATTCCAACTGGAGTCATGATAACTTTCTTATCTGTTTTGCATAGTGTTATGCTGTAATTGCCAGTATTGTGGACAATATGATAGCTAGCTATATTCATAACAATATTCTGTGAATATATTTACTATTGCCCTATGTACAATAATACTGTGTGCAACTAGGCTGTTTTCATTTTCACTATTTTGTAGCGCATACTATTTAAAGTAGATATTTGACTTTTATGTGCGCATTAATGTCTATTTGCACGACGGAGCAATCTACACGTATGGGATTAGTAATAACAATAATTGAGCTGTGATGTGACTGTTCCCACACGTATGATGCTGGTCAGCACGGCAGAGCAACCTGTGTATATGGGAGCAGTCATTATATTAATAACAATAGAGCTGCGATATTACTGTCCCCACACATATGGTGCTGGCAGGTGCTAGTTGAATATACTTCAAGTATCTTGATACCTTTTAAACTGTATTTGCGATGCTTGGTCCTTATATTTACAACGTTATTTATACCTTTTTTTGACAATATATGATTATGGTTATGATGAGACAATAGGTTTGGAGGATGAACTTTCTATTTTATCAATGGAGCTTCTCTTACATTTATGGGAGAAATACCTGTCTACAGCGATAATGACACTGTAATCTGTAGTACAGGAGCTTCTTTGAAAGATAGTAACTTTATATTTATATTTAATACAATGTTATTTGTTACATTAGATATATATTATTCCTCCATGACTATCTGCCCTATTATATAGCTTCCACTGGTATATGTACCCTCCCTTTATTTAGACCCATTATAGCCAGTCTTGGACTCTAACCGATAGATTGACATACCCATTTGAACTCCACTTAGTCCGCCCTCTTTCAGCGCAGACGCGCCGCGTGCATGCGCTGTTCTCGCTGTGTGGCGTCGCTGGCCGGGCGGGTTGCCGGGACGATGGGGGGGGTGACGCATGTCCTCCTCCCCGTCGCTCTCTGCGGACGCCGGCTGGCCGCGCCACGGGGCGGAGCAACATGACGTGTTGCGCGCCGATTCGCTTATGGTCCTGATTCATTAATTTAAATGCCCCTGCTTTTAAATTCTGACCACGCCTCCTGACAAAGCCGGAAGGTGAAACGCGCGTCGAGGCTGCTGCACGAGGCTGCTACTCGGATCCTTAGTAATACTATCTGACATTACAACATGACCCAAGCTAATTACTATGCTTTAAACTCCGTTCTAGTCTTTTATTGACTCATATACAGAATTGGGTAGTACATTACTTTCTGATTAACACTATCTGACATCACTTCTTAGACTGATTGCAGAGTATTAACTATTGTTTAACCATATGTCAGAGCAGCTCCTATTAGAAAGTTCTATACAGGCTGACTAGGATCCTATGTGTCTCTATTTTTTACTGTGATGCACATCTTATCATCTTATGTATAGTGCCACTGCAGTTATTTCTCTCACTTCAAACTATTTTTTAAACTGATCTTTTCTCTATGATGTATACCTATTATATTTAATAAAATTTATTACTTCCTTACAAACTGACCCCACAGTTTGCTTCAATTCCCGCCAATCTCCAATAATATATTATATACTGTATTTTCAGGTCGGTGATATCTATTTGGGAATGTTGTGTTTTTTGGTTCTTCTTTATCTCTGACTTCTAGTCTGCTTCCACCACTCTGGGGGCTGCATACCCAGACCTGTTATCTCTGACTTCTAGTCTGTTTCTGCCACTCTGGGGGCTGTATACCCTTCCTGTTGCCTGTGACTTCTAGTCTGTTTCTGCCACCCTGGCTCGTTCTTGTATCTCGTTGCAGTATCAGTTCCTGTCTGAACTGTCTCCTAGTCTGTTACCTGTTTGTCTCTATGTCCATACCTTCCCTTTTCTTGCAGTGTCTGAACCTGCACCTAACTCCTACTCGTTGTCTCTGTACTTCTGTTTGTGAGTTTTGTGTCCACTTGCTACTTCATAGTAAGTACCTTGTGTGTATCTGGTTCTGCTTGTCCCTTTTCCCATCCTCCGTATCTACCTCCTGTGTTCTAGCCATCTTCCTGTATTTTCCAGTCTGTTCCATGTGAACAGAGTCCTGTCCTCTCTGCCTGCACCTTCAGCCCTGTTCGGCTCTGCTTGCTCACCGCGCCAGCGGTTTCCCTCTGCTCTGACTTGCCCACCGCTCCAGCGGTTTCTCTCTGCTCTGCCTTGCCCACTGCTCCGGCGGTTTCGCTCTGCTCTGCCTTGTCCACCGCACCTGCGGTTTCGCTCTGCTCTGCCTTGTCCACCGCAGTTGCGGTTTCGCTCTGCTCTGCCTTGTCCACCGCTCCGGCGGTTTCTCTCTGCTCTGCCTTGACCACTGCTCCGGTGGTTCCGCTCTGCTCTGCCTTGCCCACCGCACCTGCGGTTTTCGCTCCGCTCTGCTTTCTCACCACACCGGCGGTTCCTCTCTGATCTGCCTTGTCCTCCGCTCCGGCGGTTTCGCTTTACTCTGCTTGTCTACCGCATGTGCGGCTTTGTTCCTATCTCCAAGTCTGTACTGGACCCTATCCAGCTTGCGCTCCAACCTGCTAGTACCTCCCTGTTTGCACTCCAGCCGTGCTTGCCAGTATCTCCCTGTCTGCACTCCAGCCGTGCTTGCCAGTACCCACCTGTCTGCATACCAGCCATGCTTACTAGTACCCACCTACCCACCTGTCTGCATACCAGCCATGCTTGCCAGTACCCACCTGTCTGCTTACCAGCCATGCTTGCCAGTACCCACCTGTTTGAATACCAGCCGCGCTTGCCAGTACCCACCTGTCTGCATACCAGCCGTGCTTACCAGTATCCACCTGTCTGCATACCAGCCATTCCTGCCAATACCCACCTGCCTGTATGCCAGTTTAACCTGCCTATTCCTGCATTCCCCGGTGTGGGTCAACAGCTGTGACCGGGGACAGACCTGGAGTAGCACCTGGTCCCTCTGTTCGGTTCCTCTTTGGTTCACTGAGCCGCCGTGCGACCTTGGTCGGATCAGGTTGATACTTAGTTACGCTCCTCCAGGCACTCCTCAGTTCATGGTACAGTGCGATCACTAATCACGCTCACGCCAGTCAGTCTGGGTATAACAGTTTGCTCAGGCCATGGTTCCCGTTTAACCCCACGACCTTTCGCTCTCAGAGACATTTTGAATCCTTGTCTGGCGAATAGTGTTGAGCCACCCCCGTAGTGTTCGAGTTCGGTTTGGTTCGTCGAACACCCGTGTGTTCGCCGAACTGTTCGTCGAACTGTTCGTCGAACACCTTCGAACACCGTTAAAACCAATGGCAGGCAAACAAAAACACATAGAAACACATAGAAAACACCTTCAAAGGTGTCCAAAAGCTGACAAACTGCTCAGAAGACACAACTAACACATGGAAAAGTGACAAGTACATATAGTCATGCGAAAAGAAAAGAGGTGGAGGAGTAAAAGGAGGGGGAGACACAGATATAGGCATGTCATGCCCTTCTAAAATCCAAAAAGTGAGAAGCCGACACGTTCAGTCCGCTACTGCCCGTGCCACCTCCGTGTCGCCGGGTTTGTGCCAGAGCCGCGGTGAACCCTGACGGCCAGCCCCCCTCTCCCAATACTGGTGCCTGTCCGCTGGTGGGTTGAGCGAGCCCCCCTGTGGTGGAGGCAGCTCTAAGCTTTTTAATTTAAATTGTCTCTCTAATTTGAATAAATACACTTTAAATCCATTTACAAGGATCTATTGGAGGGCAAGTCTCATGCCAGCAGCCGCGTAATTCCAGCTCCAGTAGCGTCCACTAAAGCTGCTGCAGTTAAAAAGCTTTTATAAGGATCGAGCTCGGCTGTCCACCGCAAGGCATCCTACTGCCAGTCCCAGCCCCTATGCCTTGGGGTGCCTCCTGATGCTCTTCACTGAGTATCCCGTGGTCCCGAAGCATTTCCTTTGAAAAAATGAAGTGTCCAAACTACAGGTGGTGTAGCTTGCTTAACAGCCGGGATAATCCGCTGACTAGCAGACCCTGCTACTAGGCACAAAGTATTTCCTGGGCTAGATGCAGTTAAAAATTTGTAATTAGATACTCTCGTTGGATGCTGAGAAAGCATTCCATAAAGTCTCCTGGCACGCCATATATGATTCTCTTAAAAAGCTTGGGGTAGGGGTCTAGGGGACCCTTTTATAGCCAAAATCACGGCCCTGTATCGCAATACGTCACCTAGGCTGAAGATAAATGGAACTGTAGCACCCTGAGGGCTCGGTTGCTACAGAGGTATTGCACCTCACCCAGAGGTGTGATATCTCACTCTCAGGTAAGGATGTAGTGTGGATCAGGACCCGACACCTGCATGCATTACACCACATTGCCGTGGGCAGGGTGACCAATATGCCCCTGAGATGGGCACGACAGTCCCTGTCCCTGGCTGGAGTGGGGGGAGGGAACACTGAGGAAGGGGAACCCTGTAGTGCAGGAGCAGGGAGGAAGCAGTTCCTGGGTGCATTGAGAAGGGAGTATAAAAGGTGGGCACCATCTTAGTTCAGTGCAGAGAAGTCTGAGCAGAAGTTGCAGGGAGCAGGGGCTCTGCATGAGCTCTGCTCCGGAAGCGGGCCTAGTAACAGAGGCCCAGGCCTGGAAGAGGGAGAAGGAAGGAAGAGGAGCGGAGAAGGCTCCAGGAACGAGGAACGAAGGGATCTCAGGGGTGCGGACGGGCGAGTCGCCACCGCACGCCCGAATCCACCTGCGTGGAGGGGTCAGGCCAAAGGGGGAGACCGGTCCCCGAATCTAGTTGAGGCAGGAAACGACCCTCAGCTAGAAACAGGAGGCTGTGACATTTTATGTGGCGCAGCCCCTCGCTACACCCGCTAGGAAGGCACCACATAGGGTCAGGGAAACTGGCACCAAGCTTACCAAGAGGAGGCCCGAGGCAGCCAGACAGAAGGGTTGGTAAGAAAGGCCAGACAAAGGACACACAAAGGGGGTCCTGTGAAGCACTCCAAAGTTATCTGGGAGTTGTCTGAGCCCCTCACCTGGTGAGCACAGTACGACGTGGGCAGCCGTTACCTGCAGACGTGGTCTGGATAATAAGAACTGTGAGTAAAGGCCCTGGACTGCATCACTGACTCCGTGTCATTACTGCTGCTGCCCTGCACCATCACCCCCATCCTCCGCATACACTGCCCTGAGGCTATACTCCTCCCGTGGGGAGTTATGCTACGCTCTGCTGCACCCACAACACCAGCCTCAGCGGTCTGCCCTGGAGCGGCGGTTCACTCTGACCGCAATCCACGGGTGGCGTAGTCGGACATTTAAACATCAAAACCACATAAATAGTTCCGCCACTGTTTTGACCGCCCTGAGCCACGGAACCGGGTTGCCGCCATGGAGACTACAACCACCAGCATCCACCAAAAAGGGTCCGGCTCCGGGTGTCCCAAGGCCCAGGGGGCGCGTCAGAACATTTTCATCACCTTTCACAATCACCAATGGGACAAGGCAGGGATGTTCTCTGTCCCCTCTCTTATACATCCTAGTGACGGAGCACCTGCTCTCATAAATTCGCCATAACCCTAATATTAGGTGGATTGAGGTGGGAGGCACCGAGTACAAGTGCTCTCTATTTGCTGATGATGGTCTAGTATATATCACTCAATCACATATATCCATCCATGCTGTTATGGCTGAAATAGATCACTTTGTTACATGGTCAAATTTTAAAATCAATGCAGCGAAGTCTGAGGCCCTCGATGTCTCCCTCCCCAAATCCATATAGGATTCCATCCAGTCCAACTTTCCCTTTGCCTGGCCCTCACAGGGTATCAAATACTTAGGAATTCCTATTCATAGAGACCTCTCCCATCTATGTTATCTTAATTTTGGGCCCTTTATTGAAAAACTCCATACAGACCACGGTTGGCAAGTTAGAACTGTAAGATTCACTACGTGAACCACTGGTGTTTTGTGGAAAAGCACATGTACACTGTGTTCCAAATTATTATGCAAAAAGTGTTTAGGAGTGATAAGGGAAGAATTTGTTTGTTTGTCAGTTAAACTCATTGATGGTGATGTGTGTCAGGGCTCTTTATTAGAGATGAGCGTTGTTCTACTCGAACTGTTCGCCAATCTCAAATTTGAGCTGTTTTGGGCGGTGTTCGAGCCGTTCGGCGAACACGAACAATTTGAGAAAAATTCGGCTGTTCGAGGTTATGTTCGATAACTGTTCGTGCACCAAAATCATAACTGGATTTTTTCTCAGTAATGATGAAAATTAATGTTAATACGCAGTTTGAGTGTACAGCGGGGTGGGGGGAGGGGCAGGGGATGGATCTCTGCAGGAACAATGAAGATCTCCATTTTTTTTTCTCTTTCCCGCATTTACAGTGGGGAGGTGCAATCTGTCAGCCTATCAGCAGCGCACACACGGAGCGAAGTGCTTTTTTTCACACAAGCAAGGGCATGTGTCATTGGCAGTGTATGTCACATGTCCTTGCCCTATAAGACCAAACCATTTTCCCCATCGCCACCATTTTCTCACTGCTGCAGCTGCGTGTTAGACGGCACCGCTGTTGCTGTGTGCGCTATACCTTGTTAATTTCAAGCCAATTTTCGCACAAATATACAGATAACTTGGGAGTAGGGAATAGTTGTGATTGCAGTCCTTTTAAGGACTAGGTTACAGCATTTCCTACGACTTTTATCAGGCAGGTCTGTGCTCTTAAATAGATAGGTTGTGGGAGTAAAGACTAATTGTAATTGGAGTCCTTTTCAGGACTAGGTTACATCAGTTCCTATCAGTTTTTGCCAGGCAGGTCTGTGCCAGTGCTGTGCAAGTTTTTTTCACAGCATTTGGCTGAATCTAGCAAAGCTAATCCTTTTTGGCCTATTGCAGAGTGCGTTAGTCAGTGGAGTAGCCTATCTGTGTTGCAAGATATACCACCTGTGTATAGAATACCAATTTTTTTACTACACCTAGTGAAGTAAAATCTTTTGGGCATAGCATCATTCTGTTAGTCCATCTATACTGACCTCCATCAGGTTGCAAACTGAATCTAATTTTTTTCTGCATCTAGCTCTGAAAAAATATTTGGTCTTCTAGCAGTGTGTCGGACTTTCTCTATTAGTCCATCTATACTGACCTCCATCAGGTTGCAAATTCAAAATAATTTTTATCTGCATCTACAGTACCTCTGAAAAAATATTTTGGCTTCTAGCTGTGTGTGGGACTTGTTGTATTAGTCCATCTGTACTGACCTCCATCAGGTTGCAAACTGAATATATTTTTTTCTGCATCTACCTCTGAAAAAATATTGGGCTTCTAGCTGTGTGTGGGACTTGTTGTATTAGTCCATCTATACTGACCTCCATCAGGTTGCAAACTGAATATATTTTTTTCTGCATCTACCTCTGAAAAAATATTGGGCTTCTATCTGTGTGTGGGACTTGTTGTATTAGTCCATCTATACTGACCTCCATCAGGTTGCAAACTGAATATAATTTTTTTCTGCATCTAGCTCTGAAAAAATATTTGGCCTTCTAGTAGTGTGTCGGACTTTCTCTATTAGTCCATCTATACTGACCTCCATCAGGTTGCAAATTAAAAATAATTTTTATCTGCATCTACAGTACCTCTGAAAAAATATTTGGCCTTCTAGCAGTGTGTCGGACTTTCTCTATTAGTCCATCTATACTGACCTCCATCAGGTTGCAAATTCAAAATAATTTTTATCTGCATCTACAGTACCTCTGAAAAAATATTTGGCCTTCTAGCAGTGTGTCGGACTTTCTCTATTAGTCCATCTATACTGACCTCCATCAGGTTGCAAATTCAAAATAATTTTTATCTGCATCTACAGTACCTCTAAAAAAATATTTGGGCTTCTAGCTGTGTGTGGGACTTGTTGTATAAGTCCATCTATACTGACCTCCATCAGGTTGCAAACTGAATATAATTTTTTTCTGCATCTAGCTCTGAAAAAATATTTGGCCTTCTAGTAGTGTGTCGGACTTTCTCTATTAGTCCATCTATACTGACCTCCATCAGGTTGCAAATTAAAAATAATTTTTATCTGCATCTACAGTACCTCTGAAAAAATATTTGGCCTTCTAGCAGTGTGTCGGACTTTCTCTATTAGTCCATCTATACTGACCTCCATCAGGTTGCAAATTCAAAATAATTTTTATCTGCATCTACAGTACCTCTGAAAAAATATTTGGCCTTCTAGCAGTGTGTCGGACTTTCTCTATTAGTCCATCTATACTGACCTCCATCAGGTTGCAAATTCAAAATAATTTTTATCTGCATCTACAGTACCTCTGAAAAAATATTTTGGCTTCTAGCTGTGTGTGGGACTTGTTGTATTAGTCCATCTGTACTGACCTCCATCAGGTTGCAAACTGAATATATTTTTTTCTGCATCTACCTCTGAAAAAATATTGGGCTTCTAGCTGTGTGTGGGACTTGTTGTATTAGTCCATCTATACTGACCTCCATCAGGTTGCAAACTGAATATATTTTTTTCTGCATCTACCTCTGAAAAAATATTGGGCTTCTAGCTGTGTGTGGGACTTGTTGTATTAGTCCATCTATACTGACCTCCATCAGGTTGCAAACTGAATATAATTTTTTTCTGCATCTAGCTCTGAAAAAATATTTGGCCTTCTAGTAGTGTGTCGGACTTTCTCTATTAGTCCATCTATACTGACCTCCATCAGGTTGCAAATTAAAAATAATTTTTATCTGCATCTACAGTACCTCTGAAAAAATATTTGGCCTTCTAGCAGTGTGTCGGACTTTCTCTATTAGTCCATCTATACTGACCTCCATCAGGTTGCAAATTAAAATTAATTTTTATCTGCATCTACAGTACCTCTGAAAAAATATTTGGGCTTCTAGCTGTGTGTGGGACTTGTTGTATTAGTCCATCTATACTGACCTCCATCAGGTTGCAAACTGAATATATTTTTTTCTGCATCTACCTCTGAAAAAATATTGGGCTTCTAGCTGTGTGTGGGACTTGTTGTATTAGTCCATCTATACTGACCTCCATCAGGTTGCAAATTGAATATAATTTTTTTCTGCATCTAACCCAGCCAATAGTTTTGGCCTAATACCACAGTTTGGCCACTCAGCTCTGCTCGGTTACCATCCATTGTTTTTTTGTGCAAACAACTCCAGAGTTGTGAATTAGTTAACCACCAAAATGAGTGGAAAAAGGCCTGCTGCTGGTGGAAAGGGGAATAGGCGTGTTGGGAAGGGGAAAAAAGGTTGTGTCCGTGGGGTAGGTGTTAAAGCAACAGTAACATCTGCAGAAGAAAGACCATCTTCCAGCCAAACTAAAATGTCTACTTCTTTTAGCGGACAATGTGATAAGATCCCTTTCTTACGGCCACGCCAATCGCTACAAATTACAGATGAGGCACAAAAACAGCAGGTGCTTCAACGGATATCAAGTGCTCCTTTAAGTGGGCTCTCCTCCACATCAACTTCAACATCACAAATACTCCAGTCCTCAAAGGTGTCACCCAAATCGCACTTGCTTCCTCACAGCTCCCAAATCTCCAGCTGCCCGTCTGAGTATGAGGTAGAACAGATGGTTGAGTCTGCAGAGCTGTTTACTCATACTATAGCCTGGGAATCAGAGGTCGACTCCAGCGCTTCTGTGAATCCAGACGAGGAAATGATCTGCACTGATGCCCAGAATCTTTATGAGTCGGATCCAGGACCAGACGCAGAAGGTTCTGACCATAATGTAGACCCTCATTCCCAAACTGTAACTCCTGTTGGTGGAGACAATGAGGAAGACGATGATAAGACTCAAATACCTGATTGGAGCGACAACTTTAGTTTTTTGTCAGGGCAGGAACAGGTTGGCTCTGAGGACGACGGGTGTGATAACACACAGGGTGATGATGATGAGGTTGGAGATCCCACTTACTGTCAACCCACAGTCAGCCAAGAGATGAGGCCAAAAAATACATAGTTTGAGTACTTCATGCATGAACCGGCACATGGACATGAAGCATAAGTTGCAGTGGGAAGCTCAGTGTGCTACAATGCGGCCTAGCCGGCCGGGCCAACCACCGTCTGCTATATCTTGTGCATTTGCGGCCTCTTCATCCTCTGTGACTGGGGGGACAGCAGTCACACCTGTTTTGGGGCGCAGACCTGCCACCTCTTTACCCGCAACAGCCAGCGTGATTGGCAGGTCATCATTTTCTTTGGAGGTGGTAACACCAGCTGGTGTTGAGCGCTGTCCGACATTGATAGCACCACCTTTGGATCAAGGCAACCTAACATGTCCGCCTGCATCTTCCTCACAGATCGGCAGTTTGCCGGGGACACCCTTATCAACCCCGTCTAAGCACAATAGCCAGCCCTCGGTCCCTCAGATGTGGACAAGTAAAAGACCATTTCCTCCTAGCCATGAGAAAGCTAAGAGGTTGAATTTCACCATCTGCAAGCTCTTGGCTACAGAAATGCTGCCTTTCCGCCTGGTGGACACAGAGGATTTTCGAGACCTTATGTCCGTCGCAGTGCCCCAGTACCAGATGCCCAGTCGGCACTACTTCTCAAAGAAAGGTGTGCCTGCGCTCCACCAGCATGTCGCACACAACATCACCGCTTCTTTGAGAAACTCTGTGTGTGACAGGGTGCATTTCACCACAGACACTTGGACGAGTAGGCATGGACAGGGGCGTTACATGTCGCTGACTGGGCACTGGGTAACTATGGTGACAGCAGGACAAGGGGCTGCTGTCCAAGTCTTGCCGTCCCCACGAGTTGTGCGTCAATCCTCTTTATGTCAAAGTTCCTCCACTGCTTCTGCCTCCTCAACCTCCTCTCGGTCTTCCACCTGCACCCAAAGCCTGTCTGGTCATGCCACAAGCTTTCTAACTGCGCAGAAGGGATCCTGCACACCTCCTTACTATGGCAGTAGGGCTCAACGTCATCAGGCGGTTTTTACTTTGAAATGTCTGGGAAATGTGAGTCACACAGCTGAGGAGTTGTGGTCAGCTCTGGAGAACCAATTTCATGAATGGTTATCTCCACTGGACCTGAAACCAGGGAAAGCCGTGTGCGACAATGCTGCAAACCTGGGTGCGGCCCTTCGCCGGGGCAATGTCACACACGTGCCTTGTATGGCTCACGTGTTGAACCTGGTTGTCCAGCAATTTTTAGCCCACTATCCCAGACTAGATGGCCTTCTGCAGAGGGCACGGTCGCTGTGTGCTCACTTCCGCCGGTCGCATCCCGCAGCTCAGCGACTTACATCTCTACAGAAGTCGTTGGGCCTGCCACTTCACCGGCTAAAATGCGATGTGCCTACCCGGTGGAATTCAACTCTGCACATGTTGCAGCGACTGTGGCAGCACCGACAAGCCCTGGTGCAATACGTTCTGACGTATAGCCTGGGCCAACGAGATTCAGAGGTGGGGCAAATCACGCTGGAGGAGTGGTCTCAGATCAGGGACCTATGCACCCTTCTGCACAGTTTTGAAATGGCGACGAAGATGTTTAGTGCTGACGATGCCATTATCAGCATGACTATTCCGGTGATTTACATGCTGGAGCACATGTTAAACAGAAATCGGAGTCAGGTGGTGGCACAAGAGGAGGTGGAGGAAGTAGAGGAGGAGGAGTTGTATGCGGAAGGGCTAACATCTGCAAGGTCCAGACGGTCGGCAGCACCAAGGCGGCAGGCATGTGAGGGTGGGGGAGATGGTTTTACCAGGGCGCATGGTAGCAGCCAAACTAGTGAGGAAGGTGCAGGAGCCCAGGAAGAAGTGGAGGACGAACTGATGGAAGACTCATCAGATGAGGGAGACCTTGATCACATTTCTGTTGTGCGAGGTTGGGGGGAGAGGACAGAGGAAGGAAGCATGATTGTTACCTCGCCACCAACACAACAGGGACTTGGTGCTCCTGGATGTGCAACACACATGAGTGCCTTCTTGCTGCACTACCTGCAACATGACCCTCGAATTGTGAGAATTAGAAATAATCCTGACTACTGGGTTGCCACACTGTTAGATCCCCGGTACAAAAGTAAATTTGCAGAAATTATTCCTGCCATAGAAAGGGATGCACGCATGCAGGAGTATCAGCAGAGACTGTTGCAGAATCTTACATGTGCTTTTCCACAAAATACCAGTGGTGCACGTAGTGAATCTCACAGTTCCAACTTGCCAACCGTGGGACCGTCAAGTGTTCAGCACTCAAACCGTAACAGAACCACAGTATCTGCTGGTAACATCAATTTTGCGGAATCATTTCACCACTTTTTTAGCCCATCCTTTGCAAGGCCACAGGAGACAAGAAGTCTGACACATAGTCAACGCCTAGAGACGATGGTACAGGAGTATCTCCAAGTAAACATTGAAGCCACGACTGTGTCACTGGACCCTTGCTCTTTTTGGGCTTCCAATCTGGATAAATGGCCGGAGCTAGCCACTTACGCCTTGGAGATCTTGTCATGCCCCGCAGCCAGCGTTCTGTCTGAACGTGTGTTCAGCGCTGCTGGTGGTGTGCTGACAGATAAGCGCACGCGGCTCTCCACTGATAATGTAGACAGACTCACGTTCATAAAGATGAACAAATCATGGATCCGAAACGACTTTTCTACCCCTGTGTCATCCTGGGCAGAGTAAAAGCTTGATGATTGGTTAAAATCACCCTACCAACCGTTTTAAGCTTTCAAATTACTAATCATGTTTATCTGTATCTTGACTGGAAAATAATTTGGGCTTTGTAGCAGTGTGCAGCACTGATCCTATTAGGCCATCTATAATAAGCTCCACCAGATTTAAAATTAAAAATAATTTTTAGCTGCATCTAGCCCGGAAAATAATTTTGGGGCTCCGAGATGCGCAAGACACATAAGTGCCTTCTTGCTGCACTACCTGCAGCATGACCCTCATATTGTCAGAATTCGAAGTAATCATGACTACTGGGTTGCCACACTCTTAGATCCCCCAAACTTTTCGATCAACCTTTTCATTTTAATAAAGACCAAAAAAATGGTCATTTTTGAAATTATAAGCATTAGCAGGTTGTTAGAAACTGAAATCAAACAGTTTTCAACTCAAAATTTTATTGTAGGTGATGTTACATTTTCACATAGGACCCCTTGTTCGAAAGGAGCTTCTGAACTCTCTCGTCCATTGAATTTGTCAGGTTTTGGATGGTTTCTGCTTCAATTGTTTTGCATGAGGACAGAATACCCTCCCAGAGCTAAAGAAGGCGCACGCGGCTCTCCACTGATAATGTAGACAGACTCACGTTCATAAAGATGAACAAATCATGGATCCGAAACGACTTTTCTACCCCTGTGTCATCCTGGGCAGAGTAAAAGCTTGATGATTGGTTAAAATCACCCTACCAACCATTTTAAGCTTTCAAATTACTAATCATGTTTATCTGTATCTTGACTGGAAAATAATTTGGGCTTTGTAGCAGTGTGCAGCACTGATCCTATTAGGCCATCTATAATAAGCTCCACCAGATTTAAAATTAAAAATAATTTTTAGCTGCATCTAGCCCGGAAAATAATTTTGGGGCTCCGAGATGCGCAAGACACATAAGTGCCTTCTTGCTGCACTACCTGCAGCATGACCCTCATATTGTCAGAATTCGAAGTAATCATGACTACTGGGTTGCCACACTCTTAGATCCCCCAAACTTTTCGATCAACCTTTTCATTTTAATAAAGACCAAAAAAATGGTCATTTTTGAAATTATAAGCATTAGCAGGTTGTTAGAAACTGAAATCAAACAGTTTTCAACTCAAAATTTTATTGTAGGTGATGTTACATTTTCACATAGGACCCCTTGTTCGAAAGGAGCTTCTGAACTCTCTCGTCCATTGAATTTGTCAGGTTTTGGATGGTTTCTGCTTCAATTGTTTTGCATGAGGACAGAATACCCTCCCAGAGCTGTTGCTTAGATGTGAACTGCCTCCCGCCATCATAGACACTCCTTTTAATGATGCTCCAAAGGTTCTGAATGGGGTAGAGGTCAGGGGAGCATGGGGGTCACACCATAAGTTTGTCCCCTTTTATGCCCATATCAGCCAGAGATGCAGATGTTTTATGTGCAGCATGAGATGGTGCATTATCATGCAGAAAAATGATCTTGCTGTGAAATACACGGTTCTTCTTCTTGAACCATGGCAGGAAGTGCTGTTTGAGAAAATCCACATACATTATGGAGTTCATCTTTAGCGCCTTCAGGGATCCTAAAGGGGCCGACAACCTCTCTCCCCATGATTCCAGCCCGAAACATTACTCCACCTCCTCCTTGTTGGCGCTGTAGCCGTGTTTGCGTGGGGTGTCCATCAACCAGCCATCCTCCACTCCATCCATCTGGACCATCGAGCGCTGCACGGCACTCATCCGTGAACAAAACAGTTTTGAAATCAGTCTTCATGTAATGTTTGGCCCACTGGAGCCGTTTCTGCTTGTGTGAAGTGGATAGAGGAGGTCGACAGGATGGTGTATGCACAGCTGCAAACCTCTGAAGGACCCTGCATCTTGTTGTTCGGGGGACGTTGGAGGCACCAGCAGCTTCAAAAACTTGTCTGCTGCTATGACAAGGCTTTCTTGCCGCTGCTCTTTTAACCTGACGTAATTGCCTGTAGGAAAGAGTCCTCAATTTGCCCTTATCAGCACGCACACGTGTGTACTGTGAATCAGCTACATACTTCTTGATTGCCAAGACACTTCATCCTGATCATCGCACAATGTTGATTGTAGTCATGCCTTGACCTAAACACTCCACAATTTGTTGCTTCTCAGCAGCCGACACATCCTTTTTCTTTCCCATTTTGGCAGAAAATGTAGGCTGCTTAATAATGTGAGAGAGCCTTCTTAAGTAGTCTTGCCTTTCATTGGACACACCTGCCAAACTAATTAGCACAGGTGTCTGCAATTGCTTACAGTGATATAAAGAGTAGTGTTGAGCCTCGTCGTCACTAGCATCTTCCTCCATCTTCCTCCACCTCCTCTGCTGACCTCATCTCTTGGCTGACTATGGGTTGACAGTAAGTGGGATCTCCAACCTCATCATCATCACCCTGTGCGTTATCACACCCGTCGTCCTCAGAGCCAACCTGTTCCTGCCCTGACAAAAAACTAAAGTTGTCGCTCCAATCAGGTATTTGAGTCTTATCATCGTCTTTCTCATTGTCTCCACCAACAGGAGTTACAGTTTGGGAATGAGGGTCTACATTATGGTCAGAACCTTCTGCGTCTGGTCCTGGATCCGACTCATAAAGATTCTGGGCATCAGTGCAGATCATTTCCTCGTCTGGATTCACAGAAGCGCTGGAGTCGACCTCTGATTCCCAGGCTATAGTATGAGTAAACAGCTCTGCAGACTCAACCATCTGTTCTACCTCATACTCAGACGGGCAGCTGGAGATTTGGGAGCTGTGAGGAAGCAAGTGCGATTGGGGTGACACCTTTGAGGACTGGAGTATTTGTGATGTTGAAGTTGATGTGGAGGAGAGCCCACTTAAAGGAGCACTTGATATCCGTTGAAGCACCTGCTGTTTTTGGGCCTCATCTGGAATTTGTAGCGATTGGCGGGCCGTAAGAAAGGGATCTTATCACATTGTTCGCTAAAAGAAGTAGACATTTTAGTTTAGCTGGAAGATGGTCTTTCTTCTGCAGGTGTTTTAACACCTATCCCACGGACACAACCTTTTTTCCCCTTCCCAACTTGCCTATTCCCCTTTCCACCAGCAGCAGGCCTTTTTCCACTCATTTTGGTGGTTAACTAATTAACAACTCTGGAGTTGTTTGCACAAAAAAACAATGGATGGGAACCGAGCAGAGCTGAGTGGCCAAACTGTGGTATTAGGCCAAAACTATTGGCTGGGTTAGATGCAGAAAAAAATTATATTCAATTTGCAACCTGATGGAGGTCAGTATAGATGGACTAATAGAGAAAGTCCCACACACTGCTAGAAGGCCAAATATTTTTTCAGAGCTAGATGCAGATAAAAATTATTTTTAATTTGCAACCTGATGGATGTCAGCATAGATGGACTAATAGAGAAAGTCTCACACACTGCTAGAAGGCCAAATATTTTTTCAGAGCTAGATGCAGATAAAAATTATTTTAAATTTGCAACCTGATGGAGGTCAGTATAGATGGACTAATAGAGAAAGTCCCACACACTGCTAGAAGGCCAAATATTTTTTCAGAGGTAGATGCAGAAAAAAAAATATTCAGTTTGCAACCTGATGGAGGTCTGTATAGATGGATTAATAGAACAAGTCCCACACACAGCTAGAAGCCCAATATTTTTTCAGAGGTAGATGCAGAAAAAAATATATTCAGTTTGCAACCTGATGGAGGTCAGTATAGATGGACTAATACAACAAGTCCCACACACAGCTAGAAGCCCAATATTTTTTCAGAGGTAGATGCAGAAAAAAATATATTCAGTTTGCAACCTGATGGAGGTCTGTATAGATGGATTAATAGAACAAGTCCCACACACAGCTAGAAGCCCAATATTTTTTCAGAGGTAGATGCAGAAAAAAATATATTCAGTTTGCAACCTGATGGAGGTCAGTATAGATGGACTAATACAACAAGTCCCACACACAGCTAGAAGCCCAATATTTTTTCAGAGGTAGATGCAGAAAAAAATATATTCAGTTTGCAACCTGATGGAGGTCTGTATAGATGGACTAATACAACAAGTCCCACACACAGCCAGAAGCCCAATATTTTTTCAGAGGTAGATGCAGAAAAAAATATATTCAGTTTGCAACCTGATGGAGGTCAGTATAGATGGACTAATACAACAAGTCCCACACACAGCTAGAAGCCCAATATTTTTTCAGAGGTAGATGCAGAAAAAAATATATTCAGTTTGCAACCTGATGGAGGTCTGTATAGATGGATTAATAGAACAAGTCCCACACACAGCTAGAAGCACAATATTTTTTCAGAGGTAGATGCAGAAAAAAATATATTCAGTTTGCAACCTGATGGAGGTCTGTATAGATAGATTAATAGAACAAGTCCCACACACAGCTAGAAGCCCAATATTTTTTCAGAGGTAGATGCAGAAAAAAATATATTCAGTTTGCAACCTGATGGAGGTCAGTATAGATGGACTAATACAACAAGTCCCACACACAGCTAGAAGCCCAATATTTTTTCAGAGGTAGATGCAGAAAAAAATATATTCAGTTTGCAACCTGATGAAGGTCTGTATAGATGGATTAATAGAACAAGTCCCACACACAGCTAAAAGCCCAATATTTTTTACGAGGTAGATGCAGAAAAATATATATTCAGTTTGCAACCTGATGGAGGTCAGTATAGATGGACTAATACAACAAGTCCCACACACAGTTAGAAGCCCAATATTTTTTCAGAGGTAGATGCAGAAAAAAAAATATTCTGTTTGCAACCTGATGGAGGTCTGTATAGATGGACTAATACAACAAGTCCCACACACAGCTAGAAGCCCAATACTTTTTCAGAGGTAGATGCAGAAAAGAATATATTCAGTTTGCAACCTGATGGAGGTCAGTATAGATGGACTAATACAACAAGTCCCACACACAGCTAGAAGCCCAATATTTTTTCAGAGGTAGATGCAGAAAAAAATATATTCAGTTTGCAACCTGATGGAGGTCAGTATAGATGGACTAATACAACAAGTCCCACACACAGCTAGAAGCCCAATATTTTTTCAGAGGTAGATGCAGAAAAAAATATATTCAGTTTGCAACCTGATGGAGGTCTGTATAGATGGATTAATAGAACAAGTCCCACACACAGCTAGAAGCCAATATTTTTTCAGAGGTAGATGCAGAAAAAAATATATTCAGTTTGCAACCTGATGGAGGTCTGTATAGATGGATTAATAGAACAAGTCCCACACACAGCTAGAAGCCCAATATTTTTTCAGAGGTAGATGCAGAAAAAAATATATTCAGTTTGCAACCTGATGGAGGTCAGTATAGATGGACTAATACAACAAGTCCCACACACAGCTAGAAGCCCAATATTTTTTCAGAGGTAGATGCAGAAAAAAATATATTCAGTTTGCAACCTGATGGAGGTCTGTATAGATGGATTAATAGAACATGTCCCACACACAGCTAGAAGCCCAATATTTTTTCAGAGGTAGATGCAGAAAAAAATATATTCAGTTTGCAACCTGATGGAGGTCAGTATAGATGGACTAATACAACAAGTCCCACACACAGCTAGAAGCCCAATATTTTTTCAGAGGTAGATGCAGAAAAAAATATATTCAGTTTGCAACCTGATGGAGGTCTGTATAGATGGACTAATACAACAAGTTCCACACACAGCTAGAAGCCCAATATTTTTTCAGAGGTAGATGCAGAAAAAAATATATTCAGTTTGCAACCTGATGGAGGTCAGTATAGATGGACTAATACAACAAGTCCCACACACAGCTAGAAGCCCAATATTTTTTCAGAGGTAGATGCAGAAAAAAATATATTCAGTTTGCAACCTGATGGAGGTCAGTATAGATGGACTAATACAACAAGTCCCACACACAGCTAGAAGCCCAATATTTTTTCAGAGGTAGATGCAGAAAAAAATATATTCAGTTTGCAACCTGATGGAGGTCAGTATAGATGGACTAATACAACAAGTCCCACACACAGCTAGAAGCCCAATATTTTTTCAGAGGTAGATGCAGAAAAAAATATATTCAGTTTGCAACCTGATGGAGGTCTGTATAGATGGATTAATAGAACAAGTCCCACACACAGCTAGAAGCACAATATTTTTTCAGAGGTAGATGCAGAAAAAAATATATTCAGTTTGCATCCTGATGGAGGTCTGTATAGATAGATTAATAGAACAAGTCCCACACACAGCTAGAAGCCCAATATTTTTTCAGAGGTAGATGCAGAAAAAAATATATTCAGTTTGCAACCTGATGGAGGTCAGTATAGATGGACTAATACAACAAGTCCCACACACAGCTAGAAGCCCAATATTTTTTCAGAGGTAGATGCAGAAAAAAATATATTCAGTTTGCAACCTGATGAAGGTCTGTATAGATGGATTAATAGAACAAGTCCCACACACAGCTAAAAGCCCAATATTTTTTCAGAGGTAGATGCAGAAAAATATATATTCAGTTTGCAACCTGATGGAGGTCAGTATAGATGGACTAATACAACAAGTCCCACACACAGTTAGAAGCCCAATATTTTTTCAGAGGTAGATGCAGAAAAAAAAATATTCTGTCTGCAACCTGATGGAGGTCTGTATAGATGGACTAATACAACAAGTCCCACACACAGCTAGAAGCCCAATACTTTTTCAGAGGTAGATGCAGAAAAGAATATATTCAGTTTGCAACCTGATGGAGGTCAGTATAGATGGACTAATACAACAAGTCCCACACACAGCTAGAAGCCCAATATTTTTTCAGAGGTAGATGCAGAAAAAAATATATTCAGTTTGCAACCTGATGGAGGTCAGTATAGATGGACTAATACAACAAGTCCCACACACAGCTAGAAGCCCAATATTTTTTCAGAGGTAGATGCAGAAAAAAATATATTCAGTTTGCAACCTGATGGAGGTCTGTATAGATGGATTAATAGAACAAGTCCCACACACAGCTAGAAGCCAATATTTTTTCAGAGGTAGATGCAGAAAAAAATATATTCAGTTTGCAACCTGATGGAGGTCTGTATAGATGGATTAATAGAACAAGTCCCACACACAGCTAGAAGCCCAATATTTTTTCAGAGGTAGATGCAGAAAAAATATATTCAGTTTGCAACCTGATGGAGGTCAGTATAGATGGACTAATACAACAAGTCCCACACACAGCTAGAAGCCCAATATTTTTTCAGAGGTAGATGCAGAAAAAAATATATTCAGTTTGCAACCTGATGGAGGTCTGTATAGATGGATTAATAGAACAAGTCCCACACACAGCTAGAAGCCCAATATTTTTTCAGAGGTAGATGCAGAAAAAAATATATTCAGTTTGCAACCTGATGGAGGTCAGTATAGATGGACTAATACAACAAGTCCCACACACAGCTAGAAGCCCAATATTTTCTCAGAGGTAGATGCAGAAAAAAATATATTCAGTTTGCAACCTGATGGAGGTCTGTATAGATGGATTAATAGAACAAGTCCCACACACAGCTAGAAGCCCAATATTTTTTCAGAGGTAGATGCAGAAAAAAATATATTCAGTTTGCAACCTGATGGAGGTCAGTATAGATGGACTAATACAACAAGTCCCACACACAGCTAGAAGCCCAATATTTTTTCAGAGGTAGATGCAGAAAAAAATATATTCAGTTTGCAACCTGATGGAGGTCTGTATAGATGGACTAATACAACAAGTCCCACACACAGCTAGAAGCCCAATATTTTTTCAGAGGTAGATGCAGAAAAAAATATATTCAGTTTGCAACCTGATGGAGGTCAGTATAGATGGACTAATACAACAAGTCCCACACACAGCTAGAAGCCCAATATTTTTTCAGAGGTAGATGCAGAAAAAAATATATTCAGTTTGCAACCTGATGGAGGTCTGTATAGATGGATTAATAGAACAAGTCCCACACACAGCTAGAAGCCCAATATTTTTTCAGAGGTAGATGAAGAAAAAAATATATGCAGTTTGCAACCTGATGGAGGTCAGTATAGATGGACTAATACAACAAGTCCCACACACAGCTAGAAGCCCAATATTTTTTCAGAGCTAGATGCAGAAAAAAATTATATTCAATTTGCAACCTGATGGAGGTCAGTATAGATGGACTAATAGAATGATGCTATGCCCAAAAGATTTTACTTCACTAGGTGCAGTAAAAAAATTGGTATTCTATACACAGGTGGTATATCTTGCAACACAGACAGGCTACTCCACTGACTAACACACTCTGCAATAGGCCAAAAAGGATTAGCTTTGCTAGATTCAGCCAAATGCTGTGAAAAAAACTTGCACAGCACTGGCACAGACCTGCCTGGCAAAAACTGATAGGAACTGATGTAACCTAGTCCTGAAAAGGACTCCAATTACAATTAGTCTTTACTCCCACAATCTATCTATTTAAGAGCACAGACCTGCCTGATAAAAGTCGTAGGAAATGCTGTAACCTAGTCCTTAAAAGGACTGCAATCACAACTATTCCCTACTCCCAAGCTATCTGTATATTTGTGCGAAAATTGGCTTGAAATTAACAAGGTATAGCGCACACAGCAACAGCGGTGCCGTCTAACACGCAGCTGCAGCAGTGAGAAAATGGTGGCGACGGGGAAAATGGCTTGGTCTTATAGGGCAAGGACATGTGACATACACTGCCAATGACACATGCCCTTGCTTGTGTGAAATAAAGCACTTCGCTCCGTGTGTGCGCTGCTGATAGGCTGACAGATTGCACCTCCCCACTGTAAATGCGGGAAAGAGAAAAAAAAAATGGAGATCTTCATTGTTCCTGCAGAGATCCATCCCCTGCCCCTCCCCCCACCCCGCTATACACTCAAACTGCGTATTAACATTAATTTTCATCATTACTGAGAAAAAATCCAGTTATGATTTTGGTGCACGAACAGTTATCGAACATAACCTCGAACAGCCGAATTTTTCTCAAATTGTTCGTGTTCGCCGAACGGCTCGAACACCGCCCAAAACAGCTCGAATGTGAGATTGGCGAACAGTTCGAGTAGAACAACGCTCATCTCTACTGGCGAATACGTGCACCAAGAAAAAAAATTTTCTCATGCTATGGCCCAGGCGATTTACGCACCAGCCCAAATGGATCTATCAGCACTCGTTCCTTCGGATCCACCATGGTACTATGGGGATCCAAAACGTAGCCATGCATTTGTGGAGCAATGCATGCTGCATTTCAAGCTCTATGCTCACTATTTTCCTACTGATCAGGTTAAAGTAGCATTCATGATGTCCTACATAGCGGGTGATGCATTGAAATGGATCACCCCCCTATGGGAAGCATGGGATCCTATCGTCTTTGACCTGCAGGCCTTCCTGGTGGCCTTTCTAATGGTCTTAGATGACCCTAATCCCGAAGCCTCTGATAAAGCTTAAATTCCCAATATCCCGGAGCAGCCCCGATGGGTAATGTGTGTAGGTAGCCTACCAGTTCTCCAGCCCGAAGAGACTGCTGCCCACCCAAAGTCCACACAGGATGACTTTGCTCCACAGAATGCTTCTCTTCCCAACCTCAAGAGGCAGTGCAAACGTGCAAGGCGTAGAGGTAAACCGTCACGCCAGGTTCTGTTCTCCCAAAGACCTCCTGTTCCCCAGCCTGTAGAGGTAGCTTTCCGCACTGAATCCATGTAGAATGACTATGTTCGTCAGGCAAAGCAGAGGCCAGAACTCAGTCACAAAATCAGATTGCGGTCCCGCTGCAGTAGTTTGGGACCCCCTAACGGTCTTTGTTCAGCGAAGGTTGGAGAATCCCAAGACATTAGGCCTGTAGGAGAGGCTGCCCTTGGCGTTAGTGTTTCCTCTCCACAGATGACCATGACTGTCTCCATGGCAAGTGAAGGCCTCGGATTAACCAGAAGTTTCGGGCTTAGAGCCTTGAAGAGTCGGTGTCTGATTCCCGTCCAACAACTCCAGAAGCCGGTTTGGGCATTGTCAGCAGAAGGACGAGCCCTACTCAGAAACAGTCAAAATATGTCTGTACAAATTAAGCTCCAGATTGGAGCATTAAACATGAAGAAGTTCACATTCCAGGTGCTGACTGGCTTACCCACAGGTCGTCCAGAGCCGAGAGATCTAGTGCCCGCTCAGGTCTGGAGATCCTGCATGGTGTATCCTGGGGGACTGCTAAGGTACAAGGGGTGTCCAGTCCCCATATCTTCAAAACAGTCAGCAGTTTCTTCTTCTTCTTCTCCAGATCTGCTAGTCGCTGACTCGCTGTGCACTGAAGTCTCCAAAGGAAGAGAAGCGGAGGCGATGTCCCCACACAGTCTCGACGATTGTACCAATGATCTGGCTTCAGGTACCGTCTCGCCTTACAGACTTGTCATCTCTGAAACCAGACTGAAGATGGTCTTAAACCAAGGACCCTCCATCTCTAATAAATCTGGTCTTACGTTCATCAAGGCAGTGTTTACCCCCCAGTCTCTGCACCCCTCCAACCAGGCGGAGGACCTCCAGTTGTTTCCTGAATCCTCCGGGGTGCTACCTGATAACAAATGGAGAGAGACTTTCCTACACCCTGTATCTGGTACTTCGCCCACTTCATCCAGTAAGCTTGGCAAAGTGTACTTCGAAGCAGTGATTACCCCCGAGTCTCTGAACCCCTCCAACCAGGTGGAGGACCTCCAGTTGTCTCCTGAATCCTCCAGGGTGCTATCTGATAACAAATGGAGAGAGACTTTCCTACACCCTGTACCTGGTACGCCACCCACTTCATCCAGTAAGCTTGGCAAAGTGTATGTCAAGGCGGTGGTTTCCCCCAAGTCTCTGCACCCCTCCAGCCAGGCGGAGGACCTCCAGTTGTCTCTTGAATCCACCAGGGTGCTACCTGATAACAAATGGAGAGAGACTTTTCTGTGTGCTGTTCCTGGTACTTCACACACTTCATCTGTTGCTGAGGATGGCTCGATGGGAGGAAGCATCCTAGTCACCAAGATGATGAGACCAGTTTAGTTTCCTCTAGTGGACAGAAGATGTAATCCTCTTGAAGAGAAGGATTGGCCTACAAATTCTCTGCAGAAGACCCTTGCAGGCTTGAAGAAGAGGGGGCGTAAAGTGGGGGGGTACTGTAACATCCCTGGCGGTTTGCTTGCATAGTGCACCACCTCCCACTATGCAAGACTGCAATCTTACCCATCAGTCCAGCCTACAAACCTTGCTCCAGTTCATGCTGCGTGCATGTCTCTTGTCTGAGTGCTTAGGGTGGCGGCCCGGTTACTTCCTGATTCTTATAGCTGCTGTGGGCGCGCTCCTAATGCGTCTCCAGCCTATTGCTGTGAGTCACTGGATATTTAAACCCCTTCCACCCAGAAGGAGGTGCCTGAGCAACACCTTCACTCAGTTTGTCTTTGCAACTGAATTGACAGGTCCTGTCCTGTATATTGTCTGTTTCCGCCACTCTGGGGGCTGCATACCCAGACCTGTTACCTGTGACATCTAGTCTGTTTCTGCCACCCTGGGTGCTGCATACCCTGGACTGCTATCTCTGACTTCTAGTCTGTTTCTGCCACCCTGGGGGCTGTATACCCAGGCTCGTTCTTGTATCTCGTTGCAGTATCAGTTCCTGTCTGAACTGTCTCCTAGCCTGTTACCTGTTTGTCTCTATGTCCATACCTTCCCTTTTCTTGCAGTGTCTGAACCTGCACCTAACTCCTACTCGATGTCTCTGTACTTCTGTTTGTGAGTTTTGTGTCCACTCGCTACTTCATAGTAAGTACCTTGTGTGTATCTGGTTCTGCTTGTCCCTTTTCCCTTCCTCCATATCTACCTCCTGTGTTCTAGCCATCTTCCTGTATTTTCCAGTCTTTTCCATGTGAACAGAGTCCTGTCCTCTCTGCCTGCACCTTCAGCCCTGTTCGGCTCTGCTTGCTCACCGCGCCAGCGGTTTCCCTCTGTTCTGCCTTACCCACCTCTCCGGCGGTTCCGCTCTGCTCTGCCTTGTCCACCGCACCTGCGGTTTCGCTCTTTTCTGCCTTGTCCACTGCACCTGCGGTTTCGCTCTGCTCTGCCTTGACCACCGCTCTAGTGGTTCCACTCTGCTCTGCCTTGCCCACCGCACCTGCGGTTTTCGCTCTGCTCTGCTTGCTCACAACACCGGCGGTTCTTCTCTGCTCTGCCTTGTCCTCTGCTCCGGCGGTTTCGCTTTACTCTGCTTGTCTACCGCATCTGCGACTCTGTTGCTGTCTCCCAGTCTGTACTGGACCCTATCCAGCCTGCGCTCCAACCTGCTAGTACCTCCCTGTCTGCACTCCAGCCACGCTTGCCAGTATCTCCTTGTCTGCACTCCAGCCGTGCTTGCCAGTACCCACCTGTCTGCATACCAGCCGTGCTTGCCAGTACCCACCTGTCTGCATACCAGCCGTGCTGGCCAGTACACACCTGTCTGCATACCAGCCATGCTTGCCAGTACCCACCTGTCTGCATACAAGACGTGCTTACCAGTATCCACCTGTCTGCATACCAGCCGTGCCTGCCAATACCCACCTGCCTGTATGCCAGTCTAACCTGCCTGTTCCTGGATTCCCCAGTGTAGGTCAACAGCTGTGATCGGGGTCTGACCTGGAGTAGCACCTGGTCCCTCTGCTCGGTTCCTCCTTGGTTCACGGAGTCGACTGAGCCGCCGTGCGACCTTTGTCGAATCGGGTTGATACTTAGTTACGCCCCTCCAGGCACTCCTCGGTTCATGGTACAGTGGGATCACTAATCACGCTGACGCCAGTCAGTCCGGGCGCGAGCGTAACATCTGCCAATTCATGAAGGGGGTGGCTCTTGCATCAGTATTTTGCACCTGTGCTTCCCCCCCTTTATCATAGGGGTCTGCTGCATCCTGCTTGTGCTTTGGCAATCTGACCTGGTGTTGGTAAGGCGTAGTTCTTTTCTGTGATGTTTTTTGAATTCATGCCCTTTTCTGTGCACTGTTTTTAATTTTAGAGTAGGGACTCGCAAGTATGAGGACCCTTGACGCGGGTTGTGAGCTTGCATATTTTGGCCAAAATATTGACCAATACTTCATGTAATGTATTTATCTTATACATTATGTTTCATCTTTTTATTGCACATTTTTTGCAGGATGTAGCCAGACCCTTTAGTGTTAATTGGGTGAATTGGGGCGTCTGTCCTGTGGGATGCACATATATATTGTGCTGGACAGCTCGCTTGATTTAAAATTATGGGCGTCATTAATAGACTGTAAGCCAGACACTGTGCTTCACACCTATTTGGGTGACTGGCGTCCTATGCAAGCCCCATCTGTGTACATTTGTAATACTACACAGCCACTGACATATCTGCCAATTCATGGAGGGGGTGGCTGTCGCATTAATATTTAGCACCTGTGCTTGCCCCCACCTTTATAATGGGGGTCTGCTGCATCCTGCTTGTGCTTTGGTAATCTGACCTGGTGTTGGTAAGGCCTGTTTCTTTTCTGTGATGTTTTTTCATCTTACAAAACCCTCAAGGGTTTTACCGACAGTAGATGTTAAATTTACTGGCTTATAATTTCCAGGCTCAGATTTTTTCTCCTTTTTGAATATTGGCACCATATTTGCTTTGCTGTTGCATTGCTGTGTATAGCACAAGCGATCACACAATTGCAGCTTCAAGTTCCCTAAGGGGACTAATAAGAACAGTGAAAAGTAAAAAATAATGTTTCAAAACATTTTCCCTAGTCTCTAGTTTAAAAGCTTCTCCAAACTTCTAGCCATTCTTTCCCCGAACATTGAAGTGCAGCCTAATGGCAAAGAAATATGTGAAACAGCTGTGGGGAAAAATGCTCTTTACTACCCTTTACTGAATTCCTAGGGGTTTAGTTTCCAAAATGGGGTCTATTTGGGTTTTTTCTAGTATTCTGGCACCCAGGGGGCTCTTTTACCGGCATTTTCAAACTATTACTGCTAAAATTATTACTGCACAAACAATGGTTTCTCACCCCATGTTGAGTGTTCCTGCATTCAGGAAAAATCGCTTTACAAATTGTGGCGTCAATTCTATCCTATTACCCCTTGTGAAAGGAATACATTTGTGGCTAAAACAATTTTAGTTGAAAAACAATTTTTTCATTTCCTTGAGTCACCATTAAAAAGTTCTATGAAGCTTCTGTGTGTTCAAAATGCTCATCACATCCCTACATTAAACCCTTGAGGAATGTGGTTTCCAAAATGGGGACATTTGAGATTGAGGAAGTTGGATTCTGCTGTCCACAAGTGGTGCCCGCAAACTATTAGAGTATGTGCTTATGTTAAGTATTTGGTGGAGAAATTTCTTCGTATTTCTTGGACGGAACAATACTTTGCAAAATAAGTGCATTTTTTACATTCATTTTTGTTGCAGATTTTTCCCCACTCATTAGGATGGATGAAATCTGCTGCAAGAAAATAATTGACATGCAGCAGATTTAAATCTGCACCAAATCTGCAAAGAAAAAATAAGCAAAATAAAAATAAGCAAAATAAGCAAAGTAATCTCATTCACTTTGCTGGCACTAGGAAATCCTTCAGGTTTTGTGACAAATCTGCCCAGAAAGAAAAAGAGACAAAAACACTACAAAACTGCAACATGTGAACAGACCTTTTAAAGACAAATTTTCTCTCCAAAAGCCAAGTACATTTCTTTCCTTCCGAGCCCTGACAGTAGGATATTCCCGTGTTCACGAGAGATTGACTTACAAATTGTGGGGTACATTTTCTTCTACTACCGCTTCTGAAAATGAAAGATTTAGGAATAAAGAAAAATGTTAACCCCTTAACCCCCGAGGGTGGTTTGCATGTTAATGACCAGGCCAATTTTTACAATTCTGACCACTGTCACTTTATGAGGTAATTACTCTGGAACGCTTCAACGTATCCCCCTGATTCTGAGACTGTTTTTTCGTTACATATTGTACTTCATGATTGTGCTAAAATTTCTTCGATATCACTTGGTTTATTTGTGAAAAAAATGGAAATTTGGCGAAAATTTTGAAAATTTTGCAATTTTCAAAATTTGAATTTATATGCCCTTAAATCCGAGAGATATGTCACACAAAAGAGTTAATAAATAACATTTCCCATATGTCTACTTTACATCAGCACAATTTTGAAACCAAAATAATTTTTTGTTAGGGAGCTATAAGGGTTAAAACTTGACCAGCGATTTCTCATTTTTCCAACAAAATTTACAAAACCATTTTTTTTAGGGACCACATCACATTTGAAGTCACTTTGAGAGGTCTTTATGACAGAAAATACCCAAAAGTGACACCATTCTAAAAACTGCACCCCTCAAGGTGCTAAAAACCACATTCAAGAACTTTATTAACCCTTCATGTGTTTCACAGGAATTTTTGGAATGTGGAAAAAAAAAATGAACATTTAACTTTTTTCACAAAAATGTTACTTTTGACCAAATTTTTTTTATTTTCACAGGGGTAACAAGAAAAAATGGATCCTAAAATTTGTTGTTCAATTTCCCCTGGGCACGCAGATACCCAATATGTGGGGAAAAAACACTGTTTGGGCGCACGGCAGGGCTCGGAAGGGAAGGAGCGCCATTTGACTTTTTGATTGTAAAATTTGCTTGAATAATTAGCGGACGCCATGTTGTGTTTGGAGAGCCCCTGTGTGCCCAAACATTGGAGCTCCCCCACAAGTGACCCCATTTTGGAAACTAGACCCCCAAAGGCACCTATCTAGATGCATAGTGAGCACTTGAAACCCCCAGGTGCTTCACAAATTGATTTGTAAAAATGAAAAAGTGTTTTTTTCTTCACTTTTTCATTTTTACGAATCAATTTGTGAAGCACCTAGGGGTTCCAAGTGCTCACTATGCATCTATATAGGTGCCTTGGGGGGTCTAATTTCCAAAATGGGGTCACTTGTGGGGGAGCTCCAATGTTTGAGCACACAAGGACTCTCCAAATGCAACATGGTATCCGCTAATAAATTGAATGGAAAATCGGCTCAAATTGTTAGCGGACACCATGTTGCGTTTGGAGAGCCCCTGTGTGCCCAAACATTGGAGCTCCCCCACAAGTGACCCCATTTTGAAAACTAGACCCCCCAAGGCACCTATCTAGATGCATAGTGAGCACTTGGAACCCCCAGGTGCTTCACAAATTGATTCGTAAAAATGAAAAAGTGAAAAAAAAAACACTTTTTCATTTTTATGAATCAATTTGTGAAGCACCTGGGGGTTCCAAGTGCTCACTATGCATCTAGATAGGTGCCTTGGGGGGTCTAGTTTCCAACATGGGGTCACTTGTCGGGGAGCTCCAATGTTTGGGCACACAAGGACTCCCCAAATGCAACATGGTATCCGCTAAAAAATTGTCGACTCAAATTGTTAGCGGACACCATGTTGCGTTTGGAGAGCCTCTGTGTGCCCAAACATTGGAGCTCCCCCACAAGTGACCCCATTTTGGAACCTAGACCCCCCAAGGCACCTATCTAGACGCATAGTGAGCACTTGGAACCCCCAGGTGCTTCACAAATTGATTCATAAAAATGAAAAAGTGAAAAAAAAAACTTTGGAGAGCCCATGATGTGCCTAAACAGTGGAGCTCCCCCAAAAGTGACCCCATTTTGGAAACTATACCCCTCAAGGATTTTATTAAGGTGTATAGTGAACATTTTGAACCCAGAGGTACGACACAGAATTTGATAACATTAGGTCATCATATTGAATAAGTTGTCATTAGTCTTGAGCGCAAGTGCTCGCTACTTGAGTTTGCATCGGGGACTCAGGTATGCACCATGTACTGTGTGTGCTCGAGTGACATGCTCGAGTCCCTGCCCCGCATGTTTCACGGTTATTAGACACTAGAGATGAGCGTTGTTCTACTCGAACTGTTCGCCAATCTCAAATTCGAGCTGTTTTGGGCGGTGTTCGAGCCGTTCGGCGAACACGAACAATTTGAGAAAAATTCGGCTGTTCGAGGTTATGTTCGATAACTGTTCGTGCACCAAAATCATAACTGGATTTTTTCTCAGTAATGATGAAAATTAATGTTAATACGCAGTTTGAGTGTACAGCGGGGTGGGGGGAGGGGCAGGGGATGGATCTCTGCAGGAACAATGAAGATCTCCATTTTTTTTTCTCTTTCCCGCATTTACAGTGGGGAGGTGCAATCTGTCAGCCTATCAGCAGCGCACACACGGAGCGAAGTGCTTTTTTTCACACAAGCAAGGGCATGTGTCATTGGCAGTGTATGTCACATGTCCTTGCCCTATAAGACCAAGCCATTTTCCCCGTCGCCACCATTTTCTCACTGCTCCAGCTGCGTGTTAGACGGCACCGCTGTTGCTGTGTGCGCTATACCTTGTTAATTTCAAGCTAATTTTCGCACAAATATACAGATAGCTTGGGAGTAGGGAATAGTTGTGATTGCAGTCCTTTTAAGGACTAGGTTACAGCATTTCCTACGACTTTTATCAGGGAGGTCTGTGCTCTTAAATAGATCGGTTGTGGGAGTAAAGACTAATTGTAATTGCAGTCCTTTTCAGGACTAGGTTACATGAGTTCCTATCAGTTTTTGCCAGGCAGGTCTGTGCCAGTGCTGTGCAAGTTTTTTTCACAGCATTTGGCTGAATCTAGCAAAGCTAATCCTTTTTGGCCTATTGCAGAGTGTGTTAGTCAGTGGAGTAGCCTATCTGTGTTGCAAGATATACCACCTGTGTATAGAATACCAATTTTTTTACTGCACCTAGTGAAGTAAAATCTTTTGGGCATAGCATCATTCTATTAGTCCATCTATACTGACCTCCATCAGGTTGCAAATTAAAACAAATTTTTATCTGCATCTACAGTACCTCTGAAAAAATATTTGGGCTTCTAGCAGTGTGTGGGACTTGTTCTATTAGTCCATCTATACTGACCTCCATCAGGTTGCAAACTGAATATATTTTTTTCTGCATCTACCTCTGAAAAAATATTGGGCTTATAGCTGTGTGTGGGTCTTGTTCTATTAATCCATCTATACTGACCTCCATCAGGTTGCAAACTGAATATATTTTTTTCTGCATCTACCTCTGAAAAAATATTTGGCCTTCTAGTAGTGTGTCGGACTTTCTCTATTAGTCCATCTATACTGACCTCCATCAGGTTGCAAATTAAAACAAATTTTTATCTGCATCTACAGTACCTCTGAAAAAATATTTGGGCATCTAGCAGTGTGTGGGACTTGTTCTATTAGTCCATCTATACTGACCTCCATCAGGTTGCAAACTGAATATATTTTTTTCTGCATCTACCTCTGAAAAAATATTGGGCTTCTAGCTGTGTGTGGGTCTTGTTCTATTAATCCATCTATACTGACCTCCATCAGGTTGCAAACTGAATATAATTTTTTTCTGCATCTAGCTCTGAAAAAATATTTGGCCTTCTAGTAGTGTGTCGGACTTTCTCTATTAGTCCATCTATACTGACCTCCATCAGGTTGCAAATTAAAACTAATTTTTATCTGCATCTACAGTACCTCTGAAAAAATATTTGGGCTTCTAGCTGTGTGTGGGACTTGTTGTATTTGTCCATCTATACTGACCTCCATCAGGTTGCAAACTGAATATATTTTTTTCTGCATCTACCTCTGAAAAAATATTTGGCCTTCTAGTAGTGTGTCGGACTTTCTCTATTAGTCCATCTATACTGACCTCCATCAGGTTGCAAATTAAAACAAATTTTTATCTGCATCTACAGTACCTCTGAAAAAATATTTGGGCTTCTAGCAGTGTGTGGGACTTGTTCTATTAGTCCATCTATACTGACCTCCATCAGGTTGCAAACTGAATATATTTTTTTCTGCATCTACCTCTGAAAAAATATTGGGCTTATAGCTGTGTGTGGGTCTTGTTCTATTAATCCATCTATACTGACCTCCATCAGGTTGCAAACTGAATATATTTTTTTCTGCATCTACCTCTGAAAAAATATTTGGCCTTCTAGTAGTGTGTCGGACTTTCTCTATTAGTCCATCTATACTGACCTCCATCAGGTTGCAAATTAAAACTAATTTTTATCTGCATCTACAGTACCTCTGAAAAAATATTTGGGCTTCTAGCAGTGTGTGGGACTTGTTCTATTAGTCCATCTATACTGACCTCCATCAGGTTGCAAACTGAATATATTTTTTTCTGCATCTACCTCTGAAAAAATATTGGGCTTCTAGCTGTGTGTGGGTCTTGTTCTATTAATCCATCTATACTGACCTCCATCAGGTTGCAAACTGAATATAATTTTTTTCTGCATCTAGCTCTGAAAAAATATTTGGCCTTCTAGTAGTGTGTCGGACTTTCTCTATTAGTCCATCTATACTGACCTCCATCAGGTTGCAAATTAAAACTAATTTTTATCTGCATCTACAGTACCTCTGAAAAAATATTTGGGCTTCTAGCAGTGTGTGGGACTTGTTCTATTAGTCCATCTATACTGACCTCCATCAGGTTGCAAACTGAATATATTTTTTTCTGCATCTACCTCTGAAAAAATATTTTGCTTCTAGCTGTGTGTGGGTCTTGTTCTATTAATCCATCTATACTGACCTCCATCAGGTTGCAAACTGAATATATTTTTTTCTGCATCTACCTCTGAAAAAATATTTGGCCTTCTAGTAGTGTGTCGGACTTTCTCTATTAGTCATTCTATACTGACCTCCATCAGGTTGCAAATTAAAACTAATTTTTATCTGCATCTACAGTACCTCTGAAAAAATATTTGGGCTTCTAGCAGTGTGTGGGACTTGTTCTATTAGTCCATCTATACTGACCTCCATCAGGTTGCAAACTGAATATAGTTTTTTCTGCATCTACCTCTGAAAAAATATTGGGCTTCTAGCTGTGTGTGGGTCTTGTTCTATTAATCCATCTATACTGACCTCCATCAGGTTGCCAACTGAATATATTTTTTTCTGCATCTACCTCTGAAAAAATATTTGGCCTTCTAGTAGTGTGTCGGACTTTCTCTATTAGTCCATCTATACTGACCTCCATCAGGTTGCAAATTAAAACTAATTTTTATCTGCATCTACAGTACCTCTGAAAAAATATTTGGGCTTCTAGCAGTGTGTGGGACTTGTTCTATTAGTCCATCTATACTGACCTCCATCAGGTTGCAAACTGAATATATTTTTTTCTGCATCTACCTCTGAAAAAATATTGGGCTTATAGCTGTGTGTGGGTCTTGTTCTATTAATCCATCTATACTGACCTCCATCAGGTTGCAAACTGAATATATTTTTTTCTGCATCTACCTCTGAAAAAATATTTGGCCTTCTAGTAGTGTGTCGGACTTTCTCTATTAGTCCATCTATACTGACCTCCATCAGGTTGCAAATTAAAACTAATTTTTATCTGCATCTACAGTACCTCTGAAAAAATATTTGGGCTTCTAGCAGTGTGTGGGACTTGTTCTATTAGTCCATCTATACTGACCTCCATCAGGTTGCAAACTGAATATATTTTTTTCTGCATCTACCTCTGAAAAAATATTGGGCTTCTAGCTGTGTGTGGGTCTTGTTCTATTAATCCATCTATACTGACCTCCATCAGGTTGCAAACTGAATATAATTTTTTTCTGCATCTAGCTCTGAAAAAATATTTGGCCTTCTAGTAGTGTGTCGGACTTTCTCTATTAGTCCATCTATACTGACCTCCATCAGGTTGCAAATTAAAACTAATTTTTATCTGCATCTACAGTACCTCTGAAAAAATATTTGGGCTTCTAGCTGTGTGTTGGACTTGTTGTATTTGTCCATCTATACTGACCTCCATCAGGTTGCAAACTGAATATATTTTTTTCTGCATCTACCTCTGAAAAAATATTTGGCCTTCTAGTAGTGTGTCGGACTTTCTCTATTAGTCCATCTATACTGACCTCCATCAGGTTGCAAATTAAAACTAATTTTTATCTGCATCTACAGTACCTCTGAAAAAATATTTGGGCTTCTAGCAGTGTGTGGGACTTGTTCTATTAGTCCATCTATACTGACCTCCATCAGGTTGCAAACTGAATATATTTTTTTCTGCATCTACCTCTGAAAAAATATTTTGCTTCTAGCTGTGTGTGGGTCTTGTTCTATTAATCCATCTATACTGACCTCCATCAGGTTGCAAACTGAATATATTTTTTTCTGCATCTACCTCTGAAAAAATATTTGGCCTTCTAGTAGTGTGTCGGACTTTCTCTATTAGTCATTCTATACTGACCTCCATCAGGTTGCAAATTAAAACTAATTTTTATCTGCATCTACAGTACCTCTGAAAAAATATTTGGGCTTCTAGCAGTGTGTGGGACTTGTTCTATTAGTCCATCTATACTGACCTCCATCAGGTTGCAAACTGAATATAGTTTTTTCTGCATCTACCTCTGAAAAAATATTGGGCTTCTAGCTGTGTGTGGGTCTTGTTCTATTAATCCATCTATACTGACCTCCATCAGGTTGCCAACTGAATATATTTTTTTCTGCATCTACCTCTGAAAAAATATTTGGCCTTCTAGTAGTGTGTCGGACTTTCTCTATTAGTCCATCTATACTGACCTCCATCAGGTTGCAAATTAAAACTAATTTTTATCTGCATCTACAGTACCTCTGAAAAAATATTTGGGCTTCTAGCAGTGTGTGGGACTTGTTCTATTAGTCCATCTATACTGACCTCCATCAGGTTGCAAACTGAATATATTTTTTTCTGCTTCTACCTCTGAAAAAATATTGGGCTTCTAGCTGTGTGTGGGTCTTGTTCTATTAATCCATCTATACTGACCTCCATCAGGTTGCAAACTGAATATATTTTTTTCTGCATCTACCTCTGAAAAAATATTTGGCCTTCTAGTAGTGTGTCGGACTTTCTCTATTAGTCCATCTACACTGACCTCCATCAGGTTGCAAATTAAAACTAATTTTTATCTACATCTACAGTACCTCTGAAAAAATATTTGGGCTTCTAGCAGTGTGTGGGACTTGTTCTATTAGTCCATCTATACTGACCTCCATCAGGTTGCAAACTGAATATAGTTTTTTCTGCATCTACCTCTGAAAAAATATTGGGCTTCTAGCTGTGTGTGGGTCTTGTTCTATTAATCCATCTATACTGACCTCCATCAGGTTGCAAACTGAATATATTTTTTTCTGCATCTACCTCTGAAAAAATATTTGGCCTTCTAGTAGTGTGTCGGACTTTCTCTATTAGTCCATCTATACTGACCTCCATCAGGTTGCAAATTAAAACTAATTTTTATCTGCATCTACAGTACCTCTGAAAAAATATTTGGGCTTCTAGCAGTGTGTGGGACTTGTTCTATTAGTCCATCTATACTGACCTCCATCAGGTTGCAAACTGAATATAGTTTTTTCTGCATCTACCTCTGAAAAAATATTGGGCTTCTAGCTGTGTGTGGGTCTTGTTCTATTAATCCATCTATACTGACCTCCATCAGGTTGCAAACTGAATATATTTTTTTCTGCATCTACCTCTGAAAAAATATTTGGCCTTCTAGTAGTGTGTCGGACTTTCTCTATTAGTCCATCTATACTGACCTCCATCAGGTTGCAAATTAAAACTAATTTTTATCTGCATCTACAGTACCTCTGAAAAAATATTTGGGCTTCTAGCTGTGTGTGGGACTTGTTGTATTAGTCCATCTATACTGACCTCCATCAGGTTGCAAACTGAATATATTGTTTTCTGCATCTACCTCTGAAAAAATATTTGGCCTTCTAGTAGTGTGTCGGACTATCTCTATTAGTCCATATATACTGACCTCCATCAGGTTGCAAATTAAAACAAATTTTTATCTGCATCTACAGTACCTCTGAAAAAATATTTGGGCTTCTAGCAGTGTGTGGGACTTGTTCTATTAGTCCATCTATACTGACCTCCATCAGGTTGCAAACTGAATATATTTTTTTCTGCATCTACCTCTGAAAAAATATTGGGCTTCTAGCTGTGTGTGGGTCTTGTTCTATTAATCCATCTATACTGACCTCCATCAGGTTGCAAACTGAATATATTTTTTTCTGCATCTAGCTCTGAAAAAATATTTGGCCTTCTAGTAGTGTGTCGGACTTTCTCTATTAGTCCATCTATACTGACCTCCATCAGGTTGCAAATTAAAAATAGTTTTTATCTGCATCTACAGTACCTCTGAAAAAATATTTGGGCTTCTAGCTGTGTGTGGGACTTGTTGTATTAGTCCATCTATACTGACCTCCATCAGGTTGCAAACTGAATATATTTTTTTCTGCATCTACCTCTGAAAAAATATTTGGCCTTCTAGTAGTGTGTCGGACTTTCTCTATTAGTCCATCTATACTGACCTCCATCAGGTCGCAAATTAAAACTAATTTTTATCTGCATCTACAGTACCTCTGAAAAAATATTTGGGCTTCTAGCAGTGTGTGGGACTTGTTCTATTAGTCCATCTATACTGACCTCCATCAGGTTGCAAACTGAATATATTTTTTTCAGCATCTACCTCTGAAAAAATATTGGGCTTCTAGCTGTGTGTGGGTCTTGTTCTATTAATCCATCTATACTGACCTCCATCAGGTTGCAAACTGAATATATTTTTTTCTGCATCTACCTCTGAAAAGATATTTGGCCTTGTAGTAGTGTGTCGGACTTTCTCTATTAGTCCATCTATACTGACCTCCATCAGGTTGCAAATTAAAACTAATTTTTATCTGCATCTACAGTACCTCTGAAAAAATATTTGGGCTTCTAGCAGTGTGTGGGACTTGTTCTATTAGTCCATCTATACTGACCTCCATCAGGTTGCAAACTGAATATAGTTTTTTCTGCATCTACCTCTGAAAAAATATTGGGCTTCTAGCTGTGTGTGTGTCTTGTTCTATTAATCCATCTATACTGACCTCCATCAGGTTGCAAACTGAATATATTTTTTTCTGCATCTACCTCTGAAAAAATATTTGGCCTTCTAGTAGTGTGTCGGACTTTCTCTATTAGTCCATCTATACTGACCTCCATCAGGTTGCAAACTGAATATAATTTTTTTCTGCATCTAGCTCTGAAAAAATATTTGGCCTTCTAGTAGTGTGTCGGACTTTCTCTATTAGTCCATCTATACTGACCTCCATCAGGTTGCAAATTAAAACTAATTTTTATCTGCATCTACAATACCTCTGAAAAAATATTTGGGCTTCTAGCAGTGTGTGGGACTTGTTCTATTAGTCCATCTATACTGACCTCCATCAGGTTGCAAACTGAATATATTTTTTTCTGCATCTACCTCTGAAAAAATATTGGGCTTCTAGCTGTGTGTGGGTCTTGTTCTATTAATCCATCTATACTGACCTCCATCAGGTTGCAAACTGAAAATAATTTTTTTCTGCATCTAGCTCTGAAAAAATATTTGGCCTTCTAGTAGTGTGTCGGACTTTCTCTATTAGTCCATCTATACTGACCTCCATCAGGTTGCAAATTAAAACTAATTTTTATCTGCATCTACAGTACCTCTGAAAAAATATTTGGGCTTCTAGCTGTGTGTGGGACTTGTTGTATTAGTCCATCTATACTGACCTCCATCAGGTTGCAAACTGAATATATTTTTTTCTGCATCTACCTCTGAAAAAATATTTGGCCTTCTAGTAGTGTGTCGGACTTTCTCTATTAGTCCATCTATACTGACCTCCATCAGGTTGCAAATTAAAACTAATTTTTATCTGCATTTACAGTACCTCTGAAAAAATATTTGGGCTTCTAGCAGTGTGTGGGACTTGTTCTATTAGTCCATCTATACTGACCTCCATCAGGTTGCAAACTGAATATAGTTTTTTCTGCATCTACCTCTGAAAAAATATTGGGCTTCTAGCTGTGTGTGGGTCTTGTTCTATTAATCCATCTATACTGACCTCCATCAGGTTGCAAACTGAATATATTTTTTTCTGCATCTACCTCTGAAAAAATATTTGGCCTTCTAGTAGTGTGTCGGACTTTCTCTATTAGTCCATCTATACTGACCTCCATCAGGTTGCAAACTGAATATAATTTTTTTGTGCATCTAGCTCTGAAAAAATATTTGGCCTTCTAGTAGTGTGTCGGACTTTCTCTATTAGTCCATCTATACTGACCTCCATCAGGTTGCAAATTAAAACTAATTTTTATCTGCATCTACAGTACCTCTGAAAAAATATTTGGGCTTCTAGCTGTGTGTGGGACTTGTTGTATTAGTCCATCTATACTGACCTCCATCAGGTTGCAAACTGAATATATTTTTTTCTGCATCTACCTCTGAAAAAATATTTGGCCTTCTAGTAGTGTGTCGGACTTTCTCTATTAGTCCATCTATACTGACCTCCATCAGGTTGCAAATTAAAACTAATTTTTATCTGCATCTACAGTACCTCTGAAAAAATATTTGGGCTTCTAGCAGTGTGTGGGACTTGTTCTATTAGTCCATCTATACTGACCTCCATCAGGTTGCAAACTGAATATAGTTTTTTCTGCATCTACCTCTGAAAAAATATTGGGCTTCTAGCTGTGTGTGGGTCTTGTTCTATTAATCCATCTATACTGACCTCCATCAGGTTGCAAACTGAATATATTTTTTTCTGCATCTACCTCTGAAAAAATATTTGGCCTTCTAGTAGTGTGTCGGACTTTCTCTATTAGTCCATCTATACTGACCTCCATCAGGTTGCAAACTGAATATAATTTTTTTCTGCATCTAGCTCTGAAAAAATATTTGGCCTTCTAGTAGTGTGTCGGACTTTCTCTATTAGTCCATCTATACTGACCTCCATCAGGTTGCAAATTAAAACTAATTTTTATCTGCATCTACAGTACCTTTGAAAAAATATTTGGGCTTCTAGCAGTGTGTTTGACTTGTTCTATTAGTCCATCTATACTGACCTCCATCAGGTTGCAAACTGAATATATTTTTTTCTGCATCTACCTCTGAAAAAATATTGGGCTTCTAGCTGTGTGTGGGTCTTGTTCTATTAATCCATCTATACTGACCTCCATCAGGTTGCAAACTGAATATAATTTTTTTCTGCATCTAGCTCTGAAAAAATATTTGGCCTTCTAGTAGTGTGTCGGACTTTCTCTATTAGTCCATCTATACTGACCTCCATCAGGTTGCAAATTAAAACTAATTTTTATCTGCATCTACAGTACCTCTGAAAAAATATTTGGGCTTCTAGCTGTGTGTGGGACTTGTTGTATTAGTCCATCTATACTGACCTCCATCAGGTTGCAAACTGAATATATTTTTTTCTGCATCTACGTCTGAAAAAATATTTTGCCTTCTAGTAGTGTGTCGGACTTTCTCTATTAGTCCATCTATACTGACCTCCATCAGGTTGCAAATTAAAACTAATTTTTATCTGCATCTACAGTACCTCTGAAAAAATATTTGGGCTTCTAGCAGTGTGTGGGACTTGTTCTATTAGTCCATCTATACTGACCTCCATCAGGTTGCAAACTGAATATATTTTTTTCTGCATCTACCTCTGAAAAAATATTGGGCTTCTAGCTGTGTGTGGGTCTTGTTCTATTAATCCATCTATACTGACCTCCATCAGGTTGCAAACTGAATATAATTTTTTTCTGCATCTAGCTCTGAAAAAATATTTGGCCTTCTAGTAGTGTGTCGGACTTTCTCTATTAGTCCATCTATACTGACCTCCATCAGGTTGCAAATTAAAACTAATTTTTATCTGCATCTACAGTACCTCTGAAAAAATATTTGGGCTTCTAGCTGTGTGTGGGACTTGTTGTATTAGTCCATCTATACTGACCTCCATCAGGTTGCAAACTGAATATATTTTTTCCTGCATCTACCTCTGAAAAAATATTTGGCCTTCTAGTAGTGTGTCGGACTTTCTCTATTAGTCCATCTATACTGACCTCCATCAGGTTGCAAATTAAAACTAATTTTTATCTGCATCTACAGTACCTCTGAAAAAATATTTGGGCTTCTAGCTGTGTGTGGGACTTGTTGTATTAGTCCATCTATACTGACCTCCATCAGGTTGCAAACTGAATATATTTTTTTCTGCATCTACCTCTGAAAAAATATTTGGCCTTCTAGTAGTGTGTCGGACTTTCTCTATTAGTCCATCTATACTGACCTACATCAGGTTGCAAATTAAAACTAATTTTTATCTGCATCTACAGTACCTCTGAAAAAATATTTGGGCTTCTAGCAGTGTGTGGGACTTGTTCTATTAGTCCATCTATACTGACCTCCATCAGGTTGCAAACTGAATATATTTTTTTCTGCATCTACCTCTGAAAAAATATTGGGCTTCTAGCTGTGTGTGGGTCTTGTTCTATTAATCCATCTATACTGACCTCCATCAGGTTGCAAACTGAATATAATTTTTTTCTGCATCTAGCTCTGAAAAAATATTTGGCCTTCTAGTAGTGTGTCGGACTTTCTCTATTAGTCCATCTATACTGACCTCCATCAGGTTGCAAACTGAATATAATTTTTTTCTGCATCTAGCTCTGAAAAAATATTTGGCCTTCTAGTAGTGTGTCGGACTTTCTCTATTAGTCCATCTATACTGACCTCCATCAGGATGCAAATTAAAACTAATTTTTATCTGCATCTACAGTACCTTTGAAAAAATATTTGGGCTTCTAGCAGTGTGTTTGACTTGTTCTATTAGTCCATCTATACTGACCTCCATCAGGTTGCAAACTGAATATATTTTTTTCTGCATCTACCTCTGAAAAAATATTGGGCTTCTAGCTGTGTGTGGGTCTTATTCTATTAATCCATCTATACTGACCTCCATCAGGTTGCAAACTGAATATAATTTTTTTCTGCATCTAGCTCTGAAAAAATATTTGGCCTTCTAGTAGTGTGTCGGACTTTCTCTATTAGTCCATCTATACTGACCTCCATCAGGTTGCAAATTAAAACTAATTTTTATCTGCATCTACAGTACCTCTGAAAAAATATTTGGGCTTCTAGCTGTGTGTGGGACTTGTTGTATTAGTCCATCTATACTGACCTCCATCAGGTTGCAAACTGAATATATTTTTTTCTGCATCTACGTCTGAAAAAATATTTTGCCTTCTAGTAGTGTGTCGGACTTTCTCTATTAGTCCATCTATACTGACCTCCATCAGGTTGCAAATTAAAACTAATTTTTATCTGCATCTACAGTACCTCTGAAAAAATATTTGGGCTTCTAGCAGTGTGTGGGACTTGTTCTATTAGTCCATCTATACTGACCTCCATCAGGTTGCAAACTGAATATATTTTTTTCTGCATCTACCTCTGAAAAAATATTGGGCTTCTAGCTGTGTGTGGGTCTTGTTCTATTAATCCATCTATACTGACCTCCATCAGGTTGCAAACTGAATATAATTTTTTTCTGCATCTAGCTCTGAAAAAATATTTGGCCTTCTAGTAGTGTGTCGGACTTTCTCTATTAGTCCATCTATACTGACCTCCATCAGGTTGCAAATTAAAACTAATTTTTATCTGCATCTACAGTACCTCTGAAAAAATATTTGGGCTTCTAGCTGTGTGTGGGACTTGTTGTATTAGTCCATCTATACTGACCTCCATCAGGTTGCAAACTGAATATATTTTTTCCTGCATCTACCTCTGAAAAAATATTTGGCCTTCTAGTAGTGTGTCGGACTTTCTCTATTAGTCCATCTATACTGACCTCCATCAGGTTGCAAATTAAAACTAATTTTTATCTGCATCTACAGTACCTCTGAAAAAATATTTGGGCTTCTAGCTGTGTGTGGGACTTGTTGTATTAGTCCATCTATACTGACCTCCATCAGGTTGCAAACTGAATATATTTTTTTCTGCATCTACCTCTGAAAAAATATTGGGCTTCTAGCTGTGTGTGGGTCTTGTTCTATTAATCCATCTATACTGACCTCCATCAGGTTGCAAACTGAATATATTTTTTTCTGCATCTACCTTTGACAAAATATTTGGGCTTCTAGCAGTGTGTTTGACTTGTTCTATTAGTCCATCTATACTGACCTCCATCAGGTTGCAAAATGAATATATTTTTTTCTGCATCTACCTCTGAAAAAATATTGGGCTTCTAGCTGTGTGTGGGTCTTGTTCTATTAATCCATCTATACTGACCTCCATCAGGTTGCAAACTGAATATAATTTTTTTCTGCATCTAGCTCTGAAAAAATATTTGGCCTTCTAGTAGTGTGTCGGACTTTCTCTATTAGTCCATCTATACTGACCTCCATCAGGTTGCAAATTAAAACTAATTTTTATCTGCATCTACAGTACCTTTGAAAAAATATTTGGGCTTCTAGCAGTGTGTTTGACTTGTTCTATTAGTCCATCTATACTGACCTCCATCAGGTTGCAAAATGAATATATTTTTTTATGCATCTACTTCTGAAAAAATATTGGGCTTCTAGCTGTGTGTGGGTCTTGTTCTATTAATCCATCTATACTGACCTCCATCAGGTTGCAAACTGAATATAATTTTTTTCTGCATCTAGCTCTGAAAAAATATTTGGCCTTCTAGTAGTGTGTCGGACTTTCTCTATTAGTCCATCTATACTGACCTCCATCAGGTTGCAAATTAAAACTAATTTTTATCTGCATCTACAGTACCTCTGAAAAAATATTTGGGCTTCTAGCTGTGTGTGGGACTTGTTGTATTAGTCCATCTATACTGACCTCCATCAGGTTGCAAACTGAATATATTTTTTTCTGCATCTACGTCTGAAAAAATATTTGGCCTTCTAGTAGTGTGTCGGACTTTCTCTATTAGTCCATCTATACTGACCTCCATCAGGTTGCAAATTAAAACTAATTTTTATCTGCATCTACAGTACCTCTGAAAAAATATTTGGGCTTCTAGCAGTGTGTGGGACTTGTTCTATTAGTCCATCTATACTGACCTCCATCAGGTTGCAAACTGAATATATTTTTTTCTGCATCTACCTCTGAAAAAATATTGGGCTTCTAGCTGTGTGTGGGTCTTGTTCTATTAATCCATCTATACTGACCTCCATCAGGTTGCAAACTGAATATAATTTTTTTCTGCATCTAGCTCTGAAAAAATATTTGGCCTTCTAGTAGTATGTCGGACTTTCTCTATTAGTCCATCTATACTGACCTCCATCAGGTTGCAAATTAAAACTAATTTTTATCTGCATCTACAGTACCTCTGAAAAAATATTTGGGCTTCTAGCTGTGTGTGGGACTTGTTGTATTAGTCCATCTATACTGACCTCCATCAGGTTGCAAACTGAATATATTTTTTTCTGCATCTACCTCTGAAAAAATATTTGGCCTTCTAGTAGTGTGTCGGACTTTCTCTATTAGTCCATCTATACTGACCTCCATCAGGTTGCAAATTAAAACTAATTTTTATCTGCATCTACAGTACCTCTGAAAAAATATGTGGGCTTCTAGCAGTGTGTGGGACTTGTTCTATTAGTCCATCTATTCTGACCTCCATCAGGTTGCAAACTGAATATATTTTTTTCTGCATCTACCTCTGAAAAAATATTTGGCCTTCTAGTAGTGTGTCGGACTTTCTCTATTAGTCCATCTATACTGACCTCCATCAGGTTGCAAATTCAAAATAATTTTTTTCTGCATCTAACCCAGCCAATAGTTTTGGCCTAATACCACAGTTTGGCCACTCAGCTCTGCTCGGTTACCATCCATTGTTTTTTTGTGCAAACAACTCCAGAGTTGTGAATTAGTTAACCACCAAAATGAGTGGAAAAAGGCCTGCTGCTGGTGGAAAGGGGAATAGGCGTGTTGGGAAGGGGAAAAAAGGTTGTGTCCGTGGGGTAGGTGTTAAAGCAACAGTAACATCTGCAGAAGAAAGACCATCTTCCAGCCAAACTAAAATGTCTACTTCTTTTAGCGGACAATGTGATAAGATCCCTTTCTTACGGCCACGCCAATCGCTACAAATTCCAGATGAGGCACAAAAACAGCAGGTGCTTCAACGGATATCAAGTGCTCCTTTAAGTGGGCTCTCCTCCACATCAACTTCAACATCACAAATACTCCAGTCCTCAAAGGTGTCACCCAAATCGCACTTGCTTCCTCACAGCTCCCAAATCTCCAGCTGCCCGTCTGAGTATGAGGTAGAACAGATGGTTGAGTCTGCAGAGCTGTTTACTCATACTATAGCCTGGGAATCAGAGGTTGACTCCAGTGCTTCTGTGAATCCAGACGAGGAAATGATCTGCACTGATGCCCAGAATCTTTATGAGTCGGATCCAGGACCAGACGCAGAAGGTTCTGACCATAATGTAGACCCTCATTCCCAAACTGTAACTCCTGTTGGTGGAGACAATGAGGAAGACGATGATAAGACTCAAATACCTGATTGGAGCGACAACTTTAGTTTTTTGTCAGGGCAGGAACAGGTTGGCTCTGAGGACGACGGGTGTGATAACGCACAGGGTGATGATGATGAGGTCGGAGATCCCACTTACTGTCAACCCACAGTCAGCCAAGAGATGAGGTCAGCAGAGGAGGTGGAGGAAGATGCTAGTGACGATGAGGTCAGGTTGCGCCTTCCTGGACAGAGACGTAGTACTGGAAGCACGTCAACAACTGCATCCTCAAACACAACTCTGCCTCTCACCACAAGTCGTGGTGGCTCTTCAGGTCGCATGGGTGCTAAGCCTTGCATAGCCTGGGCATTTTTTCAGATCGATAAAGATGACCCAACTCGTGTTATCTGTAACATTTGTCAGCAAAAGCTAAGTAGAGGCCAAAAAATACATAGTTTGAGTACTTCATGCATGAACCGGCACATGGACATGAAGCATAAGTTGCAGTGGTAAGCTCAGTGTGCTACAATGCGGCCTAGCCGGCCGGGCCAACCACCGTCTGCCATATCTTGTGCATCCGCGGCCTCTTCATCCTCTGTGACTGGGGGGACAGCAGTCACACCTGTTTTGGGGCGCAGACCTGCCACCTCTTTACCCGCAACAGCCAGCGTGATTGGCAGGTCATCATTTTCTTTGGAGGTGGTAACACCAGCTGGTGTTGAGCGCTGTCCGACATCGATACCACCACCTTTGGATCAAGGCAACCTAACATGTCCGCCTGCATCTTCCTCACAGACCGGCAGTTTGCCGGGGACACCCTTATCAACCCCGTCTAAGCACAATAGCCAGCCCTCGGTCCCTCAGATGTGGACAAGTAAAAGACCATTTCCTCCTAGCCATGAGAAAGCTAAGAGGTTGAATTTCACCATCTGCAAGCTCTTGGCTACAGAAATGCTGCCTTTCCGCCTGGTGGACACAGAGGATTTTCGAGACCTTATGTCCGTCGCAGTGCCCCAGTACCAGATGCCCAGTCGGCACTACTTCTCAAAGAAAGGTGTGCCTGCGCTCCACCAGCATGTCGCACACAACATCACCGCTTCTTTGAGAAACTCTGTGTGTGACAGGGTGCATTTCACCACAGACACTTGGACGAGTAGGCATGGACAGGGGCGTTACATGTCGCTGACTGGGCACTGGGTAACTATGGTGACAGCAGGACAAGGGGCTGCTGTCCAAGTCTTGCCGTCCCCACGAGTTGTGCGTCAATCCTCTTTATCTCAAAGTTCCTCCACTGCTTCTGCCTCCTCAACCTCCTCTCGGTCTTCCACCTGCACCCAAAGCCTGTCTGGTCATGCCACAAGCTTTCTAACTGCGCAGAAGGGATCCTGCACACCTCCTTACTATGCTGGCAGTAGGGCTCAACGTCATCAGGCGGTTTTTACATTGAAATGTCTGGGAAATGTGAGTCACACAGCTGAGGAGTTGTGGTCAGCTCTGGAGAACCAATTTCATGAATGGTTGTCTCCACTGGACCTGAAACCAGGGAAGGCTGTGTGCGACAATGCTGCAAACCTGGGTGCGGCCCTTCGCCGGGGCAATGTCACACACGTGCCTTGTATGGCTCACGTGTTGAACCTGGTTGTCCAGCAATTTTTAGCCCACTATCCCAGACTAGATGGCCTTCTGCAGAGGGCACGGTCACTGTGTGCTCACTTCCGCCGTTCGCATCCCGCAGCTCAGCGACTTACATCTCTACAGAAGTCGTTGGGCCTGCCACTTCACCGGCTAAAATGCGATGTGCCTACCCGGTGGAATTCAACTCTGCACATGTTGCAGCGACTGTGGCAGCACCGACAAGCCCTGGTGCAATACGTTCTGACATATAGCCTGGGCCAACGAGATTCAGAGGTGGGGCAAATCACGCTGGAGGAGTGGTCTCAGATCAGGGACCTATGCACCCTTCTGCACAGTTTTGAAATGGCGACGAAGATGTTTAGTGCTGACGATGCCATTATCAGCATGACTATTCCGGTGATTTACATGCTGGAGCACATGTTATACAGAATTCGGAGTCAGGTGGTGGCACAAGAGGAGGTGGAGGAAGTAGAGGAGGAGGAGTTGTATGCGGAAGGGATAACATCTGCAAGGTCCAGAAGGTCGGCAGCACCAAGGCAGCAGGCATGTGAGGGTGGGGGAGATGGTTTTACCAGGGCGCATGGTAGCAGCCAAACTAGTGAGGAAGGTGCAGGAGCCCAGGAAGAAGTGGAGGACGAACTGATGGAAGACTCATCAGATGAGGGAGACCTTGATCACATTTCTGTTGTGCGAGGTTGGGGGGAGAGGACAGAGGAAGGAAGCATGATTGTTACCTCGCCACCAACACAACAGGGACTTGGTGCTCCTGGATGCGCAACACACATGAGTGCCTTCTTGCTGCACTACCTGCAACATGACCCTCGAATTGTGAGAATTAGAAATAATCCTGACTACTGGGTTGCCACACTGTTAGATCCCCGGTACAAAAGTAAATTTGCAGAAATTATTCTTGCCATAGAAAGGGATGCACGCATGCAGGAGTATCAGCAGAGACTGTTGCAGAATCTTACATGTGCTTTTCCACAAAATACCAGTGGTGCACGTAGTGAATCTCACAGTTCCAACTTGCCAACCGTGGGACCGTCAAGTGTTCAGCACTCAAACCGTAACAGAACCACAGTATCTGCTGGTAACATCAATTTTGCGGAATCATTTCACCACTTTTTTAGCCCATCCTTTGCAAGGCCACAGGAGACAAGAAGTCTGACACATAGTCAACGCCTAGAGACGATGGTACAGGAGTATCTCCAAGTAAACATTGAAGCCACGACTGTGTCACTGGAACCTTGCTCTTTTTGGGCTTCCAATCTGGATAAATGGCCGGAGCTAGCCACTTACGCCTTGGAGATCTTGTCATGCCCCGCAGCCAGCGTTCTGTCTGAACGTGTGTTCAGCGCTGCTGGTAGTGTGCTGACAGATAAGCGCACGCGGCTCTCCACTGATAATGTAGACAGACTCACGTTCATAAAGATGAACAAATCATGGATCCGAAACGACTTTTCTACCCCTGTGTCATCCTGGGCAGAGTAAAAGCTTGATGATTGGTTAAAATCACCCTACCAAACATTTTAAGCTTTCAAATTACTAATCATGTTTATCTGTATCTTGACTGGAAAATAATTTGGGCTTTGTAGCAGTGTGCAGCACTGATCCTATTAGGCCATCTATAATAAGCTCCACCAGATTTAAAATTAAAAATAATTTTTAGCTGCATCTAGCCCGGAAAATAATTTTGGGGCTCCGAGATGCGCAAGACACATAAGTGCCTTCTTGCTGCACTACCTGCAGCATGACCCTCATATTGTCAGAATTCGAAGTAATCATGACTACTGGGTTGCCACACTCTTAGATCCCCCAAACTTTTCGATCAACCTTTTCATTTTAATAAAGACCAAAAAAATGGTCATTTTTGAAATTATAAGCATTAGCAGGTTGTTAGAAACTGAAATCAAACAGTTTTCAACTCAAAACTTTATTCTAGGTGATGTTACATTTTCACATAGGACCCCTTGTTCGAAAGGAGCTTCTGAACTCTCTCGTCCATTGAATTTGTCAGGTTTTGGATGGTTTCTGCTTCAATTGTTTTGCATGAGGACAGAATACCCTCCCAGAGCTGTTGCTTAGATGTGAACTGCCTCCCGCCATCATAGACACTCCTTTTAATGATGCTCCAAAGGTTCTGAATGGGGTAGAGGTCAGGGGAGCATGGGGGTCACACCATAAGTTTGTCCCCTTTTATGCCCATATCAGCCAGAGATGCAGATGTTTTATGTGCAGCATGAGATGGTGCATTATCATGCAGAAAAATGATCTTGCTGTGAAATACACGGTTCTTCTTCTTGAACCATGGCAGGAAGTGCTGTTTGAGAAAATCCACATACATTATGGAGTTCATCTTTAGCGCCTTCAGGGATCCTAAAGGGGCCGACAATCTCTCTCCCCATGATTCCAGCCCAAAACATTACTCCACCTCCTCCTTGTTGGCGCTGTAGCCGTGTTTGCGTGGGGTGTCCATCAACCAGCCATCCTCCACTCCATCCATCTGGACCATCGAGCGCTGCACGGCACTCATCCGTGAACAAAACAGTTTTGAAATCAGTCTTCATGTAATGTTTGGCCCACTGGAGCCGTTTCTGCTTGTGTGAAGTGGATAGAGGAGGTCGACAGGATGGCGTATGCACAGCTGCAAACCTCTGAAGGACCCTGCATCTTGTTGTTCGGGGGACGTTGGAGGCACAAGCAGCTTCAAAAACTTGTCTGCTGCTATGACAAGGCTTTTTTGCCGCTGCTCTTTCAACCTGACGTAATTGCCTGTAGGAAAGAGTCCTCAATTTGCCCTTATCAGCACGCACACGTGTGTACTGTGAATCAGCTACATACTTCTTGATTGCCAAGACACTTCATCCTGATCATCGCACAATGTTGATTGTAGTCATGCCTTGACCTAAACACTCCACAATTTGTTGCTTCTCAGCAGCCGATACATCCTTTTTCTTTCCCATTTTGGCAGAAAATGTAGGCTGCTTAATAATGTGAGAGAGCCTTCTTAAGTAGTCTTGCCTTTCATTGGACACACCTGCCAAACTAATTAGCACAGGTGTCTGCAATTGCTTATGTAGCACCCTGAGGATTCGGCTGCTACAGGGGTATTGCACCTCAACCCAGAGGTGTGATATTCCACTCCCGGGTAAGGATGGAGTGTGGAACTGAGCTCAGTCAGCTGCATGCACTACACACATCCCATTTCCGAGGAACAGACCAACGGTACTCCCACTTAGAAATGTGCAGGTACGACCGAGTCTGTTCCTGGCTGGAGTGGGAGGGGGGTGGTACATCCCAGTAGTGTAGGGGCAGATAGGGGGAGCAGCCTGGGTAAAGTTAGGAGCTCATTGGGTGCTGGTCACCTGAGCTCACACATAGAGGGAGTATATAAGGTGGGCACCATCTTAGGACAGGGTCTTTTGCAGAGTGAGGTCAGTCAGCCACAGTCAGTCTGTGAGAAGCAGTGGAGGAGAGCAGAGGAGCAGAGCAGCCCAGAGTGAGAGAGGAGAAGAAAGAAAGACCCAGAGGGGGACACAGAAGGAACTCTGAGAACCCAAACTAAATCAAAGGGTGAAGAGTTGGCAACAGGGTACCGGATCCCAAACTGGTGGGGGCTAAAGCATACCCCAGCCAGAGACCGGAGGTCGTGGGCAGGATCTGCCACGGCCACCCACCACATCCACCCTGAAGGCAAACCACGTGTAGGGTCAGGGAACCCAAGGCCAAGGGTCTCCCAATAGAAGGCCCGAGGGAGCTGGACCTAGGTGGATCCCTGGTGGGGACGGCCAGAAGAAAGGACAAGAAGGAGGGCTCAGGGACACGCTCCGGACTTGCTTGGGGGTTGGCTGAATCCAGGACCTGGTGGACGCAGCACGGCTCGGGTGGTCACTCAAGGCCGGAGTGACCGGAATATCTGCAGTAAGTAAACACCCTGAACTGCACAACCCGACTCTGTCTTTAATTATCATCTACGCTGCACCACCACAACCCCCATCCTCTGCACCTGACCCCCTGAGGCCATACCCCTCCCGTTGGGGGTTATACTATCTAAAGCTGCACCAACACCATCAGCCTCAGCGGACCCTGCTGCAGCGGCGGCCGTAGTGACCGCAATCCAACGGGTGGCGTAGTCGACATAACGAACTTTGTAACATCTGTAGGACTGCCACATACTCTGAGCTTGACACCCTGGGCACGGACCGGGTCACAGCCACTCGGAGACTACAACCCCCATCTGATCCGGCTCCGGGTATTCCCCTAAAGAATATGGCCCAGGGGGCGCGTCACTTACAGTGATATAAAGAGCCCTGACACACATCACCATCAATGAGTTTAACTGACAAACAAACAAATTCTTCCCTTATCACTCCTAAACACTTTTTGCATAATAATTTGGAACGCGGTGTACATGTGCTTTTCCACAAAACACCAGCGGTTCACGTAGTGAATCTTACAGTTCTAACTTGCCAACCGTGGTCTGTATGGAATTGTTCAATAAAGGGCCCAAAATTAAGATAACATAGATGGGAGAGGTCTCTATGAATAGGAATTCCTAAGTATTTGATACCCTGTGAGGGCCAGGCAAAGGGAAAGTTGGACTGGATGGAATCCTATATGGATTTGGGGAGGGAGACATCGAGGGCCTCAGACTTCGCTGCACTGATTTTAAAATTTTACCATGTAACAAAGTGATCTATTTCAGCCATAACAGCATGGATGGATATATGTGATTGAGTGATATATACTAGGACATCATCAGCAAATAGAGAGCACTTGTACTCGGTGCCTCCCACCTCAATCCACCTAATATTGGGGTTATGGCGAATTGATGAGAGCAGGTGCTCCGTCACTAGGATGTATAAGAGAGGGGACAGAGGACATCCCTGCCTTGTCCCATTGGTGATTGTGAAAGGTGATGAAAATGTTCTGACGCACCCCCTGGGCCTTGGGACACCCGAAGCCGGACCCTTTTTGGTGGATGCTGGTGGTTGTAGTCTTCGTGGCGGCGACCCGGTTCCGTGGCTCAGGGCGGTCAAACCAGTGGCGGAACTATTTATGTGGTTTTGATGTTTAAATGTCCAACTACGCCACCCGTGGATTGCGGTCAGAGTGAACCGCCGCTACAGGGCAGACCGCTGAGGCTGGTGTTGTGGGTGCAGCAGAGCGTAGCATAACTCCCCACGGGAGGAGTATAGCCTCAGGGCAGTGTATGCGGAGGATGGGGGTGATGGTGCAGGGCAGCAGCAGTAACGACACGGAGTCAGTGATGCAGTCCAGGGCCTTCACTCACAGTTCTTATTATCCAGACCACGTCTGCAGGTAACGGCTGCCCACGTCGTACTGTGCTCACCAGGTGAGGGGCTCAGACAACTCCCAGATAACTTTGGACCACTTCACAGGACCCCCTTTGTGTGTCCTTTGTCTGGCCTTTCTTACCAACACTTCTGTCCGGCTGCCTCGGGCCTCCTCTTGGTAAACTTGGCGCCAGTTTCCCTGACCCTATGTGGTGCCTTCCTAGCGGGTGTAGCGAGGGGCTGCGCCACATAAAATGTCAGAGCCTCCGGTTTCTAGCTGAGGGTCGTTTCCTGCCTCCACTAGTTCGGGGACCGTTCTCCCCCTTTGGCCTGACCCCTCCACGCAGGTGGATTCGGGCGTGCGGTGGCGACTCGCCCGTCCGCACCCCTGGGATCCCTTCATTCCTCGTTCCTGGAGCCTTCTCCGCTCCTCTTCCTTCCTTCTCCCTCTTCCAGGTCTGGGCCTCTGTTACTAGGCCCGCCTCCGGAGCAGAGCTCATGCAGAGCCCCTGCTCCCTGCCACTTCTGCTCAGACTTCTCTGCACTGAACTAAGATGGTGCCCACCTTTTATACTCCCTTCTCAATGCACGCAGGAACTGCTTCCTCCCTGCTCCTGCACTACAGGGTTCCCCTTCCTCAGTGTTCCCTCCCCCCACTCCAGCCAGGGACAGGGACTGTCGTGCCCATCTCAGGGGCATATTGGTCGCCCTGCCCCACGGCAATGTGGTGTAATGCATGCAGGTGTCGGGTCCTGATCCACACTCCATCCTTACCTGAGAGTGAGATATCACACCTCTGGGTGAGGTGCAATACGTCTGTAGCAACCGAGCCCTCAGGGTGCTACAGTTCCATTTATCTTCAGCCTGGGTGACGTATTGCGATACAGGGCCGTGATTTTGGCTATAAAAGGGTCCCCTAGACCCCTACCCCAAGCTTTTTAAGAGAATCATATATGGCGTGCCAGGAGACTCTATGGAATGCTTTCTCAGCATCCAACGAGAGTATCTAATTACAAATTTTTAACTGCATCTAGCCCAGGAAATACTTTGTGCCTAGTAGCAGTGTCTGCTAGTCAGCGGATTATCCCGGCTGTTAAGCAAGCTACACCACCTGTAGTTTAGACACTTAATTTTTTCAAAGGAAATGCTTCGGGACCATGGGATACTCAGTGAAGAGCATCAGGAGGCACCCCAAGGCATAGGGGCTGGGACTGGCAGTAGGATGCCTTGCGGTGGACAGCCGAGCTCGATCCTTATAAAAGCTTTTTAACTGCAGCAGCTTTAGTGGACGCTACTGGAGCTGGAATTACGCGGCTGCTTTCATGAGACTTGCCCTCCAATAGATCCTTGTAAATGGATTTAAAGTGTATTCATTCAAATTAGAGAGACAATTTAAATTAAAAAGCTTAGAGCTGCCTCCACCACAGGGGGGCTCGCTCGACCCACCAGCGGACAGGCACCAGTATTGGGAGAGGGGGGCTGGCCATCAGGGTTCACCGCGGCTCTGGCACAAACCCGGCGACACGGAGGTGGCACGGGCAGGAGCGGACTGGCCGTGTCGGCTTCTCACTTTTTGGATTTTAGAAGGGCATGACATGCCTATATCTGTGTCTCCCCCTCCTTTTACTCCTCCACCTCTTTTATTTTCGCATGACTATATGTACTTGTCACTTTTCCATGTGTTAGTTGTGTCTTCTGAGCAGTTTGTCAGCTTTTGGACACCTTTGAAGGTGTTTTCTATGTGTTTCTATGTGTTTTTGTTTGCCTGCCATTGGTTTTAACGGTGTTCGAAGGTGTTCGACGAACAGTTCGACGAACAGTTCGGCGAACACACGGGTGTTCGACGAACCGAACCGAACTCGAACACTACGGGGGTGGCTCAACACTATTAGACACCCAAAAAAAAACATGCGGGGATCGCTCGTGCATGGCAGGCAATCCCCGTAAAGTTATTTTGGCCGCGAAGCATATTGGGCGGAAACTCGAGCATGTCACTCAAATACCCACGATACTCAATGCATACCAGAGCACCCAATGCAAACTCAAGTAGCGATCACTTGCGCTCAACACTAGTCGCCATATCGTCATCTTATTTTCTTACTTTTGAAAAAAATCCCAACCCCATCACAACCCTAACCCTAGCCCAACCCTAACCCGAGAGTTTATTTTTGACGCCGTTCCTCGTGCGGTATAAGTGATTAGACGACTTTATTCTTCGGGTCGGTGTGATTACAGCAATACCAGAATCATATGGGGTTTTTATGACTGACAGCTGTCACACACTAAAAGACGCATTTTTTGTAAAATCTAGTTTTTGCATCGCCATATTTTGAGAACTATAATTTTTCCAGATTTTGGCAGGCAGTCATTTGATGGCTTGTTTTTTGCGGGATGAGTTGACATGGTTATTGGTGCCATTTTCAGGCACGTGACATTTTTTGATCGCTTTCTATTCCGATTTTTTGGAGGCAGAATAAACAAAAAACAACAATTCAGGAATTGTTTTTTTTTTTTTTTTATTCTCTTCCGCGTGTGGTAAAATTGATAAGGTAGCTTTATTCTTCGGGTCAGTACGTTTACAGCGGTACCACATTTATATCGTTTTTCTATGTTTTGCACTTTTACATAATAAAAGCAATTTTATAGAAAAAAATATTTTTTAGCATAGCTTTATTCTGAGAGCTAAAACTTTTTTTTTTTTCGGCTGATGGAGCTGTATGTCAGCTTCTTTTTTGCGGGACGAGATGACGTTTTCAGCGGTACCATTTTTATTTATATTTGTCTTTTTGATCGCGTGTTATTCCATTTTTTGTTTGGCGGTATGGTGATAAAGCATTGTTTTTTGCTTCGTTTTTTTTTTTTTTTTTTTTACCGTGTTCACTGAAGGGGTTAACTAGTTTGACAGTTTTATAGGTCAGGTTGTTCCGGACGCGGCGATACCAAATATGTGTACTTTTATTGTTTTTTTGTTTTTTTTATAATAATATTTATTGATGGGTACATTATATTTTTATTTTTGGTGGATTAATTTTTTATTTTTTTTTTTAATATTTTTGCAATTTTTTTTTTTCACTTTCTGAAAGTTTATATACTTTATTACTTTGTCCCACTATGGGACTTTCACTTTTTTTCTCTGATCGCCTGCATGGCACAGGAATGCAGCACCATCCCTGTGCCATGCAGGCTGTCAGCGCTGGACAGGGAGAGGATTGTTTGGAGATGCACTGCGCATGTCCAAACAATCTTCCTGCTGTCTGGTGACCCGGATGTTGTCATGACGACATCGGGTCATCATGGCAACACCCGGGAAGCCGCGTCAGACAGCGCTGGAAGCCGGAAGAGGAGGTGAGTATCTGCGATCACCTCCCCTTGCCCCCGCAATGCTGCGATCGACTTCGATCGACTTCGATCGCAGCATCGCGGGGGTTAATGTGCTGGGAGCGGTGCAGGACCGCTCAGTGCACATAGTATCGGGTGTCAGCTGTGACAATCAGCTGACACCCGGCGGCGATCGCGCCCGCACAGCCTGTGTGCGCGCGATCGCCATGGCGTACTAATAAGGATCTGGCTCTTAAGTCCCAGGGCACAGACGCGTATTAGTATGTCAAATGTTGTTAAGGGGTTAATGAAAAAAAATATTTTTCTTGTCAAAGTGGTATAAACTTTTGTGAAGCACCTGTGGTTCCAAAAAGGTCACTGCACCTCTACATGAATCACTTGAGAGGTAAAGTTTGCAAAATGCTGTCACTTGGGGGAATTTCTGTTTTTTCGAACCTTGGGGGCCCTGCAAAGACAACATTGTGTCCACAATTTATTCTAGTCAAAAACTTCCCAAAAATAAATTTGAAAAATGGGTCTTTGTCAGGAAATTCAAATTAGAAATCGCCACAATGGCAAATTTTCACATAGGTTGGAGCTTTTCTAGACTTCTGTTGTTTCAGTAAATCCGTGTGTGCGTCACCACAGTGAACAGAGTCTGATCCTATCTTTTGTATCTAATGAGCTTGTGCAAAAGTCAGGGAGGAGGAGCAGGGGAGCTGTGATATCACCTATTGTGATTGGTGGATCCTGAGTTATAAACTGTGTTACCTGTCAATGGAATCCTGCCTATATTGATAAGGAGCCTGCTGAAAGGAAATATGAGTCTAAAGTAGACCCAATGGCTTCTGTGAAAACTGGACGATTACTAATTTTGTTTTTTAGTAAAGATCGAGATTTGAAAAAAATGCAATTTTTTTAACTAATAACTACATGTAACACAAAAACCTGATTTAGACAATAAGGTGTTTTTTGATGATAACTTCCTATTAAGTAGAAGGAACCTGTAACTGACTTGTAGATGCTACAGGCTAATGCAGGTAAGTTCTTATTCCGAACCAACCGGCCGTGTAGCAACTTCATGGTTTGACTTCATTAAATGCATGCCACTGGCATGGGGCCTCTTTGGGAATGGGTAGCCCTGGGCACCTGCTGTGCATGCTATATATTCTAAAGTCCCCTTCTTATTCCATTAGATATCCTAAAATAGGCTACATATTGAAAAATTATGTAAGATATCTTTGCATATTCCAAGTGGTTAGCATAAAATCTAGGGTTCAGGGACAGTTTAGAAATAATTGTGAATCCTATTACAATGACAATCTGTAATGAGGTAAAATTATTATTTTCTCCCATGCTCTGTTGATCTCTCTTCTACAAGTAAAAATAAAAAGACTGTGATCACAGGTATTATATGTGTGTTATTGTGAGTTTAGAGGAAACCATCACCCATATTATCGTCAGCATTATAATCCACGCTCCCCGTATTTCAGTTAATGCTTGAATAGACAAAAAAAAGACTTTCTTTATGCATGAAGCTTTATCTCCTTAATTCTCACCAAACAGATTTTAAAATTACAATTTAACTATATAATTTCCATAACACTGATTCATTTTTCTAAATAAGGCAGTAAAATATTGCCTCATACATCAGGCCTAAAATGGGGACAAGGGCTTGTGCTGAGGCCAAAGGGAGATGGATACGTTCAGGATTCCAAAGCTATGATCATACCCAGTGCTGCACATTTTTTAAAAAATTACAAAATGAGGAAGTGTGACCACTCACTGAACACATGTTATGTACCTCCTAGGGTCCATGTACCAAGGTTGTGAACCTAGGTTATAGATGGTAGAGAGACTATCAGCTAATATCACCCCTCAGGGTAGCCATCAGTGGTTAACCTGTAATACATATGCACCAAAATCAGTCTGATGGGGACTGCATGCATAAACTTAAGGATATTCTGTTCTATAGTCTAGAGCAGTGGTCGCCAACCTTTTTTTTAGCTTGAGCCACATTGCGCTCTGAGAGACGATCGCGAGCCACAATCTGTGTGAAGAAATTCTAGAAGCCATATTGGGACCAATAATGGATAACTAGTTATTAAAGGGTTATAACTGGTCATTAGAGGGTTATTCTAGTTATTGCGGGTCAGAAGGTGAGCCTATCTATATCTATAAATTCTATTTTCCGCTATATTTATATAACCATTGTAAAACCTGTGCAAGTCACGACCGCAAATTTAGAAATTGATTAGCTGTGTGTGCAGCTCCCTGTGCCTGTCTAGATTGCAGACGGGTGCAGGAACTGTCTGCTATTTATATGCACTAGTCTGGCCCATAAAACGGACCAGACTACAGCATGCTGTGATTTTTTCACAGCACATAAACTGACTTTTGACAGTGCACAGACCAAAAATAAGTTTGTATGAATGCACCTTAAAGAGAAAGTGTGTGAAAAAAGATGGGGTTAATCTGCAGGTTGATAGCGTTCTGACATCGTGCGCCTGCTGCACTGAACACCCAGCTACCGGGAGGTAATAAACTTTATTCTTCCCTCATATTTACAGTCACAGAGACGCACCTTCAGTCACCAATGACCCCAAACACACCTCCAGGCTGTGTAAGGGCTATTTGACCAAGAGGGAGAGTGATGGGGTGCTACTCCAGATGACCTGGCCTCCACAGTCACCAGACCTGAACCCAATCAAGACATATTTTCAGTTGTTTCACACTTTTTTGTTAAGTATATAATTCCACATGTGTTAATTCATAGTTTTGATGCCTTCAATGTAAATGTACAATTTTCATAGTCATGAAAATACAGAAAAATCTTTAAATGAGAAGGTGTGTCCAAACTTTTGGTCTGTACTGTAGATGTGGAGCAGTTCTAAAAAACTTTAGCTACACAAATAATTATTAGGTTAGTGATTCACAGGAATGCTAAATCCTAAAAAAAAGTATGTATTGTGAGTTTGTAAAGACAAATGCAGACACTGCTATTTTTTAGAACAGCCCAATGTTCATTTTTTTGTTATTTTCTGAAAAGTAGATAAAAATTATATACATTTCTCTTGATGCTTTGAATTAGAAAGCAGTGTGCAATGTTCCCAATGCATGGAAATAAAAACCAGTATAAAGATTTTGTACTGTGATTTTGAAGACACTGCTATTATTTTGAACAGTACTGTATGAATGAGTGAATAAGGCCTTAAGCCGAATTCAATCATCCATGTTTTACAATCTGAGCATGGACCGTGATGCACAGAGTGACCGAGGTTCTCCCAAACTCAACAGTTTCATAGGCATATATATGACTATGAAAGATAAGAATGCTTGACACTTACTGCAGGGTGGCAAATTTTATTTTACACTGTCAGTACTCTAAGCTCACCCCCTCTACATGTGTCCACACTGAAATATTGCTCCTAGTGAAGCCAGTGTTCCCACACGCTAAGGTACAATGTTCATGGTCTCCACAGTGCCCCTGTGGCACCCTGCTGTTCACAGGTACCACAGGACTAGTGTTGAGCCTCCCCCGTAGTGTTCGAGTTCGGTTCAGTTCGTCGAACACCCGTATGTTCGCCGAACTGTTCGTCAAACTGTTCGTCGAACACCGTCGAACACCGTTAAAACCAATGGCAGGCAAACAAAAAAACATAGAAACACATAGAAAACACATAGGAAACACTTCAAAGGTGTCCAAAAGCTGACAAACTGCTCAGAAGACACAACTAACACATGGAAAAGTGACAAGTACATATAGTCATGCGAAAAGAAAAGAGGTGGAGGAGTAAAAGGAGGGGGAAACACAGATATAGGCATGTCATGCCCTTCTAAAACCAAAAAAGTGCAAAGCCGACACAGCCAGTCCGTTCCTGCCCGTGCGACCTCCGTGTCGCCGGGTTTGTGCCAGAGCCGCGGTGGACCCTGACGGCCAGCCCCCCTCTCCCAATACTGGTGCCTTTCCGCTGGTGGGTCGAGCGAGCCCCCCTGCGGTGGAGGCAGGTCTAAGCTTTTTCATTTAAATTGTCTCTCTAATTTGAATGAGTACACTTTAAATCCTTTTACAAGGATCTATTGAAGGGCAAGACTCATGCCAGCAGCCGCGGTAATTCCAGCTCCAGTAGCGTCCACTAAAGCTGCTGCAGTTAAAAAGCTTTTATAAGGATCGAGCTTGGCAGTCCACCGCAAGGCGTCCTACCGCCAGTCCCATCCCCTGTGCCTTGGGGTGCCTCCGCGATGCTCTTCACTGAGTGTCCCGGGGGTCTGAACCATTTCCTTTGAAAAAATTAAGTGTCCAAACTACAGGTGATGGAGCTTGCTTAACAGCTGGGATAATCCGCTGACTAGTAGACAGTGCTACTAGGCAAAAAGTATGTCCTGGGCTAGAAGCAGTTAAAAATTTGTAATTAGATACTCTCGTTGGATGCTGAGAAAGCATTCCATAGAGTCTCCTGGCACGCCATATATTATGCTCTTAAAAAGCTTGGGGTAGGGGTCTAGGGGACTCTTTTATAGGCAAAATCATGGCCCTGTATCGCAATACGTCACCTAGGCTGAAGATAAATGGAACATTATCATCACCTTTCATAATCACCAATGGGACAAGGCAGGGATGTCCTCTGTCCCCTCTCTTATACATCCTAGTGACGGAGCACCTGCTCTCATCAATTTGCCATAACCCCAATATTAGGTGGATTGAGGTGGGAGGCACCGAGTACAAGTGCTCTGCATTTGCTGATGATGTCCTAGTATATATCACTCAATCACATATATCCATCCCTGCTGATAAGGCTGAAATAGATCACTTTGTTACATGGTCAAATTTTAAAGTCAATGCAGCGAAGTCTGAGGCCCTCGATGTCTCCCTCCCCAAATCTATACAGGATTCCATCCAGTCCAACTTTTCCTGGCCCTCACAGGGTATCAAATACTTAGGAATTCATATTCATAGAGACCTTTCACGTCTATATTATCTTAATTTTGGGCCCTTTATTGAACAACTCCATACAGACCACGGTTGGCAAGTTAGAACTGTAAGATTCACTACATGAACCACTGGTGTTTTGTGGAAAAGCACATGTATACTGTGTTCCAAATTATTATGCAAAAAGTGTTTAGGAGTGATAAGGGAAGAATTTGTTTGTTTGTCAGTTAAACTCATTGATGGTGATGTGTGTCAGGGCTCTTTATATCACTGTAAGCAATTGCAGACACCTGTGCTAATTAGTTTGGCAGGTGTGTCCAATGAAAGGCAAGACTACTTAAGAAGGCTGTCCCACATTATTAAGCAGCCTACATTTTCTGCCAAAAGGGAAAGAAAAAGGATGTGTTGGCTGCTGAGAAGTAACAAATTGTGGAGTGTTTAGGTCAAGGCATGACTACAATCAACATTGCCAAGACACTTCATCCTGATCATCGCACAATCAAGAAGTATGTAGCTGATTTACAGTACACACGTGTGCGTGCTGATAAGGGAAAATTGAGGACTCTTTCCTACAGTCAATTACGTCAGGTTAAAAGAGCAGTGGCAAAAAAGTCTTGTCATAGCAGCAGACAAGTTTTTGAAGCTGCTGGTGCCTCCAACGTCCCCCGAACAACAAGATGCATCCTGTCGACCTCCTCTATCCACTGTACACAAGCAGAAAAGGCTCCAGTGGGCTAAACAATAGTGTTGAGCCACCCCCATAGTGTTCGGGTTCGGTTCGGTTCGTCGAACACCGGGATGTTCGAGGAACTGTTCGTCGAACTGTTCGTCGAACACCTTAGAACACCGTCGAACACCGTTAAAACCAATGGCAGGCAAACAAAAACACATAGAAACACATAGAAAACACCTGCAAAGGTGTCCAAAAGCTGACAAACTGCTCAGAAGACACTCTCTTTAAAAAAGCCGGCCGGCAAATTCAGCAGCGGCATACACCGGTACCCGACAATTTAGACAAGAAGGAATAGAGCTTCACACATAGATTAGATAGATAGAAACATGTCAGTCACACATATAAGAAGCACAGTGACAGTGTTGGTTACTGCACTTGTCATTTAGTGTAAAGGATTTATTAAAAAAAATATTAGTGTTTTCATGCACCGTCTCTTTAAAAAAGCCGGCCGGCAATTCAGCATCTGTACCCGACAATTTAGAACAGAAAGAATAGAGCTTCACACATAGATTAGATAGATAGAAACATGTCAGTCACATATCTATGAAGCACAGTGACAGTGTTGCTTACTGTACTTGTCATTTAGTGTAAAGGATTTATTTAAAAAAATAATAGTGTTTTCATGCACTGTCTCTTTAAAAAAGCCGGCCGGCAAATCAGCATCTGTACTCGACAATTTAGAACAGAAAGATAGAGCATCACACATAGATTAGATAGATAGAAACATGTCAGTCACATTTATAATAAGTACAGTGACAGTGTTGGTTACTGTACTTGTCATTTAGTGTTAAAATAAAGGATTTATTAAAATAAAAATTGGCGTGGGATCCCCCATAATTTTAGGCTCTAGCGGAGGTTAAGCAGACGGCTGGGGCAGATGTTTGAAGCCTGGGAAGGTTGTAATACCCACGGAGCTTCCCAGACTACTAATATCAGCCCCCTGCTGAATACCTAGCCTTTACTAGCTATTAAAATGGGGGACCCCCCAAAAAAATGACGTGGGGTCCCCCCTATTTTAATAGCTAGCAAAGGCTAGGCAGACAGCTGGGGGCTAATATTAATAGCTCATGAAGGGTGCCATGAATATTTTCCCCCTCCCAGGCTAGAAACACCAGCCGTCAGCCGCCCCAGAAATGGCGCATCCATAGGATACGCCAATTCTGGCACTTAGCCTCGCTCTTCCCACTGCCCTGTAGCGGTGGCAGTGGGGTTGTAGGGCTGGGGTTGATGTCAGCTTATAATGCCAGCTGACATCAAGCCCAGGTTAGTAATGGAGAGGCGTCTATAAGACACCACCATTACTAACCCCATAGTCAAAGTTAAAAGAAAACACAAACACCCAGAATAAAGTCCTTTAATTGAAATAAACACACAATTCTTTATTGTTCTAAATTAAACCATACTTACCGTCACGCCCATTCCAGCTGAAGCCAGCGATCTCCTGTAATAAAAATAAAATAATAAACCAACATCATCCTTACCTTTCCATGGTTCCCAGGACAGCTCCAGCTCTGCTACATCGAGATGACTGGCTGGACCGCAGCAGAACGCTGCCATCCAGCCTGTCATCCCGCAGACACTGAGAAGCGAAGGCTTGCTTGCGCTCCTCACTGTCTCGCTGTGACGGCATCCAGATGAGCCGAGGTCATGTCCAATGAACTCGGCTCACCTCATGCACGTCACTGACAGCGTGGGAAAATTCTCACGCTGAAGCGCTGAGTGCAGGAGAATTTTCCCACGCTGTCAGTGACGTGCATGAGGTGAGCTGAGTTCATTGTCGGCTCATCTTTATGCCGTCAGAGCGAGACAGTGAGAAGCGCAAGCATGCCTGCGCTTCTCAGTGTCCGCGGGATGACAGGCTGGATGGCAGCGTTCTGCTGCGGTCCAGCCTGTCATCTCGATGTAGCAGAGCTGAAGCTGTCGTGGGAACCATGGAAAGGTAAGGATGAGGTTGGTTTATTATTTTTCTTTTATTGCAGGAGATCGTTGGCTTCAGCTGGAATGGGTGTGATGGTAAGTATGGTTTAATTTAGAACAATAAAGAATTGTGTGTTTATTTCAATTAAAGGACTTTATTCTGGGTGTTGTGTTTTTTATAAATACTTTACTAGAAATTCATGGCGGTCATGTCTAATACTGGCGTGACCCCATGAATTTTGGGCTTGGGGCCAGCTGATAATACCAAGCTGACCCTAACCTTTTTATTACCCAGTGAGCCACCGCACCAGGGCCCTGGATGAGTTGGGTACAGCGCCAGAAGATGGCGCTTCTATGAACGCGCCATTTTCCGGGGTGGCTGCGGACTGCAATTTGCAGCGGGGGGGGGCCCAGAAAGCTTGGGCCTCCCTGAGCTGCAGATTCCAGCCCCCAGCTGCCTAGTTGTACCTGGCTGGACACAAAAATAGGGCGAAGCCCCACGTATTTTTTTTAAAATTATTTCATGAAATTCATGAAATAATTAAGAAAAAAAGGCCTTCCCTATATAGTGTTTAGGTCAAGGCATGACTACAATCAACATTGCCAAGACACTTCATCCTGATCATCGCACAATCAAGAAGTATGTAGCTGATTCACAGTACACACGTGTGCGTGCTGATAAGGGAAAATTGAGGACTCTTTCCTACAGTCAATTACGTCAGGTTAAAAGAGCAGTGGCAAAAATGTCTTGTCATAGCAGCAGACAAGTTTTTGAAGCTGCTGGTGCCTCCAACGTCCCCCGAACAACAAGATGCATCCTGTCGACCTCCTCTATCCACTGTACACAAGCAGAAAAGGCTCCAGTGGGCTAAACAATTGTGTTGAGCCACCCCCGTAGTGTTCGGGTTCGGTTCGGTTCGTCGAACACCGGGATGTTCGAGGAACTGTTCGTCGAACTGTTCGTCGAACACCTTAGAACACCGTCGAACACCGTTAAAACCAATGGCAGGCAAACAAAAACACATAGAAACACATAGAAAACACCTGCAAAGGTGTCCAAAAGCTAACAAACTGCTCAGAAGACACTCTCTTTAAAAAAGCTGGCCGGCAAATTCAGCAGCGGCATACACCGGTACCCGACAATTTAGACAAGAAGGAATAGAGCTTCACACATAGATTAGATAGATAGAAACATGTCAGTCACACATATAAGAAGCACAGTGACAGTGTTGGTTACTGCACTTGTCATTTAGTGTAAAGGATTAATTAAAAAAAATATTAGTGTTTTCATGCACCGTCTCTTTAAAAAAGCCGGCCGGCAATTCAGCATCTGTACCCGACAATTTAGAACAGAAAGAATAGAGCTTCACACATAGATTAGATAGATAGAAACAAGTCAGTCACATATCTATGAAGTACAGTGACAGTGTTGCTTACTGTACTTGTCATTTAGTGTAAAGGATTTATTTAAAAAAATAATAGTGTTTTCATGCACTGTCTCTTTAAAAAAGCCGGCCGGCAATTTAGCATCTGTACCCGACAATTTAGAACAGAAAGATAGAGCATCACACATAGATTAGATAGATAGAAACATGTCAGTCACATTTATAATAAGTACAGTGACAGTGTTGGTTACTGCACTTGTCATTTAGTGTTAAAATAAAGGATTTATTAAAATAAAAATTGGCGTGGGATCCCCCATAATTTTAGGCTCTAGCGGAGGTTAAGCAGACGGCTGGGGCAGATGTTTGAAGCCTGGGAAGGTTGTAATACCCACGGAGCTTCCCAGACTACTAATATCAGCCCCCTGCTGAATACCTAGCCTTTACTAGCTATTAAAATGGGGGACCCCCCCAAAAAATGACGTGGGGTCCCCCCTATTTTAATAGCTAGCAAAGGCTAGGCAGACAGCTGGGGGCTAATATTAATAGCTCATGAAGGGTGCCATGAATATTTGCCCCCTCCCAGGCTAGAAACACCAGCCGTCAGCCGCCCCAGAAATGGCGCATCCATAGGATACGCCAATTCTGGCACTTAGCCTCGCTCTTCCCACTGCCCTGTAGCGGTGGCAGTGGGGTAGTAGGGCTGGGGTTGATGTCAGCTTATAATGCCAGCTGACATCAAGCCCAGGTTAGTAATGGAGAGGCGTCTATAAGACACCACCATTACTAACCCCATAGTCAAAGTTAAAAGAAAACACAAACACCCAGAATAAAGTCCTTTAATTGAAATAAACACACAATTCTTTATTGTTCTAAATTAAACCATACTTACCGTCACGCCCATTCCAGCTGAAGCCAGCGATCTCCTGTAATAAAAATAAAATAATAAACCAACATCATCCTTACCTTTCCATGGTTCCCAGGACAGCTCCAGCTCTGCTACATCGAGATGACTGGCTGGACCGCAGCAGAACGCTGCCATCCAGCCTGTCATCCCGCAGACACTGAGAAGCGCAGGCTTGCTTGCGCTCCTCACTGTCTCGCTGTGACGGCATCCAGATGAGCCGAGGTCATGTCCAATGAACTCGGCTCACCTCATGCACGTCACTGACAGCGTGGGAAAATTCTCACGCTGAAGCGCTGAGTGCAGGAGAATTTTCCCACGCTGTCAGTGAGGTGCATGAGGTGAGCTGAGTTCATTGGACATGAGCTCAACTCATGCACGTCACTGACAGCGTGGGAGAATTCTCCTGCACTCAGCGCTTCAGCGTGAGAATTTTCCCACGCTGTCAGTGACGTGCATGAGGTGAGCTGAGTTCATTGTCGGCTCATCTTTATGCCGTCACAGCGAGACAGTGAGCAGCGCAAGCATGCCTGCGCTTCTCAGTGTCCGCGGGATGACAGGCTGGATGGCAGCGTTCTGCTGCGGTCCAGCCTGTCATCTCGATGTAGCAGAGCTGAAGCTGTCGTGGGAACCATGGAAAGGTAAGGATGAGGTTGGTTTATTATTTTTCTTTTATTGCAGGAGATCGTTGGCTTCAGCTGGAATGGGTGTGATGGTAAGTATGGTTTAATTTAGAACAATAAAGAATTGTGTGTTTATTTCAATTAAAGGACTTTATTCTGGGTGTTGTGTTTTTTTTAAATACTTTACTAGAAATTCATGGCGGTCATGTCTAATACTGGCGTGACCCCATGAATTTTGGGCTTGGGGCCAGCTGATAATACCAAGCTGGCCCTAACCTTTTTGTTACCCAGTGAGCCACCGCACCAGGGCCCTGGATGAGTTGGGTACAGCGCCAGAAGATGGCGCTTCTATGAACGTGCCATTTTCCGGGGTGGCTGCGGACTGCAATTTGCAGCGGGGGGGGGGGGCCCAGAAAGCTTGGGCCTCCCTGCGCTGCAGATTCCAGCCCCCAGCTGCCTAGTCCTATGGATGTGCCATTTCTGGGGCGGCTGACGGCTGGTGTTTCTAGCCTGGGAGGGGGCCAATATTCATGGCACCCTTCCTGGGCTATTAATATCAGCTCCCAGCTGTCTGCCTAGCCTTTGCTAGCTATTAAAATAGGGGGGACCCCACGTCAATTTCTTGGGGGGTCCCCCATTTTAATAGCTAGTAAAGGCTAGGCATTCAGCTGGGGGCTGATATTAGTAGCCTGGGAAGCTCCGTGGGTATTACCCCTTCCCAGGCTTCAAACATCTGCCCCAGCCGTCTGCTTAACCTCCGCTAGAGACTAAAATTATGGGGGATCCCACGCCAATTTTTTTTTAAATAAATCCTTTATTTTAACACTAAATGACAAGTACAGTAATCAACACTGTCACTGTACTTCATATATATGTGACTGACATGTTTCTATCTATCTAATCTATGTGTGATGCTCTATTGCTTCCATTCTAAATTGTCGGGTACAGATGCTGAATTGCCGGCCGGCTTTTTTAAAGAGACGGTGCATGAAAACACTATTATTTTTTTTAATAAATCCTTTACACTAAATGGCAAGCACAGTAATCAACACTGTCACTGTACTTCTTATATATGTGACTGACATGTTTCTATCTATCTAATCTATGTGTGATGCTCTATTCTTTCGGTTCTAAATTGTCGGGTACCGGTGTACCGCTGCTGAATTGCCGGCTTTTCATGTTTCACTGTGAGCACAGTTCCCATCGATTTGGGCAATCACTCTAATGCCACAACCACCATGGCTGTGGCATTACGGTGAGTGGCAGACAATCCCTGCATGATTGGTGCTCTAAATAGCGCCAGGCATGCAGGACATGCTTTTGGTGCACGAACAGTTATCGAACATAACCTCGAACAGCCGAATTTTTTGCAAATCGTTTGGGTTCGTCGAACAACTCGAACACCGCCCAAAACAGCTCGAATTTGAGATTGGCGAACAGTTCTAGTCGAACACCGCTCATCTCTACTAAACAATACATGAAGACTGACTTCAAAACTGTTTTGTTCACCGATAAGTGCCGTGCAACACTCGATGGTCCAGATGGATGGAGAGGAGGATGGAGGGTTGATGGACACCCCAGGCAAACATGGCTACGGCTCCAACAAGGAGGAGGTGGAGTAATGTTTTGGGCTGGAATCATGGGGAGAGAGATTGCCGGCCCCTTTAGGATCCCTGAAGGGGTAAAGATGAACTCCATAATGCATGTGGAGTTTCTCAAACAGCACTTCCTGCCATGGTTCAAGAAGAAGAAACGTGTAATCCGCAGCAAGATCATTTTCATGCATGATAATGCACCGTCTCATGCTGCACATAACACATCTGCATCTCTGGCTGATATGGGCATAAAAGGGGACAAAATTATGTTGTGACCCCCATGCTCCACTAACCTCAACCCCATTGAGAACCTCTGGAGCATCATCAAAAGGAGTGTCTATGATGGCGGGAGGCAGTTCACATCTAAGCAACAGCTCTGGGAGGGTATTCTTTCCTCATGCAAATCAATTGAAGCAGAAACCATCCAAAACCTTACAAATTCAATGGACGAGAGAGTTTAGAAGCTCCTTTCGAACAAGTTGTGCTATGTGCAAATGTAACATCACCTAGAATAAAGTTTTGAGATGAAAACTGTTTGATTTCAGTTTCTAATAACCTGCTAATGCGTATAATTTCAAAAATGACCATTTTTTTGTTCTTTATCAAAAGGAAAAGGTTGATAGAAGAGTGTGGGGGATCTAAGAGTGTGGCAACCCAGTAGTCAGGATTATTTCGAATTCTGACAATCTGAGGGTCATGTTGCAGGTAGTGCAGCAAGAAGGCACTCATGTGTCTTGCGCATCTAGGAGCCCCAAAATTATTTTCCGGGCTAGATACAGCTAAAAATTATTATTAATTTGAAAGCTGGTGGAGCTTAGTATAGATGGCCTAATAGAATCAGTGCTGCAAACAGCTACAAGGCCCAAATTATTTTCCAGCCAAGATACAGACAAACATGATTAGTAATTTTAAATCTGGTGGAGTTTAGTATACATGGCCTAATAGAATCAGTACTGCACACTGCTACAAGGCCAAAATTATTTTCTAGCCAAGATACAGATAAACATGATTAGTAATTTTAAATCTGGAGGAGTTTAGTATAGATGGCCTAATAGAATCAGTACTGCACACTGCTACAAGGCCCAAATTATTTTCCAGCCAAGATACAGATAAACATGATTAGCAATTTTAAATCTGGTGGAGTTTAGTATAGATGGCCTAATAGAATCAGTACTGCACACTGCTACAAGGCCCAAATTATTTTCCAGCCAAGATACAGATAAACATGATTAGTAATTTGAAAGCTTAAAACGGTTGGTGAGGTGATTTTAAAAAATCATCAAGCTTTTACTCTCCCCAGGATGACACAGGGGTAGAAAAGTCCTTTCGGATCCATGAGTTGTTCATCTTTATGAACGTGAGTCTGTCTACATTATCAATGGAGAGCCGCATGCGCTTATCTGTCAGCACACCACCAGCAGTGCTGAACACACGTTCAGACAGAACGTTGGCTGCGGGGCATGACAAGATCTCCAAGGCGTAAGTGGCGAGCTCCGGCCATTTATCCAGATTGGAAGGCCAAAAAGAGCAAGGGTCCAGTGACACAGTCATGGCTTCAATGTTTACTTGGAGATACTCCTGTACCATCGTCTCTAGGCGTTGACTATGTGTCAGACTTCTTGTCTCCTGTGGCCTTGCAAAGGATGGGCTAAAAAAGTGGTGAAATGATTCCGCAAAATTGATGTTACCAGCAGGTACTGTGTTTCTGTTATGTTTTGAGTGCTGAACACTCGACGGTCCCATGGTTGGCAAGTTGGAACTGTGAGATTCACTACGTGCACCACTGGTGTTTTGTGGAAAAGCACATATAAGATTCTGCAATAGTCTCTGCTGATACTCCTGCATGCGTGCATCCCTTTCTATGGCAAGAATAATTTCTGCAAATTTACTTTTGTACCGGGGATCTAACAGTGTGGCAACCCAGTAGTCAGGATTATTTCTAATTCTCACAATTCGAGGGTCATGTTGCAGGTAGTGCAGCAAGAAGGCACTCATGTGTCTTGCGCATCCAGGAGCACCAAGTCCCTGTTGTCTTGGTGGCGAGGTAACAATCATGCTTCCTTCCTCTGCCCTCTCCCCCCAACCTCGCACAACAGAAATGTGATCAAGGTCTCCCTTATCTGATGTATCTTCCATCAGTTCGTCCTCCACTTCTTCCTGGGCTCCTGCACCTTCCTCACTAGTTTGGCTGCTACCATGCGCCCTGGTAAAACCATCTCCCCCATCCTCACATGCTGCTGCCGACCGTCTGGACCTTGCAGATGTTTGCCCTTCCGCATACAACTCCTCCTCCTCTACTTCCTCCACCTCCTCTTGTGCCACCACCTGACTCCGAATTCAGTTTAACATGTGCTCCAGCATGTAAATCACCGGAATATCATGCTGACAATGGCATCGTCAGCACTAAACATCTTCGTCGCCATTTCAAAACTGTGCAGAAGGGTGCATAGGTCCCTGATCTGAGACCACTCCTCCAGCGTGATTTGCCCCACCTCTGGATCTCGTTGGCCCAGGCTAAATGTCAGAACATATTGCACCAGGGCTTGTCGGTGCTTCCACAGTCGTTGCAACATGTACAGAGTTGAATTCCACCGGGTAGGCACATCGCATTTTATCCGGTGAAGTGGCAGGCCCAACGACTTCTGTAGAGATATAAGTCGCTGAGCTGCGGGATGCGAACTGCGGAAGTGAGCACACAGCGACCGTGCCCTCAGCAGAAGGCCATCTAGTCCGGGATAGTGGGCTAAAAATTGCTGGACAACCAGGTTCAACACGTGAGCCATACAAGGCACGTGTGTGACATTGCCCCGGCGAAGGGCCGCACCCAGGTTTGCAGCATTGTCGCACACGGCCTTCCCTGGTTTCAGGTCCAGTGGAGACAATCATTCATGAAACTGGTTCTCCAGAGCTGACCACAACTCCTCAGCTGTGTGACTCACATTTCCCAGACATTTCAAAGTAAAAACCGCCTGATGATGTTGAGCCCTGCTGCCAGCATAGTAAGGAGGTGTGCAGGATCCCTTCTGCGCAGTTAGAAAGCTTGTGGCATGACCAGACAGGCTTTGGGTGCAGGTGGAGGACCGAGAGGAGGTTGAGGAGGCAGAAGCAGTGGAGGAACTTCGAGATAAAGAGGATTGACGCACAACTCGTGGGGACGGCAAGACTTGGACAGCAGCCCCTTGTCCTGCTGTCACCATAGTTACCCAGTGCCCAGTCAGCGACGCCCCTGTCCATGCCTACTCGTCCAAGTGTCTGTGGTGAAATGCACCCTGTCACACACAGGGTTTCTCAAAGAAGCGGTGATGTTGTGTGCGACATGCTGGTGCAGCGCAGGCACACCTTTCTTTGAGAAGTAGTGCCGACTGGGCATCTGGTACTGGGGCACTGCGACGGACATAAGGTCTCGAAAATCCTCTGTGTCCACCAGGCAGAAATGCAGCATTTCTGTAGCCAAGAGCTTGCAGATGGTGAAGTTCAACCTCTTAGCTTTCTCATGGCTAGGAGGAAATGGTCTTTTACTTGTCCACATCTGAGGGACCGAGGGCTGGCTATTGTGCTTAGACGGGGTTGATAAGGGTGTCCCCGGCAAACTGCCGGTCTGTGAGGAAGATGCAGGCGGACATGTTAGGTAGCCTTGATCCAAAGGTGGTGCTATCGATGTCGGACAGCGCTGAACACCAGCTGGTGTTTCCACCTCCAAAGAAAATGATGACCTGCCAATCACGCTGGCTGTTGTGGGTGGCAGGTCTGTGTCCCAAAACAGGTGTGACTGCTGTCCCCAGAGTCACAGAGGATGAAGAGGCCGCGGATGCACAAGATGTGGCAGACGGTAGTTGGCCCAGCCGGCTAGGCCGCATTGTAGGACAGTGAGCTTCCCACTGCAACTTATGCTTCATATCCATGTGTCGGTTCATGCATGAAGTACTCAAACTATGTATTTTTGGCCTCTACTTAGCCTTTGCTGACAAATGTTACAGATAACACGAGTTGGGTCATCCTTATCGATCTGAAAAAATGCCCAGGCTTTGCAAGGCTTAGCACCCAAGCGACCTGAAGAGCCACCACTACTTGTGGTCAGAGGCAGAGTTGTGTTTGAGGATGCAGTTGTTGACGTGATTCCAGTACTACGTCTCTGTCCAGGAAGGCGCAACCTGACCTAGTCGTCACTAGCATCCTCCTCCACCTCCTCTGCTGATCTCATCAACTGGCTGACTGTGGGTTGACAGTAAGTGGGATCTCCAACCTCGTCATCATCACCCTGTGTGTTATCATACCCGTCGTCCTCAGAGCCAACCTCTTCCTGCCCTGACAAAAAACTCAAGTTGTCACTCCAATCAGGTATTTGAGTCTCATCATCGTCTTCCTCATTGTCTCCACCAACAGGAGTTACAGTTTGGGAACGAGGGTCTACATTATGGTCAGAACCTTCTGTGTCTGTTCCTGGATCCGACTCATAAAGATTCTGGGCATCAGTGCAGATCATTTCCTCGTCTGGACTCACAGAAGCTCGGGAGCCGACCTCTGATTCCCAGGCTATAGTATGAGTAAACAGCTCTGCAGACTCAACCATCTGTTCTACCCCATACTCAGACGGGCAGCTGGAGACTTGGGAGCTGTGAGGAAGCAAGTGCGATTGGGGTGACACCTCTGAGGACTGGAGTATTTGTGATGTTGAAGTTGAGGTGGAGGAGTGCCCACTTAAAGGAGCACTTGATATCCGTTGAAGCACCTGCTGTTTTTGTGCCTCATCTGGAATTTGTAGCGATTGGCGTGGCCGTAAGAAAGGGATCTTATCACAATGTCCGCTAAAAGAAGTAGACATCTTAGTTTGGCTGGAAGATGGTCTTTCTTCTGCAGATGTTACTGTTGCTTTAACACCTACCTCACGGACACAACCTTTTTTTCCCTTCCCAACACGCCTACTCCCCTTTCCACCAGCAGCAGGCCTTTTTGCACTCATTTTGGTGATTAACTAATTGACAACTCTGGAGTTGTTTGCACAAAAAACAATGGATGGGAACCGAGCAGAGCTGAGTGGCCAAACTGTGGTATTAGCCCAAAAATATTGGCTGGGTTAGATGCAGTAAAACAATTTTATTACATACACAGGTGGTGGAGGTTAGTATAGATGGACTAATAGAACAAGTCCCACACACTGCTACAAGCCCAAAAAATTTTTTCAGAGCTAGATGCAGATAAAAATTATTTTGAATTTGCAACCTGGTGGAGGCTAGTATAGCTGGACTAATAGAACAAGTCCCACACACTGCTACAAGCCCAAATATTTTTTCAGAGCTAGATGCAGATAAAAATTATTTTGAATTTGGAACCTGGTGGAGGTTAGTATAGATGGACTAATGGAACATGTCCCACACACTGCTACAAGCCCAAATATTTTTTCAGAGCTAGATGCAGATAAAAATTATTTTGAATTTGAAACCTGGTGGAGGTTAGTATAGATGGACTAATAGAATGATGCTATGCCCAAAAGGTTTTACTTGGCTAGGTGCAGTAAAAAAATGTGTATTCTATACACAGGTGGTGTAGCTTGCAACACAGATAGGCTACTCCACTGACTAACACACACTGCAAGAGGCCAAAAAGGATTTGCTTAGCTAGATTTAGCCAAATGCTGTGAAAAAAACTTGCACAGCACTGGCACAGACCTGCCTGGCAAAAAGTGATAGGAACTGATGTAACCTAGCCCTCACAAGGACTGCAATTACAATTAGTCCCTACTCCCAAGCTATCTGTAGATTTGTGTGAAAATTGGCTTGAAATTAACACTCAAAGCATAGTGCACACAGCAACAGCGGTGCCGTCTAACACGCTGTTGCAGCAGTGAGAAAATGGTGGCTACGTGGAAAATGGCTGGGTCTTATAAGGCAAGGACATGTGACATACACTGCCAATGACACATGCCCTTGCTTGTGTGAAAAAAAGCAGTTTTCTCCGTGTGTGCGCTGCTGATAGGCTGACAGATTGCACCTCCCCACTGTAAATGCGGGAAAGAGAAAAAAAATGGAGATCTTCATTATTTATGCAGAGATACATCACCTGCCCCTCCTCTCGCCCCGCTGTACACTCAAACTGTGTATTAACATTAATTTTCAGCATTACTGAGAAAAAATCCAGTTATGATTTTGGTGCACGAACAGTTATCGAACATAACCTCGAACAGCCGAATTTTTGTCAAATTGTTCGTGTTCGCCGAACGGCTCGAACACCGCCCAAAACAGCTCGAATTTGAGATTGGCGAACAGTTCGAGTCAAACACCGCTCATCTCTACACAGGACCCAAAAGGGTGCATGGAAGGACTTCTCCACAAGAGGCTCTCATTACCAACAAACACCTCCAGCCTTCCACCTCATACCACCAGAGGGAGCCCGTTAGGGATATATATATATGGAGGGTGGAGCCAGGCAGTTCAGTCTCAGTCTGAGAGAGAGTGTGCTGCCACTGAGACCAGTGAAGACGCAGCACATCTGCTGCTGTATTGAGGGCCCCGAGTGTGGCCAGAGGCAAAGAGGAGAGGAGAGAGGAGTTGAGGGGGCAGAGGAGCATCATAGGCTCACCCCAAGTCTCAAACCGGACACCGGGTCCACGCTTACAGGGTCCTTTATACCAAGTAGGGATCACCGGCATACCAGGAGGACTACAACTCCCTGGTCGACCTGAAGCTAAACCCTTGACAGGACTTGGAACCATGAAGGCCCCGGCGTCCAGGGATAGTGGTTGCCAGAAAAAGGTCCTACTACCAAGCGACAGGTGAAGGAACAGCACGACACAGAAGCTAGTCCCAGTTGCAGGCTGGCCAGGAGCTTAGAGAGAGGGAGACACGGACCAGGAGGCCTTATACCCGCTCACTGGGGAGAAGTCCTGAAGTGCACCCTTCTTACTGAGTACCCTGGACCATACCTGACATAAGCACCAGTAAAGGTACTGAAGTGAATCCCCTGTCTCTATCAGTTACTCCTGCTGCGCCATCTCTCCTGCACTACAAGCCCCAGTATCACCACCATCTGCACCTACACTGCCCCGGGGGCACGCTACGCCTTTGAGGAGCAGGAACATCCCAGCTGCCATCCCATCACCCCCGGAGGTCTGCAGCAGCGCTGGTAACCATTACCGGAAACCACAGGTGGCGTCACGAGACAAACTGTACACTAAAACCCCTTTTTAAAGAGAGACTCAGAGTACGGTCCCGGGAGCCGACTGCCGTGACCTCCTAAACAAGGTAAAAGGCACGGGTACCGAGTCCCCTATATTCCCCTGGGTGACACAGCTCTCTTTCCTGGCACCACAAACAGAATTTCGTGCCCGTTGCCACCGGGTACTGTGAGCCGTATTGAACTGTATTTGAACTATGGTGAACAACATCGCCGCCATTACCGCGCCGCCGCGCGGGAAGAAGAGGGGCGTAACTGCGGGAACCAGAGAGGCGTGACCGTTGGTAGCGCGTGAAGCTCAAGCCCCGCCTCGCGCTCTGACGCAGCACCAGGAATCGTCAGGTCCTGGAAGGAGACCGTCGTCTGCGGAGCTGCGGCCTACCCGAAAATGAAACAGGAGGTAGGCTACGGTTTACTAGGGGGGCGCAACCATGGCCGACGACCAGCAAGACTCCGGAGCACCAGTTAATGCTCCCAATGTTCAAAACGTGCCCGGCGCTGCTCAGGCTGGAGCGGCCGCCCCACCAGCAGGGGTCGTGACTCCATTGATACCCATGGCCCTGCCGTATATCCCCGGAGCGAAATGGCTTCCCCAGTATGATGGCAAACCAGACACCCTGTCTGGATTCAAAAGGAAAATATGCGGTGTACTGGACATGTACTCAATGACTGGTAAACAGAGAGACGCTGTTGTGCTGGGACAATTGACTGGTGCCGCAGAGCGGGAAGTTGAAACCTAGCCAGCCGCAGACCAGGAATCAGTATCCATTATCTTTAAAAGACTGAAAACTGTCATTGAAAACCGCACTGAGACAGATCTCCGGATGAGGTTCTACCACTGTGCCCAGAAACCTGAGGACAGTATCCGGGACTATGCCTGACGCTTACAGAAAGCCCTGCGGGCCCTGAAACAGGTTAGTCCAGCCAGCATACATGGTGAGGACAAAATGCTGACAGAACAGTTCATCTGGGGGTTGAGGTCCCAGGAGGAGAGCAGAACAGTACGGTGGTTGTCCTTAGATCATCCAAATGCCACCTTTGACGCCCTGAAGGACATGGCTATTAAGGGTCTGCAGCCCCTTCAACCATCAGATACTGCTATCCAGCATTACCAGGGTGGGGCAACCCCAGTGCCCGCAGCACCCACTGCTCCTTCATTAACAGCTGAAACAAAAATGCAAACAGTGCCCCCTAGCGAGCTGGACAGCTTGCACTCTGAGGTGCGTCAGCTAAGTAAAACCCTGACCACTGTCCTGAGCGCCCTGCAGCTACAGGCGGAGCCTGAGCTGTAAGGAAGGATCCTACTTGCTGACAGTCCTGAGGATGTCCCCTGGATGAGGAGAAGAAGGAGGACAACGCCACCCCGTAGGAGGACAACGCCACCCCGTGGGAGGACCAACAACCAACGTCGCGCTCCAGGAGAATTCATCTGCTACCATTGCCACAAGGCAGGCCACACCGCGCGGAACTGTCCTTTAAACGGGCAAACCCTGGGGCCAAGGGCCGACACCCAGGAGTAGATCAACCAGGCCCATCAAGCTGGTATGACCGGTTTGTAGGAGGAAGGCCTTTCCTGTCCATCGTGCTGGATGGTATAGCAACACCTGCATTACAGGACACTGGCTCACAGGTAACCATCATACCTGATGTCCACTATAAAATGTACTGGTCCATAGATGAACTCCACCCGCCAGCCCCGAACCTCTCTGTGTATGCCTCTAACGGCCTTCCTCTTAACCTAGTAGGGGTTAAGGACGTGACAGTGAATGTGGGGAGAGGGGAACTAAAGGACCAAGGACTAATAGTCATAGAATCTAAACCTGGTGATACCAATCCGTATATGATACTTGGTACAAATATTGTTGGTAACTATTTGGGAGAAGTGTTGTTTTTACTCCAACAGATTGCTGAAACTGCCAAACCAGGGCAGAGAAAGATGCTCCAGAAAGAAATTCGAGCCCTCCTGTACCAGCAACAGGTAAAGCTAACAGACTGTGATTACCCCCATGAGTGAAATGCTGATTTGGTGTAGGGCAGCAATAGGTCTCAAGGGACAGAACTACCAGGCGGTAGTGGAGCCCATTAGCTCAGAGCACAGACCTACACTCCTAACTGCTAGAGGGGTAGTTGATGTACGCAATGGGAGGGTACCTGTATGTCTCCTAAATTGTAGGGAGGAGGAAGTTAAACTGCCAAGATACGCCACTGTTGCCAGATTGTATACTGTGAATAATGATGCCATACACACAGTTGAATCCTTGACCCCACCAGATACAGTGGAGGACAATGACTCCGAAGCTCAGCTGGAGGATTGGTGTCAACAGCTCCATGTTGGAACTGACGCCATTCCTGTCCATCAAAAACACGGTGTCTACAGAGTGGTTCAGGAATATGAACAAGTGTTTAGAAAACACCCACTTGATTTTGGAAGGGTTAAAGGGGTACAACACCATATACCCACCGGTAACCATCCACCCATTAAGGAGCGTTACAGACCCATACCACCAGGACATTACCAAAAAGCCAAGGAAATGTTGCATGACATGAAAAAGGCAGGGGTAGTAAAGGATAGCTGCAGTCCCTGGGCTGCTCCCCTGGTCCTGGTCAGAAAGAAGGACGGTAGCATGAGGATGTGAGTAGATTATAGACAAATTAATCGAATGACACATAAAGATGCATACCCTTTGCCTCGTATAGAGGAATCCCTGGCTGCACTAAAATCTGCCAATTACTACTCTACATTGGATCTCACTAGCGGGTACTGGCAAGTCTCTGTTGCTGAGGAAGACCGGGAGAAGACAGCCTTCACCACCCTGATGGGACTGTGCGAATTCAACAGTATGCTGTTTGGGCTCTGTAACACCCCCGGAACGTTCCAGAGGTTGATGGAATGTTGCTTGGGACACCGGAACTTTGAGACAGTGCTGCTATACCTGGATGACGTTATCGTGTACTCAAGGACGTATGAAAACCATCTAAAGCACCTGGCGGAGGTATTTGAGGCATTGTCCCGGTATGGGATGAAACTAAAACCTTCTAAATGCCACTTGCTCAAGCAGAAGGTTCAGTACCTGGGACACCTAGTCAGCTCAGAGGGAGTAGCACCAGTCCCAGAGAAGGTCACTGCCATCCAGAAGTGGCCTGAACCGAAAAACATCAAGGAAGTAGGTCAGTTTCTGGGACTAGTCGGGTACTGCAGGAGGTTCATAAAGGACTATACCAAAAAGGTAGCACCTCTACAAGATCTCCTGGTAGGACAGTCCAAAAGAGGAAAAAGTCTCTCATTCCAGTGGGGCAAAGAGCAGACTGAGTCCTTTGCATCAATGAAGGAAGTCCTAACCGGTGAAGAAATCCTGGCTTACCCTGACTACAGCCAGACTTTCCTGTTGTACACCGACGCCAGCAACGAGGGACTGGGAGCTGTGTTTTCCCAGAAGCAAAATGGCAGAGAAAAGGTAATTGCGTATGCCAGTAGGAAGCTTCGCCCTACTGAGAGGAACCCGGAGAATTACAGTTCCTTCAAGCTGGAGTTCCTGGCCATGGTCTGGGCTATTACCGAAAGATTCAAGCATTACCAAGCCTCAACTAAGTTCACAGCCTTTACCGACAATAATCCCTTGACACACCTGAAGACAGCCAGGTTGGGAGCCATGGAACAGCGTTGGGTGGCCAGACTGTCGAATTATCAGTTCACAATCAAGTACTGGGCAGGTCACAAGAACACCAATGCAGATGCCCTGTCAAGGATGCCCCACCAGTCGGACACCGAGGATGAAGTGGATGATCTCGAAGAAATTGAACTACCTGCTTTCCACAGAAATGGAATGGTCCACGAGCAGCACGCCTCCAGAAGATGTCATGGTAGGACGCCAATCCCTCTACCTCATCACAGCTGGAAGGAGACCCAGGACAGTGACCCAGTTGTCAGCCTCATCAAAAGACTTATAACCCAAGAAGGTTCTCACCTGGAGAAGGATGCTCCTCCACAAGCCAAGCAGCGGTGGAATGAGAGAAGCCGGCTGTTCATCTACAGAGAGAAGCTGAGCAGAAGGTATGTCAACCCCAAGACCCATGAAATGGTGTGGCAGATTGTTGTACCCAGGACAGATATCCAGATGGTGTTAGAGGCCTACCACGACCAAGCAGGTCACTTTGGCTGGGAGAAGATGGAAACTCTGCTGAAGGACCGGTTCTATAGGGTTGGAATGTGGAGTTCCATAGAAAGGTGGTGCCGGAATTGTGGGCCCTGTAGCCTCAGAAGGAAAGACTACGGCAGCCAGAAAGCACCCTTGCAGTCCATCAAAACAACCCAACCCCTGGAGATTGTCACTCTGGATCACGTCAAACTGTCACCCAGCAGATCAGGCTACTCCTATGCCCTGACCATGGTGGATCATTATTCCCGGTTCCTTGTGGTAGCCCCTGTCAAGGATCTGACAGCAGAAACTGCAGCAAGAACATTCCAAGCCTACTTCTGCAGACCCCATGGATATCCGGAAAAGGTGCTCACAGATCAAGGCCCTGCTTTCGAAGATGAGCTATTCAAGGAATTCTGCCACCTGTATGGGTGCAAGAAGATCCGGACTACGCCATATCATCCGAAAACCAACGGTATGTGCGAGAAAATGAACAACATCGTTATAGACCTGTTGAAAACCCTACCTTTGGAAGAAAGGAACCAGTGGCCAGAAAAGCTACCTGACCTAGTGGACCTGTATAACCACTGACCCGTGAGTTCTACAAACTGTACCCCAGCGTACCTCATGAGAGCAAGACCTGGAAAATTGCCCATGGACCTGGAGCTCGGAGTGGTAGAACCTGCTGCAGATACGTCCACTGAAGATTGGGACACAAGTCGGCAAGAGCAGTACAGGAAGGTACAGGCCTGTGTCGAAGACAGTCTAAACAAGGTGAGGGAAAGACAGGAAGAGCAGTATAACAAACATGCACCAGCAGAACCCTTGGCACCTGGAGAGATAGTGCTAAAGCGGAAAAGAAGAGGTCACAAGCTCGGTGACCAGTGGGAAAGAGAGCCCTACACTGTGCTAAACTCCAGATTTGACAACAGTAAAACCTGCCTGATTAGTAAGGATGGAGGTAAGACAACTGCAACAGTCTCAAAAGACCACTTGAATGTGTGCCCAGGTCTACTGAAGACAACGGAGGAAGAAGTACCTCCTATAGCACCGGAAGAACCCAAGGAAGATGTGGTTCATACAGTTCAAGGAGATTTCCCTGCGGACTGGCCTCAACTTGATGGAGCAGTGATTATACTTCTATCAACCACAAGAAGAATCTGTGAGCGCCCTAGAGGAACCTGCTCAGGAACAGGAAGGGTCCCCAGTCAGAGGAGGATCACCCGTTGAAGCAGAGCCTGAAGGCCCAGTAATCAGTGCACTTGCCAGTCCCATAGAGAGATTGAGGCAGTTTTATAATCTACCAGCTCGTACACCTGATAGGTTAACAGAGAGTGCATGCACAGACACCAGTATCACCCCAGTGCTACGAAGGTCCACACGCAGCACACAAGGACAAATCCATGCCAGGTTTAGGGAAAAAGCACAAAATGCCTGAAGTATAAATAGTTACCCAGTTGGGTATTGCCTATTGTTTATTGTGTAAACTGAAATTAATGTGTGCCTGTAGTTCCCCGTCAGGGTACAGAGACTTGTAGGCTGAGGACTGTGAGCAGCCAAAAACTGTCCTTGTAAATAGTTGCACTCATCAAAAGTGCCTTCCTTATTTGACCACTGAACAAAAACCCGTTTGGCATGGCCGAAGACGTGGTCGAGCACCTGGATCACTTATGCCCTGTAGCCACGCCCAGGGCCTACGTTGAGGGTTTTCAGGCGGGTCCCTCTTGTTACTCATTTTGCACTTTCTTCGGTGAAATGGACACCGGGTTACGGGACTTACTGTAACTTTATTATTGTTATTGTTATTATAATTATTGTTATTGTTGTAACCTGTTACAAAATGCTTCAGTCCAGGAGTACTGAATTGTACTAGGGGGAAATGTGGCACCCTGCTGTGAACAGGTACCACAGGACCCAAAAGGGTGCATGGAAGAACTTCTCCACAAGAGGCCCTCATTACAAACAAACACCTCCACCCTTCCACCTCATGCCACCAGAGGGAGCCTATTAGGGATATATATATATGGAGGGTGGATCCAGGCAGTTCAGTCTCAGTCTGAGAGAGAGTGTGCTGCCACTGAGAGCAGTGAAGACGCAGCACGTCTGCTGCTGTATTGAGGGCCCCGAGTGTGGCCGGAGGCAAAGAGGAGAGGAGAGAGGAGTTGAGGGGGCAGAGGAGTATCATAGGCTCACCCCAAGACACAAACCGGACACCGGGTCCGCGCCTACAGGGTCCTTTATACCCAGTAAGTATCACTGGCATACCAGGAGGACTACAAGTCCCTGGTCGACCTGAAGCTAAACCCTTGACAGGACTAGGAACCATGAAGGCCCCGGCATTCAGGGATAGTGGTTGCCAGAAAAAGGTCCTACTACCAAGCAACAGGTGAAGGAACAGCACGACACATAAGCTAGGCCCAGTTGCAGGCCGGCCAGGAGCTTAGAGAGAGGGAGACACAGACCAGGAGGCCTTATACCTGCTCAATGGGGAGAAGTCCTGAAGTGCACCCTTCCTACCGAGTACCCTGGACTGTACCTGACATCCGCACCAGTAAAGGTACTGAAGTGAATCCCCTGTCTCTTTCAGTTACTCCTACTGCGCCATCTCTCCTGCGCTACAACCCCCAGCATCACCACCATCTGCACCTACACTGCCCATGGGGCCCGCTCTGCCTGTGGGGAGCAGGAGCATACCAGCTGCCATGCCATCACCCCCGGAGGTCTGCAGCAGTGCCGGAAATTATTACCGGAAACCACAGGTGGCGTCACGAGACAAACTGTACACTAAAACCCCTTTTTAAAGAGAGACCCAGAGTACGGGCCCGGGAGCCGACTGCCGTGACCTCCTAAACAAGGTAAAAGGCCCAGGTACCGAGTCCCCTATATTCCCCTGGGTGACACCCCCCCCCATACAGTATGATTCCCCTAACACAATATGATGCCACCACACACAGTATGATGTCCCCACAGTGTTCACACAGCTCTCCTACATCAACGCACATACAGCTTGCATGTGTCCTGCTCTACATCTCTGCTGACTAGTCATTGGATGTCTCCCCCAAAATTCAGTCTGTGTAGAGACTGAGTATCATGTCAGGACCTTTATATCTTGTGAGAATGTCACATGAAGACGACAACAAAGCATTTGTACTGCGCTTTTCTCATTTTGGGCTCAAAGCATCTCATGGTCCTGGCCAGATCTCCATAGACTGAATGGTGGAGGAGGATCTGATGGTTCCCTGCTCCACCATTATATTCAGCAGTATCTGTGTCCTGAGAAGACAGACCCAGCTGCAGTCAGGACATACTCTTAACCTCCAGTGAGACAGCTCTCCAAATTCAGGACAGTCCTGCTGGATCCTTAATGGTGGCCAGTCCTTGCTTTGAAGTTTGTGCCCGTACCGTGACACATGCATGTCTAAATTCAGCCCAAGTGTAGGGTCATGTGACCGTTTTCTCCTCATCTGAGAAAAATGATTCAGTTATTCTTATAAGACTGTGATCAGATTTTGATCAGAGTAGTATCAGTTTTTCTCGCACGTGGATAAAAAAAAAGTAAGTTTTCCACTTTCTTCATTCTGTCAGTCTGCGAAAATCAAACCGCACTCAGATGTCATCCGAGTGTGGTCCAATTTTTTTACAGATCCATAGACTTTTACTGTCGATTTTGATCTAATACGCAGATAAAAATTTGGACATGTGCAAAGCCTAATAGAATATTATAGGTACAAGTGCTATCTGTGAAAACCACAGATAGCACTCATACGAGAAAATTAGAAAATTGTGACGCTGGTACTGCACTGTATCAATTCTACCCTTGCGCCTGATGCACATATAGTTAAATTATACAATTTCTCGCACAAAAGGGACATTTTAATAATAGTATCCCCTATCAGATCACTAATTCTTAGTTTTGCCATTCTTAAAGGGGTTGTCAACTTTCAAATTGTCCCCAAAGTATGTAAAGTACAAAAAGCTCACTCCAAAGTCCAACACCAGCTTCTGCCACTGCTGTTGTGACTGGAGAGGTGATGTCATGTCAGCAGCGTGTGTCACCACTCTAGTCAGCCAGTCACTGAGATCAGCGACTGGCTGACTAGAGCGGTGATGTGTTGACGTGACCCTACCAATCTATTCATGACATCATGACTGCAGCGTCGTCAGGAAGCTAGCGCTGGACCCCGGGTGAGTGGAGGGAGTACTGGATGAGTCTACTTTATGTACTTTACACATGTTGGGGACTACTTTACTGAAAGTGGACATTCCTTTTAATACAATGGTGCTGAGGGCTATTTAGCATGGTTCTGTGGCTCCATGTGATGCTTATCTGAGCGTGCTGGAGGAAACCATAAATCCCTCAGCTCTCCCTCTGATTATCAGCTCTGCATTCTCATACTATGTGCAGACACAGGAGGGATATACACAGTCCTCTATCAGACGTGATGGAGGATTTAGGGGAAATTAGTGCTATGTCCATTGCTTATCGAGTGAATGCTAGTAACAGACTATTAATGCTGAGAGCAGTCTCATTGTCTGAACAGGCTGCTACTAGCACTTGCTAGATAAGCAGTTGAGACAGCTCATGTAAATGATAATCTGTGCTCTCCAATCACTGATGTGCTGGCTCCTCTCACTGTCCTGCAATGCTGTGTGCATGCAGACACATCAGGAAGTGGAACCAGCCACACACTGTGGGGGAATACATCACCAGCAAGATGGAGGAGGCAGCCTTAACCTCTTCATGGCTTGTCCTCCTTCACTTCGTTCTGCACTTAGCTGTTTTCTTGGCGCTAACATGCCAATTAATCAGACAACCGTGAGCATACAATGCAGGAGCCAGCGAGCCACATGTGGTTTGCGAGCTAAAGGTTGGGGATCCCTGGTTTAGAGAGTGATTTTGGTAGTCATGGGCTAAACTTTAAACGTTTGCATATTTATGTTAATCCAAGAAATGTAATCCAACAAAAAAGCTAAAACTTGACAGCGCAAATGTATCACAGCATGCATTCTTACTTTCTGATTGTGTTTCTGTAACATCCATTTATAAGCACACACCTGCCACGTCTGCCATGATTACTAGACGCCGTGGTTGAAGCTAGACAACACAGACATAGTTTAGTTAAACCTTAGGATTGCTGGGAATTGTGTCCTTTCAGTCTGTGTCTTCTGTCTTTTCTGTCAGCTCATTAGTTTACTGTAATTAGTTCTCTGCTGCAGCCAGGAGTTGGGCTCGTTCTCAGTCAGTCCCTGGCTGACAGTTATAGCTTTGCTAGTTTGGTTTTTATTGATCTCCAGTATTAGGTCATGATGTCCAGTAGTGTTAGTTTACCTCTTGTTATTGACCTTGTTTAGTTTAGTGACTATACCTCGGCTTGTCAATTTTGCTAAAATTTTTGCACATCCTGGTTTGACTCGGTTAACTGACCTCTCTTTCCTAGCTAGCTTCCCTGGCTAGTGATTACATACATCTGTCTCCATAATTCATTCTTCTGTCTTCAGGTTATATTTCTTGTCTACTGCCTGTCAGCCATAGTATTCTAATAAAGTAATGCTCTATTCAAAAATTTTTGTATACACTTTTTCTCTTCACATCTACATCTTGACATTTTATTGTACACATCAGTCAGTCACAGAACACACTTCAGTGTTCATTGTCAATTGTAACCTGGTCAATATAACAGAAAATATACAAGGAGAAATTGGAAACTTATTAGCAACATACTTCACAAGGATAGTACAGCATTACCACTTATCAAATGGTCATCAGTATAGATACTATAGATACTATCACAAATTCTTCTTCAATAGAAAAAAATCTATAAATAATACATAAACTAACTGAAACAGTCCCATCCTCCATAAACTTCTGTCTCTCTTATAGTATGGCATCACATAACTGTAGGGTATATTCAGTAGCATAGCTATTGGGGGGGGGCAGAGGGGGTGGTGGCCCTGGGTCCTGTCACATGGAGGGGCCCACTAGGAGCCACGGCCGATTCTTTTATTAAGCAGGAGCCGGCCGCAGCTCTCTGATGTGCCAGAGACAGGGCGCACACCGCAGTTCTCTGTCTGACTCTGAGCTGAGACTCTGCATGCTGCAGAGCAGATTATCTATAGATTTTCTATAGGGTTAAGGTCAGGCGAGTTTGCTGGCCAATCAAGCACAGTTATACTGTTGTTTTTAAACCAGGTATTGGTACTTTTGGCAGTGTGGACAGGTGCCAAGTCCTCCTGGAGAATGACATTTTCATTTCCAAAAAGCTTGTCGGCAGAGGGAAGCATGAAGTGCTCTAAAATTTCCTGGTAGACGGCTGCGCTGGCTTTGGTCTTGATAAAACCATCACTGATTGTGGAAACTTCACACTAGACCTCAAGCAGCTTGGATTGTGTGCCTCTCCACTCTACCTCCAGACTCTGGGACCTTGATTTCCTAATGAAAATTGGAACTCTGGGACCTTGTGGAGTGTGTCAATGACAGCCTTCTGGAAATCTGTCAAGTCAGCAGTCTTCCCCATGATTGTGGAGCCAACTCAAACAGACTAAGGGACCTTTTAAAACGCTTAGGAAGCCTTTGCAGGTGTTTTTTGTTAATTATTTTAATTTACTGAGATAATGACTTTTGTGTTTTCATTGACTGTAAGCCATAATCATCAACATTAACAGAAATACACACTTGAAATAGATCACTCTGTTTGTAATGGCGCTATATAATATATGAGTTTCACTTTTTGTATTGAAGAACTGAAATAAATTAACTTCTTGATGATATTCTAATTTAGTGAGATTCACCTGTATTTGGTTGAGTCGTCTTCTACAATGGGGAAACAAAAGACTGATTGTAGTCAGTGCACTTTTACTTTCTTGATATAAAATCCTTCCATTTTTGCACAATTATAGGGCCATTGTTCAGGTCATAAAGGATGACCACTAGGTAGCAAGCAAGAACTGAGTGCTGAAGAGTTACCTGGGTGTTGGCAAAAAGTATCATTCTTTTGTTGTGATGTTATCACTACCACTTGGGGCCATTTGTGATATATTTTTTTAATAAAATGTGTTATATCAGCAAACTGGATTGTTATTGGAACATAAAATAATTTGTTTTGCTGTTTGAGAAATATAAGTAGGTATAGTTTCTAAAAAAATAGTAAAATTTGGTTCAGAGGTCCTACAAGACAAGAGTAAAAGGTGTTTCTGTTTTGTATAAAGGCTGCTCTTTAAAACTAGCTATGTTTATCTAATGCACATCTTCGGGTTAAGAGAAAATTACATTTCTTTCCTGTAGTGCTTTTTGTGACAGAATGGCAAAATGATTCCCAAATTGTCTGCAAATGGAAGTAAAATCTAGCATTTTTTTCTTAATAGAAAACAAGTTACTGGGCAACTGTGTATACTGTGAATATTTTGAATAACAAAAGAAATGACACAAATTCTGTATAAGGAAGACCTAACTTTTGACATTGGAATCAAATGGAAAGTTTATTTTTTGGGGTTTTAGTTATAAAAAACATGAGGAATAAAAACCTCTAGAATAAGAGTACACAAGTAAGTTTTATGAACTGGATTAGAATATATAGGTTAAGTCAAGTGTTTTTGGCCAGACGAACTACATACTACGTACAGGTTCTATAAATTCAATGGGAAAACTTCCAATCGGGTTGCACCAGACTTTTAGTGTAGAGAGTTCACAGAGAGAAAATTTTTGGCTTTTCTCGAATCTCAGTGGCTAAAAGAACTGAGAAGAAGCAACCAGAAGATGGGCGCGTTGAGCAACTTTCCAACAGATTTATTATTAGAAAAGTCAGAAAATTGTGAAAATTGTAGTGCAAATGTTAGCCAACTTATTTTCTGAATTTAGGATGGTCTAAAGGGCACCAAAAATTAATAATAAATTTGGCACATACTCCATCAGACTTTTTCTTTTAGACTGGCATGTGAAAGGTCAGTCTTACTAAATGTGGACCTATTTGTTTAAGATGGTCAAAAAGCAATAGACTAAAACTATTGAACAGATTGTTATTCAAATATGTTGTCTATATTAAAATGATATAAATCAAATTGCATGGTTATATATTAGAAAATCAGATATTTATATCAATAAATTAAGAGCTAAATATAATGCTCCACTAAGGAGCAAAACGGCGCACGGCAAAACAGATGGGAAGGGAAGCACTGCTACTAGGGAAAGATTAAAGGGGCACCCCTGAATTTTGCCCTCTACAATACTTAGCTCCTTGATGTCCCTAGATGGGTTCTTTCACCCTGTGCGGCGATCACGTTCCGAATTTCTGTCTTGCCCTAAGCACAGACCTGTGCGTGGGGCAGCAGGAATGCCAGTCCTGCTCTATAATACAGACACAAAGGGAGACAGACAAAGGTACAGAAAACAGCAATCACTCTCAGGGCACCCAGATCAAGGAATGATATCTACTGGGAGAGGTAGGGTGGGGCAAACCAAAAAGGGAGACAAGGAGAAGGATAACACCAAACAAACTTCCAAACAGCAATCTACAAAGATGACTCCTAAATGGCTTCACCATCCAAGGCATACAGCTCTCAAACCAACTCCAGGGTATAGCAAGCTATCACTGGCAACTACTCAAGCTAGGAGGTGAGCATTTATACTAGATGGGAGTGGAGAACTCAGAACAGCTGAGAGAACTCAGGAAGGAGAGTTCTAAGAGACAAACAGAACTGTTAACCCTTGCAACAACAGAGCAAGGGAAATTTGCACAGGTTAACACTTGCAACACTAGAATAAGGGAAATCTGCACAGTTAACTGGAAGGCAATGCAGATCCATCCAGTGCAGGTGCACGGACCCATAGACTTGTATTGGCCCCTGTTATTCGTGTTGCCAGAAAAAAATCGACATGTGTCCATGTGTTTTCATGGACACACGGTCCATATAAAAACATGAACATGTGTATGTCACAATAGGGTATAATGGGTACATGTGGTATGGTGAAAAAAACAGATGCCACACGTACTGGAAACATGAACGTGTGAATGAGGCCTAAGGTGGTAAGGTGGCTGAACAGCATTGTAATGCTATTTACCCACAGATTAATTCTGTATGTACAGATTACTAGCATATGAGGACATGACAGGTTCCCTTTAACCCTTTCCCGACATGCGCCGTACATATACTGCTCTGTGGATGGTGCATTCCCACAAAGAACAGTATATGTACGGCGCAATGATCGCGTGGGCTCATGCTGAGCGTCGCCGCAATCACATGCGGGTATCAGCTCTATGTGAGAGCTAACACCCGGCAGCAATGCCCATAATTGGTGCTAGGAGCAATCATGGGCTTAATCCCTGTGATGCCCCTGTCAATAATGACAGTGACATCGCAGGGCATCACAGAGGGAGTGGGCTCCCGCTCTGCTTCCATCAGCAGAAACGCAATGTGATCGCGTTGTGCTGATGGTCTCCATAGTTAACTCCGGTCCCAAGATAGCAACGTGGTTCTTCAGGGGCCTTCAAGAAGGTGACCTGTCAGCTCCTGCTCAGAGAGCAGGAGCTGAGTCGTCTCTTTCCTGCCTGTCCGACATTGATCTGATGCTGCAGTGCAGAAGCGATCAGGACAGAGAAAGTTGATGTGCCATAGTGGGACAATGTACAAAAGTTAGAAAAAAGTTAATAAAAATTCTAAAAAAATATTCTTTAAAAAAATCACAAAATAAAGAAAAAAAAAAAAGAAAGAAAAAGTATTAATCCACTAAATACATTTATCTGGGTAAAATAAAAACATAAACAAAAAAAGTACACATATTTGGTATCACCACATCTGTAACAACCCCACATATGAAACTGTCCCACTGCTTAACCCCTTCAATAAACGCTGTAAATAAAATAAGAAAAAACAAGGCAAAAAACTATGCTTTATCATCATACAATCTAACAAAAGGTAGAATAAAACGCGATCAAAAAGACGCATGTAAATAAAAATGGCACCACTGAAAACGTCATCTTGTCCCGCAAAAAATAAGCCACCATACTGCTCCGTCAGCGGAATAATAAAAAAGTTACCGCTCTCAGAATAAAGCGATGCAAAATTATTCTTTTTATAAAATAGTTTTTATAGTGTAAAAACGCCAAAACATAAAAAAACTATTCAAATGTGGTATCGTTGTTATCGTACTGACCCACAGAATAAAGATGCCTTTTCATTTTTACCACACACAGAAGGGCATAAAAAAATCCCCAAACAACAATTCCTGAATTGCTATTTTTTTCATTCTGCCTTCCAAAAAATGGAATAAAAAGCGCTCAAAAGATGCCATGTGCCCAAAATTGGTACCAATAAAAACGTCAACTCATTTAAAAACAAGCCATCACATAACACTGTTGACAGAAATATAGAAAAATTATAGCTATCTAAATATGGTGATGCAATAACTTGTTTTTATAATAAAAAGCGTCACTTAGTGTGTGACAGGTCCAAACATAGAAATCTGATAAAATCTGGTATCGCTCTAATCACACTGACCTGAAAAATAACATCACCTAATAATTTATACCCCACAAGGAAAGGCATAAAAAATAAATAAAACCAATTCTTCACCTGCTGTTGATTTGCTCAATCTGTCTCCCAAAGAGCACAGTAAGGCTTGGCGCACAGTTATCCTGCGCTCTGCGCTGTGCGCTTACATCGATGTAAATCTCTAAAATACTTGATTCAGATGGAACCCTCAGCGGAAGATTCCCTATAAGGCAGATGGAGGCACTGTGGACGCCGTCTGGTCTATGATCTGGTGATGTCCATCTTTTTATTAGGCGTGCATAAAAGTGCCGTCGGCCACAGTTTTGTGCACTTCTGAAAACAAGGACGATGCTGAACAGAGGCCAGATGGAGTCCAGAGTAAGTCTGATGCCTCATATAGTGAATGGATCCCTCAGGGGTTTCATCTGAATCAAGTCACTCAGAGATTTAGGTGGAAACTCCGATATAAGTGCTCAGCATAGAGCGTTGGATAAATGTGATTCTAAATGTTATGCAAAATATTCCCAATAAAAGCCTCATCTCCATTCACAAAAAAAGCAAGTCCCCACTCATGTCCGTCATCTGTTACCAAAAATATAGGAGCCTCAATGATACTAGTAGCACAAAGGCTCTGGAAAAGTGCCATGGCTCCTCACCCTCCAAAACAAATCCAGCAAATTCTGCTCTCCCAAATCCAAATGTCCCCCTCCCTTCTGAGCTACAGTGTGCCTAAACTGCAGTTAATGTCCACATGTTTGGCATTCCTGTAGCGATGAGTGCCCGCTTAATATACGGGTGCATGTCTCCAGAAGCACAAGCTGGGCATAACGTACTTCTTCACTTCGGAGCTTTGCACTATCCCTCAAAAGTCGTTTTTGACCACATACAGTTATATGAAAAAGTTTGGGCACCCCTATTAATCTTAAGCTTAATGTTTTCTTAAAATTGGTGTTTTTGCAACAGCTATTTCAGTTTGATATATGTAATAACTGTTGGACACAGTAATGTTTCTGCCTTGAAATGAGGTTTATTGTACTAACAGAAAATGTGCAATCTGCATTCAAACAAAATTTGACAGGTGCATAAGTATGGGCACCCTTATCATTTTCTTGTTTTAAATACTCCTACCTACTTTTTACTGACTTACTAAAGCACTTTTTTTGGTTTTGTAACCTCATTGAGCTTTGAACTTCATAGCCAGGTGTATGCAATCATGAGAAAAGCTACTTAAAGTGGCCACTTGCAAGTTGGTCTCCTGTTTGAATCTCCTCTGAAGAGTGGCATCATGGGCTTCTCAAAACAACTGAGAAATGATATGAAAACAAAGATTATTCAACATAGTTGTTCAGGGGAAGGATACAAAAAGCTGTCTCAGAGATTTAACCTGTCAGTTTCCACTGTGAGGAACATAGTAAGGAAATGGAAGAACACAGGGACAGTTCTTGTTAAGACCAGAAGTGGCAGGCCAAGAAAACATCAGAAAGGCAGAGAAGAAGAATGGTGAGATCAGTCAAGGACAATCCTCAGACCACCTCCAGAGAGCTGCAGCATCAACTTGCTGCAGATGGTGTCACTGTGCATCGGTCAACTATACAACGCACTTTGCACAAGGAGAAGCTGTATGGGAGAGTGATGCGAAAGAAGCCATTTCTGAAAGCACGCCACAAACAGAGTCGGCTGAGGTATGCAAAAGCACATTTGGAGAAGCCAATTTCTTTTTGGAAGAAGGTCCTGTGGACTGATGAAACCAAGATTGAGTTGTTTGGTCATACAAAAAGGCGTTATGCATGGCGGCAAAAAAACACAGCATTCCAAGAAAAACACTTGCTACCCACAGTAAAATTTGGTGGAGGTTCCATCATGCTTTGGGGCTGTGTGGCCAATGCCGGCACCGGGAATCTTGTTAAAGTTGAGGGACGCATGGATTCCTCTCAGTATCAGCAGATTCTTGACAATAATGTTCAAGAATCAGTGATAAAGTTGAAGTTACGCAGGGGATGGATCTTTCAGCACGACAATGATCCAAAACACCGGTCCAAATCTACTCAGGCATTCATGCAGAGGAACAATTACAATGTTCTGGAATGGCCATCCCAGTCCCCAGACCTGAATATCATTGAACATCTGTGGGATCATTTGAAGAGGGCTGTCCATGCTCGGCGACCATCAAACTTAACTGAACTGGAATTGTTTTGTAAAGAGGAATGGTCAAAAATACCTTCATCCAGGATCCAGGAAATGATTAAAAGCTACAGGAAGCGACTAGAGGCTGTTATTTTTGCAAAAGGAGGATCTACTAAATATTAATGTCACTTTTCTGGTGAGGTCCCAAACTTATGCACCTGTCAAATTTTGTTTGAATGCAGATTGCACATTTTCTGTTAGTACAATAAACCTCATTTCAAGGTAGAAACATTACTGTGTCCAACAGTTATTACATATATCAAACTGAAATAGCTGTTGCAAAAACACCAATTTTTATAAAACATTAAGCTTAAGATTAATAGGGGTGCCCAAACTTTTCATATAACTGTATGGGGTATCTGCGTACTCAGGGGAAATTGCAAAACTAATTTTGGGGTCCATTTTCTCCTGTTACCCTAGTGAAAATGCAAAATTTGGGTCTAAAAAATTTTTTTGGTGGAAAAATGTGATTTCTTTATTTTCACGGCTCAACGTCATAAACTTCTGTGAAGCATCTGTGGGTTAAATGTGCTCACACACATCTAGATAAGTTCTCTGAGGGGTCTAGTTTCCAAAATGGTGTCAATTGTGGAGGGATTCAACTGTTTAGGCACATTAAGGGTTCTCCAAATATGAAATGGAATCTGCTAATTATTCTAGCAAAGTTTACATTAAAAAAGTCAAATGGCGCTCCTTTCCTTCCGAGCCCTGCCGTGCGCTCAAACAGAGATTTTCCTCCACATATTGGGTATCGATGTGCTCAAGAGAAATTGCACAACAAATTTTGGGGTCCATTTTCTCCTGTTACCCTTGTGAAATTAAAAGAAATTGGGTCTAAAGTAAAATTTTTGTGAAAAAAAGTTAAATGTTTATTTTTTCCTTCTACATTGCAAAAATTCCTGTGAAGCACTTGAAGAGTTAATAAACTTCTTGAATGTGGTTTTCAGTACCTTGAGGGGTGCAGTTTTTAGAATGTTGTCACTTTTTGGTATTTTCTTTCATATAGACCCATCAAAGTCACGTCAAATGTGTTGAGGTCCCTAAAATAAAATGGTTTTGTAAATTTTATTGAGAAATCGACGGTCAACTTTTAACCCTTATAGCTTCCTAATAAAAAAAAATAGTTTCCAAAATTGTGCTGATGTAAAGTAGGAAAGTGGGAATTGTTATGTATTAACTATTTTGTGTGATATGACTCTCTTATTTAAGGGCAAAAAAACTAAAAGTTTGCAAATTGCTAAATTTTCACAATTTTCACCAAATTTCAGATTTCTTCACAAATAAATGTAAGTCATATCAAATAAATTTTACCACTATCATGAAGTACAATATGTCATGAAAAAAAATCTCAGTGGGATCCGTTGAAGCATTTCAGAGGTTAAAAATTGGCCACAGACTTTGGGGTGAAAGGGTTAAAGGGAACCTTTCATTTTATTTTTTTTTTAATTTAAACTGAGTGCCTCATCTAATTGGCACTGCCTCAGTGATTATGGAAAAGTTTTAGTGTGCCCCTCTGATCCAAAGTTGTGCCCCTCCCCCCCCTCCCCCGGTAATAATGATGTAATTTTCACTTCAACCAAATGGCATATAACATAGAACTTCTTTGTTAATGAGGCCATGTTTTGATTGGCCAGTGTCAGAAGAGAAAAAAGCAAATGCCCCTAGAGAAGAATTGTTGTATATGCCCATTTGGTTGAAGAAGAAATTTGCATCTTTAACCCAGGGGATATAACTGAAATTGCCAAAATGAAAGTTTTGCATTCACACGATGACTTTTGCAGCAGGGTCCACATGGGAATACTTGTAGTATGTCATTATATTTTCTTATTGACACATACTGATATTTTTCTATTAAGTATAGTGACCAGTTTTTTCAAAACTGAAAGTCTCACAGCTGGAGTCCTCTAGAAAGATGGTATTATGAAGTTAGAATAGTGAAGTAAGTCTACTTCTGGTGCACCAATAAGCAAGATCAGTTAATAAAGTAAAGGCAGGGCGACATAGGGCGATACTCTTGTAGCTGTATTACTTGCAAAAGGTACTGGTGCATGGTTCAGCACATAAACTTGCTAGAAAACAGCTGTTTTACTCACAAATGCACAATTTTGAGGTTGAAAAGGTTGAGGCTGCATCCTCTGTAACAAATCTGGAACAGAACTGGATGGAATTAGACTAGACACTGACAATGGATAGTGAAATGTTCAGCATTTCAGGTAGGTCAATAAGTGCATTTGTTTCCTGGTAATTTTAACAATTTGATTGCTAAGATTGTAATGTGCCAACCAATATGAGTCCTTACAATAATTTCACTGGTTGGCCCTAGTAATGCCAATCCAGGTCTGGCACCTGCAATCAAACTTAAAGGGGTTGTCCAGTAATTTATATTACCCCCCAATGTATCCCCTAAGGATTTTTGTAATTACCTTATGTTGCAGATAATGCCTGTGAGCGGCGCTATCACTGGCCGCTCACAGGCATCACGTGATTCCCGGCTGCAGCCGGCTGTGACATCCGCTGATGTCACGACAAGTGCTGGCAGTAGCCGGGGGTCTTTGTCTTCCGTGTTCCAGGTGGATGCCAGGCTGTGGGCCCAGTTACCCCCCTCGCCACACCCGGCATCCACCGCGCGCTCTGCCTCTCCCCATTCATTGGGAAAGCGTATGGTGGATGCTGGGTGTGACACGTGGGGTAACCCCGCCCACAACCCAGCAGCCACCGCGAGGACCCCAGCGCTGAGTCACGTCTCACTTGTTGTGACCTCAGCGCGGGGTCGCGTGATGCATTATCAGCAACGTTGGGTAATTACAAAATGTCTTAGGGGCCCTGGGGGGATACATTTGGTGGGGTATTATAAAGTACTGCACAACTTCTTTAAGATATGCTCTTCTAGTTGGAATAGTAGCCTATCACTTTTTACTGGAACACCAATAAAGTGTGTGAACACCACACTTGCAAATTTTTTGATATTCACTTTCTTTAATAAAATGTAAATGAGATAAATTTAAGTATTAATATGTTGATAAACTGATGAAAAGGTTTTGGAGAATGAATTGTAAATATGTAATACATGGAAAATTATATTTATATTTTAAATACTCATTGAATATTGGGTGCTAGTCACTGGTCGGATGCTGTCTATATATTGCATAGCACACCACTGTTCTCGGTAGGGGTAGATGAAAAGTCTCCTGAAGCAATGTAACCAGCAATCTCTTAGATCTTAATGATGTTTTGTTGTTCTTGACTTCAGTCGCGTTTTAACTGTCGGCATTCAGATGAAACAAACCTTGTCTCCCTTCTTCTGCCAAATACAATGTGATTGTGGGTTTTTCATGTTCCTTGTGCTCCTTTTCTTTATCCTTGACGTCAGTCGAACCAACTTCTAAAACTGAATCAGTGACACAGCAGATGGAGCTGTCCATCAGGAAGGGGGAGAAGAGCCAAGGTTCAAAGTCTCAGAGGGGAAAGGAACGTCAGAAGATTGGGAAGTCTAATGTGAAAAAAAACAACATCCTTTGTTTCTGAGCTGAAATGATTAATTCTTTTTCACACTACCACAAACCTATCTTCTTTATTTTGACATAAAAAAAAGACAAGAATAAGCAACTAGACTGAAAAATAGGCAGGCGGGGGCACCAAATTGGGTTAATCTGACCTCAAGCGGCAATGAAGAAAGAGTGTATCAAGAAGAATATATCAATGCAATTGAAGAAAAAGAAAAATAGGGATAATACAGTCAGACAAAGGAAAGATTAATAAAGAACGGTGAATCGAGATTCAAACAGCAAAGAGCAGGAGACAAGAATAATGAAGTAGGAGGGATAAATAATAAAGGAATGAGAAGAAATGAGAGTGCAGGGAAATATAGAAACTATGAAATGACATTAATACAAGATGAAATGTACAAACGCCTAGAAATTAGAAAACGATATGATATTTGACAGGGCATAAGATGCCTGTATACTAATTAGGACATGAAACTGGTGTATTTTACCTGTATATTTTTCTTAGTATAGTGCTACTAATCTAAAGTGATTACAAATAGATATATTTCAGGTCTTAAAGACATATGTTTTTTGAATCCTGTAAAAGACTTTGTATTCAGTAATCACCATTTTTTTCATATATTAAATGCAAGCAAACCTTTAATGCCAATGATAACTTCTAAGTGAGCTATTATGGCTGAATATTCGTGTTTATCGACATTACATGTTAGTTGTGCATTGGTTCATTATTATAAACTATAGCAAAACAAAGGACTGAAAGTGGAACTTTCCCATTTTTTATCATGTTAAACTGGCCACATCATGGAATAGTGGATGCAGTGCTGTGTAAGAGGAAGTTTTTATTTTTTAATTTCTCCTCTCAATTGTGGAGATATTACTTTGTAAACTTTAGGTCATAATTTATATTATACTTCAAACAGGCCTAAACTGAGATTTTTCTCTGGGGGCATGTAGTTCTTCCCCTGCATGAGATTGACTAATCATAAGCAGGCAGCATCATGCAGTATAGAAAAGAACACATCCTCTTTTCCTCAGTGACCTCTGTAGCTGTGTAGAGATACAGCAGAGCTGTGTTATGTATCATTAAACACACTTCCAAATCTCATCTGAAGGCATTCAGTGTGGGGGAGGGTGGGAGCTGACTGCGCTGTAAGTTGAAACTGGAAGTGTTTGTAATGATACACAACTGCAGCTACTGTGTGAAGATACAATAGATAATCCAGGAGATTCCCATAGTTTTGTTTCATCTGCCCCTTTATGTCTGTATTTGTGAAGAAAAAAAAATTATGCTCATTACATTAATTATAGGTAGAGATATTATTATGGAGCACTTATGGAATCCTTATGGCTTGATATTATAGTTATGTAGATGCTCGGTGTACCGCAATATGATGACTACATGAGGCACTGTATACCACAGAAAAACCTCTGCATGCTTCCATTCCTCTGCAAAAGTACAGTACGATAAAATCATAGATTCATAATATGATTGTATGACCGAGCCCTAAGAACTAGAGATGAACAAATGTATTCAAATGAAATTGAATTCTCCTCGAAATTAATAAAAATTCATGTTCTCCTGAATATTGATTCTATGCAATTTGTTCCACCAAAATTCAGCAAAATGTGGCCGCAGTTGTTTTTTGTTTTGTATTTTTTACCATGTTCACTAAATGTTAAAACTGACCTGCCATTGTGATTCTCCAAGTCATTATGAATTTGTAGATACCAAACATATGTAGGTTCTTTTTTATTTAAATGGTGAAAAAAGAATCCAAAGTTTGTTTAAAAAAAAAAAATAATAATAATTGCACCATTTTCCGAGACCCGTAGCATCCCCATTTTTCAGGATCTGGGGCCAAGTGAGGGTTGTTTTTTTTGCGCCAAGCTGAAGTTTTTATTGATACAATTTTTATGTAGATCCAATGTTTTGATCGCCTGTTATTGCATTTTATTGCAATGTAGTAACGACCAAAAAAGCATAATTCTGGCGTTTTTAATTTTTCCTCGTTACGCTGTTTACCGATCGGATTAATTATTTTTATATATTGATTGATCGGGCGATTCTGAACGCGGTGATATTAAATATATGTATATTTGAGTTTTTTTAATGGTTTTATTTTGAATAGGGCAAAAGGGGGTGATTTAAACTTTTATATTTTTTATTTTTTAATATTTTTAAAAACATTTTTTTAACTTTTTGCTTGCTTTAGTAGTCTCCATGGGAGACTAGAAGCTGTAATTGTCTGATCGCCTCTGCTGCAAAGAGGCAATAAACACTTGCTATGAGTGCTGACCGCTGGGCGATCATAACCACAGGAGTCTCCTGCAGACCCAGGGTTGTTATGCCAACCCATCGGTGACCCGCGATCATGTGACGAGGTTGCTGATAGGAGGGGTTAGTGAAGCGCTTCCGGTAAGCGCGAGTTAAATGAGAGTTACATGCCGCTGTCAGAGATTGACAGCGGCATTTAATTATTAAACAGCCGTGGGTGGATGTGTTAGGGGCACATGACAGCTGTACAAATCAGCTGTCATGTGCCCGGAAAGGTGTGGGCTCAGTGCTGGCGCCCGCACCACAGGGAGCGACCCATCATGTGTCGTAATAGTACGGCACATGTCGGTAAGGGGTTAAATTTGTGTGATTTGTTAAATTTCAATCTTGGCAAATTTGATGATTTCTACTAAGAACTATAAAATATTTGCAATGCTAACCCTATTGTGATGAAAGCCGGCCGGTGGGTGCAGCTCTCTGGCGCCCCCTTACCTCTCAGGTCAGTCAAGGTACTGCACCTAGAGAAAGTAGTGCCAGGAAGCTGCAACCAGCGCAGGGAACACGGTAGAGTGTTCCCTTCAACGTCACTAAACAGCACAACTCGCTAGCGCCCTCTTAGCCTCAGGTCAGTCAAGGAACTGCACCTAGGATAAGCGGTCGCCAGAGAGACTGTCCTGTAACCTACTGGGTATCGGGGCCCTCTGTAGTGAGGGCGGTATATATATCTTCCTTGGCCGCGCCAGGAATATATATATCTGAACCTCCGACCGTCACTACCAGCCTTCCCCAATCCCCAGTTGGTATGCTGCCACCAGTCCCTATTTTAGATATACGCCCAGTCCGTGAATGGGCCTATATCGGGTCAGGAACCAACCCTGGGTAGCGTTTTTGGCTTGAGCCGAGCTCACACGGACGTGCGTTCGTTATGCAGAATAAAAGGCAGGCCCACAATTACTTGAGGTAATTGATTATAATAATACACTAGATACACGATATACAACTAAATATACACAGGTATAAGGTCAGGCTAAACTATACAACAATGGAATACAACACACAGAATCACCACAGCATATCAGTTACCGGTTTCTTGATTCTCTTGTGACGCAGGGAGAGGATTCTGCGATCGCAGGCACGGTTCTTTGTTACAGGCTGAGGCCTACCACCGCATGGTCAAACTGCTCCTCCCCTTGGTGGCCTCAGCTGGTGCTCAGATGTTCAGCACACCACTCTTGGGTCAAGACTGACTTATCTCTTGTCTGTCCTGCTATCTTACCTGCCCCGTCCCGCCCACTGCTGGTGAGGTCAGCTGGCTCAGTCTCCACCCTCAGGTCTAACTTCGATCAGAAGCCCAAATTCTATGGAACCCAATAACTTCTTCTGGGATGGTCTCATGATACCCCCAGGGGTTCCCATGGATTCGGGCCGCCGTAACCGACCTTTTGATATCAATTATGATACCATACGGTCCTCAGGAATGGCTCCGCGCTATATCTTGGCTTCCAGAGCACGTACAAACGTCTACCGCGGAGGCTTGTGTGCGCAATGGCTCCGGGACGCCGTGATATTTTTTTATTGGCCCATCCCATGCAACATGCGTGTACTTTTCATGTTTCTATATCTTATGCCTCCATGCTTGTGACAGACAAAGAAACTAGTCCTATGGGACAAATGGTCAGGTACAGATAGACGAAGCACCCCCCCCCTGCTGGCTGTGTTTCCTCTCGAAGTCTTTGAAGCTCCTAGCATTCAAGTGTTAAGTAGGCTTCTTATCTTACAGGAGCCTGGATGGGGGGAAACTATCTAGTTGACGTTTTAACAGAAGGTCCCAAGGGTGGGGGCTGCTGAAGTGTGGCCATCCCTGGATATGATTTATCATTACCAAGATGGCGGCTACAGGTTCATCACACCTCCCCCTATACGAGGGCGCGAGGGGGTAGCACATTCCTGTGTTCCCCCGTGCGTCCTTCTGCACCCTCCCCTTGCCGGGATAACCCGTCAGCGTTACCGTGGTCACGGCCTCTTCTGTGGCGAATGGAGAAGTGGTACTGCTGGAGAGCGAGGCTCCAGCGTAGCAACCTGCCATTCGACCCAGAGACCGTGTGTAACCAGCTGAGGGGGTTGTGGTCCGTCTCCACGGTGAAATGGCTCCCGTACAAGTAGGGCTGCAGACGCTGCAGGGCCCATACAATTGCCAGGCATTCTTTTTCCACCGTGGAGTAAGCCACCTCCCGGGGCAGTAGCTTCCTGCTCAGGTACAAGACAGGATGTTCCTGGCCTGTCGTGTTGACCTGACTTAGCACAGCACCGAGGCCAAAGTCACTGGCGTCGGTCTGTACCACAAACGGCCGGTCGAAGTCGGCAGCTTGCAGTACAGGGGAGCTACTTAGGGCGGCCTTGAGTGCCCCGAAAGCTGTCTCGCAGGCGACTGTCCAGTCGACTGCGACGGGCAGCTTCTTCTTGGTGAGGTCCGTCAGGGGCTTGGCCAGGGTGCTATAGTGTGGGACGAACCTCCTATAGTACCCGGCGGTCCCCAAGAAGGACATCACCTGCTTTTTGGTCCTAGGAGTGGGCCAGGATGCGATGGCATCCACTTTCCCCGGTTCTGGCTTCAGAACCCCCCCGCCTACCCGGTGACCCAGGTAGAGGACCTCACTCATGCCCAGCTGGCACTTTTCCGGCTTGATGGTCAAGCCTGCCCGGTGGATCCGACCGAGCACCTGCCGCAGGTGCTCTAGGTGATCCTCCCAAGTGGGACTGAAGACTGCAATATCGTCCAAGTACGCAGCCGCGTACCCTTCAAGTCCCTCAAGCAGCGTATTGACCATCCGCTGAAAAGTGGCAGGGGCATTCTTCATGCCGAATGGCATCACTGTGGACTCGTACAGTCCAAAAGGGGTGATAAAGGCAGAGCGTTCCCTTGCCGCGGGGGTCAGAGGAATCTGCCAGTACCCCCGGCTCAGATCCATGATGGTCAGGTACTTAGCCCCGGCCATCCGATCGAGCAGGTCATCGATGCGTGGTATGGGGAACGCATCGGTGGCCGTTACAGCGTTGAGCCCCCGGTAGTCCACGCAGAACCGTGTAGTTCGGTCCTTCTTTGGTACGAGGACTACAGGCGAGGCCCACGCGCTGCTGGATGCCTGGATCACCCCCAGCTTCAGCATCTCGTCTATCTCTTGGCGCATGTTTCCCTGCACCTCGAAAGAGACCCGATATGCTGAACGCCGGATCGGCGGGTGATCGCCAGTGTCCACGTCGTGGACAGCCATCTCAGTCCTTCCGGGCAGGCTGCTGAACAGCCCCCGGAAGGGGTGCAGGGTGGTCCCCAGCTGGGACCGTTGGTCCTCCGTGAGCTGGTGGCCAACCCCCACATCCTCGATGGACCCACCCGCCTTGGCTTGGGTGAGCAGATCCAGGAGGGTTTCTACCTCTCCTTCCTCGGGAAGGTTGCACACTGGGTGGGCAGTCGCTTCCCGCTCATGATGAGCCTTCATCATGTTCACGTGGAAGGCCTTCCTCCTTCCACGGGCGTGATCCAGGGTGACCAGATAGGTGACGGCATTGAGTTTCTGGTGCACGAAGTAGGGACCTTCCCAGGCTGCCTGAAGCTTGTTCTGTGGTACGGGGACCAGTACCCACACCTTTTGACCCACCTGGTAGGTCCTCTCACAAGCATTCTGGTCGTACCACCGCTTCTGGTCGGCCTGGGCCTGGGCCATATTGTCCTGCACCAGCTTTGCCAAGGCCATCATCCTGTCCCGGTGGCGCACGACATACTCGATGACCGACACCTCGGGGGTGGCCAAATCCCCTTCCCATGCTTCCTTCACCAGAGCCAGGGGGCCCCGTACCCGTCGCCCGTACAGGAGCTCAAAGGGGGAGAACCCCGTTGAGGCCTGCGGAACCTCCCGGTAAGCAAATAGGAGGTGTGGGAGGTAACGCTCCCAGTCTCTCCCGTGGGAGTCGACCAACATCTTAAGCATCTGCTTTAAGGTGCCATTGAACCGCTCACACAGGCCATTAGTCTGTGGGTGATACGGGCTGGCCACCAGATGTTGCACCTGCATTTGCTTACAGAGGGACTCCATCAGCCGCGACATGAACTGGGTCCCTCGGTCGGTGAGCATTTCTTGGGGGAAACCCACTCTGGAGAAGATCTCCAGTAAGGCGGTAGCCACCTTGTCGGCCCGAATGGACGACAAAGCTACCGCTTCCGGGTACCGGGTGGCATAGTCCACTACCGTGAGTATGAAGCATTTCCCGGAGTGGCTGGGAGTGGACAGAGGTCCAATAAGATCCACAGCGACCCTCGAGAAAGGCTCTTCGATGATTGGCAGAGTTACCAGTGGGGCTTTGGGGCGCGGCCCCGCCTTCCCCACCCTCTGACAGGTGTCACACGAACGGCAGTAGGCACCCACCGCGGCTCCCATCCCAGGCCAGTAGAAATGCTGAGCTATCCTGGCCTTGGTTTTAGCGATCCCTAGGTGTCCGGCCATCGGAATCTCGTGTGCGATCCGCAACAATTCCGCCCTGAACGGATAGGGTACCACTAACTGTCGGTCCCTGGGCCACGCCTCCGGTGAACCCTGCTGGACCGTTACCCGGTACAGCCGTCCCTGGTCCCAGACCACACGCTCGCAGTCTGACTCCATGGGAGGCTGTGCCGCCTGTTCCTTGAGAGCTTTCAGGCTGTCGTCTGCTTCCAACGCAGCCTGAAATTCCTGACTTGATGTGGCCAGAATCGACGAAACTGCCACATCCTCCGTCAGCCCCTCCGGGCATGTCACCTGGCCGCTGTCTGACCCGGCAGACACTTGGTCAGAAGTGGGGAAGCCGTCGGACCTCTGCAAGGCTCCTTGGGCTCCGGCGCTCCCACTCCTGGTGACAGCGGCTATGACCGCTGTGACCGTGGGTAGTGCCTGCTTCCCCTCTGTTTCTGACCAAGCCGCCCGATCAGGCAGGCTTCCTAGGCCTTTGGACATCTCGGATGTGGGGAACTCCTGCCCTGGGGTCTTACCTGGCGGCTCCTCTCTTGGGACACCCCCACCTCCCATGGCCTGTTCCTCCCCCTGCAGTGGGCCTATACTCAGCAGCCTGGATACCCCTGGGAGCCCTACACTGCCGGTAGCTGCCCCCCTCTCCATCCCTGAGCTTCCCTCTACAGAATCCTGCCCGCCCCCTCCCTCACCGGAGGACAAGAGGTCACGGCACGCCGGCTGAGCACCTCTGCGGGCATCCCCACACTCCCCACCTGCTTTCACTAACCCTGTTTGTGTTGTGTCTGTGCAGGTGTTACCCTCAGGTTTCACTCCCTCCTCCTCAGCAGGACACACACTACATACAACATGGTTGGCATTAGCAGCAGACAAATCAATACACTCTTGGGGGGCCGAACTTGGGGGTTCAGAGGGTACATACTGCGATACTAGACGCCCCAAGTCGGTCCCTAATAAAACATTTGCGGGAATATTTGGCGTTACTCCCACCTCCCGCATCCCCCTTCCGGCACCCCAGTCCAAATACACCATGGCAACGGGAAGTGCCGGCTCCACGCCTCCAACCCCGGAGACGGAAAGAGTCTTTCCTGGTACCAAGTCCTGGGGGGACACCACCTCAGGCCGTACCAGTGTTCGTTCAGCGCCCGTGTCCCGCAGTCCCATGACCGCAGAACGGCCTATGGTGACGGGTTGGATGTTGTCCAGGGACCTACCACCACCCCCTCCCACACACAAAACATTGGGCGCTCTCTGGGACTGGGATGGGGTCTTTTGGCGCTGGGGACACTCAGCCCTAAAGTGTCCTGGTTTGTTGCATAGATGACAACGTCTTACGTCTGGTCCTTGCCTGGAGAGGGCAACAGGGGGATACACCCCTTGTGTTCTAGGGGCCGGGGAAACAGGGGCATGACTGGGCTTACCCCCTCTCCAGGTGCTGCTGGCAGACTTCTTCAGCTCAGGCGCCCTGTTATTGGCATACTCGTCTGCCAGGGCGGCTGTAGCAGAAGCCCCTGTTGGTTTTCGGTCACGGAGGAACTGTCGGAGGTCCTCTGGGCAGTTCCACAAGAACTGCTCCGTGACGAACAGTTCCTGGACCTCCTGGCGGGTAGTAAGCGCTAGACCCGAGGTCCAGTGCTCTGCGGCTCTCAACAGCGCCCGCATATGATCGGTCCAGGTGTCCTTGGGGCCACGCAGCAGGCTCCGGAACTTCTGGCGGTACGACTCGGGAGTGAGGTTGTACTGCCGGATCAGGGCCCGCTTGATGCAGTCGTAGTTCTGTACCTCCCCGGCAGGTAAGTCCCCCAAGGCATCCAGGGACTTACCCCTCAAACGGGGGGTCAGGTATCTGGCCCACTGATCCCGGGCCAGATGGTGCTGAAGACAGGTCCGTTCAAATGCCACCAGAAAGGAGTCCAGGTCCCCATCCTTCTCCAGTAGAGGGAAGTCCTCAGCTCGGACTTTGGACGACTTGGTCTCCTGATGGGTTGGTTGCTCTAGCGGAAGCCCCCGCTGGGCCAGGTCCAGTTGGTGCTGGCGCTCCGCAGCTCGCTCTGCACGCTCCGCAACCTCCCGGCGCTCTGCAGCTTCACGCTCCGCAGCCTCCCGGCGCTCTGCAGCTTCACGCTCCGCAGCCTCCCGGCGCTCTGCAGCTTCACGCTCCGCAGCCCGCTCCGCAGCCCGCTCCGCAGCCCGCTCTGCACGCTCCTCCTCCGCTGCCTTCTCTGATGCTGCCAGGAGGGTTTTGTAGACGGCATCGCCATGAGACTGGAGACTTGCCATAGCCGCTTGTAAAAGGGCTTGTGATCTGGACAGGCTGGGCTGGGTAGGTGGTGGGCAGCCCACTGCGGGACCGTATACTGGGGACTGGCTCCCTGAGGTGCCCGGGCTGGACTCCTCCTCGCCATGAGTAACAATGTCCTCCCCTCCTGCCACACGGACCGTAGCATTAGCCTCCTGCAGGGTCTTGCTCCTGGTGCCGTCTGCCATCTTGGTAACCGACACCGCTGCAACCCTGAGTTTGCACACACCTTGTTATACTTTTAGCCTGACCGTCTAACGTTGGGCTGACCTTAAGACTCCAGCAGTGGAAGTTACCACTGGCAGTCTTTAGTGCCTGGGAGTAGGGGTCCCACAACACTATTATTCTGCAATCCCACCGCTCTGCCACCAACGTGATGAAAGCCGGCCGGTGGGTGCAGCTCTCTGGCGCCCCCTTACCTCTCAGGTCAGTCAAGGTACTGCACCTAGAGAAAGTAGTGCCAGGAAGCTGCAACCAGCGCAGGGAACACGGTAGAGTGTTCCCTTCAACGTCACTAAACAGCACAACTCGCTAGCGCCCTCTTAGCCTCAGGTCAGTCAAGGAACTGCACCTAGGATAAGCGGTCGCCAGAGAGACTGTCCTGTAACCTACTGGGTATCGGGGCCCTCTGTAGTGAGGGCGGTATATATATCTTCCTTGGCCGCGCCAGGAATATATATATCTGAACCTCCGACCGTCACTACCAGCCTTCCCCAATCCCCAGTTGGTATGCTGCCACCAGTCCCTATTTTAGATATACGCCCAGTCCGTGAATGGGCCTATATCGGGTCAGGAACCAACCCTGGGTAGCGTTTTTGGCTTGAGCCGAGCTCACACGGACGTGCGTTCGTTATGCAGAATAAAAGGCAGGCCCACAATTACTTGAGGTAATTGATTATAATAATACACTAGATACACGATATACAACTAAATATACACAGGTATAAGGTCAGGCTAAACTATACAACAATGGAATACAACACACAGAATCACCACAGCATATCAGTTACCGGTTTCTTGATTCTCTTGTGACGCAGGGAGAGGATTCTGCGATCGCAGGCACGGTTCTTTGTTACAGGCTGAGGCCTACCACCGCATGGTCAAACTGCTCCTCCCCTTGGTGGCCTCAGCTGGTGCTCAGATGTTCAGCACACCACTCTTGGGTCAAGACTGACTTATCTCTTGTCTGTCCTGCTATCTTACCTGCCCCGTCCCGCCCACTGCTGGTGAGGTCAGCTGGCTCAGTCTCCACCCTCAGGTCTAACTTCGATCAGAAGCCCAAATTCTATGGAACCCAATAACTTCTTCTGGGATGGTCTCATGATACCCCCAGGGGTTCCCATGGATTCGGGCCGCCGTAACCGACCTTTTGATATCAATTATGATACCATACGGTCCTCAGGAATGGCTCCGCGCTATATCTTGGCTTCCAGAGCACGTACAAACGTCTACCGCGGAGGCTTGTGTGCGCAATGGCTCCGGGACGCCGTGATATTTTTTTATTGGCCCATCCCATGCAACATGCGTGTACTTTTCATGTTTCTATATCTTATGCCTCCATGCTTGTGACAGACAAAGAAACTAGTCCTATGGGACAAATGGTCAGGTACAGATAGACGAAGCACCCCCCCCCTGCTGGCTGTGTTTCCTCTCGAAGTCTTTGAAGCTCCTAGCATTCAAGTGTTAAGTAGGCTTCTTATCTTACAGGAGCCTGGATGGGGGGAAACTATCTAGTTGACGTTTTAACAGAAGGTCCCAAGGGTGGGGGCTGCTGAAGTGTGGCCATCCCTGGATATGATTTATCATTACCAAGATGGCGGCTACAGGTTCATCACACCTATATTTCAAGTTTCACATTAATGATCGACTTCTTGGTATTACTTGATTCTTTAAATCACCTTACTTATAAAAGGATGGTGCTGTAAAAGACTCAGACACATAAGGATTATACTGAAACTAGTATAATGTAATATTAAATCAGGACAATATATGAGTAATTGTGTTTAAATAAGGACATAGCAACATTAGCACAGATCATTATGGTGACGCTTTTAAGCTATGTGCCCACGATGCAAAAATGCACCGGATTTTTTCTGAGCGTATCTGCATCTCCCCAGCAAAAAAAACGCATGCAGGTTTTATATGCGTCTTTTCTGCCAGGTAGAAGCGTTTGTGAAGCATTTTTAACATGCGATTTCGCATGCGTTTTGTCAAACGCTCTTCCAAGCGATTTTAGCATCACTTGGAAAAGTACTTGACAAGTTAGTAACACAAGATAAATCCATGCAACTGGCATGGATTTATGTTGTGTGACCAAGTTACGATGCTGCAAATACAAATGCAAATGCAGCATCAATAGTAAAAAAAAGAATAAAAATGTCCTCTACGGTGCGTCTGGTGTCTTCGGCGTGCTCTAAAAAGGACCTTCCATGACGTCATTTAGTCATGTGACAGGTCACGGGACCGCTGACGTCAGCGGTCGCATGACCATCACATGACTAAATGACGTCATTGAAGGTCCTTTTACACCACCGTGACCCGCCGGAGACACCGGACGCACCGTACAGGAGACCGGGGGCCATCAGAAGGTGAGTATAATGTTTTTCTTTATTTTAATTCTTTTTGAACTACAGGTACTATGGTACCCGGGTCTGGAGGAGAGTCTCCTCTTCTCCAGACCCGGGCATCATCCGCGCATTGAATCGCATAATATCCGCATGTGTACATGTAGACATGCAGATATTATGCAATTCAATGCAAGTTAATGGCGGCAATTTTGCCGCGATTCCGCACAATTATTGGTTGTGCTGTGGATTTTTACGCAATTACAATCCGCAGCGGAAATTTCCGCAGCATGTGCACAGCACATGCGGATTATCATTAGGAAACATGGCAGGCAGCTTAACAAGGGTTTTAAATACGTTTCCATGGCGGAAATGCCACCGAGGAAAAGCATTAAATCTGCATTGTGGGCACACAGCCTTACACTGAGAGAAACATCTTGGCAGTTATGTTACAAAATGGACAGTTTCTTATAATGAATACAGTCTTACAGTCTTAGAGCTTTGGTTCATGGCAATTAACAAGAACCACCTTGCAGTTTATCACACTCGGATCAGTCCACAGTTTTTATTGCAGGAAAACCACAAAGAATTCAAGATCCCAATGGAATTACACATGGATGCAGATCATATTAGCATAACATATGGACGCAGATCACAATGAAATTACATAGGTATACAGATCACAATGAAATTAAGACTCACTTTCAAGGCTGAAGTCTTAGTACAGGCCATATTCTTCCTCGCTATTTTAGGCCAGAGCTCCTGATCATCACAGGCATCAGCTGCTATCATTGTCTTAGGTCACTTAAAGGGTTATTCTGTTTCTGTTGTGTCTTGAGCAGCACACAACTCCCTACTTTCTTTCACTTTCTTGTTGCTGGGGTGGGGCATTCCTACTTTAGTGACAGTTGTGGCTCAGTATCTTTATACTACTGCTGAGCTTATGATACTGCAGCAAATTAATGGTCCGACATTGCTTGTCCTGAAAACTACACTGTTATAATATTTGCATGAGGAGATAACATTGAACAAGCAAGCAGTGGTTTGGAGAATTGCTCTGGAAAATGCTGATGCTGGAGGCTGGTGAGATTTTAGGACTGATAACAATGGCTCAGATGGATGTGCGCAGCTAGCTGCTATATAGAAATTAGTAGGCTGTACAAGGGTTACTGGTATCTCGGGAGTCAGCACCTCAGCCTGGAATGTAACTGCTGTGCATATAAAACCAGGCTCTGACGGTCGCTCTTCTTGGCAACAAGTTTTGCACTATGTACAATAAAAGCTTTCATTGAGTCTATCACCCCAAAATTTCATTTTAAAGTCGCTATACCATGATGCAGGAGAGTTAAGTGCTGGTTTATGGCGGAGACGGTATACGGGCAAAAATAATAGCGGCTGAGGACCGAGTATCGAGGGATAGCTGCTACTATGAGATTGCAGAAAGCCTCAGTGTACACAAGCCTAGATGGCAACATTTCCAGGACAAGCAGTCTGGAAGTGTGCCGTTTAGTGTTTAGGCCTGGGGGTGAGTGACTGGATATTTACGCTTGCATTCCAAGGCCTGGGGTAGGGACAGCTGAACGCTGCCTGGGACAAGGAATTGGACATGGTTGCTGATGGTGCTTGGAGTGTGCAATGACAGGTGCTGGGAAGAAGGCATCTGCACCTGCGTCATGGACAGGGAATTGGCAAGCACGTAGCACAGTGTAAGAGGCAGTGGTGTCACCCGCAGATACTGATTGTTTGGCCCACCTAGTTGAGTGCTTTATTGACATGTACCTGATCATGCTGGTGGTGGTCAGGCTGGTAGTGGTCAAGCCCATGCTGATGTTGGTACAGCACAGGCTGCAAATTTTGCAAATGAATATTTTTTTTTTCATTTACACTTTCTATAAAAATGCACCCGACTGGGCAACACCTAACTCTTGGCCTGGGAACTTCACACGTGTGGGTGCTCTGACTAACAGTTGCCTGCCTTCTCTCTCTGGCTATACCACTGCCTCTTCCTGCCTGTTGCATTGCCACAGATTCCATCCCCTTTGTGCTGCTGGCCTCATTCTGCATTGCACCGTCCCTGAGAAACACAGTAGCCCACATATTGAGATTCAAAATAGGGTGGTGTGGATAAATAGCCACTCACACCCCATATCTGTGTCGCCAACTTGAACAAAATATATGTAAACAGGAGAAGAATTAAGTATATTGGCATACAAAAGTTTGTTAGAGATTCGTATAAAATTCCATTAATAAATAGCAAAAAGGTATATATCATAAGGTGCAGACATACAGATCCGAGGAAACCCCGCTAGGGTAATATAGATAAATACAAGAAATAGCAAGGATATCATGAATAATACAAAAACACAAAAATTACAAAAATAGCACAGATATCCGCCTAAAAGGAGGAGACAAAAAGAGGTGGTATACATGGACGAAGAACATGGCACTTAGTGTGTGGGGATCATGTATACCGTCCCTGGTTGAGTCAGTGACTTCCACTTCCACACTCTGGTCCTCCTGAGTTGTTGACTTAGCAACATAATTTGTTGGCAACTGTGTCTCATCATCATCTACCTCTTGAGACACTATTGCCGTCATCTTCTTTTAACCGTGGTTGCTCAAATATTTGAGCATCCTTACACCCGAGCTCCTCATGTCCCTCTTGAAACGTGCTGGGCGAGTGGACAGAATCAATAAATGGAAATGTAAAGAGCTCCTCGGAGTGTGGGATCACTTGTCTCCTGGGACTCTCCATGGTGAGAGGATGTTATGATCGCTACATGTACTAAGGAAAGATAAGGGAAAACTGTCCCTACAGTAAAACAAAGCTGAATCCCTACGATGTAGCGGGCTGCCTGTTCCTAGCGAACAAACCCGCCTTAGTCCTCTGCTAGTCTGAACGAAGACCTATAGCATAAGGGGAGGGGTCCCTAAAAGAACTAAGGACTGGGACAAAAATGGGACACCTCCTAAACAGAGAAGTTGTTGCAGAACACAAAAAGACAAACAGACAAAAAAGTACTAGAGGTCCCAGAAGGACAAAATGAACTGACAGAGAAAGGCACAGAAGCACCTGGCTAGAGAAACAGTCAAACACTGATTCCAGCACAGCCAAAAGGGCAGAGCTGGAATATAAAGGCAGATGGTCACGTGACCGCAAAACACAAGATGGAAAAAAACAGGAGGGTTCTAACAGTACCCCCCCTTTTATGAGTATCCTCCGGATCCTCCAGGCTCAGGCCTATCCGGAAACCTCTTTTGGAAAGCTAAAGGAGCAGAAACATCATCCGTCCTTACCCAGGAGTTGTCTTCGGGACCGAAAACCCTTCCAGGAGACAAGATACTGTATTCTCCCTCTATGCCATCTAGAATTCAAGATATGAGAAATTTCATATTCGCCGTCTTCCACCACAGGAGGAACTGTGACAGTGACGTCCCTATCTGATACATCAGCTTTTTTCAACAAGGAAACTTGAAACACAGGATTATTCTTCCAGGAAGTAGGGACATCCAACCTAACAGCAGATGGGTTAACAACCTGAAGCACCTTAAATGGACCCACAAACTTAGGACCAACTTAATAAATGGAACCAAATGACACATCTTACTAAAATGGTCCACGACCACCCAGATGACAGTAAAACCCTCGGACACAGGAAGATCAGTAATAAAATCCATTGTGAGATGCGTCCGAGGCACACTAGGAACCTCCAGAGGGCAAAGCAACCCCGCAGCAGGAGTATGTGAAGCCTTTGACCTAGCATACAAAGTACATTGACGCACCCACTCGATGACCTACTTCTGCCATCCAATCCACCAAAAACTGCGACTGATAAGCCTCTTAGTCTCCGAAATTCCTTCATGACCTGCCAACCGAGACTCATGACACTCCACAAACAAATCTCTCCTAAAGGCTCTAGGCACGAATAACCTCCCATGGGGAGTGTTAGATGGAGCATCATCTTGAGCTTTCTGAATCCCATTCTGCAAAACGGAGTCCAATGCCGCCACCACAACTCCTTTCTGTAAAATGCTCTCCTCCTCCTCGGCACCGAACGTAGGAGAGAAGCTGCGAGATAAAGCTTCGGCTTTAACATTCTTAGTTCCAGGGATATAGGTAACAGAAAAATGAAACCGAGAAAAAAAAGTGCCCACCTAGCTTGACGGGCATTCAAGCGCTTGGCAGCATCCAGATAGATCAAATTCTTATGATCTGTGAAAACCTGAATAGGAAATCTAGCGCCTTGCGAAAAATGACACCAATGTTCAAACGCGAGTTTAATAGCCAGCAACTCCCGATTTCCAACATCATAATTCAGTTCGGCTTCCGAAAACTTTTTCGAAAAGAAGGCACAAGGATGTACTGCATCCTTGTTCTCCTGAGACAAAACTGCTTCGACCCCCACCGATGAAGCATCGACCTCGACCAAAAAAGGCTTGGTCTCATCAGGCTGCATAAGGATAGGGGCAGAACTGAATCTCTCTTTGAGATACTCAAATGCTTCAATGGCCTCAGTAGTCCACTGGACCGTATTCGCACCTATCCTGGTGAGATTGGTCAGAGGCTTAACAATTACAGAAAAATTCTTAATGAATTTCCTGTAATAATTGGCAAAACCCAAAAATCTCTGTATTGGTTTCAAACCAATAGGCTTAAGCCATTCCTGCACAGCCTGAACCTTCACAGGGTCCATCTCAAAGCCCTCGCTGGAGACAATGTAGCCCAAAAAACTAATTTTCTGCACAGCAAACTCACGTTTCTCCAGCTTAGCAAAGAGTGAATTATCACTCAATAACTGCAAAACTTCACGTACACTCTGCCAATGGGACTCTAGATCTGGTGAATAAATCAAAATGTCATCCAAATACACAACCACATTCTTACCAATCAAAGGTCTCAGGATGTCATTAATAAGGTTCTGAAAAAATGCTGGTCCATTGGTAAGACCAAAAGGCATCACCAGATTCTCAAAATGACCTACAGGAGTGTTAAAAGCAGTTTTCCATTCATCACCCTCCTTCACTCGTAACAAATTGTATGCCCCCCGGAGATCAATTTTAGAGAACCACTTGGCCCCCACCAACTGGTTAAACAAGTCAGGAATTAACGGCAATGGGTAGGAATTGCGTATCGTAATCTTATTAATTTCACGAAAATCCAGACATGGACGTAAACCCCCGTCCTTTTTTAAAAAAAGAAAAACCCAACTGCCACAGGCGACTTAGAAGGTCTAATGTGACCAGCAGCCAGGCTCGTCTATATGTACTCCTACAAGGCCTTTCTTTCAGGAATAGTCAGATTAAACAAGCGACTCTTGGGAAGAGTAGCTCCAGGAACAAACTCAATGGCGCAATCATAATCCATATGAGGAGGTGTTTTGCCAAGTTTTTAACACTAAGGTTCGGATACGGCTTTAAAGAAGGCAACCCTTTGCGATATAACGCAATTTTATTTAAAATGGTTGATTTAAAAGGTAAAATACATAATTAAAGGAATAGTAAGATATGAGGATATTGCATACACTTTTGTAAATGTTATAATACAAAGGTTAAGTACATATATATATATATACTCACTTCATCACAAAGGAGCTTTTAAACATCATCCGTCTGGAAGATCAGAGAAGCAGTTTCACCAAGACAGAGAAACCCCTGGAAGTCTTCACAACACTGCATGGTCAGGTACATACAACACTACACATCAGTGCAGGTACAACTTATGGCTTCTTCGTCTAGGAGTTTATGAGCATCATCTGTCTAATTGACAGAGAACCCCTAAGAAGTCTACACAAGAAGGCTTCTGTCTGTAAAGGCCCCGTCACACATAACGAGATCGCTAGCGAGATCGCTGATGAGTCACGGTTTGGTGACGCAATAGCGATCTCGCTAGCGATCTCGTTATGTCTGACAGGTAGCAACGATCAGGCCCCTGCTGTGAGATCGCTGATCGTTACAAAGCTTCCTGGACCATTCCTGGGTCGTTGCGCTCCCGCTGGGCAGTGTGCATCGCTGTATTTGACACCTTGTCAACGAGCTCGCTAGCGATTCAGAACTGAGACACATTGAGGTGCATAAATTGGACTTTTCTGCGTTCATCGTCCCTGATTGGTGGTCGCTACTGCGTCCTTGTTTTTCAGATCCCACCAGCGTTCTCCGGCTGTGACTCCACTTTGAACAAATCAGACATCTTTAGCGAAGTAGGTATTGTTTGGGGTCTCAAATGAGTTTCCATTTTTAATTCATTTATAGGACATCTACCAATTATCTGCTATCATTGCTCTTCAGGGAGGGAGGGAGGGCTTGGCTTCTATCTGTATATATATGCTTTTGCATGGGCAGATATTTTAGGGGTCTCGTGCACACACACCCACACAGCACGTTTTCTGACACGCTGTCGTGGCCAACCGCTTCAGAGTTTTTCATACGCCAATTAACATGAAGCTTAAATCAATACACTGTTCTTTTGGCCTGTTGCACGCTTCAAAACTTTCTTCGTCGACGTGATGCAATTACGTACTGTCCGCCTGGCTTTGTGGACTCTGTGGACCGAGCCAATGGGGAAGTGGAGCTCGGTGAATAGCGTGCAAACGATCCTGCAATTGCAGGCCTTCAACCAGTGGGACATGGCAGAAACACCCATGATGCGAAGACCTGCCGCGACAACTGCTGCCAGTATTTTAACGGTCCTGGTGCCCCGTCACACATAACGAGATCGCTAACGAGATCGCTATTGAAGCCAAGCCCTCCCTCCCTGAAGAGCAATGATAGCAGATAATTGGTAGATGTCCTATAAATGAATTAAAAATGGAAACTCATTTGAGACCCCAAACAATACCTACTTCGCTAAAGATGTCTGATTTGTTCAAAGTGGAGTCACAGCCGGAGAACGCTGGTGGGATCTGAAAAAAACAAGGACGCAGTAGCGACCACCAATCAGGGACGATGAACGCAGAAAAGTCCAATTTATGCACCTCAATGTGTCTCAGTTCTGAATCGCTAGCGAGGTCGTTGACAAGGTGTCAAATACAGCGATGCACACTGCCCAGCGGGAGCGCAACGACCCAGGAATGGTCCAGGAAGCTTTGTAACGATCAGCGATCTCACAGCAGGGGCCTGATCGTTGCTACCTGTCAGACATAACGAGATCGCTAGCGAGATCGCTATTGCGTCACCAAACCGTGACTCATCAGCGATCTCGCTAGCGATCTCGTTATGTGTGACGGGGCCTTAAGTATGATTCGTCGATAATACCGAATTGGCCAGGTTCTGTAATCTCGAGAAGTTTACTTATAAACATTGTTTTAGACAATAGATCTGTGTATTTCTCATGGAACATAATGGTAAGTGTACACAAATTATTTGAATCAGTATTTTGGTTACAATAACACTATTTGTCAAAGCAAATATCACAGTGGTCGCTTTTGTACAAATCAAGATAATGAATCTTTGAAACACACAACTTCATAGACCATAGAACAGTTAACATTGTCTTACTGCATTGACACATAGCAAACACTTTGTGGATAGCATGCATCAAGGACAGTTCATGTGAAAAAAACATTTTCTCAGTATCAGAGTATATCAATATTACACTGTAGTATATTGCAATATTATAGTGCTTGGATTCAGACAACCATATTTGCAATATAGGAGGTAAAACTTGCGACTCCTCCTCTGAAATAAACCCTCGAAAAATCTTGAATAGGTACGGGAAATTCCCCTTTTTCCACAGCCGCAATGCGAACATTACAACATTTATCATAGCACTTCGGACTCCAAGACTTAATCACATTAGTAGACCAGTCCAGCAAAGGATTTTGCAGTTTTAACCAAGGCAATCCTAGAACGACCGGAGAGGGTAAATTATCTAATACAACCAAGTCCAAAATTTCTTGGTGAACTCCATTGATAGTGAGGGGAAATGCAGCAACCTTGTGAGTAATAAATTTCAAGGGAGTGTTATCAATTGCAATCACAGAAATAGGTGATGACAAAGGTTTGGATTTCAATTTAAGGTCTTCCAAAAACCCTTTATCAATCACATTAAGTGTAGTGTTGAGCGAGCACTAAAATGTTCGGGTGCTCGAAGCTCGGGCCGAGCTCGCCGTGATACTCGGGTGCTCGAACCGAGCAACGAGCCCAATGTTAGTCTATGGGTGACCCGAGCATTTTTGCGGCGGCACCCCCGGCAGTCTGTAGAAAGCCTAAAAAGTGCCCAAAATGATAGTGACAGTGCTCAAATGACATGGGGACAGCATGAGGATCGCCCCAGGAAGCATTTCTAACCCCCAGGTCACTTCTGTCAACAACGTGGCCAGAGATATTAAGCCACTTTTAAGGGCTCACAATAAAATGTTCAAAAACTAAACTGAAACTGCTTTACTGTGAAATATGTTAAGGAAGTTCCTTTCCAGGGTAAAGACTTGTGTATAAGGTAAAATAAATAACCAAAAAAAAAAATACTCCTCCACACCTTGGGCTATGTTCACAAGTAGCATTTTTTATGCGTTTTTGCACTTTTGTATTGCTTTCAACCGTGACAAATACATTCACTGGGAAATGTAATTTTAACATTTTACAACCTTATCTGGCCATGTGCTGTGTGACACATGCATACAGTGCTGAAAAGACATGAGAACAGCATGGGGAAGAGCCCTGGAAGCATCTCTGACACAAAGGTCACTGCCTAAAAGTGTGCCCATCAGCAGTGATCCTTGCCGCATCAGAAGATGCAGACTTGCAACTATCCCCGTGCAAGTCCTTGTCCTAGGGCAGTGTTCAATTGTACCTCCCCCATTCCTTGCAATGCAAGCGCAAGTATGCAGCCAACCACCCGCCCACCCACCCGAAGGCTGCAATACTATACTGCTAGCTTTCACTTGAAATGGGGCCTTTTAGTTTGGAGGAGGCCGAAGCTGGCCACTACCTCATGGCTGCTTCAGCAGCGAGTTATCCATACTCAGTCCCCAGCTGCCCGGCGGCTGGGTGTCCACGCTCGGTCCCCAGCCATAAAAGGTCCCCAGCCACCCATATTTCTCCTCTGAACTTACCCCACACTTTTCTTAGCCTGTGGTGGGCCCTGGCTTCTCCATCAGGGGAGTTGAGAGTGCCAAGGTGAGGAGCATGATGATGATGATAGAAGTTAGCATCTGCTTTGTTTTCTTTTAATGCAAGCATAAGTGTGCAGCCTGCCACCCACCCACCCACCCCCAGGCTGCATTACCATACTGCTAGCTTGCACTTGAAATGGGGCCCTTTAGTTTGGAGGAGGCCGAAGCTGGCCACTACCTCATGGCTGCTTCTGCAACGAGGTATCCATACTCAGTCCTCAGCCGCCTGGCGGCCGGGTGTCCACGCTCGGTCCCCAGCCGCCAAGGGACGGCCGGGTGTCCATACTCGGTCCCCAGCCGCCCCGCGGCCGGGTGTCCACACACGGTCCCCAGCCGCCTGGGGGGGCCGGGTGTCCATAAACGGTCCCCACCTGCCCCTATTTCTCCTGTCACCTTCCCACACACATTTCTTAGCCTGGCCTGCTTTAGGGCAGCATTCGACGACCCCACCAGAGTATCAGACTCTTCCGGTGGGCCCTGGCTACTCCATCAGGGGAGTTGAGAGTGCCAGGTGAGGAGCATGATGATGATGATAGAAGTTAGCATCTGCTTTGCTTTCTTGGAATGTAAGCGTATGTATGTAGTAGAGGCTAGGCCTGAGGTGGTCAGCGTTTTGGCGCATATCCTAGCTCCTCCGAGGATTGCTGGATGTTTTCCTGCTACTATCCCAGTTCTATGACTCCCGTTAAAACAAAGCTTCAGGTGATAAAAGATGGATGAGGTGGTGGCAAAGGAGAAAGAGCAGGAGGAACAGGGACCATTCACATCAATATCAGGCCAGTCAACCACATATGTCTTGTAGGATATGTTTCTGTAACAAAAGTAGCGGTTTGGCTACACAGTTATAGGGCATACAGTGAGTGTAATGCCTACCAAAAATTTCGAGGCACTCCAATGCCCCTTGGAAATGACATGGAGGTCAGAGGGCCTTAACTAAACCGTTTTTTCCATTTATAGCAACTGGGTCTCCTGTACACTGTTGGCCTAAGCAGTGAATGGAAGGCTTTCCAAAAATTATGAGGAACTGCAATGCCCCTTGAAACAGATGTGGATTACAGCGTACTAAAAACCTTCTACCTATTATTAGGGAGTGGGTCTCCCTTAGTTTTCGCCTTTGCATTGAAAAGCAAAAGCTGACTAAAATTAGGAGGAAATGCAATGCTCGTTGGAAGAGTCGTTGAGGTTAGAGGTAATTAATAACAACATTTCAATGCCCCTTGGAAGAGCTGTGGAGTTCAGAGTGGTTTAAGAAGATGCTTTTAATGCCCCTTTGAAGAGAAGTGGAGGTCCCAGTAGCTTAACAAGACGGTTTTAATGCCCCTTGCAAGAGCCATACAGAACAGCATGTTAAAAACATTATTCCCATTATTGGGGAGTGGGTCTCCCATAGTCTTTGCTTATGCCTTCCAAGCAAAAGCTGCCAAAAATAAGAACGGAGGAACTTTCAATAATAGCAACACGGACCACAGTCACCCTGGTGGTATAGTGGTGGTGGAGGCTGAGGATAAGGAGAAGAACATAAAATAGCCGAAATGAGGAAGCGTATACCCATGTGTGGGTGTGAAGCGGTGCATGTGAATACACCTCCCGAAATAACACAGTGGATTTGAGTTTATGTTACTCTGCTGTCATTTGGTGGTGATGAGAAGTCTGGCCCAATCCAGCCCTTGTTCATTTTGATAAGGGTCAGCTTGTCAGCGTTGTCAGTTGACAGGCGAGTGCGCTTATCAGTTATAATTCCCCCAGTGGCACTAAAAACACGCTCCGATAACACGCTAGCGGCAGGGCAGGCCAGGACCTCCAAGGCATACAGAGCGAGTTCATTCCAAGTGTCCAACTTGGATACCCAATAATTAAAAGGCACAGAGGAATCACGGAGGATGCTGGTACGGTCGGCAAGGTACTCCCTCACCATCTTTTGAAACTTTCCACTCCTTGTGAGAGTACCCCGCGCCTCAGGGTCTGTCCGAAGGGAGGGTCTGAGAAAACTGTCCCAGAACGTTGACAGTGTTCCCCTGCCTCTGCTGGATTAAAGGTGCGTCTCTCTCGCATGTACGCCTTGGTTGGGCAACGAACTGTGACTTCTGCCGCTAGCGTGTTCAGATGGGAATTTTTTTAACAGTTCTGCAGCAAGGGCCTTCTGGTACTGCCCCATTTTTGTAGACCTCTCCACCTCAGGAATAAGAGAGTGAAAGTTATCCTTGTAGCGAGGGTCTAAAAGTGTCACCAACCAGTAATGACTGTCACCCAACATTTTGACAACGGGAGGGTCACGATTAAGGCAGCGTAACATAAAGTCAGCCATGCGTGCCAAACTGGTAACGGGCAAGACTTCCGTGTCCTCACCAAGATGACGACTGACTATGCTCTCCTCCTCCTCCTCCTCCTCCTCCCCCCTATCCTCAGGCCACCCACGCTGAACCGACGGTATGACAGTTGTACAGGTACTACCGTCTACAGCGCATGATACAAGCTCCTGTTCTTCCTCCTCCTCCTCTCCCTCATTGTCCCCCAATGCACGTTGGGATGAGATGAGGATGGGCTGTGTGTAATCGACCGCTACGGCTTCTTGATCCATCTCATCATACTCTGGCTGCAATGCCTCCTCTTTAATTCTCTGCAGAGAGCGTTGCAAAAGACAGACAAGTGGAATGCTGCCGCTAATGATGGCGTCATCGCCACTCACCATCTTGGTGGACTCCTCAAAGTTTGTTAAGATGGTACATATGTCAGACATCCAGGTCCACTCCTGAGGTCTTATGTGTGGAGTCTGACCTGAATATCGACGGCCTTGTTGCAGCTGGTACTCCACAACTGCTCTCTTCTGCTCACAAATCTTTTGCAACATGTGGAGGGTAGAGTTCCAACGTGTGGGGACATCACACACCAGTTCGTGTGACGGAAGCTGCAAAAGCTGCTGCAACACAGCAAGGGCGGCGGAAGCTGTAGCCGACTTGCGAAAATGAGCTGACAGGCGGCGTACTTTGACGAGCAGATCTGGGAACTCGGGGTACAATTTAAGAAACCTCTGAAACACGAGGTTAAGCACATGAGCCAGGCATGGTATGTGTGTGATCTCGCCTCGCCTCAGAGCCGCCACCAGGTTACGGCCATTGTCTCACACCACCATGCCTGGATGTAGGTTCAGCGGTCTCAGCCACATATCTACCTGCTCTTTCACAGCTGTCCACAACTCACAAGCAGTGTGAGGTTTCTCACCTAAGCTTATGAGTTTCAGCACAGCCTGTTGCCGCTTGGCAGATGTTTTGGGACACGTGCTTGTGTAGTGCGGGGATGGCACACCGGGCAAAATAGTGTCGGCTGGGGACTGAGTACCGAGGGACGGCCACCGCAATAAGGTTGCAGAAGGATTTTGTCTCCACCAGCCTAAAAGGCAGCATTTCCAACGCAAGCACTCATGAAATGTGCGAATTTAGGACTGTGGCCTGTGGGGCGTTAGCTGCGAATTTCTCCTTTCGTTCAAAGGTCTGTGATATGGACAAATGAACGCTGCGGTGGGACGTGGACGTGGACGTTGATGCTGCTTCTTGAGAAACTACCATAACAAGTGAAGACTGAGAGGAGGGGGCATCTTTGCATGCAGTATGGACAGGGGATTGCCTTGCACACATAACAGGGGGTTCTATTGCATGCACAACAGCAGAAGAAGCAATGGTGACACCCGCTGACACTGGTCGTGGACCCTGGGGTTCGCCCCACAAAGTCGAGTGCTTTGCTGCCATGTGCCTGATCATGCTGGTGGTGGTCTGGCTGGTAGTTTTGTCACCCCTGCTGATGCTGGCATGGCAGGTGGTACAAATGGCCTTTTTGGGGTTATCAGCAGAGTCTTTAAAAAAATTCCAGACTCTGGAAGACCCACAGGTTGTACTAGCAACGTCCCTCATGTTGGTGTTACGGGGAACTGTTGCCTGCCTACTGTGTGTAACCACCACACTGCTTCTTCCTGCCTGTTGGGTTACTCTGCCTCCCTCACCCTGTGTGCTGCTGGCCTCGCTCTGTATGTCCTCCTGCCACGTTGGGTCAACTACTAGATCATCCACCACCTTCTCCTTTTCCACTTGCACACCACGATCCTCTTCCGCACTTCCTGGCAATTGTGTCTCGTCATCGTCCACCTCTTGTGACAAATTGCCAGCGTCGACTTCCTGTGGCCGTGGCTGTTAAAATATTTGGGCATCGCTACATGGGATCTCCTCTTCCACCACTTCAAGCGGAGCAGGCGAGGGGCACAAATGTGGAAATGGACCAGTGAACAGCTCTTCAGAGTGTCCAAGTGTGGGATCAGTTGCTGTCTGACGACACTCGGCATGGTGGGAGGAAGGAGTATCAGGATGAGGAGGAGTATGCGGTCGAGACTCACGGCTACTAAGATTTGACCGTGTGGAAGACAGACCGGAGGTGGTGGTGCCCAGGTAACTGGAAGTATTATCTGCTATCCAATTAATAACCTGTTCACACTGATCAGTTCGCAATACTGGTGTTGTTCTGTGCTTCCTTAGTAATTCGGTCAAGAAGTTAAAACGAGAAGATGTGGCTGTTGGTTGTGGCACATTTTTACCTTGGCCACGGCCCAGTCCTCTGCACGCACCATCACCAGAACGTCCAGTACCACGTCCCTTGCCACGCGCCTTGCCCAATGTAAAGGAAGTAAAATAGCTTACACTCGCACTATCAATGGAAAAAGGGTAATAAAAAGTAGATTAGAACCGTGGAAGAGGAAAACCACAGTTCTATTTCTCTGGCCTACACCCGACACTTTTAAACAATCTGAACAATCAGGGAGAAACTATTACTGTTTTTCTTTACGGAAAAAATAATAAAAGCTGGATAATAGAGATTTTTTACCGTGGAACGGCAAAACCACAGTTATAATTTACTGGTGTATACCAGACTTTTTTAAATATATATATTTGCGGCTGAACAGTGAGCGACACACTCAAACTGTTTTTTTTAGATACAAATGGCCCAAAAGTGGATAATACAGAGGTTTGAACCGTGGAACAGCAAAACCACACTTCTGTTTCTCTGGCCTATACCCGACTATTTTCAACAGATATATTTGTGTCTGAAAAATGAGGGAGACACTATTGGTTTTTTGTTTACGGCAAAAAATGCCAAACGCAGGATAATAGAGGTTTTTTTTGCCGTGTAACAGCAAAACCACAGTTATAATTTACTGGTATATAACAGACTTTTTTAAATATATATATTTGCGGCTGAACAGTGAGCGACACACTCGAACTGTTTTTTTTTAGATACAAATGACCCAAAAGTGGATAATACAGAGGTTTGAACCATGGAATTGCAAAACCACACTTCTGTTTCTCTGGCCTACACCAGACTATTTTCAACAGATATATTGGTGTCTGAAAAATCAGGGAAACACTATTAGTATTTTAAATAGGGCAAAAAATGCCAAAAGCAGGATAATAGATATTTTTTTACCGTGGAACAGCAAAACCACAGTTATAATTTACTGGTGTATAGCAGACTTTTTTAAATATATATATTTGCGGCTGAACAGTGAGCGACATACTCAAACTGTTTTTTTTTAGATACAAATGACCCAAAAGGGATAATACAGAGGTTTGAACCGTGGAACTGCAAAACCACACTTCTGTTTCTCTGGCCTATACCAGGCTATTTTCAACAGATATATTTGTGTCTGAAAAATCAGGGAGACACTATTAGTTTTTTTTTTACGGCAAAAAATACCAAAAGCAGGATAATAGAGATTTTTTATCGTGGAGTAGCAAAACCACAGTTATAATTTACTGGTGTATTCCAGACTTTTTAAAATGTATATATTTGCGGCTGAACAGTGAGCGACACACTCAAACTATTTTTTTTTAGATACAAATGGCCCAAAAGTGGATAATACAGAAGTTTGAACCATGGAACTGCAAAACCACACCTATGTTTCTCTGGCCTACACCAGACTATTTTCAACAGATATATTTGTGTCTGAAAAATCAGGGAGACACTATTAGTTTTTTTTTAACGGCAAAAAATGCCAAAAGCAGGATAATAGAGATTTTTTACCGTGGAACAGCAAAATCACAGTTGTAATTTACTGGTGTATAACAGACTTTTTTAAATATATATATGTGCGGCTGAGCATTGAGCGACACACTCAAACTGTTTTTTTTTTTAGATACAAATGACCCAAAAGTGGATAATACAGAGGTTTGAACCGTGGAACTGCAAAACCACGCTTCTGTTTCTCTGGCCTACACCAGACTATTTTCAACAGATATATTTTTGTCTGAAAAATCAGGGAGACACTATTAGTTTTTTTTTACGGCAAAAAATGCCAAAAGCAGGATAATAGAGATTTTTTTACCGTGAAACAACAAAACCACAGTTGTAATTTACTGGTGTATACCAGACTTTTTTAAATATATATATTTGCTGCTGAACAGTGAGCGACACACTCAAACTGTGTTTTTTTTTAGATACAAATGACCCAAAAGTGGATAATACAGAGGTTTGAACCGTGGAACTGCAAAACCACACTTCTGTTTCTCTGGCCTATACCAGACTATTTTCAAAAGTTATATTTGTGTCTGAAAAATCAGGGAGACACTATTACTTTTTTTTTACGGCAAAAAATGCCAAAAGCAGGATAAAGAGATTTTTTATCGTGGAGCAGCAAAACCACAGTTATAATTTACTGGTGTATACCAGACTTTTTTAAATTTATATATTTGCGGGTGAACAGTGAGCGACACACTCAAACTATTTTTTTTTAGATACAAATGGCCCAAAAGTGGATAATACAGAGGTTTGAACCGTTGAACTGCAAAACCACACTTCTGTTTCTCTGGCCTACACCAGAGCATTTTCAAAAGATATATTTGTGTCTGAAAAATCAAGGAGACACTACTAGTTTTTTTTTTACGGCAAAAAATGCCAAAAGCAGGATAATAGAGATTTTTTACCTTGGAACAGCAAAATCACAGTTATAATTTTCTGGTGTATACCAGACTTTTTAAAATATATATAATTGCGGCTGAACATTGAGTGACACACTCAAACTGTTTTTTTTTTAAACAAATGACCCAAAAGTGGATAATACAGAGGTTTGAACAGTGGAACTGCAAAACAACACTTCTGTTTCTCTGGCCTACACCAGACTATTTTCAACAGATATATTTGTGTCTGAAAAATCAGGGAGACACTATTAGTTTTTTTTTTACGGCAAAAAATGCCAAAAGCAGGATAATAGAGATTTTTTTACCATGGAACAACAAAACCACAGTTGTAATTTACTGGTGTATACCAGACTTTTTTAAATATATATATTTGCGGCTGAACAGTGAGCGACACACTCAAACTGTGTTTTTTTTAGATACAAATGGCCCAAAAGTGGATAATACAGAGGTTTGAACCGTGGAACTGCAAAACCACACTTTTGTTTCTCTGGCCTACACCAGACTATTTTCAACAGATATATTTGTGTCTGAAAAATCAGGGAGACACTATTAGTATTTTAAATAGGGCAAAAAATGCCAAAAGCAGGATAATAGAGATTTTTTACCGTGGAACAGCAAAACCACAGTTATAATTTACTGGTGTATACCAGACTTTTTTAAATATATATATTTGCAGCTGAACAGTGAGCGACACACTCAAACTATTTTTATTTAGATACAATTGGCCCAAAAGTGGATAATACAGAGGTTTGAACCATGGAACTGCAAAACCACACGTTTTTTTCTCTGGCCTACACCAGACTATTTTCAACAGATATATTTGTGTCTGAAAAATCAGGGAGACACTATTAGTTTTTTTTTTTTATGGCAAAAAATGCCAAAAGCAGGATAATAGATATTTTTTTACCGTGGAACAGCAAAACCACAGTTAAAATTTACTGGTGTATACCAGACTTTTTTAAATATATATATTTGCGGCTGAACAGTGAGCGACATACTCAAACTATTTTTTTTTAGATACAAATGGCCCAAAAGTGGATAATACAGAAGTTTGAACCGTGGAACTGCAAAACCACACTTCTGTTTCTCTGGCCTACACCAGTCTATTTTCAACAGATATATTTGTGTCTGAAAAATCAGGGAGACACTATTAGTTTTTTTTTTACGGCAAAAAATGCCAAAAGCAGGATAATAGAGATTTTTTACCGTGGAACAGCAAAATCACAGTTATAATTTAATGGTGTATACCAGACTTTTTTAAATATATATATTTGCGGCTGAGCATTGAGCGACACACTCAAACTGTTTTTTTTTTATACAAATGACCCAAAAGTGGATAATACAGAAGTTTGAACCGTGGAACTGCAAAACCAGACTTCTGTTTCTATGGCCTACACCAGACTATTTTCAACAGATATATTTGTGTCTGAAAAATCAGGGAGACACTATTAGTATTTTAATTAGGGCAAAAAATGCCAAAAGCAGGATAATAGAGATTTTTTACCGTGGAACAGAAAAATCACAGTTATAATTTACTGGTGTATTCCAGACTTTTTAAAATTTATATATTTGCGGCTGAACATTGAGCGACACACTCAAACTGTTTTTTTTTAGATACAAATGACACAAAAATGGATAATACAGAGGTTTGAACCATGGAACTGCATAACCACACTTCTGTTTCTCTGGCCTACACCAGACTATTTTCAACAGATATATTTGTTTCTGAAAAATCAGGGAGACACTATTAGTTTTTTTTTTACGGCAAAAAATGCCAAAAGCAGGATAATAGAGATTTTTTACCGTGGAACAGCAAAATCACAGTTATAATTTACTGGTGTATACCAGACTTTTTTAAATATATATATTTGCGGCTGAGCATTGAGCGACACACTCAAACTGTTTTTTTTTTATACAAATGACCCAAAAGTGGATAATACAGAGGTTTGAACCGTGGAACTGCAAAACCAGACTTCTGTTTCTATGGCCTACACCAGACTATTTTCAACAGATATATTTGTGTCTGAAAAATCAGGGAGACACTATTAGTATTTTAATTAGGGCAAAAAATGCCAAAAGCAGGATAATAGAGATTTTTTACCGTGGAACAGAAAAATCACAGTTATAATTTACTGGTGTATTCCAGACTTTTTTAAATTGATATATTTGCGGCTGAACATTGAGCGACATACTCAAACTGTTTTTTTTTAGATACAAATGACCCAAAAATGGATAATACAGAGGTTTGAACCATGGAACTGCATAACCACACTTCTGTTTCTCTGGCCTACACCAGACTATTTTCAACAGATATATTTGTGTCTGAAAAATCAGGGAGACACTATTAGTTTTTTTTTTACGGCAAAAAATGCCAAGAGCAAGATAATAGCGATTTTTTTACCGTGGAAAAGCAAAACCACAGTTATAATTTACTGGTGTATACCAGACTTTTTTAAATATATATATTTGCGGCTGAACAGTGAGAGACACACTCAAACTGTTTTTTTTAGATACAAATGACCCAAAAGTGGATAATACAGAGGTTTGAACCACCGTGGAACTGCAAAACCACACTTCTGTTTCCGTGGCCTATACCAGACTATTTTCAAAAGATATATTTGTGTCTGAAAAATCAGGGAGACACTATTACTTTTTTTTTACGGCAAAAAATGCCAAAAAGCAGGATAAAGAGATTTTTTATCGTGGAGCAGCAAAACCACAGTTATAATTTACTGGTGTATACCAGACTTTTTTAAATTTATATATTTGCGGTTGAACAGTGAGCGACACACTCAAACTATTTTTTTTTAGATACAAATGGCCCAAAAGTGGATAATACAGAGGTTTGAACCGTGGAACTGCAAAACCACACTTCTGTTTCTCTGGCCTACACCAGAGCATTTTCAAAAGATATATTTGTGTCTGAAAAATCAAGGAGACACTATTAGTTTTTTTTTTACGGCAAAAAATGCCAAAAGCAGGATAATAGAGATTTTTTACCTTGGAACAGCAAAATCACAGTTATAATTTTCTGGTGTATACCAGACTTTTTAAAATATATATAATTGCGGCTGAACATTGAGTGACACACTCAAACTGTTTTTTTTTTATACAAATGACCCAAAAGTGGATAACACAGAGGTTTGAACCGTGGAACTGCAAAACCACGCTTCTGTTTCTCTGGCCTACACCAGACTATTTTCAACAGATATATTTGTGTCTGAAAAATCAGGGAGACACTATTAGTTTTTTTTTTACGGCAAAAAATGCCAAAAGCAGGATAATAGAGATTTTTTTACCGTGGAACAACGAAACCACAGTTGTAATTTACTGGTGTATACCAGACTTTTTTAAATATATATATTTGCGGCTGAACAGTGAGCGACACACTCAAACTGGTTTTTTTTTAGATACAAATGGCCGAAAAGTGGATAATACAGAGGTTTGAACCGTGGAACTGCAAAACCACACTTTTGTTTCTCTGGCCTACACCAGACTATTTTCAACAGATATATTTGTGTCTGAAAAATCAGGGAGACACTATTAGTATTTTAAATAGGGTAAAAAATGCCAAAAGCAGGATAATAGAGATTTTTTACCGTGGAACAGCAAAATCACAGTTATAATTTACTGGTGTAAACCAGACTTTTTTAAATATATATATTTGCGGTTGAGCATTGAGCGACACACTTAAACTGTTTTTTTTTTATACAAATGACCCAAAAGTGGATAATACAGAGGTTTGAACCGTGGAACTGCAAAACCAGACTTCTGTTTCTATGGCCTACACCAGACTATTTTCAACAGATATATTTGTGTCTGAAAAATCAGGGAGACACTATTAGTATTTTAATTAGGGCAAAAAATGCCAAAAGCAGGATGATAGAGATTTTTTACCGTGGAACAGAAAAATCACAGTTATAATTTACTGGTGTATTCCAGACTTTTTTAAATTTATATATTTGCGGCTGAACACTGAGCAACACACTCAAACTGTTTTTTTTTAGATACAAATGGCCAAAAAGTGGATAATACAGAGGATTGGACCATGGAACTGCAAAACCACACTTCTGTTTCTCTGGCCTACACCAGACTATTTTCAACAGATATATTTGTGTCTGAAAAATCAGGGAGACACTATAAGTTTTTTTTTTAAAGGCAAAAAGTGCCAAAAGCAGGATAATAGAGATTTTTTACCGTGGAACAGCAAAACCACAGTTATAATTTACTGGTGTATACCAGACTTTTTTAAATATATATATTTGCGGCTGAACAGTGAGCGACACACTCAAACTGTTTTTTTTTTAAACAAATGGCCCAAAAGTGGATAATACAGAGGTTTGAACCGTGGAACTGCAAAACCACACTTCTGTTTCTCTGGCCTACACCTGACTATTTTCATCAGATATATTTGTGTCTGGAAAATCAGGGAGACACTATTAGTTTTTTTTTTACGGCAAAAAATGCCAAAAGCAGGATAATAGAGATTTTTTTACCGTGGAACAACAAAACCACTGTTGTAATTTACTGGTGTATACCAGACATTTTTAAATATATATATTTGCGGCTGAACAGTGAGCAACGCACTCAAACTGTTTTTTTTTAAATTAAAAATGGCCCAAAAGTGGATAATACAGAGGTTTGAACCGTGGAACTGCAAAACCACACTTCTGTTTCTCTGGCCTTCACCAGACTATTTTCAACAGATATGCTTGTGTCTGAAAAATCAGGGAGACACTATTAGTTTTTTTATTATGGCAACAAAAATTCCAAAAGCAGGATAATAGAGATTCTTTTACCATGAAACAGCAAAACCGCAGTTATAATTTACTGGTGTATACCAGACTTTTTAAATATATATATTTGCGGCTGAACAGTGAGTGACACACTCAAACTGTTTTTTTTTAGATACAAATGGCCCAAAAGTGGATAATACAGAGGTTTGAACCGTGGAACTGTAAAACCACACTTCTGTTTCTCTGGCCTACACCAGACTATTTTCAACAGATATATTTGTGTCTGAAAAATCAGGGAGACACTATTAGTATATTAAATAGGGCAAAAAATGCCAAAAGCAGGATAATAGAGATTTTTTTACCGTGGAACAACAAAACCACAGTTGTAATTTACTGGTGTATACCAGACTTTTTTAAATATATATATTTGCGGCTGAACAGTGAGCGACCCACTCAAACTGTTTTTTTTTAGATACAAATGGCCCAAATGTGGATATTACAGAGGTTTGAACAGTGGAACTGCAAAACCACAGTTCAGTTTCCCTTTGGCCTCCACCAGACTATTTTCAACAGATATATTTGTGTCTGAAAAATCAGGGAGACACTATTAGTTTTTTTTTTACGGCAAAAATGCCAAAAGCAGGATAATAGAGATTTTTTACCGTGGAACAGCAAAACCACAGTTATAATTTACTGGTGTATACAAGAGTTTTTTAAATATATATATTTGCGGCTGAACAGTGAGCGACACACTCAAACTGTTTTTTTTTAGATACAAATGGCCCACAAGTGTATATTACAGAGGTTTGAACCGTGGAACTGCAAAACCACACTTCTGTTTCTCTGGCCTTCACCAGACTATTTTCAACAGATATATTTGTGTCTGAAAAATCAGGGAGACACTATTAGTATGTTAAATAGGGCAAAAAATGCCAAAAGCAGGATAATAGAGAGTTTTTACCGTGGAACTGCGAAATCACAGTTATAATTTACTGGTGTATACCAGAAATTTTAAAAAATATATATTTGCGGCTGAATATTGAGCAACACACTGAAACTGTTTTTTTTTTAGATACAAATGACCCAAAAATGGATTATACAGAGGTTTGAACCGTGAAACTGCAAAACCACACTTCTGTTTCTCTGGCCTACACCTGACTATTTTCATCAGATATATTTGTGTCTGGAAAATCAGGGAGACACTATTAGTTTTTTTTTTACGGCAAAAAATGCCAAAAGCAGGATAAGAGATATTTTTTTACCGTGGAACAGCAAAACCACAGTTATAATTTACTGGTGTATACCAGACTTTTTTAAATATATATTTTTGCGGCTGAACAGTGACAGACACACTCAAACAGTTTTTTTTTAGATACAAATGGCCCAAAAGTGGATAATACAGAGGTTTGAACCGTGGAACTGCAAAACCACACTTCTGTTTCTCTGGCCTACACCAGACTATTTTCAACAGATATATTTGTGTCTGGAAAATCAGGGAGACACTATTAGTTTTTTTTTTACGGCAAAAAATGCCAAAAGCAGGATAATAGAGATTTTTTTACCGTGGAACAACAAAACCACAGTTGTAATTTACTGGTGTATACCAGACTTTTTTAAATATATATATTTGCGGCTGAACAGTGAGCAACGCACTCAAACTGTTTTTTTTTTAGATAAAAATGGCCCAAAAGTGGATAATACAGAGGTTTGAACCGTGGAGCTGCAAAACCACACTTCTGTTTCTCTGGCCTACACCAGACTATTTTCAACAGATATATTTTTGTCTGAAAAATAAGGGAGACACTATTAGTTTTTTAATTACTGCAAAAAATTGCAAAAGCAGGATAATAGAGATTTTTTACCGTGGAACAGCAAAATCACAGTTATAATTTACTGGTGTATACGAGACTTTTTTAAATATATATATTTGCGGCTGAACATTGAGCGACACACTCAAACTGGTTTTTTTAGATACAAATGACCCAAAAATGGATAATACAGAGGTTTGAACCGTGGAACTGCAAAACCACACTTCTGTTTCTTTTGCCTACACCAGACTATGTTCAACAGATATATTTGTTTCTGAAAATCAGGGAGACACTATTAGTTTTTTTTTTTACAGCAAAAAATGCCAAAAGCAGGATAAGAGAGATTTTTTTTACCATGGAACAGCAAAATCACAGTTATAATTTACTGGTGTATACCAGAAATTTTTAAATATATATATTTGCGGCTGAACATTGAGCGACATACTGAAACTGTTTTTTTTTAGATACAAATGCTCCAAAAATGGATAATACAGAGGTTTGATCCATGGAACTGCAAAACCACACTTCTGTTTCTCTGGCCTTCACCAGACTATTTTCAACAGATATGCTTGTGTCTGAAAAATCAGGGAGACACTATTAGTTTTTTTATTATGGCAACAAAAATTCCAAAAGCAGGATAATAGATATTTTTTACCGTGGAAAAGCAAAATCACAGTTATAATTTACTGGTGTAAACCAGACTTTTTTAAATATATATATTTGCGGCTGAACAGTGAGTGACACACTCAAACAATTTTTTTAGATTCAAATGGCCAAAAAGTGGATAATACAGAGGTTTCAACCGTGGAACTGCAAAACCGCACTTCTGTTTCTCTGGCCTTCACCAGACTATTTTCAACAGATATATTTGTGTCTGAAAAATCAGGGAGACACTATTAGTATGTTAAATAGGGCAAAAAACGCCAAAAGCAGCATAATAGAGAGTTTTTACCGTGGAACAGCGAAATCACAGTTAAGATTTACTGGTGTATAACAGAAATTTTTAAAAATATATATTTGCGGCTGAACATTGAGCAACACACTGAAACTGTTTTTTTTTTAGATACAAATGACCCAAAAATGGATTATACAGAGGTTTGAACAGTGGAACTGCAAAATCACACTTCTGTTTCTCTGGCCTACACCAGACTATTTGCAACAGATATATTTGTGTCTGAAAAATCAAGGAGACACTATTAGTTTTTTTTTACGGCAAAAAATGCCAAAAGCAGGATAAGAGATATTTTTTTACCGTGGAACAGCAAAACCACAGTTATAATTTACTGGTGTATACCAGACTTTTTTAAATATATATATTTGCGGCTGAACAGTGAGAGACACACTCAAACAGTTTTTTTTAGATACAAATGACCCAAAAGTGGATAATACAGAGCTTTGAACCGTGGAACTGCAAAACCACACTTCTGTTTCTCTGGCCTATACCAGACTATTTTCAACAGATATATTTGTGTCTGAAAAATCAGGGAGACACTATTAGTATTTTAATTAGGGCAAAAAATGCCAAAAGCAGGATAAGAGAGATTTTTTACTGTGGAACAGCAAAATCACAGTTATAATTTACTGGTGTATACCAGACTTTTTTAAATATATATATTTGCGGCTGAACAGTGAGAGACACACTCAAACTGTTTTTTTTTAGATACAAATGACCCAAAAAATGGATAATACAGAGGTTTGAACCATGGAACTGCAAAACCACACTTCTGTTTCTCTGGCCTACACCAGACTATTTTCAACAGATATATTTGTGTCTGAAAAATAAGGGAGACACTATTATTTTTTTTTTACGGCAAAAAATGCCAAAAGCAGGATAGTAGATATTTTTTTACCGTGCAACAGCAAAACCACAGTTATAATTTACTGGTGTATACCAGACTTTTTAACCCCTTCCCGACCCGTGTCACACCGTTTGTGACATGGAAAACAGTTTGTTCCCGACCCATGTCACAGCGTCTGTGACATGGAGGGAAAGAGCCCCTGCAGCGCCCGCGAGCGGGGTCGCTCAGGTGTCACAGTTGCTACTGCAACTAGACAACCTGTAGTTGACCCCACAGGGGGTGGATTAACCCGCCCGTGCCTAAAACCCCTCCGATTGGCAGTTTCACTTTCACTTTTAGTGAAACTGCCGATCGGAATGAATGAAATATTTCACCAATGGAAATTGGTGAAATATTTACTTTCTGGGCATGGCCTGATGCTTATAGCATCAGCCATTGGCTGGGGGGAGTGTCACCTCTGTGTCACCCCCCCAGATCTGATTGGGGGCTAGCGTCACATGGACACTAGCTCCAATCAGATGTCGAGCGGTGTATTTACTATGGCTGACCAAACTTTCCAGATCCATCCCTTCCGTGGAGCCAGAGGAGTTTGGTCACGCCGATCCGCTGCTGCCACAGATCATCTGCCCCACCGCCGATCGTCTGCCACCTCCATCGCCGCCACCGATCCTCTGCACCCGCCGCTGCCACCGCTGCTGATCTGCCGCCGACCCCCTGCACCCGCCGCTGCCTCCGCTGCTGATCCGCTGCCGGTAGTATCTCCCCCTTATCAGATTTCCAGCCCCCACTTCCCCCTCAACCCCCCCTCCACCCCCCTTCCACCCCCCTTCCACCCCAGTCCCAATTTCTCACCTGTACCCCGACCTCCGCTCCCTCCCTCTCCCACATCTTCATCCACCGGCTGCTGCTCTCCTTCTGACAGCCGGTGGACTGTGATCACAGGCAGCAGCAGACTCAGTGTAAATCTCCTGTGCCTGTGATCACACCACCATCCCCCAGTCCCAGGGATCACACCATCATCCCCCAGTACTAGTGATCTCACCCACCATCCCCCAGTCCTAGTGATCTCACCCCCCCAGTGATCACCCCCCCCAGTGATCACCAGCCCCCTCCCCCGTCCAAGTGATCACCCCCCTGCTGCTGCCAGCTACTGCCTGCCGGCCCCTACCCCCCTTGCTGCTGCCGGCTCCTTCCCCCCTTTCTGCCCCTTCTGCCCCAGTGATACCCCCCTGCTGCTGTTGGCTCTTCCATCTCCTCAGCCCCCCCCTGCGCCCCGTGCGCCTGAGCGCGCCCCCTCCTGTGCCCCGTGCGCCTGAGCGCGCCCTTTCCTGCGCCCCGTACGCCTGAGCGCGCCCCCTCCTGCGCCCCGTACGCCTGAGCGCGCCCCCTCCTGCGCCCCGTACGCCTCCACACGTGATTTACACCAAGCACTCACACATACACACGTACACTCACACTAATAATAAAGTTTAGATTTTTTTTTTTTACCCACAGCACACAAAATGTCCCGCCCGTCCCGCCCTAGGGCGTACTCAGCTGAGGAGGCATATTCCTTTATTGCCTCCGAAGCTGATAGTGAGGGAGAGGACCCCACGTTCCTCTATTCCTCTCATTTTTCCTCCTCCAGTGACACCGAGCCGGCACCAAGACGACGTCAGAGGTCAAGGCATCGTACGGAGGCCGTGGAAGAAGACCCACAGCCATCTGTAAGTAACCCTCAACCTGGTGCTAGTCACGCCCAACCTAGCACCAGTGCCCCCGTGTGGACCCCCGTCCCTGAAAATTACGCTCCACGGATTCCTGATTTCCTTCCCCAATCAGGAATCCAGTTCGAGACAGCAAACCTCAGGGAAATAGACTTTTTCAAAGTCTATTTCTCTGAGGCCATTGTCAGTCTCATGGTGGAGCAGACTAACATTTACGCCCAACAAATTTTGTCTGCAAACCCCAATTCAATGTTTTCTACTTGGAGTCCCATTGACTCAGTAGAAATGTTGAAATATTGGGGACTGGTACTTCACATGGGGATTGTGAAGAAACCAGAAATCCGTCAATACTGGAGTACCGATATTTTATATCAAACTCCAGTGTTCGGAATGGTGATGACTAGAGATGAGCGTTGTTCTACTCGAACTGTTCGCCAATCTCAAATTCGAGCTGTTTTGGGCGGTGTTCGAGTCGTTCGGCGAACACGAACAATTTGAGAAAAATTCGGCTGTTCGAGGTTATGTTCGATAACTGTTCGTGCACCAAAATCATAACTGGATTTTTTCTCAGTAATGATGAAAATTAATGTTAATACGCAGTTTGAGTGTACAGCGGGGTGGGGGGAGGGGCAGGGGATGGATCTCTGCAGGAACAATGAAGATCTCCATTTTTTTTTCTCTTTCCCGCATTTGCAGTGGGGAGGTGCAATCTGTCAGCCTATCAGCAGCGCACACACGGAGCGAAGTGCTTTTTTTCACACAAGCAAGGGCATGTGTCATTGGCAGTGTATGTCACATGTCCTTGCCCTATAAGACCAAGCCATTTTCCCCGTCGCCACCATTTTCTCACTGCTGCAGCTGCGTGTTAGACGGCACCGCTGTTGCTGTGTGCGCTATACCTTGTTAATTTCAAGCCAATTTTCGCACAAATATACAGATAGCTTGGGAGTAGGGAATAGTTGTGATTGCAGTCCTTTTAAGGACTAGGTTACAGCATTTCCTACGACTTTTATCAGGGAGGTCTGTGCTCTTAAATAGATAGGTTGTGGGAGTAAAGACTAATTGTAATTGGAGTCCTTTTCAGGACTAGGTTACATGAGTTCCTATCAGTTTTTGCCAGGCAGGTCTGTGCCAGTGCTGTGCAAGTTTTTTTCACAGCATTTGGCTGAATCTAGCAAAGCTAATCCTTTTTGGCCTATTGCAGAGTGTGTTAGTCAGTGGAGTAGCCTATCTGTGTTGCAAGATATAACACCTGTGTATAGAATACCAATTTTTTTACTGCACCTAGTGAAGTAAAATCTTTTGGGCATAGCATCATTCTATTAGTCCATCTATACTGACCTCCATCAGGTTGCAAACTGAATATAATTTTTTTCTGCATCTAGCTCTGAAAAAATATTTGGGCTTCTAGCAGTGTGTGGGACTTGGTCTATTAGTCCATCTATACTGACCTCCATGAGGTTGCAAATTAAAAATAATTTTTTTCTTCATTTAGCTCTGAAAAAATATTGGGGCTTCTAGCAGTGTGTGGGACTTGTTCTATTAGTCCTTCTATACTGACCTCCAGCAGGTTGCAAATTGAATATAATTTTTTTCTGCATCTAGCTCTGAAAAAATAGTTGGGCTTCTAGCGGTGTGTGGGACTTGGTCTATTAGTCCATCTATACTGACCTCCATCAGGTTGCAAATTAAAAATAATTTTTTTCTGCATCTAGCTCTGAAAAAATATTTGGGCTTCTAGCAGTGTGTGGGACTTGGTCTATTAGTCCATCTATACTGACCTCCATCAGGTTGCAAATTAAAAATAATTTTTTTCTGCATCTAGCTCTGAAAAAATATTTGGGCTTCTAGCAGTGTGTGGGACTTGGTCTATTAGTCCATCTATACTGACCTCCATCAGGTTGCAAATTAAAAATAATTTTTTTCTGCATCTAGCTCTGAAAAAATATTTGGGCTTCTAGCAGTGTGTGGGACTTGGTCTATTAGTCCATCTATACTGACCTCCATCAGGTTGCAAATTAAAAATAATTTTTTTCTTCATTTAGCTCTGAAAAAATATTTGGGCTTCTAGCAGTGTGTGGGACTTGTTCTATTAGTCCTTCTATACTGACCTCCAGCAGGTTGCAAATTGAATATAATTTTTTTCTGCATCTAGCTCTGAAAAAATAGTTGGGCTTCTAGCGGTGTGTGGGACTTGGTCTATTAGTCCATCTATACTGACCTCCATCAGGTTGCAAATTAAAAATAATTTTTTTCTGCATCTAGCTCTGAAAAAATATTTGGGCTTCTAGCGGTGTGTGGGACTTGGTCTATTAGTCCATCTATACTGACCTCCATCAGGTTGCAAATTAAAAATAATTTTTTTCTGCATCTAGCTCTGAAAAAATATTTGGGCTTCTAGCAGTGTGTAGGACTTGGTCTATTAGTCCATCTATACTGACCTCCATCAGGTTGCAAATTAAAAATAATTTTTTTCTGCATCTAGCTCTGAAAAAATATTTGGGCTTCTAGCGGTGTGTGGGACTTGGTCTATTAGTCCATCTATACTGACCTCCATCAGGTTGCAAATTAAAAATAATTTTTTTCTGCATCTAGCTCTGAAAAAATATTTGGGCTTCTAGCAGTGTGTGGGACTTGGTCTATTAGTCCATCTATACTGACCTCCATCAGGTTGCAAATTAAAAATAATTTTTTTCTTCATTTAGCTCTGAAAAAATATTTGGGCTTCTAGCAGTGTGTGGGACTTGTTCTATTAGTCCTTCTATACTGACCTCCAGCAGGTTGCAAATTGAATATAATTTTTTTATGCATCTAGCTCTGAAAAAATAGTTGGGCTTCTAGCGGTGTGTGGGACTTGGTCTATTAGTCCATCTATACTGACCTCCATCAGGTTGCAAATTAAAAATAATTTTTTTCTGCATCTAGCTCTGAAAAAATATTTGGGCTTCTAGCAGTGTGTGGGACTTGGTCTATTAGTCCATCTTTACTGACCTCCATCAGGTTGCAAATTAAAAATAATTTTTATCTGCATCTACAGTACCTCTGAAAAAATATTTGGGCTTCTATCAGTGTGTGGGACTATTTGTATTAGTCCATCTATACTGACCTCCATCAGGTTGCAAATTCAAAATAATTTTTTTCTGCATCTAACCCAGCCAATAGTTTTGGCCTAATACCACAGTTTGGCCACTCAGCTCTGCTCGGTTACCATCCATTGTTTTTTTGTGCAAACAACTCCAGAGTTGTGAATTAGTTAACCACCAAAATGAGTGGAAAAAGGCCTGCTGCTGGTGGAAAGGGGAATAGGCGTGTTGGGAAGGGGAAAAAAGGTTGTGTCCGTGGGGTAGGTGTTAAAGCAACAGTAACATCTGCAGAAGAAAGACCATCTTCCAGCCAAACTAAAATGTCTACTTCTTTTAGCGGACAATGTGAAAAGATCCCTTTCTTACGGCCACGCCAATCGCTACAAATTCCAGATGAGGCACAAAAACAGCAGGTGCTTCAACGGATATCAAGTGCTCCTTTAAGTGGGCTCTCCTCCACATCAACTTCAACATCACAAATACTCCAGTCATCAAAGGTGTCACCCAAATCGCACTTGCTTCCTCACAGCTCCCAAATCTCCAGCTGCCCGTCTGAGTATGAGGTAGAACAGATGGTTGAGTCTGCAGAGCTGTTTACTCATACTATAGCCTGGGAATCAGAGGTCGACTCCAGCGCTTCTGTGAATCCAGACGAGGAAATGATCTGCACTGATGCCCAGAATCTTTATGAGTCGGATCCAGGACCAGACGCAGAAGGTTCTGACCATAATGTAGACCCTCATTCCCAAACTGTAACTCCTGTTGGTGGAGACAATGAGGAAGACGATGATAAGACTCAAATACCTGATTGGAGCGACAACTTTAGTTTTTTGTCAGGGCAGGAACAGGTTGGCTCTGAGGACGACGGGTGTGATAACGCACAGGGTGATGATGATGAGGTCGGAGATCCCACTTACTGTCAACCCACAGTCAGCCAAGAGATGAGGTCAGCAGAGGAGGTGGAGGAAGATGCTAGTGACGACGAGGTCAGGTTGCGCCTTCCTGGACAGAGACGTAGTACTGGAAGCACGTCAACAACTGCATCCTCAAACACAACTCTGCCTCTCACCACAAGTCGTGGTGGCTCTTCAGGTCGCATGGGTGCTAAGCCTTGCATAGCCTGGGCATTTTTTCAGATCGATAAAGATGACCCAACTCGTGTTATCTGTAACATTTGTCAGCAAAAGCTAAGTAGAGGCCAAAAAATACATAGTTTGAGTACTTCATGCATGAACCGGCACATGGACATGAAGCATAAGTTGCAGTGGGAAGCTCAGTGTGCTACAATGCGGCCTAGCCGGCCGGGCCAATCACCGTCTGCCATATCTTGTGCATCCGCGGCCTCTTCATCCTCTGTGACTGGGGGGACAGCAGTCACACCTGTTTTGGGGCGCAGACCTGCCACCTCTTTACCCGCAACAGCCAGCGTGATTGGCAGGTCATCATTTTCTTTGGAGGTGGTAACACCAGCTGGTGTTGAGCGCTGTCCGACATCGATAGCACCACCTTTGGATCAAGGCAACCTAACATGTCCGCCTGCATCTTCCTCACAGACCGGCAGTTTGCCGGGGACATCCTTATCAACCCCGTCTAAGCACAATAGCCAGCCCTCGGTCCCTCAGATGTGGACAAGTAAAAGACCATTTCCTCCTAGCCATGAGAAAGCTAAGAGGTTGAATTTCACCATCTGCAAGCTCTTGGCTACAGAAATGCTGCCTTTCCGCCTGGTGGACACAGAGGATTTTCGAGACCTTATGTCCGTCGCAGTGCCCCAGTACCAGATGCCCAGTCGGCACTACTTCTCAAAGAAAGGTGTGCCTGCGCTCCACCAGCATGTCGCACACAACATCACCGCTTCTTTGAGAAACTCTGTGTGTGACAGGGTGCATTTCACCACAGACACTTGGACGAGTAGGCATGGACAGGGGCGTTACATGTCGCTGACTGGGCACTGGGTAACTATGGTGACAGCAGGACAAGGGGCTGCTGTCCAAGTCTTGCCGTCCCCACGAGTTGTGCATCAATCCTCTTTATGTCAAAGTTCCTCCACTGCTTCTGCCTCCTCAACCTCCTCTCGGTCTTCCACGTGCACCCAAAGCCTGTCTGGTCATGCCACAAGCTTTCTAACTGCGCAGAAGGGATCCTGCACACCTCCTTACTATGCTGGCAGTAGGGCTCAACGTCATCAGGCGGTTTTTACATTGAAATGTCTGGGAAATGTGAGTCACACAGCTGAGGAGTTGTGGTCAGCTCTGGAGAACCAATTTCATGAATGGTTGTCTCCACTGGACCTGAAACCAGGGAAGGCCGTGTGCGACAATGCTGCAAACCTGGGTGCGGCCCTTCGCCGGGGCAATGTCACACGCGTGCCTTGTATGGCTCACGTGTTGAACCTGGTTGTCCAGCAATTTTTAGCCCACTATCCCAGACTAGATGGCCTTCTGCAGAGGGCACGGTCGCTGTGTGCTCACTTCCGCCGTTCGCATCCCGCAGCTCAGCGACTTACATCTCTACAGAAGTCGTTGGGCCTGCCACTTCACCGGCTAAAATGCGATGTGCCTACCCGGTGGAATTCAACTCTGCACATGTTGCAGCGACTGTGGCAGCACCGACAAGCCCTGGTGCAATACGTTCTGACGTATAGCCTGGGCCAACGAGATTCAGAGGTGGGGCAAATCACGCTGGAGCAGTGGTCTCAGATCAGGGACCTATGCACCCTTCTGCACAGTTTTGAAATGGCGACGAAGATGTTTAGTGCTGACGATGCCATTATCAGCATGACTATTCCGGTGATTTACATGCTGGAGCACATGTTAAACAGAATTCGGAGTCAGGTGGTGGCACAAGAGGAGGTGGAGGAAGTAGAGGAGGAGGAGTTGTATGCGGAAGGGCTAACATCTGCAAGGTCCAGACGGTCGGCAGCACCAAGGCGGCAGGCATGTGAGGGTGGGGGAGATGGTTTTACCAGGGCGCATGGTAGCAGCCAAACTAGTGAGGAAGGTGCAGGAGCCCAGGAAGAAGTGGAGGACGAACTGATGGAAGACTCATCAGATGAGGGAGACCTTGATCACATTTCTGTTGTGCGAGGTTGGGGGGAGAGGACAGAGGAAGGAAGCATGATTGTTACCTCGCCACCAACACAACATGGACTTGGTGCTCCTGGATGCGCAACACACATGAGTGCCTTCTTGCTGCACTACCTGCAACATGACCCTCGAATTGTGAGAATTAGAAATAATCCTGACTACTGGGTTGCCACACTGTTAGATCCCCGGTACAAAAGTAAATTTGCAGAAATTATTCCTGCCATAGAAAGGGATGCACGCATGCAGGAGTATCAGCAGAGACTGTTGCAGAATCTTACATGTGCTTTTCCACAAAATACCAGTGGTACACGTAGTGAATCTCACAGTTCCAACTTGCCAACCGTGGGACCGTCAAGTGTTCAGCACTCAAACCGTAACAGAACCACAGTATCTGCTGGTAACATCAATTTTGCGGAATCATTTCACCACTTTTTTAGCCCATCCTTTGCAAGGCCACAGGAGACAAGAAGTCTGACACATAGTCAACGCCTAGAGACGATGGTACAGGAGTATCTCCAAGTAAACATTGAAGCCACGACTGTGTCACTGGACCCTTGCTCTTTTTGGCCTTCCAATCTGGATAAATGGCCGGAGCTAGCCACTTACGCCTTGGAGATCTTGTCATGCCCCGCAGCCAGCGTTCTGTCTGAACGTGTGTTCAGCGCTGCTGGTGGTGTGCTGACAGATAAGCGCACGCGGCTCTCCACTGATAATGTAGACAGACTCACGTTCATAAAGATGAACAAATCATGGATCCGAAACGACTTTTCTACCCCTGTGTCATCCTGGGGAGAGTAAAAGCTTGATGATTGGTTAAAATCACCCTACCAACCGTTTTAAGCTTTCAAATTACTAATCATGTTTATCTGTATCTTGACTGGAAAATAATTTGGGCTTTGTAGCAGTGTGCAGCACTGATCCTATTAGGCCATCTATACTAAAGCTTCACCAGATTTAAAATTAAAAATAATTTTTAGCTGCATCTAGCCCGGAAAATAATTTTGGGGCTCCGAGATGCGCAAGGCACATAAGTGCCTTCTTGCTGCACTACCTGCAGCATGACCCTCATATTGTCAGAATTCGAAGTAATCATGACTACTGGGTTGCCACACTCTTAGATCCCCCAAACTTTTCGATCAACCTTTTCATTTTAATAAAGACCAAAAAAATGGTCATTTTTGAAATTATAAGCATTAGCAGGTTGTTAGAAACTGAAATCAAACAGTTTTCAACTCAAAACTTTATTCTAGGTGATGTTACATTTTCACATAGGACCCCTTCTTCGAAAGGAGCTTCTGAACTCTCTCGTCCATTGAATTTGTCAGGTTTTGGATGGTTCCTCCCTGTAAAAATGAAAAAGTATTTTTTTTTCCACTTTTTCATTTTTACGAATCAATTTGTGAAGCACCTGGGGGTTCCAAGTGCTCACTATGCATCTAGATAGGTGCCTTGGGGGGTCTAGTTTCCAAAATGGGGTCACTTATGGGGGAGCTCCAATGTTTAGGCACACAGGATCTCTTTAAACGCAACATGGTGTCCGCTAACAATTTGAGCCGAAATTGTTAGCGGACACCATGTTGCGTTTGGAGAGGCCCTGTGTGCCAAAACATTGGAGCTCCCCCACAAGTGACCCCATTTTGGAAACTAGAACCCCCAAGGCACCTATCTAGATGCATAGTGAGCACTTGGAACCCCCAGGTGCTTCACAAATTTATCCGTAAAAATTAAAAAGTATTTTTTTTTCCACTTTTTCATTTTTACGAATCAATTTGTGAAGCACCTGGGGGTTCCAAGTGCTCACTGTGCATCTAGATAGGTGCCTTGGGGGGTCTAGTTTCCAAAATGGGGTCACTTATGGGGGAGCTCCAATGTTTAGGCACACAGGAGCTCTTTAAACGCAACATGGTGTCCGCTAATAATTTCGCCTCAAATTGTTAGCGGACACCATGTTGCGTTTGGAGAGGCCCTGTGTGCCTAAACATTGGAGCTCCCCCACAAGTGACCCCATTTTGGAAACTAGACCCCCCAAGGCACCTATTTAGATGCATAGTGAGCACTTGGAACACCCAGGTGCTTCACAAATTAATCCGTAAAAATGAAAAAGTATTTTTTTTTCCACTTTTTCATTTTTACGAATCAATTTGTGAAGCACCTGGGGGTTCCAAGTGATCACTATGCATCTAGATAGGTGCCTTGGGGGGTCTAGTTTCCAAAATGTGGTCACTTGTGGGGGAGCTCCAATCTTTAGGCACACAGGAGCTCTTTAAACGCAACATGGTGTCCGCTAACAATTTGAGCCGAAATTGTTAGCGGACACCATGTTGCGTTTGGAGAGGCCCTGTGTGCCAAAACATTGGAGCTCCCCCACAAGTGACCCCATTTTGGAAACTAGACCCCCCAAGGCACCTATCCAGATGCATAGTGAGCACTTGGAACCCCCAGGTGCTTCACAAATTAATCCGTAACAATGAAAAAGTATTTTTTTTTCCACTTTTTCATTTTTACAAATCAATTTGTGAAGCACCTGGGGGTTCCAAGTGCTCACTATGCATCTAGATAGGTGCCTTGGGGGGTCTAGTTTCCAAAATGGGGTCACTTATGGGGGAGCTCCAATGTTTAGGCACACAGGAGCTCTTTAAACGCAACATGGTGTCCGCTAACAATTTGAGCCGAAATTGTTAGCGGACACCATGTTGCGTTTGGAGAGGCCCTGTGTGCCAAAACATTGGAGCTCCCCCACAAGTGACCCCATTTTGGAAACTAGACCCCCCAAGGCACCTATCTAGATGCATAGTGAGCACTTGGAACCCCCAGGTGCTTCACAAATTAATCCGTAAAAATGAAAAAGTATTTTTTTTTCCACTTTTTCATTTTACGAATCAATTTGTGAAGCACCTGGGGGTTCCAAGTGCTCACTATGCATCTAGATAGGTGCCTTGTGGGGTCTAGTTTCCAAAATGGGGTCACTTATGGGGGAGCTCCAATGTTTAGGCACACAGGAGCTCTTTAAACGCAACATGGTGTCCGCTAACAATTTGAGCCGAAATTGTTAGCGGACACCATGTTGCGTTTGGAGAGGCCCTGTGTGCCTAAACATTGGAGCTCCCCCACAAGTCACCCCATTTTGGAAACTAGACCCCCCAAGTCTCCTATCTAGATGCATAGTGAGCACTTGGAACCCCCAGGTGCTTCACAAATTAATCCGTAAAAATTAAAAATACTTTTTTTTTTTACAAAAAATTTCTTTTAGCCTATTTTTTTAAATTTTCACATAGGTAACAGGATAAAATGCATCCTAAAATTTGTTGGGCAATTTCTCCTGAGTACACCGATACCTCATATGTGCTCATAAACCACTGTTTGGGTGCATGGCAGGGCTCAGAAGGGAAGGAGCGCAATTTGACTTTTGGAGCTAATTTTCCAATCAAAAAGTGAAATGGCGCTCCTTCCCTTCTGAGCCCTGTCGTGTGCCCAAACAGTGGTTTATGACCACATATGAGGTATTGGTTTACTCAGGAGAAAATGGCCAACAAATTTTAGGATGCATTTTACCCTGTTACCAATGTGAAAATTAAAAAATTTAGGCTAGAAAAAAAATTTTGTTAGAAAAATTAAAATGTTCATTTTTTTCTTCCATGTTGCTTTAGTTCCTGTGATGCACCTGAAGGGTTAATAATCTTCATGAATGTAATTTTGAGTAGCTTGAGGGGTGCAGTTTTTGGAATGGTGTCACTTTTGGGTGTTTTCTGTCATGTACACCCCTCAAAGGGACTTCAAATGTGATGTGGTCACTAAAAAAAATGGCTTTGCAAATTTTGCTGGAAAAAAGAAAATTTGCTGATGAACTTTGAACCCTTCTAACTTCCTACAAAAATTTTTTTTTTTTTCCAAAATTGTACTGATGTAAAGTAGACATGTGGGAAATGTTATTTATTAACTATTTTGTGTCACATCACTCACTAGTTTAGCAGAATAAAAATTCAAAATTTGAAAATTGCAAAATTTTCAAAATTTTTCCCATATTTTTGATTTTTTCACAAATAAACGCAAATATTATCGACCTAAATTTAATACTAACATGAAGCCCAATATGTCACGAAAAAACATTCTCAGAATCGCTTTTATCCGTTGAAGTGTTCCAGAGTTTTTACTTCGTAAAGGGACACTGGTCAGAATTGACAAAAATGCCAAGGTCTTTAGGGTCAAAATAGGCTGGGTCCTGAAGGGGTTAAATATATATATTTGCGGCTGAACAGTGAGCGACATGCTCAAACTATTTTTTTTTTAGATACAAATGAAAAAATCAGGGAGACACTATTAGTATTTTAATTAGGGCAAAAAATGCCAAAAGCAGGATAATAGAGATTTTTTACAGTGGAACAGCAAAATCACAGTAATAATTTACTGGTGTATACCACAAATTTTTAAATATATATATTTGCGGCTGAACATTGAGCGACATACTGAAACTTTTTTTTTAAGATACAAATGACCCAAAAATGGATAATACAGAGGTTTGAACCGTGGAACTGCAAAACCACACTTCTGTTTCTCTGGCCTACACCAGACTATTTTCAACAGGTATATTTGTGTTTGAAAAATCAGGGAGACACTATTAGATTTTTTTTTACGGCAAAAAATGCCAAAAGCAGGATAATAGAGATGTTTTTACAGTGGAACAGCAAAAACCACAGTTATAATTTACTGGTGTTTACCAGACTTTTTTAAATATATATATTTGCGGCTGAACAGTGAGCGACACACTCTAACTGTTTTTTTTAGATACAAATTGCCCAAAAGTGGATAATACAGAGGTTTGAACCGTGGAACTGCAAAACCACACTTCTGTTTCTCTAGACTACACCAGACTATTTTCAACAGATATATTTGTGTCTGAAAAATCAGGGAGACACTATTAGTATTTTAATTAGAGCAAAAAATGCCAAAAGCAGGATAAGAGAGATTTTTTACTGTGGAACAGCAAAATCACAGTTATAATTTACTGGTGTATACCAGAAATTTTTAAATATATATATTTGCGGCTGAACATTGAGCGACATACTGAAACTGTTTTTTTTTAGATACAAATGACCGAAAAAATGGATAATACAGAGGTTTGAACCATGGAACTGCAAAACCACACTTCTGTTTCTCTGGCCTACACCAGACTATTTTCAACAGATATATTTGTGTCTGAAAAATAAGGGAGACACTATTAGTTTTTTTTTACGGCAAAAAATGCCAAAAGCAGGATAATAGATATTTTTTTACCGTGCAACAGCAAAAACACAGTTATAATTTACTGGTGTATACCAGACTTTTTTAAATTTATATATTTGCGGCTGAACAGTGAGCGACACACTCAAACTATTTTCTTTAAGATACAAATGGCCGAAAAGGGATAATACAGAAGTTTGAACCGTGGAACTGCAAACAAACACTTCTGTTTCTCTGGCCTACACCAGACTATTTTCAACAGATATATTTGTGTCTGAAAAATCAGGGAGACACTATTAGTATTTTAATTAGGGCAAAAAATGCCAAAAGCAGGATACTAGAGATTTTTTACTGTGGAACAGCAAAATCACAGTTATAATTTACTGGTGTATACCACAAATTTTTAAATATATATATTTGCGGCTGAACATTGAGCGACATACTGAAACTTTTTTTTTTAGATACAAATGACCCAAAAATTGATAATACAGAGGTTTGAACCGTGGAACTGCAAAACCACACTTCTGTTTCTCTGGCCTACACCAGACTATTTTCAACAGGTATATTTGTGTTTGAAAAATCAGGGAGACACTATTAGATTTTTTTTTACGGCAAAAAATGCCAAAAGCAGGATAATAGAGATGTTTTTACAGTCGAACAGCAAAACCACAGTTATAATTTACTGGTGTTTACCAGACTTTTTTAAATATATATATTTGCGGCTGAACAGTGAGCGACACACTCTAACGGTTTTTTTTAGATACAAATTGCCCAAAAGTGGATAATACAGAGGTTTGAACCGTGGAACTGCAAAACCACACTTCTGTTTCTCTAGACTACACCAGACTATTTTCAACAGATATATTTGTGTCTGAAAAAATCAGGGAGACACTATTAGTATTTTAATTAGGGCAAAAAATGCCAAAAGCAGGATAAGAGAGATTTTTTACTGTGGAACAGCAAAATCACAGTTATAATTTACTGGTGTATACCAGAAATTTTTAAATATATATATTTGCGGCTGAACATTGAGCGACATACTGAAACTGTTTTTTTTTAGATACAAATGACCCAAAAAATGGATAATACAGAGGTTTGAACCATGGAACTGCAAAACCACACTTCTGTTTCTCTGGCCTACACCAGACTATTTTCAACAGATATATTTGTGTCTGAAAAATAAGGGAGACACTATTAGTTTTTTTTTACGGCAAAAAATGCCAAAAGCAGGATAATAGATATTTTTTTACCGTGCAACAGCAAAAACACAGTTATAATTTACTGGTGTATACCAGACTTTTTTAAATTTATATATTTGCGGCTGAATAGTGAGCGACACACTCAAACAGGTTTTTTTTAGATACAAATGGCCCAAATGTGGATATTACAGAGGTTTGAACAGTGGAACTGCAAAACCACACTTCTGTTTCTCTGGCCTACACCAGACTTTTTTCAACAGATATATTTGTGTCTGAAAAATCAGGGAGACACTATTAGTTTTTTTTTTACGGCAAAAAATGCCAAAAGCAGAATAATAGAGATTTTTACCGTGGAACAACAAAACCACAGTTATAATTTATTGGTGTATAGCAGACATTTTTAAATATATATATTTGCGGCTGAACAGTGAGCGACACACTCTAACTGTTTTTTTAGATACAAATTGCCCAAAAGTGGATAATACAGAGGTTTGAACCGTGAAACTGAAAAAACACACTTCTGTTTCTCTGGCCTACACCAGACTATTTTCAACAGATATATTTGTGTCTGAAAAATCAGGGAGACACTATTAGTATTTTAATTAGGGCAAAAAATGCCAAAAGCAGGATAAGAGAGATTTTTTACTGTGGAACAGCAAAATCACAGTTATAATTTACTGGTGTATACCAGACTTTTTAAATATATATATTTGCGGCTGAACAGTGAGCGACATACTCAAACTGTTTTTTTTTTTATACAAATGACCCAAAAGTGGATAATACAGAGGTTTGAACCGTGGAACTGCAAAACCACACTTCTGTTTCTCTGGCCTACACCAGACTATTTTCAACAGATATATTTGTGTCTGAAAAATCAGGGAGACACTATTAGTTTTATTTTTACGGCAAAAAATGCCAAACGCAGGATAATAGAGATTTTTTATCGTGGAGTAGCAAAACCACAGTTATGATTTACCGGTGTATACCAGACTTTTTTAAATTTATATATTTGCGGCTGAACAGTGATCGACACACTCAAACTATTTTCTTTAAGATACAAATGGCCAAAAAGGGATAATACAGAGGTTTGAACCGTGGAACTGCAAAACCACACTTCTGTTTCTCTGTCCTACACCAGACTATTTTCAACAGATATGTTTGTGTCTGAAAAATCAGGGAGACACTATTAGTTTTTTTTTTATGGCAAAAAATGCCAAAAGCAGGATAATAGAGATTTTTTTACCGTGGAACAGTAAAACCACAGTTATAATTTACTGGCGTATACCAGACTTTTTTAAATATATATATTTGCGGCTGAACAGTGAGCGACACACTCAAACAGTTTTTTTTTAGATATAAATGGCCCAAAAGTGGATATTACAGAGGTTTGAACAGTGGAACTGCAAAACCACACTTCTGTTTCACTGGCCTACACCAGACTATTTTCAACAGGTATATTTGTGTTTGAAAAATCAGGGAGACACTATTAGTTTTTTTTTTACGGCAAAAAATGCCAAAAGCAGGATAATAGAGATGTTTTTACAGTGGAACAGCAAAACCACAGTTATAATTTACTGGTGTTTACCAGACTTTTTTAAATATATATATTTGCGGCTGAACAGTGAGCGACACACTCAAACTATTTTCTTTAAGATACAAATGGCCAAAAAGGGATAATACAGAGGTTTGAACCGTGGAACTGCAAAACCACACTTCTGTTTCTCTGGCCTACACCAGACTATTTTCAACAGATATGTTTGTGTCTGAAAAATCAGGGAGACACTATTAGTTTTTTTTTTATGGCAAAAAATGCCAAAAGCATGATAATATAGATTTTTTTACCGTGGAACAGTAAAACCACAGTTATAATTTACTGGCGTATACCAGACTTTTTTAAATATATATATTTGCGGCTGAACAGTGAGCGACACACTCAAACAGTTTTTTTTTAGATATAAATGGCCCAAAAGTGGATATTACAGAGGTTTGAACAGTGGAACTGCAAAACCACACTTCTGTTTCACTGGCCTACACCAGACTATTTTCAACAGGTATATTTGTGTTTGAAAAATCAGGGAGACACTATTAGTTTTTTTTTTACGGCAAAAAATGCCAAAAGCAGGATAATAGAGATGTTTTTACAGTGAAACAGCAAAACCACAGTTATAATTTACTGGTGTTTACCAGACTTTTTTAAATATATATATTTGCGGCTGAACAGTGAGCGACACACTCTAACTGTTTTTTTTAGATACAAATTGCCCAAAAGTGGATAATACAGAGGTTTGAACCGTGGAACTGCAAAACCACACTTCTGTTTCTCTAGACTACACCAGACTATTTTCAACAGATATATTTGTGTCTGAAAAATCAGGGAGACACTATTAGTATTTTAATTAGGGCAAAAAATGCCAAAAGCACGATAAGAGAGATTTTTTACTGTGGAACAGCAAAATCACAGTTATAATTTACTTGTGTATACCAGAAATTTTTAAATATATATATTTGCGGCTGAACATTGAGCGACATACTGAAACTGTTTTTTTTTAGATACAAATGACCCAAAAAATGGATAATACAGAGGTTTGAACCATGGAACTGCAAAACCACACTTCTGTTTCTCTGGCCTACACCAGACTATTTTCAACAGATATATTTGTGTCTGAAAAATAAGGGAGACACTATTAGTTTTTTTTTACGGCAAAAAATGCCAAAAGCAGGATAATAGATATTTTTTTACCGTGCAACAGCAAAAACACAGTTATAATTTACTGGTGTATACCAGACTTTTTTAAATTTATATATTTGCGGCTGAACAGTGAGCGACACACTCAAACTATTTTCTTTTAGATACAAATGGCCGAAAAGGGATAATACAGAAGTTTGAACCGTGGAACTGCAAACCAACACTTCTGTTTCTCTGGCCTACACCAGACTATTTTCAACAGATATATTTGTGTCTGAAAAATCAGGGAGACACTATTAGTATTTTAGTTAGGGCAAAAAATGCCAAAAGCAGGATACTAGAGATTTTTTACTGTGGAACAGCAAAATCACAGTTATAATTTACTTGTGTATACCAGAAATTTTTACATATATATATTTGCGGCTGAACATTGAGCGACACACTGAAACTGTTTATTTTTAGATACAAATGACCCAAAAATGGATAATACAGAGGTTTGAACCGTGGAACTGCAAAACCACACTTCTGTTTCTCTGGCCTACACCAGACTATTTTCAACAGATATATTTGTGTCTGAAAAATCAGGGAGACCCTATTAGTTTTTTTTTACGGCAAAAAATGCCAAAAGCAGGATAATAGAGATTTTTTACCGTGAAAGAGCAAAACCACAGTTATAATTTACTGGTGCATACCAGACTTTTTTAAATATATATATTTGCGGCTGAACAGTGAGCGACACACTCAATCTGTTTTTTTTTAGATACAAATGGCCCAAATGTGGATATTACAGAGGTTTGAACAGTGGAACTGCAAAACCACACTTCTGTTTCTCTGGCCTACACCAGACTTTTTTCAACAGATATATTTGTGTCTGAAAAATCAGGGAGACACTATTAGTTTTTTTTTACGGCAAAAAATGCCAAAAGCAGGATAATAGAGATTTTTACCATGGAACAGCAAAACCACAGTTATAATTTACTGGTGTATACCAGAAATTTTTAAATATATATATCTGCGGCTGAACAGTGAGCGACACACTCAAACAGTTTTTTTTTTTGATATTAATGGCCCAAAAGTGGATATTACAGAGGTATGAACAGTGGAACTGCAAAACCACACTTCTATTTCTCTGGCCTACACCAGACTATTTTCAACAGATATATTTGTGTCTGAAAAATCAGGGAGACACTATTCGTTTTTTTTTTTTTACGGCAAAAAATGCCAAAAGCAGGATAATAGAGATTTTTACCATGGAACAGCAAAACCACAGTTATAATTTACTGGTGTATACCAGAAATTTTTAAATATATATATTTGCGGCTGAACAGTGAGCGACACACTCTAACTGTTTTTTTTAGATACAAATTGCCCAAAAGTGGATAATACAGAGGTTTGAACCATGGAACTGCAAAACCACACTTCTGTTTCCCTGGCCTACACCAGACTATTTTCAACAGATATATTTGTGTCTGAAAAATCAGGGAGACACTATTAGTTTTTTTTTTATGGCAAAAAATGCCAAAAGCAGGATAATAGAGATTTTTTATCGTGGAGTAGCAAAACCACAGTTATGGTTTACCGGTGTATACCAGACTTTTTTAAATTTATATATTTGCGGCTGAACAGTGATCGACACACTCAAACTATTTTCTTTAAGATACAAATGGCCCAAAAGGGATAATACAGAGGTTTGAACCGTGGAACTGCAAAACCACACTTCTGTTTCTCTGGCCTACACCAGACTATTTTCAACAGATATATTTGTGTCTGAAAAATCAGGGAGACACTATTAGTTTTTTTTTATGGCAAAAAATGCCAAAAGCAGGATAATAGAGATTTTTTTACCGTGGAACAGCAAAACCACAGTTATAATTTACTGGCGTATACCAGACTTTTTTAAATATATATATTTGCGGCTGAACAGTGAGCGACACACTCAAACAGTTTTTTTTTTAGATATAAATGGCCCAAAAGTGGATATTACAGAGGTTTGAACAGTGGAACTGCAAAACCACACTTCTGTTTCTCTGGCCTACACCAGACTATTTTCAACAGATATATTTGTGTCTGAAAAATCAGGGAGACACTATTAGTTTTTTTTTTACGGCAAAAAATGCCAAAAGCAGAATAATAGAGATTTTTACCGTGGAACAACAAAACCACAGTTATAATTTACTGGTGTATAGCAGACATTTTTAAATATATATATTTGCGGCTGAACAGTGAGCGACACACTCTAACTGTTTTTTTAGATACAAATTGCCCAAAAGTGGATAATACAGAGGTTTGAACCGTGAAACTGAAAGAACACACTTCTGTTTCTCTGGCCTACACCAGACTATTTTCAACAGATATATTTGTGTCTGAAAAATCAGGGAGACACTATTAGTATTTTAATTAGGGCAAAAAATGCCAAAAGCAGGATAAGAGAGATTTTTTATTGTGGAACAGCAAAATCACAGTTATAATTTACTGGTGTATACCAGACTTTTTAAATACAGTCATATGAAAAAGTTTGGGCACCCCTATTAATCTTAAGCTTAATGTTTTATAAAAATTGGTGTTTTTGCAACAGCTATTTCAGTTTGATATATGTAATAACTGTTGGATACAGTAATGTTTCTGCCTTGAAATGAGGTTTATTGTACTAACAGAAAATGTGCAATCTGCATTCAAACAAAATTTGACAGGTGCATAAGTATGGGCACCTCACCAGAAAAGTGACATTAATATTTAGTAGATCCTCCTTTTGCAAAAATAACAGCCTCTAGTCGCTTCCTGTAGCTTTTAATGAGTTCCTGGATCCTGGATGAAGGTATTTTTGACCATTCCTCTTTACAAAACAATTCCAGTTCAGTTAAGTTTGATGGTCGCCGAGCATGGACAGCCTCTTCAAATGATCCCACAGATGTTCAATGATATTCAGGTCTGGGGACTGGGATGGCCATTCCAGAACATTGTAATTGTTCCTCTGCATGAATGCCTGAGTAGATTTGGAGCGGTGTTTTGGATCATTGTCTTGCTGAAAGATCCATCCACTGCGTAACTTCAACTTTATCACTGATTCTTGAACACTATTGCCAAGAATCTGCTGATACTGAGTGGAATCCATGCGTCCCTCAACTTTAACAAGATTCCCAGTGCCGGCATTGACCACACAGCCCCAAAGCATGATGGAACCTCCACCAAATTTTACTGTGGGTAGCAAGTGTTTTTCTTGGAATGCTGTGTTTTTTTGCCACCATGCATAACGCCTTTTTGTATGACCAAACAACTCAATCTTGGTTTCATCAGTCCACAGGACCTTCTTCCAAAAAGAAATAGGCTTCTTCAAATGTGCTTTTGCATACCTCAGCCGACTCTGTTTGTGGCGTGCTTGCAGAAACGGCTTCTTTCGCATCACTCTCCCATACAGCTTCTCCTTGTGCAAAGTGCGTTGTATAGTTGACCGATGCACAGTGACACCATCTGCAGCAAGTTGATGCTGCAGCTCTCTGGAGGTGGTCTGAGGATTGTCCTTGACTGATCTCACCATTCTTCTTCTCTGCCTTTCTGATGTTTTTCTTGTCCTGACACTTCTGGCCTTAACAAGAACTGTCCCTATGTTCTTCCATTTCCTTACTATGTTCCTCACAGTGGAAACTGACAGGTTAAATCTCTGAGACAGCTTTTTGTATCCTTACCCTGAACAACTATGTTGAATAATCTTTGTTTTCAGATCATTTGACAGTTGTTTTGAGGAGCCCATGATGCCACTCTTCAGAGGAGATTCAAACAGGAGAACAACTTGCAAGTGGCCACTTAAGTAGCTTTTCTCATGATTGCATACACCTGGCTATAAAGTTCAAAGCTCAATGAGGTTACAAAACCAAAAAAAGTGCTTTAGTAAGTCAGTAAAAAGTAGGCAGGAGTATTTAAAACAAGAAAATGATAAGGGTGCCCATACTTATGCACCGGTCAAATTTTGTTTGAATGCAGATTGCACATTTTCTGTTAGCACAATAAACCTCATTTCAAGGCAGAAACATTACTGTGTCCAACAGTTATTACATATATCAAACTGAAATAGCTGTTGCAAAAACACCAATTTTTATAAAACATTAAGCTTAAGATTAATAGGGGTGCCCAAACTTTTTCATATGACTGTATATATATTTGCGGCTGAACAGTGAGCGACACACTCAAACTATTTTCTTTAAGATACAAATGGCCAAAAAGGGATAATACAGAGGTTTGAACCGTGGAACTGCAAAACCACACTTCTGTTTCTCTGGCCTACACGAGACTATTTTCAACAGATATGTTTGTGTCTGAAAAATCAGGGAGACACTATTAGTTTTTTTTTTATGGCAAAAAATGCCAAAAGCAGGATAATAGAGATTTTTTTACCGTGGAACAGCAAAACCACAGTTATAATTTACTGGCGTATACCAGACTTTTTTAAATATATATATTTGCGGCTGAACAGTGAGCGACACACTCAAACAGTTTTTTTTTAGATATAAATGGCACAAAAGTGGATATTACAGAGGTTTGAACAGTGGAACTGCAAAACCACACTTCTGTTTCTCTGGCCTACACCAGACTATTTTCAACAGATATATTTGTGTCTGAAAAATCAGGGAGACACTATTAGTTTTTTTTTTATGGCAAGAAATGCCAAAAGCAGAATAATAGAGATTTTTACCGTGGAACAGCAAAACCACAGTTATAATTTACTGGTGTATACCAGAAATTTTTAAATATATATATTTGCGGCTGAACATTGAGCGACATACTGAAACTGGTTTTTTTTGGATACAAATGACCCAAAAATGGATAATACAGAGGTTTGAACCGTGGAACTGCAAAACCACACTTCTGTTTCTCTGGCCTACACCAGACTATTTTCAACAGATATATTTGTGTCTGAAAAATCAGGGAGACACTATTAGTTTTTTTTTACGACAAAAAATGCCAAAAGCAGGATAATAGAGATTTTTTTACCGTGGAACAGCAAAACCACAGTTATATTTTACTGGTGTATACCAGACTTTTTTAAATATATATATTTGTGGCTGAACAGTGAGCGACATACTCAAACTGTTTTTTTTTACATACAAATGACCCAAAAGTGGATAATACAGAGGTTTGAACCGTGGAACTGCAAAACCACACTTCTGTTTCTCTGGCCTATACCAGACTATTTTCAACAGATATATTTGTGTCTGAAAAATCAGGGAGACACTATTAGTTTTTTTTTTACAGCAAAAAATGCCAAAAGCAGGATAATAGAGATTTTTTATCGTGGAGTAGCAAAACACAGTAATAATTTAGTGGTGTATTCCAGACTTTTTTGAATTTATATATTTGCGACTGAACAGTGAGCAACACACTCAAACTATTTTCTTTTAGATACAAATGGCCCAAAAGTGGATAATACAAAGGTTTGAACCGTGGAACTGCAAAACCACACTTCTATTTCTCTGGCCTACACCAGACTATTTTCAACATATATATTTGTGTCTGAGAAATCAGGGAGACACTATTCGTTTTTTTTTACGGCAAAAAATGCCAAAAGCAGGATAATAGAGATTTTTTTAACCGTGGAACAGCAAAACCACGGTTATAATTTACTGGTGTATACCAGACTTTTTTAAATATATATATTTGCGGCTGAACAGTTAATGACACACTCAAACTGGTTTTTTTAGATACAAATGACCCAAAAGTGGATAATACAGAGGTTTGAACCGTGGAACTGCAAAACCACACTTCTGTTTCTCTGGCCTACACCACACAATTTTCAACAGATATATTTGTGTCTGAAAAATCAGGGAGACACTATTAGTTTTTTTTTTACGGCAAAAAATGCCAAAAGCAGGATAATAGAGATTTTTTGCCGTGGAACAGCAAAATCACAGTTTTAATTTTCTGGTGTATACCAGACTTTTTTAAATATATATATTTGCGGCTGAACAGTGAGCGACACACTCAAACTGTTTTTTTTTTATACAAATGACACAAAAGTGGATAATACAGAGGTTTGAACAGTGGAACTGCAAAACCACACTTCTGTTTCTCTGGCCTACACCAGGCTAATTTCAACAGATATATTTGTGTCTGAAAAATCAGGGAGGCACTATTAGTTTTTTTTTTACGGCAAAAAATGCCAAAAGCAGGATAATAGAGTTTTTTACCGTAGAACAGCAAAACCACAGTTATAATTTACTGGTGTATACCAGACTTTTTTAAATATATATATTTGCGGCTGAACAGTGAGCGACACGCTCAAACTGTTTTTTCTTAGATACAAATGGCCCAAAAGTGGATAAAACAGAGGTTTGAACAGTGGAACTGCAAAACCACACTTCTGTTTCTCTGGCCTACACCAGACGATTTTCAACAGATATATTTGTGTCTGAAAAATCAGGGAGACACTATTAGTTTTTCTTTTTTGGCAAAAAATGCCAAAAGCAGGATAACAGAGATTTTTTACCATGGAACAGCAAAACCACAGTTTTAATTTTCTGGTGCATACAAGACTTTTTAAAATATATATATTTGCCGCTGAACAGTGAGCGACACACTCAAACTGCTCTTTTTTTTAGATACAAATGGCCCAAAAGTGGATAATACAGAGGCTTGAACCGTGGAACTGCAAAACCACACTTCTGTTTCTCTGGCCTACACCAGACTATTTTCAACAGATATATTTGTGTCTGAAAAATCAGGGGGACACTATTAGTTTTTTTTTTTACGGCAAAAAAAATTCCAAAAGCAGGATAATAGAGATTTTTTACTGTTGAACAGCAAAACCACAGATATAATTTACTGGTGTATACCAGATTTTTTTAAATATATATATTTGCGGCTGAACAGTGAGCGACACACTGAAACAGTTTTTTTTTACATACAAATGGCCCAAAAGTGGATAATACAGAGGTTTGAACCGTGGTACAGCAAAACCACACTTCTGTTTCTCTGGCCTACACCAGACTATTTTCAACAGATATATTTGTGTCTGAAAAATCAGGGAGACACTATTAGTTTTTTTTTTACGGCAAAAAATGCGAAAAGCAGGATAATAGAGATTTTTTTACCGTGGAACAGCAAAATCACAGTTATAATTTACTGGTTTATACCAGACTTTTTTAAATATATATATTTGCGGCTGAACAGTGAGCGACACACTCAAACTGGGTTTTTTTAGATACAAATTGCCCAAAAGTGTATATTACAGAGGTTTGAACCGTGGAACTGCAAAACCACACTTATGTTTCTCTGTCCTACACCAGACTATTTTCAACAGATATATTTTTGTCTGAAAAATCAGGGAGAAGCAAAAAACACTGCACAGCTGTTTAAAGTGGTGCACGAGTAGGGGCCGAACCCATACTATATTGAAAATAACCTCGGCACTCAATGGATATGAAAGAATATGATATTCTTTCACTGGCAGTCTGGTAGGTCTCCCCTAGTTGCTTGCTTCCGCGATCATAGGCAGCACCCTATACCTTCTCCCATTCCCTTTTTTTTCTTCCCCTTTTTGTTCCCATCCAGCTCGATTTATGTTCAAATGTATGTTTTATTTAATCTCTGTACTACATTACTTGTATTTTGCAGCAATACTGATGAAGGTCAATGTGGACCGAAACGTTTAATTTGGACTGCATATTATAATAAAATATCATATTCTTTCATATCCATTGAGTGCCGAGGTTATTTTCAATATAGTATGGGTTCGGCCCCTACTCGTGCACCACTTTAAACAGCTGTGCAGTGTTTTTTGCTTCTACCTGATTTACCGTTCCACTAGCACGCTGTTGGGATATGACTTCCAACACATTTTCCTACAATGCGGAAGAAGCTTCTTCTATACTAGCACAAGTTAATATACCTTGTGACTTTTTGAGGGTCCCCCCAAGAGAAACCAGGGGTCGCGATCTGGAAAAGGAACAGAGACATCTCACAAATCTTGAGCTCCACTGTGCCACCATCACAGAATATCTGAGGGTCCAACGCATTCCCAGAGGTCTTAGAGTACCCTTGAGACCCACCTTATTCTCCGATCTACCGGATTACTGCAACCGCTTTGAACAGATTTTAAATAAATGTTCACTTGATCTCATGACATTAACTGTAGACTTTTTACACAAGGCCATTTCTTCCACGAGGGACCAGATCAAAAATATCGAAAGGCAACTTACATCCTCAATCAACGCTGAGGAGTGGTCTACTTTGCAAGCCAAAATTAAAACCAATATTGACCTACACCGAAAGGAGACCGAGGCCAGAAAAAGACTCAAATTCCAGAGAGATACTGAGGACTACGAACTACAAAGAGTTTACCGATGGCAGGAGAGACATCCGGCTGGTGGAAGCTCTCGCCGTTATATCCACTCATCCACCGACGTCTCCTCTTCGGGCTCGGAGACAGACAGGAGAGATCAATCCTTTTCCTCTTCTCGTTTTTTAGGACAATACAAGAGACGCCCATCCCGAAGAAGACGAGAAGAGGCGGGCAGCACCAGAGGCGGCATGGATTTCACCAGGATAACTCGCTCCCGGACACAACGCCCCTGGTGGTAAATATATCATCTAAAACCTTGAATAGAGCTCAAACAACTCTATTACAGAAAGGCCTTTCCTTTTGTCCCTCTTACTGCCCCAATACTTTCAAACTGGAGATGGAACTCCAAAGGTTCTATCGGTCACTCAGACTCAAGGTTCATTTTGCCCAACCTAACTCTCCTAATATCTCTCATCCCCTCTCAGTCTATCCCTCAGATCCCCAGGTAGCCATCACTTCCAAAAGTCTTGGCCTTTACACCCGTAGTTCATACAGACCACCCCAAGGCTCACATGCCCTCGAAACTTTTATTGGTTTTGTTGACAGTGCATTCAAAGACCTTAGGTCCAGAGCAGACAGGGGCAAGTTGCACTATGAATCCAACCTATCATCCCTAGACCAACAGGCCCTCAAAGTCCTAAAAGAGGACAAAAATATCATCATCAAACCAGCTGACAAGGGGGGAGCAATAGTGGTCATGGATAGAGCACAATACATCACTGAAATTGAACGGCAATTAAACGATACCACCACTTATCGCCGTCTACCACATGACCCCACCCTCCAGTTCAGCAAGCTGATCAATACAACTATTGGCCGATTTGCTGGAGCCGGAGTTATAGACACCAAAACATGCGAATTTCTAACAAAGATTCACCCGGTCACACCAGTCTTCTACACATTACCCAAGATACACAAAAGTTCGACGAACCCACCAGGCCGACCGATCGTAGCCTCCACAGATTCTCTCCTCTCTCCATTGGCTATTTTCTTGGAGAAAATCTTAACTCCCCTCACCCAGAAAAGCCCGGCCTATCTTCTGGACACTGGGGCCTTTCTTACGGCCCTTAAAGATGTGGGACAAGTGCCCTCTGACGCACTGCTTGTCACTTTTGACGTCAGAAACCTGTACACGTCCATACCCCATGACACCGGTATAGAAACAGTCAAAACTCTCATGACTGATTCATTGATAGATCCCCGAGTTATAGACCTTTCTATTGAGTTACTCACGTTGGTTCTCACCAAAAACTACTTCCTGTTCGGAGACTCCTGCTATCTCCAGATCAAGGGCACCGCAATGGGCTCCAATGTGGCCCCCCCTTATGCAAATTGCTATATGGCTACCTTTGAAAACCGGATGGTTTACTCACACCCTCTGTTTCAGGCACATTCTGTCATATGGAAAAGATTTATTGACGATATTTTTTGCATTTGGGATGGCCCATTGGAGTCCCTCAAACTGTTCTACAATTTCCTCAATTCGGCTTGGCCTGACCTTGGTTTCACCATGACCCAGGATCCATTTAAGATCAGTTTTCTAGACACCCTGGTGTTGAAAGACACCGAGGGGCGCCTAAGTACAGACCTCTTTCGTAAACCCACGGATCAAAATGGTTTACTACACTTCACCAGCAATCACCCCAAACCCATGATAACATCCATCCCCAGGTCCCAATTCAAAAGGGTTGAACGCATTGTCACAGATCCAGACACTAGAGCCCTAAGACTCCAGGAGATGCAATCTAAATTTAGAGAACGGGGTTACCCATCCTCCGCTCTCCAAACCAGTATGAGGAAGCCAACTGGAGGTTCAACTACGGACAAAAAGGAACGAGTTCCCTTTGTCCATACGTTCAATCCATATGCCTATCTTCTTCATAAAGCCATCAAAAAACACTGGAACTTACTGCAAGAAGCATATCCTACCATACCCTCATTCAAACAACCCTTCATGCCCTGCTTCAAAAGAGCTCCCAACATTAAAGACGCGCTAGTACGCGCGGATATTGGTGGTAGTATAACTGGGCAGATGCAACGTTTCCTCCAGAATCCAAAAACGGGCACATTCCCGTGCCTCCATTGCCACCAGTGCAATAATGTCCTTAAAGGTAATTCCGTTTCCCATCCTCATACAGGTAAGAGATACACCATCAAAGACTATTTTACATGCGACAGTTCATTTGTGGTCTATCTTATCAAATGCCCATGCGGCATGATCTACATTGGTGAAACCACGCAATCGGTGAAAGATCGTATCTCTAAACACAAATCTACCATAAGATGTAAAAATATGCTACTACCCATTCCCCACCATTTTATTACAAAAGGACACAATATCTCACAACTAAGGTTCCAAGTTCTGGAACAGGTACCACCACCACGCAGAGGTGGTGATCGTATCACACTCCTAAAAAAGAGAGAAGCTTTCTGGATCCACGAGCTGGAATCCAGAACCCCTAAAGGCCTGAATAGGGAATACGATTTATCGGCTTTTATGTAAGATTGCATCCACTAGGCATAGTTTTCCTTTTTTTTCACACATCATTATAACCTTATATACAGCCCCCCCCTGGGATTTATCCAGGTATTATGATCATAAATTGGGAACTCCTTATTATTATGCTCCATGATTGCTGTTTTGACTTGCATAAAATGTTGCACAAATGCTGTATTTTCCCCGTATTATCTTATGTCAATATTACTGTACTCTGTCTACGATTTGCTACTGTATTGGTATGCATTTATTTATTCTTTGTTTCCTTCCCTCTTAGATCTCCTTGCCCTCTTTTCCTGCCCTCCTATCCAGTCCCTCCTCCGTTTCCACAGCGGCAGCGCACGCCCAGTTACTTCCTATTAGTGTGGAACGCAAGCTTCTGGACCGCACGCATCACCCATATCGTCACATCCGGTGACGTCACTTCCGCTTCCGCGCCGGCGCGCTCTGCAGCGCTCTATTCAATTAGTTTTGCCCTATAAATACATGCCTCCATACCTTATGGCAGCACTCTCTACTAGCGGGGGATACCGCGTAGTCCAGGCCATACACAAGTCACCGCTCAGGTATAGTACTCCTTGTCTCTCTCTTTTACACTTCAGTACTACCAGCCTCTCACCTTGGCATTTGTATGCTTCTAGGTAGCCTAAGAGACTCATTGTCCGGGCCGTTCAGCCACGCACACTTTCACTGGCAGTCTGGTAGGTCTCCCCTAGTTGCTTGCTTCCGCGATCATAGGCAGCACCGTATACCTTCTCCCATTCCCTTTTTTTTCTTCCCCTTTTTGTTCCCATCCAGCTCGATTTATGTTCAAATGTATGTTTTATTTAATCTCTGTACTACATTACTTGTATTTTGCAGCAATACTGATGAAGGTCAATGTGGACCGAAACGTTTAATTTGGACTGCATATTATAATAAAATATCATATTCTTTCATATCCATTGAGTGCCGAGGTTATTTTCAATGAAAAATCAGGGAGGCACTATTAGTTTTTTCATTACTGCAAAAAATTCCAAAAGCAGGATAATAGAGATTTTTTACCGTGGAACAGCAAAATCACAGTTGTAATTAACTGGTGTATACCAGACTTTTTTAAATATATATATTTGCGGCTGAACATTGAGCGATACGCTCAAACTGTTTTTTTTTAGATACAAATGACCCAAAAGTGTATAATACAGAGGTTTGAACCGTGGAACTGCAAAACCAACACTTCTGTTACTCTGGCCTACACCAGACTATTTTCAACAGATATATTTGTGTCTGAAAAATCAGGGAGACACTATTAGTTTTTTTTTTATGGCAAAAAATGCCAAAAGCAGGATAATAGAGATTTTTTTACCGTGGAACAGCAAAACTACAGTTATAATTTACTGGCGTATACCAGACTTTTTTAAATATATATATTTGCGGCTGAACAGTGAGCGACACACTCAAACAGTTTTTTTCTAGATATAAATGGCCCAAAAGTGGATATTACAGAGGTTTGAACAGTGGAACTGCAAAACCACACTTCTGTTTCTCTGGCCTACACCAGACTATTTTCAACAGATATATTTGTGTCTGAAAAATCAGGGAGACACTATTAGTTTTTTTTTTTTAAGGCAAAAAAAATTCCAAAAGCAGGATAATAGAGATTTTTTACTGTGGAACAGCAAAACCACAGATATAATTTACTGGTGTATACCAGACTTTTTTAAATATATATATTTGCAGCTGAACAGTGAGCGACACACTGAAACAGTTTTTTTTTAGATACAAATGGCCCAAGAGTGGATAATACAGAGGTTTGAACCGTGAAACTGAAAAACCACACTTCTGTTTCTCTGGCCTACACCAGACTATTTTCAACAGATATATTTGTGTCTGAAAAATCAGGGAGACACTATTAGTATTTTAATTAGGGCAAAAAATGACAAAAGCAGGATAAGAGAGATTTTTTACTGTGGAACAGCAAAATCACAGTTATAATTTACTGGTATATACCAGAAATTTTTAAATATATATATTTGCGGCTGAACATTGAGCGACATACTGAAACTGTTTTTTTTAGATACAAATGACCCAAAAATGGATAATACAGAGGTTTGAACCGTGGAACTGCAAAACCACACTTCTGTTTCTCTGGCCTACACCAGACTATTTTCAACAGATATATTTGTGTCTGAAAAATCAGGGAGACACTATTAGTTTTTTTTTTACGACAAAAAATGCCAAAAGCAGGATAATAGAGATTTTTTTACCGTGGAACAGCAAAATCACAGTTATAATTTACTTGTGTATACCAGACTTTTTTAAATATATATTTGCGGCTGAACAGTGAGCAACACACTCAAACTGGGTTTTTTTAGATAGAAATTGCCCAAAAGTGTATATTACAGAGGTTTGAACCGTGGAACTGCAAAACCACACTTCTGTTTCTCTGTCCTACACCAGACTATTTTCAACAGATATATTTGTGTCTGAAAAATCAGGGAGGCACTATTAGTTTTTTAATTACTGCAAAAAATTACAAAAGCAGGATAATAGAGATTTTTTACCGTGGAACAGCAAAATCACAGTTGTAATTAACTGGTGTATACCAGACTTTTTAAAATATATATATTTGCGGCTGAACATTGAGCGATACGCTCAAACTGTTTTTTTTTAGATACAAATGACCCAAAAGTGGATAATACAGAGGTTTGAACCGTGGAACTGCAAAACCACACTTCTGTTTCTCTGGCCTACACCAGACTATTTTCAACAGATATATTTGTGTCTGAGAAATCAGGGAGACACTATTCGTTTTTTTTACGGCAAAAAATGCCCAAAGCAGGATAATAGAGATTTTTTTAACCGTGGAACAGCAAAACCACGGTTATAATTTACTGGTGTATACCAGACTTTTTTAAATATATATATTTGCTGCTGAACAGTTAATGACACACTCAAACTGTTTTTTTTAGATACAAATGACCCAAAAGTGGATAATACAGAGGTTTGAACCGTGGAACTGCAGAACCACACTTCTGTTTCTCTGGCCTACACCAGACTATTTTCAACAGATATATTTGTGTCTGAAAAATCAGGGAGACACTATTAGTTTTTTTTTTACGGCAAAAAATGCCAAAAGCAATATAATAGAGATTTTTTGCCGTGGAACAGCAAAATCACAGTTTTTATTTTCTGGTGTATACCAGACTTTTTTAAATATATATATTTGCGGCTGAACAGTGAGCGACACACTCAAACTGTTTTTTTTGTTATACAAATGACCCACAAGTGGATAATACAGAGGTTTGAACAGTGGAACTGCAAAACCACACTTCTGTTTCTCTGGCCTACACCAGACGATTTTCAACAGATATATTTGTGTCTGAAAAATCAGGGAGACACTATTAGTTTTTATTTTACGGCAAAAAATGCCAAAAGTAGGATAATAGAGATTTTTTTACGGTGGAACAGCAAAACCACAGTTATAATTTACTGGTGTATACCAGACTTTTTAAAATATATATATTTGCGGCTGAACAGTGAGCGACACACTCAAACAGTTTTTTTTTTAGATACAAATGGCCCAAAAGTGGATAATACAGAGGTTTGAACCTTGGAACAGCAAAACCACACTTCTGTTTCTCTGGCCTATACCAGACTATTTTCATCAGATATATTTGTGTCTGAAAAATCAGGGAGACACTATTAGTTTTTTTTTTACGTCAAAAAATGCCAAAAGCAGGATAAGAGATATTTTTTTACCGTAGAACAGCAAAATCACAGTTATAATTTACTGGTGTGTACCAGGCTTTTTTACATTTATATATTTGCGGCTGAACAGTGAGCGACACACTCAAACTATTTTTTTTTAGATACAAATTGCCCAAAAGTGGATAATACAAAGGTTTGAACCGTGGAACTGCAAAACCACACTTCTGTTTCTCTGGCCTACACCAGACTATTTCCAACAGATATATTTGTGTTTGAAAAATCAGGGAGACACTATTAGTTTTTTTTTTAACGTCAAAAAATGCCAAAAGCAGGATAATAGAGATTTTTTACAGTGGAACAGCAGAATCACAGTTATAATTTACTGGTGTATACCAGACTTTTTTAAATATATATATTTGCGGCTGAACAGTGAGCGACACACTCAAACTGTTTTTTTTTAGATACAAATGACCCAAAAGTGGATAATACAGAGGCTTGAACTGTGCAACTGCAAATCTACACTTCTGTTTCTCTGGCCTACACCAGACTATTTTCAACAGATATATTTGTGTCTGAAAAATCCGGGAGACACTATTAGTTTTTTTTTTTTACGGCAAAAAATGCCAAAAGCAGGATAATAGAGATTTTTTTACCGTGGAACAGCAAAACCACAGTTATAATTTACTGGTGTATACCAGACTTTTTTAAATATATATATTTGCGGCTGAACAGTGTGCGACACACTCAAACTTTTTTTTTTTAGATACAAATGGCCCAAAAGTGGATAATACAGAGGTTTGAACCGTGTAACAGCAAAACCACACTTCTGTTTCTCTGGCCTATACCAGACTATTTTCATCAGATATATTTGTGTCTGAAAAATCAGGGAGACACTATTAGTTTTTATTTATGGCAAAAAATGCCAAAAGCAGGATAATAGAGATTTTTTTACCGTGGAACAGCAAAATCACAGTTATAATTTACTCGTGTATACCAGACTTTTTTAAATATATATACTTGCGGCGGAGCAGTGAGCGACACACTCAAACTGGCTTTTTTTAGATACAAATTGCCCAAAAGTGGATAATACAGAGGTTTGAACCGTGGAACTGCAAAACCACACTTCTGTTTCTCTGTCCTACACCAGACTAATTTCAACAGATATATTTGTGTCTGAAAAATCAGGGAGGCACTATTAGTTTTTTAATTACTGGAAAAAATGCCAAAAGCAGGATAATAGAGATTGTTTTAACCGTGGAACAGCTAAACCACGGTTATAATTTACTGGTGTATACCAGACTTTTTTAAATATATATATTTGAGGCTGAACAGTTAATGACACACTCAAACTGTTTTTTTTTAGATACAAATGACCCAAAAGTGGATAATACAGAGGTTTGAACCGTGGAACTGCAAAACCACACTTCTGTTTCTCTGGCCTACACCAGACTATTTTCAACAGATATATTTGTGTCTGAGAAATCAGGGAGACACTATTCGTTTTTTTTTACGGCAAAAAATGCCCAAAGCAGGATAATAGAGATTTTTTTAACCGTGGAACAGCAAAACCACGGTTATAATTTACTGGTGTATACCAGACTTTTTTAAATATATATATTTGCGGCTGAACAGTTAATGACACACTCAAACTGTTTTTTTTGTTATACAAATGACCCAAAAGTGGATAATACAGAGGTTTGAACAGTGGAACTGCAAAACCACACTTCTGTTTCTCTGGCCTACACCAGACGATTTTCAACAGATATATTTGTGTCTGAAAAATCCGGGAGACACTATTAGTTTTTCTTTTACGGCAAAAAATGCCAAAAGCAGGATAATAGATATTTTTTACCGTGGAATAGCAAAACCACAGTTTTAATTTTCTGGTGTATACAAGACTTTTTAAAATATATATATTTGCCGCTGAACAGTGAGCGACACACTCAAACTGCTCTTTTTTTTAGATACAAATGGCCCAAAAGTGGATAATACAGAGGTTTGAACCGTGGTATAGCAAAACCACACTTCTGTTTCTCTGGCCTATACCAGACTATTTTCATCGGATATATTTGTGTCTGAAAAATCAGGGAGACACTATTAGTTTTTTTTTTTACGGCAAAAAATGCCAAAAGCAGGATAAGAGATATTTTTTTACGGTGGAACAGCAAAACCACAGTTATAATTTACTGGTGTATACCAGACTTTTTTAAATATATATATTTGCGGCTGAACAGTGAGCGACACACTCAAACTGTTTTTTTTTAGATACAAATGACCCAAAAGTGGATAATACAGAGGTTTGAACCGTGGAACTGCTAAAACACACTTCTATTTCTCTGGCCTTCACCAGACTATTTTCAACAGATATATTTGTGTCTGAAAAATCAGGGAGACACTATTAGTTTTTTAGTTACGGCAAAAAAAATTCCAAAAGCAGGATAATAGAGATTTTTTACCGTGGAACTGCAAAACCACAGTTATAATTTAATGGTGTATTCCAGACTTTTTTAAATATATATATTTGCGGCTGAACAGTGAGCGACACACTCAAACAGTTTTTTTTTAGATACAAATGGCACAAAAGTGGATAATACAGAGGTTTGAACCTTGGAAAAGCAAAACCACACTTCTGTTTCTCTGGCCTATACCAGACTATTTTCATCAGATATATTTGTGTCTGAAAAATCAGGGAGACACTATTAGTTTTTTTTTTACGGCAAAAAATGCCAAAAGCAGGATAAGAGATATTTTTTTACCGTGGAACAGCAAAACCACAGTTATAATTTACTGGTATATACCAGACTTTTTTAAATATATATATTTGCGGCTGAACAGTGAGCGACACACTCAAACTGTTTTTTTTCAGATACAAATGACCCAAAAGTGGATAAAACAGAGGTTTGAACCGTGGAACTGCTAAACCACACTTCTGTTTCTCTGGACTTTACCAGACTATTTTCAACAGATATATTTGTGTCTGAAAAATCAGGGAGACAGTATTAGTTTTTTTTTACGGCAAAAAATGCCAAAAGTAGGATAATAGAGATTTTTTTATTGTGGAGCAGCAAAACCACAGTTCTAATTTACTTGTGTATACCAGACTTTTTTAAATTTATATATTTGCGACTGAACAGTAAGCGACATACTCAAACTATTTTTTTTTAGATACAAATGACCCAAAAGTGGATAATACAGAGGCTTGAACCCTGGAACTGCAAAACCACACTTCTATTTCTCTGGCCTACACCAGACTATTTTCAACAGATATACAGTTATATGAAAAAGTTTGGGCACCCCTATTAATCTTAAGCTTAATGTTTTATAAAAATTGGTGTTTTTGCAACAGCTATTTCAGTTTGATATATGTAATAACTGTTGGACACAGTAATGTTTCTGCCTTGAAATGAGGTTTATTGTACTAACAGAAAATGTGCAATCTGCATTCAAACAAAATTTGAAAGGTGCATAAGTATGGGCACCTCACTAGAAAAGTGACATTAATATTTAGTAGATCCTCCTTTTGCGAAAATAACAGCCTCTAGTCGCTTCCTGTAGCTTTTAATGAGTTTCTGGATCCTGGATGAAGGTATTTTTGACCATTCCTCTTTACAAAACAATTCCAGTTCAGTTAAGTTTGATGGTCGCCGAGCATGGTCAGCCCTCTTCAAATGATCCCACAGATGTTCAATAATATTCAGGTCTGGGGACTGGGATGGCCATTCCAGAACATTGTAATTGTTCCTCTGCATGAATGCCTGAGTAGATTTGGAGCGGTGTTTTGGATCATTGTCTTGCTGAAAGATCCATCCCCTGCGTAACTTCAACTTTGTCACTGTTTCTTGAACATTATTGTCAAGAATCTGCTGATACTGAGTGGAATCTATGCGTCCCTCAACTTTAACAAGATTCCCGGTGCCGGCATTGACCACACAGCCCCAAAGCATGATGGAACCTCCACCAAATTTTACTGTGGGTAGCAAGTGTTTTTCTTGGAATGCTGTGTTTTTTGCCGCCATGCATAATGCCTTTTTGTATGACCAAACAACTCAATCTTGGTTTCATCAGTCCACAGGACCTTCTTCCAAAAAGAAATTGGCTTCTCCAAATGTGCTGTTGCATACCTCAGCCGACTCTGTTTGTGGCGTGCTTGCAGAAACGGCTTCTTTCGCATCACTCTCCCATACAGCTTCTCCTTGTGCAAAGTGCGTTGTATAGTTGACCGATGCACAGTGACACCATCTGCAGCAAGTTGATGCTGCAGCTCTCTGGAGGTGGTCTGAGGATTGTCCTTGACTGATCTCACCATTCTTCTTCTCTGCCTTTCTGATGTTTTTCTTGGCCTGACACTTCTGGCCTTAACAAGAACTGTCCCTGTGTTCTTCCATTTCCTTACTATGTTCCTCACAGTGGAAACTGACAGGTTAAATCGCTGAGACAGCTTTTCGTATCCTTCCCCTGAACAACTATGTTGAATAATCTTTGTTTTCAGATCATTTGACAGTTGTTTTGAGGAGCCCATGATGCCACTTTTCAGAGGAGATTCAAAGAGGAGAACAACTTGCAAGTGGCCACTTTAAGTAGATTTTCTCATGATTGCATACACCTGGCTATGAAGTTCAAAGCTCAATGAGGTTACAAAACCAAAAAAAGTGCTTTAGTAAGTCAGTAAAAAGTAGGTAGGAGTGTTTAAAACAAGAAAATGATAAGGGTGCCCATACTTATGCACCTGTCAAATTTTGTTTGAATGCAGATTGCACATTTTCTGTTAGTGCAATAAACCTCATTTCAAGGCAGAAACATTACTGTGTCCAACAGTTATTACATATATCAAACTGAAATAGCTGTTGCAAAAACACCAATTTTTATAAAACATTAAGCTTAAGATTAATAGGGGTGCCCAAACTTTTTCATATAACTGTATTTGTGTCTGAAAAATCAGGGAGACACTATTAGTTTTTATTTACGGCAAAAAATGCCAAAAGCAGGATAATAGAGATTTTTTTACCGTGGAACAGCAAAATCACAGTTATAATTTACTGGTGTATACCAGACTTTTTAAAATATATATATTTGCGGCTGAAAAGTGAGCGACACACTCAAACTGGCTTTTTTTAGATACAAATTGCCCAAAAGTGGATAATACAGAGATTTGAACCGTGGAACTGCAAAACCACACTTCTGTTTCTCTGGCCTACACCAGACTATTTTCAACAGATATATTTGTGTCTGAGAAATCAGGGAGACACTATTCGTTTTTTTTACGGCAAAAAATGCCCAAAGCAGGATAATAGAGATTTTTTTAACCGTGGAGCAGCAAAACCACGGTTATAATTTACTGGTGTATACCAGACTTTTTTAAATATAAATATTTGCGGCTGAACAGTTAATGACACACTCAAACTGTTTTTTTTTAGATACAAATGACCCAAAAGTGGATAATACAGAGGTTTGAACCGTGGAACTGCAGAACCACACTTCTGTTTCTCTGGCCTACACCACACAATTTTCAACAGATATATTTGTGTCTGAAAAATCAGGGAGACACTATTAGTTTTTTTTTTACGGCAAAAAATGCCAAAAGCAGGATAATAGAGATTTTTTGCCGTGGAACAGCAAAATCACAGTTTTAATTTTCTGGTGTATACCAGACTTTTTTAAATATATATATTTGCGGCTGAACAGTGAGCGACACACTCAAACTGTTTTTTTTGTTATACAAATGACCCAAAAGTGGATAATACAGAGGTTTGAACAGTGGAACTGCAAAACCACACTCCTGTTTCTCTGGCCTACACCAGACGATTTTCAACAGATATATTTGTGTCTGAAAAATCAGGGAGACACTATTAGTTTTTCTTTTACGGCAAAAAATGCCAAAAGCAGGATAATAGAGATTTTTTACCGTGGAACAGCAAAACCACAGTTTTAATTTTCTGGTGTATACAAGACTTTTTAAAATATATATATTTGCCGCTGAACAGTGAGCGACACACTCAAACTGCTCTTTTTTTTAGATACAAATGGCCCAAAAGTGGATAATACAGAGGCTTGAACCGTGGAACTGCAAAACCACACTTCTGTTTCTCTGGCCTACACCAGACTATTTTCAACAGATATATTTGTGTCTGAAAAATCAGGGGGACACTATTAGTTTTTTTTTTTTGCGGCAAAAAAAATTCCAAAAGCAGGATATTAGAGATTTTTTACTGTGGAACAGCAAAACCACAGATATAATTTACTGGTGTATACCAGACTTTTTTAAATATATATATTTGCGGCTGAACAGTGAGCGACACACTGAAACAGTTTTTTTTTAGATACAAATGGCCCAAAAGTGGATAATACAGAGGTTTGAACCGTGGTATAGCAAAACCACACTTCTGTTTCTCTGGCCTATACCAGACTATTTTCATCGGATATATTTGTGTCTGAAAAATCAGGGAGACACTATTAGTTTTTTTTTTACGGCAAAAAATGCCAAAAGCCGGATAAGAGATATTTTTTTTACGGTGAAACAGCAAAACCACAATTATAATTTACTGGTGTATACCAGACTTTTTTAAATATATATATTTGCGGCTGAACAGTGAGCGACACACTCAAACTGTTTTTTTTTAGATACAAATGACCAAAAAGTGGATAATACAGAGGTTTGAACCGTGGAACTGCTAAAACACACTTCTGTTTCTCTGGCCTTCACCAGACTATTTTCAACAGATATATTTGTGTCTGAAAAATCAGGGAGACACTATTAGTTTTTTAGTTACGGCAAAAAAAATTCCAAATTCAGGATAATAGAGATTTTTTACCGTGGAACTGCAAAACCACAGTTATAATTTACTGGTGCATACCAGACCTTTTTAAATATATATATTTGCGGCTGATCAGTGAGCGACACACTCAAACTGTTTTTTTTTAGATACAAATGACCCAAAAGTGGATAATACAGAGGTTTGAACAGTGGAACTGCAAAACCACACTTCTGTTTCTCTGGCCTATACCAGACTATTTTCATCAGATATATTTGTGTCTGAAAAATCAGGGAGACACTATTAGTTTTTTTTTTATGGCAAAAAATGCCAAAAGCAGGATAAGAGATATTTTTTTACTGTGGAACAGCAAAACCACAGTTATAATTTACTGGTATATACCAGACTTTTTTAAATATATATATTTGCGGCTGAACAGTGAGCGACACACTCAAACTGTTTTTTTTCAGATACAAATGACCCAAAAGTGGATAAAACAGAGGTTTGAACCGTGGAACTGCTAAACCACACTTCTGTTTCTCTGGCCTTTACCAGACTATTTTCAACAGATATATTTGTGTCTGAAAAATCAGGGAGACAGTATTAGTTTTTTTTTACGGCAAAAAATGCCAAAAGCAGGATAATAGAGATTTTTTTATTGTGGAGCAGCAAAACCACAGTTCTAATTTACTTGTGTATACCAGACTTTTTTAAATTGATATATTTGTGGCTGAACAGTAAGCGACATACTCAAACTATTTTTTTTTAGATACAAATGACCCAAAAGTGGATAATACAGAGGTTTGAACCCTGGAACTGCAAAACCACACTTCTGTTTCTCTGTCCTACACTAGACTATTTTCAACAGATATATTTGTGTCTGAAAAATCAGGGAGGCACTATTAGTTTTTTAATTACTGCAAAAAATGCCAAAAGCAGGATAATAGAGATTTTTTTAACCGTGGAACAGCAAAACCACGGTTATAATTTACTGGTGTATACCAGACTTTTTTAAATATATATATTTGCGGCTGAACAGTTAATGACACACTCAAACTGTTTTTTTTAGATACAAATGACCCAAAAGTGGATAATACAGAGGTTTGAACAGTGGAACTGCAAAACCACACTTCTGTTTCTCTGGCCTATACCACACAATTTTCAACAGATATATTTGTGTCTGAAAAATCAGGGAGACACTATTAGTTTTTTTTTTACGGCAAAAAATGCCAAAAGCAGGATAATATAGACTTTTTGCCGTGGAACAGCAAAATCACAGTTATAATTTACTGGTGTATACCAGACTTTTTTAAATATATATATTTGCGGATGAACAGTGAGCGACACACTCAAACTGTTTTTTTTTTTATACAAATGACCCAAAAGTGGATAATACAGAGGTTTGAACAGTGGAACTGCAAAACCACACTTCTGTTTCTCTGGTCTACACCAGACTATTTTCAACAGATATATTTGTGTCTGAAAAATCAGGGAGACACTATTAGTTTTTTTTTTTGCGGCAAAAAATGCCAAAAGCAGGATAATAGAGTTTTTTTACCGTGGAACAGCAAAACCACAGTTATAATTTACTGGTGTATACCAGACTTGTTTAAATATATATATTTGCGGCTGAACAGTGAGAGACACACTCAAACTGTTTTTTCTTAGATTCAAATGGCCCAAAAGTGGATAAAACAGAGGTTTGAACAGTGGAACTGCAAAACCACACTTCTGTTTCTTTGGCCTACACCAGACGATTTTCAACAGATATATTTGTGTCTGAAAAATCAGGGAGACACTATTAGTTTTTCTTTTACGGCAAAAAATGCCAAAAGCAGGATAATAGAGATTTTTTACCGTGGAACAGCAAAATCACAGTTTTAATTTTCTGGTGCATACAAGACTTTTTAAAATATATATATTTGCCGCTGAACAGTGAGCGACACACTCAAACTGTTTTTTTTTTAGATATAAATGGCCCAAAAGTGGATAATACAGAGGCTTGAACCGTGGAACTGCAAAACCACACTTCTGTTTCTCTGGCCTACACCAGACTTTTTTCAACAGATATATTTGTGTCTGAACTGTCACAGACACACTTTTTTTTAATTTTTTTTCGGGGGGTGACGACAAAAGTTTAATAAGGTTGGTATTTGTACAGTGTGAAGGAGGGGAAAAAAAGAGGATTTAGATGAAAAAAAAGATTTTTCCTGGCCCTCGAGACCAGGAGCTAAGTCCAGCAATTTCAGCAACAGGAGCACACATGACTGTATTGCAGCGTTTGCTGGTATAACCACTGTGTCTCCTATACAGCCTGCCTGCCTGATATCTGGGATGGATATTAGTCCTGAGAAGGACTGTTTGTTTGATCTGGCAGCCTTTACAGACCCTACCCTAACTATTTTGCTGCATATATCTCTCCCTAAATCAGCAGCGCTGTCCCTACACTGTATGATCCCAGCCGTCTGTGTCCAAGATGGCGGCGCCCGGTTTTAAATACTCGAGTTGACGCTGTGCGGCCAGCCAATCAATGTAATGCCCACAACCAACATGGCTGCGGCATTACAGTGACTGGCTGGCAATCCCTGCATGTTCATTTGCTCTGTAAAGAGCGCCAAACATGCAGGGCGGAGACCCAAGCTCCCGCCCGAGTAACCCGGAAATGCTCGGTGCTCACCGAACATCCCAAGTAGCGTGATGCTCGGGCGAGTACCGAGCAGTGTCGGCATGTACGCTCAACACTAATTAAGTGTTGAATCACAATCCACAAATACCTGAAATTCAATCAAATTTTCCTGCAAGGTAGTACTCCCAGGAAGAAATACTCCTGCAGAGTGTAAACAAGCTATACCGGCGTAACTGACCTTTTTTTTTTCTTAAGCAAAGCTCACAATACTTAATCAAATGGTCAGCTTTACCACAATAAAGACACAATCCCTCGGCAAACCTCCGGTCTCTTTCCTGAGAGGTGAGTGACTTTGCCCCAACCTCCATTGGTTCTACACCATCAGAGCAGATTTTCTGGGGACTAGGACCTGGCATTACAGGAGTCTTTACCTCATTCTGTCTAAATCTCAGTCTCCTATCCACAGGAACAGCTAATTGCATGGCATCCTGCAGAGTCTCAGGTGCGGGGATTGCAATTAGCAAATCCCTAACCCTTTCACTCAGACCAGCAAGAAATAGACATTTCAGAGCTGGATCATTCCATTTAACTTCTGAGGCCTATCTTCTGAAGTGTGTGCAATAATTTTCAACACCACCTGACCCCTGATTCAAACACCTGAGTTCAGCCTCAGCAGATGAGATTCGATCAGGATCGTCATATAAAAGCCCCATAGAAGAAAAATATTCTTCTACAGACCTTAAACATGGATCATTAGATTGGAGAGAAAAGGCCCACCCCTGTGGTTCTTTGTGCAAAAGTGACATAATAAAACCAATGCGCTGTGATTCATTCCCAGAGGACCTTGGTCTCAAATGAAAATATAACAAACAAGCCTTTTTAAATGAAAAAAACTCTTGCTGTTTACCATAAAAAACATCAGGCAGTCCTACCTTGGGTTCCACAAAATGCGCTTCAGAACAGCTACTCGCGTGTTGCTGGAACTTGGCTACCTCCAGAGACAATCCCTGCAGGCGTTGAGCCAAATCCTGGATGGAAACCATACTGATCCCCAAATTTCTTTCCTTTTAGTTTTTTTGGGCTGGACTTACTGTTATGATCTGCAACATGTACTAAAGAAAGATAAGGGAAAACTGTCCCTACAGTAAAACTAAGATGAATCCCTACGATGTAGCGGGCTGCCTGTTCCTAGCGAACAGATCCGCCTTAGTCCTCGGCTAGTCTGAATAAAGACCTATAACATAAGGGGAGGGGTCCCTAAAAGAACTAAGGACTGGGACAAAAATTGGACACCTCCTAAACATAGAAGTTGTTGCAGAACACAAAAAGACAAACATACAAAAAAGTACTAGAGGTCCCAGAAGGACAAAACGAACTGAAAGAGAAAGGCACAGAAGCACCTGGCTAGAGAAACAGTCAAACACTGAAGTCCAGCACAGCCAAAAGGGCAGAGCCGGAACACTAAATGTAGATAGTCACGTGACCGCAAAACACAAGATGGAAAAAAACAAACAGGATGGTTCTAACAGAGGAAGGACGATGAGCATGAGGAATATGTGAACCTGACTCTTGGCTAGTGAGACAGGACTGTGTGGAAGGCAGGATAATACTGGGAAACATACTGGAAGCATTATCTGCCATCCAACCGATTATCTGTTTGCACTGTTCTTGTGTCCCCTGCCAAGTGGGACAGGAAACTAGGTCTTGTGGATGAGCATGTTTGTTGTGCTCCTGCAGCAGGCACATTTCCACATATCCCACAGCCTTGACCTCTACGTGCAGCCTCTGCGTGCACCATTAGGAGCACGTCCTCTTCCCCATACCTTACCGCATGCCTTGCACATTTTAAATTAGGTATATACGCTTGCAAACTTTCCGGTATTTTTAGGGAAAAAATATTTAGCCCTGACAAGGACTGTTGTGTTAACGGTGCAGTAACAACTATACACAAGTACTGCAATAGCAATATTGAACCCTGAATAGATGCCTTTAATCCTAAACTTTCCCTCAACTGAATGCAGGTATCAGAGGTTTTACTACAGAAAGGAACATACACTGCTCAAAAAAATAAAGGGAACACTTAAACAACAGAATATAACTCCAAGTGAATCAAACTTCTGTGAGATCAAACTATCCACTTAGGAAGCAACACTGATTGACAATCAATTTCACATGCTGTTGTGCAAATGGAATAGACAATAGATGGAAATTATTGGCAATTATCAAGACACCCTCAATAAAGGAGTGGTTCTGCAGGTGGGGACCACAGACCACATCTCAGTACCAATGCTTTCTGGCTGATGTTTTGGTCACTTTTGAATGTTGGTTGTGCTTTCACACTCGTGGTAGCATGAGACGGACTCTACAACTCACAGAAGTTGCTCATGTAGGGATGCTCATCCAGAATGGCACATCAATGCGAGCTGTGGCAAGAAGATTTGCTGTGTCTATCAGCGTAGTGTCCAGAGGCTGGAGGGGCTACCAGGAAACAGGCCAGTACACCAGGAGACATGGAGGGGGCTGTAGGAGGGCAATAACTCAGCTGCAGGACCGCTACCTCCGCTCTTGTGCAAGGAGGAACAGGAGGAGCACTGACAGAGCCCTGGAAAATGACCTCCAGTAGGCCACAAATGTGCATATGACGGCACAAACGGTTAGAAACCGGCTCCATGAGGGTGGTATGAGGGCCCAACGTCCACAGATGAGGTTGTGTTCACAGCCCAACACCATGCAGGACGCTTGGCATTTGCCATAGAACACCAGTATTGGCAAAGTCGCCACTGGTGCCCTGTGCTCTTCACAGATGAAAGCAGGTTCACACTGAGCACTAGTGTTGAGCCACCCCCGTAGTGTTCGGGTTTGGTTCGGTTCGTCGAACACAGGGATGTTCGTGGAACTGTTCGTCGAACACCGTCGAACACCGTTAAAACCAATGGCAGACAAACAAAAACACATAGAAACACATAGAAAACACCTTCAAAGATGTCCAAAAACTGACAAACTGCTCAGAAGACACTCTCTTTAAAAAAGCCGGCCGGCAATTCAGCAGCGGCATACACCGGTACCCCACAATTTAGACAAGAAGGAATAGAGCATCACACATAGATTAGATAGATAGAAACATGTCAGTCACATATATAAGAAGTACAGTGACAGTGTTGCTTACTGTAATTGTCATTTAGTGTTAAAGGATTTATTAAAAAAAATAATAGTGTTTTCATGCACCGTCTCTTTAAAAAAGCCGGCCGGCAATTCAGCATCGGTACCCGACAATTCATAACAGAAAGAATAGAGCATCACACATAGATTAGATAGATAGAAACATGTCAGTCACATATATAAGAAGTACAGTGATAGTGTTGATTACTGTACTTGTCATTTAGTGTTAAAATAAAGGATTTATTAAAAAAATATTTGGTGTGGGGTTCCCCGTAATTTTAGTTTCTAGCGGAGGTTAAGCAGATGTCTGGGGCAGATGTTTGAAGCCTGGAAAGGGGGTAATACCCACGGAGCTTCCCAGGCTACTAATATCAGCCCCCAGCTGAATGCCTAGCCTTTACTAGCTATTAAAATGGGGGACCCCCAAAAAAATGACGTGGGGTCCCCCCTATTTTAATATCTAGCAAAGGCTAGGCAGACAGCTGGGGGCTGATATTAATAGCCCAGGAAGGGTGCCATGAATATTGGCCCCCTCCCAGGCTAGAAACACCAGCCGTGAGCCGCCCCAGAAATGGCGCATCCATAGGATGCGCCAATTCTGGCACTTAGCCTCGCTCTTCCAACTGCCCTGTAGCGGTGGCAGTGGGGTAATAGGGCTGGGGTTGATGTCAGCTTATAATGTCAGCTGACATCAAGCCCAGGATAGTAATGGAGAGGCGTCTATAAGACACCCCCATTACTAACCCCCTAGTCAAAGTTAAAAAAAAAACACAAACACCCAGAATAAAGTCCTTTAATTGAAATACAGACACAAATCTTTATTGTTCTAAATTAAACCATACTTACCATCACGCCCGTTCCAGCTGAAGCCAACGATCTCCTGCAATAAAAGTAAAATAATAAAGCAACATTATCCTTACCTTTCCATGGTTCCCACGACAGGTTCAGCTCTGCTGCATTCACATGACAGGCTGGACCGCAGCAGAATGCTGCCATCCAGCTTGCCATGCCGCAGATACTGAGAAGCGCAGGTGTGTCACCCTGGCCTGGATGCCACAAAATGTAATAAAGCTGTGTCTGAGAGCAAGGGGGAGGTTCTCTAGTCAGGGGAACATTAGCATGCAGTACCTCCTGTCTCAGGCTAGAAGGGGGAGCAGGCTGCCCCTATAAAAGCTGGTGCTGGGGGCAGGGTTAGGGAGAACTGGATGACCTGTCTCAGTACTGAGTCTTGTCCCGGAGCAGAGCAGGGACAGAAAGTTGTATTGCACCTAAGAGGAAGTGTGGCAGGAGGAGAGCCACAAGCCAGAGACAAGAGGCGAAGTGAGCCTGTCTTAGCAGATAAAGGACTTAATTTACCAGACTTTGGTGTCTGAGGCTGGGAGGATTCCACATCCTACAGCAGATAACCAGTCTGCAGGGGACTGTATATTCCTTGGCCTAAGAAGCCTGGAGGCTCTGCCACAACAGAAGGGACCAGCACAGCCGTACCAGGCCGGGAGCAGAAAGGAACCCACGTTGCAGCCCATACATGCGAGAATACACGGAGAGCTCGGACCGTGGGCTGTTATCCTATAAGGAGGAGATAGCCAGAAGGAGCGCAGAAAGCACGGTAGGCCTACACCCTCACCCTGACCAGGGCCAATTTCCCCATTGCTCTCAGACATCCAGGTCCCCTCCTAGCCGGGACTGTTTGTGGGTCAGTTTACCTGTTCTAGTAAAGACCCTGGACTGCAACCTGTCGTCTGTGTGCTCCTTGCTCCTCCAGCACTATCAGCACTGGGACTCTCACCACCATCACTCCCACCATCCACTACACTGCCCTGGGGCCGCACTCTTCCCGTGGGGAGTCACACCATCCCAGCTGCATACATCATCAGCCCCAGCGGTCTGCCTTGCAGCGGCGGTTCCTAATGATCGCAAATCCACGGGTGGCGTAGTCGGACATAATCAACAGCACATAATGGACTACCACTGGCCTGACCACCCTGAGCCACGGAACCGGGTTGCCACTACTACTCCCATCGTTCCCCTACTGACCGGATCCGAGTGCCCCACGGCCCAGGGGGCGAGTCAGTTTTGGCGTAGTCGGCAGGATTTTGTGCCCGCAACCACCGGGTACTGCGTGCCTTCAAAATACTGTCATACCTGCCGTTGTGAAGGTTCCCACCATCTTCAGTCGGTTCTCGCCATCTTCAGCTGTTTTCCCGCCATCCGAAGTCGCTTTCCCGCCGTCGGACGCCATCTTCAGGACGCCGCGCGAGAAGAAGAGGGGCGTGGACGTCCAAACCGCGCGAGATGCAAAGCTCCACCCCACGCACTGACGCTGCGCAAGGTCCTGGAAGGGAAAGAGAGCGACGCTGATGTTATCAGGATGCGACGCAAGGTCCTCGTCCAGAGCAGCAGCAGCGGAGCCGCGGCCTACAGAAGAGGATCGTCGGAAGGTAGGCCACGCTTAACTAGGGGGGAGGAAGATGTCGGATACAGAGGCGCCCACTACCACCAACGCAGCTGCAGCAGCGGTGATGCTCTTTTCCCTGCCTTACATCCCTGGGGCGACCTGGCTGCCTAAGTACTCAGGGGAGCCCCATGCCCTGACTGATTTTAAGGAAAGGCTGTACAGTTTGTTCCAAGTCTACCCCCTGACAGAGGAACAGCATATTAACAGGGCAGTTAACTGGCGCAGCCCAAAGGGAGGTAAAATCATGGCCCCCTGAGGAGAAAAGGACCGTGAAGGGTATTCTGGCCCGGCTGCAGGGTACCTTTGACACACCTACCTCCGCTGAAATTAAAATGAGGTTCTATGGATGTAAGCAGCGGGCACAGGACAGCATCAGAGACTATGCCCTAAATTTGCAGGAAGCCTTGAGGGCCATCCAACAAGCTGACCCTGGCAGCGTGCAGGATATGGATAAGCTACTAACAGAACAGTTTATAGAAGGTCTGCTGTCTAGCGCCCACAGGACCCAGCTGCGCCTCATGTTCTTCCAGAACCCTAACCTGACCTTTGCCCAATTTAAGGACAGGGCCATAAGGGTGCTCCGTGAACCCGCAACAAGTGGAGCTAAAAACCCCCGGCACCCTGCTCTCACCTACCACCAGGAGGCGGCGCCCTCCTCTATGGACTCCGTGGAGGCTGATGCACAGGCCCTGAACCAAGCCCCGTCGAAAGATCTGCACCACCAAGTCCAGGAGCTGACCAGGAGCGTCGCGGCGTTGACCAGGACCGTCCAGGCATTACAAGTGGACCCATCAAGACCCATCGAGCTGGCTTCAAGCCCGGAGGATGTCCCATGGCGTCGACAGAGGAGGATCCCGTCGTTCTGAGGGAGGCCCACAGACCGCTACGCAGAGGATGGACAGCCCATTTGCCGTCGATGCAACCAGCCCGGACACATTTCCAGGTACTGTAATTTAAACGGGTCCAACCTGGGGTAGAGGGCCAACCCCCAGGCATAAGATCACCAGGCCCTTATAATTGGCGTAATAAGTACTTTGGGGGGCGCCCGGTTTTACCCGTGGTGCTGGACGGTATCCCCATGAGCGCCTTGCTGGATAATGGGTCGCAAGTAACCACTATCCCTTATGTACTTTTTAAGCAGTATTGGACTGATGCTGATATCACACGGTATCCAGACAGTAACTTTAGCATCATCGCCAGGAATGGCTTACCCGTGCCGCAGATGGGGTTCAAGGAGATGACCATTAAGATTGGTAAAGTTGAAATGCCGGCACAGGGAGTAATTATTGTGGACATTGACCGTCGTGAAAGTCACCCTAAAATAACTGTGGGTACTAATGTAATTGAAAACTGTCTTTCAGAGGTAATTGTAATTCTACAACAGGTAGCAGTGAATGCTAGTTCCAGCCAACAGAGAGTCCTCAACAAGGAGATAAAAGCCCTGATGAGACGGCAGCAGGTAGAACTGTCTGGTGGTGAGATCGGTAGCGTAAGACTGAGTGACCCATTCCCCATTTCCATGCCTCCCAAAAGTGAAATGATGATCTGGTGTCGGACTGCAATCGGGTTGAGAGGTAGAGACTACCAAGCCATGGTAGAACCCGTGTACTCAGACAGCAGGCCCACCATTTTGACAGCCAGGGGGGTGGTTGATGTCCACCATGGGAGGGTGCCCGTTCGCATTCTCAACATTGGGGAGAGAGAGGTACACTTACCCAGGTACGCTACACTTGCCAAACTGTTTGTTGTCGAACACAAAGCTACCAGGGCCGTGGAACCCTTGTCTCCATCTCCTCAGGCGGAGGGTAATGGCTCCCAGAAACAAAAGGAGGACTGGTGCCAGAAACTCCATGTGGGTGCTGACTCCACTCCCCTGCACCAAGGAGTCTACCGGGTGGTCCAGGAGTACGAGAGAATTTTTAGCAAGCACTCACTAGACTTCGGCAGAGTTAAAGGAATAGAACACCATATCCCCACGGGGAGCCACCCACCAATAAAAGAGAGACACATGCCTGTACCCCCTGCACATTATCAGAACGCCAAGGGTATGCTGCGGGAAATGAAAGAAGCTGGGGTCATTAGAGATAGCTGTAGCCCCTGGGCAGCCCCCCTGGTTCTGGTAAAAAAGAAAGACGGCATCATGAGGAGAATGTGCGTGGACTATAGACAAATCAACCGTATCACCCACAAAGACGCATATCCGCTGCCTAGAATAGAAGAGTCTTTAGCTGCACTAAAATCAGCTAACTTCTTTTCTACTTTGGACCTTACTAGCGGGTACTGGCAGGTTCCTCTGGCAGAGGCTGACAAGGAGAAGACCGCCTTCACCACGCCGATGGGACTGAGCGAATTCAACTGTATGCCTTTCGGGCTCTGCAACGCACCAGGGACCTTCCAGCGGCTGATGGAATGCTGTCTAGGGCACCGAAACTTCGAGACGGTCCTCCTCTACCTGGACAACGTGATCGTCTATTCGAAGACCTACGAGGACCATCTAAAGCACCTGGCCGAGGTGTTCGAAGCCCGGGCAGGCTATGGCCTGAAGGTGAAACCATCGAAGTGTCACCTGTTGAAACCAAAGGTCCAGTCCCTAGGGCACGTGGTAAGCGCGGAAGGAGTGGCCCCCGACCCTGACAAGGTCACAGCAATCAAGAGCTGGCCAAGCCCCTCGAACATCAAAGAGGTGAGACAGTTTCTCGGGTTGGTAGGCTACTACCGAAGGTTCCTCCCCGGGTTCACTAAGATGGCAGCTCCTATGCAGGACCTCCTGATCGGACAGTCTAAGTCCAGAAGTCAAAAGCCACCCTTCAAGTGGGATAAACCGGAAGAGGAGTCCTTCCGCCAGCTAAAGATGGCCCTCACAGGGGACGAGATCCTGGCCTACCCCGATTATGACCAGCCTTTCATTCTCCACACAGACGCCAGTAATGAGGGACTGGGAGCAGTACTGTCCCAAAACCAACAGGGCAGAGAAAGGGTGATCGCGTACGCCAGCCGGAAGCTGAGGCCCACCAAGAGGAACCCGGAGAATTACAGCTCCTTCAAGCTAGAATTCTTGGCGGTGGTGTGGGCCGTGACAGAACGCTTCAAGCATTACCTGGCCTCCGCAAAGTTCACCGTGTACACGGACAACAACCCGTTGACACACCTGGACAATGCAAGACTGGGTGCCCTAGAACAGCGGTGGATGGCCCTTCTCTCCAACTATGACTTCGTGATCAAGTACCGGGCCGGCAAAACCAATGCCAACGCTGACGCCCTATCGAGGATGCCTCACTTACCTGAAGGTGACGAAGACCCAGAAGAGCTGGAGGAGGTAGAACTCCCCGCGTTTCACCGGTATGGAGCCGCTCAATACTCCCACCACGTGAAGGAGGAGGATCTAACAACCGTGATGATCAATCCCCTACCTCACCACTGCTGGGCCGAGACCCAAGATAGTGATCCTGCCATCCGCCTAGTGAAAGATCTGCTGACCCAGGAAGAAGCCCGCATGGATCCGGATGCACCAGAGGAAGCCAAGCAGCTATGGAAAGAGAAGAGCAAGCTGTTCCTCTACGAAGGCAAGCTGTGCAGAAGGATTGTCAACCACCGGACGCATGAGCTGACGAGGCAAGTCGTGGTTCCAAGGCGGGATGCAGCTATGGTCCTGGGGGCTTACCATGACAGAGCGGGGCACTTCGGTTGGAAGAAACTGGAGTTCCTGCTAAGAGGACGGTTCTTTTGGATCGGCATGAGAGGGGCTGTAGAGAAGTGGTGCAGAGACTGTGGCCCTTGTCACCTAAGGAGGAAAGACCGTGCCAGCCAGAAGACACCCTTGAGGCATATCGTCACCACGCAGCCTCTTGAGCTGGTAGCTCTGGACTACGTCAAATTGGCTCCAAGCCGGCCAGGATACATCTACGCCCTGACAATCGTGGACCACTATTCCCGTTTTCTAGTGGTGGTCCCGGTGAAAGATTTGACAGCCCAAACGGCGGCCAGAGCCTTCCAGCAATACCTCTGCCGTCCACACGGGTATCCGGAACAGGTCCTGATGGACCAGGGTCCAGCGTTCGAAGCTGAAATCTTCCAGGAGTTCTGCAACCTCTATGGCTGTAAGAAGATTCGTACAACGCCTTACCACCCACAAACCAACGGGATGTGTGAGAAAATGAACAACATAGTCATTGATCTCCTAAAGACGTTGCCCCTGGAGGAACGCAGCCTGTGGCCAGAAAAACTGCCGGACCTGATAGACTTATACAATCATATCACGGTGAATGCTACAAACTGCACCCCGGCTTACCTGATGCGAGCCAGACCAGGTAAGCTGCCCGTAGACCTGGAGATGGGAGTCCTAACACCTGAGGACACCTCCCCGGATGCGGACTGGGATACAGAAAGGCAACTGCAGTACAAGAAGGTACAGGAAAGTGTGGAGAAGAGCCTGGCCCAGGTGAGAGAGAGGCAAGAAAAGCTCTTCAACCAACACACCCCTGCTGGTCCCCTAGAACCTGGTGAGCGGGTCCTGAAGCGAAAGAGAAGGCTTCACAAGTTGGACGACCAGTGGGAAAGGGAACCCTACACCGTACTGCAGTCTGATCACGACAACCTGAAGGTGTGCGTGATCACCAAGGACGGAGGAGAAACCACTAGTTCGGTCTCCAGAGACCACCTAAAAAGGTGCCCCGAGCAACTCCGTAGTGCTGAAGAGGATCAAAGTGACCTTGAACCCGCAGAGGACAAGGAAGAAATGATCAGCACCGTTCTCGGAGAGTTCCCTCAGTCCTGGACTCGCATAAATGATGCCATAGTGGTACCCGTCCTGCATTTCCTGCAACCGGCACAGCAACAACCAACACCAGAGCCGGAAGGTGAAGAGGAGCAAGCGGTTCCAGAGGCAGAAGAGCCTGTATCAGCAGCCCAGGTGAGTCAACCCTCTGCTGACAGTGAGCCTGCCATGCCTGCGGTAAGCCTAAGAACCTGCAGACAGCTGCCTGCCCTACCTGTACACCCAGCTGGTAGCTGTACCCCTAACGCTAGTGGGGAAAGCCAGGTCGGTCCACCACCAGACAGTGGGTTAAGGAGATCAACCAGGAGCACAAAAGGGCAGATACCCGCTCGCTGGAAAATATAGAGTGCACTAAAATTGTAAATAACCCTGTTGCCAAATGTTGAAATGTTTGCCAAGTTACATGCATGTTTGGTAATTCTGTGTTTCAGTTTCTTGCAGCTACCGTAAGGACTCACAGGTTATGGAATTTTTATAACCGGGACCTTGTATGGACTGCATTCGGAGCCTAACCAAGGAATGAACTAAGACTGTAAAGGACTTGGGGTAGGACAGACCCCCACCTGGTTAAGGCTCCCTGTTGTATTGGTGATATGGACACCCAGTCACAGACCACACTGTGACCTTAAGAACTCAATCTGTGCGTCACTTTCCTGATAATGTTTTATGGTCATGCATATTGTCTTTGTTTATTGCTTAGTCCCGGAGTACTAAATTTTGCTAGGGGGGAATGTGTCAACCTGGCCTGGATGCCACAAAATGTAATGAAGCTGTGTCTGAGAGCAAGGGGGAGGTTCTCTAGTCAGGGGAACTTTAGCATGCAGTACCTCCTGTTTCAGGCCAGTAGGGGGAGCAGGCTGCCCCTATAAAAGCTGGTGCTGGGGGCAGGGTTAGGGAGAACTGGATGACCTGTCTCAGTACTGAGACTTGTCCCGGAGCAGAGCAGGGACAGAAAGTTGCATTGCACCTAAGAGGAAGTGTGGCAGGAGGAGAGCCACAAGCCAGAGACAAGAGGCGAAGTGAGCCTGTCTTAGCAGATAAAGGGCTTAATTTACCAGACTTTGGTGTCTGAGGCTGGGAGGATTCCACATCCTACAGCAGATAACCAGTCCGCAGGGGACTGTATATTCCTTGGCCTAAGAAGCCTGGAGGCTCTGCCACAACAGAAGGGACCAGCACAGCCGTACCAGGCCGGGAGCAGAAAGGAACCCACGTTGCAGGCCATACATGCGAGAATACACGGAGAGCTCGGACCGTGGGCTGTTATCCTATAAGGAGGCGATAGCCAGAAGGAGCGCAGAAAGCACGGTAGGCTTACACCCTCTCCCTGACCAGGGCCAATTTCCCCATTGCTCTCAGACATCCAGGTCCCCTCCTAGCCGGGACTGTTTGTGGGTCAGTTTACCTGTTCTAGTAAAGACCCTGGACTGCAACCTGTCGTCTGTGTGCTCCTTGCTCCTCCAGCACTATCAGCACTGGGACTCTCACCATCATCACTCACACCATCCACTACACTGCCCTGGGGCCGCACTCTTCCCGTGGGGAGTCACACCATCCCAGCTGCATACATCATCAGCCCCAGCGGTCTGCCTTGCAGCGGCGGTTCCTAATGACCGCAAATCCATGGGTGGCGTAGTCGGACATAATCAACAGCACATAACGGACTACCACTGGCCTGACCACCCTGAGCCACGGAACCGGGTTGCCACTACTACTCCCATTCTTCCCCTACTGCTCGGATCCGAGTGCCCCACGGCCCAGGGGGCGAGTCACAGGCATGCTTGCGCTCCTCAGTGTCTGGCTGTGACGGCATAAAGATGAGCCGAGGTCATGTCCAATGAACTCAGCTCACCTCATGCACGTCACTGACAGCGTGGGAAAATTCTCCTGCGCATGCGGTGAGTGCAGGAGAATTTTCCCACGATGTCAGTGACGTGCATGAGGTGAGCTCATGTCCAATGAACTCGGCTCACCTCATGCACGTCACTGACAGCGTGGGAAAATTCTCAGCGTCAGCGCTTCAGCAGGAGAATTCTCCCACGCTGGGATGGCATTGAGATGACAGGGTGGATCACAGCTGAGCGCTGCCATCCAGCATGCCATCCTTCATAGACACTGCAGAAGATGGAAATACACTGGACCTGATTTTCTTCTGGTTATTTTCAGTGTGCAACTTTACTAACTCCTTTCCTGTTTGCAGACTTTATATTTCTTTCTCTTTCAAGAACTGTCACTCTACTCAGAACATCCCCATTTTACCAAACATACAGAAAGCTACATACCATCAATACCCACTAGCTTATGAACAATCTACAGTTATCTTTAGCTCTAATCTTCTCCCTTTCCTGTCCAGATTTAGCCTTGTCACATTATCATAAGACAATGGAAAGTGTACTTGATGACGCAGTACCTGTTACACGTATAACAATCTGATACAGACGACTACAGCCCTCTCACATGCTGCAAACATGATTCCTGCAGTGGTGCTCTAGGTGTGCTGAGCATCAGGAGAGAAAATCACAAAAGACTTCATCCACTATAATTTTATGCTCAAAATACATAACTCTGCTCTCCATCTTACTGAGCAAACATACTTCATCACCCTGATCACATCACTATCCCTCAATCCAAAACAACTCTTCAAAAATTTTCAATCCATCTTTAGCACCAAAGTGCATCATTAACATTTGCACTGATCTGGAAACTTATTTCCAAGAAACAATCAAACATATCCGTTAAGACATTTTTGCCTAATCCCGTCACAGCTTGGATCTGTCACGGGTGTGTCAGAGGTGGCAGACAGTCGACCTGCAATGGTTTGCAGGAGATCTCCACATTTGACAATGCAGACAGCTGCCAAGATAGGAGGCTGTGTTTAGGACCCAGCAACTACCTCCTTTTAGTCTGGATGTATGTACTGTATATGTTCCTCCCCCAGCTATAGCCTTACGCCAGGGATAGTAGGGCGAGGCACGTGATCGGCGACAGCTGCGGAGGCTGTATAGAGACGTTAGGGGGAGACAGAGTGACGCTAGTCCAGATTAGGAGGTCACCCCTTCCCCCTTTCCCTAGTTTCTGGGCACCCTTTCCCCTCTGTGTTGCACTCACACCTGGCGTGACATTATAACCAGCCGAGCACGTTTTGGGAAAAAAAAAACGACACAACATTGACTTTTTTTTTTTTCCTTTGTGTGTTTTTGGGCGTGCACCTTTTTTTTCCTTACTCCCTTTAGTATGGGATCAGTTGCAGAGCTTGCAGAGCAGTTCTGCTGTCTGTCTCTGGAGGTGAATGACCTCCGCTGTGAGGTTCAGCAGCGGTTACAGGCCGCCAATGTGGGGGTCTCTGCAGGAAGGCCTGTCCAGCCTGAACCCAGAGTTGCCCTCCCGGACAGGTTTTCAGAAGGTAGGGACAAGTTTTTTGTGTTTAAGGAGGCATGCAAATTGTACTTCAATCTTCGTCCCTACTCCTCCGGAAATGAGGAGCAACAGGTTGGTATTGTGATCTCTCTACTGCAGGGCGATCCTCAGTCTTGGGCGTTTTCATTACCGCAGGACTCAGTTTGTCTCCAGTCTGAAGAGGGGTTTTTTGAAGCTCTTGCCCTCATCTATGATGACCCTGACCGAGTCGCTTTGGCTGAGTCTAAGCTACATCGCCTTCAGCCGGGGATTCGGTCAGTGGAAACGTACAGTTCGGAATTCCGCAGATGGGCAACAGATTCCAAATGGAATGAATCAGCCCTTAAAAGTCAATTTTGTGAGGGGCTTACTGAAAGGTTGAAAGATGCCTTGGCTGTATATGATACCCGTCAGTCCTTGGAGGCTGCTATGTCTTTGGCCATACTTCTGGATAGGCGCCTTCGGGAAAGATGGGTGAAACCTTCCTCTGGGGCCTTCCTGTCGGGGTTGTGTACCTTTGCCAAGGGAGCCGTCTGGGGGTGAACCAGTACTGGGGGAAGTGTATGAACTTATGCAGTTAGGGGGTGTCTCTACATCATACATCTCATTTGTCTCACAAGAAAAAAGGCGTATGTTTTTTTGTGGGAAAAAGGGACACTTTGTTGGGACCTGTCCTTCAATTCCTAAACAAAAAGAGACTTGAATAACTCTCGGTATTCTGGACTTGGATGAACAAGGGGTGCATTTGTGGCCAAACTGTAGTTCCCGCTTTGTACTGACTGCAGAAGTGGTGCTAGAGAGCAAAACTGAAAAAAATTCTGTTTGTTGACAGTGGAGCCGGGGTCATCATGGTTGATGCTGAGTTTGTGAAAACTCATGGTCTTGCTTGCTGTGAACCTATTCCCATCTTTGCCATTGACTCGACGCCACTTGCACAGAAAGCATTTACTCAGATTGTACATAAGGTAACACTGAGGGTGGGATCAGTTCATTGTGAAATCATCCCTTGCTATGTTTTGGAAAATCTCCCTACTCCGATTGTTTTAGGTATCCCCTGGCTTGTTCAACATAATCCGTTGGTGGATTGACAAGCCGGGGAGATTACTAAATGGGGAGATTACTGCCATAAGAACTGTCTGAATGTTTCTATTGCTGCTGTCTCTACGGGGATACTGCCTGCTTTTCTGTCTGCTTTTGAAGACTTTTTTTCTGAAAAGGGGTGTCAGAATTTGCCTCCTCATCATGCTTATGACTGTCCCATTAACCTGACCCCCGGAGCTAAACTACCAAAGTCCAGACTATATAATCTTTCTGGCCCTGAGAGACAAGCCATGAAGGTTTTCATTGAAGAAAGTCTGGAGAAGGGACATATCAGACCCTCATCTTTGCCCGTGGTGGCAGGGTTCTTCTTGGTGAAGAAAAAAGATGGCGGTCTAAGTCCCTGTTTAGATTTCTGGGAATTAAATCAAATTACCATTTAGAATCCGGGATCCATAACCTCTTCCTCTGATTCCTGATTTGTTCGGTCAGGTTTGTGGGAGCTAAGGAATAGAGATGAGCGTTGTTCTACTCGAACTGTTCGCCAATCTCAAATTCGAGCTGTTTTGGGCGGTGTTCGAGCCGTTCGGCGAACACGAACAATTTGAGAAAAATTCGGCTGTTCGAGGTTATGTTCGATAACTGTTCGTGCACCAAAATCATAACTGGATTTTTTCTCAGTAATGATGAAAATTAATGTTAATACGCAGTTTGAGTGTACAGCGGGGTGGGGGGAGGGGCAGGGGATGGATCTCTGCAGGAACAATGAAGATCTCCATTTTTTTTTCTCTTTCCCGCATTTACAGTGGGGAGGTACAATCTGTCAGCCTATCAGCAGCGCACACACGGAGCGAAGTGCTTTTTTTCACACAAGCAAGGGCATGTGTCATTGGCAGTGTATGTCACATGTCCTTGCCCTATAAGACCAAGCCATTTTCCCCGTCGCCACCTTTTTCTCACTGCTGCAGCTGCGTGTTAGACGGCACCGCTGTTGCTGTGTGCGCTATACCTTGTTAATTTCAAGCCAATTTTCGCACAAATATACAGATAGCTTGGGAGTAGGGAATAGTTGTGATTGCAGTCCTTTTAAGGACTAGGTTACAGCATTTCCTACGACTTTTATCAGGGAGGTCTGTGCTCTTAAATAGATCGGTTGTGGGAGTAAAGACTAATTGTAATTGCAGTCCTTTTCAGGACTAGGTTACATGAGTTCCTATCAGTTTTTGCCAGGCAGGTCTGTGCCAGTGCTGTGCAAGTTTTTTTCACAGCATTTGGCTGAATCTAGCAAAGCTAATCCTTTTTGGCCTATTGCAGAGTGTGTTAGTCAGTGGAGTAGCCTATCTGTGTTGCAAAATATACCACCTGTGTATAGAAGACCAATTTTTTTACTGCACCTAGTGAAGTAAAATCTTTTGGGCATAGCATCATTCTATTAGTCCATCTATACTGACCTCCATCAGGTTGCAAACTGAATATATTTTTTTCTGCATCTACCTCTGAAAAAATATTTGGCCTTCTAGTAGTGTGTCGGACTTTCTCTATTAGTCCATCTATACTGACCTCCATCAGGTTGCAAATTAAAACTAATTTTTATCTGCATCTACAGTACCTCTGAAAAAATATTTGGGCTTCTAGCAGTGTGTGGGACTTGTTCTATTAGTCCATCTATACTGACCTCCATCAGGTTGCAAACTGAATATAGTTTTTTCTGCATCTACCTCTGAAAAAATATTGGGCTTCTAGCTGTGTGTGGGTCTTGTTCTATTAATCCATCTATACTGACCTCCATCAGGTTGCAAACTGAATATATTTTTTTCTGCATCAACCTCTGAAAAAATATTTGGCCTTCTAGTAGTGTGTCGGACTTTCTCTATTAGTCCATCTATACTGACCTCCATCAGGTTGCAAACTGAATATAATTTTTTTCTGCATCTAGCTCTGAAAAAATATTTGGCCTTCTAGTAGTGTGTCGGACTTTCTCTATTAGTCCATCTATACTGACCTCCATCAGGTTGCAAATTAAAACTAATTTTTATCTGCATCTACAGTACCTCTGAAAAAATATTTGGGCTTCTAGCAGTGTGTGGGACTTGTTCTATTAGTCCATCTATACTGACCTCCATCAGGTTGCAAACTGAATATATTTTTTTCTGCATCAACCTCTGAAAAAATATTTGGCCTTCTAGTAGTGTGTCGGACTTTCTCTATTAGTCCATCTATACTGACCTCCATCAGGTTGCAAACTGAATATAATTTTTTTCTGCATCTAGCTCTGAAAAAATATTTGGCCTTCTAGTAGTGTGTCGGACTTTCTCTATTAGTCCATCTATACTGACCTCCATCAGGTTGCAAATTAAAACTAATTTTTATCTGCATCTACAGTACCTCTGAAAAAATATTTGGGCTTCTAGCAGTGTGTGGGACTTGTTCTATTAGTCCATCTATACTGACCTCCATCAGGTTGCAAACTGAATATATTTTTTTCTGCATCTACCTCTGAAAAAATATTGGGCTTCTAGCTGTGTGTGGGTCTTGTTCTATTAATCCATCTATACTGACCTCCATCAGGTTGCAAACTGAATATAATTTTTTTCTGCATCTAGCTCTGAAAAAATATTTGGCCTTCTAGTAGTGTGTCGGACTTTCTCTATTAGTCCATCTATACTGACCTCCATCAGGTTGCAAATTAAAACTAATTTTTATCTGCATCTACAGTACCTCTGAAAAAATATTTGGGCTTCTAGCTGTGTGTGGGACTTGTTGTATTAGTCCATCTATACTGATCTCCATCAGGTTGCAAACTGAATATATTTTTTTCTGCATCTACCTCTGAAAAAATATTTGGCCTTCTAGTAGTGTGTCGGACTTTCTCTATTAGTCGATCTATACTGACCTCCATCAGGTTGCAAATTAAAACTAATTTTTATCTGCATCTACAGTACCTCTGAAAAAATATTTGGGCTTCTAGCAGTGTGTGGGACTTGTTCTATTAGTCCATCTATACTGACCTCCATTAGGTTGCAAACTGAATATATTTTTTTCTGCATCTACCTCTGAAAAAATATTGGGCTTCTAGCTGTGTGTGGGTCTTGTTCTATTAATCCATCTATACTGACCTCCATCAGGTTGCAAACTGAATACATTTTTTTCTGCATCTAGCTCTGAAAAAATATTTGGCCTTCTAGTAGTGTGTCGGACTTTCTCTATTAGTCCATCTATACTGACCTCCATCAGGTTGCAAATTAAAACTAATTTTTATCTGCATCTACAGTACCTCTGAAAAAATATTTGGGCTTCTAGCTGTGTGTGGGACTTGTTGTATTAGTCCATCTATACTGACCTCCATCAGGTTGCAAATTCAAAATAATTTTTTTCTGCATCTAACCCAGCCAATAGTTTTGGCCTAATACCACAGTTTGGCCACTCAGCTCTGCTCGGTTACCATCCATTGTTTTTTTGTGCAAACAACTCCAGAGTTGTGAATTAGTTAACCACCAAAATGAATGGAAAAAGGCCTGCTGCTGGTGGAAAGGGGAATAGGCGTGTTGGGAAGGGGAAAAAAGGTTGTGTCCGTGGGGTAGGTGTTAAAGCAACAGTAACATCTGCAGAAGAAAGACCATCTTCCAGCCAAACTAAAATGTCTACTTCTTTTAGCGGACAATGTGATAAGATCCCTTTCTTACGGCCACGCCAATCGCTACAAATTCCAGATGAGGCACAAAAACAGCAGGTGCTTCAACGGATATCAAGTGCTCCTTTAAGTGGGCTCTCCTCCACATCAACTTCAACATCACAAATACTCCAGTCCTCAAAGGTGTCACCCAAATCGCACTTGCTTCCTCACAGCTCCCAAATCTCCAGCTGCCCGTCTGAGTATGAGGTAGAACAGATGGTTGAGTCTGCAGAGCTGTTTACTCATACTATAGCCTGGGAATCAGAGGTCGACTCCAGCGCTTCTGTGAATCCAGACGAGGAAATGATCTGCACTGATGCCCAGAATCTTTATGAGTCGGATCCAGGACCAGACGCAGAAGGTTCTGACCATAATGTAGACCCTCATTCCCAAACTGTAACTCCTGTTGGTGGAGACAATGAGGAAGACGATGATAAGACTCAAATACCTGATTGGAGCGACAACTTTAGTTTTTTGTCAGGGCAGGAACAGGTTGGCTCTGAGGACGACGGGTGTGATAACGCACAGGGTGATGATGATGAGGTCGGAGATCCCACTTACTGTCAACCCACAGTCAGCCAAGAGATGAGGTCAGCAGAGGAGGTGGAGGAAGATGCTAGTGACGACGAGGTCAGGTTGCGCCTTCCTGGACAGAGACGTAGTACTGGAAGCACGTCAACAACTGCATCCTCAAACACAACTCTGCCTCTCACCACAAGTCGTGGTGGCTCTTCAGGTCGCATGGGTGCTAAGCCTTGCATAGCCTGGGCATTTTTTCAGATCGATAAAGATGACCCAACTCGTGTTATCTGTAACATTTGTCAGCAAAAGCTAAGTAGAGGCCAAAAAATACATAGTTTGAGTACTTCATGCATGAACCGGCACATGGACATGAAGCATAAGTTGCAGTGGGAAGCTCAGTGTGCTACAATGCGGCCTAGCCGGCCGGGCCAACCACCGTCTGCCATATCTTGTGCATCCGCGGCCTCTTCATCCTCTGTGACTGGGGGGACAGCAGTCACACCTGTTTTGGGGCGCAGACCTGCCACCTCTTTACCCGCAACAGCCAGCGTGATTGGCAGGTCATCATTTTCTTTGGAGGTGGTAACACCAGCTGGTGTTGAGCGCTGTCCGACATCGATAGCACCACCTTTGGATCAAGGCAACCTAACATGTCCGCCTGCATCTTCCTCACAGACCGGCAGTTTGCCGGGGACACCCTTATCAACCCCGTCTAAGCACAATAGCCAGCCCTCGGTCCCTCAGATGTGGACAAGTAAAAGACCATTTCCTCCTAGCCATGAGAAAGCTAAGAGGTTGAATTTCACCATCTGCAAGCTCTTGGCTACAGAAATGCTGCCTTTCCGCCTGGTGGACACAGAGGATTTTCGAGACCTTATGTCCGTCGCAGTGCCCCAGTACCAGATGCCCAGTCGGCACTACTTCTCAAAGAAAGGTGTGCCTGCGCTCCACCAGCATGTCGCACACAACATCACCGCTTCTTTGAGAAACTCTGTGTGTGACAGGGTGCATTTCACCACAGACACTTGGACGAGTAGGCATGGACAGGGGCGTTACATGTCGCTGACTGGGCACTGGGTAACTATAGTGACAGCAGGACAAGGGGCTGCTGTCCAAGTCTTGCCGTCCCCACGAGTTGTGCGTCAATCCTCTTTATGTCAAAGTTCCTCCACTGCTTCTGCCTCCTCAACCTCCTCTCGGTCTTCCACCTGCACCCAAAGCCTGTCTGGTCATGCCACAAGCTTTCTAACTGCGCAGAAGGGATCCTGCACAGCTCCCTACTATGCTGGCAGTAGGGCTCAACGTCATCAGGCGGTTTTTACATTGAAATGTCTGGGAAATGTGAGTCACACAGCTGAGGAGTTGTGGTCAGCTCTGGAGAACCAATTTCATGAATTGTTGTCTCCACTGGACCTGAAACCAGGGAAGGCCGTGTGCGACAATGCTGCAAACCTGGGTGCGGCCCTTCGCCGGGGCAATGTCACACACGTGCCTTGTATGGCTCACGTGTTGAACCTGGTTGTCCAGCAATTTTTAGCCCACTATCCCAGACTAGATGGCCTTCTGCAGAGGGCACGGTCGCTGTGTGCTCACTTCCGCCGTTCGCATCCCGCAGCTCAGCGACTTACATCTCTACAGAAGTCGTTGGGCCTGCCACTTCACCGGCTAAAATGCGATGTGCCTACCCGGTGGAATTCAACTCTGCACATGTTGCAGCGACTGTGGCAGCACCGACAAGCCCTGGTGCAATACGTTCTGACGTATAGCCTGGGCCAACGAGATTCAGAGGTGGGGAAAATCACGCTGGAGGAGTGGTCTCAGATCAGGGACCTATGCACCCTTCTGCACAGTTTTGAAATGGCGACGAAGATGTTTAGTGCTGACGATGCCATTATCAGCATGACTATTCCGGTGATTTACATGCTGGAGCACATGTTAAACAGAATTCGGAGTCAGGTGGTGGCACAAGAGGAGGTGGAGGAAGTAGAGGAGGAGGAGTTGTATGCAGAAGGGCTAACATCTGCAAGGTCCAGAAGGTCGGCAGCACCAAGGCGGCAGGCATGTGAGGGTGGGGGAGATGGTTTTACCAGGGCGCATGGTAGCAGCCAAACTAGTGAGGAAGGTGCAGGAGCCCAGGAAGAAGTGGAGGACGAACTGATGGAAGACTCATCAGATGAGGGAGACCTTGATCACATTTCTGTTGTGCGAGGTTGGGGGGAGAGGACAGAGGAAGGAAGCATGATTGTTACCTCGCCACCAACACAACAGGGACTTGGTGCTCCTGGATGCGCAACACACATGAGTGCCTTCTTGCTGCACTACCTGCAACATGACCCTCGAATTGTGAGAATTAGAAATAATCCTGACTACTGGGTTGCCACACTGTTAGATCCCCGGTACAAAAGTAAATTTGCAGAAATTATTCCTGCCATAGAAAAGGATGCACGCATGCAGGAGTATCAGCAGAGACTGTTGCAGAATCTTACATGTGCTTTTCCACAAAATACCAGTGGTGCACGTAGTGAATCTCACAGTTCCAACTTGCCAACCGTGGGACCGTCAAGTGTTCAGCACTCAAACCGTAACAGAACCACAGTATCTGCTGGTAACATAAATTTTGCGGAATCATTTCACCACTTTTTTAGCCCATCCTTTGCAAGGCCACAGTAGACAAGAAGTCTGACACATAGTCAACGCCTAGAGACGATGGTACAGGAGTATCTCCAAGTAAACATTGAAGCCACGACTGTGTCACTGGACCCTTGCTCTTTTTGGGCTTCCAATCTGGATAAATGGCCGGAGCTAGCCACTTACGCCTTGGAGATCTTGTCATGCCCCGCAGCCAGCGTTCTGTCTGAACGTGTGTTCAGCGCTGCTGGTGGTGTGCTGACAGATAAGCGCACGCGGCTCTCCACTGATAATGTAGACAGACTCACGTTCATAAAGATGAACAAATCATGGATCCGAAACGACTTTTCTACCCCTGTGTCATCCTGGGGAGAGTAAAAGCTTGATGATTGGTTAAAATCACCCTACCAAACGTTTTAAGCTTTCAAATTACTAATCATGTTTATCTGTATCTTGACTGGAAAATAATTTGGGCTTTGTAGCAGTGTGCAGCACTGATCCTATTAGGCCATCTATAATAAGCTCCTCCAGATTTAAAATTAAAAATAATTTTTAGCTGCATCTAGCCCGGAAAATAATTTTGGGGCTCCGAGATGCGCAAGACACATAAGTGCCTTCTTGCTGCACTACCTGCAGCATGACCCTCATATTGTCAGAATTCGAAGTAATCATGACTACTGGGTTGCCACACTCTTAGATCCCCCAAACTTTTCGATCAACCTTTTCATTTTAATAAAGACCAAAAAAATGGTCATTTTTGAAATTATAAGCATTAGCAGGTTGTTAGAAACTGAAATCAAACAGTTTTCAACTCAAAACTTTATTCTAGGTGATGTTACATTTTCACATAGGACCCCTTGTTCGAAAGGAGCTTCTGAACTCTCTCGTCCATTGAATTTGTCAGGTTTTGGATGGTTTCTGCTTCAATTGTTTTGCATGAGGACAGAATACCCTCCCAGAGCTGTTGCTTAGATGTGAACTGCCTCCCGCCATCATAGACACTCCTTTTAATGATGCTCCAAAGGTTCTGAATGGGGTAGAGGTCAGGGGAGCATGGGGGTCACACCATAAGTTTGTCCCCTTTTATGCCCATATCAGCCAGAGATGCAGATGTTTTATGTGCAGCATGAGATGGTGCATTATCATGCAGAAAAATGATCTTGCTGTGAAATACACGGTTCTTCTTCTTGAACCATGGCAGGAAGTGCTGTTTGAGAAAATCCACATACATTATGGAGTTCATCTTTAGCGCCTTCAGAGATCCTAAAGGGGCTGACAATCTCTCTCCCCATGATTCCAGCCCAAAACATTACTCCACCTCCTCCTTGTTGGCGCTGTAGCCGTGTTTGCGTGGGGTGTCCATCAACCAGCCATCCTCCACTCCATCCATCTGGACCATCGAGCGCTGCACGGCACTCATCCGTGAACAAAACCGTTTTGAAATCAGTCTTCATGTAATGTTTGGCCCACTGGAGCCGTTTCTGCTTGTGTGAAGTGGATAGAGGAGGTCGACAGGATGGCGTATGCACAGCTGCAAACCTCTGAAGGACCCTGCATCTTGTTGTTCGGGGGACGTTGGAGGCACAAGCAGCTTCAAAAACTTGTCTGCTGCTATGACAAGGCTTTTTTGCCGCTGCTCTTTCAACCTGACGTAATTGCCTGTAGGAAAGAGTCCTCAATTTGCCCTCATCAGCACGCACACGTGTGTACTGTGAATCAGCTACATACTTCTTGATTGCCAAGACACTTCATCCTGATCATCGCACAATGTTGATTGTAGTCATGCCTTGACCTAAACACTCCACAATTTGTTGCTTCTCAGCAGCCGACACATCCTTTTTCTTTCCCATTTTGGCAGAAAATGTAGGCTGCTTAATAATGTGAGAGAGCCTTCTTAAGTAGTCTTGCCTTTCATTGGACACACCTGCCAAACTAATTAGCACAGGTGTCTGCAATTGCTTACAGTGATATAAAGAGCCCTGACACACATCACCATCAATGAGTTTAACTGACAAACAAACAAATTCTTCCCTTATCACTCCTAAACACTTTTTGCATAATAATTTGGAACGCGGTGTACATGTGCTTTTCCACAAAACACCAGCGGTTCACGTAGTGAATCTTACAGTTCTAACTTGCCAACCGTGGTCTGTATGGAATTGTTCAATAAAGGGCCCAAAATTAAGATAACATAGATGGGAGAGGTCTCTATGAATAGGAATTCCTAAGTATTTGATACCCTGTGAGGGCCAGGCAAAGGGAAAGTTGGACTGGATGGAATCCTATATGGATTTGGGGAGGGAGACATCGAGGGCCTCAGACTTCGCTGCATTGATTTTAAAATTTTACCATGTAACAAAGTGATCTATTTCAGCCATAACAGCATGGATGGATATATGTGATTGAGTGATATATACTAGGACATCATCAGCAAATAGAGAGCACTTGTACTCGGTGCCTCCCACCTCAATCCACCTAATATTGGGGTTATGGCGAATTGATGAGAGCAGGTGCTCCGTCACTAGGATGTATAAGAGAGGGGACAGAGGACATCCCTGCCTTGTCCCATTGGTGATTGTGAAAGGTGATGAAAATGTTCTGACGCACCCCCTGGGCCTTGGGACACCCGGAGCCGGACCCTTTTTGGTGGATGCTGGTTGTTGTAGTCTTCGTGGCGGCGACCCGGTTCCGTGGCTCAGGGCGGTCAAACCAGTGGCGGAACTATTTATGTGGTTTTGATGTTTAAATGTCCGACTACGCCACCCGTGGATTGCGGTCAGAGTGAACCGCCGCTACAGGGCAGACCGCTGAGGCTGGTGTTGTGGGTGCAGCAGAGCGTAGCATAACTCCCCACGGGAGGAGTATAGCCTCAGGGCAGTGTATGCGGAGGATGGGGGTGATGGTGCAGGGCAGCAGCAGTAACGACACGGAGTCAGTGATGCAGTCCATGGCCTTTACTCACAGTTCTTATTATCCAGACCACGTCTGCAGGTAACGGCTGCCCACGTCGTACTGTGCTCTCCAGGTGAGGGGCTCAGACAACTCCCAGATAACTTTGGAGCACTTCACAGGACCCCCTTTGTGTGTCCTTTGTCTGGCCTTTCTTACCAACACTTCTGTCCGGCTGCCTCGGGCCTCCTCTTGGTAAACTTGGCGCCAGTTTCCCTGACCCTATGGGGTGCCTTCCTAGCGGGTGTAGCGAGGGGCTGCGCCACATAAAATGTCAGAGCCTCCGGTTTCTAGCTGAGGGTCGTTTCCTGCCTCCACTAGTTCGGGGACCGGTCTCCCCCTTTGGCCTGACCCCTCCACGCAGGTGGATTCGGGCGTGCGGTGGCGACTCGCCCGTCCGCACCCCTGGGATCCCTTCATTCCTCGTTCCTGGAGCCTTCTCCGCTCCTCTTCCTTCCTTCTCCCTCTTCCAGGCCTGGGCCTCTGTTACTAGGCCCGCCTCCGGAGCAGAGCTCATGCAGAGCCCCTGCTCCCTGCCACTTCTGCTCAGACTTCTCTGCACTGAACTAAGATGGTGCCCACCTTTTATACTCCCTTCTCAATGCACCCAGGAACTGCTTCCTCCCTGCTCCTGTACTACAGGGTTCCCCTTCCTCAGTGTTCCCTCCCCCCACTCCAGCCAGGGACAGGGACTGTCGTGCCCATCTCAGGGGCATATTGGTCGCCCTGCCCCACGGCAATGTGGTGTAATGCATGCAGGTGTCGGGTCCTGATCCACACTCCATCCTTACCTGAGAGTGAGATATCACACCTCTGGGTGAGGTGCAATACGTCTGTAGCAACCGAGCCCTCAGGGTGCTACAGTTCCATTTATCTTCAGCCTAGGTGACGTATTGCGATACAGGGCCGTGATTTTGGCTATAAAAGGGTCCCCTAGACCCCTACCCCAAGCATTTTAAGAGAATCATATATGGCGTGCCAGGAGACTCTATGGAATGCTTTCTCAGCATCCAACGAGAGTATCTAATTACAAATTTTTAACTGCATCTAGCCCAGGAAATACTTTGTGCCTAGTAGCAGTGTCTGCTAGTCAGCGGATTATCCCGGCTGTTAAGCAAGCTACACCACCTGTAGTTTAGACACTTAATTTTTTCAAAGGAAATGCTTCGGGACCATGGGATACTCAATGAAGAGCATCAGGAGGCACCCCAAGGCATAGGGGCTGGGACTGGCAGTAGGATGCCTTGCGGTGGACAGCCGAGCTCGATCCTTATAAAAGCTTTTTAACTGCAGCAGCTTTAGTGGACGCTACTGGAGCTGGAATTACGCGGCTGCTGGCATGAGACTTGCCCTCCAATAGATCCTTGTAAATGGATTTAAAGTGTATTCATTCAAATTAGAGAGACAATTTAAATTAAAAAGCTTAGAGCTGCCTCCACCACAGGGGGGCTCGCTCGACCCACCAGCGGACAGGCACCAGTATTGGGAGAGGGGGGCTGGCCATCAGGGTTCACCGCGGCTCTGGCACAAACCCGGCGACACGGAGGTGGCACGGGCAGGAGCGGACTGGCCGTGTCGGCTTCTCACTTTTTGGATTTTAGAAGGGCATGACATGCCTATATCTGTGTCTCCCCCTCCTTTTACTCCTCCACCTCTTTTCTTTTCGCATGACTATATGTACTTGTCACTTTTCCATGTGTTAGTTGTGTCTTCTGAGCAGTTTGTCAGCTTTTGGACACCTTTGAAGGTGTTTTCTATGTGTTTCTATGTGTTTTTGTTTGCCTGCCATTGGTTTTAACGGTGTTCGAAGGTGTTCGACGAACAGTTCGACGAACAGTTCGGCGAACACACGGGTGTTCGACGAACCGAACCGAACTCGAACACTACGGGGGTGGCTCAACACTACTAAGGAATTCTCCAAGTTGCATTTAAGGGGAGCCTACAGTCTGGATAGAAACAGAGAGGGAGACGAATGGAAGACAGCGTTCAATACACTGGAAGGTCATTTTGAGAGTCTGGTTATGCCTTTTGGTTTGACCAATGTACCTGTGGTATTCCAGAATTTCATAAATTATATTTTTCATAATTTGGTGGGGAGGTTTGTGGTGGTCTTTCTGGACGATATTTGGGTTTATTCACCTGATAGGCAAGCCAGATGGTCCCTGTTTTTTACTAGGTTCAATTTTGTTGTCACTTTTCGTTCAAGGGTCAAAAACATCAAGGCTGATGCTTTGTCCCAGAGCTTCCCTTGTGGTGGTGACCATGAGATCCCTGCCCCGATATTACAGAAAGGGGTAGTTATTTCGGCTCTTTTTCCTGAACTGGAGGGTGAGGTGCTGGAGGCTCAGGGGGACTCCCCTGCCTCCTGCCCTTCAGGAAAGTTATTTGTACCACCTGATCTGCGCCGTAAAGTAATCAAAGAACATCATAACTCTGTGCTTGCTGGGCATCCAGGTGGTAAGGCAACCGCGGACCTCATCTCTCGTCGTTTTTGGTTGCCGGGGTTGCATCGGGATGTAATTGAACACACAGCTGCTTGTAGTATTTGTGCAAGTTCTAAGGTGTCGCACACCCATCAGTCTGGTACTCTTCTTCTGCTACCTATTCCTAGCAGGCCATGGACACACTTGTACATGGATTTTATTGCTGACCTACCGATTTCTGCAGGCAAAACGGTGGTTTTGGTAGTAGTAGATAGGTTCAGTAAAATGGTTCACTTTGTCACTTTACCTGCACTTCCCATTTCTAAGACACTTGGTCAGGTGTTCATAAATGAGATTGTGAAGTTTCGCAGGGTTCCCTCCGATGTGGTGTCTGATTGGGGGACCCAGTTTGTTTCCAAGTTCTGGAAGGCTTTCTGTTCTCAACTGGGGGTACGGCTGTCCTTTTTCTCTGCCTTCCACCCTCAGTCAAATGGTCAGACCGAGCGGATCAATCAGAACTTGGAGACATACCTCAGGTGTTTAGTCTCCGAAAATCAGGTGGATTGGGCATCCTACTTTCCGTTGGCAGAATTTGCCATCAATAATCATTGTCAAGAATCCACTGGCCGGTCACCGTTTTTCAGTGCATATGGTTATCATGCACAGCTTGGTACTTTCAGTGAGGAAGGAGCTTCAGGAGTTCCTGGAGATGAACGGTTTGCTTCGTCGCTCTCCTCGGTGTGGCAGGGTGTTCTGTGTAATTTGAAGACCATAGGTGACAGGTATAAATGTATGGTTGACAGAAAATGCTTGCCAGGTCCGGACCTGAATGGGAATGATATTGTGTGGTTGTCTACCAAGAATATAAAATTGAAAGTTCCTTCTGGGAAGCTGAAACCTAGGTTTATTGGTCCCTACAAAATTACCGTTGTCATTAACCCAGCAGCGTTTCGTCTTGAACTTCCTTGGGCCTTTAAGGTTCACAATGTGTTTCACAGGTCCTTACTCAAAAGGTACGTAGATCCTCTTGAGCCCTCACCTCTACCACCGCCCCTAGTAATGGTTGCTAGTAATTTGGAGTTTGAGATTTCTAGGATACTCTCCAACGTCATTCTCTGCAATACTTGGTGCACTGGAAAGGCTATGGTCCGGAGGAGAGGACTTGGGTTTCAGCATCAGTGGTGAACACTCCCAGATTGGTTTGCTCTTTTCACATCTCTTTTCCTGAGAAATCCAGTCCTGAGTGTCCCGAGGACACTCTTAGAGGGGGGGGGGGTACTGTCATGGGTGTGTCAGAGGTGACAAACAGTCGCCCTGCAATGGTTTGCAGGAGATCTCCACATTTGACAATGCAGACAGCTGCCTAGATAGGAGGCTGTGTTTAGGACCCAGTGACTACCTCCATTTTGTCTGGGTGTGTCTAGGTGGGCGTCGCCGGTAATATTCATTTCTACTTGGAACTAGGCTGAAGCAGCATCACGTCCTTTCTTGAGTCTTGAGGCCGTGTGCCCTGTTGGAGTTCTTCTAAAGCTGAGCTGTTGTTCCCCTGTGTTGTCTTCCCCTTTTGTCTTTAGAGTGCTAGAGGAGGATGACTAGTGCTCATCTCCTTCCTCCCCCAGCTATAGCCTTACACCAGGGATAGTAGGGCGAGGCACGTGATCGGCGACAGCTGCAGAGGCTGTATAGGGACGTTAGGGGGAGACAGGGTGATGCTAGTCCAGAATAAGAGGTCACCTCTTCCCCCTTTCCCTAGTGTCTGGGCTCCCTTTCCCCTCTGAGTTGCACTCACACCTGGCGTGACAGGATCCCTTCCCTCTCACACCTGAAGTTCACTTTCTATATTTGATCCTGTCACAAAAGAAAAAGTTACCAGGCACCTTGCTTCTTATCTTACTACAACCTGCATCATAGAATCATAGAATCATAGAAAGGTAGAGTTGAAGGGGACATCCTGGGTCATCTGGTCCAACCCCCTGCTCAAAGCAGGATTCACTAAATCATCTCAGACAGATATCTGTCCAGCCTCTGTTTGAAGACGTCCATTGAAGGGGAACTCACCACCTCTCATGGCAGCCTGTTGCACTCATTGATCACCCTCACTGTCAAATTTTTTTTTCTAATATCTAATCTGTGTCTCCTCCCATTCAGTTTCATCTTATTGCTTCTAGTCTTTCCTTATGCAAATGAGAATAAAGATGATCCTTCTACAATGTGACAGCCCTTGATATATTTGTAGACAGCTATTAAGTCTCCTCTCCGTCTTCTTTTTTTCAAGCTAAACATTCCCAAATCCTGTAACTGTTCCTCATAGGACATGGTTTGCAGACCGGTCACCATTCTGGTCGCTCTTCTCTGAACTTGCTCCAGTTTGTCGATGTCTTTTTTAAAATGTGGTGCCCAAAACTGGACGCAGTATTCCAGATGAGGTCTGACCAAAGAGGAGTAAAGTCCGATAATGACTTCATGTGATCTAGACTGTATGCTTCTGTTAATACATCCCAGAATTGTATTTGCCTTTTTGCTGCTGCATCACACTGTTGACTCATGTTCAGTCTATGATCTATTAGTATACGTAAGTCTTTTTCACATGTACTGGTGCTTAGCTCTATTCCTCCCATTTTGTATATGCTTTTTTCATTTTTATTGCCCAGATGTAGTACTTTGCATTTTTCCCTGTTAAAAACCATACTGTTAGTTACTGCCCACTGCTCCATCTGTGACCCTATTCTCTCACTTCTGCTTCAATCCCACTCCACAGTTGTACCTGCCCACTATAACAGAGGCACTCTTTGTGGTCACCTGTCAACGCTAAAGATGGCTATCACAAAGAGGCTTGGCACTAGCTACTCCATTTTTCAGATTCTAGGGTTGCTCTGGTATTCACACTTTAACCCTTATACAGGGAACTGGACTTAACATTCACCCCTAGACTAGGGCCATTGAGTTAGTTCCTGTTTGGTGGTGTGATCTAGCAAGAAAAATTTTCTGGTAGGTCAGAACCAGGATGTCAGTGAAGGGACAAATTCGTAAAGCAGGAGAGTAGTCACAAATGAGCCGAGGTCAAAATCAGGATTGTTTACTGGGAAGCAAAGCAGGATACTAACTTGTTGACTAAAGTTTGTAAAATTATAACTGGCAGTGGATAGCAGTCTTTTAGGAGCTTAAATAGCTTGCAACCCCACCCAGGTCAAACTGGAAACAGCAAACACAAAAGTTAAGTCTTGATCTCCCATCATGGATGGAACTACAAATCCCAGAGGTCACAAAACTAGAGTTGTTGCCTTGCAGAGCCTGCAACAAGAGTGCGACTTCTTGGAGGTTTTTCTGATTCATGACCATTGTGAAACATGCATTTATATGCTGCATGTATACCAACTTAAACCAAGCTCAAATTTGGTGTTTTTTTTTTTGTATTTTTTAAATTATGAGCAAACCAGGGTGTGGCCTTCCTTTTCTAGAGCTAGATAATACATTTAAAAAGCTTCCCTTGGCTGGTGTCCACATTTCAGGACCCGGTCCTTTGTCTGCCCTTATTCAAACAGAGGTCAACTTTGACACATGGTAAGGTTTTTAATATTAGACAGAGTAGGTCTATCCCAAACGGGTTCACCTTGTCATGGTGGGATAGCTTTCATACAATATTTGATCAAAAACAGGGCTACTACGAACCCTATTATATTTAAGTGCCCTTGCTTTTTATTTATTTACAGCAGGGCTTATGTACATTTTGCTTCTTGTAGGTTTTAAAGAATGTGGCACTGGCTGGTGACAGAAGCAGAGATAGGAAGATCAGGCACTGATACAGATTTCACACCCACCTACCTAAAGCCTCTCCCTTTCTTCTAGAATCTTTCCCTCCTCATTTAAACATTCCATCATAACATCTTTAATAAAAAAAAAATCCCTCAACCAGAACTGCTCTGCTAATTACAGACCTGTGTCCAATCTCCCCTTCTTCTCTAAACTCCTGGAAAGTTTGGTTCTCTCTGGTCTAATTCACTACAGTATCTCACATAAAACTCTCTTCTTGAGCCTTTACAATCCAGTTTCCACTCTTTACTCCTGGATCTCTCTGCTGCATTTAACACTATGGATCACCAACTCGTCCTGTCTTGGTTTTCCTCCTACCTCTCAGAGCACTCCTTCATTGTATTATTTTCCAGCTATTCTTCCTCTTCTCTTCCCCATACTGTCAGGGTTCCTTAAGGTCAAGGTTCAGTCCAAGGTCTCCTCCTCTTCTCTCTATACACTTCACCTTATTAAACAAACATTCAGCAGATTTGGTTTCGAGTACATCTCTGTTCTGATTACACCCAATTATAAATCTCTTTTCCTGACATCACCTGCACCGTAATAGAAAACACCAGTGATTTTCTATCTGCTGTTTCTAACTTCATCTGCTCCCTCTATCTGAAACTGAATTTCTCCAAAATTGAACTTCTTGTATTTCCTCCCTCTGCAAATCTACCGATATTGCACTTTCCTTGGGTGGTTCAACAAGAACTCCAAAACATGAGTTTGCTGTCCTGGGATCATATTTGACACAGAACTTTCCTTTATTCTCCATATCCAATCACTCATTCGCCCATGCCACCTGTACTTTAAAAACATCTCCAGAATCCGACCTTTTGTCACCTTGGAAACTACAAAGACTTTTACTATTGCTCTAATTCATTCTCATCTGGACTACTGCAACTCTTCTAATAGGTCTCTCTCTTACTAAACTTTCTCCCCTCAAATTCATCCTGAATGTGGCAGCTGAGGTTGTATTGTATTTCTATCCAGTTGCTACAGTGATGCCTCCACCATGCGCCAGTCATTGCACAGGTTACCCATGTATTAGAAAGTACAATATAAACTTCTCACCCTTACCTACAAAGCTCTCCACAGTTTAGCACCTTCATACATCTCCTCCATCATTTATATCTATCACATTACCTGTGTTCTCCATTCTGCAAATAATCTAAAACTAACATCCTCCATAATCTGAACCTCCCACTTCCGTCTCCAAGACTTCTTTCATGCTGCGCCAGTTCTTTTGGAATTCAATACCCCAGATAATCTGACCTACACCTAACCCCACATTTTTAAGCATAATCTAAACACACATCTCTTTAGACAGGCCTATCACCTCACTTAACTAATCTAACTAATCATTTTCCTTCCTAAATTTTCTTAAGAATCTGGCCCTGCCTATTCATCTCCACATACTCAATGCACTCAATAGAACTTTCTAACTGTACTTAGACAGATACTGACTGATGACTAATTTTAACAGCTTTATATCTACTATTAACAAGAACACTTTTCAAAGGCAAAGCATAAAGACCAGTTATGTGTAAGGGTGGTGGACAATGGTTATAATGTTCCTGCCCCTGAATGTAAGGGAAATGTCTAGTGTTGGTAGTGTACAGTGTAGGCTAAGACATAGTTTAGGACCTAGGACATAAGATAGGTAGAATAAGGTAGTTGACTGTAGTTAAGTAGCAACATTAGGATAAGGTAAGAGTTGATGTTCAAGACTAGCCCATAGTGGGAGGGGCTTAGTGTTAGGGCAAGTGATTGCATCCTGTAGATAGCTAGATAGTGTAACGTACCTGGTGGCGGGCTTGCATGGTGCACCATCTCTCACTATGCAAAATCCCAAACTTGATCTTCAGTCCAGTCTGCTAGCCTGGCTTCTATTCATGCTGTCTGTTTGTTTCTGTTCTGACTGCTTAGGGCGGCGGCTCGGTTTCTTTCTGTTTCTTGAAGCTGCTGTGGGCACACCCCTAATGCGTCCTCAGCCTATTGCTGTCTGTCACTGGATATTTAAACCAGCTCCACTTGGAAGCTGGTGCCTGAGCAACTGTAACATTCAGTGTGCTCCTTGACTCTGAATGTGCCAGGTCCTGTTCTGTTTTTCCCTGCCTGTCCACCTTCCTGGAGGCTGTATTCCCAGGCCTGTCTGAACACGCTTCTAGCCTGTTCGTTTCTGCCTCTGGGGGCTGTTTACCTAGGCTCGTTCCTGTATTTCGTTGCAGTACAGTTCCTGTCTGAACTGTCTCCTAACCTGTTACCTGTTTTGTCTCTATGTCCGTTTCCTCCCTTTTTCTGCAGTGTCTGAACCAGCACTTGGCTATACGTAGGCTAGTTCCTGTATTTCATTGCAGTACAGTTCCTGTCTGAACTGTCTCCTAACCTGTTACCTGTTTGTTTTCTTTGTCCGTTTCCTCTCTTTTTCTGCAGAGTCTGAACCTGCACCTACTCCTACTCGTTGTCGCTGTACTTCTGTTTGTGAGTTTGGAGTCCACTCGCTACTTCTTTGCAAGTACCTTGTGTGTATCTGGTTCTGCCTTTCCCTTCCAGTCTGTTCCATGTGAACAGAGCTCTGTCCTCTTTGCTCTGTCTTTGCTCACCGCTTTGGCGGTTTATCTCTGCTCTGCCTTACTTACCGCTCTGGCGGTTTCTGCCCGCCCTGCTCTGCTTTGTCCACCGCACTTGCGGTTTCGCTCTGCTCTGCCTTGTCCACCGCATCTGCGGTTTCGCTCTGCTCTGCCTTGTCCACCGCATCTGCGGTTTCGCTCTGCTCTACCCTGTCCACCGCATCTGCAGTTTCGCTGTGCTCAGCCTTGTCCACCGCATCTGCGGTTTCGCTCTGCTCAGCCCTGTCCACCGCACTTGCGGATTCGCTCTGCTCAGCCCTGTCCACCGCACTTGCGGTTTCGCTCTGCTCAGCCCTGTCCACCGCACTTGCGGTTTCGCTCTGCTCTGCCTTGTCCATCGCACCTGCGGTTTCGCTCTGCTCTGCCTTGTCCATCGCACCTGCGGTTTCGCTCTGCTCAGCCTTGTCCACCGCACCTGCGGTTTCGCTCTGCTCAGCCTTGTCCACCGCACCTGCGGTTTCGCTCTGCTCAGCCTTGTCCACCGCACCTGCGGTTTCGCTCTGCTCAGCCTTGTCCACCGCACCTGCGGTTTCGCTCTGCTCAGCCTTGTCCACCGCACCTGCGGTTTCGCTTTACTCTGCTTGATTACCGCATCTGCGGCTCTGAACCCGTCTCCCCGTCTGTACTGGACCCTACCCAGCCTGTGCTCTAACCTGCCTGTTCCTGTATTCCCCGATGTGGGTCAACAGCCGTGTCCGGGGTCTGATCTGGAGTCGCACCAGGTCCCTCTGCTCGGTTCCTCCCTGATGCACGGCGTCGTAGCCGTCGTGCGACCTGGGTCGGATCGGGTTGATACTTAGTTACGCCCCTCCAGGCTCTCTCCGGTTCATGGCACAGTGGGATCACTAATCACGCACACGCCAGTCAGTCCGGGCGTGTGCATAACAGATAGGGACAAGTTCAAGTTGTAGTAGGAAGTGTCTGGGAGCAGTGTTGCCATTGGGTGAACTACTAAGAGAAAAGGAGACTAAGGGAAAAGAGAGTACCACAAACTGGAACTGACTGAAGAGAAAGAGTGGCCTTCTACCTTAAAAGGGTCTTTGGACAGGACAACATATCACAAGAAATTCTGAGCTTGCTAAACGCTGAAGGTAAAGGACCAAAACAGGACTGCATTCATGGGAGACTAGTGGGTGGCCCAGAGTTGTAGATCCAGAGTGCCAGTAGTGTAAGAAATCGGACACAGAGCCACTGAGTAGGTAGAGAGTAGAGATGAGTGTTGTTCGACTCGAACTGTTCGCCAATCTCAAATTCGAGCTGTTTTGGGCGGTGTTCGAGCCGTTCGGCGAACACGAACGATTTGAGAAAAATTCGGCTGTTCGAGGTTATGTTCGATAACTGTTCGTGCACCAAAATCATAACTGGATTTTTTCTCAGTAATGATGAAAATGAATGTTAATACGCAGTTTGAGTGTACAGAGGGGTGGGGGGAGGGGCAGGGGATGGATCTCTGCAGGAATAATGAAGATCTCCATTTTTTTTTCTCTTTCCCGCATTTACAGTGGGGAGGTGCAATCTGTCAGCCTATCAGCAGCGCACACACGGAGCGAAGTGCTTTTTTTCACACAAGCAAGGGCATGTGTCATTGGCAGTGTATGTCACATGTCCTTGCCCTATAAGACCAAGCCATTTTCCCCGTCGCCACCATTTTCTCACTGCTGCAGCTGCGTGTTAGACGGCACCGCTGTTGCTGTGTGCGCTATACCTTGTTAATTTCAAGCCAATTTTCGCACAAATCTACAGATAGCTTGGGAGTAGGGAATAGTTGTGATTGCAGTCCTTTTAAGGACTAGGTTACAGCAATTCCTATGACTTTTATCAGGCAGGTCTGTGCTCTTAAATAGATAGGTTGTGGGAGTAAAGACTAATTGTAATTGGAGTCCTTTTCAGGACTAGGTTACATCAGTTCCTATCAGTTTTTGCCAGGCAGGTCTGTGCCAGTGCTGTGGAAGTTTTTTTCACAGCATTTGGCTGAATCTAGCAAAGCTAATCCCTTTTGGCCTATTGCAGAGTGTGTTAGTCAGTGGAGTAGCCTATCTGTGTTGCAAGATATACTACCTGTGTATAGAATACTAATTTTTTTACTGCACCTAGTGAAGTAAAATCTTTTGGGCATAGCATCATTCTATTAGTCCATCTATACTGACCTCCATCAGGTTGCAAATTGAATATAATTTTTTTCTGCATCTAGCTCTGAAAAAATATTTGGGCTTCTAGCAGTGTGTGGGACTTGTTCTATTAGTCCATCTATACTGACCTCCATCAGGCTGCAAATTAAAAATAATTTTTATCTGCATCTACCTCTGAAAAAAATATTTGGCCTTCTAGCTGTGTGTGGGACTTGTTCTATTAGTCCATCTATACTGACCTCCATCAGGTTGCAAACTGAATATAATTTTTTTCTGCATCTAGCTCTGAAAAAATATTTGGCCTTCTAGCAGTGTGTGGGACTTTCTCTATTAGTCCATCTATACTGACCTCCATCAGGTTGCAAATTAAAAATAATTTTTATCTGCATCTAGCTCTGAAAAAATATTTGGCCTTCTAGCAGTGTGTGAGACTTTCTCTATTAGTCCATCTATACTGACCTCCATCAGGTTGCAAATTAAAAATAATTTTTATCTGCATCTAGCTCTGAAAAAATATTTGGCCTTCTAGCAGTGTGTGGGACTTTCTCTATTAGTCCATCTATACTGACCTCCATCAGGTTGCAAATTCAAAATAATGTTTTGTCTGCATCTAGCTCTGAAAAAATATATGGCCTTCTAGCAGTGTGTGGGACTTTCTCTATTAGTCCATCTATACTGACCTCCATCAGGCTGCAAATTAAAAATAATTTATATCTGCATCTAGCTCTGAAAAAATATTTGGCCTTCTAGCAGTGTGTGAGACTTTCTCTATTAGTCCATCTATACTGACCTCCATCAGGTTGCAAATTAAAAATAATTTTTTGTCTGCATCTAGCTCTGAAAAAGTATTTGGCCTTCTAGCAGTGTGTGGGACTTTCTCTATTAGTCCATCTATACTGACCTCCATCAGGTTGCAAACTGAATATAATTTTTTTCTGCATCTAGCTCTGAAAAAATATTTGGCCTTCTAGCAGTGTGTGGGACTTTCTCTATTAGTCCATCTATACTGACCTCCATCAGGTTGCAAATTAAAAATAATTTTTATCTGCATCTAGCTCTGAAAAAATATTTGGCCTTCTAGCTGTGTGTGGGACTTGTTCTATTAGTCCATCTATACTGACCTCCATCAGGTTGCAAACTGAATATAATTTTTTTCTGCATCTAGCTCTGAAAAAATATTTGGCCTTCTAGCAGTGTGTGGGACTTTCTCTGTTAGTCCATCTATACTGACCTCCATCAGGTTGCAAATTAAAAATAATTTTTTGTCTGCATCTACCTCTGAAAAAATATTTGGGCTTCTAGCTGTGTGTGGGACTTGTTCTATTAGTCCATCTATACTGACCTCCATCAGGTTGCAAATTGAATATAATTTTTTTCTGCATCTAACCCAGCCAATAGTTTTGGCCTAATACCACAGTTTGGCCACTCAGCTCTGCTCGGTTCCCATCCATTGTTTTTTTGTGCAAACAACTCCAGAGTTGTGAATTAGTAAACCACCAAAATGAGTGGAAAAAGGCCTGCTGGTGGTGGAAAGGGGAATAGGCTTGTTGGGAAGGGGAAAAAGGGTTGTGTCCGTGGGGTAGGTGTTAAAGCAACAGTAACATCTGCAGAAGAAAGACCATCTTCCAGCCAAACTAAAATGTCTACTTATTTTAGCAGACAATGTGATAAGATCCCTTTCTTCCGGCCACGCCAATCGCTACAAATTCCAGATGAGGCACAAAAACAGCAGGTGCTTCAACGGATATCAAGTGCTCCTTTAAGTGGGCTCTCCTCCACATCAACTTCTACATCACAAATACTCCAGTCCTCAAAGGTGTCACCCCAATCGCACTTGCTTCCTCACAGCTCCCAAATCTCCAGCTGCCCGTCTGAGTATGAGGTAGAACAGATGGTTGAGTCTGCAGAGCTGTTTACTCATACTATAGCCTGGGAATCAGAGGTCGACTCCAGCGCTTCTGTGAATCCAGACGAGGAAATGATCTGCACTGATGCCCAGAATCTTTGAGTCGGATCCAGGACCAGACGCAGAAGGTTCTGACCATAATGTAGACCCTCATTCCCAAACTGTAACTCCTGTTGGTGGAGACAATGAGGAAGACGATGATGAGACTCAAATACCTGATTGGAGCGACAACTTTAGTTTTTTGTCAGGGCAGGAACAGGTTGGCTCTGAGGACGACGGGTGTGATAACGCACAGGGTGATGATGATGAGGTTGGAGATCCCACTTACTGTCAACCCACAGTCAGCCAAGAGATGAGGTCAGCAGAGGAGGTGGAGGAAGATGCTAGTGACGACGAGGTCAGGTTGCGCCTTCCTGGACAGAGACGTAGTACTGGAAGCACGTCAACAACTGCATCCTCAAACACAACTCTGCCTCTCACCACAAGTCGTGGTGGCTCTTCAGGTCGCATGGGTGCTAAGCCTTGCATAGCCTGGGCATTTTTTCAGATCGATAAAGATGACCCAACTCGTGTTATCTGTAACATTTGTCAGCAAAAGCTAAGTAGAGGCCAAAAAATACATAGTTTGAGTACTTCATGCATGAACCGGCACATGGACATGAAGCATAAGTTGCAGTGGGAAGCTCAGTGTGCTACAATGCGGCCTAGCCGGCCGGGCCAACCACCGTCTGCCATATCTTGTGCATCCGCGGCCTCTTCATCCTCTGTGACTGGGGGGACAGCAGTCACACCTGTTTTGGGGCGCAGACCTGCCACCTCTTTACCCGCAACAGCCAGCGTGATTGGCAGGTCATCATTTTCTTTGGAGGTGGTAACACCAGCTGGTGTTGAGCGCTGTCCGACATCGATAGCACCACCTTTGGATCAAGGCAACCTAACATGTCCGCCTGCATCTTCCTCACAGACCGGCAGTTTGCCGGGGACACCCTTATCAACCCCGTCTAAGCACAATAGCCAGCCCTCGGTCCCTCAGATGTGAACAAGTAAAAGACCATTTCCTCCTAGCCATGAGAAAGCAAAGAGGTTGAATTTCACCATCTTCAAGCTCTTGGCTACAGAAATGCTGCCTTTCCGCCTGGTGGACACAGAGGATTTTCGAGACCTTATGTCCGTCGCAGTGCCCCAGTACCAGATGCCCAGTCGGCACTACTTCTCAAAGAAAGGTGTGCCTGCGCTCCACCAGCATGTCGCACACAACATCACCGCTTCTTTGAGAAACTCTGTGTGTGACAGGGTGCATTTCACCACAGACACTTGGACGAGTAGGCATGGACAGGGGCGTTACATGTCGCTGACTGGGCACTGGGTAACTATGCTGACAGCAGGACAAGGGGCTGCTGTCCAAGTCTTGCCGTCCCCACGAGTTGTGCGTCAATCCTCTTTTTGTCAAAGTTCCTCCACTGCTTCTGCCTCCTCAACCTCCTCTCGGTCTTCCACCTGCACCCAAAGCCTGTCTGGTCATGCCACAAGCTTTCTAACTGCGCAGAAGGGATCCTGCACACCTCCTTACTATGCTGGCAGTAGGGCTCAACGTCATCAGGCGGTTTTTACTTTGAAATGTCTGGGAAATGTGAGTCACACAGCTGAGGAGTTGTGGTCAGCTCTGGAGAACCAATTTCATGAATGGTTGTCTCCACTGGACCTGAAACCAGGGAAGGCCGTGTGCGACAATGCTGCAAACCTGGGTGCGGCCCATCGCCGGGGCAATGTCACACACGTGCCTTGTATTGCTCGCGTGTTGAACCTGGCTGTCCAGCAATTTTTAGCCCACTATCCCAGACTAGATGGCCTTCTGCAGAGGGCACGGTCGCTGTGTGCTCACTTCCGCCGTTCGCATCCCGCAGCTCAGCGACTTACATCTCTACAGAAGTTGTTGGGCCTGCCACTTCACCGGCTAAAATGCGATGTGCCTACCCGGTGGAATTCAACTCTGCACATGTTGCAGCGACTGTGGCAGCACCGACCAGCCCTGGTGCAATACGTTCTGACGTATAGCCTGGGCCAACGAGATCCAGAGGTGGGGCAAATCACGCTGGAGGAGTGGTCTAAGATCAGGGACCTATGCACCCTTCTGCACAGTTTTGAAATGGCGACGAAGATGTTTAGTGCTGACGATGCCATTATCAGCATGACTATTCCGGTGATTTACATGCTGGAGCACATATTAAACAGAATTCGGAGTCAGGTGGTGGCACAAGAGGAGGTGGAGGAAGTAGAGGAGGAGGAGTTGTATGCGGAAGGGCTAACATCTGCAAGGTCCAGACGGTCGGCAGCACCAAGGCGGCAGGCATGTGAGGGTGGGGGAGATGGTTTTACCAGGGCGCATGGTAGCAGCCAAACTAGTGAGGAAGGTGCAGGAGCCCAGGAAGAAGTGGAGGACGAACTGATGGAAGACTCATCAGATGAGGGAGACCTTGATCACATTTCTGTTGTGCGAGGTTGGGGGGAGAGGACAGAGGAAGGAAGCATGTTTGTTACCTCGCCACCAACACAAGAGGGACTTGTTGCTCCTGGATGCGCAACACACATGAGTGCCTTCTTGCTGCACTACCTGCAACATGACCCTCGAATTGTGAGAATTAGAAATAATCCTGACTACTGGGTTGCCACACTGTTAGATCCCCGGTACAAAAGTAAATTTGCAGAAATTATTCCTGCCATAGAAAGGGATGCACGCATGCAGGAGTATCAGCAGAGACTGTTGCAGAATCTTACATGTGCTTTTCCACAAAACACCAGTGGTGCACGTAGTGAATCTCACAGTTCCGACTTGCCAACCGTGGGACCGTCAAGTGTTCAGCACTCAAACCGTAACAGAACCACAGTATCTGCTGGTAACATAAATTTTGCGGAATCATTTCACCACTTTTTTAGCCCATCCTTTGCAAGGCCACAGGAGACAAGAAGTCTGACACATAGTCAACGCCTAGAGACGATGGTACAGGAGTATCTCCAAGTAAACATTGAAGCCATGACTGTGTCACTGGACCCTTGCTCTTTTTGGGCTTCCAATCTGGATAAATGGCCGGAGCTAGCCACTTACGCCTTGGAGATCTTGTCATGCCCTGCAGCCAGCGTTCTGTCTGAACGTGTCTTCAGCGCTGCTGGTGGTGTGCTGACAGATAAGCGCACGTGGCTCTCCACTGATAATGTAGACAGACTCACGTTCATAAAGATGAACAAATCATGGATCCGACACGACTTTTCTACCCCTGTGTCATCCTGGGGAGAGTAAAAGCTTGATGATTGGTTAAAATCACCCTACCAACCGTTTTAAGCTTTCAAATTACTAATCATGTTTATCTGTATCTTGGCTGGAAAATAATTTGGGCTTTGTAGCAGTGTGCAGCACTGATTCTATTAGGCCATCTATAATAAGCTCCACCAGATTTAAAATTACTAATCATGTTTATCTGTATCTTGACTGGAAAATAATTTGGGCTTTGTAGCAGTGTGCAGCACTGATCCTATTAGGCCATCTATAATAAGCTCCACCAGATTTAAAATTAAAAATAATTTTTAGCTGCATCTAGCCCGGAAAATAATTTTGGGGCTCCGAGATGCGCAAGACACATAAGTGCCTTCTTGCTGCACTACCTGCAGCATGACCCTCATATTGTCAGAATTCGAAGTAATCATGACTACTGGGTTGCCACACTCTTAGATCCCCCAAACTTTTCGATCAACCTTTTCATTTTAATAAAGACCAAAAAAATGGTCATTTTTGAAATTATAAGCATTAGCAGGTTGTTAGAAACTGAAATCAAACAGTTTTCAACTCAAAACTTTATTGTAGGTGATGTTACATTTTCACATAGGACCCCTTGTTCGAAAGGAGCTTCTGAACTCTCTCGTCCATTGAATTTGTCAGGTTTTGGATGGTTTCTGCTTCAATTGTTTTGCATGAGGACAGAATACCCTCCCAGAGCTGTTGCTTAGATGTGAACTGCCTCCCGCCATCATAGACACTCCTTTTAATGATGCTCCAAAGGTTCTGAATGGGGTAGAGGTCAGGGGAGCATGGGGGTCACACCATAAGTTTGTCCCCTTTTATGCCCATATCAGCCAGAGATGCAGATGTTTTATGTGCAGCATGAGATGGTGCATTATCATGCAGAAAAATGATCTTGCTGTGAAATACACGGTTCTTCTTCTTGAACCATGGCAGGAAGTGCTGTTTGAGAAAATCCACATACATTATGGAGTTCATCTTTAGCGCCTTCAGGGATCCTAAAGGGGCCGACAATCTCTCTCCCCATGATTCCAGCCCAAAACATTACTCCACCTCCTCCTTGTTGGCGCTGTAGCCGTGTTTGCGTGGGGTGTCCATCAACCAGCCATCCTCCACTCCATCCATCTGGACCATCGAGCGCTGCACGGCACTCATCCGTGAACAAAACAGTTTTGAAATCAGTCTTCATGTAATGTTTGGCCCACTGGAGCCATTTCTGCTTGTGTGAAGTGGATAGAGGAGGTCGACAGGATGGCGTATGCACAGCTGCAAACCTCTGAAGGAACCTGCATCTTGTTGTTCGGGGGACGTTGGAGGCACCAGCAGCTTCAAAAACTTGTCTGCTGCTATGACAAGGCTTTCTTGCCGCTGCTCTTTTAACCTGACGTAATTGCCTGTAGGAAAGAGTCCTCAATTTGCCCTTATCAGCACGCACACGTGTGTACTGTGAATCAGCTACATACTTCTTGATTGCCAAGACACTTCATCCTGATCATCGCACAATGTTGATTGTAGTCATGCCTTGACCTAAACACTCCACAATTTGTTGCTTCTCAGCAGCCGACACATCCTTTTTCTTTCCCATTTTGGCAGAAAATGTAGGCTGCTTAATAATGTGAGAGAGCCTTCTTAAGTAGTCTTGCCTTTCATTGGACACACCTGCCAAACTAATTAGCACATGTGTCTGCAATTGCTTACAGTGATATAAAGAGCCCTGACACACATCAACATCAATGAGTTTAACTGACAAACAAACAAATTCTTCCCTTATCACTCCTAAACACTTTTTGCATAATAATTTGGAACGCAGTGTACATGTGCTTTTCCACAAAACACCAGTGGTTCACGTAGTGAATCTTACAGTTCTAAATTGCCAACCGTGGTCTGTATGGAATTGTTCAATAAAGGGCCCAAAATTAAGATAACATAGATGGGAGAGGTCTCTATGAATAGGAATTCCTAAGTATTTGATACCCTGTGAGGGCCAGGCAAAGGGAAAGTTGGACTGGATGGAATCCTATATGGATTTGGGGAGGGAGACATCGAGGGCCTCAGACTTCGCTGCATTGATTTTAAAATTTTACCATGTAACAAAGTGATCTATTTCAGCCATAACAGCAGGGATGGATATATGTGATTGAGTGATATATACTAGGACATCATCAGCAAATAGAGAGCACTTGTACTTTGTGCCTCCCACCTCAATCCACCTAATATTGGGGTTATGGCGAATTGATGAGAGCAGGTGCTCCGTCACTAGGATGTATAAGAGAGGGGACAGAGGACATCCCTGCCTTGTCCCATTGATGATTGTGAAAGGTGATGAAAATGTTCTGACGCACCCCCTGGGCCTTGGGACACCCGGAGCCGGACCCTTTTTGGTGGATGCTGGTGGTTGTAGTCTTCGTGGCGGCGACCCGGTTCCGTGGCTCAGGGCGGTCAAACCAGTGGCGGAACTATTTATGTGGTTTTGATGTTTAAATGTCCGACTACGCCACCCGTGGATTGCGGTCAGAGTGAACCGCCGCTACAGGACAGACCGCTGAGGCTGGTGTTGTGGGTGCAGCAGAGCGTAGCATAACTCCCCACGGGAGGAGTATAGCCTCAGGGCAGTGTATGCGGAGGATGGGGGTGATGGTGCAGGGCAGCAGCAGTAACGACACGGAGTCAGTGATGCAGTCCAGGGCCTTTACTCACAGTTCTTATTATCCAGACCACGTCTGCAGGTAACGGCTGCCCACGTCGTACTGTGCTCACCAGGTGAGGGGCTCAGACAACTCCCAGATAACTTTGGAGCACTTCACAGGACCCCCTTTGTGTGTCCTTTGTCTGGCCTTTCTTACCAACACTTCTGTCCGGCTGCCTCGGGCCTCCTCTTGGTAAACTTGGCGCCAGTTTCCCTGACCCTATGTGGTGCCTTCCTAGCGGGTGTAGCGAGGGGCTGCGCCACATAAAATGTCAGAGCCTCCGGTTTCTAGCTGAGGGTCGTTTCCTGCCTCCACTAGTTCGGGGACCGGTCTCCCCCTTTGGCCTGACCCCTCCACGCAGGTGGATTCGGGCGTGCGGTGGCGACTCGCCCGTCCGCACCCCTGGGATCCCTTCATTCCTCGTTCCTGGAGCCTTCTCCGCTCCTCTTCCTTCCTTCTCCCTCTTCCAGGCCTGGGCCTCTGTTACTAGGCCCGCCTCCGGAGCAGAGCTCATGCAGAGCCCCTGCTCCCTGCCACTTCTGCTCAGACTTCTCTGCACTGAACTAAGATGGTGCCCACCTTTTATACTCCCTTCTCAATGCACCCAGGAACTGCTTCCTCCCTGCTCCTGCACTACAGGGTTCCCCTTCCTCAGTGTTCCCTCCCCCCACTCCAGCCAGGGACAGGGACTGTCGTGCCCATCTCAGGGGCATATTGGTCGCCCTGCCCCACGGCAATGTGGTGTAATGCATGCAGGTGTCGGGTCCTGATCCACACTCCATCCTTACCTGAGAGTGAGATATCACACCTCTGGGTGAGGTGCAATACGTCTGTAGCAACCGAGCCCTCAGGGTGCTACAGTTCCATTTATCTTCAGCCTAGGTGACGTATTGCGATACAGGGCCGTGATTTTGGCTATAAAAGGGTCCCCTAGACCCCTACCCCAAGCTTTTTAAGAGAATCATATATGGCGTGACAGGAGACTCTATGGAATGCTTTCTCAGCATCCAACGAGAGTATCTAATTACAAATTTTTAACTGCATCTAGCCCAGGAAATCCTTTGTGCCTAGTAGCAGTGTCTGCTAGTCAGCGGATTATCCCGGCTGTTAAGCAAGCTACACCACCTGTAGTTTAGACACTTAATTTTTTCAAAGGAAATGCTTCGGGACCATGGGATACTTAGTGAAGAGCATCAGGAGGCACCCCAAAGCATAGGCGCTGGGACTGGCAGTAGGATGCCTTGCGGTGGACAGCCGAGCTCGATCCTTATAAAAGCTTTTTAACTGCAGCAGCTTTAGTGGACGCTACTGGAGCTGGAATTACCGCGGCTGCTGGCATGAGACTTGCCCTCCAATAGATCCTTGTAAATGGATTTAAAGTGTATTCATTCAAATTAGAGAGACAATTTAAATTAAAAAGCTTAGAGCTGCCTCCACCACAGGGGGGCTCGCTCGACCCACCAGCGGACAGGCACCAGTATTGGGAGAGGGGGGCTGGCCGTCAGGGTTCACCGCGGCTCTGGCACAAACCCGGCGACACGGAGGTGGCACGGGCAGGAGCGGACTGGCCGTGTCGGCTTCTCACTTTTTGGATTTTAGAAGGGCATGACATGCCTATATCTGTGTCTCCCCCTCCTTTTACTCCTCCACCTCTTTTATTTTCGCATGACTATATGTACTTGTCACTTTTCCATGTGTTAGTTATGTCTTCTGAGCAGTTTGTCAGCTTTTGGACACCTTTTGAAGGTGTTTTCTATGTGTTTCTATGTGTTTTTGTTTGCCTGCCATTGGTTTTAACGGTGTTCGAAGGTGTTCGACGAACAGTTCGACGAACAGTTCGGCGAACACACGGGTGTTCGACGAACCGAACCGAACTCGAACACTACGGGGGTGGCTCAACACTACTTCTGAACTCTTTCGTCCATTGAATTTGTCAGGTTTTGGATGGTTTCTGCTTCAATTGTTTTGCATGAGGACAGAATACCCTCCCAGAGCTGTTGCTTAGATGTGAACTGCCTCCTGCCATCATAGCACTCCTTTTGATGATGCTAGAGAGGTTCTGAAAGGGGTAGAGGTCAGGGGAGCATGGGGGTCACACCATAAGTTTGTCCCCTTTTATGCCCATATCAGCCAGAGATGCAGATGTTTTATGAGCAGCATGAGATGGTGCATTATCATGCAAAAAAATGATCTTGCTGTGAAATACACGGTTCTTCTTCTTGAACCATGGCAGGAAGTGCTGTTTGAGAAAATCCACATACATTATGGAGTTCATCTTTAGCGCCTTCAGTGATCCTAAAGGGGCCGACAATCTCTCTCCCCATGATTCCAGCCCAAAACATTACTCCACCTCCTCCTTGTTGGCGCTGTAGCCGTGTTTGCGTGGGGTGTCCATCAACCAGCCATCCTCCACTCCATCTATCTGGACCATCGAGCGCTGCACGGCACTCATCCGTGAACAAAACAGTTTTGAAATCAGTCTTCATGTAATGTTTGGCCCACTGGAGCCGTTTCTGCTTGTGTGAAGTGGATAGAGGAGGTCGACAGGATGGCGTATGCACAGCTGCAAACCTCTGAAGGACCCTGCATCTTGTTGTTCGGGGGACGTTGGAGGCACCAGCAGCTTCAAAAACTTGTCTGCTGCTATGACAAGGCTTTTTTGCCGCTGCTCTTTTAACCTGACGTAATTGCCTGTAGGAAAGAGTCCTCAATTTGCCCTTATCAGCACGCACACATGTGTACTGTGAATCAGCTACATACTTCTTGATTGCCAAGACACTTCATCCTGATCATCGCACAATGTTGATTGTAGTCATGCCTTGACCTAAACACTCCACAATTTGTTGCTTCTCAACAGCCGACACATCCTTTTTCTTTCCCATTTTGGCAGAAAATGTAGGCTGCTTAATAATGTGAGACAGCCTTCTTAAGTAGTCTTGCCTTTCATTGGACACACCTGCCAAACTAATTAGCACAGGTGTCTGCAATTGCTTACAGTGATATAAAGAGCCCTGACACACATCACCATCAATGAGTTTAACTGACAAACAAATTTTTCCCTTATCACTCCTAAACACTTTTTGCATAATAATTTGGAACACAGTGTACATGTGCTTTTCCACAAAACACCAGTGGTTCACGTAGTGAATCTTACAGTTCTAACTTGCCAACCGTGGTCTGTATGGAGTTGTTCAATAAAGGGCCCAAAATTAAGATAACATAGATGGGAGAGGTCTCTATGAATAGGAATTCCTAAGTATTTGATACCCTGTGAGGGCCAGGCAAATGGAAAGTTGGACTGGATGGAATCCTATATGGATTTGGGGAGGGAGACATCGAGGGCCTCAGACTTCGCTGCATTGATTTTAAAATTTGACCATGTAACAAAGTGATCTATTTCAGCCATAACAGCATGGATGGATATATGTGATTGAGTGATATATACTAGGACATCATCAGCAAATGCAGAGCACTTGTACTCGGTGCCTCCCACCTCAATCCACCTAATATTGGGGTTATGGCGAATTGATGAGAGCAGGTACTCCGTCACTAGGATGTATAAGAGAGGGGACAGAGGACATCCCTGCCTTGTCCCATTGGTGATTGTGAAAGGTGATGAAAATGTTCTGATGCACCCCCTGGGCCTTGGGACACCCAGAGCCGGACCCTTTTTGGTGGATGCTGGTGGTTGTAGTCTTCGTGGCGGCGACCCGGTTCCGTGGCTCAGGGTGGTCAAACCAGTGGCGGAACTATTTATGTGGTTTTGATGTTTAAATGTCCGACTACGCCACCCGTGGATTGCGGTCAGAGTGAACCGCCGCTGCAGGGCAGACCGCTGAGGCTGGTGTTGTGCGTGCAGCAGAGCGTAGCATAACTCCCCACGGGAGGAGTATAGCCTCAGGGCAGTGTATGCGGAGGATGGGGGTGATGGTGCAGGGCAGCAGCAGTAACGACACGGAGTCAGTGATGCAGTCCAGGGCCTTTACTCACAGTTCTTATTATCCAGACCACGTCTGCAGGTAACGGCTGCCCACGTCGTACTGTGCTCACCAGGTGAGGGGCTCAGACAACTCCCAGATAACTTTGGAGCGCTTCACAGGACCCCCTTTGTGTGTCCTTTGTCTGGCCTTTCTTACCAACCCTTCTGTCCGGCTGCCTCGGGCCTCCTCTTGGTAAACTTGGCGCCAGTTTCCCTGACCCTATGTGGTGCCTTCCTAGTGGGTGTAGCGAGGGGCTGCGCCACATAAAATGTCACAGCCTCCGGTTTCTAGCTGAGGGTCGTTTCCTGCCTCCACTAGTTTCGGGGACCGGTCTCCCCCTTTGGCCTGACCCCTCCACGCAGGTGGATTCGGGCGTGCAGTGGCGACTCGCCCGTCCGCACCCCTGGGATCCCTTCATTCCTCGTTCCTGGAGCCTTCTCCGCTCCTCTTCCTTCCTTCTCCCTCTTCCAGGCCTGGGCCTCTGTTACTAGGCCCGCCTCCGGAGCAGAGCTCATGCAGAGCCCCTGCTCCCTGCCACTTCTGCTCAGACTTCTCTGCACTGAACTAAGATGGTGCCCACCTTTTATACTCCCTTCTCAATGCACCCAGGAACTGCTTCCTCCCTGCTCCTGCACTACAGGGTTCCCCTTCCTCAGGGTTCCCTCCCCCCACTCCAGCCAGGGACAGGGACTGTCGTGCCCATCACAGAGGCATATTGGTCGCCCTGCCCCACGGCAATGTGGTGTAATGCATGCAGGTGTCGGGTCCTGATCCACACTCCATCCTTACCTGAGAGTGAGATATCACACCTCTGGGTGAGGTGCAATACCTCTGTAGCAACCGAGCCCTCAGGGTGCTACAGTTCCATTTATCTTCAGCCTAGGTGACGTATTGTGATACAGGGCCGTGATTTTGGCTATAAAAGGGTCCCCTAGACCCCTACCGCAAGCTTTTTAAGAGAATCATATATGGCGTGCCAGGAGACTCTATGGAATGATTTCTCAGCATCCAACGAGAGTATCTAATTACAAATTTTTAACTGCATCTAGCCCAGGAAATACTTTGTGCCTAGTAGCAGTGTCTGCTAGTCAGCGGATTACACCACCTGTAGTTTGGACACTTAATTTTTTCAAAGGAAATGCTTCGGGACCACGGGATACTCAGTGAAGAGCATCAGGAGGCACCCCAAAGCATAGGGGCTGGGACTGGCAGTAGGATGCCTTGCGGTGGACAGCCGAGCTCGATCCTTATAAAAGCTTTTCAACTGCAGCATCTTTAGTGGACGCTACTGGAGCTGGAATTACGCGGCTGCTGGCATGAGACTTGCCCTCCAATAGATCCTTGTAAATGGATTTAAAGTGTATTCATTCAAATTAGAGAGACAATTTAAATTAAAAAGCTTAGAGCTGCCTCCACCACAGGGGGGCTCGCTCGACCCACCAGCGGACAGGCACCAGTATTGGGAGAGGGGGGCTGGCCATCAGGGTTCACCGCGGCTCTGGCACAAACCCGGCGATACGGAGGTGGCACGGGCAGGAGCGGACTGAACGTGTCGGCTTCTCACTTTTTGGATTTTAGAAGGGCATGACATGCCTATATCTGTGTCTCCCCCTCCTTTTACTCCTCCACCTCTTTTCTTTTCGCATGACTATATGTACTTGTCACTTTTCCATGTGTTAGTTGTGTCTTCTGAGCAGTTTGTCAGCTTTTGGACACCTTTGAAGGTGTTTTCTATGTGTTTCTATGTGTTTTTGTTTGCCTGCCATTGGTTTTAACGGTGTTCGAAGGTGTTCGATGAACAGTTCGACGAACAGTTCGGCGAACACACGGGTGTTCGACGAACCGAACCGAACTCGAACACTACGGGGGTGGCTCAACACTAGTAGAGAGACCTGCTGATCAGGACTGTGGCGACAAGCTGGGCTCTGATGTAGTAGAGTGAACCAGTGTGTTTCACCATCCTTGAAGTAGACTACAGCGGAAGGAAACCATGTGTGTGAGAATGCTTCACACTGTGAAGAAAAACTACATAAGACTTTGTATTCGCTACCTCTTGTGCATAACCCTTATCAAGTCACCACTCATTAAAGGCTATATGTTAGAAAGGAAGTCTCCTTTATTAAAATTTAACACCTACGGCTCTGGCAGGCCAATACCATTGGTCACAGGCAGCCTGCACGGGTGCAAGGCCCTCACAACATCAACACCCAGCTAGGACGCATCTTTTCCTGTAGAGTTTCAGGGCAACATGGAGGAACAGATCGCCCCCGACTACCAACCTCTGCCACTTTACATATGTGAAACATGGCTGGAGAAGTTTTGGACCAAAATTCAATTATCACTTTCAGTTTATGTTAGAAATGCTCTGATTTTAAATACACAGTTTCACATTATACACTCTGGTAATAAAATGTCCAGGAATAAAAAGAAACCATTTTGGATAAATAAGACAGTGCAAAGTTTAATAAGACAGAAACCAAGGGCATTCAAAATCTTGAAGGCGGAGAATACATAAATAGCATTTCAGGAGTATAAAGATCTAAATAAGAAATGTAAAAAAGAAATCAAGCTAGCAAAATTATCTACAAAGCAACAAATCACCAGCGACATTAAAATAAATCCTAAAAAATTTTATACATACATCAGTGCCAAAAAGAAAATATAAGATGGTATCTGCCCCTTAAAAGACGATAACAACAAGATAATTATAGAGGACAAAGAAAAGGCGGAGATGTTAAACAGGCACTTTTCATCCATGTTCACTAACCAACCGTCTGTTCCAGGGATCTTTCAACAGGGCAAAAAACAAAGTTCACCACCTGATATAACTAGTTTAACACAAAAATAAGTACGCCTGTGTGATGTTCCAGCCTTCAATCTTAATAAGCCAAACGTTTAGATTTGTTAATCCAAGAGAAATACACTATTGTGTTTCTGTTGAATTGTGAATGTATGTGTATTTATGTGCCTGGTCAATAAGAACAGACCAGTATTTGTATAATTAGAAGAAGAAAACACTGGAAAACTATACAGGTATGAAAATGTATTGGAATCCAGTCTCCGGCATGAAATCCAAATTACGGAAGTCAGCACAAGGACCATAGAATGGCAGACCATTCGGTAAGGGTACATGAAAAAGAGAAAAGAACAACCGAACATACGGTCCCTAAATCAATAGAAACAATTGAATAGTAGCTAAGAATAAATAAAAAACCTTTATTAAATATGTAGAAACAAAGGTACACCATACAAGAGAAGAGTACGTACGCAGCAAGTGACATGTGCTACATTAATGAATAATAATGCATATTCAACATTATGATAACACAGGAAAAGGCAATTAATATATAGTAATCTAAGCTATACCAAGGTGCCTAGATGACACTCCACTACTCCACAAAAAAGGTAAAATATGCTTTGTATAAATCCGGACTAGTGTCTCCTGACACAGAGAAAAGAGGGGACAGGTAGATGCACCACAGGCTAATAGGATTTAAATGACCTCTGAATCAAAGACAAAATATATAAACCATTGTATTTATACCTAGTAGTGTTGAGCGGGCACCAAAATGCTCGGGTGCTCGAAGCTCGGGCCGAGCTCACCGTGATACTCGGGTGCTCGAACAGAGCAACGAGCCCAATGTTAGTCTATGGGAGACCCGAGCATTTTTGCGGTGGCACCCCTGGCAGTCTGTAGAAAGCCTAAAATTGCCCAATATGATAGTGACAGTGCTCAAAAGACATGGGGACAGCATTGGCATCGCCCCAGGAAGCATTTCTGACCCCCCAGGTCACTGCTGTCAACAACATGGTCAGAGGTTTTAAGCCACTTTTACGGGCTCACAAGAAAACGTTCAAAAACGAAACTGAAAGTGCTTTCCTGTGAAATATGTTAAGTAACTTCCTTTCCAAGGTAAAGACTTGTGTATAAGGTAAAATAAATAACCAAAAACAAAAATACTCCTCCACACCTTGGGCTATGTTCACAAGTAGCATTTTTTCTGCGTTTTTGCACTTTTGTATCGCTTTCAACCGTGACGAATGCATTCACCGGGAAATGTCATTTTAACATTTTACAACCTTATCTGGCCATGTGCTGTGTGACACATGCATACAGTGCTGAAAAGACATGGGAACAGCATGGGGAAGACCGCTGGAAGCATCTCTGACACCCAGGTTACTGCCTAAAAGTGTGCCCATCAGAAGTGATCCTTGCCACATCAGAAGATGCAGACTTGCAACTATCCCCGTGCAAGTCCTTCTCCCAGAGCAGTGTTCAATTGTACCTCTCCCATTCCTTGCAATGCAAGCGCAGGTATGCAGCCTGCCACCCACCCACCCTCAGGCTGCAATACCATACTTCTAGCTTGCTTGCACTTGAAATTGGGCCTTTTAGGCATGTGTCGTCAGACGCCGGCCACCATGTCATGGCTGCGTCGGCGGCCTGGTATCCATACTCAGTCCCCAGCCGCCTGGCGGCCAGGTGCCCACACTCGGTCCCCAATCACCATGGGGCGGCCGGGTGTCCATAAACGGTCCCCAGCCGCCCCTATTTCTCCGCTGAACTTCCCCCACACTTTTCTTAGCCTGGCCTGCTTTACGGCAGCATTGTACGAGCCCACCAGAGAACCAGACTCCTCCGGTGGGCCCTGGCTTCTCCATCAGGGGAGTTGAGAGTGCCAAGGTGAGGAGCATGATGATGATGATAGAAGTTAGCATCTGCATTATTTTCTTGGAATGCAAGCGTAAGTGTGCAACCTGCCACCCACCCACCCCCAGGCTGCAATACCATACTGTTAGCTTGCACTTGAAATGGGGCCTTTTAGTTTAGAGGAGGCCGAAGCTGGCGACTACCTTATGGCTGCTTCGGCAGCGAGGTATCCATACTCAGTCCCCAGCCGCCCGGCGGCCAGGTGTCCTCGCTCGGTCCCCAGCCGCCAGGGGGCGGCCGGGTGTCCATACTCGGTCCCCAGCCTCCCCGCGGCCGGGTGTCCACACACGGTCCCCAGCCGCCCCTATTTCTCCGCTGAACTTCCCCCACACTGATGATGATAGAAGTTAGCGTCTGCTTTGTTTTCTTGGAATGCAAGCGCATGTATGTAGTAGCGGCTAGGCCTGAGGTGGTCAGCGTTTTGCCACATATCCTACCTCCTTTGAGGATTGCTGGATGTTTTCCTGCTACTATCCCAGTTCTATGACTCCCGTTAAAACAAAGCTTTAGGTGATGAATGATGGATGAGGTGGTGGCAAAGGAGAGAGAGCAGGAGGAACAGGGACCATTCACATCAATATCAGGCCAGTCAACCACACATCTTGTAGGATATGTTTCTGTACCAAAAGGAGCAGTTCGGCTACAAAGTTATGGGGCATGCAGTGAGTGCAATGCCTAACAAAAATTTCGAGGCACTCAAATGCCCCTTGGAAGTGACATGGGGGTCAGAGGGCCTTAACTAAACCGTTTTTTCCATTTATAGCAACTGGGTCTAATGTGCACTGTTGGCCTAAGCAGAGAATGGAAGACTTTCCAAAAACTATGAGGAACTGCAAAGCCCCTTGAAACAGACGTGGATTACAGCATACTAAAAACCTTCTACCCATTATTGGGGAGTGGGTCTCCCTTAGTGTTCGCCTATGCATTGAAAAGCAAAAGCTGACTAAAATTAGGAGGAAATGCAATGCCCGTTGGAAGAATGGTGGAGGTAGCAGTGGAATAAAAAGACAATATCAATGCTCCTGGGAAAAGTGGTGGAGGTCGCAGTAGCTTAACAAGACGGTTTTAATGCCCCTTGAAAGAGACGTGGAGGTCGCAGTGGAATAAAAAGACAATATCAGTTCCCCTGGGAAAAGTGGTGGAGGTCGCAGTAGCTTAACCAGATGGTTTTAATGCCCCTTGGAAGAGAGGTGGAGGTCGCAGTGGATTAAAAAGACAATATCAATTCCCCTGGGAAAAGTGGTGGAGGTCGCAGAAGCTTAACAAGACGGTTTTAATGCCCCTTGGAAGAGACATGGAGGTTGCAGTAGCTTAACAAGACGGTTTTAATGCCCCTTGGAAGAGACGTGGAGGTCGCAGTGGAATAAAAAGACAATATCAATGCCCCTGGGAAAAGTGGTGGAGGTCACAGTAGCTTAACAAGACGGTTTTAATGCCCCTTGGAAGAGACGGGGAGGTTGCAGTAGCTTAACAAGACTGTTTTAATGCCCCTTGGAAGAGTGGTGGAGGTCGCAGTGGAAAAAAAAGACAATATCAATGCCCCTGGGAAAAGTGGTGGAGGTCGCAGTAGCTTAACCAGATGGTTTTAATGCCCCTTGGAAGAGACGTGGAGGTCGCAGTGGAATAAAAAGACAATATCAATGCCCCTGGGAAAAGTGGTGGAGGTCGCAGTACCTTAACAAGACAGTTTTAATGCCCCTTGGAAGAGACGTGGAGGTTGCAGTAGCTTAACAAGACAGTTTTAATGCCCCTTGGAAGAGACGTGGAGGTCGCAGTGGAATAAAAAGACTATCAATGCCCCTGGGAATAGTGGTGGAGGTCACAGTAGCTTGACATGACGGTTTTAATGCCCCTTGGAAGAGACGGGGAGGTTGCAGTAGCTTAACAAGACTGTTTTAATGCCCCTTGGAAGAGTGGTGGAGGTCGCAGTGGAAAAAAAAGACAATATCAATGCCCCTGGGAAAAGTGGTGGAGGTCGCAGTAGCTTAACCAGATGGTTTTAATGCCCCTTGGAAGAGACGTGGAGGTCGCAGTGGAATAAAAAGACAATATCAATGCCCCTGGGAAAAGTGGTGGAGGTCGCAGTACCTTAACAAGACAGTTTTAATGCCCCTTGGAAGAGACGTGGAGGTCGCAGTGGAATAAAAAGACAATATAAATGCCCCTGGGAAAAGTGGTGGAGGACACAGTAGCTTAACAAGACGGTTCTAATGCCCCTTGGAAGAGACGGGGAGGTTGCAGTAGCTTAACATGACGGTTTTAATGCCCCTTGGAAGAGACGTGGAGGTTGCAGTGGAATAAAAAGACAATATGAATGCCCCTGGGAAAAGTGGTGGAGGTCGCAGTACCTTAACAAGACAGTTTTAATGCCCCTTGGAAGAGACGTGGAGGTTGCAGTAGCTTAACAAGACAGTTTTAATGCCCCTTGGAAGAGACGTGGAGGTCGCAGTGGAATAAAAAGACAATATCAATGCCCCTGGGAAAAGTGGTGGAGGTCGCAGTAGCTTAACAAGACAGTTTTAATGCCCCTTGGAAGAGACGTGGAGGTCGCAGTGGAATAAAAAGACAATATCAAGTAGAAGAATCAAGTAGAAGCAAAAGGACACTCAGACTCTCTTCACATCATTAGCTTGGTAGTATGGCTTTAACCAAAGAGACACAGATTTGGATTCTACATGAATCTAGTCTAATAGTCTAAGGGTATATAGCCCTGACTGGAAAGATTTGGATCTAGTCCATTGACAATCAGAGAGACATGGATACATTTTGGGAGACCAGGTTGGAACGATGAAGTTGCCTGACCCCATGGATATGTTGTTTGGGGTTGCCAGGAGGGACCCATCGGTAACCTGTAACTCATGGAGACATTCAGTGAAGCCAGATTGAGACCAGCTGGTAATCTGGCGCCATGGGAACTCTCGGAGAGGCCAGGGTTGGACCCTTGGGTCTCCTGGTCTTGTACCTCGATGGACTGTTAGCTTCCTAAGCTTACCGCTACCTTCTCTCTGTGGGGCACCACCAGAAGTGGGAGGCCACTGGTTGATGTAGTTGTCTCTGGAAGTCCTAAAGTCGCAGCTGTTCTATCCCAGTCGGGTGGAGCGGAAGGGTGAGACTGTGTAATGTTGTGCCATCTCGTGTATTTTGCTGGTATTGTTCTATGTGTTTATTGTCCGCTTTGTGGTTGAATAAAGTATTGCCACGCTGTATTATCCTCACCCTGTGTTGTCTGAATAGTGTTATGCCCACAGATGACCCAGGGTCTTCATAGTCTGCATCTGAGCAAATTAAATATTTACAAATCCACCGGCCCAGATGGTATTCATCCACGTATACTGAGAGAATTGAGCTCAGTAATTGACAAATCGCTGAATCTCATTTTCTTTGACTCCCTTGTAACAGGGGTAGTGCAACTGGATTGGATGATATCCGATGTGGTACAGAAATTTAAGAAAGGTAAAAAGGTGGATCCAGGTAACTACCATCTGGTAAGTCTGACATCAGTGGCATGCAGTTTTTGAGGGCATCATAAGAAATATAATAAATGATAATCAGCATAGATTCATGAAAAATAGGTCGTGTTTAACCAACATGTTTGGGTTCTATGAGGAGCGAAGTGCAAATCTGGATGTTGATAATGCAGCTGATGTGATTTATCTGCACTGTGCAAAGGCATTTGGTACTGTACCACATAACAGCCTTATACTGAAGCTACAGATGCAAGGACTTAGGGAGACTATATGTAGATGGGTAAAGAATTGGCTAAATGATAGGAAACAAAGAGTCATCATAAATGGTATGTTCTCTAAAATACAAAGAGAGAGAGAGCGCAAAGCCCAATAGGGTTACACCTGTAGGCATAGGGAATAATAGTAAAAAGGTGGTTCTCACCTGGTTAGGTTGTGTGAGGACACAACTACTATAACATATAAAAGGCAGCTGCAGCGGATCTCCAATAGCGGTCCAACAGGACCAGAATAAATCCAAAGGCGGTGAAGTTAGAGATATACGTCCGCGCCGCTGAAAAATTCTCAAATCAGGAACATATAATAAAATTCTTGTTTATTGGTAAATTCCTACGCGTTTCTGGGTGTTCCACACCCCTTCATCAAATATATCTGTTGGTGCCCTGATGAAGGGGTGTGGAACACCCAGAAATGCGTAGGCATTTACCAATAAACAAGGATTTTATTATATGTTCCTGATTTGAGGATTTTTCAACGGCGCGGACGTATATCTCTACCTTCCCCGCCTTTGGATGTTCTCTAAAAGGGATATAGTCAGCAGTGGGGTGCCACAGGGATCTGTGCTATGACCTATTCTTTTTAACCTCTTTATTAATTTTCTTGGGGATGGAATTGAGAGTAAAGTGTCAGTTTTTGCTGACGACACCAAACTATGTACGATATTAAAACTGATCTTGACATAACGATATTGCAGAACGATCTGGATAATATGACTGAATGGGCAAACACTTGGCAGATGAGGTTTAACCCCTTTCTAACATATGTGGTAATAGTACGTCCTTGTGCCCTGGGCCTATTGGGCCAGGGACGTACTATTAAGCATAATGCGATCGCGCCCGCGCACAAGCAGTGCAGGGTGATTGTCACCGGATGTCAGCTGATTGTCACAGCTGACACATGGTACTATGTGCCAGGAGCGGTCCCGCACCGCTCCCGGCACATTAACCCTGAAATTCTGCGATCGAAGTCGATCGCAGCATTCCAGGAGCAAGGAGAGGTAAGCGCCGATACTTATCTCCTCTCCGGGGTCCTGCGCTGTCTGGGCCGGGTCCCAGTGGTTGTAATGGTGACCCGATGTCGTCATGCCGACATCTGGGTCATCAGACAGCAAGAAGTTACTTTTATCATGCGCAGTGCGCGATGAAAGTAACTTCTCTCTGTGCAGCGCTGACAGGCTGTATAGTACAAGGATGCTGCTGTATCCCTATGCTATACAAGCGATCAGAATGCAAAAAGTAAAAGTCTTATAGTGGGACAAAGTATAAAAGTTCAAAAAATGTCAGAAAGTGAAAAAAGTAAAAAAATGAAAAAAATAATCAAAAAATTTTAAATATACTGTATCCATAAATAAATATTATTATGAAAAAGAAACAAAAAACGATAAAAGTACACATATGTGGTATAGCCGCGTCTGGAACGACCTGACCTATAAAACTGTCCCACTAGTTAATCCTTTTAGTGAACACGGTAAAAAAAAAACTAAGCAAAAAACGATGCATTTTCATCATATTGCCAAACAAAAAATGGAATAAAATGCGATCAAAAAGACGAATGTAAATAAAAATGGTACCTCTGAAAATGTCATCTTTTTTCCCCCAAAACAAGCCACAATACAGCTCCATCAGCCGAAAAATAAAAAAGTTATAGCTTACAGAATAAAGCGATACCAAAAAAAATCATTTTTTCTATAAAATACTTTTTATTGTGCAAAAGCGCCAAAACATAAAAAAAGATATAAATGTGGTACCGCTGTAAACGTAGTGACCCGAAGAATAAAGCTGCCTTTTAACACACGCAGAACGGCATAAAAAAAAAAATTGCTGAATTGTTGGTCTTTGTTTATTCTGCCTCCCAAAAATTGAAATAGAAAGCAATAAAAAAAAGTCACATGCCCGAAAATGGTACCAATAAAAAATGTCAACTTGTCCCGCAAAAAATAAGCCATCACATGACTCTGTCAGCTGAAATATGGAAAAATTATAGCTCTCAAAATAGTCTTTGCAAAACAAGTTTTTTTAGTGTGTGACAGCTGTCAATCATAAAATCCCGATATCAACCTGATATCGCGGTAATCGCACCGACCTGAAGAATAAAGTCATCTAATCACTTATACCGCACGAAGATCGGCGAAAAAAATAAACTCTAGGGTTAGGGTTGTGCTAGGGTTAGGATTGTGCTAGGGTTAGGGTTGTGCTAGGGTTAGCATTAGGGTTGTGCTAGGGTTAGGGTTGTGCTAGGGTTGGGCTTTGTTTGGGCTAGGGTTAGGGTTGAGCTAGGGTTTAGCTAGAGTTAGGGTTGGGCTGGAGTTAGGGTTGTGCTAGAGTTAAGGTTGTGCTAGGGCTAGGGTTGTACTAGGGCTACGGTTGTGCTAGGGTTAGGTTTATGCTAGGTTTAGGGTTGTGCTAGGGCTAGGGTTGTGCTAGAGTTAGGGTTGAGCTAGGGCTAGAGTTAGGGTTGTGCTAGGGCTAGGGTTGTGCTAGGGTTAGGGTTAGGTTTGTGCTAGGGTTGGGGTTGTGCTAGGGTTAGGGTTGGGCTAGGGTTAGGTTTGGGCTAGGGTTAGTGTTGAGCTAGGGTTAAGGTTAGGGTTGGGCTAGGCTTAGGTTTGTGCTAGGGCTAGAGTTAGGGTTGAGTTAGGGTTAGGGTTGGGCTAGGGTTAGGGTTAGGATTGGGCTAGGGTTAGTGTTGAGCTAGGGTTATTGTTAGGGTTGGGCTAGGGTTAGGGTTGAGCTAGGGGTAGGGTTGGACTAGGTTTTGGGTTGTGCTAGGGTTACGGTTAGGGTTGGGCTTAGGTTTAGGGTTGGGCTAGGCTTAGAGCTGGGGTTAGGGTTGTGTTAGAGTTTGGATTTTTTCAAAAGTAAAGAAAAAAAATGACGACGATATATCGATTAGTGTTGAGCGCAAGTGCTCGCTACTTGAGTTGCATCTGGTGCTCGGGTAAGCATCGAGTATCGCGGGTGCTCGAGTCCTCACCCAGCATGTTTTGTAGCTGTTATACAGACAAATAAAACTCGTGGGGATTGCCTGCCATGCACAAGCGATCCCTGTATGGTTTTTCTTTGGGTGTCTAACAACCGTGAAACATTCGGGCGAGGACTCGAGCATGTCACTTGAGCACCCACGATACTTGAGGTACGATTCTGTGTTATACCTCTAGGTTGAAAATGTTCACTATATCCCTTGATAAAATTCTTGAAGAGTGTAGTTTCCAAAATGGTGTCACTTGTGGGGGGTTTTCAATGTTTAGGTACATGAGGGACTCCCCAAACGCAACCTGGCGTCCGCTAATTATTCAAGCAAATTTTACATTCAAAAAGTCAAATGGTGCTCCTTCCCTTCCGAACCTTGCGGTGCGCACAAACAGTGGTTTTCCCCACATATGGGGTATCAGCTTACTCAGGAGAAATTGCACAATAAATTGCATGGTGCAATTTCTGACGTTATCCTTATGAAAATGCAAAGTTGGAGGCTGAAAAACATTTTTGTGGGAAAAATGTGAAAATTTTATTTCTATGGCTCAATGTTTTAAACTTCTGTGAATCACCTAGGGGTTCAAGGTGCTCACCACACATCTAGATAAGTTCCCTGAGGGGTTTAGTTTCCAAAATGGTGCCACTTGTGGGGGTTTTCCACTGTTTAGGCACATCAGGGGCTCCCAAACGCAACATGGCGTCCGCTAATTTTTCAAGCAAATTTTACATTCAAGAAGTCAAATGGAGCTCCTTCCTTTCCGAACCCTGCCGTGCGCCAAAACAGTGGTTTTCACACACATATGGGGTATCGTCTGACTCAGGAGAAATTGCACAACAAATTATAGGGTCCATTTTTACCTGATACCCTTGCAAAAATAAAAAAATTAATTGGGGTCTAAATAATGTTTTTGTGAAAAAAGTTAAATGTTCATTTTTTTCTTCCACATTCCAAAAATTCCTGTGAAGCACCTGAAGGGTTAATAAACTTTTTGAATATGATTTTGAGCACCTTCAGGGGTGCAGTTTTTAGAATGGTGTCACTTTTTGGTATTTTCTGTCATAAAAGTCCCTCAAAGTCACTTCAAATGTGATGTGGTCCCAAAAAAAATGGTTTTGTAAATTTTATTGAGAAATCGCTAGTCAACTTTTAACCCTTATAACTTCCTAACAAAAAAAAAAAATTGGTTCCAAAATTGTGCTGATGTAAACATAGACATATGGGAAACGCTATTTATTACCTATTTTGTGTGACATATCTCTCTGATTTAAGGGCATGAAAATTAACATTTTTAAAATTGCAAAATTTTCTAAATTTTAGCCAAATTTCTGATTTTCTTCACAAGTAAACGCAAGTCATATCGAAGAAATTTTACCACTATCATGAAGTACAATATGTCACAAAAAACAATCTCAGAATCAGTGGGATCCGTGAAAGTGTTTCCGAATTATTACCTCATAAAGTGACAGTGGTCAGAATAGTAATAATTAAGCTGGTCATTAACGTGCATACCACCCTCGGGGTAAAGAGGTTAATGTAGATAAATGAAGATTAATGCACCTAGGATGGAGTAATCCTATTTCTGCATATACATTAAATGGGAGTATACTCGGGAATGCAGAACAGAAGAAGGACTTGGGTATTCTGGTTACAAGTAAGCTGAGCAGTAGTACTCAATGTGAAGCAGCAGCCGCAAAAACAAACAAGATTTTAGGATTTATAAAAAGAGAAATAAAATCTCGTGATCCCAATGTATTGTTACCCCTTTATAAATCACTGGTGAGGTCACATCTGGAATATGGGATCCAGTTTTTACAAAGGATATTCAGAAGTTAGAGTCATTTCAAAGGCGGGCAACTAGATTATTACAAGGGATGGAAGGGCTCTCATATGATGAGAGGTTGAAAAAGTTGAGCTTGTTTAGCTTAAAAAAACGACACCTCAGAGGAGATCTCATTTACATGTATAAATATATGTGTGGTCAGTACAAAGGACTAGCAGATGACTTATTCCTTCCAAATGCCATACTAAGGACCAGAGGGCACTCATTATGGGTGGAAGAAAGGTGATTCCGGCACCTAAACAGGAGGGGATTCTTTATAGTCAGAGCAGTCAGACTGTGGAATGCCCTACCACAAGAGGTAGTAATGGAAAATACTATAACAACTTTCAAAAAAGGGCTGGACGATTTCCTTAATACACATAACATTGTGAATTACAGCTAAATTAGATAAAAAGTTACACCTATAATACTACATTTAATATGATACTAGTAATTACATAACTAGTATCATAATTAGGCTTGATCCAGTGTTCTTGGACTGATCTACTTTTCTCGGGGTCAAGAAGGAATTTTTCCCCGTGATTCAAATTGGCAGAATGTGTCCTGGGGTTTTTGCCTTCTTCTGGATCAACAGATTTAGGCATAGGGATTTTAGTAATGCCATTATTAGAATCATAAGAATAATACAAAACATAAAACTAATCAGAAAAATTATAAATGGTTAATTTTTAATTGTGATGGTGCAGCAATAATAAAAATGGTAATAATTAGTGATGAGCGCACGTGCTCGCCACTGCTCGGTACTTGCCCGAGCATCACTATGCTCGACAAGCTCGGCAAGTATTTCCGGGTTGCTCGGGCGGGAACTCGTGTCCTCTCCCTCTCTTTAGAGAGCCAATGAACATGGAGGGATTGCCTGCCATGCACTGTAATGCCTTAGCCATGTTGGTTGTGGGCATTACAGTGATTGGCTGGCCGCACACCATCATCAGGTGTATATAAGACCGGGCACCGCCATGCTCGTCACAGACTACCCCGGAATCAGGCAGAGTAGGGAGAGCTGCTGCTGCGTCAGGGAGATATTTGCTTGTATATACTTAGTATAGGTATTCCACAACATATATCTACTAGCAATTGAGCCTGTTCTACGCCCGGGTGGTGAGCATTTTTATTGGTATAAGGTCTCCCATGCTGGTATGTGCTGCACCCATCCTGGTATTTCTGCTCCCCAATCCTGTTCCTCCATCCTGTTATGTGCTGCCCTCATCTATATCCTGGTATGCATGGCACGCCTCATCCCTATCCTGGTATGCATTGTACCCCTCACCACTAATTCTGGTATGCATGGCACCCCTCACCACCAATCCTGGAATGCATGACACCCCTCACCCCCAATCCTGGTATGCATGGCACCCCTTACCCTCAATCCTGGTATGCATGGCACACCTCATCCCCAATCCTGGTACACATGGCACCCCTCATCCCCAATCCTGGAATGCATGGCACCCCTCACCCCCAATCCTGGTATGAATGGCACCCCTCACCCCCAATCCTGGTATGCATGGCACCCCTCACCCCCAATCATGGTATGCATGGCACCCCTCATCCCCAATCCTGGCATGCATGGCGTCCCTCATCCTGGTATGCATGGCTCCCTCATACCCAATCCTCGTATGCATGGTACCCCATCCCTCATCCCTATCCTGGTATGTATGGTATCCCCTCATCCTGGTATGCAAGGTACCCCTCATCCGTATCCTGGTATGCATGGCACCCCATCTCTCATCCTGATATACATGGTACCCCTCATTCCTATTCTGGTATACATGGCCCCTCATCTGAATCCTACTATGCTTGGCCCCCTCAGATCCCTATCCTGGTATTCATGGTATCCGTCATCCCTATCCTGGTATGCATGGTACCTCTCATCCCCAATCCTGGTATTCATGGCACCCCTCATCCCCAATCCTGGTATGCATGGCATCCCATCTCTCATCCTGGTATGCAGGGCCCCCTCATCCCAAATTTAATATACATGGCAACCGTCATCCCAATCCTGGTATGCATGGCACCCCATCCCTCATCCTGGTATGCATGGTACCCCCCATCCCTATTCTGGTATATATGGTACCCCTCATCCCTCAATACCGGCATGCATGGTACCCCACATTCCTATCCCGATATGCATGGCACCCCTCATCCGTATTCTGGTATGCATGGTACCCTTCATGCTGGTATGCATTGCACCCCACATCCCTATTCTGGTAAGTATGCTACCCCTCATCCTGGTATACATGGCACCCCTCATCCCAATTCCGGCATGCATGGCACCCCTCATCCCCAATCCTGGTATGCATGGCACCCCTCATCCCCAATCCTGGTATACATGGCACCCCTCATCCTCAATCCTGGTTTGCATGGAACCCCCCATCCCCAATCCTGGTATGCATGGCATCCCATCTCTCATCCTGGTATGCATGGCACCCCTTATCCTCAATCCTGGTTTGCATGGCACCCCTCATCCCCAATCCTGGTATGCATGGCATCTCATCGCTCATCCTGGTATACATGGTCACTTCATCCCAAATTTGATATACATGGCAATCCTCATCCCTATTCTGGCATGTATGCTACCCCTCATGCTGGTATACATGGCACCCATCCCTCATCCTGGTATGCATGGTACCCCGCATCCCTATTCTGGTATGCATGGTACCCCTCATCCCTCAATCCTGGTATGCATGGTACCCCACATTCCTATCCCGGTATGCATGGTACCCCTCATCCTGGTATGCATGGCACCCAACATCCCTATTCTGGTGTGTATGCTACCCCTCATCCTGGTATACATGGCACCTCTCATCCCAATTCTGGCATGCATGGCACCCCTCATCCACAATCCTGGTATGCATGGCACCCCTCATCCACAATCCTGGTATACATGTCACCCCTCATCCTCAATCCTGGTTTGCATGGCACCCCTCATCCCCAATCCTGGTATGCATGGCATCCCTTCTCTCATCCTGGTATGAATGGCACCCCGCATCCTCAATCCTGGTTTGCATGACACCCCTCATCCCCAATCCTGATATGCATGGCATCCCATCTCACATCCTGGTATGCATGGTCCCTTCATCCCAAATTTGATATACATGGCAATCCTCATCCCTATTCTGGTATGTATGCTACCCTCATCCTGGTATACATGGCACCCCTCATCCCAATTCTGGCATGCATGGCACCCTTCATCCCCAATACTGGTATGCATGGCACCCCTCATCCCCAATCCTGGTATACATGGCATCCCTCATCCCCAATCCTGGTTTGCATGGCACCCCTCATCCCCAATCCTGGTATGCATGGCTCCACATATTCCTATTTTGGTATGCATGGTACCCCTCATCTCTAATCTGGTATGCATGGTACCCCTCATGCTGATATGCATGACACTCCGCATTACTATCCTGGTATGCATGGCACCCCTCATCCTCAATCCTGGTTTGCATGGCACCCCTCATCCCCAATCCTGGTATGCATGACATCCCATCTCTCATCCTGGTATGCATGGCCCCTTCATCCCAAATTTGATATACATGACAATCCTCATCCCTATCCTGGTATGTATGGTACCCCTCATCCTGGTATGCATGGCACCCCATCCCTCATCCTGGTATGCATAGTACCCTGCATCCCTATCCTGGTATGTATGGTACCACTCATCCCCAATCCTGGTATGCATGGCACCCCTCATCCCCAATCATGGAATGCATGGCATCCCTCATCCCCAATCCTTGTATGTATGGCACCCCTCATCCCCAATCCTGGTATGCATTGCTCCCTCATACCCAATCCTGGTATGCATGGTACCCCATCCCTCATTCCTATCCTGGTATGTATGGTATCTCCTCATCCTGGTATGCAAGGTACCCCTCTTCCCTATCCTGGTATGCATGGCACTCCATCTCTCATCCTGATATACATGGTACCCCTCATCCCTGTACTGGTGTACATGGCCCCTTATCCGAATCTTGGTAAGCATGGCCCCCCCATATCCCTATCCTGGTATGCATGGCACCTCTCTTCCCAAATCCTAGTATTCATGGCACCCCACATCCCCAATCCTGGTATGCATGGCACCCCTCAACCCCAATCCTGGTATGCATGGCACCCCTCATCCCCAATCCTGGAATGCATGGCACCCCTCCTCCTCAATCCTGGTTTGCATGGCACCCCTCATCCCCAATCCTGGTATGCATGGCATCCTATCTCTCATCCTGGTATGTGTGGCCCCCTCATCCCAAATTTGATATACATGGCACCCGTCATCTCACTCCTGGTATGTATGGCACACGTCATCCCCAATCCTGGTATGCATGGCATTCTTCATCCCTTTCCTGGTGTGTATGGTACCCCTCATCCTAGTATGCATGGCACCCCATCCCTCATCCTGTATGCATGGTACCCCACATCCCTATCCTGGTATGTATGGTACCCCTCATCCTGGTATGCATGGCACCCCATCCCTCATCCAAGCATCATGGTACCCCGCATCCCTATTCTGGTTTGTATGGTACCCCTTATCCCTCAATCCTGGCATGCATGGTACCCCGCATTCCTATCCTGGTATGCATGGTAACCCTCATCCCTATTCTGGTATGCATGGTACTCCTCATCCTGGTATGCATGGCACCCCATCCCTCATTCTGGTATGTATGGTACCCCTCATCCTGGTATACGTGGCACCCCTCACCCAATTCTGACATGTAGGCACCCCTCATCCTCCAATCCTGGTTTGTATGGCCTCCTCATCCCCCAATCCTGATATGCATGGCTCCCTCATCCCCAATCCTGGTTTGTATGGCCCCCTCATCCCTATCTTGTTATGCATGGCACTCCTCATCCCCCAATCCTGGTATGCATGGCTCCACATATTCCTATTTTGGTATGCATGGTACCCCTCATCTCTAATCTGGTATGCATGGTACCCCTCATGCTGATATGCATGACACTCCGCATTACTATCCTGGTATGCATGGCACCCTTCATCCCCAATCCTGGTATGCATGGCACCCCTCATCCCCAATCCTGGTATGCATGGTCCCCTCATCCCCCAATCCTGGTATGCATGGTCCCCTCATCCCCCAATCCTGGTATGCATGGTGCCCCTCATCCCCCAATCCCGGTATGCATGGTACCCCTCATTCCCCAATCTCGTTATGCAGGCTACCACTCATTCCCAAGTCCTGGTATGCATGGCACCACTCATAACCAATCCTGGTATGCATGGCACCCTTCATCCCCAATCCTGGTATGCATGGTACCCCTCATCCCCAATCCTGGTATGCATGGCATTCCTCATCCCTATCCTGGTATGTATGGTACCCCTCTTCCTGGTATGCATGGCACCCCATCTATCATCCTGGTATGCATGGCCACTTCATCCCAAATTTGATATACCTTGCTCCCCTCATCCCAATCCTGGTATGTATAGCACCTCTCATCCTCGTTCCTGATTTGCATGGCATTCCTCATCCCTATCCTGGTATGTATGGTACCCCTCATTCTGGTATGCATGGCACCCCATCCCTCATCCTGGTATGCATAGTACCCCGCATCCCTATCCTGGTATGTATGGTACCACTCATCCTGGTATGCATGGCATCCCATCCCTCATCTTGGTATCATGGTACCCTGCATTCCTATCCTGGTATGCATGGTACCCTTCATCCTGATATGCATGGCACCGCATCCCTCATCCTGGTATGCATGGTTCCCCACATCCCTATTCTGGTATGTATGGTACCCCTCATCCTGGTATACATGACACCCCTCATCCCAATTCTGGCATGTATGGCACCCCACATCCTCCAATCCTGGTATGTATGGCCTCTTCATCCCCCAATCCTGATATGCATGGCACCCATCCCCTCATCCTGGTATGCATGGCTCCCTCATCCCCAATCCTGGTATGTATGGCCCCCTCATCCCTATTCTGTTATGCATAGCACTCCTCATCCCCCAATCCTGGTATGTATGGCTCCACATATTCCTATTCTGCTATGCATGGTACCCCTCATCCCTATTCTGTTATGCATGGTACCCCTCATACTGATATGCATGGCACTCCGCATTACTATCCTGGTATGCATGGCACCCCTCATCCCCAATCCTGGTATGCATGGCACCCCTCATCCCCAATCCTGGTATGCATGGTCCCCTCATCCCCCAATCCTGATATACATGGTCCCCTCATCCCCCAATCCTGGTATGCATGGTACCCCTCATCCCCCAATCCTGGTATGCATAGTACACCTCATCCCCCAATCCCAGTATGCATGGTACCCCTCATTCCCCAATCCAGTTATGCATGGTACCCCTCATTCCCAAGTCCTGGTATGCATGACACCCCTCATCCCCAATCCTGGTGTGCATGGCACCATTCATCCCCAATCCTGGTATGAATGGCACCCCTCATCCCCCATCCTGGTATGCATTGCATTCCTCATCCCTATCCTGGTATGCATGGTCCCCTCATCCCCCAATCCTGGTATGCATGGTAACCCTCATCCCCCAAACCCGGCATGCATGGTACCCCTCATCCCCTAATCCCGGTATGCATAGTACCCCTCATTCCCCAATCCCAGGATGCATGGTACCCCTCATTTCCCAGTCCTGGTATGCATGGCATCCCTCATCCCAAATCCTGGTATGCATGGCACCCTTCATCCCCAATCCTGTTGCGCATGGCATCCCATCTCTCATCCTGGTATGCAGGGCCCCCTCATCCCAAATTTGATATACATGGAACCCCTCATCCCAATCCTAGTATGTAAGGCACCCCTCATCCCCAATCCTGGTATGCATGGCATTCCTCATCCCTATCCTGGTATGTATGGTACCCCTTACCATGGTATGCATGGCACCCCATCCCTCATCCTGGTATGCATATTACACCGCATCCCTATCCTGGTATGTATGGTAACCCTCATCCTGGTATGCAAGGCACCCCATCCCTCATCCTGGTATGCATGGAACCCCGCATCCATATTCTGGTATGTATGGTACCCCTCATCCCTCAATCCTGTTATGCATGGTACCCCACATTCCTATCCTGGTATGCATGGTACCACTCATCCCTATTCTGGTATGCATGGTACCCCTCATCCTGGGTATGCATGGCACCCCGTCCCTCATCCTAGTATGCATGGTACCTCACATCCCTATTCTGGAATGTATGGTACCCCTCATCCTGGTATACATGGTACCCCTCATCCCAAATCTGGTATGTATGGCACCCCTCATCCTCCAATCCTGTTATGTATAGCCTCCTCATCCCCCAATACTGATATGCATGGCACCCAAACCCTCATCCTGATATGCATGGCCCCCTCATCCCTATCCTGGTTTGCATGACACTCCTCATCCCCCAATCCTGGCGTGCATGGCACCACATATTCCTATTCTGGTATGCATGGTACCCCTCATCCCTATTCTGGTATGCATGGTACCCCTCATCCTGATATGTATGGTACCCCGCATTCTTATCCTGGTATGCATGATATTCCTCATCCCCAATGCTGGTATGCATGGCCCCCTCATCCCAAATTTGATATACATAGCACCCCTCATCCCAATCCTAATATGTATGGCACCCCTCATCCCCAATCCTGGTTTGCATGGCATTCCTCATCCCTTTCCTGGTATGTATGGTACCCCTCATCTTGGTATGCATGGCACCCCATCCCTCATCCTGGTATGCATGGTACCCTGCATCCCTATCCTGGTATGTATGGTACCCCTCATCCTGGTATGCATGGCACCCCATCCCTCATCCTGGTATCATGGTACCCCGCATCCCTATTCCGGTATGTATGGTACCCCTTATCCCTCAATAATGGTATGCATGGTACACCGCATTCCATCCTGGTATTCATGGTACCCCTCATTCCTATTCTGGTATGAATGGTACCCCTCATCCTTTTATGCATGGCACCTCATCCCTCATCCTGGTATGCATGGTACCCCACATCCCTATTCTGGAATGTATGGTACCCCTCATCCTAGTATACATGGCACCCCTCATCCCAATTCTGACATGTATGGCACCCCACATCCTCCAATCCTGGTATGTATGGCCTCTTCATCCCCTAATCCTGATATGCATGGCACCCATCCCTTCATCCTGGTATGCATGGCTCCCTCATCCCCAATCCTGGTATGTATGGCCCACCCCATCCCTATCCTTTTACACATGGCACTCCTCATCCCCCAATCCTGGTATGCATGGCACCCCTCATCCCTATTCTTGTATGCATGGTACCCCTCATCTTGATATGCATAGCACCCCACATTCCTATCCTGGTATGCATGGTACTCCTCATCCCCAATGCTGGTATGCATGGCACCCTTCATCCCCAATCCTGTATGCATGGCTCCCCTCATCCCCAATCCTGTTATGCATGGTCCCCTCACCCCCCAATCCTGGTATGCAAGGTACCCCTCATCCCCTAATCACGGTATGCATGGTATCCCTCATCCCCCAATCCCGGTATGCATGGTACCCCTCATCCCCCAATCCCGGTATGCATGGTATACCTCATTCCCCAGTCCTGGTACGCATGGCACCCCTCATTCCCAATACTGGTATGCATGGCACCCTCATCCCCAATCCTGGTATGCTTGATACTCCTCATCCCCAATGCTGATATGCATGCCACCCCTCTCCCCCAATCCTGGTATGCATGGCATCCCTCATCCCCAATCCTCGTATGCATGGTCCCCTCATCCCTATCCTGGTATGTATGGTACCCCTCATCCAGGTATGCATGGCACCCCATGCCTCATCCTGGTATGCATGGTACCCAGCATCCCTATCCTGGTATGTATGGTACCCCTCATCTCTCAATCCTGGTATGCATGGTACCCCGCATTCCTATTCTGGTATGCATGGTACCCCACATTCCTATCCTGGTATGCATGGTACCCCTCATCCCTCATCCTGGTATGCATGGTACCCCACATCCCTATTCCGGAATGTATGGTACTCCTCATCCTGGTATACATGGCACCCCTCATCCCAATTCTGGTATGTATGGCACCCTTCATCCTCCAATCCTGGTATGTATTTCCTCTTCATCTCCCAATCCTGATATGCATGGCACCCAACCCCTCATCCTGGTATAAATGGCTCCCTCATCCCCAATCCTGGTATGTATGGCCCCCTCATCCCTATCCTGGTATGCATGGCACTCCTCATCCCCCAATCCTAGTATGCATGGCACCACATGTTCCTATTCTGGTATGCATGGTACCCCTCATCACTATTCTGGTATGCATGATATCCCTCATCCTGATATGCATGGCATCCCGCATTCTTATCCTGGTATGCATGATACTCCTCATCCCCAATGCTGGTATGCATGGCACCCCTCTTCCCCCAATCCTGTATGCATGGCACCCTTCAACCCCAATCCTGGTATGCATGGTCCCCTAACCCCCCAATCCTGGTATGCATGGTCCCCCTCATCCCCCAATCCTGGTTTACATTGTACCCCTCATCCCCCTATCCCAGTATGCATGGTACCCCTCATCCCAGAAACCTGGTATGCTTGGTTCCCCTCATTCCCCAATCCTAGTATGCATGGTACCCCTCATTGCCCAGTCCCGGTATGCATGGTACCCCTCATTCCCCAATCCTGGTATGCATGGTCCCGTCACCCCTCAATCCTGGTATGCATGGTCCCCTCACCCCTCAAACCTGGTATGCATGGTCCCCTCACCCCTCAAACCTGGTATGCATGGTCCCCTCACCCCTCAATCCTGGTATGTATGGTACCCCTCATCCCCTAATCCTGGTGTGCATGGTACCCCTCATCCCTCAATCCTGGTATGTGTGGCCCCCATCATCTCCCAATCCTGGTATGTGTGGCCCCCTCATCCCCCAATTCATGTATGTATGGCCCCCTCATTCTCCAATCCTGGTATGTGTGGCCCCCTCATCGCTTAATCCTGGTATGTGTGGCCCCTTCACACCCCAATGCTGGTATGTGTGGCCCCCTCATCTCCCAATCCTGGTATGTGTGGCCCCCTCATCCCTTTCACGCTGCACACATACAAAAAAAACAAACACTTATACTCAAATTTTTTCCCTGTGCTCCAGCGCTGGAGTGTCCTGTTCTGCCAGAGGCCGGGGGAGGAGTGTGGCACCGGAGTACGCGAGTGCCCATACCGCACTTTCCAGCGCCATTTTGCTGAAGACACACTGCAAATGTGTCTTCAGTAAAATGGCGCCGGATAGCGCTATGCGCATGTGCCAACTCCAACGCCTTCACTCCTGCCCCGCTCCTCCCGGTCAGGTAAGTATGTAAGTATGACGTCGGAGATCGCGGTATGCGTTCAGTGTCTACGCATACCGCGATCTCTGGTGCCATACACTCCTCTTACCTGCAACGGCTCCATGCGTTCTTCTGTCTGCAGCCAGACTGCGTGTCGTGCATGCACAGTCTATAGAGGCTTCAGACAGAGGGACGCTTGGATGATTATATTATAGAAATCCAACTGAACTAACTGTCCTTCTGAGGACTAATCCAGCTGCATATAATCAGTGCTAGGCAGGCAGGCAAGTGTATATGGCAGACTGCAGTGTATGATACAGCACAAGAGGGTCCATTGAACATCCTGTCTGCTGCTGCTGTAATAATTACAGATATTTCTAGACCTAGCCCCAGATATCAGGGGCCAGGGAAAACTTTTTTCATGTTAATCCTAGTTATTTGCTTAAAAAGCAATCCAGAGTACACGATTTTTCTGCTCCATTTGCTTGTTCTCACTGCAGAATAAAGCCAGATCTGTTCCATATTTCAGCGATAAAAATCCAGAAATTTGAACTGAACGTGCAAAATATTGGCCTCCTTATCCATTTCATTGCAGTGTGTCGGTGAAGTTATTCACACTAGGTCTCCGTGGAGAATAATATTAGTAAATTACAGGCCTACTAGTTAAAACCGTGGCTCTCTGTCAGACACATCACCTATAAGACTGTTCAAAAATCATACATTTCATCCATTTTAATTCCGTTGCAGTGTGTCGGTGAAGCTATTCACACTAGGTCTCTGTGTAGAATAATATTAGTAAATTACAGGCCTACTATTGTTATTATAATTATTATTTATTATTAAAGTGTCATTTATTCCATGGCACTTTACATGTGAAAAAAGGGGTATACATACATGAACAATTGCAATGATCTTTAACAAAACGTGACGGCGACTGGTACAGGAGGAGCGAGGACCCTGCCGGCGAGGGCTCACAGTCTACAAGGGATGGATGAGAATACAGTAGTTTGGGGTAGAGCTGGTCGTGCAACGGTATGGTGGAGCAATGGTTGCTGCAGGTTGTAGGCTTGTCGGAAGAGGTGAGTCTTCAGGCTCCTTTTGAAGGATTCCATGGTAGGCAAGAGTCTGATATGCTGGGGTAGAGAGTTCCAGAGTAAGGGGGACGCATGGGAGAAATCTTGTATGTGATTCTGGGAAGAGGAGATAAGAGGGGTGTAGAGCAGGAGATCTTGTGAGGATCGGAGGTTGCGTGCAAGTATGTACCGGGAGACTAGGTCACAGATATAAGGAGGAGACAGGTTGTGGATGGCTTTGTATGCCGTGGTTAGGGTTTTGAACTGGAGTCTCTGGGCAATGGGGAGCCAGTGAAGTCATTGACAGAGAGGAGAGGCCGGGTAATAGCGTGGGGACAGGTGGATTACTAGTGCAGCAGAGTTTAGGATAGATTGCAGGGGTGCGAGAGTGTTAGAGGGGAGGCCACAGAGCAGGAGGTTGCAGTAGTCAAGGCAGGAGATGATAAGGGCGTGCACTATTGTTTTTGCAGATTCGTGGTTGAGTAATGTGCGGATCCACAGATATTTTTGAGTTGGAGTCGGCAGGAAGTAGAAAGGGCTTAGATATGTGGTTTGAGGGAGAGATCAGACTCCAGGGTTACCCCAAGGCAGCGAGCTTGTGGCACTAGGGAGAGTGAACAGCCATTGATGTTGATAGATATGTCAGGTGGGGGGGATGAATGAGATAGTGGAAAGACAATGAGTTCTGTTTTATCCATGTTAAGTTTTAGAAATCTGTCAGAGAAGTAGGATGAGATAGCGGACAGACATTGTGGGATTTTGGTTAGTAGGGAGGAAATATCGGATCCAGAGAGGTAGATCTGTGTGTTGTCACCATAGAGGTGGTACTGAAAACCGTGAGATTGTGAGTTGTCCCAGGCCAAAGGTGTAGATGTAGAAGAGCAGGGGTCCTAGAACTGAACCTTGGGGGACACTGACAGATAGGGGGCGAGATGAGGAGGTGGTGTGTGAGTGGGAGACACTGAATGTCCTGTCTGTTAAATATGAGGAGATTCAATATAGGGCCAAGTCTTTGATGCCAAGAGATGAGAGAACCTGTAGTAAGAGGGAATGGTCCACTGTGTTGAAGGCAGATGACAGGACTAGGAGGAGGAAGATAGAGTAGTGTCGCTTGGATTTGGCGGTTAGTAGGTCGTTGGTGACTTTAGTCAGGGCAGTTTCAGTAGAATGGTGCAGTCAGAAGCCAGATTGGAGGTGGTTAAAGAGAGAGCAGGAAGAGAGGTGGGAGGACAGTTTAAAGTGGACATGTTGTTCCAGAAGTTTTGAGGTGTTGGAGGTGGAGTGATATGGGGCGATAGCTAAACAGAGAGGATGGGTCAATAGATGGTTTTTTGAGGATGGGTGTGAAAGAGGCATGTTTGAAGCATGAGGGGAAGTTGTTAGTGACAGGTTGAAAAGGTGGGTTAGGGTTGGGATGAAGATAGTGTTGAGGTTGGGGATAAGGTGGGAAGAGATTGGGTCAAGTTCACAGGTGGTGAGGTGTGATTTGGAGAGTAAAGAGGAAAGTTGATCTTCCGTAATGGTGGAGAAGCTGGTTTTGGAGGAGGAGGATTGAGTAGGTGTGAGGAGGGGCTGGAGGGGCTTTAGGCAAAAGCTTTGTTTGATGGTGTTTATCTTCTGCTTGAAGAACGAGGCAAAGTCTTCGGCAGAGATGAGAGGAGAGGGAGGAGGCACTGGGGGATGGAGGAGAGAAATGAAAGATGTGAGAGATGAGAAAAATATGAGAGATGAGAAGTTTGTTTGTTTTGCAGCAGTGAGTGTAGACTTGAAAGTAGTGAAGGACTGTATTAAAGTGATGAAGTGCTCATTGGAGTGGGACCTTTTCCATTTACTCTCAGCAACCTTGGAGGCGCGACGCAGCTCTTTGGTTAGGCTTGTGTGCCAGGGTTGCCTGTTTATTGTGAAATCTTTGGTATGTGTGATGGGGGCGACCGAATTGAGGGCTGCAGCTGTTGTGGTGTTATATAAAGTGGCAGCAACATCTGCGTCATGTAAGGAACTGATGTCTGTAAGAGGGAGGAGGGATTCAGAGAGTAAGTGTAGATCAAGTTGTTTAAGATTTCTGCCAGGGTATGCAGGTTTGTGGAGTGGGGATTGTTTCCCTGGAGAGGAGAGGGTAGAGAATCTAAGTAGGTTGTGGTCAGAAAGAGGGAGAGGTGAGTTAGAGAGGTTAGATAGGGAACAGAGGCGGGTGAAGATGAGGTCCAGTGTGTGGCCATATTTCAAACTGTGGTTCTCTGTCAGACATATCACCAATAAGACTGTTCAAAAATCATACATTTCTTCCATTTTCATTCCGTTGCAGTATGTCGGTGAAGCTATTCACACTAAGTCTGCGTGTAGAATAATAGTAGTAAATTACAGGACTACCATTTAAAACCGTGGTTCAATGTAAGACATATCACCTATGAGACTGTTAAAAAATGATACTTTTCTTTCATTTTCATTCCGTTGCAGTGTGTCGTTGAAGCAATTCACACTAGGTTTCCGTGTTGAATAATATTAGTAAATTACAGGCCTACTATTTAAAACAGTGGTTCTCTGTCAGACATATCACCTATAAGACTGTTCAAAAATCATACATTTCTTCCATTTTCATTTTATTGCAGTGTGTCAGTCAAGCTATTCACACTAGGTGTCTGTGAAGGATAGTATTTTCAAATTACAGGCCTACTATTTAAAACCGTGGTTCTCTGTCAGACATAAGACCTATAAGCGTGTTCCAAAATCAGACATTTCTTCCATTTTCATTCCGTTGCAGTGGGTCCGTTAAGCTATTCACACTAGGTGTCTGTGAAGAATAGTATTTGCAAATTACAGGCCTGCTATTTAAAATTCTGTTTTTCTGTCAGACGTATCACAGATAACTGCATTCCAAAATCAGCCATTTCTCGTGAACGTGGAAAATATTGTCATTAAAAATGGGCAAGGTGACTTGATGGTGCATGCAGAGGCCTAGGATGTGGCCGTTGGCAAGCTGAAATTGTATCGCAACAAACACCCATATCTTCTCGCTCGACCTTCCTGTCCCGACTGATGTGACCCGCACAACCCACCATACCAATATTCCCATGAAATAAATGAAGCCACACAGTATAACTTAAAAACGCAACTACTTTAATGGATGGAGGTCGGTCACAGCATGATAATGTAAACATTTAAGGAACCTCTCTGTTCCTGGTGAAGCACTATGAATGCAAATCGTTGTGCAAAACGGCTGGACTCCCGGCGGGCATAACCATGTAACTATAACACTACAAAACTGACCGCTGCTGTGACTTAAAAACACAAGATATTCAATCATAATGTAAGCCTTAACCAAGGCAGGAAGGGGGGCAACCAGTCTCTGGGTCCCACGCTGTGAGGAGAGACCGGAAGATGACAGGCAGGAAGATTTATAGGGAACAGACATGGGAGGAGGACAGGAAAAGGGGAATATTGAACAGGAAAGACAGGAGGAGGGGACATTTGAATACACCAGCCTTAACCCCTTAAACAGGGCACCTCAGTCAGAGGCATCTGACTAATGGTCAGACTGCCCTACAGACTGATATGAACCGCACAACCCACCATGCCAATATTCCCATGAAATAAATGAAACCACACAGTATAACTTAAAAACTCAACTCCTTTAATAGATCAAGGTCGGTCACATCATGATAATGTAAACGTTTAAGGAACCTCTCTGCTCCTGGTGAAGCACTATGAGTGCAAATCGTTGTGCAAATCGTCTGGACTCCCGGCGGGCATAACCATGTAACTATAAATTGACAAAACTGACCGCCAAGGAGGAGCATAGGGACTAAACTGCGCTCCGACCCCCATTCATTAACACCAAGGCCTGCTCAATCCCATCCCGGATACCAGACAGAAAAATATCCAGGCCATTTTCAGTGAGATGGACACCATGAGGAAGCATGAGTCTAGAATTGCCCCCCTCAAGCTGGTGATGTCGTACAACAACGCCCCCCTTGAAACAAACAAAGCGAGACATGAGCGCGTTGAGCGTTCTCCTAGAACAGTCAATCGCCGCCGACTCCCTAGCACACTGCCACACAATGCCAGGAATGACCTCGGATCACACCAGTGCAAGCTCTGCGAAGAAGCTGTGGAACTTGTCAGGCCGCATCATTGTCAGAAGCTCAGCCAGGCGGAAGGAGCAGAGGTCATTCTCGCCAGCATGAATAACAAGAATGACAGGGGAGGAAGCGGTGTGAGCAATTCTCACAACCTCTGGTAAAACTTGCGACGAAGTTAGGACCCGGACGCCCTTCCAAATCACTTCCAAACCCCGGAAACCGAGGCCTCTTCCTCCTGGACGACTTTCTGCTCTTTGGGCCGCCCAGAAAGCATAAGAATGACCTAGGATCCACACCGTAGATCTAGCAACACCTAAGGGAAAGAACAATGTTAGTAAATCAGCAAATCTGGTCTGATATGCTTAGCAAAGCAAGAAGGGCGCCACCTGCCAATTCATTGAATATCGACATTGGATAAACCCACTCGTGCAGCATCGGTAGCTGCCCCGATTCTAAATGAGTGGGAACCAAAGTCTTTTGGAGGGAGACCAAGCGATGCCATGCCTTTACGAAGAAGGGATTGAAATTGAAACTTTGTAAGAGGGGAACCATCTTCGTGCGACAAAAAAGAATGACCACAGCGTCTATGTTTTAGGTAATTCGACACTAAAGTTAGAGGGCATATCGGACCAGGAATTGAAAACAAAGGGATCCATGTCTCTGCCCCTGAAGGGTCTGTTTTTGACTTATGTAGGCAAATACGCAAGCCTCCCTGACAGAAAGAAACATCATCATGGCGAAGGCCACCTGGACTGTGTCTAGTAGCTGATACCAACTCACCAAAGCAAAATGCAACAAAAAATGCGAGACCGAAAGCAGCTGTAAACAAAGACACCTCATAAGGAGAGGAGCAGAGGGCGGGAGTGCTGTCAATGAGGCACTTAAGTAAGTTGAAAGAAATAGGCCGTCTGCTCTCCTCCCGGGGTTGACTCCTTATCCAACCCTGATGGCCCGGTGTATAATAAAACATTTTGTTACATCAACCCATTCATGGAGCTGGAAGTGAAAGGATAAACCTGACAAATGACTCTGGGCAACTGACCCTGAGGCACCTGTACTATGGAGGTGAAGCAGATACTGTATCGTAACTTCAGAATCAGATGAGCAAACCGGTCTGTCACCTACAAAATCCTCATTCCAGGCCTTACCGTATGAGCTCCAAGTCGCTGGAGCAATACATGACCGCACCAGTGGCATTAGTTGCTCTCTACCACCTCCCATATACTGGATTGGCATGGAAGACCCTCCACCTGGGCACTGGGACAAAGCTGTCCAAATCTCTGCAAATCAAATCAAAACGCGAAAGTGAGTTAGCAACACCATTAATAGAACTGGGAATATGGCGAGCCCGAAACCATATCTTAAAAGATAAACATTTCAGTACAAGAAATCTAATTACCTTTCCCTGGGATAGACGAGGATGAGAGATGATTTATCGCGTGAACCACACTCTTGTTGTCAGACCAGAAGCAAATGCCCTTATCACACAAATAGGAACCCCAGAACTAAATGGCCCCACTAAAATGGGGAACAGTTCTACCAAAGTGAGATTTTTTACCCAGTCCCTGGCATGCCATGACTTGGGCCACTTTTCGGCGCACCATTGGTCACCAAAAATAACACAGAAACCCAAGGAGCCTGAGGCATCAGAAAAAAGAGACAAATCCTCGTTAGAAGACTCCGCTGATTGAAAACAAGTGCAGCCATTGTAAGAAGAGAGGAACTCTCTCCAAACCACCAAGTCAGCCCGCAATGGGGTTGTTAAACGGATCCGATGATGGGGAAGCTTTACTCCTTTGGTAGAGAGGGACAAACGGCGAGAAAAATTCTGCCCATGGGCATGATAAGGCATGCAAAAACAAGAAGACCCAACAGGGACTGCATTTGCCGAAGAATGATGCTTTTTATAGCAAAGAATCCTGCAATGAGAGATAACAGTTTTGAAATTTTGTCCTCAGGAAGACAACAAACCATTACTATTGAGTCGATTTCAATACCCAGAAAAGATAAGGTTGACGTTGGGCCGACTGTTTTTTCAATGGAAAGTGGAACTCCAAAACGAGACATAAAAGAGCAAAAAGTGTCCAATAAAAATTGGCAAGAACTGGAATCCCTTTGACCAATGAACAAAAAATCATCGAGATAATGAATGATTGCGAATGAATTTGTTTCATACATGATGCCCCATTCGAGGAAGGAGCTGAACAGCTCAAAGAAATGGCAAGAAATAGAGCATCCCATTGGAAGGCAGGTGTCATAGTAGTACACTGTATGCTGAATTATTAGGCAAATGAGTATTTTGATCACATGATACTTTTTATACATGTTGTCCTACTCCAAGCTGCATAGGCTTGAGAGCCAACTACCAATTAAGTAAATCTGGTGATGTGCATCTCTGTAATGAGGAGGGGTGTTGACTAATGACATCAACACCCTATATAAGGTGTGCTTCATTATTAAGCAACTTACTTTCCTTTGTCAAAATGGGTCAGAAGAGAGATTTGACGGGCTCTGAAAAGTCCAAAATTGTGAGATGTCTTGCAGAGGCATGCAGCAGACTTGAAATATCCAAACTTTTGAAGCGTGATCACCGAACAATCAAGCGTTTCATGGCAAATAGCCAACAGGGTCGCAAGAAGCGTGTTGGCCAAAAAAGGCGCAAAATAACTGCCCATGAATTGAGGAAAATCAAGTGTGAAGCTGCCAAGATGCCATTAGCCACCAGTTTTGCCATATGTCAGAGCTGCAACGTTACTGGAGTATCAAAAAGCACAAGGTGTGTGATACTCAGGGACATGGCCAAGGTAAGGAAGGCTGAAAAACGACCACCTTTGAACAAGAAACATAAGATAAAACGTCAAGAATGGGCCAAGAAATATCTTAAGACTGATTTTTCAAAGGTTTTATAGACTGATACAATGAGAGTGACTCTTGATGGGCCAGATGGATGGGCCAGAGGCTGGATCTGTTAAGGGCAGAGAGCTCCACCCCGACTCAGACGCCAGCAAGGTGGAGGTGGGGTACTGGTATGGGCTGGTATCATCAAAGATGAACTTGTGGGACCTTTTCAGGTTTAGGATGGAGTGAAGCTCAACTTCCAGACCTACTGCCAGTTTCTGGAAGACAACTTCTTCAAGCAGTGGTACAGGAAGAAGTCGGTATCGTTCAAGAAAAACATGATTTTCATGCAGGACAATGCTCCATCACATGCATCCAACTACTCCACAGCGTGGCTGGCCAGTAAAGGTCTAAAAGAAGAAAAAATAGTGACATGGCCCCCTTGTTCACCTGATCTGAACCCCATAGAGAACCTGTGGTCCATTATAAAATGTGAGATCTACAGGGAGGGAAAACAGTACACCTCTCGGAACAGTGTCTGGGAGGCTGTGGTGGCTGCTGCACGCAATGTTGATCGAAAACAGATCAAGCAACTGAGAGAATCTATGGATGGAAGGCTGTTGAGTGTCATCATAAAGAAAGGTGGCTATATTGATCACTAATTTTTTTTTTTTTTCTAAATTTTGTGCACTGATATTGGTTTACCTGGTGAAAATAAGCAAGTGAGATGGGATTATATTTGGTTTTTATTAAGTTGCCTAATAATTCGGCACAGTAATAGTTACCTGCACAAACAGATATCCTCCTAAGATAGCCAAATCTAAAAAAAAAAAACACTCCAACTTCCAAAAATATTAAGCTTGGATATTTATGAGTCTTTTGGGTTGATTGAGAACATAGTTGTTGATCAATAATAAAGATAATCCTCTAAAATACAACTTGCCTAATAATTCTGCACACAGTGTATTGCCCATCCACAAAGCAACCCAAAAGGTGATGGCAGGCTGGATGAACGGATAAAAGGAGAAAAGCCAACTCAATGTCAGATTTTGCCATTAATGCTCTCTGACCGGCGTCCGTAACTAGAGCAACCGCTCTATCAAAAGAAACATAAGTGACAGATGCGTCACTTTCGGGAATTCCATCATTCACTGAGAAACCCATATGATGTGAAAGGTGATGAATCAAGCGGAACTTTCCGCTTTCCTTCTTCGGGACAACACCTAGCGGGGATGCCCGCAGATTGTAAAAGGGGGGGGGTTGAAAAAGGACCCTTTATTCTTCACAAAGATATCTCTTTTTGCCACTTGTCGTACAATACCTGAGGAAAATCGCTGGCAGATTTTATATTTGAGGAAAGAAACGGAAACCTGCTGAAAGTGAAGGGGATAAAAAAGCCAAACGTGAAACCGAAATGAAGTTGAGGACCCGCCACTTTATTAGTATATAGGTCGAGCCAGGGCCCCGTCGCGGACACGCTCACTGGAGTCATTATTTTCTGATTGACCAGGGGGCTTTGTTGGAACCTTTGAGAGAGGATGGGAACATCTAACTGCTGCGTGAGAGGCTCCGCAGCAGTTAAATGTATTTACAGAGTCCGTAAAAATGGCAGTGTCCCTCATTAAAAAGCCAGCATGTGCCCGGTCTGTGAACGGTCACTGACCCGGAACCGGCAAGGGGGCAAGGGGCCACTGACTGAAAGGAAGATGATGCCTTTTGGGCCATCATTAGTCTGAGCCATGTGTCCGTGGCCTTTGCGCCCCATCCCAAATGAGGCTGTAAGGACAAGCGCCTTCTAAAGTCCTCATCGTAACGCCACCAGTCGCTGCTGCTGTGGACTTTGTAAGAATTATAAATTGAATCAATATAAACAAACATCTCTGAGCAACGCTCTGGGTGATTTTTGACCCATTACGCACCCCATAACAGAGAAGGCCTGAAGCCAATTATTCATTGGTATTGCGACTTTTGGTTTACGATTGTAAGGTCTATCAGCCACATGGCGTTCCTGGTCAACGGTGTGTTGGTCTGTGGAGACCAGGGACCAAATGTCTATGTATTCATTTGAAAAATTGTACTCCGAGTTTCATCATCTAGGAGGGATCCCAGCAGAGAGATACCACAAAAGAAAACATCTTTATGTATGCTGGCCTGGACTGGGGAGGGGTCTTGCTGAACAGGGGAGCTCTGAACTAACATGAGAGGGTTAACTAAGATTTTCCTGTTTTAAGATGGGAGCTGCTCCCGGCATCTTACCCTCTTCCCAAGCCCCTGAATATTGGTACTCACCGCAACCTTGCTGAACCAGCGGAACGGAAACCAGAGTGGGAGGAACCATACCGTAGTGGCATTGAGGAAGCTCGGAAGACCTATCGTGACACCTTGATTGACAATGTGAACGCCTCTGCAAATCAGCCGAAGCGTCAGATGACTCCTCTGTGGATGACGGTGACCACCACCATGAAGACCTTGAGCAGTAGCTCCTTCTGTCTGATCTACAGCTATATTAGGAATGCCTGCTGCGTCTGTTATGAGACCTTTCGGAATGTCTGGGTTGAAATGGGCTGCAGAAAGTTGATTTGATGAGGAAGAAAAATCCGCGGTGCGGGAGCAGCGCCTGCGATGACGGCAATGGCGAGCCAGTGATCCTGCACCCGCGATTGTAGCAACATTGGGAATGGATGCCATATCAGGGGCAGAGGGCATCAAAGGTGCTGTGGACAAAATGAGTGGGTCAGGGAGAGTAACCAAAGGTGCAAGAAGCTACGGGAAGGTGGAAGCTGTGGAGGGAGGTGGGGTTGTTGGCATGTCTGGGGGTATATTCATTGTATGTGGTGCTCCGCAAGACGGTTGTCCTGAGGGGGAGCGAATCAGGACACTGGGGGTTGCGAGCAGCTGTGTTTCACTGGGAGTCTCCTCAATGGAGGAAGTGATGCAGCTAGCCTAGCCACCCATGGCTGTGTGTGCAGAATGCAAGTGTGAAAGGGGGAAAAATGAGGCACAACGGGGAGGCTCTTCAATGCTCTTCAGCACACAGTGTGCAGCAGCTTCAGGGGGTAACCGATGTTGGTGGAGAGTGTTAGTACTTGGCTGGAAGGCAGGGGGTGGCAGGGAGACCACCAGCTCTGTGCTGCTGAATACACAGCGTGCAGCAGCCGAGGGTGCAGTATAAGGCTGTGTGCCCACGTAGCGTTTTTCAAGCGTATATGCTGCGGAATTTCCGCAGCGTAAACGCTTGAAAAACGCATGTAGATCCGCACCCCATGGTCCCCAATGGCATTCCGCAATGTCAATGCCCATGCTGCGGATTTTTCCGCAGCGTATATGCTGCAGTCAAAAATCCGCAGCATGTTCATTAATTTTGCGGAAGCGCTGCGGAATCAATGTGCGGATGGTACCCAAGTCTGGAGGAGAGGAGACTCTCCTCCAGACCTGGGTACCAAAGAACCTGTAAAAAAAAGAATAAAATAAAGTTTATACTTATCTTCTGATGTTTTCCCTCCGTCGCGCTGTTGTCTGAAGGACCTGCCACGTCATTGAGTCATGTGACCCACCACATGACTCAATGACGTCACCGCAGGTCCTGCACACAACAGCGTGAGCCGCTCAAGACTCCGGACGGGGCAGAGAATGCATCAGAAGATGAGTATAAAGTTTATTTTTTTATTTTTTACCATTCTGAACAAGTTGTCAAGCACTTTTCCAAGTGATGCTTGGAGAAGTGCTTGATAACCCGCATGCGGAAATGCATGCAAAGACGCCTCACAAACGCTTCTACCTGGCGGGAAAACCGCATGTAATATCCGCATGCGATTTTCCCGCCAGGGAGAAGCGTAAAAAATATGCTTCAGGTCCGCAACGTGGGCACATAGCCTAAATACTGTGATGCGCTGCTTTATTTAAAACTTGCGCGCTGCCATGCACAGAGCATGCGGCAGCCGCGGGGATAGTGCAGAGGAGGGTGGGAGTGTCTTTATTTAAACTTGGCACCGGAAGCGCTGGAAATGAAGAGATCACCAGCTCTCTGCTGCTGGACATGCAGCGTGCAGGAGCAGGGGAAGATCAAAGATGGCGGGTGGGCAGGGCTTAATTCAAAACTGGCGGAGGAAGCGCCGGGACTGTCGGAGGAGGCGGCGGTGCTGATTTGCCTTCGATACATGAAAGATTTGCAGCTGCCGCCATTAAGCTCCGGCATGTGTGTGATATCACCGCCGATGAGCGTGCAGCTTTTGTACGCACCCTCTGGGAAGACACCTGCTGGCGGGCGGATTCACCGTGCGGACTGCCGGCTGCTGGAGGGGGTCTGGGGCTGTTTAGGAGGAGGAGCACCTGGTTGACCAAGTATGCAGGTGAGCCAGGCGTTCCCTTGATGTCTAATCCTGTCCCTGATAGCCTGTGCAAGGCTGTCGCTGTCTGTCATCTTACCGGCCTCTCACCAGCAGACAACCAGCCTCTGGGTCCCACGCTATGAGGAGAGACCGGAAGATGACAGGCAAAAAGATTTATAGGGAACAGGCATGGGAGGAGGATAGGAAAAGGGGGGTCATTGGACAGGAAAGACAGGAGGAGGGGACATTTGAATACACTAGCTTTAACCCCTTAAACAGGGCACCTCAGTCAGAGGCTTCTGACTAATGGTCAGACTACCCTACAAATTACTAAGGGACCGCAGAACACCACTATTGGACACAGAGCAGTGTCAAAAGGTTGTTGGTTGGATAGCAGATAATGCTTCCAGTCACTTTGCCACCACCACCACCACCCTGTCTTCCACACAGTCAAGCCTCAGTAGCCGTGAATCTGGACCGCATATTCCTCACCCTGATCCTCCTTCCAACAACCATGCTGAGTGCCCGGAAACAACTGATCCCACATTTGGACACTCAGAAGAGCTATTCACTTTTCCATTTGTAGATTCAGGCCTCTCGCCTGGCCAGCTTCAACCGAGTGAAGAGGAGAATGCGTGTAGTGATGCCCAAATATTGGAGCAGCCACGGTCACACAAAGGCGATGGTGGGATAGTGAAATTACTGTCACAAGAGGCGGATGATGATGATGATGAGACACAATTGCCAGAAAGTCAGGAGGAGGACCAGGGTGCGGAAGTGGAAGACGAGGTGGTGGATGACATAGTACTGTTACGGGTTCGGGTGGTGGAACCTCTGTGCTTAGGTGCAAGGAGGGACCAGAGGGGCATGACTAAGTGCCTACTCGGCCTGACCCAGGTCACACGGTGGCTTAGTTGACTCCGTGGACCAGGGAGGGACCAGGCAGGTGAACCAGGTGCCACTCTGGGACCGACCTTGTGTGAGAACAAGTGACTCCCACGGGTCAGATGACAGGAGCTGACCGGTACAGCGGATGAGGACGGCAGGCGGGTGATCCGGGTAGATAAGCAAGCGGGTACGGCTGATAGCCAGACAGGTGCTCCGGATAGGCAAGCTGGCGGGCACAGCAGGTAACTGGAAGGTGCTCCAGGAAGGCTGGCAGGCATGGCAGGTAACTGTCAGACTGGCGGGCAGAACTATTAGACAGACTGGTGGGCTGGACTGTAGACAGACTGGTGGGCTGGACTGTTAGACAGACAGCGGGACCTGAGGGCTGAAGCAAGTGTTAGAACACGGAACAACCACCTTGAACAGGCACCTCCATTTTGGAGGAGGTGCCATATATAGGAGAAGTCCTCCGGACATTGGCGGGGGACTCTTTAGGACGGCGCGTGCGGCCCCTTTAAGAGGGAGGAAGCACGCGTGCCGTAAGCACAGTGCCCTGGAAGCTGCACGTGATGCGCGCCACAGCAACAGGGGAGCACGAAGATGCCGGACCAGGACCGTGGTGGTGAGGGGAACGGCATCTCTGCCCGGCAGGAGGCAGAGACACCGATGCTACAGTAACTGATCCAACCTGACAGGGGGACATACAGAGCGAGGACAGCAGCACACAGAGGGAGAGAGGCCTAGCACCACAACAGGCAGGAAGAAGCAGTGTGATGGCCGCAGACACAAGGCAGGAAAGGGTTCCTCGTAACGTCAACATGACGAAAGTTGCCAGTACAACTGTTAGGTCTTCCCAAGTCTTGTTATTTTTTAAAGACTCTGCAGATAACCCCAAAAAGGCCATTTGCACCACCTGCCAGGTCAGCATCAGCAAGGGTAGCAAAACTAGCAGCCTTACCACCACCAGCATGATCAGGCACAGGGCAGCAAAGCACCCGGCTAAGTGGGCCGAACCCCAGGGTCCAGCAATAGCGTCTGCGGGTGACACCACTGCTTCTTCCAGTGTTGTGCGTGCACGCTAATCCCCTGTCCATGGCACAAGCCAAGATGCCTCTCGCCCTGCATCTGTCGTTGAACACTCTCAACTAGCACCATCAGCAAGACCGTCCACGTCCTTGTCACAGTGAAGCATTTAGTTGTCCCTACCCCAGTCCTTGGAACACAAACGCAAATAGGCAGTCAACGCCCCAAAGGCCACACTACTAAATTCACACATTTCGAGAATGCTTGCCCTCGAAATGTTGCCTTTTAGGCTCGTGGAGACCAAAGCTTTCCGCAACCTGATGGCGGCGGCCTTCCCTTGGTACTCGGTCCCCAGCCGCCACTATTTATCCCCTTGTGCCGTCCCCGCATTTCAAGAGCACGTGTCCCACAACATTAGACGTGCCCTCAAAAATGCAGTTACTTGGAAAATCCACCTAACCATGGACACTTAGACAAGTGCTTGTGGGCAGGGATGGTACATCTCACTGATGGCACACTGGGTTAATATAGTGGAAACTGGGACCCAGTCGGACCTTGGGACGGAACATGTCCTCCAAACGCCGAGGATTGTGGGCCCTGAGTCAATCAGGGCTGCCCCACATTCTACAGCTCCTGCACCTTTTCCTCCTCCTCTTCAGCTGCCATCTCCAAAACGACCCTATCAATCGCAAGCTGGAGGCGCTGCAGCACTGCCTCAGCCAAGCGGCAACAGGCTGTGCTGAAGCTAATATGCTTGGTGACAAACTATACAACGCTGAAGAGTTGTGGACAGCTCTCAAAGAGCAGGCAGATCTGTGGCTGACGCCGCTGACCCTACAGCCAGGCATGGTCATGTGTGACAATGGCCAGAACCTGGTGGTGGCTCTCAGGCGGGACGAGCTCACACACCTACCATGCCTGGCCCATGTGCTTAACCTCATGGTTCAGCGGTTTCTCAAAACCTACTCTGATATGCTTGTCAAAGTACGCCGCCTGTGTGCCCATTTTAGAAAATCAGCTACAGCTTCCGCCGCCCTTGCCGTGCTTCAGCAGCGCTTGCAGCTTCCAGCTCTCCGACTGATCAGCGATGGCCCTATGTGTTGGAACTCTACATTGCAGATGTTGGGAAGGATTTGTGAGCAGAAGAGAGCAGTTGTTGACTACCAGCATCATAAAGGCCATCGGTATTCAGGTCAGATTCCACACATAAAACCTCAGGAGTGGACATGGATGTCAGACATATGTACCATCCTCCAAAACTCACCAGGATGGTGAGCGGCAATGACGCCATAATTAGCATCTCCATCCCGCTTCTCTGTCTTCTGAAACACTCTCTGCTCACAATTGAAAAGGATCCAATGCAGGCAGAGCACGATGAGATAGAGCAAGAAACCATACAGGGTGATTCCACACAGTCCAGCCTCATCTCATCCCAACATAGATTGGGTGAAAATGAAAAGGAGGAGGAAGAAGCTAGTTTCCTGCGCTATAGACGGTACTACCTGCACAACTGTCATATCGTCTGTTCCACGTCAATAGCCTGAGGACAGGCAGGAGGAGGAAAAGGAGGAGGATGAGGAGGAGAGCATGGTCAGTCGTCCTCTTGGTGAGGACATGGAAGTCTTGCCTCTTTGCAGTCTGGCACACATGGCTGAGTTTATGTTACGCTGATTTTTCCATGACCCTCGCGTCCAAATTTTGGGTAACAGTCATTACTGGTTGGTGACACTTCTAGACCCATGCTACAAGGAGAACTTTCTGTCTCTTATTCCCGGCCAGGATAGGCCTAATAAAATGGGACAGTATGAGAAGGCCCTTGTTGAGAAATTATTAAAAAATTCCCATCTGAAAACGCGGGCGGCAAAGGTCACAGTTCATTGGACAACCAAGGAGTACAGGCGAAAGAGACACAAATGCAATCCAGTAGAGGCAGAAGAACACTGTCAAAGTTCTAGGACAGTTTTCTCAGACCCTCCCATCGCACAAGCCCTGATGCGTGGGGTACTCTCCCAAGGAGGGAAAAGTTGCAGAAGATGCTGAGGGAGTACCTTGCCGATCGTACTAATGTCCTCGGTGATTCCTCAGGGCCTTATAATTATTGGGTATCCAAGCTGGACACGTGGCATGAACTGGCTCTCTAAGCCTTGGAGGTCCTGGCCTACCCTGCCACTAGCGTTTTGTCAGAGCGGGTTTTTAGTGCTGCCGGTGTAATTATAAATGATAGGCGAATACACCAGTCAACTGAAAATGCTGACAGGCTGACTCTTATAAAAATGAAAAAGGGCTGGATTGGGCCAGACTTCTCAACACCACCGAATGATAACAGCGTAACATAGACTCAAATGCAGTGTCTTTTTTTTTGGAGGTCTAACTGTATTCCCATGCACCTCTATTTTCAGACCCAGACATGAGTATACGCTTCCTGATTTTGTCTGTTTGCTCTTGTCCTCCTCCTTCTCCATGTCCTCATCCTCCACCACGATATCACCACCATACAGTCGTGGCCAAAAGTATTGGCACCCCTGTAATTCTGTCAGATAATACTCAGTTTCTTCCTGAAAATGATTGCAATCACAAATTCTTTGGTATTATTATTATTATCTTCATTTAATTTGCTTGCAAGGAAAAAACACAAAAGAGAATGAAGCAAAAATCAAATCATTGATCATTTCACACAAAACTCCAAAAATGGGCCAGACGAAAGTATTGGCACCCTCAGCCTAATACTTGGTTGTACAACCTTTAGCCAAAATAACTGTGAACAACCGCTTCCGGTAACCATCAATGAGTTTCTTACAATGCTCTGCTGGAATTGTAGACCATTCTTCTTTGGCAAACTGCTCCAGGTCCCTGATATTTGAAGGGTGCCTTCTCCAAACTGCCATTTTGAGATCTCTCCACAGGTGTTCTATGGGATTCAGGTCTGGACTCATTGCTGGCCACTTTAGAAGTCTCCAGTGCTTTCTCTCAAACCATTTTATAGTGCTTTTGGAAGTGTGTTTTGGGTCATTGTCCTGCTGGAAGACCCATGACCTCTGAGGGAGACCCAGCTTTCTCACACTGGGCCCTACATTATGCTGCAAAATTTGTTGGCAGTCTTCAGACTTCATAATGCCATGCACACGGTCAAGCAGTCCAGTGCCAGAGGCAGCAAAGCAACCCCAAAACATCAGGGAACAGTAGGGAATGTGTTCTTTTCTTTGAATGCCTCTTTTTTTTCCTGTACACTCTATGTTGATGCTTTTTCCCAAAAAGCTCTACTTTTGTCTCATCTGACCAGAGAACATTCTTCTAAAATGTTTTAGGCTTTCTCAGGTAAGTTTTGGCAAACTCCAGCCTGGCTTTTTTATGTCTCGGGGTAAGAAGTGGGGTCTTCCTGGGAATCCTACCATACAGTTCCTTTTCATTCAGACGCCGACATATAGTACGGGTTGAAACTGTTGTACCCTCGGACTGCAGGGCAGCTTGAACTTGTTTGGATGTTAGTCTAGGTTCTTTATCCACCATCCGCACAATCTTGCGTTGAAATCTCTCGTCAATTTTTCTTTTCCGTTCACATCTAGGGAGGTTAGCCACAGTGCCACGGGCTTTAAACTTCTTGATGCCACAGCGCACGGAAGACACAGGAACATTCAGGTCTTTGGAGATATACTTGTATCCTTGATATTGCTCATGCTTCCTCACAATTTGGTTTCTCAAGTCCTCAGACAGTTCTTTGGTCTTCTTTCTTTTCTCCATGCTCAATGTGGTACACACAAGGACACAGGACAGAGGTTGAGTCAACTTTAATCCATGTTAACTGGCTGCAAGTGTGATTTAGTTATTGCCAACACCTGTTAGGTGCCACAGGTAAGTTACAGGTGCTGTTAATTACATGAATTAGAGAAGCATCACATGATTTTTCAAACAGTGCCAATACTTTTGTCCACCCCCTTTTTTAGGTTTGGTGTGGAATTGTATCCAATTTGGCTTTAGGACAATTCTTTTTGTGTTTTTTCATTGAAGACAAATTAAATGAAGATAATACCAAAGAATTTGTGATTGTAACCATTTTCAGGAAGAAACTGAGTATTATCTGACAGAATTGCAGGGGTGTCAATACTTTTGGCCACCACTGTATGTACCATATCAACATATCTACGTCTCTTGCAAGGGGCAATGGAGTTCCTCCAAATTTTAGGCAGCCATTGCTTCACTGCATAGGCAAACAGTATGGGAGACACATTTCCTAATAATGGGAACATTGTTTTCAGGAGGCCCTCCGACCTCTCCGTCTCTTGCAAGGGGCATTGGAGTTCCTCAAAATTTTTGGCAGCCGTTGCATTCCATGCATACACTATAACTGTATAGCAGACCCTCTCATTTGTAATGTGAATATGTTTTTACTGTGGCCCAGCTCTCTGTGTCTTTAAATTGTGAGTAGGGTTTTTCCTAAATTTTTGCAGCCGTCTCACTCACTGCATACCCTATAACTGAATAGCAGACCTTCTCCTTTCTAATGGGAACATTCCCATTACTGTGGCCCAGCATTATGTGTCTTTAAATTGTTAGTGGGATTTTTCCCAAATTTTGTCAGCCCTTACAATCACAGTATGGGCATTACCACTATAGGAGACCCGCTCCTTTATAATGGGAACATTTTTTTTACTGAGTCCCTCCTCTATGTCTCTTCAAATGGGTATTAGGTTGCGTCCAAATTTTTGGCAGCCCTTGCAGTCACTGCATACGCAATAACAGTATAGGAGATCCACTTGTTAATAATGGGAACAACAAAGCATAGACGGCTGATGGCTCTCTAACAATAGCGAGGGCCGACTGCTAGCCCTTTAAGAATAATAAGGGCCAACTGATGGCCCTATAAAAATAGGCTTTGTGACTTTCAGAGTCCCTCCATCATAAATGAAACAGGATGTGTCTGATGATGTGTCACACACCACATGGCCAGATAAGGTTGTAAAATGTTAAAATGATATTTCCCGGTGAATGCATTTGTCTTAAAAAATAACGTAAAAAATAAAAACACAGCAGGATCGTTCTTTAGTATAAAAACCAGACTCACCAATGTAACCTCAATGTAATCCCATTGTTCAGCTCCTACACCTTCTCCTCCAGTTTGGCGTCGATCTCCGAAATGACCACATCAGTCACAAGCTGAAAGGACTGCAGCACTGACTTGGCCAAGTGGCAACAGGCTGTGCTGAAGATAACATGCTAAATGCTTAGCTGACAAACCACCCAGCGCTGCAGAGTTGTTGAAAGCTGTAATACAGCAGCCTGATCTGTGGCTCTCACCACTGAATATATAGCCAGGCATTGTCGTATGTGACAATGGGCGGAACCTGGTGATGGAGAAATGACAGCCGGCTTCCCTCTATGCTAGTCCTTTCACCGAGCTAAAGAATATGGCTGTGGTGAAATACAACTCCCAGTGAGAAGCAGTTGTAAAGGACATATTCATATTCATGCTATAGCAACTCCATTTTGTCTGCTTGTTTCAAAATCATGTTATTATCACTCCTTGCATAACATACATTCTTTCCTTCTTTTCTCTCGCTTCATCTTTCCCACACCAACTGTTCTCACAAGAACATTTTGTATTTTGTCAGACACTCCGCTCCTGTTATCTAACTAGTTTAGGCCAGGATTGACCTTTGTAAATTTCCATAGTGCTTCAAACTAACAATGATAATATGATCATATATGTGTTTCCGTAATAATTGTACTAACATTGGTTAGCCTGTAGTACGGTAGTATGGCTGCAGAGTTGATTGACTATTGATATACTCAAAACAATATAAAATGCTAAGCAAAATAAATGGGATCAGAGATTCTTTGAATCCTCCCAATACAGAACACTGTTTCTGTTTGGCTTTCTGTGGATTGCAATTAACATAATAATTTGACACTCACTTGGTTAACCGTGAAGGGTTATTTCCCTCCCTCAACAGCTGGTGCCGTGACTCGGATCCCAAACCAGGGACGCCCCTCCACCTCTGGACGTCCACAAAGAGAGACTTGCTTTCAGCCTCCCCCACTGGAATTGGGACTGATCATCCCCCTCAAAAAGCCACGGTAGTGCACGAGTTCTTTACTAGTGATACTGACCGTTTGGCGTGGTTTCCACGTGGTGTGTGGTTGTTTGCAGTGTCTCCGGACGTCCTGGTTGGATATAGTCAAAGGTGAGACTATAAGGGGTGTAGTCCCATTAGGGGTCTGATATTGATAACTTTCAAAGCAGTATCACCTCGGTTTGACAAGTGAATATTGTGTGAATCTTTCCTTCTTAAACTTCTGACAAAGATTCTTAAAAGACTGAACATTGTTAGTTTCAGTTGCGGCAGGTGATCGAAGATTGGGTAGGACACGCAAGTAGATATACATATATCGAGTGTCCAGAGCGCTGCAAAGCTGCAAAAGCGCTCCTCCTTTCATTAGCCATCTGTACGATTTCCCCGACTGGAGGGGTGAATTAAAAGTTAGTAGTGGAACAGCTGGGAGCTCTGGCCAGACTCCGCTGTGCAGAAGAATTAAGAATCTTTGTTGGTCAGGAAGCGGCAGTAGTGATTAATCAATGTTTCCGTGGAACAGAAAGAATTTGTCTCCCCCCGCAGGAGGGTTAGAATGTGAAGAATATCATGATCAGTCGAGAAGGGAAAAGATCATTTAAGAATGCACCAAAAGTGTTTAAGGTGTTAAACTTTCCCGTGCAGGGCAGACTTAACCCTGCATTATGGGATGAAGGAATTCGTGACAATAGAGGAAAATTAGTTGATTGTGGAATGTTGGAAGATGCTGAAAACTTTAGGAAAGTGGCACATGAGATTTGTGATGAAGGATATGTTGAAATAGAGGAGGAGATGAAGCCTGGTTATTTCAATTACTTTTATGTCAAGAAAGACAAATTGTCTAGCACTGTGACAAAAACTGGTTGTTTTGTGCTACAAAATGAAGCTGATGGAGAAAAAGTACAGGAGGAAGTAAGTCCCCTTTCCCAACTTATGTGTCCACAACCCGAATCTAAAGCCCCTAAAGAAGCATCCCCTACCCCCACAAATGTAGCAGTACCCCAGCCCCTAAATCCGGAAACTGAGCAATTTATACGCAAGGAGATTAAATACCCTGCACTTCCCACTGATAGTCAGCCACCACCATATAACCCAGACGGTTGGCTCTGTAATGTGTGTTGGGTGTAAGGCAGTGCTAGTCATCATATTGGGGGTTACTCGCTGCACCGGGTCAATTAAGGCACAAAAGCAATGTCTTTACGCTTTTCTCACAATGTTGCAGTTTATTACATCATAAGCCACAGTTCACCAGGTCCAACTCCGTGGCACGCCGACACACATATCTACAATATTCATGAGACAAGTGGCACACAGGCCCACTTGCTCCAGGTTACAGCCTACGGCAAGGTAATAAATTATCAATGTCCATAACACAGTCCATGCAACAAAGTGTATTACCTTTGCCGGGTTTTAGCTGCTACAGTCCGCTTATTCCGCCACCACTGTGGCTTTGCGGTTTTCCCAGGTGGGGGTCTCTAGCCGTCGTCCCCTCGTAGGCTACTGGTATGTCTTCCACACTTGACATCAAGCCTGCGCCTTTCAGGGTTCTTCACCAAGCCGGCTCTCCCTCAAAGGCCACTGACATCCACCACAGGATCCAGGCTCGGCCTTCCAGGCTGCCAGGCTTCACTCTCGACCTCCCTAGGCCTCTCACAAACGGTGTCCCACACACACGGAGCACAGGCCTCACACCGAACACACCTGTCTCAAATTACCAGGGTTTATATATCCTGTGCACACACACACAAACTGACAGGACCTTGCTATTGTCACAGTCATGTGATCAGTCAGCTGTGTGTATAGGTCCTGTGTGCTGTCTCCCGGATCCCGAACATTCCCCCATGGCTTTTTACAGAGCCATGGCCGCAAATAGAGATTAGACATGAGCGTTGTTCGACTCGAACTGTTCGCCAATCTCAAATTCGAGCTGTTTTGGGCGGTGTTCGAGCCGTTCGGCGAACACGAACGATTTGAAAAAAATTCGGCTGTTCGAGGTTATGTTCGAAAACTGTTCATGCACCAAAATCATAACTGGATTTTTTCTCAGTAATGATGAAAATTAATGTTAATACGCAGTTTGAGTGTACAGCGGGGGGGGGGGGGGGGGGGGGGCAGGGGATGGATCTCTGCAGGAATAATGAAGATCTCCATTTTTTTTTCTCTTTCCCGCATTTACAGTGGGGAGGTGCAATCTGTCAGCCTATCAGCAGCGCACACATGGAGCGAACTGCTTTTTTTCACACAAGCAAGGGCATGTGTCATTGGCAGTGTATGTCACATGTCCTTGCCCTATAAGACCCAGCCATTTTCCCCGTCGCCACCATTTTATCACTGCTGCAGCTGCATTTTAGACGGCACCGCTGTTGCTGTGTGCGCTATACCTTGTTAATTTCAAGTCAATTTTCGCACAAATCTACAGATAGCTTGGGAGTAGAGAATAGTTGTGATTGCAGTCCTTTTAAGGACTAGGTTACAGCATTTCCTACGACTTTTATCAGGCAGGTCTGTGCTCTTAAATAGATAGGTTGGGAGTAAAGACTAATTGTAATTGCAGTCCTTTTCAGGACTAAGTTACCTCAGTTTCTATCAGTTTTTGCCAGGCAGGTCTGTGCCAGTGCTGTGCAAGTTTTTTTCACAGCATTTGGCTAAATCTAGCAAAGCTAATCCTTTTTGGCCTATTGCAGAGTGTGTTAGTCAGTGGAGTAGCCTATCTGTGTTGCAAGCTACACCACCTGTGTATAGAATACCAATTTTTTTACTGCACCTAGTGAAGTAAAACCTTTTGGGCATAGCATCATTCTATTAGTCCATCTATACTGACCTCCATCAGGTTGCAAACTGAATATAATTTTTTTCTGCATCTAGCTCTGAAAAAATATTTGGGCTTCTAGCAGTGTGTGGGACTTGTTCTATTAGTCCATCTATACTGACCTACATCAGGTTGCAAATTAAAAATAATTTTTATCTGCATCTAGCACTTAAAAAATATTTGGGCTTCTAGCAGTGTGTGGGACTTGGTCTATTAGTCCATCTATACTGACCTCCATCAGGTTGCAAATTAAAAATAATTTTTATCTGCATCTAGCTCTGAAAAAATATTTGGGCTTCTAGCAGTGTGTGGGACTTGGTCCTTTAGTCCATCTATACTGACCTCCATCAGGTTGCAAATTGAATATAATTTTTTTCTGCATCTAGCTCTGAAAAAATATTTGGGCTTCTAGCAGTGTGTGGGACTTGGTCTATTAGTCCATCTATACTGACCTCCATCAGGTTGAAAATTAAAAATAATTTTTATCTGCATCTACCTCTGAAAAAATATTTGGGCTTCTAGCAGTGTGTGGGACTTGGTCTATTAGTCCATCTATACTGACCTCCATCAGGTTGCAAATTAAAAATAATTTTTATCTGCATCTAGCTCTGAAAAAATATTTGGGCTCCTAGCAGTGTGTGGGACTTGTTCTATTAGTCCATCTATACTGACCTCCATCAGGTTGCAAATTGAATATAATTTTTTTCTGCATCTAGCTCTGAAAAAATATTTGGGCTTCTAGCAGTGTGTGGGACTTGTTCTATTAGTCCATCTATACTGACCTCCATCAGGTTGCAAATTAAAAATAATTTTTATCTGCATCTAGCTCTGAAAAAATATTTGGGCTTCTAGCAGTGTGTGGGACTTGTTCTATTAGTCCATCTATACTGACCTCCATCAGGTTGCAATTTGAATATAATTTTTTTGTGCATCTAACCCAGCCAATAGTTTTGGCCTAATGCCACAGTTTGGCCACTCAGCTCTGCTCGGTTCCCATCCATTGTTTTTTTGTGCAAACAACTCCAGAGTTGTGAATTAGTTAACCACCAAATTGAGTGGAAAAAGGCCTGCTGCTGGTGGAAAGGGGAATAGGCGTGTTGGGAAGGGGAAAAAAGGTTGTGTCCGTGGGGTAGGTGTTAAAGCAACAGTAACATCTGCAGAAGAAAGACCATCTTCCAGCCAAACTAAAATGTCTACTTCTTTTAGCGGACAATGTGATAAGATCCCTTTCTTACGGCCACGCCAATCGCTGCAAATTCCAGATGAGGCACAAAAACAGCAGGTGCTTCAACGGATATCAAGTGCTCCTTTAAGTGGGCTCTCCTCCACATCAACTTCAAAATCACAAATACTCCAGTCCTCAGAGGTGTCACCCCAATCGCACTTGCTTCCTCACAGCTCCCAAATCTCCAGCTGCCCATCTGAGTATGAGGTAGAAAAGATGGTTGAGTCTGCAGAGCTGTTTACTCATACTATAGCCTGGGAATCAGAGGTCGGCTCCAGCGCTTCTGTGAATCCAGACGAGGAAATGATCTGCACTGATGCCCAGAATCTTTATGAGTCGGATCCAGGACCAGACGCAGAAGGTTCTGACCATAATGTAGACCCTCATTCCCAAACTGTAACTCCTGTTGGTGGAGACAATGAGGAAGACGATGATGAGACTCAAATACCTGATTGGAGCGACAACTTTAGTTTTTTGTCAGGTCAGGAAGAGGTTAGCTCGAGGACGACGGGTGTGATAACACACAGGGTGATGATGATGAGGTTGGAGATCCCACTTACTGTCAACCCACAGTCAGCCAAGAGATGAGGTCAGCAGAGGAGGTGGAGGAGAATGCTAGTGACGACGAGGTCAGGTTGCGCCTTCCTGGACAGAGACGTAGTCCTGGAAGCACGTCAACAACTGCATCCACAAACACAACTCTGCCTCTCACCACAAGTCGTGGTGGCTCTTCAGGTCGCATGGGTGCTAAGCCTTGCATAGCCTGGGCATTTTTTCAGATCGATAAAGATGACCCAACTCGTGATATCTGTAACATTTGTCAGCAAAAGCTAAGTAGAGGCCAAAAAATACATAGTTTGAGTACTTCATGCATGAACCGGCACATGGACATGAAGCATAAGTTGCAGTGGGAAGCTCACTGTGCTACAATGCGGCCTAGGCGGCCGGGCCAACCACCGTCTACCACATCTTGTGCATCCGCAGCCTCTTCATCCTCTGTGACTGGGGGGACAGCAGTCACACCTGTTTTGGAACGCAGACCTGCCACCTCTTTACCCGCAACAGCCAGCGTGATTGGCAGGTCATCATTTTCTTTGGAGGTGGTAACACCAGCTGGTGTTGAGCGCTGTCCGACATCGATAGCACCACCTTTGGATCAAGGCAACCTAACATGTCCGCCTGCATCTTCCTCACAGACCGGCAGTTTGCCGGGGACACCCTTATCAACCCCGTCTAAGCACAACAGCCAGCCCTGGGTCCCTCAGATGTGGACAAGTAAAAGAACATTTCCTCCTAGCCATGAGAAAGCTAAGAGATTAAATTTCACCATCTGCAAGCTCTTGGCTACAGAAATGCTGCCTTTCCGCCCGGTGGACACAAAGGATCTTCGAGACCTTATGTCCGTCGCAGTGCCCCAGTACCAGATGCCCAGTTGGCACTACTTCTCAAAGAAAGGTGTGCCTGCACTCCTCCAGCATGTCGCACACAACATTATCGCTTCTTTGAGAAACTCTGTGTGTGACAGGGTGCATTTCATCACAGACACTTGGACGAGTAGGCATGGACAGGGGCGTTACATGTCGCTGACTGGGCACTGGGTAACTATGGTGACAGCAGGACAAGGGGCTGATGTCCAAGTCTTGCCATCCCCTCTAGTTGTGCGTCAATCCTCTTTATCTCAAAGTTCCTCCACTGCTTCTGCCTCCTCAACCTCCTCTTGGTCCTCCACCTGCACCCAAAGCCTGTCTGGTCATGCCACAAGCTTTCTAACTGCGCAGAAGGGATTCTGCACACCTCCTTACTATGCTGGCAGTAGGGCTCAACGTCATCAGGCGGTTTTTACTTTGAAATATCTGGGAAATGTGAGTCACACAGCTGAGGAGTTGTGGTCAGCTCTGGAGAACCAATTTCATGAATGGTTGTCTCCACTGGACCTGAAACCAGGGAAGGCCGTGTGCGACAATGCTGCAAACCTGGGTGCGGCCTTTCGCCGGGCAATGTCACACACGTGCCTTGTATGGCTCACGTGTTGAACCTGGTTGTCCAGCAATTTTTAGCCCACTATCCCGGACTAGATGGCCGTCTGCAGAGGGCACGGTCGCTGTGTGCTCACTTCCGCCATTCGCATCCCGCAGCTCAGCGACTTACATCTCTACAGAAGTCGTTGGGCCTGCCACTTCACCGGCTAAAATGCGATGTGCCTACCCGGTGGAATTCAACTCTGCACATGTTGCAGCGACTGTGGCAGCACGACAAGCCCTGGTGCAATACGTTCTGATGTATAGCCTGGGCCAACGAGATCCAGAGGTGGGGCAAATCACGCTGGAGGAGTGGTCTCAGATCAGGGACCTATGCACCCTTCTGCACAGTTTTGAAATGGCGACGAAGATGTTTAGTGCTGACGATGCCATTATCAGCATGACTATTCCGGTGATTTACATGCTGGAGCACATGTTAAACAGAATTCGGAGTCAGGTGGTGGCACAAGAGGAGGTGGATGAAGGAGAGGAGGAGGAGTTGTATGCGGAAGGGCTAACATCTGCAAGGTCCTGATGGTCGGCAGCACCAAGGCGGCAGGCATGTGAGGGTGGGGGAGATGGTTTTACCAGGGCACATGGTAGCAGCCAAACTAGTGAGGAAGGTGCAGGAGCCCAGGAAGAAGTGGAGGATGAACTGATGGAAGACTCATCAGATGAGGGAGACCTTGATCACATTTCTGTTGTGAGAGGTTGGGGGGAGAGGACAGAGGAAGGAAGCATGATTGTTACCTCACCACCAACACAACAGGGACTTGGTGCTCCTGGATGCGCAAGACACATGAGTGCCTTCTTGCTGCACTACCTGCAACATGACCCTCGAATTGTGAGAATCAGAAATAATCCTGACTACTGGGTTGCCACACTGTTAGATCCCCGGTACAAAAGTAAATTTGCAGAAATTATTCCTGCCATAGAAAGGGACACACTCATGCAGGAGTATCAGCAGAGACTGTTGCAGAATCTTACATGTGCTTTTCCACAAAACACCAGTGGTGCACATAGTGAATCTCACAGTTCCAACTTGCCAACCGTGGGACCGTCAAGTGTTCAGCACTCAAACCGTAACAGAACCACAGTATCTGCTGGTAACATCAATTTTGCGGAATCATTTCACCACTTTTTTAGCCCATCCTTTGCAAGGCCACAGGAGACAAGAAGTCTGACACATAGTCAACGCCTAGAGACGATGGTACAGGAGTATCTCCAAGTAAACATTGAAGCCATGACTGTGTCACTGGACCCTTGCTCTTTTTGGGCTTCCAATCTGGATAACTGGCCGGAGCTAGCCACTTACTCCTTGGTGATCTTGTCATGCCCTGCAGCCAGCGTTCTGTCTGAACGTGTGTTCAGCGCTGCTGGTGGTGTGCTGACAGATAAGCGCACGCGGCTCTCCACTGATAATGTAGACAGACTCACGTTCATAAAGATGAACAAATCATGGATCCGAAACGACTTTTCTACACCTGTGTCATCCTGGGCAGAGTAAAAGCTTGATGATTGGTTAAAATCACCTTACCCACCGTTTTAAGCTTTCAAATTACTATTCATGTTTATCTGTATCTTGGCTGGAAAATAATTTGGGCTTTGTAGCAGTGTGCAGTACTGATTCAATTAGGCCATCTATACTAAGCTCCACTAGATTTAAAATTACTAATCATGTTTATCTGTATCCTGGCTGGAAAATAATTTGGGCTTTGTAGCAGTGTGCAGTACTGATTCTATTAGACCATCTATACTAAGCTCCACCAGATTTAAAATTAATAATAATTTTTAGCTGCATCTAGCCCGGAAAATATTTTGGGGCTCCGAGATGCGCAAGACACATAAGTGCCTTCTTGCTGCACTACCTGCAACATGACCCTCAGATTGTCAGAATTCGAAGTAACCCTGACTACTGGGTTGCCACACTCTTTGATCAACCTTTTCATTTTAATAAAGACCAAAAAAATGGCCATTTTTGAAATTCTAACCATTAGCAGGTTATTAGAAACTGAAATCAAACAGTTTTCAACTCAAAATTTTATTCTAGGTGATGTTACATTTGCACATAGGACCCCTTGTTCGAAAGGAGCTTCTGAACTCTCTCGTCCATTGAATTTGTCAGGTTTTGGATGGTTTCTGCTTCAATTGTTTTGCATGAGGACAAAATACCCTCCCAGAGCTGTTGCTTAGATGTGAACTGCCTCCCGCCATCATAGACACTCCTTTTGATGTTGCTCCAGAGGTTCTGAATGGGGTAGAGGTCAGGGGAGCATGGGGGTCACACCATAAGTTTGTCCCCTTTTATGCCCATATCAGCAAGAGATGCAGATGTTTTATGTGCAGCATGAGACGGTGCATTATCATGCATGAAAATGATCTTGCTGTGGAATACACGGTTCTTCTTCTTGAACCATGGCAGGAAGTGCTGTTTGAGAAACTCCACATACATTATGGAGTTCATCTTTAGCGCCTTCAGGGATCCTAAAGGGGCTGACAATCTCTCTCCCCATGATTCCAGCCCAAAACATTACTCCACCTCCTCCCTGTTGGCGCTGTAGCCGTGTTTGCATGGGGTGTTCATCAACCAGCCATCCTCCACTCCATCCATCTGGACCATCGAGTGTTGCACGGCACTCATCCGTGAACAAAACAGTTTTGAAATCAGTCTTCATGTATTGTTTGGCCCACTGGAGTCGTTTCTGCTTGTGTGCAGTGGATAGAGGAGGTCGACAGGATGGCGTACGCACAGCTGTAAACCTCTGAAGGACCCTGCATCTTGTTGTTCGGGGGACGTTGGAGGCACCAGCAGCTTCAAAAACTTGTCTGCTGCTATGACAAGGCTTTTTTGCCGCTGCTCTTTTAACCTGACGTAATTGCCTGTAGGAAAGAGTTCTCAATTTGCCCTTACCAGCACGCACACGTGTGTACTGTGAATCAGCTACATACTTCTTGATTGCCAAGACACTTCATCCTGATCATCGCACAATGTTGATTGTAGTCATGCCTTGACCTAAACACTCCACAATTTGTTGCTTCTCAGCAGCCGACACATCCTTTTTCTTTCCCATTTTGGCAGAAAATGTAGGCTGCTTAATAATGTGGGACAGCCTTCTTAAGTAGTCTTGCCTTTCATTGGACACACCTGCCAAACTAATTAGCACAGGTGTCTGCAATTGCTTACAGTGATATAAAGAGCCCTGACACACATCACCATCAATGAGTTTAACTGACAAACAAACAAATTCTTCCCTTATCACTTATAAACACTTTTTGCATAATAATTTGGAACACAGTGTACATGTGCTTTTCCACAAAACACCAGAGGTTCACGTAGTGAATCTTACAGTTCTAACTAGCCAACCGTGGTATGTATGGAGTTGTTCAATAAAGTGCCCAAAATTAAGATAACATAGACGGGAGAGGTCTCTATGAATAGGAATTCCTAAGTATTTGATACCCTGTGAGGGCCAGGCAAAGGGAAGGTTGGACTGGATGGAATCCTGTATGGATTTGGGTAGGGGGACATCGAGGGCCTCTGACTTCGCTGCATTGATTTTAAAATTTGACCATGTAACAAAGTGATCTATTTCAGCCATAACAGCAGGGATGGATATATTTGATTGAGTGATATATACTAGAACATCATCAGCAAATAGAGAGCACTTGTACTCAGTGCCTCCCACCTCAATCCACCTAATATTGGGGTTATGGCGAATTGATGAGAGCAGGTGCTCCATCACTAGGATGTATGAGAGGGGACAGATGACATCCCTGCCTTGTCCCATTGGTGATTATGAAAGGTGATGAAAATGTTCGTACTGTGCTCACCAGGTGAGGGGCTCAGACAACTCCCAGATAACTTTGGAGCGCTTCACAGGACCCCCTTTGTGTGTCCTTTGTCTGGCCTTTCTTACCAACCCTTCTGTCCGGCTGCCTCGGGCCTCCTCTTGGTAAACTTGGCGCCAGTTTCCCTGACCCTATGTGGTGCCTTCCTAGCGGGTGTAGCGAGGGGCTGCGCCACATAAAATGTCACAGCCTCCGGTTTCTAGCTGAGGGTCGTTTCCCGCCTCCACTAGTTTCGGGGACCGGTCTCCCCCTTTGGCCTGACCCCTCCACGCAGGTGGATTCGGGCGTGCGGTGGCGACTCGCCCGTCCGCACCCCAGGGATCCCTTCGTTCCTCATTCCTGGAGCCTTCTCCGCTCCTCTTCCTTCTTTCTCCCTCTTCCAGGCCTGGGCCTCTGTTACTAGGCCCGCCTCCGGAGCAGAGCTCATGCAGAGCCCCTGCTCCCTGTCACTTCTGCTCAGACTTCTCTGCACTGAACTAAGATGGTGCCCACCTTTTATATTCCCTTCTTAATGCACCCAGGAACTGCTTCCTCCCTGCTCCTGCACTACAGGGTTCCCCTTCCTCAGTGTTCCCTCCCCCCACTCCAGCCAGGGACAGGGACTGTGGTGCCCATCTCAGGGGCATATTGGTCGCCCTGCCACAAGCAATGTGGTGTAATGCATGCAGGTGTCGGGTCCTGATCCACACTCCATCCTTACCTGAGAGTGAGATATCACACCTCTGGGTGAGGTGCAATACCTCTGTAGCAACCGAGCCTTCAAGGTGCTACAGTTCCATTTATCTTCAGCCTAGATGACGTATTGCGATACAGGGCCGTGATTTTGGCTATGAAATGGTCCCCTAGACCCCTACCCCAAGCTTTTTAAGAGAATAATATATGGCGTGCCAGGAGACTCTATGGAATGCTTTCTCAGCATCCAACGAGAGTATCTAATTACAAATTTTTAACTGCATCTAGCCCAGGAAATACTTTGTGCCTAGTAGCAGTGTCTGCTAGTCAGCGGATTATCCCGGCTGTTAAGCAAGCTACACCACCTGTAGTTTGGACACTTAATTTTTTCAAAGGAAATGCTTTGGGACCACGGGATACTCAGTGAAGAGCATCAAGAGGCACCCCAAGGCATAGGGGCTGGGACTGGCGGTAGGATGCCTTGCGGTGGACAGCCGAGCTCGATCCTTATAAAAGCTTTTTAACTGCAGCAGCTTTAGTGGATGCTACTGGAGCTGGAATTACGCGGCTGCTGGCATGAGACTTGCCCTCCAATAGATCCTTGTAAAAGGATTTATAGTGTATTCATTCAAATTAGAGAGACAATTTAAATTAAAAAGCTTAAAGCTGCCTCCACCACAGGGGGGCTCGCTCGACCCACCAGCGGACAGGCACCAGTATTGGGAGAGGGGGGCTGGCCGTCAGGGTCCACCGCGGCTCTGGCACAAACCCGGCGACACAGAGGTGGCACGGGCAGGAACGGACTGGCCATGTCGGCTTCTCACTTTTTGATTTTTAGAAGGGCATGAAATGCCTATATCTGTGTCTCCCCCTCCTTTTACTCCTCCACCTCTTTTCTTATGACTATATGTACTTGTCACTTTTCCATGTGTTAGTTAAGTCTTCTGAGCAGTTTGTCAGCTTTTGGACACCTTTGAAGGTGTTTTCTATGTGTTTCTATGTGTATTTGTTTGCCTGCTATTGGTTTTAACGGTGTTCGAATGTGTTCGACGAACAGTTCGACGAACCTTTCGGCGAACACACTGATGTTCAACGAACTGAACCGAACTCGAACACTACGGGGGTGGCTCAACACTAATAGAGATATATATTCAACAACAAGGCAAGATCTTTTACACCTGCTCCGTATAAAAGCCGGTGAAGAATATTATCCGATGATAGAGACTGCTATTCCATATAACAGAGCATTAGACTCCAATACGTATGAGAGTGGAGTTGACTTTTGTAAAGCCCTTAAAATATGGGCTCAGGATAAGTTGACTGATCAATCCACTACCCTCACAGATGTCACTCAAGAGAAGGGAGAGTCGGCTGAGAAGTTTTATGGGCGTCTTATGCAGGTCTACAAGGACCTTGGGTTTTCCTTGCATACTAAAACTCATTGCCAGCTGTTAGTATCCGCCTTTATCCAGGGGTTACGGGCTGAAATCAAGGACGCGATATTGGCTGTACGACCAGATGTTGAGTCAGCCACCCCAGGAGATGGCCTAAAGGTAGCTAAAAGCTTCCAGAAAAGTGTCACCGGGACCGCTTCTGCGGTTAAGTCTAAATCCAAACCCGCTGCAATGGTAGTTGCTGCACCCGCAGTATCCATAGCACAGTATCCCCCCTTGCCCCCCCAGTATCCTCCTCCTCCCTTACAGCCCCACTATTACCCCATGGCGGTACCTGATCAGCGAATAATGTATCCCGAGACAAGACCAGTAGTGAATTCCCTTCTTCAGTGTTGGAGGTGTGGCCGAACAGGACACTTCCAAAGGGACTGTCACACCCCTGCTGGTCAGAGCACCACACAAGCCCCCGTATCCAGAAATAGGACGCCCGGCCCACGGGACTTGTCACGAGAAAATGTCCCCCAGAACCGCCCATTCTGAAATGAAGACCAACCAGAGTCTGCCATCGTGATGCCCGTAACCACCCCCGGGCTCTGTTCATCTGTAGTTCACCTAGTAGGAGGGAATCCGGTGAAGTTCATGGTAGACACTGGGACGGCCAACTCCATTTTAAACTCCACTGAACTGACCCAGGGTCTCCCAGTCCAATTTTCTAACGACAATCTAATATTGATCGGTGTAGATGGCAGACCTAACAAACACACTCTCACCTAACCTATTCCAAGTGGGCCAATTGCCAGAAGTAATGGTACAATTTGTCATATCCCCGACCTGCCCAGTAAATCTTTTAGGAGCAGACCACTTGTCTAAATTCCGATCCCGAATTAAATCCCAGGACAATGGTCAGATGATCCTTACTTTAAAAGATCCAAACTCTGATGCACACATAGAGGAGGTCTGCATCTTACGGGCACTACCCACGGTTATGATTAACATATCAGATACCAATGGAAATCTCCCAAAAGATCCCAGGTTAGCTCCATACATAGAGGAAATCCCTTCCCATCTGTGGTCACAAGGCCCAGATGACATTGGGAGATTGCCGGTAGAACAAATACAGGTGTACCTCAAGCCTGAAGCTCCCTTTCCCAAGGTTCGCCAGTACCCGCTCACACATGCACAAGAACAAGGTCTACACTAGCAAATTCAGACCTTGTTAGAGAAAGGGGCACTAATTCCCTGTGCAATATGCCGTTGTTCCCCGTAAAGAAAAAATCCCAACCGGGGCAGCCGCCCGCTTATCGATTGGTGCAGGATTTGAGGGCAGTAAATGCAGCGACAGTCTTGGAAACTCCTGTGGTGCCTAACCCACATACACTTCTTTCACAGATACCATCTACTGCTGCCTGATTTACAGTAATTGATTTAGCAAATGCCTTTTTCAGTATTCCACTACACAAAGACTGTCAGTTTCTGTTTGCATTTACATATCAAGGCAGGCAATTGACCTGGATGGTGATGCCGCAGGGAGCGCAGAATAGCCCTAATCAGTTTGCAAAGAACATGTCTAGCTGTCTGCTGCCATGGCAGCTGGACAACTCAGAGGTAGTACTGTTACAATATGTGCATGATCTTCTTTTGTGTGCCCCCACGGAGCAAGTGTTCATCAGGACCAGTGTTAGCCTCCTCAAGCATCTAGCAAAACATAACTGACGAGTCTCAGCCTCGAAACGTCAGTTTTGCCTCGGTCAAGGGGTCTTCTTAGGCCACTGCCTTACTCAGGGTGCCAGACATCTTACAGAAGAAAGGAAAGCAGCCATCTACCTACTACCATTCCCAAAAGATCCCATAGAGCAGCAACGGTTCCTCGGACTATGTACATATTGCAGACAATGGATCCCAGACGCCTCACATCTGATGCAACCCCTATATAATGCATTAAAAGAAGACACTCTGGCTGATGTAAACAACAAGGACCACCAAGAACTGCTGTAACAAGCCTTTGAGCAACTAAAGTCAAGGATAATGACAGCCCCTGCCCTTGGAAACCCGGACTGTGCTCAACCTTTCCATTTGTATGTCTCTGAGACAGGAGGGCATGCAGCCGGAGTACTCACGCAGAAACACTGTACAAAACAGCGCCCAGTCGGGTATTACTCAGTGCATCTAGACCCGGTAGCCAGGGCCTCCCCCAGCTGTCTACGAGCGGTTCACGCCACGCAGCAGTTACTAGAAAAAACAGCGGACATCATCCTTGGACATGCGGCTGCAGTGTTCGTTGATGTTGCCAGAAAATGTGAAATTACACCGGTGCACCACCATCAACCCGGCCACCCTGCTACCAGCACCTGAAGGAGAGGGGAAAGAGGCTCCACCACATGACTGTCTGGAACAGATCACTGCGGAGTCAACTCCACGTGTTTTAGTGGTGGAAGATGACCCAAAACTTACGTTATATACGGATGGATCAAGATATGCTGACACCTCTGGCAGGTTTCATACTGGATATGCTGTCACAACTGAAGATACATTGGTAGAGGCTGCAGCCTTACCTCCCAGTATGTCAGCACAGGAAGCCGAGCTCAAAGCTCTGATTGCTGCTTGTCAACAGGCCGAAGGAAAACGTGTGAATATATTTTCTGACTCGAGATACGCATTCGGGATTGCACATGATTTTGGGGAAATCTGGGCAAGGAGAGGCTTTGTCACGACTGCAGGTTCTCCAGTGAAAAATGCTGAAAGAGTCAGACAATTGATGGAAGCGGTGCAACTACCAAGACAGTTGGCTGTTGTAAAGGTAAAAGCTCATACCCGACCAGATGCCCCTGAAGCAAGAGGTAATGCACTTGCTGATCTCCATGCTAAGCGAGCAGCTCTTCTTCCGACATCCATGTCCATGGCTGTTACGCGGCAACAGGCCAAACAGCTAAATTCAATACCAACCCAGGATCAACCTGCAGAAGAGCATCAACCGATCCCTCCAATCACAAAGCTACACTCCACACAGCAAAAAGTCTCTAAAGAAGAACGCCAGTCGTGGAAGGAGGCGGGTGCTAAATTGATAGATGGGCTATGGAAGAAGGAACAACTGTATTGTTTGCCTCGACTTCTATATCCAGCCGTAGCGGCCTGGGCCCATGGACCGGTACATGGAGGGAAGAATCAATCTTTGCTACTGGTACAGAAACTCTATTGGGCCCCAGGAATTTCCACCGTGTTGAGTGCACAGAACAAAGGTTGCACAATATGCTAAACCTGCAACCCAGGCAGATTACAGAATGTACCGACAAAACACCTTGCCAAACCAGAGTATCCTTTCCAACGATTGCAAGTTGATCAATACTGCTTAGTGGTAGTGGATATGTTTTCCAGTTGGCCAGAAGCATTCGCCGTTCCAAACATGACTGCCAAGACTACCGCCAAGAAGCTGATCTCTGAAGTTGTTTGCCGGTATGGAGTCCCAGAATATAACGAAAGTGATCAAGGACCAGCTTTTTCCTCATGCGTGTATCAAGAAATACCATGATCGGATCAACAGTGGCGCTGCATACTCCTTATCATCCACAGTCAAGCAGCAATGTGGAGAGATTGAATGGCACACTGAAAAGGCAGTTGACCAAAATGATGCAGGAGACTATGGCCCAGTTCCCTGAGCTCCTTCCCATTGCACTATATCACATACGCACCACCCCCATAGGGAAACACAAACTGTCACCATATGAGATACTATTTGGGTCACAACCAGCTATAGCTCGATTTACCCCACAACAATTATCAGAAGAAATAGATCATGTTGTACAATATGTGATTCAGCTTGCCAAAGCACTAGCTAACACCCATGCGTTAGTATCATCTTCTATTCCAGATCCAGCTGATGCAGAAGATTGTCATACCCTCAAGCCAGGAGATTATGTGTATGTGAAGAAGCATATTCGGAAACACGGACTAGAACCATTGTATGACGGACCACACCAAGTGCTCCTGACAACCCCAACAGCAGTAAAACTTGAAGGGAAGTCAACATGGATCCATGCTTCACACTGCAAACGTCAACCATCCTGAGATGTTTTATGATAATATGTATGGTTGGACTAGGCAATACCTGGAATAGACTACAACAGAGTACTGACCCTTTTAATAACAAGTTCATTACTCACCACCAGATTTTGGTACAAGAATTGAGTCAATTAGAGAACAACCAGATCAGTGACTGTTGGATATGTACTCACTCACCAGTTTCAGCCGCTAGTATGCCCTTTCTGGCGGTCCCAGTCACTCTGGAAGAAATACTAAACTGGCCCAAATGTAGCGACGCCCTTGCTAATAACACCACTGTATCTGTACCAGTAGTTTGGTGGGTGGATCTCCCCTGGTGGCAAGGAAATCTTACTGCCACCAGTAAATACCTACAATTTCTTGCCCTTAATGGAAACATATGGGTGCCCAGAAACAAGTCTTCCTTGACTAATTTAGGCTTCATACCAACTGAAGGTTTACAAATTAGTTTTAATGCTACCTCTAGTACGGCAGATGCTTTTAAACCGTCATTGTTGGAAAGATACATTCATAATCACTCATGGGTACTTGCAAATCTGTTTATAAAAGGTACCAATGACACATGTTTTAAAATATCTGGTAATATCCCTTGTAATGAATCCTCTGAATATAAGCCTAGTGATCCAACAAGTGGCAATCCGAATGTTGGATATTGTAGCCCCCTGGGACAAATGCCTTCATGGTGTATGTTATCAAATAACACCGTTTTTATCGATTTGGTACATAAATTAGTATTACAGTACTCTGCTTTATGGGATCTGCCATCAGCCACATATTGGGTCTGTGGGAATAATGCGTATAAATGGCTCCCAGTCGGAGTAGGGGGGACTTGTACGTTGGCCCGGCTAACTCCAGCCACTTATCTTATTCCCCATAGTAAAGTAGATATGAGAGCCATCCCTCTTCATACCATTTATAAACATGCCAAAGACAACACCCCACGCCCATCAGGAAGACCTCATTTAGTACAAATGAGTATACCCAATAAGATAGCCAGTACTGTCTTCCTCTACCCTATGGTAACACAAATGTGGGATAAATTAGTGGAGGTCACTGATTACTTAGATGACCCGATTTGGAATATTTTGGAAGTAATTAATACAACTGTTGGGGTGCAGAATCAGCTTATTATAGTGGCCAGTCAACATACTTTAGTGCTGGACTATTTGACAGCAGCTCAAGGAGGGATGTGTCAGGTTATAGGCCCAGCCTGTTGTCACTATATTGATCCCGACTCTACCATACGGTTAAAAACTAAAATGGAAGACATTAGGAAACTCAGGGAAGAGTATAACAAACATAATGAATTGACCAAAGACAGTAGGTGGTCTGATACGTTCTCCTTTTTGAATCCTGCTAATTGGTTTAAAGGGATTGGTGGGTGGATTGCTGGAATATTACAAGGAGTGTTGCATATTGCTGCTTGCATTTTGTTAATATACGTCTTACTAAAACTGATAGGAAATTCAATATACCTTAGAATCAAACTCCTTTTAATTTATATATATATCTTATCCCTTTAACACTCCGGTAAAAACCAATTTAGCAAAATATGCTGCTCAAGCAACTAGATCATAACAAGATTAATAAATAATCTCTAAGCAAAGATGCAAAGTTTACCCAAGCCACTGTGGTATTTGCAGGGGCTGCTTATCTTAGTCGAAATGCCCTTTTGAGGTTAGGTTGATCTAGGGAAAGTACATTGACCAACAAAACAAGTACATTGCATCAAGTAATTATATAAGTACATAGGTAAGCATTTCGTTTAATCACCTGACTAGTAATGATTGGATGTTAGTTGTTTATATTGTAAAATGATTGGTTATGTTATAATCTCCCTATGTCCCACCTACCATGTACAATCCACAACTTTTACTATAAGAATTGGGCCGCAATACAATGGAGGCAGTTCTGTTCTAACATTGATCAGAGCTCTTGTGGCTACAATAAAACTTTCTTTAATTCACAGAGAAAGTGTGTGACCTCATCCTTTGGGAGACTGAGACTTTATTCCATATCAAAACTATTTTTTTATTGTATCCCATTTTGCATGAGGAAAACCTGCCAGTCATCAGAGAGCAAGGAGGATGCTGTTAACCGACATCCAGTGCTACTGTACACGGACCTCCCAGATGTAACCAGCATTGAGGACCTGGATAACAAGGGAATGATGACCTTTACCCGCATGCCCCAACCAACCTCACATCTGAAGATCGGAGCTTTATGATTATATCAACGAACAAGGGGGGATGGACATGCCGCGACAGCCTCAATTGGTAACAAGGGCACTAATTGAGTGTAGACCAATGTCCCTCAGGCTCAAAGCATGACCCTGGGATAGCACCTCTAATGTTGATAATAACATAATTTTTAGGGGGGAAAATGTAAAGGACATATTGATATTCATGCTATAGCAACTCCATTTTGTCTGCTTGTTTCAAAATCATGTTATTATCACTCCTTGCATAACATACATTCTTTCCTTCTTTCCTTCTTTTCTCTCGCTTCATCTTTCCCACACCAACTGTTCTCACAAGAACATTTTGTATTTTGTCAGACACTCCACTCCTGTTATCTAACTAGTTTAGGCCAGGATTGACCTTGTAAATTTCCATAGTGCTTCAAACTAACAATGATAATATGACCATATATGTGTTTCCGTAATAATTGTACTAACATTGGTTAGCCTGTAGTACTGTAGTATGGCTGCAGAGTTGATTGGCTATTGATATACTTAAAACAATATAAAATGCTAAGCAAAATAAATGGGATCAGAGATTATTTGAATCCTCCCAATACAGAACACTGTTTCCGTTTGGTTTTCTGTGGATTGCAATCAACATAATAATTTGACACTCACTTGGTGAACCGTGAAGGGTTATTGCCCTCCCTCAACACAGTTTCAGACTGAAAAACATTGGATTTGATTCTGAGGGCTCACCTTTCTCCCCCACTCAAGAGCCCCATAGCAGCTGAAAAGTTTGCACTATCATGAACTCTCCTGATGGAGAAGCCAGGGCCCACCCGTGGATTCTCTGGTGGGATTGTCCAACCCTGCCGAGAAGCAGTCCTGGCTAAGAAAAGTGTCGTCTGTCATTATGCTGTCCCTTTTAGAGTTGCTGCCCCTTTATTTGTAACACAGGGTATCACAGCAGCCTCTTAGCATGTACGTCCCTATCTCCACATACATTTTGGGGCATGTATGTGGAGATAGGGACGATTTATTAGGTCTGTAAGTGAAATAAAAAGAGCTGTGTCCTATGTAGACATAGAGCTGCCATTGAGTCATCTGTGATTCAACAGAAATTTACAGGCAGTAAACCGATATTGCAGACCAATTGATTTTAGACAATAGCACAATATAGATATAATCGTGATATCTGTATCCTCTATTAGTGGATTGCAGTTTATAAAAAGGATTAAGCGAAAAAATCTGTCCTTCTTTGTATAATTACGACAATATATAAGATGTGAGGGGGTCTATAGTTCTATTTTCTGCAGAGGGCAAAGTGCAATAATAATCTTATGCCCCCACTTGTGGAAATAATTTAAGCCTCTCCTTTTTCATATAACCCTGATCATAAACAGGATTAGAAGGGGTTTGTAGTTTTATATTCCACAGAGGGCAAAGTGCAATAATAATCCCATGTTCCCCCTGTGGAAATAACATATTTGTCCAAGGGTTGGCAACTAGGGAAACAGATGTATTGAGAATAGTCTAGACATTAGCTATTACACATTGGGTGATTGGTTTTAGGGAATATTAATATCCTGAGTAGAGATCAGCGGTGTTCGACTCAAACTGTTCGCCAATCTCAAATTCGAGCTGTTTTGGGAGGTGTTCGAGCCGTTCGGCGAACACGAACGATTTGAAAAAAATCCGGCTGTTCGAGGTTATGTTTGATAATTGTTCGTGCACCAAAATCATAACTGGATTTTTTCACAGTAATGCTGATAATCAATGTTAATGCGCAGTTTGAGTGTACAGCGGGGCGAGGGGAGGGGCAGGGGATGGATCTCTGCTAGAGATGAGCGTTGTTCTATTCAAACTGTTCGCCAATCTCAAATTCGAGCTGTTTTGGGCGGTGTTCGAGCCGTTCGGCGAACACGAACGATTTGAGAAAAATTCGGCTGTTCGAGGTGATGTTCGATAACTGTTCGTGCACCAAAATCATAACTGGATTTTTTCTCAGTAATGATGAAAATTAATGTTAATACGCAGTTTGAGTGTACAGCGGGGTGGGGGGAGGGGCAGGGGATGGATCTCTGCAGGAATAATGAAGATCTCCATTTTTTTTCTCTTTCCCGCATTTGCAGTGGGGAGGTGCAGTCTGTCAGCCTATCAGCAGCGCACGGAGCGAACTGCTGTTTTTCACACAAGCAAGGGCATGTGTCATTGGCAGTGTATGTCACATGTCCTTGCCCTATAAGACCAAGCCATTTTCCCCGTCGCCACCATTTTCTCACTGCTGCAGCTGCGTGTTAGACGGCACCGCTGTTGCTGTGTGCGCTATACCTTGTTTATTTCAAGCCAATTTTCACACAAATCTACAGATAGCTTGGGAGTAGGGAATAGTTGTGATTGCAGTCCTTTTAAGGACTAGGTTACAGCATTTACTATGACTTTTATCAGGCAGGTCTGTGTTCTTAAATAGATAGATTGTGGGAGTAAAGACTAATTGTAATTGCAGTCCTTTTCAGGACTAGGTTACATCAGTTCCTATCAGTTTTTGCCAGGCAGGTCTGTGCCAGTGCTGTGCAAGTTTTTTTCACAGCATTTGGCTGAATCTAGCAAAGCTAATCCTTTTTGGCCTATGGCAGAGTGTGTTAGTCAGTGGAGTAGCCTATCTGTGTTGCAAGATATACCACCTGTGTATAGAATACCAATTTTTTTATTGCACCTAGTCAAGTAAAATCTTTTGGGCATAGCATCATTCTATTAGTCCATCTATACTGACCTCCATCAGGTTGCAAATTGAATATAATTTTTTTCTGCATCTAGCTCTGAAAAAATATTTGGGCTTCTAGCAGTGTGTGGGACTTGTTCTATTAGGCCATCTATACTGACCTCCATCAGGTTGCAAACTGAATATAATTTTTTTCTACATCTAGCTCTGAAAAAATATTCGGCCTTCTAGCAGTGTGTGGGACTTTCTCTATTAGTCCATCTATACTGACCTCCATCAGGTTGCAAATTAAAAATAATTTTTATCTGCATCTAGCTCTGAAAAAATATTTGGCCTTCTAGCAGTGTGTGGGACTTTCTCTATTAGTCCATCTATACTGACCTCCATCAGGTTGCAAATTAAAAATAACTTTTATCTGCATCTACCTCTGAAAAAATATTTGGGCTTCTAGTTGTGTGTGGGACTTGTCCTATTAGTCCATCTATACCGACCTCCATCAGGTTGCAAACTGAATATAATTTTTTTCTGCATCTAGCTCTGAAAAAATATTTGGCCTTCTAGCAGTGTGTGGGACTTTCTCTATTAGTCCATCTATACTGACCTCCATCAGGTTGCAAACTGAATATATTTTTTTTCTGCATCTACCTCTGAAAAAATATTGGGCTTCTAGCTGTGTGTGGGACTTGTTCTATTAATCCATCTATACAGACCTCCATCAGGTTGCAAACTGAATATAATTTTTTTCTGCATCTAGCTCTGAAAAAATATTTGGGCTTCTAGCAGTGTGTGGGACTTTCTCTATTAGTCCATCTATACTGACCTCCATCAGGTTGCAAATTAAAAATAATTTTTATCTGCATCTAGCTCTGAAAAAATATTTGGCCTTCTAGCAGAGTGTGGGACTTTCTCTATTAGTCCATCTATACTGACCTCCATCAGGTTGCAAATTAAAAATAATTTTTATCTGCATCTACCTCTGAAAAAATATTTGGGCTTCTAGCTGTGTGTGGGACTTGTTCTATTAGTCCATCTATACTGACCTCCATCAGGTTGCAAACTGAATATAATTTTTTTCTGCATCTAGCTCTGAAAAAATATTTGGCCTTCTAGCAGTGTGTGGGACTTTCTCTATTAGTCCATCTATACTGACCTCCATCAGGTTGCAAACTGAATATATTTTTTTTCTGCATCTACCTCTGAAAAAATATTGGGCTTCTAGCTGTGTGTGGGACTTGTTCTATTAATCCATCTATACTGACCTCCATCAGGTTGCAAATTAAAAATAATTTTTATCTGCATCTAGGTCTGAAAAAATATTTGGCCTTCTAGCAGTGTGCGGGACTTTCTCTATTAGTCCATCTATACTGACCTCCATCAGGTTGCAAATTAAAAATAATTTTTATCTGCATCTAGCTCTGAAAAAATATTGGGCCTTCTAGCAGTGTGTGGGACTTTTTCAATTAGTCCATTTATACTGACCTCCATCAGGTTGCAAATTAAAATTAATTTTTATCTGCATCTACCTCTGAAAAAATATTTGGGCTTCTAGCTGTGTGTGGGACTTGTTCTATTAGTCCATCTATACTGACCTCCATCAGGTTGCAAATTACAAATAATTTTTATCTACATCTAGCTCTGAAAAAATATTTGGCCTTCTAGCAGTGTGTGGGACTTTCTCTATTAGTCCATCTATACTGACCTCCATCAGGTTGCAAATTAAAAATAATTTTTATCTGCATCTAGGTCTGAAAAAATATTTGGCCTTCTAGCAGTGTGTGGGACTTTCTCTATTAGTCCATCTATACTGACCTCCATCAGGTTGCAAATTAAAAATAATTTTTATCTGCATCTACCTCTGAAAAAATATTTGGTCTTCTAGCTGTGTGTGGGACTTGTTCTATTAGTCTATCTATACTGACCTCCATCAGGTTGCAAACTGAATATATTTTTTTTCTGCATCTAGCACTGAAAAAATATTTGGCCTTCTAGCAGTGTGTGGGATTTCTCTATTAGTCCATCTATACTGACCTCCATCAGGTTGCAAATTAAAAATAATTTTTTTTCTGCATCTACCTCTGAAAAAATATTTGGGCTTCTAGCTGTGTGTGGGACTTGTTCTATTAATCCATCTATACAGACCTCCATCAGGTTGCAAACTGAATATAATTTTTTTCTGCATCTACCTCTGAAAAAATATTTGGGCTTCTAGCTGTGTGTGGGACTGGTTCTATTAGTCCATCTATACTGACCTCCATCAGGTTGCAAACTGAATATAATTTTTTTCTGCATCTAGCTCTGAAAAAATATTTGGCCTTCTAGTAGTGTGTGGGACTTTTTCTATTAGTCCATCTATACTGACCTCCATCAGGTTGCAAATTAAAAATAATTTTTATCTGCATCTAGCTCTGAAAAAATATTTGGCCTTCTAGCAGTGTGTGGGACTTGTTCTATTAGTCCATCTATACTGACCTCCATCAGGTTGCAAACTGAATATAATTTTTTTCTGCATCTAGCTCTGAAAAAATATTTGGCCTTCTAGCAGTGTGTGGGACTTTCTCTATTAGTCCATCTATACTGACCTCCATCAGGTTGCAAATTAAAAATAATTTTTATCTGTATCTAGCTCTGAAAAAATATTTGGCCTTCTAGCAGTGCGTGGGACTTTCTCTATTAGTCCATCTATACTGACCTCCATCAGGTTGCAAATTAAAAATAATTTTTATCTGCATCTAGCTCTGAAAAAATATTTGGCCTTCTAGCAGTGTGTGGGACTTTCTCTATTAGTCCATCTATACTGACCTCCATCAGGTTGCAAATTAAAAATAATTTTTATCTGCATCTAAATCTGAAAAAATATTTGGGCTTCTAGCTGTGTGTGGGACTTGTTCTATTAGTCCATCTATACTGACCTCCATCAGGTTGCAAACTGAATATAATTTTTTTCTGCATCTAGCTCTGAAAAAATATTTGGCCTTCTAGCAGTGTGTGGGACTTTCTCTATTAGTCCATCTATACTGACCTCCATCAGGTTGCAAATTAAAAATAATTTTTTTTCTGCATCTACCTCTGAAAAAATATTGGGCTTCTAGCTGTGTGTGGGACTTGTTCTATTAATCCATCTATACAGACCTCCATCAGGTTGCAAACTGAATATAATTTTTTTCTGCATCTAACCCAGCCAATAGTTTTGGCCTAATACCACAGTTTGGCCACTCAGCTCTGCTCGGTTCCCATCCATTGTTTTTTTGTGCAAACAACTCCAGAGTTGTGAATTAGTTAACCACCAAAATGAGTGGAAAAAGGCCTGCTGCTGGTGGAAAGGGGAATAGGCATGTTGGGAAGGGGAAAAAAGGTTGTGTCCGTGGGGTAGGTGTTAAAGCAACAGTAACATCTGCAGAAGAAAGACCATCTTCCAGCCAAACTAAAATGTCTACTTCTTTTAGCGGACAATTTGATAAGATCCCTTTCTTACGGCCACGCCAATCGCTACAAATTCCAGATGAGGCACAAAAACAGCAGGTGCTTCAACGGATATCAAGTGCTCCTTTAAGTGGGCTCTCCTCCACATCAACTTCAACATCACAAATACTCCAGTCCTCAAAGGTGTCACCCCAATCGCACTTGCTTCCTCACAGCTCCCAAATCTCCAGCTGCCCGTCTGAGTATGAGGTAGAACAGATGGTTGAGTCTGCAGAGCTGTTTACTCATACTATAGCCTGGGAATCAGAGGTCGACTCCAGCGCTTCTGTGAATCCAGACGAGGAAATGATCTGCACTGATGCCCAGAATATTTATGAGTCGGATCCAGGACCAGACGCAGAAGGTTCTGACCATAATGTAGACCCTCATTCCCAAACTGTAACTCCTGTTGGTGGAGACAATGAGGAAGACGATGATAAGACTCAAATACCTGATTGGAGCGACAACTTTAGTTTTTTGTCAGGGCAGGAACAGGTTGGCTCTGAGGACGACGGGTGTGATAACACACAGGGTGATGATGATGAGGTTGGAGATCCCACTTACTGTCAACCCACAGTCAGCCAAGAAATGAGGTCAGCAGAGGAGGTGGAGGAAGATGCTAGTGACGACGAGGTCAGGTTGCGCCTTCCTGGACAGAGACGTAGTACTGGAAGCACGTCAACAACTGCATCCTCAAATACAACTCTGCCTCTCACCACAAGTCGTGGTGGCTCTTCAGGTCGCATGGGTGATAAGCCTTGCATAGCCTGGGCATTTTTTCAGATCGATAAAGATGACCCAACTCGTGTTATCTGTAACATTTGTCAGCAAAAGCTAAGTAGAGGCCAAAAAATACATAGTTTGAGTACTTCATGCATGAACCGGCACATGGACATGAAGCATAAGTTGCAGTGGGAAGCTCAGTGTGCTACAATGCGGCCTAGCCGGCCGGGCCAACCACCGTCTGCCATATCTTGTGCATCCGTGGCCTCTTCATCCTCTGTGACTGGGGGGACAGCAGTCACACCTGTTTTGGGGCGCAGACCTGCCACCTCTTTACCCGCAACAGCCAGCGTGATTGGCAGGTCATCATTTTCTTTGGAGGTGGTAACACCAGCTGGTGTTGAGCGCTGTCCGACATCGATAGCACCACCTTTGGATCAAGGCAACCTAACATGTCCGCCTGCATCTTCCTCACAGACCGGCAGTTTGCCGGGGACACCCTTATCAACCCCGTGTAAGCACAATAGCCAGCCCTCGGTCCCTCAGATGTGGACAAGTAAAAGACCATTTCCTCCTAGCCATGAGAAAGCTAAGAGGTTGAATTTCACGATCTGCAAGCTCTTGGCTACAGAAATGCTGCCTTTCCGCCTGGTGGACACAGAGGATTTTCGAGACCTTATGTCCGTCGCAGTGCCCCAATGTGCCTGCGCTCCACCAGCATGTCGCACACAACATCACCGCTTCTTTGAGAAACTCTGTGTGTGACAGGGTGCATTTCACCAAAGACACTTGGATGAGTAGGCATGGACAGGGGCGTTACATGTCGCTGACTGGGCACTGTGTAACTATGGTGACAGCAGGACAAGGGGCTGCTGTCCAAGTCTTGCCGTCCCCACGAGTTGTGCGTCAATCCTCTTTATGTCAAAGTTCCTCCACTGCTTCTGCCTCCTCAACCTCCTCTCAGTCTTCCACCTGCACCCAAAGCCTGTCTGGTCATGCCACAAGCTTTCTAACTGCGTAGAAGGGATCCTGCACACCTCCTTACTATGCTGGCAGTAGGGCTCAACGTCATCAGGCGGTTTTTACTTTGAAATGTCTGGGAAATGTGAGTCACACAGCTGAGGAGTTGTGGTCAGCTCTGGAGAACCAATTTCATGAATGGTTGTCTCCACTGGACCTGAAACTAGGGAAGGCCGTGTGCGACAATGCTGCAAACCTGGGTGCGGCCCTTCGCCGGGGCAATGTCACACACGTGCCTTGTATGGCTCACGTGTTGAACCTGGTTGTCCAGCAATTTTTAGCCCACTATCCCAGACTAGATGGCCTTCTGCAGAGGGCACGGTCGCTGTGTGCTCACTTCCGCCGTTCGCATCCCGCAGCTCAGCGACTTACATCTCTACAGAAGTCGTTGGGCCTGCCACTTCACCGGCTAAAATGCGATGTGCCTACCCGGTGGAATTCAACTCTGCACATGTTGCAGCGACTGTGGCAGCACCGACAAGCCCTGGTGCAATACGTTCTGACGTATAGCCTGGGCCAACGAGATCCAGACGTGGGGCAAATCACGCTGGAGAAGTGGTCTCAGATCAGGGACCTATGCACCCTTCTGCACAGTTTTGAAATGGCGACGAAGATGTTTAGTGCTGACGATGCCATTATCAGCATGACTATTCCGGTGATTTACATGCTGGAGCACATGTTAAACAGAATTCGGAGTCAGGTGGTGGCACAAGAGGAGGTGGAGGAAGTAGAGGAGGAGGAGTTGTATGCGGAAGGGCTAACATCTGCAAGGTCCAGACGGTCGGCAGCACCAAGGCGGCAGGCATGTGAGGGTGGGGGAGATGGTTTTACCAGGGCGCATGGTAGCAGCCAAACTAGTGAGGAAGGTGCAGGAGCCCAGGAAGAAGTGGAGGATGAACTGATGGAAGACTCATCAGATGAGGGAGACCTTGATCACATTTCTGTTGTGCGAGGTTGGGGGGAGAGGACAGAGGAAGGAAGCATGATTGTTACCTCGCCACCAACACAACAGGGACTTGGTGCTCCTGGATGCGCAACACACATGAGTGCCTTCTTGCTGCACTACCTGCAACATGACCCTCGAATTGTGAGAATTAGAAATAATCCTGACTACTGGGTTGCCACACTGTTAGATCCCCGGTACAAAAGTAAATTTGCCGAAATTATTCCTGCCATAGAAAGGGATGCACGCATGTAGGAGTATCAGCAGAGACTGTTGCAGAATCTTTCATGTGCTTTTCCACAAAATACCAGTGGTGCACGTAGTGAATCTCACAGTTCCAACTTGCCAACCGTGGGACCGTCAAGTGTTCAGCACTCAAACCGTAACAGAACCACAGTATCTGCTGGTAACATCAATTTTGCGGAATCATTTCACCACTTTTTTAGCCCATCCTTTGCAAGGCCACAGGAGACAAGAAGTCTGACACATAGTCAACGCCTAGAGACGATGGTACAGGAGTATCTAAAAGTAAACATTGAAGCCATGACTGTGTCACTGGACCCTTGCTCTTTTTGTGCTTCCAATCTGGATAAATGGCCGGAGCTAGCCACTTACGCCTTGGAGATCTTGTCATGCCCCGCAGCCAGCGTTCTGTCTGAACGTGTGTTCAGGGCTGCTGGTGGTGTGCTGACAGATAAGCGCACGCGGCTCTCCACTGATAATGTAGACAGACTCACGTTCATAAAGATGAACAAATCATGGATCTGAAACGACTTTTCTACCCCTTTGTCATCCTGGGGAGAGTAAAAGCTTGATGATTGGTTAAAATCACCCTACCAACCTTTTTAAGCTTTCAAATTACTAATCATGTTTATCTGTATCTTGGATGGAAAATAATTTGGGCTTTGTAGCAGTGTGCAGCACTGATTCTATTAGGCCATCTATAATAAGCTCCACCAGATTTAAAATTACTAATCATGTTTATCTGTATCTTGGCTGGAAAATAATTTGGGCTTTGTAGCAGTGTGCAGCACTGATCCTATTAGGCCATCTATACTAAGCTCCACCAGATTTAAAATTAATAATAATTTTTAGCTGCATCTAGCCCGGAAAATAATTTTGGGGCTCCGAGATGCGCAAGACACATAAGTGCCTTCTTGCTGCACTACCTGCAACATGACCCTCATATTGTCAGAATTCGAAGTAATCATGACTACTGGGTTGCCACACTCTTAGATCCCCCAAACTTTTCGATCAACCTTTTCATTTTAATAAAGACCAAAAAAATTGTCATTTTTGAAATTATAAGCATTAGCAGGTTATTAGAAACTGAAATCAAACAGTTTTCAACTCAAAACTTTATTGTAGGTGATGTTACATTTTCACATAGGACCCCTTGTTCGAAAGGAGCTTCTGAACTCTCTCGTCCATTGAATTTGTCAGGTTTTGGATGGTTTCTGCTTCAATTGTTTTGCATGAGGACAGAATACCCTCCCAGAGCTGTTGCTTAGATGTGAACTGCCTCCCGCCATCATAGACACTCCTTTTGATGATGCTCCAGAGGTTCTGAATGGGGTAGAGGTCAGGGGAGCCTGGGGGTCACACCATAAGTTTGTCCCCTTTTATGCCCATATCAGCCAGAGATGCAGATGTTTTATGTGCAGCATGAGATGGTGCATTATCTTGCAGAAAAATGATCTTGCTGTGAAATACACGGTTCTTCTTCTTGAACTATGGCAGGAAGTGCTGTTTGAGAAAATCCACATACATTATGGAGTTCATCTTTAGCGCCTTCAGGGATCCTAAAGGGGCCGACAATCTCTCTCCCCATGATTCCAGCCCAAAACATTACTCCACCTCCTCCTTGTTGGCGCTGTAGCCGTGTTTGCGTGGGGTGTCCATCAACCAGCCATCCTCCACTCCATCCATCTGGACCATCGAGCGCTGCACGGCACTCATCCGTGAACAAAACAGTTTTGAAATCAGTCTTCATGTAATGTTTAGCCCACTGGAGCCGTTTCTGCTTGTGCGAAGTGGATAGAGGAGGTCGACAGGATGGCGTATGCACAGCTGCAAACCTCTGAAGGACTCTGCATCTTGTTGTTCGGGGGACGTTGGAGGCACAAGCAGCTTCAAAAACTTGTCTGCTGCTATGACAAGGCTTTTTCGCCGCTGCTCTTTTAACCTGACGTAATTGCCTGTAGGAAAGAGTCCTCAATTTGCCCTTATCAGCACGCACACGTGTGTACTGTGAATCAGCTACATACTTCTTGATTGCCAAGACACTTCATCCTGATCATCGCACAATGTTGATTGTAGTCATGCCTTGACCTAAACACTCCACAATTTGTTGCTTCTCAGCAGCCGACACATCCTTTTCCTTTCCCATTTTGGCAGAAAATGTAGGCTGCTTAATAATGTGAGACAGCCTTCTTAAGTAGTCTTGCCTTTCATTGGACACACCTGCCAAACTAATTAGCACAGGTGTCTGCAATTGCTTACAGTGATATAAAGAGCCCTGACACACATCACCATCAATGAGTTTAACTGACAAACAAATTCTTCCCTTATCACTCCTAAACACTTTTTGCATAATAATTTGGAACACAGTGTACATGTGCTTTTCCACAAAACACCAGTGGTTCACGTAGTGAATCTTACAGTTCTAACTTGCCAACCGTGGTCTGTATGGAGTTGTTCAATAAAGGGCCCAAAATTAAGATAACATAGATGGGAGAGGTCTCTATGAATAGGAATTCCTAAGTATTTGATACCCTGTGAGGGCCAGGCAAAGGGAAAGTTGGACTGGATGGAATCCTATATGGATTTGGGGAGGGAGACATCGAGGGCCTCAGACTTCGCTGCATTGATTTTAAAATTTGACCATCTAACAAAGTGATCTATTTCAGCCATAACAGCATGGATGGATATATGTGATTGAGTGATATATACTAGGACATCATCAGCAAATAGAGAGCACTTGTACTCGGTGCCTCCCACCTCAATCCACCTAATATTGGGGTTATGGCGAATTGATGAGAGCAGGTGCTCCGTCACTAGGATGTATAAGAGAGGGGACAGAGGACATCCCTGCCTTGTCCCATTGGTGATTGTGAAAGGTGATGAAAATGTTCTGATACACCCCCTGGGCCTTGGGACACCCGGAGCCGAACCCTTTTTGGTGGATGCTGGTGGTTGTAGTCTTCGTGGCGGCGACCCGGTTCCGTGGCTCAGGGTGGTCAAACCAGTGGCGGAACTATTTATGTGGTTTTGATATTTAAATGTCCGACTACGCCACCCGTGGATTGCGGTCAGAGTGAACCGCCGCTGCAGGGCAGACCGCTGAGGCTGGTGTTGTGGGTGCAGCAGAGCGTAGCATAACTCCCCACGGGAGGAGTATAGCCTCAGGGCAGTGTATGCGGAGGATGGGGGTGATGGTGCAGGGCAGCAGCAGTAACGACACGGAGTCAGTGATGCAGTCCAGGGCCTTTACTCACAGTTCTTATTATCCAGACCACGTCTGCAGGTAACGGCTGCCCACGTCGTACTGTGCTCACCAGGTGAGGGGCTCAGACAACTCCCAGATAACTTTGGAGCGCTTCACAGGACCCCCTTTGTGTGTCCTTTGTCTGGCCTTTCTTACCAACCCTTCTGTCCGGCTGCCTCGGGCCTCCTCTTGATAAACTTGGCGCCAGTTTCCCTGACCCTATGTGGTGCCTTCCTAGCGGGTGTAGCGAGGGGCTGCGCCACATAAATGGTCACAGCCTCCGGTTTCTAGCTGAGGGTCGTTTCCTGCCTCCACTAGTTTCGGGGACCGGTCTCCCCCTTTGGCCTGACCCCTCCACGCAGGTGGATTCGGGCGTGCAGTGGCGACTCGCCCGTCCGCACCCCTGGGATCCCTTCATTCCTCGTTCCTGGAGCCTTCTCCGCTCCTCTTCCTTCCTTCTCCCTCTTCCAGGCCTGGGCCTCTGTTACTAGGCCGCCTCCGGAGCAGAGCTCATGCAGAGCCCCTGCTCCCTGCCACTTCTGCTCAGACTTCTCTGCACTGAACTAAGATGTTGCCCACCATTTATACTCCCTTCTCAATGCACCCAGGAACTGCTTCCTCCCTGCTCCTGCACTACAGGGTTCCCCTTCCTCAGTGTTCCCTCCCCTCACTCCAGCCAGGGACAGGGACTGTCGTGCCCATCTCAGAGGCATATTGGTCGCCCTGCCCCACGGCAATGTGGTGTAATGCATGCAGGTGTCGGGTCCTGATCCACACTCCATCCTTACCTGAGAGTGAGATATCACACCTCTGGGTGAGGTGCAATACCTCTGTAGCAACCGAGCCCTCAGGGTGCTACAGTTCCATTCATCTTCAGCCTAGGTGACGTATTGTGATTCAGGGCCGTGATTTTGGCTATAAAAGGGTCCCCTAGACCCCTACCCCAACCTTTTTAAGAGAATCATATATGGCGTGCCAGGAGACTCTATGGAATGCTTTCTCAGCATCCAACGAGAGTATCTAATTACAAATTTTTAACTGCATCTAGCCCAGGAAATTCTTTGTGCCTTGTAGCAGTGTCTCCTAGTCAGCGGATTATCCCGGCTGTTAAGCAAGCTACACCACCTGTAGTTTGGACACTTAATTTTTTCAAAGGAAATGCTTCGGGACCACGGGATACTCAGTGAAGAGCATCAGGAGCCACCCCAAGGCATAGGGGCTGGGACTCGCAGTAGGATGCCTTGCGGTGGACAGCCGAGCTCGATCCTTATAAAAGCTTTTTAACTGCAGCAGCTTTAGTGGACGCTACTGGAGCTGGAATTACGCGGCTGCTGGCATGAGACTTGCCCTCCAATAGATCCTTGTAAATGGATTTAAAGTGTATTCATTCAAATTAGAGAGACAATTTAAATTAAAAAGCTTAGAGCTGCCTCCACCACAGGGGGGCTCGCTCGACCCACCAGCGGACAGGCACCAGTATTGGGAGAGGGGGGCTGGCCGTCAGGGTTCACCACGGCTCTGGCACAAACCCGGTGACACGGAGATGGCACGGGCAGGAGCGGACTGAACGTGTCGGCTTCTCACTTTTTGGATTTTAGAAGGGCATGACATGCCTATATCTGTGTCTCCCCCTCCTTTTACTCCTCCACCTCTTTTCTTTTCGCATGACTATATGTACTTGTCACTTTTCCATGTGTTAGTTATGTCTTCTGAGCAGTTTGTCAGCATTTGGACACCTTTGAAGGTGTTTTCTATGTGTTTCTATGTGTTTTTGTTTGCCTGCCATTGGTTTTAACGGTGTTCGAAGGTGTTCGACGAACAGTTCGGCGAACACACGGGTGTTCGACGAACCGAACCGAACTCTAACACTACGGGGGTGGCTCAACACTGGTGAGCACCTGCTCTCATCAATTCGCCATAACCCCAATATTAGGTGGATTGAGGTGGGAGGCACCGAGTACAAGTGCTCTCTATTTGCTGATGATGTCCTAGTATATATCACTCAATCACATATATCCATCCATGCTGTTATGGCTGAAATAGATCACTTTGTTACATGGTCAAATTTTAAAATCAATGCAGCGAAGTCTGAGGCCCTTGATGTCTCCCTCCAAATCCATATAGGATTCCATCCAGTCCAACTTTCCCTTTGCCTGGCCCTCACAGGGTATCAAATACTTAGGAATTCCTATTCATAGAGACCTCTCCCATCTATGTTATCTTAATTTTGGGCCCTTTATTGAACAACTCCATACAGACCACGGTTGGCAAGTTAGAACTGTAAGATTCACTACGTGAACCACTGGTGTTTTGTGGAAAAGCACATGTACACTGCATTCCAAATTATTATGCAAAAAGTGTTTAGGAGTGATAAGGAAAGAATTTGTTTGTTTGTCAGTTAAACTCATTGATGGTGATGTGTGTCAGGGCTCTTTATATCACTGTAAGCAATTGCAGACACCTGTGCTAATTAGTTTGGCAGGTGTGTCCAATGAAAGGCAAGACTACTTAAGAAGGTTGTCTCACATTATTAAGCAGCCTACATTTTCTGCCAAAATGGGAAAGAAAAAGGATGTGTCGGCTGCTGAGAAGCAACAAATTGTGGAGTGTTTAGGTCAAGGCATGACTACAATCAACATTGTGCGATGATCAGGATGAAGTGTCTTGGCAATCAAGAAGTATGTAGCTGATTCACAGTACACACGTGTGCGTGCTGATAAGGGCAAATTGAGGACTCTTTCCTACAGGCAATTACGTCAGGTTGAAAGAGCAGCGGCAAAAAAGCCTTGTCATAGCAGCAGACAAGTTTTTGAAGCTGCTTGTGCCTCCAACGTCCCCCGAACAACAAGATGCAGGGTCCTTCAGAGGTTTGCAGCTGTGCATACGCCATCCTGTCGACCTCCTCTATCCACTTCACACAAGCAGAAACGGCTCCAGTGGGCCAAACATTACATGAAGACTGATTTCAAAACTGTTTTGTTCACGGATGAGTGCCGTGCAGCGCTCGATGGTCCAGATGGATGGAGTGGAGGATGGCTGGTTGATGGACACCCCACGCAAACACGGCTACAGCGCCAACAAGGAGGAGGTGGAGTAATGTTTTGGGCTGGAATCATGGGGAGAGAGATTGTCGGCCCCTTTAGGATCCCTGAAGGCGCTAAATATGAACTCCATAATGTATGTGGATTTTCTCAAACAGCACTTCCTGCCATGGTTCAAGAAGAAGAACCGTGTATTTCACAGCAAGATCATTTTTCTGCATGATAATGCACCATCTCATGCTGCACATAAAACATCTGCATCTCTGGCTGATATGGGCACAAACTTATGGTGTGACCCCCATGCTCCCCTGACCTGTACCCCATTCAGGACCTTTGGAGCATCATTAAAAGGAGTGTCTATGATGGCGGGAGGCAGTTCACATCTAAGCAACAGCTCTGGGAGGGTATTCTGTCCTCATGCAAAACAATTGAAGCAGAAACCATCCAAAACCTGACAAATTCAATGGACGAGAGAGTTCAAAAGCTCCTTTCGAACAAGGGGTCCTATGTGAAAATGTAACATCACCTAGAATAAAGTTTTGAGTTGAAAACTGTTTGATTTCAGTTTCTAACAACCTGCTAATGCTTATAATTTCAAAAATGACCATTTTTTTGGTCTTTATTAAAATGAAAAGGTTGATCGAAAAGTTTGGGGGATCTAAGAGTGTGGCAACCCAGTAGTCATGATTACTTCGAATTCTGACAATATGAGGGTCATGCTGCAGGAAGTGCAGCAAGAAGGCACTTATGTGTCTTGCGCATCTCGGAGCCCCAAAATTATTTTCCGGGCTAGATGCAGCTAAAAATTATTATTAATTTTAAATCTGGTGAAGCTTTAGTATAGATGGCCTAATAGGATCAGTGCTGCACACTGCTACAAAGCCCAAATTATTTTCCAGTCAAGATACAGATAAACATGATTAGTAATTTTAAATCTGGTGGAGCTTATTATAGATGGCCTAATAGAATCAGTGCTGCACACTGCTACAAAGCCCAAATTATTTTCCAGCCAAGATACAGATAAACATGATTAGTAATTTGAAAGCTTAAAACGGTTGGTAGGGTGATTTTAACCAATCATCAAGCTTTTACTCTCCCCAGGATGACACAGGGGTAGAAAAGTCGTTTCGGATCCATGATTTGTTCATCTTTATGAACGTGAGTCTGTCTACATTATCAGAGGAGAGCCGCGTGCGCTTATCTGTCAGCACACCACCAGCAGCGCTGAACACACGTTCAGACAGAACGCTGGCTGCAGGGCATGACAAGATCTCCAAGGCTTAAGTGGCTAGCTCTGGCCATTTATCCAGATTGGAAGCCCAAAAAGAGCAAGGGTCCAGTGACACGGTCGTGGCTTCAATGTTTACTTGGAGATACTCCTGTACCATCGTCTCTAGGCGTTGACTATGTGTCAGACTTCTTGTCTCCTGTGGCCTTGCAAAGGATAGGCTAAAAAAGTGGTGAAATGATTCCGCAAAATTGATGTTACCAGCAGATACTGTGGTTCTGTTACGGTTTGAGTGCTGAACACTTGACGGTCCCACGGTTGGCAAGTTGGAACTGTGAGATTCACTACGTGCACCACTGGTATTTTGTGGAAAAGCACATGTAAGATTCTGCAACAGTCTCTGCTGATACTCCTGCATGCGTGCATCCCTTTCTATGGCAGGAATAATTTCTGCAAATTTACTTTTGTACCGGAGATCTAACAGTGTGGCAACCCAGTAGTCAGGATTATTTCTAATTCTCACAATTCGAGGGTCATGTTGCAGGTAGTGCAGCAAGAAGGCTCTCATGTGTCTTGCGCTTCCAGGAGCCCCAAGTCCCTGTTGTGTTGGTGGCGAGATAACAATCATGCTTCCTTCCTCTGTCCTCTCCCCCCAACCTCGCACAACAGAAATGTGATCAAGGTCTCCCTCATCTGATGAGTCTTCCATCAGTTCGTCCTCCACTTCTTCCTGGGCTCCTGCACCTTCCTCACTAGTTTGGCTGCTACCATGCGCCATGGTAAAACCATCTCCCCCACACTCACATGCCTGCCGCCTTGGTGCTGCCGACCGTCTGGACCTTGCAGATGTTAGCCCTTCCGCATACAACTCCTCCTCCTCTACTTCCTCCACCTCCTCTTGTGCCACCACCTGACTCCGAATTCTGTTTAACATGTGCTCCAGCATGTAAATCACCGGAATAGTCATGCTGATAATGGCATCGTCAGCACTAAATATCTTCGTCGCCATTTCAAAACTGTGCAGAAGGGTGCATAGGTCCCTGATCTGAGACCACTCCTCCAGCGTGATTTGCCCCACCTCTGAATCTCGTTGGCCCAGGCTATACGTCAGAACGTATTGCACCAGGGCTTGTCAGTGCTGCCACAGTCGCTGCAACATGTGCAGAGTTGAATTCCACCGGGTAGGCACATCGCATTTTAGCCGGTGAAGTGGCAGGCCCAACGACTTCTGTAGAGATGTAAGTCGCTGAGCTGCGGGATGCGAACGGCGGAAGTGAGCACACAGCGACCGTGCCCTCTGCAGAAGGCCATCTAGTCTGGGATAGTGGGCTAAAAATTGCTGGACAACCATGTTCAACACGTGAGCCATACAAGGCACGTGTGTGACATTGCCCCGGCGAAGGGCCGCACCCAGGTTTGCAGCATTGTCGCACACGGCCTTCCCTGGTTTCAGGTCCAGTGGAGACAACCATTCATGAAATTGGTTCTCCAGAGCTGACCACAACTCCTGAGCTGTGTGACTCACATTTCCCAGACATTTCAATGTAAAAACCGCCTGATGACGTTAAGCCCTACTGCCAGCATAGTAAGGAGGTGTGCAGGATCCCTTCTGCGCAGTTAGAAAGCTTGTGGCATGACCAGACAGGCTTTGGGTGCAGGTGGAAGACCGAGAGGAGGTTGAGGAGGCAGAAGCAGTGGAGGAACTTTGACATAAAGAGGATTGACGCACAACTCGTGGGGACGGCAAGACTTGGACAGCAGCCCCTTGTCCTGCTGTCACCATAGTTACCCAGTGCCCAGTCAGCGACATGTAACGCCCCTGTCCATGCCTACTCGTCCAAGTGTCTGTGGTGAAATGCACCCTGTCACACACAGAGTTTCTCAAAGAAGCGGTGATGTTGTGTGCGACATGCTGGTGGAGCACAGGCACACCTTTCTTTGAGAAGTAGTGCCGACTGGGCATCTGGTACTGGGGCACTGCGACGGACATAAGGTCTCGAAAATCCTCTGTGTACACCAGGCGGAAAGGCAGCATTTCTGTAGCCAAGAGCTTGCAGATGGTGAAATTCAACCTCTTAGCTTTCTCATGGCTAGGAGGAAATGGTCTTTTACTTGTCCACATCTGAGGGACCGAGGGCTGGCTATTGTGCTTAGACGGGGTTGATAAGGGTGTCCCCGGCAAACTGCCGGTCTGTGAGGAAGATGCAGGCGGACATGTTAGGTTGCCTTGATCCAAAGGTGGTGCTATCGATGTCGGACAGCGCTCAACACCAGCTGGTGTTACCACCTCCAAAGAAAATGATGACCTGCCAATCACGCTGGCTGTTGCGGGTAAAGAGGTGGCAGGTCTGCGCCCCAAAACAGGTGTGACTGCTGTCCCCCCAGTCACAGAGGATGAAGAGGCCGCGGATGCACAAGATATGGCAGACGGTGGTTGGCCCGGCCGGCTAGGCCGCATTGTAGCACATTGAGCTTCCCACTGCAACTTATGCTTCATGTCCATGTGCCGGTTCATGCATGAAGTACTCAAACTATGTATTTTTTGGCCTCTACTTAGCTTTTGCTGACAAATGTTACAGATAACACGAGTTGGGTCATCTTTATCGATCTGAAAAAATGCCCAGGCTATGCAAGGCTTAGCACCCATGCGACCTGAAGAGCCACCACGACTTGTGGTGAGAGGCAGAGTTGTGTTTGAGGATGCAGTTGTTGACGTGCTTCCAGTACTACGTCTCTGTCCAGGAAGGCGCAACCTGACCTCGTCGTCACTAGCATCTTCCTCCACCTCCTCTGCTGACGTCATCTCTTGGCTGACTGTGGGTTGACAGTAAGTGGGATCTCCAACCTCATCATCATCACCCTGTGTGTTATCACACCCGTCGTCCTCAGAGTCAACCTGTTCCTGCCCTGACAAAAAACTAAAGTTGTCGCTCCAATCAGGTATTTGAGTCTTATCATCGTCTTCCCCATTGTCTCCACCAACAGGAGTTACAGTTTGTGAATGAGGGTCTACATTATGGTCAGAACCTTCTGCGTCTGGTCCTGGATCCGACTCATAAAGATTCTGGGCATCAGTGCAGATCATTTCCTCGTCTGGATTCACAGAAGCGCTGGAGTCGACCTCTGATTCCCAGGCTATAGTATGAGTAAACAGCTCTGCAGACTCAACCATCTGTTCTACCTCATACTCAGACGGGCAGCTGGAGATTTGGGAGCTGTGAGGAAGCAAGTGCGATTGGGGTGACACCTTTGAGGACTGGAGTATTTGTGATGTTGAAGTTGATGTGGAGGAGAGCCCACTTAAAGGAGCACTTGATATCCGTTGAAGCACCTGCTGTTTTTGTGCCTCATTTGGAATTTGTAGCGATTGGCGTGGCCGTAAGAAAGGGATCTTATCACATTGTCCGCTAAAAGAAGTAGACATTTTAGTTTGGATGGAAGATGGTCTTTCTTCTGCAGATGTTACTGTTGCTTTAACACCTACCCCACGGACACAACCTTTTTTCCCCTTCCCAACACGCCTATTCCCCTTTCCACCAGCAGCAGGCCTTTTTCCACTCATTTTGGTGGTTAACTAATTCACAACTCTGGAGTTGTTTGCACAAAAAAACAATGGATGGGAACCGAGCAGAGCTGAGTGGCCAAACTGTGGTATTAGGCCAAAACTATTGGCTGGGTTAGATGCAGAAAAAAATTATATTCAATTTGCAACCTGATGGAGGTCTGTATAGATGGATTAATAGAACAAGTCCCACACAGCTAGAAGCCCAATATTTTTTCAGAGGTAGATGCAGAAAAAAATATATTCAGTTTGCAACCTGATGGAGGTCAGTATAGATGGACTAATACAACAAGTCCCACACACAGCTAGAAGCCCAATATTTTTTCAGAGGTAGATGCGAAAAAAATATATTCAGTTTGCAACCTGATGGAGGTCTGTATAGATGGATTAATAGAACAAGTCCCACACACAGCTAGAAGCCCAATATTTTTTCAGAGGTAGATGCAGAAAAAAATATATTCAGTTTGCAACCTGATGGAGGTCTGTATAGATGGATTAATAGAACAAGTCCCACACACAGCTAGAAGCCCAATATTTTTTCAGAGGTAGATGCAGAAAAAAATATATTCAGTTTGCAACCTGATGGAGGTCTGTATAGATGGATTAATAGAACAAGTCCCACACACAGCTAGAAGCCCAATATTTTTTCAGAGGTAGATGCAGAAAAAAATATATTCAGTTTGCAACCTGATGGAGGTCAGTATAGATGGGCTAATACAACAAGTCCCACACACAGCTAGAAGCCCAATATTTTTTCAGAGGTAGATGCAGAAAAAAATATATTCAGTTTGCAACCTGATGGATGTCTGTATAGATGGATTAATAGAACAAGTCCCACACACAGCTAGAAGCCCAATATTTTTTCAGAGGTAGATGCAGAAAAAAATATATTCAGTTTGCAACCTGATGGAGGTCAGTATAGATGGACTAATACAACAAGTCCCACACACAGCTAGAAGCCCAATATTTTTTCAGAGGTAGATGCAGAAAAAAATATATTCAGTTTGCAACCTGATGGAGGTCTCTATAGATGGATTAATAGAACAAGTCCCACACACAGCTAGAAGCCCAATATTTTTTCAGAGGTAGATGCAGAAAAAAATATATTCAGTTTGCAACCTGATGGAGGTCTGTATAGATGGATTAATAGAACAAGTCCCACACACAGCTAGAAGCCCAATATTTTTTCAGAGCTAGATGTAGAAAAAAATTATATTCAATTTGCAACCTGATGGAGGTCAGTATAGATGGACTAATAGAATGATGCTATGCCCAAAAGATTTTACTTCACTAGGTGCAGTAAAAAAATTGGTATTCTATACACAGGTGGTATATCTTGCAACACAGATAGGCTACTCCACTGACTAACACACTCTGCAATAGGCCAAAAAGGATTAGCTTTGCTAGATTCAACCAAATGCTGTGAAAAAAACTTGCACAGCACTGGCACAGACCTGCCTGGCAAAAATTGATAGGAACTGATGTAACCTAGTCCTGAAAAGGACTCCAATTACAATTAGTCTTTACTCCCACAATCTATCTATTTAAGAGCACAGACCTGCCTGATAAAAGTCGTAGGAAATGCTGTAACCTAGTCCTTAAAAGGACTGCAATCACAACTATTCCCTACTCCCAAGCTATCTGTAGATTTGTGCGAAAATTGGCTTGAAATTAACAAGGTATAGCGCACACAGCAACAGCGGTGCCGTCTAACACGCAGCTGCAGCAGTGAGAAAATGGTGGCGACGGGGAAAATGGCTTGGTCTTATAGGTCAAGGACATGTGACATACACTGCCAATGACACATGCCCTTGCTTGTGTGAAAAAAAGCACTTCGCTCCGTGTGTGCGCTGCTGATAGGCTGACAGATTGCACCTCCCCACTGCAAATGCGGGAAAGAGAAAAAAAAATGGAGATCTTCATTGTTCCTGCAGAGATCCATCCCCTGCCCCTCCCCCCACCCCGCTGTACACTCAAACTGCGTATTAACATTAATTTTCATCATTACTGAGAAAAAATCCAGTTATGATTTTGGTGCACGAACAGTTATCGAACATAACCTCGAACAGCCGAATTTTTCTCAAATTGTTCGTGTTCGCCGAACGGCTCGAACACCGCCCAAAACAGCTCGAATTTGAGATTGGCGAACAGTTCGAGTAGAACAACGCTCATCTCTACTCAACACTAATCTCTGCATAAAAAATGAAGATCTCCAATTTTTTTTCTCTTTCTCGCATTTACAGTGGGGAGGTGCAATCTGTCTGCCTATCAGCAGCGCACACATGGAGCGGAGTGCTTTTTTTCACACAAGCAAGGGCATGTGTCATTGGCTGTGTATGTCACATGTCCTTGCCCTATAAGTCCCAGCCATTTTCCCCTTCGCCACCATTTTCTCACTGCTGCAGCTGCATGTTAGACAGCACCGCTGTTGCTGTGTGCGCTATACTTTCAGTGTTAATTTCAAGCCAATTTTCTCTGAAATATAATAATAATAATCTTTATTTTTTATATAGCGCTAACATATTCTGCAGCGCTTTACATACATTATTGTCGCTGTCCCCATCGGGGATCACAATCTAGATTCCCTATCAGTATGTCTTTGGAGTGTGGGAGGAAACCGGAGAACCCGGAGGAAACCCACGCAAACACAGGGAGAACATACAAACTCCTTGCAGATGTTGTCCTTGGTGGGATTTGAACCCAGGACCCCAGCGCTGCAAGGTTGCAGTGCTAACCACTGCGCCACCGTGCTGCCCCTTTATATATATATCCACCAATATACAGATAGCTTGGGAGTAGGGAATAGTTGTGATTGCAGTCCTTTTGAGGACTAGGTTCCAGCATTTCCTTCGACTTTTAGCAGGCAAGTCTGTGCTCTTAAATAGATAGGTTGGGAGTAGGGTCTACTTGTAATTGCAGTCCTTTTGAGGACTAGGTTACAGCATTTCCTAAGACTTTTTGCCAGGCAGGTCTGTGCCAGTGCTGTGCAAGCGTTTTTCACAGCATTTGGCTAAATCTAGCTAAGCAAATCCTTTTTGGCCTCTTGCAGTGTGTGTTAGTCAGTGGAGTAGCATATCTGTGTTGCATGCTACACCACCTGTATATAGAATACAATTTTTTTTACTGCACATAGCCAAGTAAAACCTTTTGGGCATAGCATCATTCTATTAGGCCATCTATACTAAGCTCCACCAGCTTGCAAATTACTAATAATTTTTATCTGCATCTAGCTTGGAAAATAATTGTGGGCTTGTAGCAGTGTGTGGGACTTATTCTATTAGTTCATCTATACTAAGCTCCACCAGCTTGCAAATTGCAAATAATTTTTGGCTGCATCTAGCTCGGAAAATAATTTTGGGCTTAGTAGCAGTGTGTGGTACTCATTATATTATTCCATCTATACTAAGCTCCACCAGCTTGCAAATTACAAATAATTTTTAGCTGCATCTTGTCTGGAAAATAATTTTGGGCATAGTAGCAGTGTGTGGTACTCATTCTATTAGGCCATCTATACTAAGCTCCACCAGCTTGCAAATTACAAATAATTTTTATCTGCATCTAGCTCGGAAAATAATTTTGGGCTTGTAGCAGTGTGTGAGACTCATTCTATTAGTCCATATATACTAAGCTCCACCAGCTTGCAAATTACAAATAATTTTTATCTGCATCTAGCTCGGAAAATAATTTTGGGCTTGTAGCTGTGTGTGGGACTCATTCTATTAGTCCATCTATACTAAGCTCCACCACCTGTGTATGTAATAAAATTGTTTTACGGCATCTAACCCAGCCAATCCTTTTGGGCTAATACCACAGTTTGGCCACTCAGCTCTGCTCGGTTCCCATCCATCATTTTTGTGCAAACAACTCCAGAGTTGTCAATTAGTTAACAACCAAAATGAGTGGAAAAAGGCCTGCTGCTGGTGGAAAGGGGAATAGGTGTGTTGGGAAGGGAAAAAAAGGTTGTGTCCGTGGGGTAGGTGTTAAAGCAACAGTAACATCTGCAGAAGAAAGACCATCTTCCAGCCAAACTAAGATGTCTACTTCTTTTAGCGAACAATGTGATAAGATCCCTTTATTACGGCCATGCCAATCGCTACAAGTTCCAGATGAGGCACAAAAACAGCAGGTGCTTCAACGGATATCAAGTGCTCCTTTAAGTGGGCTCTCCTCCACCTCAACTTCAACATCACAAATACTCCAGTCCTCAGAGGTGTCACCCCAATCACACTTGCTTCCTCAGAACTCCCAAGTCTCCAGCTGCCCGTCTGAGTATGGGGTAGAACAGATGGTTGAGTCTGCAGAGCTGTTTACTCATACTATAGCCTGGGAATCAGAGGTTGGCTCCAGAGCTTCTGTGAATCCAGACGAGGAAATGATCTGTACTGATGCCCAAAATCTTTATGAGTCGGATCCAGGACCAGACACAGAAGGTTCTGACCATAGTGTAGACCCTTGTTCCCAAACTGCAACTCCTGTTGGTGGAGACAATGAGGAAGACGATGAGACTCAAATACCTGATTGGAGCGACAACTTTAGTTTTTTGTCAGGGCAGGAAGAGGTTGGCTCTGAGGACGACGGGTGTGAGAACACACAGGGTGATGATGACGAGGTTGCAGATCCCACTTACTGGCAACCCACAGTCAGCCAGTCGATGAGGTCAGCAGAGGAGGTGGAGGAGGATGCTAGTGACGACGAGGTCAGGTTGCACCTTGCTGGACAGAGATGCAGTACTGGAAGCACGTCAACAACTGCATCCTCAAAAACAACTCTGCCTCTGACCACAAGTCGTGGTGGCTCTTCAGGTCGCATGGGTGCTAAGCCTTGCATAGCCTGGGCATTTTTTCAGATCAATAAGGATGACCCAACTCTTGTTATCTGTAACATTTGTCACCAAAAGCTAAGTAGAGGCCAAAAAATACATAGTTTGAGTAGTTCATGCATGAACCATCACATGGATATGAAGCATAAGTTGCAGTGGGAAGCTCACTGTGCTACAATGCGGCCTAGCGGGCCGGGCCAACCACCATCTGCCCCATCTTGTGCATCCGCGGACTCTTCATCCTCTGTGACTGGGGGGACAGCAGTCACACCTGTTTTGGCACGCAGACCTGCCACCTCTTTACCCGCAAAAGCCAGCGTGATTGGCAGGTCATCATTTTCTTTGGAGGTGGAAACACCAGCTGGTGTTGAGCGCTGTCCGACATCAAGAGCACCACCTTTGGATCAAGGCAACCTAGCATGTCCGCCTGCATCTTCCTCACAGACCGGCAGTTTGCCGTGGACACCCTTCTCAACCCTGTCTAAGCACAACAGCCAGCCCTCGGTCCCTCAGATGTGGACAAGAAAAAGACCATTTCCTCCTAGCCATGAGAAAGCTAAGAGGTTGAATTTCACCATCTGCAAGCTCTTGGCTACAGAAATGCTGCCTTTCCGCCTGGTGGACACAGAGGATTTTCGAGACCTTATGTCCGTCGCAGTGCCCCAATACCAGATGCCCAGTCGGCACTACTTCTCAAAGAAAGGTGTGCCTGCGCTCCACCAGCATGTTGCACACAACATCACCGCTTCTTTGAGAAACTCTGTTTGTGACAGGGTGCATTTCACCACAGACACTTGGATGAGTAGGCATGGACAGGGGCGTTACATGTCGCTGACTGGGCACTGGGTAACTTTGGTGACAGCAGGACAAAGGCTGCTGTCCAAGTCTTGCCGTCCCCATGAGTTGTGCGTCAATCCTCTTTATCTCGAAGTTCCTCCACTGCTTCTGCCTCCTCAACCTCCTCTCGGTCCTCCACCTGCACCCAAAGTCTGTCTGGTCATGCCACACGCTTTCTAACTGCGCAGAAGGGATCCTGCACACCTCCTTACTATGCTGGCAGCAGGGCTCAACATCATCAGGCGGTTTTTACTTTGAAATGTCTGGGAAATGTGAGTCACACAGCTGAGGAGTTGTGGTCAGCTCTGGAGAACCAGTTTCATGAATGGTTGTCTCCACTGGACCTGAAACCAGGGAAGGCCGTGTGCGACAATGCTGCAAACCTGGGTACGGCCCTTCGCCGGGGCAATGTAACACATGTGCCTTGTATGGCTCACGTGTTGAACCTGGTTGTCCAGCAATTTTTAGCCCACCATCCCGGACTAGATGGCCTTCTGCAGAGGGCACGGTCGCTGTGTGCTCACTTTTGCCGTTCGCATCCCGCAACTCAGCGACTTACATCTCTACAGAAGTCGTTGGGCCTGCCACTTCACCGGCTAAAATGCGATGTGCCTACCCAGTAGAATTCAACTCTGCACATGTTGCAGCGACTGTGGCAGCACCGACAAGCCCTGGTGCAATATGTTCTGACGTATAGCCTGGGTCAATACGATCCAGAGGTGGGGCAAATCACGCTGGAGGAGTGGTCTCAGATCAGGGACCTATGCACCCTTCTGCACAGTTTTGAAATGGCAACCAAGATGTTTAGTGCTGACGATGCCATTATCAGCATGACTATTCCGGTGATTTACATGCTGGAGCACATGTTAAACAGAATTCGGAGTCAGGTGGTACGACAAGAGGAGGTGGAGAAAGTAGAGGAGGAGGAGTTGTATGCGGAAGGGCTAACATGTGCAAGGTCCAGACGGTCGGCAGCACCAAGGCGGCAGGCATGTGAGGGTGGGGGAGATGGATTTACCAGGGCGCATGGTAGCAGCCAAACTAGTGAGGAAGGTGCAGGAGCCCAGGAAGAAGTGGAGGACGAACTGATGGAAGACTCATCAGATGAGGGAGACCTTGATCACATTTATGTTGTGCGAGGTTGGGGGGAGAGGGCAGAGGAAGGAAGCATGATTGTTACCTCACCACCAACACAACAGGGACTTGGTGCTCCTGGATGCGCAAGACACATGAGTGCCTTCTTGCTGCACTACCTGCAACATGACCCTCGAATTGTCAGAAATCGAAATAATCCTGACTACTGGATTGCCACCCTCTTAGATCCCCAGTACAAAAGTAAATTTGCCGAAATAATTCCTGGCATAGAAAGGGATTCACTCATGCAGGAGTATCAGCAGAGACTGTTGCAGAATCTTACATGTGCTTTTCCACAAAACACCAGTGGTGCACGTAGTGAATCTCACAGTTCTAACTTGCCAACCGTGGGACTGTCGAGTGTTCAGCACTCAAACCGTAAAAGAAACACAGTATCTGCTGGTAACAGCAATTTTGCGGAATCATTTCGCAGCTTTTTTAGCCCATCCTTTGCAAGACCACAGGAGACAAGAAGTCTGACACATAGTCAATGCCTAGAGACGATGGTACAGGAGTATCTTCAAGTAAACATCGAAGCCATGACTGTGTCACTGGACCCTTGCTCTTTTTGGGCTTCCAATCTGGATAAATGGCCGGAGCTCGCCACTTACGCCTTGGTGATCTTGTCATGCCCCGCAGTCAGCGTTCTCTCTAAACGTGTGTTCAGCACTGCTGGTGGTGTGCTGACAGATAAGCGCACGCGGCTGTCCACTGAGAATGTAGACAGACTCACGTTCATAAAGATGAACAAATCAAGGATCCGCAAGGACTTTTCTACCCGTGTGTCATCCTGGGGAGAGTAAAAGCTTGAGGATTTCGTAAAATCACCTCACCAACCGTTTTAAGCTTTCAAATTACTAATAATTTTTAGCTGCATCTTGTCTGGAAAATAATTTTGGGCCTGTAGCAGTGTGCGGTACTCATTCTATTATGCCATCTATACTAAGCTCCACCAGCTTGCAAATTACTAATAATTTTAAGCTGCATCTTGTCTGGAAAATAATTTTTGGCCTGTAGCAGTGTGCGGTACTCATTCTATTATGCCATCTATACTAAGCTCCACCAGCTTGCAAATTACTAATAATTTTTAGCTGCATCTTGTCTGAAAAATAATTTTTGGCCTGTAGCAGTGTGCAGTACTCATTCTATTATGCCATCTATACTAAGCTCCACCAGCTTGCAAATTACTAATTATTTTTAGCTGCATCTTGTCTGGAAAATAATTTTTGGCCTGTAGCAGTGTGCAGTACTCATTCTATTATGCCATCTATACTAAGCTCCACCAGCGTGCAAATTACTAATTATTTTTAGCTGCATCTTGTCTGGAAAATAATTTTGGGCCTGTAGCAGTGTGTGGTACTCATTCTAACCAACCGTTTTAAGCAACTCTGGGGCAATTGATGCCACTTAAGTCGTGTCTGTGCCACAAATTTTTGGAAAAAATGGAGACTCTTTTTAGAGTCCCCTTGCTTTGTTTTACGTGACGTTGCCATCGTCAATTAGAGGTGGGTTGGGTCTCCACAACCCTTTTAACCGTAAGAAAATACATACACTATGGCTTGGAGTAACACAGATGGTTGAGTCTGAAGAGCTGTTTACTCAGATGTCTGCTCCAAAGCATCAGTGTCTGCTAGTCAGTGTAGTAACCCAGCTGCGAAGCAAGCTGCACCGCCTGTGTATGTAATAATGATTTTTAAATGCATCTAGCCTAGGCAGACTGTGGGGACCCCTAACCAAACCCAGACGCTCAGCACCCTAACACCCCCCTTTCATTGACAGTACAATCATGTAACTCTTACAACTGGATGGGTGAGGATCGGTCACAGCTTTATTAACTGTTTATACTCATTCCATTAGAAATGCATTTTATTTCTAAAATAATTCAGCTTGTTGCAGCATGCCCTGTGTCTCCAGTCTCCACAACGGCAAGTTGGCCAACAAGTGTAACTCTCCAACATGTCCTTTCTATTTCCAGGCCACGGAGGATCCTGCTTACTCGTATGCAGGACTCCGACCCCCATCCATCACTCTTAATGCTTGTTCCACTCCGTCCTGGAGTCCTGACAGTAATATGTCCAGTCCAATATCCATTAAGTGAACACCGTCGGGCCGTATGAGGCCTGCTTTATCTCCTTCCAGTTGTCGGTGTCGTATCACTACACAGCCTCTGTCTCTTATAAATTTTGCCATCCGAATATTTATTACCTGCCTTGTCTGTTCGATGGCCGTGATGTCTCACGCACCTTGCCATACCGTTCTCGGCACAATCTCTGACCATACCATAGTTAGTTTTGTGAAAAATTCTCTGAAGCGCTCAGTGTCTAGTTTCATTATTGCCATTAGTTATGCGCTCTTGTGATAAGCTATGTCGTTTCCCCCTGCCTGTATAACTATGATGACCGGACCTCTTGCCTCTCTCCCTACCTTGATTTCCTCCATTAGTACCTGTGGTAATTGCAGGCCTCTAATACCTCTCCAGTTCAAATATGTGTTATGAAACTCCAATTTCCTCCCACCTGGGCAGACTTTCACCCTTCTTTCTGCACAATATATATGCAAGTTCTTAATCATTGCATAGCAAAAAAACAGCAAGGAAGAGGTATTTATATGTCATGTCCTGCTATGCACCTGTTCAAGGCTGAGTTTATCAGAAATTTAAACACACATACCATGTTAAAATCGTATAGCATAGAAACAATGCATATAAATGTAAATAATCAAAAAGAAAAAGAAAAGAAGAAAAAAAGAACATATATATAATAATAATCTATAAATGATCACTCACAGTGATACATCAAATCATGTCTGATGTTTAAACCCGCTGGTACACGTGTATTGAAAGTATAAATCCACCAACTTTCTCTATTAAGGATCTTTCTCCTATAATCATCCACCAAATCTCCACCAATCACACGGCCCACGGAGGGGCCACCACAGTCAGGGAATCCTTCCTTATTTAGCATAGAGTCTACCAATACTTTGGGCGTATTAGCCCAGCTGCGAAGCAAGCTGCACCGCCTGTATATCTAATGAGAATTTTTAACCGCATCTAGCCTAGGCAGACTGTGGGGACCCCCAACCAAACCCAGATGCTCTGCATCTAACCCAGCCAATCATTTGATAGTATTGCTAGTAGCAGAGTCGCATGGGCTCTAAACCTTGCATAGCCTGTGCATTTTTTCAGGTCGCTAAGGATGACCCATCTCGTGTTATCTGTAACATTTGTCACCAAAAGCTAAGTAGAGGCCAAAAAATACATGGTTTAAGTACTTCATGCATGAACCGTCACATGGATATGAAGCATAAGTTGCAGTGCAAAGCTCACTGTGCTACAATGCAGCCTAGCGGGCCGGGACAACCATCATCTGCCCCACCTGTGTCATCCTGGGCAGACTAAAAGCTACTGCGTAGTCTTTTCCAAAAATTTGAGGGAATTACCACAGGAATGGTTTGGAAGAGGTATAAGAGTTTAGGTAGGACGTTCATTTTTAGTATACTTATTCTGCCGAACCAGGAAAAATCCTTCACCGTCCAAGAAGTAAGATCTTTATGGAGTTGTTCAATAAAGGGCCCAAAATTAAGATAAAATAGACAGAAGAGGTCTCTATGAATAGGAATTCCGAAGTATTTGATACCCTGTGAGGGCCAGGCAAAGGGAAAGTTGGACTGGATGGAATCCTGTATGGATTTGGGGAGGGAGACATCGAGGGCCTCAGACTTCGCTGCATAGATTTTAAAATTTGACCATGTAACAAAGTGATCTATTTCAGCCATAACAGCAAGGATGGATATATGTGATTGAGTGATATATACTAGGACATCGTCAGCAAATGCAGAGCACTTGTACTCGGTGCCTCCCACCTCAATCCACCTAATATTGGGGTTATCGCGAATTGATGAGAGCAGGTGCTCCATCACTAGGATGTATAAGAGAGGGGACAGAGGACATCCCTGCATTGTCCCATTGGTGATTATGAAAGGTGATGAAAATGTTCCATTTATCTTCAGCCTAGCTGACGGATTGCGATACAGGGCCATGATTTTGGCTATAAAAGGGTCCCCTAGACCCCTACCCCAAGCTTTTTAAGAGAATAATATATGGCGTGCCAGGAGACTCTATGGAATGCTTTCTCAGCATCCAACGAGAGTATCTAATTACAAATTTTTAACTGCATCTAGCCCAGGCAATACTTTGGGCCTAGTAGCAGTGTCTGCTAGTCAGCGGAGTAGCCACCGCCTGTAGATCTAATTACAAATTTTTAACTGCATCTAGCCCAGGAAATACTTTGGACCTAGTAGCAGTGTCTGCTAGTCAGCGGATTATCCCACCTGTTAAGCAAGCTACACCACCTGTAGTTTGGACACTTAATTTTTTCAAAGGAAATGCTTTGGGCCCACGGGACACTCAGTGAAGAGCATCGGGGAGGCCCCCCAAGGCACAGGGGCTGGGACTGGCGGTAGGACGCCTTGCGGTGGACCGCCAAGCTCCATCCTTATAAAAGCTTTTTAACTGCAGCAGCTTTAATGGACGCTACTGGAGCTGGAATTCCCACAGCTGCTGGCATCAGACTTGCACTCCAATAGATCCTTGTAAAAGGACTTAAAGTGTACTCATTCAAATTACAGAGACAATTTAAATTAAAAAGCTTAGACCTGCCTCCACCGCAGGGGGGTTCGCTTGACCCACCAGCGGACAGGCACCAGTATTGGGAGAGGGGGGCTGGCCGTCAGGGTCCACCGCAGCTCTGGCACAAACCCGGCAACACGGAGGTCGCACGGGCAGGAACGGACTGGCCGTGTCAGCTTCGCACTTTTTGGTTTTATAAGGGCATGACATGCCTTTATCTGTGTCTCCCCCTCCTTTTACTCCTCCACCTCTTTTATTTTCGCATGACTATTTGTAATTGTCACTTTTCCATGTGTTAGTTGTGTCTTCTGACCAGTTTGTCAGGTTTTGGACACCTTTGAAGGTGTTTTCTGTGTTTCTATGTGTATTTGTTTGCCTGCCATTGGTTTTAATGGTGTTCAACGAACAGTTCGACGAACAGTTCGGCGAACATACGGGTGTTCGACGAACTGAACCGAAATCGAACACTACGGCGGTGACTCAACGCTAATCCTGAGTATGACCTGTGTGATAAAATGGGGGACATACAGGATAGACTGCATTCAGTTCGGTGGTTTTGTTCATGGTATTTTAAATATTTATAATAAAGTATAATTTTTTTTAATTATTGCTATTCCACCTCAGTCAGTGAGTTTTGTGTATTTTTGGTGGTTATAATATATTTTGAGTTGTTGGTCCTCAGTCAGTGAATCCTTGATAGGAGGCAAGCAGATTCCCACAGAAAGTACCAGCAGTAATATTCAGGGACCCTTGCTTGTGGAAGGCGGAGACGATACCGGGAGAAATAGAGGCGGCTGGGGACCGAGTATGGACGCCCGGCCTCCGCCGCCATGAGGTTGTGGACATCTTCCACCTCCATGAGCCTAAAAGGCCATATTTCAAGTGCAAGTAGCTGTCCAGAAATCTGACAGTTTACTTTTTAGACCTGTGGGTGGGTGGGTGATTGGCTGTATACTTGCACTTACAATCCAAGTAACAAAAAACTAAGCATATGGTGGCCTCTATCATCATCATGGCCTCACCTTAGCACTTTGAACTCTCCTGAAGGAGAATCCAGGGCCCAGCCCATTGGAGGAGTCTCTGGTTCTCTGGTGGGCCTGTCCAACCATGACGAGAAGCAACCCTGGCTAAGAAAAGTGTGTGGGAAGGTTCCCGGACACTTTATGGCTTCTTTTTTACTGTAGACTTGGCTCTAATGAGATGTACCATCCCAAGTCACATTCACCTGTCCACATGTTTGTGGTTAGGCGGTCCTTCCCACTTAACTCCACTGGGGAGGGCACGGGTATGGTTGTGGGACCCATGCTTGTGGAAGGCGGAGATGACACTGGGAGAAATAGTGGTGGCTGGGACCAAGTATGGACTCCCACCCGCAGCCATGAGGTTGAGGACAGCTTCCGCCTCCACGAGCTTAAAAGGCCACATTTCAAGTGCAAGCTGCTGCCCTGAAATCTGGCAGTTTACTATTGCGACCTGTGGGTCGGTGGGTGGCTGGCTGCATACTTTCACTTGCATTCCAAGGAATGGAGTAGTGTCAACTGAACACTGCGCTGGGACAATGACGTGGACGTTGATTGTTGCAAATCTGCAATGACAGGTGCATGGCGGGAGGCATCTTTACATGCGCCAAGGATCATTTATGATGGGCACACTTTTAGGCAGAGACCTGGGAGTCAAGGTTTGCTTCCAGGGCTCTTTCCCATGCTATTTCCATGTCTATTCAGCACTGTATGCATGTGTTTAATGATGTGTCACACACCACATGGCCAGATAAGGTTGTAAAATGTTAAAATGACATTTCCCAGTGAATGCATTTGTCTTGGTTGAAAGCAATGGAAAAGAGCAAAAACTGATCAAAAACGGTATGTGTGAACATAGCTCAAGGAGTGGAGGAGTATTTTTGTTTATTTATTATGCCTTATATACAAGTCATTACCCTGGAAAGGATGTTCCTTAACATATTTCCCAGGAAAATGATGTTCCTTAACATATTTCCCAGGAAAATCCATTTTGGTTTCGTTTTTGCATGTTTTATTGTGAGTCTGTAAAAGTGGCATAATATTTCTGACAACATTGTTGACAGCAGTGTCGTGGGCATCAGAAATGCTTCCAGGGTCTTCCCTATGCTGATCCCATGTCATTTGAGCACTGTTCCCTTCGATTTGGGCAATTTTTATGCCCTCTGCAGACCGCCGGGGGGAGCCGCCGGAAAAATGCTTGAGTTTCCCATAGACATACATTGGGCTCATTACTCGGTCTGAACACCCGAGCATTCCAATTTGCTCAACTAGAACAACAAGTACCCGAGCATTTTAGTGCTCGCTCATCACTGGTAATAATACATTTGTGAGGCGTAGTCCCAGTAAGTTAATATGTTAGTGTAGGGAGTACAATTGGGGGAAAAAGGTTGAACTGGATGGACCTAGGTCTTTATTCAACCTATATTGCTATGCTACTATGTTGCATGAAAGTTTTATGAATCTTTATTTCTACACCTATAATACATTGAATTGTTACTGACTCATATATCTTTTCCTGTCCCATCTTATTTAAATCAAGAATACATATGATTACTGTCTATATGTAATTTGTCAGATTTGCATACTTGGTCTTATCTTTCATTTATGCATGCATCTTAAATAGTCTGATGAAAATAGTAATCACCTGTGTTACAATAATGGGTATGATGAGCCCCATAGCAACCCTCAATTCAAAGGATCAGCTCCCTTGAAGTTTAGTGTTTGCACCTTGAAGTTCATTAATATATCATCTCTTAATGGTTGTCACAATTAATAAATGAAATAGATGTTATCATAATACAAATTATATGCAAACACCTGATGAACACCTGGTGATTTGTATAGACCAACCATAAGTATAATATGCAAGTTGTTTTTTTCAACAATTGAACAATTTCTGTTTTTTTTTTTATAAACAAAAAAATTATTTTAAATAATATCCTCCACTAAAGCAAAAGGTTAAAAATACAGTATGCATAATAAATGAAAACCATTTTGGTGCTCTTTCTGTAAATCTGTCATGCAGAGTATACAGAGTTCATTCTCATATCCTCCAAATTCCCCATTTAGCATTTGTGAAATTTATGTAATAACCCATGTGGAAACTGAGATGTAATAGGTATAACAAACAGGGAGATAGCCACAGCATCTGCTATAACATTAAAAAATAAATTGCAGTTTATTGGTAGGGGAGGAAAGGGGGTCCAAAATAATTATAAGCTTTTAATCTCACAAACTCAACAGTTGCTGAAAATGGTCATACTGAAATGGATTTCCATGCCAAGTTTTGCTATGGTGTATACAAAAAGAAAAAAGAACACTCTTCGTAGGCCAACAATGCGAATATTACTAAACTAGTGCACTGTGATCAGAGATCTTCACCTTTTTGTGTTATGCTGGGAGCATAACAGCCATCAGGTCTTATCAGTAGTCCATATTGTGATTAGAAGTCAGTGTCACCCTTCTCTCTCCTAACCATTCTCTCTCCTAACTTGACATCAGAAGTCCAATGATTCAAGTATATTGTTCACAAAATGAGGGATATCCCAAAGCAAGCCAACTCAAAAAATGCCTTCCTCAAGGTGCCTACCTAAAATGAAAGGAACTGATTGTGCATCCACTGATACTTAATAAACCAAAAAACAAAAGGGTAGGCACATCCAAATAAAATCTTCAAGCTTTATTTCATATAAATCGGATAAAAATTTCCTTATAGAGATGGTAAAGATAATAAGAACAGCTCAAACGCATTTCTGGTGCCCACTGTACCCTTAGTCATAGAGCATAGATACTGAGATGTGGAAACAAGTATTTAAAAGAAAACCAAATCCATCATGTACAAACTAATTAATTAATTCCGAGAACCTATTGGTATCAGGCAATTCCACCCACAGCAAAAGCTAACAAAAAAACACATAAAGAGGACCGTTAATTCAGAAAAATATCTATGAGCAAAAGGAAAAACAAAAGCTAGAACAAAAAGCAATCGGTACTGAAGCATTCTTATTAAATTAACATAATTTCACTTCTATAGTTAATTGCCTTTAGTTGTTTTATGTCAAGCGTAATAATCCAGAAAGCTTCCCTCATATATTGTAGCCAGCTACCACCACGATTTGGATTTGTAAGTTTTTCCAATCCAAAAAAACTAAAACTATCCAGATTACCTTTATGTTGTTCCAAAAAATGTCTAACTGTTCCTGAATACATGACATTATTATTATTATTGATATATACAGTATATATATATATATATATATATATATACTGTATATAATGTTCAGCAATCCTCTTTTTTAATTTGCAACTGGTGCACCTTTTATTCCTTTTGTTACAAATATACAAATATTACAGTCTATGCTATAGATGATGTAGCATCGGCATTTCTGCCTCCTGCCGGGCAGAGATGCCGTTCCCCTCACCGCCGCGGTCCCGGTCCAGCATCTTTCTGCTCTCCTCCTGCTGCTGCTGTGGCGAGCACTGGGCGCAGCTTCCCAGTGTGCTTAGGGTGCGAGCACGCTCCGTCCATCTTAAAGGGGCCGCGCGCGCCGTCCTAAAGAGTCCCAGGCCAATGGCCGGAGGACTTCCCCTTTATAAGGCACCTCCTTCAAAATGGAGGTGCCTGTGCAAGGTTGTTGTTCCATGTGCTAACACTTGCTTCAGCCCTCAGGTCCCGCTGCCTGTCTGTCCTGCCCGCCAGTCTGTCTAACTGTCCAGCCCGCCAGTCTGTCTAATAGTTCTGCCCGCCAGTCTGCCAGTTACCTGCTGTGTCCGCCAGCCTGTCTACCTGGAGCACCTGCCAGTTACCTGCCGTGCCCGGCAGCCTGCCAACCCGGAGCACCTGCCAAGTAACTTGTCGTGCCCACCAGCCTGTCTACCTGGAGCACCTGCCAGTTACCTGCTGTGCCCACCAGCCTGCCAACCCGAAGCACCTGCCAAGTAACCTGTCATGCCCGCCATCCTGCCTACCCGGAGCACCTGCTGAGTAACCTGTCGTTCTCGCCTGCTTGCCTACCCGGAGCGCCTGTCTGGCTATCAGCCGTACCTGCCTGCTTATCTACATGTACCACCCGCCAGCCTGCCTGCCATGCTAATCCGCTGTACCAGTCAGCTCCTGTCATCTGACCCATGGGAGTCACCTGCTCTCACACAAGGTCGGTCCCAGAGTGGCACCTGGTTCACCTGTCTGGTCCCTCCCTGGTTCACGGAGTTGACTAAGCCGCCGTGTGACCTGGGTCAGGCCGAGTAGGCACTTAGTCACGCCCCTCTGGTCCTTCCTTGCATCGAAGCACAGAGGTTCCACCACCCGGACCCGTAACAGATGACATGACTTGTCTCACAATTAATAAAATAAGTGATGTTAAAACAATCATCTATTTTTACAGTTTTTTGTGCAAAACTGTAGACATTACATTACTTCCCAAAGCATTTATGAAATTCTTTAGTAGACAACCATGTTGCGTTACTTGTGCGTTTTTATATAAACTTGGGGAAAGTAAATTCCCTATCGATTTGCCTGTCTTAGTGACACACCTATATCCATTACTTAGGATCTCATGAAGAGTCTCATCTTGGTGTAATACAGGAATATATTTCAGAATTATATTTTTGATCTTATTAAATTGGAGAACGTATGGGGTAATAAAAGTGATAGTTTGATCACTATTGTTGAAATGCCCTCTATTACATTTTTTCTTTTGAAGACGTTCCATGAACACTTTAATCGATTTCATCCCACCATCAACCCATCAACCTAACACTCAACTACTCCTGTATTGAAATTAACTTTTTGGACACCATCATCAAGCTACAAAACAATGAAACAGAGACATCCTTGTACCGGAAACCAATCGACCATCCTACATATCTTAAATGGGACAGTTTCCATCCAAAACATATAAAAAAAACTCTATTGTTTAAAGCCAAGCCATCGGATACAATCGGATAGAGACAAACACCTTGATGGCCTCAGAAAGACCTTTTTGAAACAGGGCTACCATCCAAGAACAATTGAGAACCAGATTACAAGAGCAACCAGAATATCAAGGAATCATCTCCTACATTACAAAACCAAACAAGAAAACAACCGGGTGCTTCTAGTAGTCACTAGAGATGAGCGTTGTTCTACTCGAACTGTTCGCCAATCTCAAATTCGAGCTGTTTTGGGCGGTGTTCGAGCCGTTCGGCGAACACGAACGATTTGAGAAAAATTCGGCTGTTCGAGGTTATGTTCGATAACTGTTCGTGCACCAAAATCATAACTGGATTTTTTCTCAGTAATGATGAAAATTAATGTTAATACGCAGTTTGAGTGTACAGCGGGGTGGGGGGAGGGGCAGGGGATGGATCTCTGCAGGAATAATGAAGATCTCCATTTTTTTTTCTCTTTCCCGCATTTACAGTGGGGAGGTGCAATCTGTCAGCCTATCAGCAGCGCACACACGGAGCGAAGTGCTTTTTTTCACACAAGCAAGGGCATGTGTCATTGGCAGTGTATGTCACATGTCCTTGCCCTATAAGACCAAGCCATTTTCCCCGTCGCCACCATTTTCTCACTGCTGCAGCTGCGTGTTAGACGGCACCGCTGTTGCTGTGTGCGCTATACCTTGTTAATTTCAAGCCAATTTTCGCACAAATCTACAGATAGCTTGGGAGTAGGGAATAGTTGTGATTGCAGTCCTTTTAAGGACTAGGTTACAGCATTTCCTACGACTTTTATCAGGCAGGTCTGTGATCTTAAATAGATAGGTTGTGGGAGTAAAGACTAATTGTAATTGGAGTCCTTTTCAGGACTAGGTTACATCAGTTCCTATCAGTTTTTGCCAGGCAGGTCTGTGCCAGTGCTGTGCAAGTTTTTTTCACAGCATTTGGCTGAATCTAGCAAAGCTAATCCTTTTTGGCCTATTGCAGAGTGTGTTAGTCAGTGGAGTAGCCTATCTGTGTTGCAAGATATACCACCTGTGTATAGAACACCAATTTTTTTACTGCACCTAGTGAAGTAAAATGTTTTGGGCATAGCATCATTCTATTAGTCCATCTATACTGACCTCCATCAGGTTGCAAATTGAATATAATTTTTTTCTGCATCTAGCTCTGAAAAAATATTTGGCCTTCTAGCAGTGTGTGGGACTTTCTCTATTAGTCCATCTATACTGACATCCATCAGGTTGCAAACTGAATATATTTTTTTCTGCATCTACCTCTGAAAAAATATTGGGCTTGTAGCTGTGTGTGGGACTTGTTCTATTAATCCATCTATACAGACCTCCATCAGGTTGCAAACTGAATATAATTTTTTTCTGCATCTACCTCTGAAAAAATATTTGGGCTTCTAGCTGTGTGTGGGACTTTCTCTATTAGTCCATCTATACAGACCTCCATCAGGTTGCAAACTGAATATAATTTTTTTCTGCATCTAGCTCTGAAAAAATATTTGGCCTTCTAGCAGTGTGTGGGACTTTCTCTATTAGTCCATCTATACTGACCTCCATCAGGTTGCAAATTAAAAATAATTTTTATCTGCATCTAGCTCTGAAAAAATATTTGGGCTTCTAGCTGTGTGTGGGACTTGTTCTATTAGTCCATCTATACTGACCTCCATCAGGTTGCAAACTGAATATAATTTTTTTCTGCATCTAGCTCTGAAAAAATATTTGGCCTTCTAGCAGTGTGTGGGACTTTCTCTATTAGTCCATCTATACTGACCTCCATCAGGTTGCAAATTAAAAATAATTTTTATCTGCATCTACCTCTGAAAAAATATTTGGGCTTCTAGCTGTGTGTGGGACTTGTTCTATTACTCCATCTATACTGACCTCCATCAGGTTGCAAATTGAATATAATTTTTTTCTGCATCTAGCTCTGAAAAAATATTGGGCTTCTAGCTGTGTGTGGGACTTGTTGTATTAGTCCATCTATACTGACCTCCATCAGGTTGCAAACTGAATATATTTTTTTCTGCATCTACCTCTGAAAAAATATTGGGCTTCTAGCTGTGTGTGGGACTTGTTCTATTAATCCATCTATACAGACCTCCATCAGGTTGCAAACTGAATATAATTTTTTTCTGCATCTAGCTCTGAAAAAATATTTGGCCTTCTAGCAGTGTGTGGGACTTTCTCTATTAGTCCATCTATACTGACCTCCATCAGGTTGCAAACTGAATATAATTTTTTTCTGCATCTAGCTCTGAAAAAATATTTGGCCTTCTAGCAGTGTGTGGGACTTTCTCTATTAGTCCATCTATACTGACCTCCATCAGGTTGCAAACTGAATATAATTTTTTTCTGCATCTAGCTCTGAAAAAATATTTGGCCTTCTAGCAGTGTGTGGGACTTGTTCTATTAGTCCACCTATACTGACCTCCATCAGGTTGCAAATTCAAAATAATTTTTTGTCTGCATCTAGCTCTGAAAAAATATTTGGCCTTCTTGCAGTGTGTGGGACTTTCTCTATTAGTCCATCTATACTGACCTCCATCAGGTTGCAAACTGAATATTTTTTTTCTGCATCTACCTCTGAAAAAATATTTGGGCTTCTAGCTGTGTGTGGGACTTGTTCTATTAATCCATCTATACAGACCTCCATCAGGTTGCAAACTGAATATAATTTTTTTCTGCATCTAGCTCTGAAAAAATATTTGGCCTTCTAGCAGTGTGTGGGACTTTCTCTATTAGTCCATCTATACTGACCTCCATCAGGTTGCAAACTGAATATAATTTTTTTCTGCATCTAGCTCTGAAAAAATATTTGGCCTTCTAGCAGTGTGTGGGACTTTCTCTATTAGTCCATCTATACTGACCTCCATCAGGTTGCAAACTGAATATAATTTTTTTCTGCATCTAGCTCTGAAAAAATATTTGGCCTTCTAACCCAGCCAATAGTTTTGGCCTAATACCACAGTTTGGCCACTCAGCTCTGCTCGGTTCCCATCCATTGTTTTGTTGTGCAAACAACTCCAGAGCTGTGAATTAGTTAACCACCAAAATGAGTGGAAAAAGGCCTGCTGCTGGTGGAAAGGGGAATAGGCGTGTTGGGAAGGGGAAAAAAGGTCGTGTCCGTGGGGTAGGTGTTAAAGCAACAGTAACATCTGCAGAAGAAAGACCATCTTCCAGCCAAACTAAAATGTCTACTTCTTTTAGCGGACAATGTGATAAGATCCCTTTCTTACGGCCACGCCAATCGCTACAAATTCCAGATGAGGCACAAAAACAGCAGGTGCTTCAACGGATATCAAGTGCTCCTTTAAGTGGGCTCTCCTCCACATCAACTTCAACATCACAAATACTCCAGTCCTCAAAGGTGTCACCCCAATCACACTTGCTTCCTCACAGCTCCCAAATCTCCAGCTGCCCGTCTGAGTATGAGGTAGAACAGATGGTTGAGTCTGCAGAGCTGTTTACTCATACTATAGCCTGGGAATCAGAGGTCGACTCCAGCGCTTCTGTGAATCCAGACGAGGAAATGATCTGCACTGATGCCCAGAATCTTTATGAGTCGGATCCAGGACCAGACGCAGAAGGTTCTGACCATAATGTAGACCCTCATTCCCAAACTGTAACTCCTGTTGGTGGAGGCAATGAGAAAGACGATGATGAGACTCAAATACCTGATTGGAGCGACAACTTTAGTTTTTTGTCAGGGCAGGAACAGGTTGGCTCTGAGGAAGACGGGTGTGATAACGCACAGGGTGATGATGATGAGGTTGGAGATCCCACTTACTGTCAACCCACAGTCAGCCAAGAGATGAGGTCAGCAGAGGAGGTGGAGGAAGATGCTAGTGACGACGAGGTCAGATTGTGCCTTCCTGGACAGAGACGTAGTACTGGAAGCACGTCAACAACTGCATCCTCAAACACAACTCTGCCTCTCACCACAAGTCGTGGTGGCTCTTCAGGTCGCGTGGGTGCTAAGCCTTGCATAGCCTGGGCATTTTTTCAGATCGATAAAGATGACCCAACTCGTGTTATCTGTAACATTTGTCAGCAAAAGCTAAGTAGAGGCCAAAAAATACATAGTTTGAGTACTTCATGCATGAACCGGCACATGGACATGAAGCATAAGTTGCAGTGGGAAGCTCAGTGTGCTACAATGCGGCCTAGCCGGCTGGGCCAAACACCGTCTGCAATATCTTGTGCATCCGCGGCCTCTTCATCCTCTGTGACTGGGGGGACAGCAGTCACACCTGTTTTGGGGCGCACACCTGCCACCTCTTTACCCGCAACAGCCAGCGTGATTGGCAGGTCATCATTTTCTTTAGAGGTGGTAACACCAGCTGCTGTTGAGCGCTGTCCGACATCGATAGCACCACCTTTGGATCAAGGCAACCTAACATGTCCGCCTGCATCTTCCTCACAGACCGGCAGTTTGCCGGGGACACCCTTATCAACCCCGTCTAAGCACAATAGCCAGCCCTCGGTCCCTCAGATGTGGACAAGTAAAAGACCATTTCCTCCAAGCCATGAGAAAGCTAATAGGTTGAATTTCACCATCTGCAAGCTCTTGGCTACAGAAATGCTGCCTTTCCGCCTGGTGGACACAGAGGATTTTCGAGACCTTATGTCCGTCGCAGTGCCCCAGTACCAGATGCCCAGTCGGCACTACTTCTCAAAGAAAGGTGTGCCTGCGCTCCACCAGCATGTCGCACACAACATCACCGCTTCTTTGAGAAACTCTGTGTGTGACAGGGTGCATTTCACCACAGACACTTGGACGAGTAGGCATGGACAGGGGCGTTACATGTCGCTGACAGGGCACTGGGTAACTATGGTGACAGCAGGACAAGGGGCTGCTGTCCAAGTCTTGCCGTCCCCACGAGTTGTGCGTCAATCCTCTTTATGTCAAAGTTCCTCCACTGCTTCTGCCTCCTCAACCTCCTCTCAGTCTTCCACCTGCACCCAAAGCCTGTCTGGTCATGCCACAAGCTTTCTAACTGCGCAGAAGGGATCCTGCACACCTCCTTACTATGCTGGCAGTAGGGCTCAACGTCATCAGGCGGTTTTTACTTTGAAATGTCTGGGAAATGTGAGTCACACAGCTGAGGATTTGTGGTCAGCTCTGGAGAACCAATTTCATGAATGGTTGTCTCCACTGGACCTGAAACCAGGGAAGGCCATGTGCGACAATGCTGCAAACCTGGGTGCGGCCCTTCGCCGGGGCAATGTCACACACGTGCCTTGTATGGCTCACGTGTTGAACCTGGTTGTCCAGCAATTTTTAGCCCACTATCCCAGACTAAATGGCCTTCTGCAGAGGGCACGGTCGCTGTGTGCTCACTTCCGCCGTTCGCATCCCACAGCTCAGCGACTTACATCTCTACAGAAGTCGTTGGGCCTGCCACTTCACCGGCTAAAATGCGATGTGCCTACCCGGTGGAATTCAACTCTGCACATGTTGCAGCGACTGTGGCAGCACCGACAAGCCCTGGTGCAATACGTTCTGAAGTATAGCCTGGGCCAACGAGATCCAGAGGTGGGGCAAATCACGCTGGAGGAGTGGTCTCAGATCAGGGACCTATGCACCCTTCTGCACAGTTTTGAAATGGCGACGAAGATGTTTAGTGCTGACGATGCCATTATCAGCATGACTATTCCGGTGATTTACATGCTGGAGCACATGTTAAACAGAATTCGGAGTCAGGTGGTGGCACAAGAGGAGGTGGAGGAAGTAGAGGAGGAGGAGTTGTATGCGGAAAGGCTAACATCTGCAAGGTCCAGACGGTCGGCAGCACCAAGGCGGCAGGCATGTGAGGGTGGGGGTGATGGTTTTACCAGGGCGCATGGTAGCAGCCAAACTAGTGAGGAAGGTGCAGGAGCCCAGGAAGAAGTGGAGGACGAACTGATGGAAGACTCATCAGATGAGGGAGACCTTGATCACATTTCTGTTGTGCAAGGTTGGGGGGAGAGGACAGAGGAAGGAAGCATGATTGTTACCTCGCCACCAACACAACAGGGACTTGGTGCTCCTGGATGCGCAAGACACATAAGTGCCTTCTTGCTGCACTACCTGCAACATGACCCTCATATTGTCAGAATTCGAAGTAATCATGACTACTGGGTTGCCACACTCTTAGATCCCCCAAACTTTTCGATCAACCTTTTCATTTTAATAAAGACCAAAAAAATGGTCATTTTTGAAATTATAAGCATTAGCAGGTTATTAGAAACTGAAATCAAACAGTTTTCAACTCAAAACTTTATTCTAGGTGATGTTACATTTTCACATAGGACCCCTTGTTCGAAAGGAGCTTCTGAACTCTCTCGTTCATTGAATTTGTCAGGTTTTGGATGGTTTCTGCTTCAATTTGCATGAGGACAGAATACCCTCCCAGAGCTGTTGCTTAGATGTGAACTGCCTCCCGCCATCATAGACACTCCTTTTGATGATGCTCCAGAGGTTCTGAATGGGGTAGAGGTCAGGGGAGCATGGGGGTCACACCATAAGTTTGTCCCCTTTTATGCCCATATCAGCCAGAGATGCAGATGTTTTATGTGCAGCATGAGATGGTGCATTATCATGCAAAAAAATGATTTTGCTGTGAAATACATGGTTCTTCTTTTTGAACCATGGCAGGAAGTGCTGTTTGAGAAAATCCACATACATTATGGAGTTCATCTTTAGCGCCTTCAGGGATCCTAAAGGGGCCGACAATCTCCCTCCCCATGATTCCAGCCCAAAACATTACTCCACCTCCTCCTTGTTGGCGCTGTAGCCATGTTTGCGTGGGGTGTCCATCAACCAGCCATCCTCCACTCCATCCATCTGGACCATCGATCGCTGCACGGCACTCATCCGTGAACAAAACAGTCTTCATGTAATGTTTGGCCCACTGGAGCCGTTTCTGCTTGTGTGAACTGGATAGAGGAGGTCGACAGGATGGCGTATGCACAGCTGCAAACCTCTGAAGGACCCTGCATCTTGTTGTTCGGGGGACGTTGGAGGCACCAGCAGCTTCAAAAACTTGTCTGCTGCTATGACAAGGCTTTTTTGCCGCTGCTCTTTTAACCTGACGTAATTGCTTGTAGGAAAGAGTCGTCAATTTGCTCTTATCAGCGCGCACACGTGTGTACTGTGAATCGGCTACATACTTCTTGATTGCCAAGACACTTCACCCTGTTCATCGCACAATGTTGACTGTAGTCATGCCTTGACCTAAACACTCCACAATTTGTTGCTTCTCAGCAGCCGACACATCCTTTTTCTTTCCCATTTTGGCAGAAAATGTAGGCTGCTTAATAATGTGAGACAGCCTTCTTAAGTAGTCTTGCCTTTCATTGGACACACCTGCCAAACTAATTAGCACAGGTGTCTGCAATTGCTTACAGTGATATAAAGAGCCCTGACACACATCACCATCAATGAGTTTAACTGACAAACAAACAAATTCTTCCCTTATCACTCCTAAACACTTTTTGCATAATAATTTGGAACACAGTGTACATGTGCTTTTCCACAAAACACCAGTGGTTCACGTAGTGAATCTTACAGTTCTAACTTGCCAACCGTGGTCTGTATGGAGTTGTTCAATAAAGGGCCCAAAATTAAGATAACATAGATGGGAGAGGTCTCTATGAATAGGAATTCCTAAGTATTTGATACCCTGTGAGGGCCAGGCAAAGGGAAAGTTGGACTGAATGGAATCCTATATGGATTTGGGGAGGGAGACATCGAGGGCCTCAGACTTCGCTGCATTGATTTTAAAATTTGACCATGTAACAAAGTGATCTATTTCAGCCATAACAGCATGGATGGATATATGTGATTGAGTGATATATACTAGGACATCATCAGCAAATAGAGAGCACTTGTACTCGGTGCCTCCCACCTCAATCCACCTAATATTGGGGTTATGGCGAATTGATGAGAGCAGGTGCTCCGTCACTAGGATGTATAAGAGAGGGGACAGAGAACATCCCTGCCTTGTCCCATTGGTGATTGTGAAAGGTGATGAAAATGTTCTGAGGCGCCCCCTGGGCCTTGGGACACCCGGAGCCGGACCCTTTTTGGTGGATGCTGGTGGTTGTAGTCTCCGTGGCGGCGACCCGGTTCCATGGCTCAGGGCGGTCAAACCAGTGGCGGAACTATTTATGTGGTTTTGATGTTTAAATGTCCGACTAAACAACCCGTGTATTGCGGTCAGAGTGAACCGCCGCACCAGGGCAGACCGCTGAGGCTGGTGTTGTGGGTGCAGCAGAGCGTAGCATAACTCCCCACGGGAGGAGTATAGCCTCAGGGCAGTGTATGCGGAGGATGGGGGTGATGGTGCAGGGCAGCAGCAGTAACGACACGGAGTCAGTGATGCAGTCCAGGGCCTTTAGTCACAGTTCTTATTATCCCGACCACGTCTGCAGGTAATGGCTGCCCACGTCGTACTGTGCTCACCAGGTGAGGGGCTCAGACAACTCCCAGATAACTTTGGAGCGCTTCACAGGACCCCCTTTGTGTGTCCTTTGTCTGGCCTTTCTTACCAACCCTTCTGTCCGGCTGCCTCGGGCCTCCTCTTGGTAAACTTGGCGCCAGATTCCCTGACCCTATGTGGTGCCTTCCTAGCGGGTGTAGCGAGGGGCTGCGCCACATAAAATGTCACAGCCTCCGGTTTCTAGCTGAGGGTCGTTTCCTGCCTCCACTAGTTTCGGGGACCGGTCTCCCCCTTTGGCCTGACCCCTCCACGCAGGTGGATTCGGGCGTGCAGTGGCGACTCGCCCGTCCGCACCCCTGGGATTCCTTCATTCCTCGTTCCTGGAGTCTTCTCCGCTCCTCTTCCTTCCTTCTCCCTCTTCCAGGCCTGGGCCTCTGTTACTAGGCCCGCCTCCGGAGCAGAGCTCATGCAGAGCCCCTGCTCCCTGTCACTTCTGCTCAGACTTCTCTGCACTGAACTAAGATGGTGCCCACCTTTTATACTCCCTTCTCAATGCACCCAGGAACTGCTTCCTCCCTGCTCCTGCACTACAGGGTTCCCCTTCCTCAGTGTTCCCTCCCCCCACTCCAGCCAGGGACAGGGACTGTCGTGCCCATCTCAGGGGCATATTGGTCGCCCTGCCCCACGGCAATGTGGTGTAATGCATGCAGGTGTCGGGTCCTGATCCACACTCCATCCTTACCTGAGAGTGAGATATCACACCTCTGGGTGAGGTGCAATACCTCTGTAGCAACCGAGCCCTCAGGGTAATACAGTTCCATTTATCTTCAGCCTAGGTGATGTATTGCGATACAGGGCCGTGATTTTGGCTATAAAATGGTCCCCTAGACCCCTACCCCAAGCTTTTTAAGAGAATCATATATGGCGTGCCAGGAGACTCTATGGAATGCTTTCTCAGCATCCAACGAGAGTATCTAATTACAAATTTTTAACTGCATCTAGCCCAGGAAATACTTTGTGCCTAGTAGCAGTGTCTGCTAGTCAGCGGATTATCCCGGCTGTTAAGCAAGCTACACCACCTGTAGTTTTGACACTTAATTTTTTCAAAGGAAATGCTTCGGGACCACGGGATACTCAGTGAAGAGCATCAGGAGGCACCCCAAGGCATAGGGGCTGGGACTGGCAGTAGGATGCCTTGCGGTGGACAGCCGAGCTCGATCCTTATAAAAGCTTTTTAACTGCAGCAGCTTTAGTGGACGCTACTGGAGCTGGAATTACACGGCTGCTGGCATGAGACTTGCCCTCCAATAGATCCTTGTAAATGGATTTAAAGTGTATTCATTCAAATTAGAGAGACAACTTAAATTAAAAAGCTTAGAGCTGCCTCCACCACAGGGGGGCTCGCTCGACCCACCAGCGGACAGGCACCAGTATTGGGAGAGGGGGACTGGCCGTCAGGGTTCACCGCGGCTCTGGCACAAACCCGGCGACACGGAGGTGGCACGGGCAGGAGCGGACTGAACGTGTCGGCTTCTCACTTTTTGGATTTTAGAAGGGCATGACATGCCTATATCTGTGTCTCCCCCTCCTTTTACTCCTCCACCTTTTTTCTTTTCGCATGACTATATGTACTTGTCACTTTTCCATGTGTTAGTTGTGTCTTCAGAGCAGTTTGTCAGCTTTTGGACACCTTTGAAGGTGTTTTCTATGTGTTTCTATGTGTTTTTGTTTGCCTGCCATTGGTTTTAACGGTGTTCGAAGGTGTTCGACGAACAGTTCGGCGAACACACGGGTGTTCGACGAACCGAACCGAACTCGAACACTACGGGGGTGGCTCAACACTAGTAGTCACCTACAATCCAAATCTGGAGGCGCTTAGAAGAGCTGCACAGAAACTACAACCCTTACTACAAAAAGATGCCCAATTACAATCCATATTTCTAGACCCCCTACTTCTGTGTTTCAGGCAGCCCCCAAATCTAAGAAGCATCATTGTCAGAAGCTCCCTGTCATCTCCACCAGCCACAGGTACCTTTCCTTGCAACCAGAAAAAATGTAAAACCTGTCAGTTTATAATGACCACAGACAAGATAAAGATCCCCAATTCACATCAGGACTATAAGATCCCAGGTACATTCAGCTGTATCACATCTAATGTAGTGTACCAAATGTCGAGCTGGGGGTCTTTATGTAGGGGAGACAGGGCAAAAACTTAAAACAAGGATAAATCATCATCGCCACACAAGAAAAGAAAAAAGAATAGATCTACCTGTAGCCAAGCATTTTTGTTCCCCTGATCACAGCATAAAAGACATGAAATTGCTGGTATTAAAAGGTAACTTCAAATCTCAAAGAGAAAGAAGAATCTCAGAATATAAACTGATGGTGACCTTTAACACTTTCAGAGCAGGAATGAATGTGTTGCATGGATTTATGTCATTCTACATAAACTAAGGAATGTGCTCCTTAGACTTGTGAGGCCATCATAACACTGGACCTAGTCATAGGACAATAAAACCTTCACACTCCTTATCTATTAACTGCTAAAATATTTATAGCCAGAACTTTTTATCTCTTTCATAATAACTCTGCTTTCCATCACCTGTCTTACCTATTGCATTTTTTGTGCGTCTTATTGTGTATAAATATGTGACTCTTCAGATTTTGTGGCATACTAGCCTGATGAAGAGACCTGCATAGTCTCGAAAGCTTGCAATTTGTTGCCATCTTTTCAGTTAGCCATTAAAAGGTATCAACCACTGAGGACTCTCAAAGCTAAATTTTTTTGTTATCTAGAAATTTCTCCACATCTTTAAAAGAATCCAAGCCCTTTTCTTAACAGCTTGTTTCAAACACGTGGTCCTTCATGAGTTTCCAAATATCTGGACCCACAAAAATGCTTTCCTTCAGTTTTGCTTTGAATAGTCCCTGAAACTTCGTACACAGGTACTTAAAAGTCCCTCCTTCTTATGGTAAAGCTTTCACAAACTCTTTCATCCGTCAGTGTTTGTGAAAAATCTGTACGTGATGGAATTTTTTTTATATTTTTACTGAGTTCAGCGATCAAAAGTATATAAAAATCATCTCTTACTTTTCAAGCAATTTTACCTTTACATACCTGTGAATTTTATCCATATATCCTCTTTGCTTGAGTCTCGATTTTATAATACACGATTCCCTCGGGTAAGATTTATTTTCAGAGCACAATCTCTTGGCCCTAACAAATTCACCATAAGGTATGAAAGCAATTGTGTGGAATAGATGACAACTGTCAGCAACGTAGTGTTGCCGCTGCCCGGGTTCTGAAAAATGGAATTGGTAACCTTTTTAGATTTGGCACTACTGCAAAGAGTAATATCAGAAAATTCAATGCTATTGCTGAGGCCAGAAAACATGAAACGAAGGTTTAAGTCATTACAATTTAAAAAATGAATGAAGTTTAGTATGGTAGCGGTGTCATCAGACCATAAAATAAGAATGTCATCCAAATAGCGACCATACCAGACTAAATTGGAAAAAAACGGATTATTTTCGGAAAAAATAAAATATTTCTCCCACCCGGCAACAAAAAGAATTGCCAGAGAAGGAGAAGAGCATGACCCCATCGGCACTCCTTTTTTCTGGAAAAAAAACCTCTTGATTGAAAATAAAAAAATTGTGTTTGCATAAAACTTCAATAGGTATCAAAATAAACTTCTTTAGTTCTGGATTATATGCACTGTATCGATCAAGATTACATAAAACTGATTGTCTTGTTAAATCATGTAGAATACATGAATATAAGTCCACATGAAATAAAGCTATGATCTTCCATTCATTCAATTGTTATCAAAGACTTGCAAAAGTGGTGCTATCCCGTAAAAACCTGGTATACGTGCAACAAGGGCTTCTAGATGTTGATCCACCCAAGTTCTCAAGTCTTCATTGAGGGAATTTATACCTGATACAATGGGACGAAGTGGGGGTGGAAATATTTGTTTGTGTAATTTCGGTAGTCCATGAAAGATGCCAACAATCAGATGATCTTTAATTAAAAAGTTTTTTACTTTTTCATGCAATAAACCTCTGGTTTCTCCTTCCTGGACAAGATTCTATAATTTATCTTTACAAACATCTGTAGGATCTGAGGATTTTCTTTTTTATGTGTTGTTATCATCCAAGATTGAGTAAACCTGTCTCACATACAAAGCAGCATCCATAATCACGATGCAACCATCCTTATCAGATTTTCTGATCATTAAGTTGGAATTTTTAGCAAGATCTTTGAGGGAAGGTTTTTCAAATCAATCCAGGTTGTCAAATCATGTCGTGGATGCAGCAGTGTCCAGGAGCAGCCTCCTCAGGTCATACTCAACTAAAGACTGAAATGAATCAAGTGCCAATACTCGAGATTTCTTTGGATAATATTGAGGATTGGGGGTCTTTACATTTACGTATGATAAATCAATCAAATGTTCACCATTACTCTCTCTAAACACATCTTTTAATACAGATATCACATACTGGTTATTAAGCAACGTATTAGTGTAAATGTTATCCTGTGGAAAAAGTTAGTTATCGTCAGTGACATCACTAGAAGGTTGGCAGTATAAAAATGTCTTTTGACAGTCAGAGCTCAAATTTATTTAAATCCAACATGGTTTGCAATATGCAAAAATCTTGGGTGGGAACAAAATTCAATCCTCTGGACAACACATCAATCAGCTGGCATGTAAGAATACTATAAGCGAGTATAACTACACACTCAGACAGTAAAGAGGGGATTAATACAGATATTACCACCTGCCCCACGTCCTCGGCGTCTGCATGCACAATCATCAGCACTTTCACTTCCCGGTCCCTTACCGCACGCCTTACGCATTTTCTAATTGCTAGGTCTCTGGAAACCAAGTTTATATTTAATAAAAAGAAAATTGGTCACCTGCAGCAGGCAAAATGTTTTTTTTGTTTAATATTATAGTTTAATGTAACACAAAGCACGTTACACTGTAAGTGGTCACGTGCAGGAGCTATATATTTAGCAACAGACTACAAAGTTCTACGCCCTGCCTAGAGGCTGTATTCTGCCAATCTCCTTGCTCCTGCAACTGTCCCTAGGCTAAATGCAGAATGTATCTCATACAAACAGCAAAGCACGGGATTAGCCCTTAGAAGAACTGTTAGTATGATGGTTAAGCATCAGCACCAATATTAACACTAGAGGACTCTGATTCATTAAACTGTGCACACACACGCCTGGATAACTGCTCTCTCCGTCCAAACACAACTGTCCCTTTGCTGTGCAATGGCATCAGTGTGCAGAGCTTGGCGGCGCCTATTCTTTTATAAACCCTAATGAAGTAATTCGGCCAGTCAATCACACTAATGCCACTACCAAGATGGCTACAACATTACGGTGACTGGCAATCCCCACATGTTGATTGGTTGTGTAACAGCCACCAAACATGCAGGGTGGGGATGCAAGTTTCAAATTCGAGCCCCGGCAAATGCTTGCTGAGTGCCAAGCACATCCAGGAACCCAGAGATACTCGAGTGACATCTGAGTATCACCAAGCACATTCTCTCATCCATCGTTACCACGTTTAACTCTGTAGTTGAAATATCGCTATGAGATATAAGAAATATCAAATATTGTGTCTGTTGTCCATTATCTTTACCTTCGAAAGTTACAGTAATAGACAGTTTGCTTTTAACTCTTTTGCCTTCTCCTTCTGCTTAAGTTAATAATTGTATTTCCTGTGAAATGACAATTCTGAGACACCTTTTTAATTTGGCCATCATGTGTTAGCCCTCCTTAAAATGTATGAATGTGTTGTATTGGAGCTGACAAACCTTCATAAATTTTTAATTTATTCTTCCTTAATTGACTCTCTTCTTCAGACGTACCGTACACTCTAATACTACAATGTATAATTTCAATAACACAATTTGTCAGTCAGATGCACAATCATAAAATAGATTAGAGACAATTTATTATGAAAGGTAAATGTGTAAATGTAGCATGTAATAATAATTTTCTACTCTGCACATATATAATAAAAATTGTCTTATACTGTGCAATTATACTGAAATTTTGTTTCATTAAATCTGAATTGAAATATAATAAGATTCAAGAACGTAATGTGATCTCATTGCAAACTTCTAAGTAAATTTGTAGTTTGTAGAAGTGCCAGGGTTTGTGATTCAATTAATCACACTTGAGATGGATTGCAATGCCAACAAAAACTGAATTTGTCAACAAATTTTGCCATCTATTCACACCATGTGTTTGACCTACATCACACACTACAACTGTACATCAAGGCTTGTACTTGTACTTGTTCTTCATGAAGATTGTATTTTTGTCATACAGCTGACAGATTTATGTTAGAATAACTTTTATACGGCACTGGAAGGTTTTTGACCGCTATTACGATTTTAAGAATGTCAAACAAGAATGTTATACTAGATGGTGGCCCGATTCTAATGCATTGGGTATTCTAGAATGTATGCGGCCGACCGGGTGCGACTAATCAGCGAAGCAGTGTTTAAATGGGTTGTGCACTACTTTAAATTAACTCCCCAATGTATCCCCCCGGGGCCCCTAATGAATTTTGTAATTACGCCATGTTGTCAATAATGCTTGTGACAACATCGCTGACCACGGACAGCCAGCACGTAATTCCCCCGGCTGCAGCCGGCTCTTGCTTCCGCTTGCATCACGACTATTTGCGGCTGCAGCCAGGGGTCTCATGTTCGCCGGCCGCGACCAATCAGCGAACCGTGTTAGTGAAGACCGGGGAGCGGCGCTGCCTGTGTGGGTACTTCCGCTGCGAGCAGCCGGGAGATGACTGGCTAGCGCCGGTCATCTCCCGGCTGCATCGCCGCTGACCTCCATGCGGCTACTGTCAGGAGATCAGCGGCTAGGGCCGCTGATCTCCCGACGGCAAGTGTGAAGGGAGGACCGGGGAGCGAGACTGCCGGTCGGGGTACTTCTGCTGAGACCAATCAGAGAAGCGGTGTTTTAAATTTTGTGTCAATATCGCTGATTGGTCGTGGCCGGGCAGGTGCGACCAATCATCGAAGCGTGTTTCAAATACGGCACCAATTCGCGGCCAGACTGCGCTCGTTGCTCATTGGTGGCGGCCACCGGCCACGACCAATAAGGACAGCGGTGTTTTAAATTTCGCGCCAATATCGCTGATTGGTCACGGCCGGCAGCCGCGACCAATCAGCGAACCGTGTTAGTGAGGAGCGGGGAGCGGCGCTGCCTGTGTGGGTACTTCCGCTGCGGCTGCATCGCCGCTGACCTCCATGCGGCTACCGTCGGGAGATCAGTGGCTAGGGCCGCTTATCTCCCGATGGCAAGTGAGAAGGGAGGACCGGGTAGCGGCGCCACCTAGGCCGCCGGTCGGGGTACTTCTGCTGTGAGCAGCCGGGAGATGACTGGCTAGCGCCGGTCATCTCCTGGCTGCATCGCTGCTGACCTCCATGCGGCTACCGTCGGGAGATCAGCGGCTAGGGCCGCTGATCTCCCGACGGCAAGTGTGAAGGGAGGACCGGGGAGCGAGGCCGCCGGTCGCGGTAATTCTGCTGTGAGCACCCGGGAGATGACTGGCTAGCACCGGTCATCTCCCAGCTGCGTCGCCGCTGATCTCCCGACGGTGGCCTGTGTGTTTCAAATCTGGCGCCAATTCGCGGCTGGGCTGCGGCCGGCAGCCGCGACCAATCAGCGAACCGTGTTAGTGAGGAACGAGGAGCGGCGCTGCCTGTGTGGGTACTTCCGCTGCGAGCAGCCGGAAGATGACCAGCTAGCGCCGGTCATCTCCCGGCTGCATCGCCGCTGACCTTCATGCGGCTACCGTCGGGAGATCAGCGGCTAGGGCCGCTGATCTCCCGACGGCAAGTGTGAAGGGAGGACCGGGGAGCGGCGCCGCCTAGGCCGCCGGTCGGAGTACTTCTGCTGCAAGCAGTAGGGAGATGACAGGCTAGCACCGGTCATCTCCCGGCTGCATCGCCGCTGACCTCTGTGCGGCAGATGAGCCGCTAGCGGCCGCCATCTTGTTCTGAAATCCCGCATCGCTGATTGGCCGTGACCGGACCAATCAGCAACGTGGGATTTCCTGGACGGACAGACAGATGGGATAAGCCGATTATATATAGTAGATGTCATATGTCTATATGCTTTATATAATTGAGATCAATGGCAGATGGGTCTCTTTGAATGTTATACACACAGAGAGTCATAACTTTTTTTATCCATTGACATATGAGCCACACACTTTATTTGTTCAGGTTGAAATCGAGATCATTTTTATCATATCATCTCCGGAAAAAAAAATCCACACATCAATTCTACCCTCTTCACAGATTTTATTTTTACGGTGATTACTTTTTTGGTTGAAAAATTGCTATGGAAGCTTTTGTTTTTTTTTTCGGCTGGATGAGCTACAGTTTTTATTGATACCAAATGTAAGGAGTGACATTTTGAAGCACAGACATTGATGGAATTGTTTGAGGGCGCTGTGACGCATTTGCAGAGCCCTTGTAGTGCCAAAACAGTAGAAACCCCCCACAAGTGACCTTATATTAAAATTTATCTAGTATTTTCCTGGTATTATAATTTTATTATTAATTTTATAATGTGGTGACATATGTGAGTTGTAACACTAAGCTAAAAGTAAAGCCACAATAAAAGGAATTTAAATTCTCCCATGATTCAAGAAAAACACAGCAAAAAACTACCAGGATGCGGCAAACCCATATATTAAATATGGCGGCAATACAGTTGCAAAATACTGATGAGACAACCACTCAGAACCTACCAGTTCATGGAGGGGTGACTGCTTAGTATTAAAATTGATCACAAAAAAGGCTTGTATAGGCGCTGTTCACCCATGAGTAGTGCACAGCATCTGGCTTACAGTCTATTAGTGAAATCCATAGTATTAGATTGGCGGGGTGTCCAGTACTATCTAAGTGCACCCCATAAGGACAGATACCCTAGTTTACAATACCAACACTGATGGGCCTGGCTGCACCCTGGAATAAAAAAGTGCAAAAAATTCATATATATAATATATGAGGTATTGGTCGATATTTTGACCAAAATATGCAAGCTCGCAACCAGCGTCAAGGGTCTTCATACTTGCGATTCCTAACACTAAACTAAAAGCAAAGCCACAATAAGAGGAATTAAAGTTCCCCTTAAAATACAAAGCAATACTAAGGAATTACCCCCTCCATAAAAAGTCCAAGTCAAAAGTGAGCACGGATGCCAATCACTGATCAACTGCTCAGCAGCTGCAGGATGCATGCACAGAGGTGGTGCAAAAGAAAAAAACTGCCAAAAATTGAGCGATCAAGTACTCATCAAATACTGATCAGCATTCTGCAGCAGGGGGGCTGGGAAAGGGGTTAGGTAGAGGGTGGAAAGGAGTGAGAGAGGGATTGGGGTGGATTGGAAAAAAGCAGGGGACATGAACAGGTCAGGAACAGGTTAAGAAGGTCTCCTATCTTCTGATCTTCAGCTCTTCAAGCACCAGCAGCAGCAACAACAGAAATGGTGGCACAAGCTAAAATAGTCTGTGGCACCACCAGTCCCAGGCCGATTGGCAGCAGTACAACACAATGACCACTCAGCACACATCTCCAAGCTGGAATGAGGTGGTGCAGAGCGGTCATTGAGAGGTCAAATTGCTTTCTAACTCACTGATTGGTGCAATCGGACATTGTCCGATCACATCAATCAACGCTGGGGCTGCTGACATTGCCTATGATCGGTGCTGTTATAGCCTGACATCAATGTTTCAGGCAATTTCATTAGGCGAAACATTGAAATTGCTGTTATTTACTGTTCAGAATTGAACAGCCTCTGACAGCAATCATAGTCGGGTCCTGGTGCCCTGCGGTCAGATGCAGCAAGCACCTTAGGCCGGAGTCACCCTACCATATAACACAACCGAGTGCTATGTGATAAAACATCACACAGTACTCGGTCCAGTGTTATTCTATGGTGCAGCTCAGATCACCGTTTTTTTTCTCAGGCGTATTCGGCGTGCGTGCAAAATCGCAGCATGTTTGCGATTGGACGCGTATATCGTGCAAGACTCGCCAATGCAAGCCTATGGGTGTGAGAAAAAAAATCGGACGCCACACGGAGCATCCGTATACCGTCCAATTTTTACGGATACATCACCATTCTGTAGCATAGAACACAGTAAATGGTCCTGTAAATGATTGAAGAATAATAGTTGCAGAGAAAAAAATGCACTGCATACGGATGTCATACGGTTGTCGTATGGATACATGGGCGAGAAAATATCGCATCATCGCATTACAATCGAATTACACACGGATTACCATACGGAGATCACTCATGCGACTCTCGGCAGTGAGAATCGGAACGATTTTTGTCTATATGTAGTGTGATTCTGGCCTTACGCTGATCACCCTGTCTTCAGACACGATGAGTGGAGGTTTGCATTATGTAACTTTACGTCAATTTGCGGGAATCCCTTCCCGACCATAATGCAAACTTACGTCAAATCTCATGAAGACGTTAAAGAGTAACTGTTGTTTTAAATTTTATTTCACAAATCAATAGTACACATGGAAATAAGCAACTTTGTCATTTATCTTATCAGAGAAATGTGCTTCTTTTTCTGCCAGAATTGATCAATCATTATCAAAATTCTCAATTCTGAGGTATAATCTGTATTCAGTGAAGACAGACTTTCACATTACTGAGATAGGAGATGGGAGTTAATACGAATACAATTCTATGTAGATGGGAGGGAGGAGGTAGAGGCAGAGCTTCTCCCTCCTATCTAGAAAGAATCATATCAGTAGTAGCTGCCATCTCCTATCTCAGATTTCCCTGATGAGATATATTACAAAATTCCTTATTTTCATGTCTACTATTTATTTATGAAATAAAAATTAAAACACAAAATTCAGATAACACAGTCCTGGGATATCACAGCACAAAATAAGTTGTAAGGCAGCGCTAGTCATCATCCTGGGGGTATACTCGCTTCGCTGCGTCAAATAATGCACACCAGCAATGTCCTTCCAGTTTTCACACTTCAGCAGTTTATTATCTCATCATAAACCGCATATGACCGGGTCCAACTCAGTGGCACGCCGACACACATATATACAATGTTCACGAGCCAAGTGGCAAGGTAATAATAAAGCAATGTCCATGTAAATCTCCATAACACAACCTTTGTCGGTTTTAGCTGCTTCAGTCCGCCACCATTGTGGCTCTAAGGCTTTACCACACGTGGTCTCCAGCCCTTATCCCATCCAAGGCCACTGGCATCTCTCACTCTCTTAGATCCAGGCTCTGCCCTCCAGGATGTTTAAATTCCAGCCTCTGGCACTCCAAGGCTTACTGGCATCACGTTCACACTCTCAGCGATCCAGGCTTCACCCTCCAGGAGTCCACCAGGCCTCACCAGGCCTCACACGAGCGGTGTTCCCTCCACACACAGGGAACTGCCTCATGCCTCTCACCCAGTGTCCACACGGGAACACCTCACACAGGAACTCCCAACACAGGAACACACCTGTCCCAAATCACGCAGGGTTTATATATCCTGTAGCACACACACACACACACAGACAGGACCTTGCTGATGTCACAGTCATGTGATCAGTCACCTGAGGGGGAAGAAAATAGCATAAACAGACCTACTAGATCACTATAGCAATGCCGCTGCACCACAAAGTATAATTTGACACCTAACTTAACTTGACTTCACTCAGTGGTTTTTGCAATCTTAAGATATCTATTTTATATGTTAGGAAAGTGTGTTATGGGTCTTGCCAACCTTTACTACATCTCTCTGTCATGCCCTCTCCTGGAGCCTTTCACTAAGCATAACTGTCTCCAGATTTTACCTGGAAGTATAAACAAAGAAGAATAATGTAATTTGCATCATAAAATTAGACTGGCCTTTAAGAGATGAATAAATTCATTCCTTACTGATCATAATTGAAGGAATCCTTCACTGTAAATGTATTCTAAATCCAATCTGCTTCCAATGAAAGTGATGATAGATGCTGTAAATGGATTGAATGTTAGTGGCTTTAACATGAGTGACAACTTGTTAATTACAAAATATGGGTAACTGATCCAGGTAATTATTTTCCATTAGATTCCATTATGAAGTAAAATTGGAAGTGTTCCCACTGTGAAGATAAATACATAACACTGGCGCTGGTGATTTTCTCACTTTTTCTGGATCAACAGATTCTTCACATGATTGAACCCTATGAACTTAAGCAAACTTAGAGTTTTGTTAACTTATTTACAGCATATGTAACTATGTGCATATCACATTAGTTTTAGAGCTACTAATTTTAGAACTACTAACATTGTAGAACTATCAGGCTACCTTTCCACAATGAGCTTTTGGTGAGTTCTTGATGGTGCAGATTTTCTGCACTATTTCTGCACCACATAAAGGGGGTTACCTACAAACAAAATACATTTTAATTAAAAGAGCTTGGAAAAAAATAAGTTCCACAATTGGATGTGTTAAAAAAATGTTCCTGTGCTAAGATAATCTTATAAATGTGCCTCCTGGGCAGAGGAGGAAGCAAAAGAGTAAGGCCATGGCCCCACTATCAGTATCCGGTCAGTATTCGGTCACTATGTTTTTTCAGGAGTGGGAGCCAAAATCAGGTGAGGAACAATCAGAGAAAAGGTATAATAGAAACAAGTGCACCAATTCTGCATTTATCACCCACTCCTGGTTTGGCTCCCACTCCTGAGAAACAATGGTCAATGCAGCACTAGTTTCCCGTCCCAGATGCTACTAGGTTCACCGGCTATTTCAGGGAAATCTGGTGGGAACATAAACCTTGGAGAATATTGTGACCCAGTGTCACGGGAGTGTCAGAGGTGACAGACAGTCGCCCTGCAGTGGGTTGCAGGAGATCTCTATGTTTGGCATTGCAGACAGTTTCTTAGAGCCTCTCCTTAGGACCGAGCGGCTACCTCCCTCTTGCTAATTAGCTCTCTGGCCTGGGTGTATATATACCTGATGTGTCTAAGAGGGAGTCGCTGGCTATATCCATTTCTAGTTGTGAAGCTTAGCAGGAGCAGTACTTTGTCCTCTCTGGAGCTTGAGGCCGTGTGCTTATTTGGAGTTCATCTAAAGCTAAGCCTTTTCCCCTGTTTTGTCCACCCTTGTTGTCTATAGAGTTTAGTGGAGGTTGACTAGTGCTCATCCCTAGTTTTTCCTCTGTAATTGGTAATTTTTTGCAGTTGTTTTTCTCTGTTATTTCTGATATGCCTTTTTGTTTTAAAAAAGGACAGATGTTATATGCTCTGTATTTATGTGGGTTACACTTATGTTAGATCTGATTCCCTGTCCATATGTTTCAAATTTATTAATTTGTTAAATCTGCACCATGATTGGCTGCTGCATGTATTTAAGCTTGTACCATGATTAGTGTCGAGCATTCCGTTACTGAAATATTGGGTATCGACCGATATTCACTGTATCGGAGTTCCGATACTGAGTTCCGATACTTTTACAATATCGAATACCGGAATCGGAAGTTCACATAATGCCTGCGCTCTGCAGTGTCTCTGAAGGATGGCATGCTGGATGGCAGCGCTCAGCTGCGATCCAGCCTGTCATCAGAATGCCATCCCAGCGTGGGAGAATTCTGCTGCTCAAGCGCTGACATTACATTATCTCCCTTACATTACAATTAAATGGAATAGCAGGAATTAATATTTTTTTTAAGACGTTAATGCCACAGCCATGGTGGTTGTGGCATTACAGTGGTTGCCCAAATCGATGGGAACAGTGCTCACAGTGAAACATGAAAAGCCGGCAATTCATCAGCGGCATATACCGGTACCCGACAATTTAGAACAGATAGAATAGAGCATCACACATAGATTAGATAGATAGAAACATGTCAGTCACATATATAAGAAGTACTGTGACAGTGTTGGTTACTGTACTTGTCATTTAGTGTTAAAGGATTTATTTAAAAAAATAATAGTGTTTTCATGCACCGTCTCTTTAAAAAAGCCGGCTGGCAATTCAGCATCGGTACCCGACAATTTAGAGCAGAAAGATAGAGCATCACACATAGATTAGATAGATAGAAACATGTCAGTCACATATATAAGAAATACAGTGACAGTGTGGGTTACTGTACTTGTCATTTAGTGTTAAAATAAAGGATTTATTAAAAAAAAAAATTGGCGTAGGGTTCCCTGTAATTTTATTCTCTAGCGGAGGTTAAGCAGACGGCTGGGGCAGATGTTTGAAGCCTGTTAAGGGGGTAATACCCACGGAGCTTTCCAGGCTACTAATATCAGCCCCCAGCTGAATACCTAGCCTTTACTAGCTATTAAAATGGGGGACCCCAAAAAAAAAAATGACATGGGGTCCCCCCTATTTTAATAGCTAGCAGAGGCTAGGCAGACAGCTGGGGGCTGATATTAATAGCCCAGGAAGGGTGCCATGAATATTGGCCCCCTCCCAGGCTAGAAACACCAGCCGTCAGCCGCCCCAGAAATGGCGCATCCATAGGATGCGCCAATTCTGGCACTTAGCCTCGCTCTTCCCACTGCCCTGTAGCGGTGGCAGTGGGGTAATAGGGCTGGGGTTGATGTCAGCTTATAATGCCAGCTGACATCAAGCCCAGGTTAGTAATGGAGAGGCGTCTATAAGACACCCCCATTACTAACCCCATAGTCAAAGTTAAAAAAAAAACACAAACACCCAGAATAAAGTCCTTTAATTGAAATAAACACACAATTCTTTATTGTTCTAAATTAAACCATACTTACCATCACGCCCATTCCAGCTGAAGCCAACGATCGCCTGCAATAAAAGAAAAATAATAAAGCAACAACATCCTTACCTTTCCATGGTTCCCACGACGGCTCCAGCTCTGCTACATCGAGATGACAGGCTGGACCACAGCAGAAAGCTGCCATCCAGCTTGCCATGTCGCAGACACTGAGAAGCGCAGGCATGCTTGCGCTCCTCAGTGTCTGGCTGTGACGGCATCCAGATGAGCCGACAATGAACTCAGCTCACCTCATGCACGTCACTGACAGCGTGGGAGAATTCTCCTGCGCATGCGGTCAGCGTGAGAGACTCGGCTCATCTGGATGCCGTCACAGCCTGACACTGAGAAGCGCAAGCATGCCTGCGCTTCTCCGTGTGTGCGGCATGGTAAGCTGGATGGCAGCTTTCTGCTGCGATCCAGCCTGTCATCTCGATGTAGCAGAGCTGGAGCTGTCCTGGGAACCATCAAAAGGTAAGGATGATGTTGGTTTATTATTTTTCTTTTATTGCAGGAGATCGTTGGCTTCAGCTGGAATGGGCGTGATGGTAAGTATGGTTTAATTTAGAACAATAGAGAATTGTGTGTTTATTTCAATTAAAGGACTTTATTCTGGGTGTTGTGTTTTTTTTAACTTTGACTATGGGGTTAGTAATGGGGGTGTCTTATAGACGCCTCTCCATTACTAACCTGGGCTTGATGTCAGCTGGCATTATAAGCTGACATCAACCCCAACTCTATTACCCCACTGCCACCACTACAGGGCAGTGGGAAGAGCGAGGCTAAGTGCCAGAATTGGCGCATCCTATGGATGCGCCATTTCTGGGGCGGCTGACGGCTGGTGTTTCTAGCCTGGGAGGGGGCCAATATTCATGGCACCCTTCCGGGGCTATTAATATCAGCCCCCAGCTGTCTGCCTAGCCTTTGCTAGCTATTAAAATAGAGGGGACCCCACGTCATTTTTTTTGGGGGGTCCCCCATTTTAATAGCTAGTAAAGGCTAGGTATTCAGCTGGGGGCTGATATTAGTAGCCTGGGAAGCTCCGTGGGTATTATCCCCTTCCCAGACTTCAAACATCTGCCCCAGCCATCTGCTTAACCTCCGCTAGAGACTAAAATTATGGGGAACCCCACGCCAATTTTTTTTTTTAAGAAATCCTTTATTTTAACACTAAATGACAAGTACAGTAACCAACACTGTCACTGTACTTCTTATATATGTGACTGACATGTTTCTATCTATCTAATCTATGTATGATGCTCTATCTTTCTCTTCTAAATTGTTGGGTACTGCTGCTGAATTGCCGGCCGGCTTTTTTAAAGAGACGGTGCATGAAAACACTATTATTTTTTTAAATAAATCCTTTACACTAAATGACAAGTACAGTAACCAACACTGTCACTGTACTTATTATATATGTGACTGACATGTTTCTATCTATCTAATCTATGTGTGAAGCTCTATTCTTTCTGTTCTAAATTGTCGGGTACCGGTGTATGCCCCGGCTGAATTGCCGGCTTTTCATGTTTCACTGTGAGCACTGTTCCCATCGATTTGGGCAACCACCTCCCCCAATACATTCTACATTATTGTTAGTTGTTTTCCTTCATGTAGAATTAACCTACAAGGAAAGAAAGGGTTTATTTTCATTCCAATATTTGTGTCCCATTGACTTGCATTGGTTTCCGGTATCGGAACCGGCGATATCCGATAATTTTTGAGTATCGGCCCGATCCAATCCGATCCGATATTTCCTGTTATCGGAAGGTATCGCTCAACACTAACCATGATGCATTCTGTTATCACTGACTAAGGGCATAAGCCAGAAACACGTCGAGATTGCATCTCCGCTATCATGGACCTTTATATATTTTAATATTTTGCACAAATAAAGTGAGAATTAAATTTAATTGGGGACTTTTCCCACTTTTTCTTTATGTATACTGGCCGAGAGTCACGACATTGTGGGTCTGAGCCCAGAAGATATGAGCAGCAGGATGGATTAAATGCATGGTGAGGCATATATTGCTTTTTTGTAAAGAATGTTTTTATTTGTCTGTGAATGCAGACATCTCTATTTCACTATTTAATACTGCTGGTATGAGCGTATTTAATTCAAATATCCACCGACTTTCAGCTTTGGACATCTGGTGTTTAAAATTACCCCATTGGTTTGATCCATTCACCCAGCAGAGTGCGGAAAAATCCATGCCTATCTACTGACATTGACTTCAAGGACGTCTCCCTGTCTAGAGGATTCACACTCACAGATTTGAACAGAACTCTTTGGGCTCACACCTTCAGGTCTGATTGCAGCATTTATCTTATTTATTGCATCTTGGCACATTAGTGCATATTCTCATATATAACCAGCAAAAATCACTTTTAATTGATAAAGAGAGAGTGACTAATTTTTAGACATTTATTCTTATAATAATAATATTAATAGTTCACATTGAATTGTCCCACAAATAACAAGGTCATACAGTTATGTTGAGGTAATAACAATATTAACCCCTTAGTGACCAAGCTATTTTTGGCTTTAATGACTAGGCCAAATTTTAGAAATCTGACCAGTTTCACTTTATGAGGTAATAACTCTGGAACACTTCAATGTACCCCAGTGATTCGGAGATTGTTTTTTCATGAAATATTGCACTTCATGATAGTGGTAAAATTTGTTTGATATGACTTGCGTTTATTTGTGAAAATATTGCAATTTTGAAAAAAAAAAAAGCAATTTTCAAACTTTCAATCTTTATATCCTTAAACCACTTAGTCATGCTGTACAAAATAATTAATAAATAACATTTCCCACATGTCTACTTTACATCTGCATGATTTTCCAATATCAATTTATTTTGTTAGGATGTTAGGGGGGTTAAAAATTTAGTAGCAATTTCTCATTTTTTCAACAAATTTACAAAACCTGTTTCTTTAGGGACCTATTCAGAAATCAATGGACCTTGAGGGGTCTATATATTGGAAACGCCCCAAAAGTGATACCATTTTAAAAACCGTAACCCTCAAATGCTTTGAAACTGTTGTGATGAATATTTTTAACCCTTCACAGGAATTAATGCAAAGTGAATTGAAAAAAAATATTAAATTTTACTTCTAAAATGTTGCTTTAGCCCCAAATTTTTCACTTTTGCAAGAGGTAACGCCAAAACATAGACTGCACATTTTTTTACCCACTTTCTTTTGAGTGCAGCGGTACCCCACATGTAGTCAAAAAGTTATGTTTGGACAAAAAACAGAGTTCAGAAAGGAAGGAGCAATATTTGAATTTTTTAACACAGATTTGGCTGAAATAGATTGTGGGCACCATGTCACATTTTCAGGGCCCCTAAGGTGCCTAAACAGCAGAACAGAAACCCCCTAACAAATAACCCCATTTTGGAAGCTACACCCCTCAAGCATTTTATCCATGGGTATAGTGAGGATTTTGAACCCAAAGATAATAAATATAATTTGATAACATTAAGACATCATAATGAATATGTCGTAAGTAGTGTTGAGCTCAAGTTCTCGCTACTCGAGTTTGCCTAGGGTACTCGGGTATGCCCTGAGCATTGCGGGTGCTTGAGTGACATGCTCGAGTCCCCACCCTGCATGTTTTGTGGCTGTTAGACACCCAAAAAAACATGCAGGGATTGTCCATGTATGACAGGCAATCCCCGCATGTTTTTTGGGTGTCTAACAGCCGCGAAACATGCGGATGGGGACTCAAGCATGTCACTCGAGCACCGACGATACTTGGTCCATACACAAACACCCGATTCAAACTCGAATAGCGGGCACTTGCGCTCAACACTAGTTGTCATATCATCTTCATTTTTTTTTTACTTTTGAAAAAGCTTAAACCCAATGCTAAGCCCAACCCTAACCTCAAGTGCAGCCCTAACCCCAACCCTATCCCTAACTCCAACTCTAACCCTAATGGTAAATAATGAAGCAAAGAAATATTAAAACGTTTTTTTAATCTTACTAAGGGGATGACACAAGGGTGATTTTCTAATTATTGGGCTTTAGGTCACTGCGATAGGGTCTATCACAGTGGTCAAAAGTCTGGCACAAATAGGAAAATTCCCTGCTGTTGCCAGGTGCCGGCCAGCAGATCTCAGTGGGTGCACTGAGCATGTGCCTGCCATTTTTTTTTCATGAAGAGGGGATGGAGGGCTGGGAGATGGAGGTGGACGGCCAGGAGATGGAGCAGGAAGGCCCCGGGAATGGCAGAGTTACTGATGGGGGTTTGAGGACATAATTTCGCTCTCCTCTGACATGTTATGTCAAAAGAGAAATGATTTTCATAGAGGACACACATTTTTTTGCCTAATTGCTGTTATTCATTAAATAATGGTGATCACGTGATAGGAGACCGGAAAAACCACCCCTGATCATGTTCTCCAAGGGCTCAGCTAGCCCTGGCAACTGAAACCCCGGAGATTTTCGGACTCTGGGGGGAAGGCGCTATAGACTTATTCCCGATCGACATTTTAAAACGGCGATGAGGGAATAAGGCCCGTAGCGGCAGTCATTTTAATGCATATTGGCGGTTGTTAAGGGGCTAATAATAATAATAACAATTATTATTATTTCCTTAACATATCTGTATGAGACCTTGTTATTTGTGGGACAATACAGAGTTGCCCCATAAAATTATTTACTACTACTACTAATAATAATAATAATAATTCGTTATCATTATTATTATTATTATTATTATTATTATTATTATTAAAATAAATGTCTAAAAACTCTTCAATCTATCCACATCAAATAAAAATGTTAAATTGATTTTTATTGTTTATTGTATTTTAGGATTTCTAGCCCAAGCAGTTAAACAGAATAAATTATATGTATTTTACATTTTTCTTTATTATTATTATTATTATTAGCATTTCTCCAGCATAACTGTGCACAATACAGAGTGGAACAATACAGAGTTATAATTAATTAATATAATTTATTATAAGTATTCATTTATTTGGGAATGAAAAATTAATTTATTTTGTACACTGATGACATCTATTTTTAGTATGAGTTATTACAGTTGTGAGAATGGCACATAAAATATTATTAAAGGGTCTCTGTCAGCACAAATTGACTGTTCAAAACAAGTACAGGCGCTCTGTGCTTCATGGCGGAGCCAAAAATTCCAATACATCTTCCCACCTGCTTGTTTTCCCTCTATCTCTGCCCTTCTCTGACCCTATGAGGCCAAAGCTGTCAATTAATGGGGGGTGGAGATAGATAGAAAACAAGTAGGTGGGAAGGTGCATTAAAATGACGGGCCCCGCCATGATGCACCAAGCGGCAGAACTTAGTTTGAACAGTCATTTTGTGCTTACAGAGTCCCTTTAATTATGGTAACAACGTTGTCCACTGGCATGTATGTCTATCCAAAATTTATTAATCTGATTACTAATAATATGCGGTCAGGGCATGCCCTTAAACGCCATGTTGTTCTTCCCTGAAAACTGGGTAGTCTGCTTATATATTGTATGGTCATTGGTGGCATGATAGGGATTCTATGTGAATATTATCTTGTACAATTCTTTGTCCACTTAAACAGGATTCTTTGGATTTGAATGCTATAATCAGCTTTTTGTGTGGCATGCATATGCTTAACCAAGACAAATGGGCTTTCTCTGATATCCATTGTTCTGTCTCGTTGACACGACCCTATTTTCGGCATGAGTGCTGTGTGTAAAAAAAAAACAGATCGCACTAGGACTAGGATTCAACAGGGCAGTACAGATGATCAATTTTTTCACTGACCAAATCTGTGTGTGAAAAAAATCGTATGATGCACTAGTCTGTTCCGTTAATTCTCGGTGCAGTTTGGCAACATATTACAGGTATTTACTGAGGATACAATGTTATGCAACTTTCTAATATTCTTTGTATATCAGTTCATGATGATTGGGAGATCTCTGCTTGCTGACAGTCAACAATAATTGTATACATCCAGTTGCTGAAAACCATGAATAACGGTCTGATTGTGGACAGAGATGCATGGACTGGCCATAGGTCTCCTGATCTGAAATCAGCAGCTTCATAGGCATATGCACTGGCTTGTGAAAGTATTACCTCCCTTGGCATTTTTCATGTTTTGCTACCTCACAACCTGGAATTTTACTTTTTTTTGAAGGTTTGCATCAGTTCATATAAAGAACATGCCTATAACTATGAACATTTGTTTTTCTTTTTATTGTGAAGCAGGCCACTCTAAAACTTTACATGTTACCCCTTAAACCACTCGAGAGTTGTTTTAGCAGTTTGCTTTTGGTCATTGCCTTGTTGGAAGGTAAATTTTCATCCCAGTCTTGAGTCACTGACAGACTAAAACAGGTTTTGCTCAAGAATATCCCTGTATTTCACATCATCCATCTTCCGCTCAACTCAGACCATTTTCCCTGTCCCTGCTGCTAAAAAACATGTACCAAAATAGGTAAGAAGCCAAGGGAGGTAAATACTTTTGCAAGCCACTGTATGAAACTGTTGAGTTCAGGTCAGGGGAGCTGCGACCACTCCTTTCATCATAGTCTGCCCTTGGACCATGATTGACATATGTCTGAAACTGTCATAAGAGCTCTGGTGTGTCAGTCGGTTAGGTTTCTAACATCTAGCTGCTAAAATTGGCAGAGCATGTAACACTGTATGATAAGAGGAAGATCTCTATAATAGATAGGTCAGAGTCTCAGGCGTAATGCTTGCTTCACAATTTGTAATTCAGATTGCCTACCCTATATGGTTGATTTATGTTGAGACATTCTATCTAGCATTGTATGTGTACAAGCAAGAACACAAGCATTTCAAGAAGTTATCTAGGGATATTAATAAAGTGCAAGAGTCCTTGTTTAGCATGTGCCTTCTCATTCCTGGAAAATTTAACATAGTCTACTTCAGAAATATTTGTGGACTTTTCTGCATATTCAAGAAAATTTAACAAAAGAACAAAAGGGGAGTCTTTAAAGATAAAAATATTCAGATTTTATTATCCACATTTAAAGAGCCACAAGGCAGAGACATTAAAAACGACATGGCAGATCTTAGGTAACAATGCAAGTACATATCACTTGTAAAATAGGGACATTAAATCTCCTAAATAGATGATCACGTTAAAAGTATGTACAGTAGATCTAATTCACATGTAAGTAATAGATACAACCTTACCCATAACAGTTCAGAGCCGGCTGTCAATCAAAGTGATGGGTTGTGTTAACAGCCACTGCTCACAGTATGGTGAGCAGTGACTAAATCCCATTGAACACCTGTGGCGATATCTTAAAATTGCTGTTGGGAGAAGGCACCCTTCATATATGAGAGACTTGGAGCAGTTTGCAAAAGAAGAGTGGTCCAAAATTCCAGTTGAGAGGTGTAAGAAGCTTTTGGTTATAGGAAGTGATTGATTGCAGTTATTTATTCCAAAGGGTGTGCAACCAAATATTAAGTTGAGGGTGCCAACAATTTTGTCTGGCCCATTTTTGGGGTTTTGTGTGAAATTATGTCCAATTTGCCTTTTGTTCTCTGTTTTTTTGTGTCGTTCCAATGCACACAAAGGAAATAAACATGTGTATAACAAAACATGTGTAATTGCAATAATTTTCTGGGAGAAATACTTCATTTTCTGGAACAATTTCAAGGTTGCCAACACTTTCGGCCATGACTGTATAACGCTTCCCTTGGAAATATTATTGGTGCAATAATTTCTTGTCCCTCATCTATGTGTACCCATGATATTCAGTGGTTACGTCCTACCAATTTACTCTTGCATTGCTTTCTGCGCTAACTCTAAATAGCTAAAAAACATTCTGAAATTTTGTCTTGGATAAATGCAAGAGAGAAAAGAAACACTTTATTTTCTTTCATTATCTTTTTTTAAGAAGATTATAGGGGTATACCGGTTTCAATAAATTTACATTATTGGATTTATGTATAATAAAATGTTATAAAACAATCCAATGTACTCTCTATATTATTTTTTCAGAATTTTGAAAGTCATCCAGTGGGAACTTTCATTATTTATATTCAGTGCAAAAAATGTCCTCGTTATGGGATGAACAAACAGAATTTAGGGTTGTTATAAGAGAGAACACCGTTAAGACTGAGTGACCAAAACTCCACCCACACATCTTCAGTGGCGATTTCATTTCAAAATCAGGCGTCCATTGGTTACATGTCATTTGGAGATTTGGCCTTTTTATACTTAAAAGGAAGCTGCCATCCCCCCAAAATCTTTTTCAACAATTGAAAAAATATAAAGTATTATTATTATTATTATTATTTTTCATATTATCATTTTTTTAATGGAGTAAAATCTGAAAAATAATTTACAGTAAATATTTTGATATTTTCCACTTTTAAACACTAAGGTGAGCATCTGCTGAAAATTGCCATGAAAAGCTAGTGTACAACTAGCTCACATTACGACTGCAGTAAATGTGGGCGGGGTTTGCTCACGTGTGTGACATCACTCCTCTTTTCCCATTGAGGGCGGAGCCAATTTGTTGGTGACTGCAAAGTGATACTGAGAAGTGGACAGCCACAGAGGATGGCTAGCAGCTCCGATCCTGTTAGTTGGTGCTGCTCGGTGTATTATTCGCTGGGGTTAGATACGCAGAGTGTATAACATGCTGCAATTAGATTAACGGAGTGCAACACATGCTGGGATTAGGTACAGTGCTCAGTGTAGTATATCACATGATGGGATTATATATAAGGCTCAGCGCAGTGTATCACACAGGATGAGATTAGTATCTAATGTATGTAATGTGTGTCCACTTCTATGGGAGCAGTAGTATAATGTGGGACCCTGCTCCATCCACTTTTATGAGAGCAATGGTGTAATGTGTGACACTGCTTTGTTCACCACATTACTACTCCCGTGGAAGTGGACAGAGCAGGGTCACATATTATAGTACCGCTCCCAAAGGAGTGGATGGAGCGAGATAACACATTATACCACTGTTCCCCTAGAAGTTGACAGAGCAGGGTCACGCATTACACCACTGCTCCCATAGAAGTGGAAGGCGTGGAGTCACACATTACATTACTAGTCCCTTATAAATGTGTGACTCCACTCTGTCTACTTCTATGGCAGCAGTAGTGTAATGTAATGGGCATTAAATACATGGCTCTGGGAGGGGTATCATGCATGATGGGTATTAGATACACTTTCTGGGGCATATGACACATGATGGGTACTAGATACACTCTTTGGGGCGTATAACGCATGGTGGGCATTAGATATACATCTGGAGCGTATCATGCATGATGGCATTAGATACACTTCCCTGGGACGTATAGCAGAGCTGAGTCAGTGGTCAGAGCACAGCAGCGTGATAATTATACTGCTGCATTCTAAACACTGAGGTGACAATGGTAGGGAGCGGTGATCAGCAACCTGGCACTGTACTACTAATTCCAGGCTGCCAATACTCCCCTCATCCCAGACCTCCGCATCCTCGCGCCTCCTGTCACGGATGTGACACGCCCCCTGGGGCCGTGGGGTACTCGGTAGTTGGGCCGGTCAGTGCTGGGGATGTCACGGTGGCAGTGACCCCGGGCGGTCAATTAAAGGGAAAGTAGTAGGGAATAAAGTTTTTAGAGATAATGTTTGTGACGCCACCTATGGTATGCGGCTATATGGGGCCGCCGCTGTGGTGCAGATCCTCTGGAGCTGATGGTGACGCAGCAGAGTTGGTTCAGCTCTCCACAGGCAGAGCTTAGTTCCAGGGCAGTTGATGGTGATTTTATGAGGTAGATGTTGTTGGTGAGGTGTAATACAGGTGATGGCGCAGCAATCATTCAAGGACACAGTGGGGTGCAGTCTTCAGGTTTTACTCTCAGTTCTTAAGTTGTCAGGTTACACTTTCTGGATTATAACCGCCCACGTCGTCCTGTGTCCTCTGGGGTAGTGATCCAGAAAACTCTCAGGTATTTCAGGAGCACTCAGGCGGGACCAAGTTCTATGTACCTTTCCTGGTCGTCTCACTGTGCTGGCTCTCACCCTCCTGCCCTGCGCCTCACAATTAGTGTCCCAAGCCAGTGGCCTCGGGCCTTGTCGGGCGACTTGTAATCCCCTGGACTCTATGTGGCCACCTTTTCAGCAATATAATTGTGGGTTTTGGCTGCAACACCTTGCAAATGCTGCAGCCTCTGGTTTGCTAGCTAAGCCTGGTTGTTCTCCACTAGTCTGGGGCTGGTCCCCTTCTGCGCCCTGATCCCTCCACATCCGTGTGAATTCAGGCGCACGGGTGGCTTCCTGCACTCACCGTGCCCCTAGGATCCCTTCCATCTCTGGAGCCTTTCCCTCTGCTCCCGTATTCTCTCACTCTCCTCCTGGGCCTCTCTGACTAGGCCTGACTCCTCTCTCTCCTGAGCGGAGCACCTTCTGAGCTCCCACTCCCAACTTTCTCTCCTCTCTGTACTGACTGAACTACTTCTAGATGGTTCCCCTTCTTCTTATACTCTGTCTGTGCTCCCCTGATCTACTTCCTCCACCCACCTCCTCTACCTAGTTCCACCCTCCAGCTAGGGACCAGGGATTGTGCTCTCCCTTGGGAGCAATCTCGCCCTTCCCTACTGAAGTGGAGTGTATTGGATGTGGGTGTGTGGGTCCCGGGTAGTACTCCGTCCTTACCTGAGAGTGGGGTACCACACCTCTGGGTGAGATGCAGTACCTCTGTGGCAACTGGACGCGCAGGGGCGCCACAGTGGCATCTAGATTGGAGTTGCTCCTTTGAGGTCCTCCTTACAGCAACTGTACTCCAATCTTGAAAATTCAGTGCTCAGATAACCAGAGCTGCTGGATGAAGGTCCTCACAGGAGCAGCTCCGCTATAGATGTCTCATCACTGAAACAACTACAGTGGCTTGCAAAGTATTCTTCTTCTTTGGCATTTTTTGTGTTTTGATAACAACCTGGATTTTCCAAGTTTTTTTTGAAGGTTTGCTTTAGTTCATGTAAAGAACATGCCTACAATTGTGAACGTTTGGTTTTCTTTTTATTGTGAAGCAAACAACGAATAAGACAAAATAACTCAAAACTTCAATGTGCAAAACTATTCACCCCCCTAAAGTCAGTACTTTGTACAGCGTCCTTTAACTGTGATTACAGCTAAAAGTCGCTTTGAATAAGTCTCTATGAGCTTTTTACAACTCGCCACTGGGATTTTTGCCCATTCCTCAAGGCAAAACTACTCAAGCTCCTTCAAGTTTGATGATTTCCTTTGGAAAACAGCAATCTTCAAGTCTGACTACAGATTCTCAATCGGGCTGTTCTCCCTGAGAGTGACAGTGTTACTTTAGCAGTATGCTTTGGGTCATTGTCTTGTTGGGAGGTGAACCTCCGTCCCAGTTTCAAATGAATGACACACTGAAAAAGGTTTCGCTCAAGAATATCCCTGTATTTTGCACCATCCATCTTCCCCTCGACTCAGACCATTTTGTGTAAGTAAAGGCTTTCTTTTCTGCCTACTCTTCCAGAAAGGCCACCTATGTGTACGGCTTATTGTGGTCGTATGGACAAATACTCCAGTCTCTGCTTGGGAACTCTGCGGCTCCTTCAGGGTAACCTTTGGTCTCTGTGCTCCATCTCTGATTAATGCCCTCCTTGCCCCAGCTAAGAGTTTTGGTGGGTGGCCCTCTCTTGGCAGGTTTGTTGTGGTACCATGTTCTTTAATTTTGATGATAATGGATTTGATGGTGCTTCAGGGATCAGCAGAGATTGAGATATTTTTTTTTATAAAGTAACCCTGACTTGTACTTCTCAACAACTTTGTCCCTGACTTGTTTGGAGATCTCTTTGGTCTTAATGGTTCTGTTTAGTTAGTGATGCCTCTTGCTTAAAGGGAATCTGTTACCTCCTAGGAGTATATAACCTACAGTATTAATATGGGCATACAGGTGATAGAAATGTAAATCTACTCATACCTTTATGCCTCATATTTATGGTTTTGATGTTTTGAAGTCTTATACTATACCTTTCTGGTAATGATTGCTCCAGGCCCCGAGCCCATAAGGAATCCCCACCTCCTCTCTTTATTATCATAGTACTCCCCTCCCCTGCACGTCACAGTGTCCTGTGATGTGCAGTTGCAGCGCTGTAATCTTGAGCCTGTGCGTTGAACTACCTCCACGATCCTCCCTCCCACGAGTCTCTGTGACTCACCGGCACCTGTGCAGAAGATCGCAGACTAGTGTATTCCGTGATCTTCTGTGCAGGTGCCAGCAGTGACGCGCTGACACTGCCATCCATAGGGTAAAACAGGTCTCCGGGAAGATCCCGGGTGGGTCAGTCCGGCTCTGCTTACAGTCTGTTGCGGAGGACAGGGGATGTCGTCTGCATTTTAATAGGTTATTTAAATCCCAGGGGGTGACAAATTCTCTTTAATTGTGTTTCAGCCTCTGAAGCCTTTCAGAAAAGGTGTGTATATGTATATACTGACAGGCCATGTGACACTTAGATTAAACATAGGTGGACTTAATTTCACTAAGCATATGACTTTGAAAGATAATTGCTTGCACCAGAAATCTTTAGGGGCTTCATAGCAAAAAGCGTGAATACATATGCACATGACAATTTTTCATTAATTGATCCCATAGATTTAATTTATGCCGATATTTTTCTCACTTCACTTCATGAACTTTGAATATTTAGTGTTGGTGCATCACTTACAAATCAGATTCCAAAAATATTTTAACACAGGTTGTAATGTTACAAAAAAGGTAAAAAGCCAAGGGGGGTAAATACCTTCACAAGCCACTGTAGAATGGAGGTGATTCCTGGAGCTCCTCATAGTCACTCCAATCTGGTCACCTCATTATAGAACAGACTATAATATAGTTTCTGCAGTGAGGAGCCCAGGTTATAAAGAGGTGCAGGAATAACTGATCGTACAGGAGGTTTTTTTTTCCTTTAATAGGAATTAAGATACATGAGTGTTTGTTTGTATGGTTTTTTTTGGTTATTGCTCAAGATTTTAATGGAATAAACATCAAAAATTATCATTTTTACACTTTTACATTTTTTATGTATATGGCCATTAAAATTCCATTTTGTTTTCTGATTAATAAAACGTGCATTTTTCTTATCTCTTTAGAAGTGTAATATAAATAAATAGAGCGCTGGTTGTTCAATTTTGTTAGAATTCGACTTTTTGCCAAATGTACACAAGTCTAGGCCACCACCACCATTTTGAAGAGTTGGCGGAGCTTTGTGGGGAGAGGCTCAGCAAAGCACAGCCAACAGTCATCATAATTTACAACACAAGTGGTGATATCAAAACCTCTCATATCAAAGCATAGTAATATTCGGAGATATTTCAAAACAGTGAAGTCTTAGAGGGTGCTTTCTCCAACCAAGTGCAAAAATTGCACAAAGATGTGGTATATCATACAAACCCTCTCACAGAGGAGAAAAATTCCCAATAATAATAATAATAATTTTATTTATATAGCGCCAAAGTATTCTTCAGCACCTTTCTTTATCCCTCCAAACTAAGAGGTCAAGGCAAGGGTTGGGTATATCTTCCTCCCCTCTCGGAAAAGGTTCTATTTATCATCTTACCCCAAAGGCAGAACATTATCCATCATGCTGTGTTTTCCCACTGATTCTGCTTCATTCCTGCTGTGATAAGGTAATTTAATGGAATACAGTGCTACAATTTCACACATGCTGCAAGAGATTCTGGGTTATGAAATGCAAATTAGCCATCACAAAGAATCACTTCACTTGTTGCTTTTATCTACTGAAATTAGTTAATTGTAGTATTTGCTGCTTGGTGGTTATTAATGTCTACACCTTTTATCGTTTTGAGTGCTCAATTATTTTAGATGGTATATGCTTATTCTTAAATAGAAAAGCTATGAAATGGAAACACATTTATTAAATATACATTTTAATTAGACAGACCTTGTTTTAAAGATATAATTAAAGAACTTGATTATAAATGCTTCTAAATAAAATACAGTATATAGGGAAGCATCCTTGCACAGTGTATGAATAATGCAATAATATATGAATGCATGACATACTGTGCTGTGGATGCTGTGCCTATTGCGTTACACAGCTTCGGATTGCAAAAACATGCAAACACACAGTTTAATCTTTTAGGGTTTATTCACCTGATGTGATCTCACTGCTTTTGAAAATGCAGGCAATCGTTTTCAAAATGAAGATAAAAATGATACGTTTTTCATACAATATTCGCAAAAATTAAAAATGCAGTGCTGTTGCATAGTGTGAATATACCCTAAATTAAACCTGACGTGCTGCAGAACAAGACTGTTTATTGGACTCAGTTAAAGTAAGCAAAGTATTAAATCATGGAAAGTTATAGTGAATCTTTTCCGACAAAACCATTTAGCAATCCAATGAGTGAGTTGTTTTGAGGAAATTGGTCTAATGTCATTAGCTGTGTGCTTTATAGATAATAATACAGCACAGTGTTTAGTTCAGGACCATATTGTGCACTATATTAGGTTTATGTATTTCGGTATTATGTTCAGAACTGTGAAACTTTGGTGTACCACTGTTAATCGGCAGACTACTTGGCTGCTATAGGGCTTATGAGTCAAGGGGGGCCAGCATCCATTCCCCTGCTTAGTGTCACAATGTCAATGCTATTTGGATCTTCGGGATGGAGATATAATCATTACTATAGTGGAACACGGAGTGGTTAGCTCCCTGTGTTCCACCATTCAGTCTGTGCATCTAAATTTCAGGTCATCAGGTGTATTGACATAAGTATATTCTGAATGGAGCCTCTGTCCACATGATGCAGAAACCAGAGCACTGCAGGGAAAAGGGGAGTAGTTTTTATTATTATTTTATTATTCAGTTCTTGTGGGAGGAACTGTGTTGTGAGAGGAACAGTGTTCTTCTTAATTATAGGAAGCTACATCAGGAATATAAGACTTGCGCACTTATAGCAAGATTTTTTTCTTGCTAAAAAGTGCGACTTTTAGTCCAAAAAATATGGTTTCATGTCACCTCAATTAGACAGAGCAGCAGAATCATACTATAAGGTAATTTTTATCATACATTGGGTGCTGTAAAAACAGTTTTTAGCATATCACCCCACATATGATATATGCTTTGAGGGGGCAGTCCCACTGTCCCGGCAGGTCAGGGCTTTGTTCCGACTTTCACTCATTCTCTTGTAGTTTTCATCACTCTGTAGCTCGACCTCCTCAGGGGACAGGGTCAGCATCTCTCTGTAAACACATTCATTAAGTAAACAATTCTCTTCTTTTTTGTGATCTGGTCTTCCCAGGAATCAGACCCACAAACTTTATCATTGCAGGCTCAGCTAAAACTGAGGGCCACAGCCTCCATCAAAAGGTATGGGAGAATTTTGTATACTTGAAGCTGCATTGCAGACTCTGAAACCATAGCCAGATGAGACTAATACATAAAAATACATGTGTATATAGTAGTGTATTTCTATGTTACCTGTATTCTAGGGGGACAATAAAATGTTAGACGTTTTTCTTCAAATAAGATTACTAAAAAATAATGAAAAATAATTACAAAAATGCTATTTTCTTTTCGTTTGATTTTGTGTCCCCTGGAGCCAAACCACAACCTTCATCATTGCAGGCAGCAACTAAAGCTGAGAGCCACAGCCTCCAACAAACAGTATGGGAAAAATTTGTATACTTGAAGCTGCATTGCAGGTTCTTACCCCATAAGTAGATTATGCTGGTAAATAGAAATGCATCTGCATATAGCATTACATTTTCATGTACATGTATTCTAGAGGGAAAGAAAATGTCAGATTATTTTCTTCCTAAATTTAAATTAAGAAAAACAATTACAATAAATTAATTTTTAATGTGCTCTTTTAAATAATAAACATCCCAAATCAGCAGATAACAGACATATTTGGTGTCCCTGTAATTATACCAACCCACAAAACAAAGTGATCAGATTATTTACAATGACCGGTAAGTGGCATAAAAGAGTATTTTCTCTGTTAAACCCATAAAAATGCAAGGCTGAGGCCGTAAATGCTGCTTTTTTCTGCATGTTTTATGCAGGTGTTTGCATCACACGATGCAATAACAATCTTCTCTAATTATTTCATATTTGCTGCTCTTCTTTTATGCATTTCCTATTTATTTGATGTGTTTTTGGTGCAGATTAGTACAGAAAAACCTTGATTCTACACTTTTATGTGCTGCTTTTCTGCACAGAAATTCTGCTGTGTTTAACTGTCCAATCAAAGTGGATGTGATTTCATGAAAATATATATATATACACACAGTGTGGAAAATAACTATTTGATTCACTGCTGATTTTGCAAGTTTTCCCACCTTCAAAGAATAGAGAGGTCTGTAATTTTTATCGCAGATACACTCCAACTGTGAGAGACAGATTCTAAAAAAAATCAAGAATATCAGATTGCATGATTTTTACATAATTAATTTGCATTTTACTGCAATTACAGAGGTCAGATGTTTCCTGTAGTTCTTGACCAAGTTTGCACGCACTGCTGCAGGGATTTTGGCCCACTCCTCCATACAGATCTTCTCCAGATCTTTCAGGTTTCAGGGCTATCTCTGGGCAACATTGACATTCAGCTCCCTCCAAAGATTTTCAATTGGGATCAGGTCTGGAGACTAACTAGGCCACTCCAGGACCTTAAAATGCTTCTTACGGAGCCACTCCTTAGTTACCTTTTCTGTGTGTTTCGGGTCATTGTCATGCTGGAAGACCCAGCCTTGACCCATCTTCAATGCTCTTACTGAGAGAAAGAGGTTGGTTGCCCAAATCTCACGATATATGACCCCATGCATCCTCCCTTCAATATGGGCCAGTCGTCCTGTCCCCTTTGCAGAAAAGCACCCCCAAAGTATGATGTTTCCCCCACCATGCTTCACGGATGGGACGGTGTTCTTGGGGTTGTACTCATCCTTCTTCTTCCTCCAAACATGGCGAGTGGAGTTTATACCAAAAAGTTCTATTTTGGTCTCATCTGACCACATGACCTTCTCCCATGCCTCCCCTGAATCATCCAGATGGTCACTGGTGACCTTCAAACGAGTCTGGATGTGTGCTGATGTGAGCAGGGGGACCTTGCGTGCCCTGCTGGATTTTAATCCATGATGGTGTAGAGTGTTAATAATGATAATTTTTGAAACTGTGGCCTCAGCTGTCTTCAGGTCATTGATCAGGTCCTCCAGTATAGTTCTGGGCTGATTCCTAACCTCTCTTAGAATCATCTTTACCCCATGAGGTGAGATCCCCAGACCAAGGAATAGTGACAGTCATCTTGTGTTTTTTCCATGTTCTAATAATTGTGCCAACAGTTGTTGCCTTCTCTCCAAGCTGCTTGCCTATTGTTCTGTAGCCCATTCCAGATTTGTACAGGTCTATAATTTTGTCTCTGGTGTCCTTAGGCAGCTCTTTGGTCTTGGTCATGGTGGAGAGGTTGGAGTGTGATTGATTGAGTGTGTGGCCAGGAATCTATTATACAGGTAAGGAGTTCAAACCAGTGCAATTAATACAGATAATGAGTGCAGGGTAGGAGCGCTTCTTAAAGGAAATCTAACAGGTTTGTGAGAGCCAGAATTCTTGCTGGTTGGTAGGTGATCAAATATTTAGTTTATACAATAAAATACAATTATTTAAAAATCATGCAATGTAATTTTCTGGTTTTTAATTTTACATTCTGTCTCTCACAGTTGAAGTATACCTACGATAAAAATTACAGACCTCTCCACTTTTTGTACATGGGAAAACTTGCAAAATCAACAGTGTATCAAACACTTATTTTCCCCACTGTGTGTGTTATATATAAATTTATATATATATATATATATATATATAGATAGATAGATAGATAGATAGATAGATAGATAGATAGATAGATATATACACTGCTCAAAAAATAAAGGGAACACTCAAGTAACACATCCTAGATCTGAATGAATGAAATATTCTCATTGAATACTTTGTTCTGTACAAAGTTGAATGTGCTGACAACAAAATCACACAAAAATCATCAATGGAAATCAAATTTATAAACCAATGGAGGCCTGGATTTGGAGTCACCCCCAAAATTAAAGTGGAAAAACACACTACAGGCTGATCCAACTTTGATGTAATGTCCTTAAACCAAGTCAAAATGAGGCTCAGTATTGTGTGTGGCCTCCACGTGCCTGTATGACCTCCCTACAACGCCTGGGCATGCTACTTATGAGGTTGTGGATGGTCTCCCAGACCTGGACTAAAGCATCCGCCAACTCCTGGACAGTCTGTGGTGCAACATGATGTTGGTGGATGGAGCGAGACATGATGTCTTAGATGTGCTCAATCGGATTCAGGTCGGGGAACGGGCGGGCCAGTCCATAGCTTCAATGCCTTCATCTTGCAGGAACTGCTGACACACTCCAGCCACATGAGGTCTGGCATTGTCCTGCATTAGGAGGAACCCAGGGCCAACAGCACCAGCATATGGTCTCAAAAGGGGTCTGAGGATCTCATCTCGGTACCTAATGGCAGGCAGGCTACCTCTGGCAAACACATGTAGGGCTGTGCGGCCTTCCAAATAAATGCCACCCCAAACCGGTCATGCTGAAGGATGCTGCAGGCAGCAGATCACTCTCCACGACATCTCCAGACCCTGTCACGTCTGTCACATGTGCTCAGTATGAACCTGCTTTCATCTGTGAAGAGCACAGGGCGCCAGTGGCGACTTTGCCAATCCTGGTGTTCTTTGGCAAATGCCAAGCGTCCAGCACGGTGTTGGGCTGTGAGCAAAACCTCCATCTGTGGATGTCGGGCCCTCATACCACCCTCATGGAGTCGGTTTATAACCTTTTGTGCAGATACATGCACATTTGTGGCCTGCTAGAGGTCATTTTGCAGGGCTCTGGCAGTGATCCTCCTGTTCCTCCTTGCACAAAGGCGGAGGTAGCAGTCCTGCTGCTGGGTTGTTGCCCTCCTATGGCCCCCTCCACGTTTCCTGGTGTACTGGCCTGTCTCCTGGTAGTGCCTCCAGCCTCTGGACACTACGGTGACAGACACAGCAAACCTTCTTGCCACAGCTCGCATTGATGTGCCATCCTGGATGAGCTGCACTACCCGAGCAACTTCTGTGGGTTGTAGAGTCCGTCTCATGCTACCACAAGTGTGAAAGCACAACCAACATTCAAAATTGACCAAAACATCAGCCAGAAAGCATTGGTACTGAGATGTGGTCTGTGGTCCCCACCTGCAGAACCACTCCTTAATTGAGTGTGTCTTGATAATTGGGATATATATATTAGGATGACAGTCAAAATCTTTTTGTGCATGTTTTTAGGTCTCACTCGTGATCAATTCCCTTTGGTGTGATTGTAACATGCACAAACATTTTTAACATTGCAACATTGTTTACTGGTGGCTCAATCATCACAAGACTAACAATTATTTGTAATAAACGTCTTGCAGCAAAGTAAATGAACAGTTTTACAGTAGTTTCATGATTTCACTTCTTTTTACAAAACATGCTTTATTTGGTTCAGGATAGTCATGGCGATGCTTCTCCACACACTGGAGAATAAACTGTTTCTATTCTTCTTGAGTGTACTCATGAGTGCAATGGAGCATTCGGCGGCATCAGTCTTGATTTTCAATCTGGCGACTTTTGAGGATGCATCGATGTGACTTGCATTAGTGTGCCACAGACAAAGATCTTGATGAAGAAAATTTTGATTTATTTCCAGTGCAATGAACAGTTGTTTTGTGCTGGACGACATAAAGTGATGAAGCTTCTTGTGTGACACAAGGTCTTCGGCAAGCTGCATGCGGGTTGAGCTGACATTGTTGCCTTCCTTCTGCAGAGCCAGTACCATCTCAACCTTTTCTGCGGTTGGAACCTCACTGTCAAAAAAGCCAGACCCACCATAATCGCACTGATGTACCACAGAGGTCTGTTGAAAGTTTTTATTGCTGCTTCAGCAACAGGCGCGTTGATTCCTTTGCAGTAATGTCAAGTCATTTTGCGGCGATGTGGCTGGGATCTGACAGAGGTACAAAGCCTTCAAGTATAAGCGGACAGTAAAAGTCCAAAAATTGATGGAGATTTATATATATATATATATATATATATATATATATATATATATATATATATATATATATATATATATATATATAATTTGTTTAATTAAATATGTATAATAGTATTTAAACTTAGAGACTATTTTCAGTATGTGTCCTCTGACTTCCTTTATCTGTGTTCTGAGAGACATGACAAAAGTGGTTGTCCAGTCACAAGAAATAAGCAGGCAGTAACATTCAGGAATTTCCACATGTGGTTACTATTAACGTTATTTGCCAAAGTGCTGCAGTTTCCAGCACCGTGCACGCACGGGACTATCCTGCAGAGCCTCTTCTAGGATGTTTTAGGGTCTGGCACCACATTGTGAATTTTATACTATAAGTAACTTTACTTTACCGATTCATGAACTTTCTACACATGCAATAGGACTTTCCATCTCCAGATTGTCTATCCCACAGGCAGGGGAGCAGGACTTTCTGACTCCAGCGTCTACTTCAGCTGGATGTTCGTTCGAGGACACAAATTCAGCTGAAGTGTATGGCAGTGTTGGGACTCTCTGGCTCCCTGTGCTGCAATACATGCTGCTGGCTAATCAGAGGCTGGCAGCTGATGTTTGTATGCCAGGCATTGGCGTCTCATGGCAGTGATGTCATGCATTGCCATAGCAGGCACACCAATGTCAGCAGCTGTCCTATGATCAGCTGGCGGCATGTAATGCAGCACAGGGAGCCAGAGAGTCCCCGCACTACAATACACTTCAGCTGAATGTGCATCCTCAGAAGCACATCCAGCTGAAGTAGGCGCTGGGGTCGGCTGGGCCCTCCTCCTGCATGGACCCAGAAGAGGATAGCGAAAAGGGGGAAACGTGAGTAGCGGAGGAAGGTAGGTTAGCAGAATGTCTTTTCTTTTATGCAGAACGGGAACATATCAGAATTGGGGACACATATACTAGGATGGGAAACATGTCTATCAGTATTGGGGTCATATATACCAGGATGGGCCCAGGATTGGGGACATATATACGAAGATGTGGGACATACATACCAAAAAGGGGCACAAGATGTGGGACAAAAAAGCAAAATGGGGGTCGCATATGCCAGGATGGGCCTTACATATACCAATACCAGAATGGGAGACATATATACTGTATCAGGAGGGGGCCCAAGATGGAGGATATATATATATATACAAGGATGGTGGACATATATACCAGGATAGGGGTCATTAGTACAGGAAGGAGGACATTACTACATAATGAAGGCGGTGCTAACATGTAAGTCTTTATAGGATTTAAAACACTTCAAGGGCCCATAAATCTGAGCAACATGCAGGGGGGGCCCAGGTCCAAATTTTGCTCCAAGGTTCATCTGACACTAGTTATGCCGCTGCACACAGGAGTAGCTGATATTCATATGCAATTGAGAATATCTCAGATACTCCCTATCCATAGCAGTCACCATTTTATATAATTGGTGTACTATTCATTATTATACCATAGTTATAGGAAAAGACGTGAACTGCACATCCAAAAATCATACATTGATCTAAAGCCATTAGGTAAAAATTTACAAAACTGAGCATGAGGTTTTTAGTGTAACATTTAGTGGTGAGCGAGAATTGAAATGCTCGGGTACTCGATGCTCGGGTAGAGCAAATAGAAATGCTCGATTGCTTGGTCTGAGCAATGAGCCCAATGTAAGTCTATGGGAAACTCGAGTATTTTTCCGGCGCCCCTCCGGCGGTCTGCAGAGGGCCTAAAAATTGCCCAAATCGATGGGAACAGTGCTCAAATGACATGGGAACAGCATGGGGAAGACTCCTGAAAGCATCTCTGACTACCAGGTCACTGCTGTCAACAATGTTGTCAGAGGTATTACGCCACTTTTACGGACTCACCATAAAACATACAAAAACAAAATCAAAATGGATTTTCTTGGGAAAAATGTTAAGGAACATCCTTTCCAGGGTAATGACTTGTATATAAGGCAAAATAAATATACAAAAACAAAATGCTCCTCCACACCTTGGGCAATGTTCACAAGTAGCATTTTTGATGTGTTTTTGCACATTTGCATTGCTTTTAACAGTGAAAAATGCATTCATTGGGAAATGTCATTTTAACATTTTACTACCTTATCTGGCCATGTGGTGTGTGAGACATGATCAGACACATCCTGTTTCATTTATGACGGAGGGACTCTGAAAGTCACAAACGCTATTTTTATAGGGCCATCAGGCGGCCCTTACTATTCTTAAAGGGCCAGCAGTCCGCTATGCTTTGTTGTTCCCATTATTAAAGAGTGGGTCTCCTATACTGTTATTAGGTATGCAGTGACTGCAAGGGCTGGCAAAAATTTGGATGCACCCCAATACCCCTTTGAAGAGACATAGAGGAGAGTGTCAGTAAAACAAATGCTCCCATTATAAAGGAGTGGGTCTCCTATAGTGGTAATGCCCATGCAGTGACTGCAAGGGCTGCCAAAATTTAGGAAAAACCCCAATAACAATTTAAAGACACATAGAGCTGGGCCACAGTAATGACATGCTCCTAGAAAGGAGCGGTTGTGCTATCCAGTTATAAGGTATGCAGTGGGTCCAACAGCTGACAAAATTTAGGAAAAATCCTACTAACAATTTAAAGACACATAGAGCTGGGCCTCAATAACGACATGTTCCCGTTAGAAATGAGAGGGTCTGCTATACAGTTATAGAGTATGAAGTGAGTCCAACGGCTGACAAAATTTAGGAAAAACCCTAATAACAATTTAAAAACACATAGAGCTGGGCCAAAGTAACGACATGTTCCTAATAGAAAGGAGAGGGTCTGCTATACAGTTATAGGTATGCAGTGAGTCCAATGGCTGACAAAATTTATTGAAAACCCCACTAACAATTTAAAGACACATATAGGTGGGCCACAGTAAGGAGTACGACATGTTCCCATTAGAAGGGAGAGGGTCTGCTATACAGTTATAGGGTATGCAGTGAGTCCAATGGCTGCCAAAATTTAGGAAAAACCCTACTAACAATTTAAAGACACATAGAGCTGGGCCACAGTAGCAACATGTTCCCATTAGAAAGGAGAGGGTCTGCTATATAGTTATAGGGTATGCAGCGAGTCCAACGGCTGCCAAAATTTAGGAAAAACCCTACTAACAATTTAATGACACATAGAGTTTAGCCACAGTAACGACATGATCCCATTAGAAAGGAGAGGGTCTGCTGTACAGTTATAGGGTATGTAGTGAGTCCAACGGTTGCTAAAATATTGGAAAAACTCTACTAACAATATAAAGACACATTGAGCTGGGCCACAGTAAGGACATGTTCCCATTGGAAAGGAAAGTGTCTGCTATACAGTTATAGGTTACGCAGTGAGTCCAACGGCTGCCAAAAATTTGGAGGCACTCCAATGTCCCTTGCAATAGAAATAGAGGTCAGATGGCCTCCTGAAAGCAGTGTTCCCTTTATTAGGAAGTGTGTCTCCCATACTGTTTGCCTTCGCAGTGAATGCAACGGCTGCCAAAAATGTGGAGGCACTTTAATGTCCCTTGCAAGAGAAGTAAAGGTCGGAGGGCCTCCTGAAAACAATGTTCCATTATTAGGAATTGGGTCCCCCATACTGTTTGTCTATGCAGTGAATGAAATGGCTGCCAAAAATTTGAAGGAACTCCAATGTCTCGTGCAAGACACGTAGAGGTTGTAGGGCCTCCTGAAAACAATGTTCCATTATTAGGAAGTGGCTCTCCCATACTGTTTGCCTATGCAGTGAATGCAATGGCTGCCAAAAATTTGGAGAAACTAATGTCCTTTGGAAGAGATGTAGAGGTTGGAGGGCCTCCTGAAAACAATGTTCCCAGTATTAGGAAGTGGGCCCCCCATATGGTTTTCCTATGCAGTGAATGCAACGGCTGACAAAAATTTGGAGGAACTTCAATGTCCCTTGCGAGAGACGTTAATTTCGGAGGGCCTCCTGTAAACAAAGTTCGTATTATTAGGAAGTGGGTCTCCTATACTGTTTGACTATGCAGTGAATGCAACGGCTGCCAAAAATTTGGAGGAACTCCAATGCCCCTTGCAAGAGACGTAGATATAGTGATATGGTAGATATGGTGATAATATGGTGATGGAGGATGAGGAGGAGGAGGACAAGAGCAAACAGACAAAATCAGGAAGCATATACCCATGTCTGGGTGTGAAGACAGAGGTGCATGGGAATAGAGTTAGACCTCGCCAAAAAAAGACACTGTATTTAAGCTTGTCACGCTGCTATCATTTGGTGGTGTTAAGAAGTCTGGCCCAATCCAGCCCTGTCCCAGAACTTTGACAGCGTTCCCCTGCCTCTGCTGAATTGCATTTGTGTCTCTCTCGCCTGTACTCAATGGTTGTGCAACAAACTGTGACCTCTGCCACCAGCGTTTTCAGATGGGAATTTTTTAAATAATTCTGCAACAAAGGCCTTTTCATACTGCCCCATTTTATTAGGCCTGTCCTGCGTGGGAATAAGAGACAGAAAGTTTTCCTTGTAGCATGGGTCTAGAAGTGTCACCAAGCAGTAATGACTGTCACCCAAAATTTGGACAACGCGAAGGTAATGGGAAAGGCAGCGTACCATAAACTCAGCCATATGTGCCAGACTGCTAACACGCAAGACTGACCATGCTCTCCTCCTCCTCCTCCTCCTCCTCCCTGTTCTCAGGCCATCCACGCTGAGCAGACGGTATGACAGTTGAGCAGGTAGTACCGTCTATAGTGCAGGAAACTAGCTCCTGTTCTTCGTCCTCCTCCTCTTCCTCATTGTAACCCAATCCACGTTGGAATGAGATAAGGCTGGGCTGTGTGGAATCACCCTGTATGGTTCTTTGCTCCATCTCATCGTGCTCCTCCTGCAATGCATCCTCTTTAATTGTGAGCAGAGAGCGTTTCAGAAGACAGAGAAGCGGGATGGTGATGCTAATTATGGCGTCATCGCCGCTTACCATCTTGGTGGAGTCCTCAAAGTTTTGGAGTATAGTACTTACAGTCATATGAAAAAGTTTGGGCACCCCTATTAATCTTAAGCTTAATGTTTTATAAAAATTGGTGTTTTTGGAACAGCTATTTCAGTTTGATATATGTAATAACTGTTGGACACAGTAATGTTTCTGCCTTGAAATGAGGTTTATTGTACTAACAGAAAATGTGCAATCTGCATTCAAACAAAATTTGACAGGTGCATAAGTATGGGCACCCTTATCATTTTCTTGTTTCAAATACTCCTACCTACTTTTTACTGACTTACTAAAGCACTTTTTTTGGTTTTGTAACCTCATTGAGCTTTGAACTTCAGAGCCAGGTGAATGCAATCATGAGGAAAGCTACTTAAAGTGGCCACTTGCAAGTTGTTCTCCTGTTTGAATCTCCTTTGAAGAGTGGCATCATGGGCTCCTCAAAACAACTGTCAAATGACCTGAAAACAAAGATTATTTAACATAGTTGTTCGGGGGAAGGATACAAAAATCTGTCTCAGAGATTTAACCTATCAGCTTCCACTGTGAGGAATATAGTAAGGAAATGGAAGAACACAGAGACAGTTCTTGTTAAGGCCAGAAGTGGCAGGCCAAGAAAAACATCAGAAAGGCAGAGAAGAAGAATGGTGAGATCAGTCAAGGACAATCCTCAGACCACCTCCAGAGAGCTGCAGCATCAACTTGCTGCAGATGGTGTCACTGTGCATCGGTCAACTATGCAACGCACTTTGCACAAGGAGAAGCTGTATGGGAGAGTGATGCGAAAGAAGCCGTTTCTGCAAGCACGCCACAAACAGAGTCAGCTGAGGTATGCAAAAGCACATTTGGAGAAGCCAGTTTCTTTTTGGAAGAAGGTCCTGTGGACTGATGAAACCAAGATTGAGTTGTTTGGTCATACAAAAAGGCGTTATGCATGGTGGCAAAAAAAACACAGCATTCCAAGAAAAACACTTGCTACCCACAGTAAAATTTGGTGGAGGTTCCATCATGCTTTGGGGCTGAGTGCCAATGCCGGCACCGGGAATCTTGTTAAAGTTGAGGGATGCATGGAGTCCACTCAGTATCAGCAGATTCTTGACAATAATGTTCAAGAATCAGTGATAAAGTTGAAGTTACGCAGGGGATGGATCTTTCAGCAAGACAATGATCCAAAACACCGCTACAAATCTACTCAGGCATTCATGCAGAGGAACAATTACAATGTTCTGGAATGGCCATCCCAGTCCCCAGACCTGAATATCATTGAACATCTGTGGGATCATTTGAAGAGGGCTGTCCATGCTCAGCGACCATCAAACTTAACTGAACTGGAATTGTTTTGTAAAGAGGAATGGTCAAAAATACCTTCATCCAGGATCCAGGAACTCATTAAAAGCTACAGGAAGCGACTAGAGGCTGTTATTTTTGCAAAAGGAGGATCTACTAAATATTAATGTCACTTTTCTGGTGAGGTTCCCATACTTATGCACCTGTCAAATTTTGTTTGAATGCAGATTGCACATTTTCTGTTAGTACAATAATCCTCATTTCAAGGCAGAAACATTACTGTGTCCAACAGTTATTACATATATCAAACTGAAATAGCTGTTGCAAAAACACCAATTTTTATAAAACATTAAGCTTAAGATTAATAGGGGTGCCCAAAATTTTTCATATAACTGTATGTCTGACATCAATGTCAACTCCTGAGGTATTATGTGTGGAGTCTGACTTGAATACCGATGGCCTTGTTGATGCTGGTAGTCAACAAAGGCCCTCTTCTGCTCACAAATCCTTCCCAACATCTGCAATGTAGAGTTCCACTGCATGGGAACATCGCACACCAGTCAGTGAGCTGGAAGCTGCAAACGCTGCTGAAACACGGCAAGGGCGGAGGAAGCTGTAGCTGATTTTCTAAAATGGGCACACATGTGGCGTACTTTGACAAGCAAATCCAGCAGATCTGGGTAGGTTCTGAGAAACCGCTGAACCACGAGCTTAAGCACATGGGCCAGGCATGGTACGTATGTGAGCTCACATCGCTTCAGAGCCACCACCAGGTTCTGGCCATTGTCATACACGACCATACCTGGTTGTAAGGTCAGCGGTGTCATCCACAGATCTGCCTGCTCTTTTAGAGCTGTCCACAACTCTTCAGCGTTGTGCAGTTTGTCACCTCAGCATATTAGCTTCAGAACAGCCTGTTGCCGCTTGGCCGAGGCAGTGCTGCAGTGCTTCCAGCTTGTGGTGACTGATGTGGCAATTTCGGAGAGGGAGGCTGAAGAGGAGGAGGAGGTACAGGAGGTGTAGAATGTGGGGGCAACCCTGATTGACCGCAATCCTCGGTGTCGCGAGGACGTGTTCCGTCCCAAAGTCTGACTGGATCCCTGCTTCAACTATATTAACCCCGTGTGCCATCAGTGAGATGTACCGTCCCTGCCCACAAGCGCTTGTCCCCATGTCCATGGTTACGTGGACTTTCCCACTAACTGCGTTATTGTGGGCACGGCTAATGTTGTGGGACACTGGGAGAAATAGTGGCATCTGGGGACCGAGTACTGAGGGACGGCCCCCGCCTTCAGGTTGCGGTAAGCTTCTGTCTCCACAAGCCTAAAAGGCAACATTTGGAGCGCAAGCATTCGCAAAATGTGTGAATTTAGTAGTGTGGCCTGTGGAGCGTTGGTTGCGTATTTGCACTTGCATTCCAAGGACTGGGGTAGGGACAACTGAACGCTGCGCTGGTTAAAGGACGTGGATGTGCTTGCAGATGGTGCTCGCTTAGAGTGTGCAACGACACGTGCAGGGCATGAGGCATCTTCGCATGCGCCATGGAAAGGGGATTGGCGTGAATGCACACCAGCAGAAGAAGCAGTGGTGTCACCCGCAGACACTGTTTCTCGACCATGAGGTTTGGCCCACTAAGTCGGGTGCTCTGCTGCCATGTGCCTGATCATGTTAGTGGTGGTCAGGCTGCTAGTTTTGCTACCCCTACTGATGTTGGCCTGGCAGGTGGTGCAAATGGCCTTTTTGGGGTTATCTGCAGAGTCTTTAAAACACAACCAGACTGGGGAAGACCTAATAGTTGTACTGGCAACTTCCTTCGTGTTGGCGTTACTGGTAACACTTTCCTGCCTTGTGTCTGCGGCCACCACACTACTTCTTCCTGCCTGTTGAGATGCTACACCTCCCTCTCCCTGTGTGCTGCTGTACTTGCTCTGCATGTTCCCCTTCCTGGTTTGGTCAGTTACTTTATTATCCGCCACCTCGTCTTCCACTTCATGCTACATGCGATCTCCTCTTGCCCTGCTTCAAATGGACCTGGCAAGAGGCCCGAATCTATAAATGGGAAAGTGAACAGCTCTTCTGAGTGTCTAAGTGTGCGATCAGTTGTCTCTGGGCAGTCAGCATAGTTGTAGGAAGGAGGATCAGGGTGAGGAATATGTGGTCCAGACTCACGGCTACTGAGACTTGACCGTGTGGAAGACAGGGTGGTGGTGGTTGTGGCAAAGTGACTGGAAGCATTATCTGCTATCCAACCAACAACCTTTTGACACTGCTCTGGGTTCAATAGTGGTGTGCTGTGGTCCCCTAGTAATTGGGACTGGAAGGTCGAGAGACAAGATGTGGGTTTTTGTTGTGGCACACTTTCAGCTTGGCATGTGCACTTCCTTCCCCATCAGCCTCAGGTGATTTTAAGTAGTTAGCTGGTTCAGTCCTGACCCATAAATTGTAGGCTTGCATTTCAGCACAAGAGAGGTGACAGAGAAGGACAGGGACCCAATAATGAAAGATGCCCTGACGCTTGCTGTTGGGCACATATATATTGGCCAATCTATGCACTAAGTGCTTTCCTTTACTGTAATATTTCATATTAATATTACAGGAAGATTTTTTGAAATATTTCATGTGTACATTTTGTAGCACTTTCTTATGTTTCTATTCCAGTAATGCAGTTTCAATGTCTTAGAGCAATCACTCTTAGCAATTTATTAGGCAACTTTGACCTTTTTTATAGTTTGCATTTTTTTAATAGGCTCCTGTTCTCATTAGTAAGGTTGTGCTGGCCATTTTCACTATGTTAAAATTTCAGCTTGCCCACGGCCACGTCCTCAGCATCTACATGCACCATCACGTCCACTTCCCCATCCATTGCCACGCACTTTGCCCATTTTAAATGAGGATAATATTTTCCATGTTCACGAGAAATGGCTGATTTTTGAATGCAGTTATATGTGATACGTCTGACGGAGAACCACGGTTTTAAATAGCAGGCCTGTAGTTTAGTAATAAAATTCTACACAGAGACCTAGTGTAAATAGCTTGACCGACACACTGCAGCGAAATGGAAGGCAGAAATGGCTGATTATGGAATGCTTTTATATGTGATACATCTGACAGAGAACCATGGTTTTAAATAACAGGCCTGGAGTTTACTAAAACTATTCTTCACAGAGACCTAGTATGAATAGCTTGACCGACACACTGCAGCAAAATGGAAGACAGAAATGGCTGATTTTGGAACGCTGTTATATGTGATATGTCTGACAGAGAACCACGGTTTTAAATAGCGGTTTAAGAGAGCGCCAAACATGCAAGGTGGGGACCCGAGTTCCCGCCTGAGCAACCCGGAAATACTCGCCGAACGTCGAGCTTGTTGAGCATCGTGATGCTCGGGCACGTACCGAGCAGTGTCGAGCACGTTGGGTCATCACTAGTAACATTCTGATCAGACTCATTATTATATGTAATGCTCAACACTGGTTCAAATGGAATATATTACAGTTAAATCATTCATATTAGCAAGTGCGACAGTACCTATTTTATTTACAATCTTTAAATATTGCCTACTATATAGTGCCATAAGTATTGCCCAATTATATAGTGACAACTATATTCCTTTCAATGTTAGCCTACTATATAATGGTTCTTAGAAATATTATAGCATTGTTCCATTAAACTGAAAAATGCTGCAATACTTTAATGAATGGATTAGAAACATACAAACCAGCCGATGTATACATTAATGATGCCAGGTGTTCACTGAGTGCCACAGTCTTTTCAAACAGCTGAAATGCTGGGGTGCCAACAAACCCCAGAAAAGCTAGTTTTCATATCTTATCCTAGAGATTAGCCATCAGTATTTCAAAGCTGTCCAAAGCAGTGCTCCCAAATTAAAAACATCTCCCTGTACTTTTTCATTAAATGGGGCAATACCGAAAGTTCCCCACAGTAGTGTCATATAGGCCATGCTCCTCAAAGCTCACTACAGTGAATAGAGTGATAGAGATACTACCCCCAAAAGTATACAATACAAATAGCCCTTTCACAGTGCCTCATAATAACTAGTGATACATTTAGTGATGCCCAAAAAATAAATAAGCAATATAAATTTATGTAATCATTCAGACAAATTTAAAGGCATACAATTACAAATATATGTTCATACAATGTATAGCCACACAATTACCAAATAATAGATATTTTGGCCTCAATTCATCAAGAACAGCATTTTTCACGACAGTTTGAACGAAGGGACAAGATGGAGTGCGAGGTGCCTGATTCTTTAATAAATCATTAAAGGTGAAAAGTGGCTTGCACCTCTGTGTGCGCCTCACCACAAATCTTAGGAGAAATGAAAAAACATCCAGCTCCTATAATTCAATAAAATACGAAATGGCTTTATTGAATATTCCATGCTACAGTATGAAGAAGCGTTTCATTTCTGCTGTTGTGTCTTGTCTACATCTCCGTGGAATATGCAATAAAGCCAGTTCTTTTCTTATTGGATCATGCAAATTGGATGTTTTTTGTTTCGCCTCATTATTACACGCAGCCCGTGTGAGTCTTGCCCGTGTAGTGAGTTAGTTGACTTTTTATTTATTTTTCGCCACAAATCTTAATACAGTCTGGAACTGGAGTAAGATTTGTGGCATAAAATACGCCAGCATCATTTGACAAGTTGGGGTCACCAGGCTCCATCACGCTCCCATCCCATTCAAGCTCCTTTCACTTTGTCAGAGCTGTTTTCTGGAGTAGAAGCTTTGATAAATCAGGGCCTATATATTTATTTTACTTACTTAGGCCTATTTCACATGTCCAGATATATCCGGTGCTGGAAAACCAGTCCAGAGACATCCATGACCATGTGTATGATATGTGTGGCAACTTTGTGCCACATCAGTATCACACGTACCGGCACCTGTGAATCAGCAGTACAGTTAGCGCTGTTCCCAAGCGCTGGGTGCTGAACGTTGCCTTCATCATTGTCCTCTGCTGGAGCTTCGATCAGCACCAGCAGGGGACAATGTTGAGAGTAGTATTCTGCTCCCGCTGAGTCCAAAACATGCAAAAATAAAATAAAAAGAAAAAATCATTACACTCACCTGTCTTAAGTGACGCTCGCTGTAATCCATCTGACCGCTCATGCCAAGGAGCTGGGGAGAATGACTCGCTCAAGTGAGTGGGCCACTGCTCTGTGCTGAGCTTACCGAGCGGAGTTCAGTCACTTACTGAGGTCAGCACAGAGCAGGGGCCCACTCACTGGAGTAAGTCATTCTCCCCGGCTCCTCGGCTTGAGTGGTCAGATAGATTACAGCAGGGGACACTTAAGACAGGTGAGTATAATGATTTTTTAAATTTTATTCTTATTTTTACAGCTTTTGGACACAGCGGGAACAGAATACTACTCTCAACATTGTTGTTATGATCTGCTACAAGCACTAAGGAAAGACAGGAGATCTGTTCCTACAATAGAACTAAGCTAGATCCCTACGATGTAATGGGGAACCTAATCCTGCGATCAGACCCGCTAAAGTCCTCAGCTAGTCTGAACGAAGACCTATAGATGTGAGGGAGGGATCCCTACAAGAACTAGGGACTTGTGAGAAAGATGGACACCTCCTAGCAGAAATTGTAGCAGTAAAAAGGCAAACAAACAACATAGAACATAGAGGTCAAAAGACCTAGCTAAACTGACTGAGAAAGGTAACAAAGCACCTAGCTAGCTTAAGAGTAGAAATTACAATGAAGTCCAGCAAGGCCAGAAGGGCAGAGCAGGATTAAATAGGCAAAAACGGTCATGTGACCAGCATAATAGAAAAAACCTAACAGGAGAGTTCTAACAGTATCCCCTCTTCTATGAGGATCCTCCGGATCCCCTAGGCCCAGGCTTATCAGGAAACCTCTTGTGAAATGCTCTGACAAGTCTGGAAGCAGAAACATCATCTGCCCTCACCCATGAGTTATCCTCGGGACCGAAACCCTTCCAAGCGACGAGATACTGCAAACTCCCTCTATACCGTCTCGAATTAAGGATGCGGGAAATTTCATATTCCCCGTCCTCCACCACTGGAGGAACAGTGACAGTGGCATCTCTATCTGATACATAAGCTTTTTTTCAATAGAGAAGCATGAAACACCGGATTAATCTTCCAGGAGGTAGGAACCTCCAACCTAACAGCAGATTGGTTAACTACCTGAAGCACCTTAAAGGGCCCTACAAACTTGGGACTCAATTTTTTAGAAGGAATCCTCAACCGCAGATTCTTGGAGGACAACCAAACCATGTCACCAACCGTAAACAAAACCTCTTGACGTTTCCTGTCAAAGTACCTCTTAGATTTTTTGTTAGCCTCCTGAAGATTACCACGCACATCCGTCCAAACTCTTTCCAAATCACCGTAAAAACTCTCCTCCTTAGGCACAGCCGATATCAATTTGGAGAATGACCCAAAAGACGGATGTCTCCCAGAACAACAAAAAAAAGGCGAACACCCAGCAGAAGAGGATGTATGGTTGTTAAGAGCAAATTCAGCAAGCGGCAGAAACTCAGACCACCCCTCTTGATTGTCTGCCACAAAACAACGCAAGAACTGCTCAATATCCTGGTTCTTCCTTTCTGTCTGGCCATTAGACTCAGGATGATATCCAGATGAAAATGACAAATGAACTCCCAACCTGTCACAAAAGGCACGCCAAAAACGAGCCACGAACTGAGGTCCCCTATCAGAAACAATGTCAGTAGGAACACCATGGAGTCTGACAATCTCCTTGACAAAGGCTTTAGCGAGTGTCTTAGCGCAGGGCAGTTTGATGAAAGGAACCAAGTGACACATCTTGCTAAAACGGTCCACGACTACCCAGATGACCGTGAAACCCTCAGAGGGGGGAAGGTCAGTAATAAAGTCCATAGCCAGATGTGTCCAAGGTGCACTAGGAACCTCCAGAGGGCAAAGCAACCCCGCAGCAGGAGTATGTGAAGACTTAGATCTAGCACACACAGTACATTGACGCACCCACTTAATGACCTCCTTCTGCCATCCAGGCCACCAAAAACTGCGACCCACAAGTCTCTTGGTCTCAGAAATTCCAGGATGACCTGCCAACCGAGACTCATGACACTCAACAAAAAAATCTCTCCTAAAGGTCCTAGGCACAAACCACCTCCCATGGGGAGTGTTAGATGGGGCATTCTCCTGTGCTTTAAGAACCTCATCTTCCAAAACGGAGCAATCACAACACCTTCTTGTAAGATGCTCTCCTCCTCAGCACCGACCATGGGAGAAAAGCTGCGAGACAAAGCATCAGCTTTAACATTCTTGGTACCCGGGATGTAAGTAACGGAAAAATTAAACCGCGAAAAAAAAAGTGCCCACCTAGCCTGACGGGCATTCAAGCGCTTGGCAGCATCAAGATAGATCAGATTCTTATGATCAGTAAAAACCTGAATGGGAAAATCAGCACCTTCCAAGAGATGACGCGAGTGTTCAAATGCGAGTTTAATAGCCAGTAATTCCCGATTACCAATATCGTAATTAAGTTCAGTCTCAGAAAATTTTTTGGAAAAAAAGGCACAGGGGTGTACTCCATCCTTGCTTTCCTGAGACAACACCACACCGACCCCCACAGAAGAAGCATCAACCTCAACCAAAAACGGCTTAGTCACATCAGGCTGCATAAGGATGGGGGCAGAGCTGAACCTCTCCTTTAGAAACACAAAAGCGTCAATGGCCTCAGTAGTCCACTGAACCGTATTAGAACCTTTCCTGGTGAGATCGGTCAGTGGTTTAACAATAATAGAAAAATTTTTAATGAATTTTCTGTAATAATTGGCGAAACCCAAAAACCTCTGTATCGATTTCAAACCAATAGGCCTAGGCCATTCCTGCACAGCTTGAACTTTCACCGGGTCCATCTCAAAGCCCTTGCTGGAGAAAATGTAGCCCAAAAAACTAATTCTCTGTACAGCGAACTCACATTTCTCCAGCTTAGCAAAAAGCGAATTGTCAATCAATAACTGCAATACCTCACGTACGCTCCGCCAATGAGACTCCAGGTCAGGCGAATAAATCAAAATGTCATCCAAATACACAACCACATTTTTGCCGATCAAAGGTCTAAGGATGTCATTAATAAGATTCTGAAAAAATGCTGGTGCATTGGTATGACCAAAAGGCATAACCAAATTCTCAAAATGACCCACAGGAGTGTTAAAAGCAGTCTTCCATTCATCACCCTCCTTCATGCGCAACAAATTGTATGCCCACCGGAGATCAATTTTAGAGAACCACTTGGACCCCACTAACTGGATAAACAAATCAGGAATCAATGGCAGTGGGTAGGGATTGCATACAGTAATTTTATTAATCCCGCGAAAGTCCAAACAAGGACGTAAACCGCCGTCCTTTTTTTTAACAAAAAAAAATCCAACAGCCACAGGTGACTTAGAGGGTCTGATATGACCGGCAGCCAAGCTCGTCTGTATGTATTCCTCCAAAGCCTTTCTCTCAGGAATAGTCAGATTAAATAAATGATTTTTAGGAAGAGTCGCTCCAGGGACAAATTCAATGGTACAATCGTAGTCTCTACGGGGAGGCAAAATTTGCGACTCCTCCTCAGAAAAAACTTTCCAAAAATCCTGAATAGGTACAGGTAATTCCCCTTTATCCACAGCAGCAATGCGCCCGTTACAACACTTGTCATAACACTTAGGGCTCCAGGACTTAATTTCATTGGTAGACCAATCCAGTACAGGATTGTGCAATTTTAACCAGGGCAACCCCAAAACTACTGGAGAAGGCAAATTATTTAATACCACCAAATCCAAATTTTCTTGGTGAATACCATTAATAGTGAGGGTAAATTCATAAACCTTGTGAGTAACACATTTCAGGAGAGAGCCATCGACAGAAACCACGGCAATAGGGGATGACAAAGGTTTGGGTTTTAAATTAAGTTTTTCCAAAAATCCCCCATCAATCACATTCAGAGTTGAACCACAATCCACAAATACCCGAAATTCAATTAATTCTTCCTGAGCTGCGGTAGTAGCAGAAAGAAATACACCCTTAGTGTTTAAACAGGCTATACGGGCGTAACTGACCGTTTTTTTTTCTTTGCTCATACGAAGCACACAGTTCTTAATGAAATGGTCCGACTTGCCGCAATAATAGCACAAACCTTCAGAAAACCTCCGGTCTTTTTCCTGAGAGCGGGGTGACATCGCCCCAATCTCCATCGGCTCTCCAGTGTCAGTACAGACCCTCTCAAGACTCGGAGCTGACATGGCAGAGGATTTACTTTCATTAACCCTTGCACGCAGTCTCCCGTCCACCTGTATAGCTAATTGCATTGCCTCCTGCAAGTTTCCAGGTGTAGGATAAGCAATCAGCAGATCCTTAACCCTTTCACCTAGCCAAGCAAGAAACAAACTTTTCACAGCTGAATCGTTCCACCCCACCTGAGCAGACCACCGACGGAAGTGAGTACAATAATTTTCCACATTACCTGATCCCTGCCTCAAATGTCTCAATTCCTTCTCAGCTGATGAGACACGATCAGGATCATCATACAACAACCCCAAAGCAGAAAAAAAAACTATCCACTGATCTAAAGCACGGATCACTAGGTTGGAGAGAAAAGGCCCATCCCTGAGGTTCTTTGCGCAAAAGTGACATTATGAACTCTATGTGCTGTGATTCATCACCAGAGGATCTGGGTCTCAAACGAAATTACAATAAACAAGCATTTTTAAAGGAAAAAAAATCTTGTTGTTCACCAAAAAATAAATCAGGCAGTCGTACCTTTGGCTCCACAAAATGCGCTCCAGAACAGCTACTCACGTGTTGTTGGAGCTCGGCCACCTCCAGAGAGAGTCCCTGCAGGCGTTGAGCCAAATCCTGAACCGACACCATGATGGAAACTGGAGGTCTTTCCTTAGAGAATTTTTTTGGGCTGGACTTACTGTTATGATCTGCTACAAGCACTAAGGAAAGACAGGAGATCTGTCCCTACAATAGAACTAAGCTAGATCCCTACGATGTAACCAGGAACCTGATCCTGCGATCAGACCCGCTAAAGTCCTCAGCTAATCTGAACGAAGACCTATAGATGTGAGGGAGGGATCCCTACAAGAACTAGGGACTGGGAGAAAGATGGACACCTCCTAGCAGAAATTGTAGCAGTAAAAAGACAAACAAACAACACAGAACATAGAGGTCAAAAGACCTAGCTAAACTGACTGAGAAAGGTAACGAAGTACCTGGCTAGCTTAAGAGTAGAAATTACAATGAAGTCCAGCAAGGCCAGAAGGGCGGAGCAGGATTAAATAGGCAAAAACGGTCATGTGACCAGCATAATAGAAAAAACCTAACAGGAGAGTTCTAACAATTGTCCCCTGCTTGTGCAGATCGCAGCGCCAGCAGAGGACAATGATGAGTGACCGCATTAAGAACCCAGCACTTGGAAATAGCGGTAACTGTACCACTGACTAACAGGTGCGAGTACGGGTCACACTGATGATACACAGATGTCATCCATGTGTCATCATTGTGCATATGTGCGGGACGTTTTGCAGCCCGTGCTGTAAGTAAAAAACGGACTTGTTAGGGTGTTTTACCCACGACACACGGTCCATAAAGACACACTAATATGTGCGCAGACCCATTCATTTCAATGGGTCTACGTGTGTCAGTGTCTCCAGTACGTGTGGAAACGCACACCAGACATGCTCGAAACATGGACTTCTGAAAGAGGCCTTATATAGCGTCATTAATTTCCTCAGCACTTTAAAGACATCATAATAATCCTTATCAGTATGTTCTTAGGGAATGGAATGAAAACCACACAAACGCGGGAAGAAGATACAAACTCATTGAAGATGTTATACTAGACGAGATTTGAACCCTGGACCTCAGTGCTGCAAAGCTACAATGCTAACCACTGAGCCACCATGCTAAAACTAAAACTATAGTGTTACTTAACAAAACCATTCATACTAAGATGCTGGTGTTACTTAATAAACTCCTTTATATTTATATCGGTGCTGTCCCCCTTCGTGCTCCTTCCCACACACAGTATAAATGTCCCCCGTACAATAGTAATTGTAATAAACATAATGATTTCACAGCACAGAGATAATACCCACAGTGATGTCACACTAAAGGGATAATAGACACAGTGATGTCACAGTACAGGGATAATATACACAGTGATATCACATTATGAGGATATTAAACACAGTGCAGTCACAGTATGGGACTATTAAACACGGATATCACAGTACAGGGATAATGCATACATTGATGCCATATATAGGGATAATAAATACAATGGTGTCACAGTACGGGGATAATAAACACAGTGATGTAACACAGTGATGTCACACTAATGAGATAATAAACACAGTGATGTCACAATACAGGATAATATACACATTGATATCAAAGTATGGGTATAATAAACACAGTGATGTCACAGTTTAGTGATAATTCAGACAGCGATGTCATTGTATAGGGATAATAAATACAGTAATGTCACAATACAGGGATAAAATACATACAGTAGTGATATCAAATTACGTGCTTAATAAACAGTGCAGTCACAGTATGGGGATATTAAATAGTGTTGAGCGAATTTGTTCGGCGAATGTTCGAAAGTTTCAAATTCGGCACGAATATGGCACATTCAGATTCGTGATCGCAAAGGCGGGCAAATGTTCTTAAAATCAAAAAGTTAGACGAATGTGCGCGGGACCGGGAATACACAGCAACCACAGCGTTTTGAACAGTTTTGTTAGCATAGTGCATGTGTATGATGAGCGGTGACATGTGCCAGGTGAGTGTGGGGGCTGTGGAGAGCTTAGAACAGGTCAGATCAGCGGCGCACTATTTTTTTTTTCCTGTGGGCGGTAACTTTAACTGAGGAAAGTGCGGCCAGCCAATCATAGCGCAGGAAGCATCTACACTGTCCAGACATAAGGGCTTCTGCAATTGGCTGCAGAAATTACATGTCCTCTCAATATAAAAAGTGGCCATGTTCCCTCAGCGCCATTATATCCATGTCACTGCTAGAGACAGATGCTGCTCAGTGTTCTCCAGTGTAATGAGAGATATTAGCTAGATAGGTGGTCGCTTGTGTGGTAGTCAGATAGTGTAGATAATTCCTGGCCTGTGTACCTCTGCAACCACTGGTGCAGCACATTTTTGGTGTTCTTGTGCAAGTACTGAGATTCTGACAGAAACAGAGGGCCCATGCCATACAATAGTGCTGTGCACCGCTGGTATAGAGCTCCATGTCTCAGCATACCTTGAATCTTTTTTTGCACATGCTAATGTGATCAAGCAAGCGCAGTGCACCTTTTCATCTAGTGGGGTTGAAATTGCGCTCTGCACAGTCTGCAGAGCTTCTCATTGCAGAGCACAAAATCTGTTTTATTTTTCTGTTGTTATTGTGATATTGAAAGCTGTGTGCACTAAAGTTTTTTTTTAGTGTCAGATACTATTTTGGTTTAGTTGAACTTCAGGTGGTTTCAGAGTTAAAAAATACATTTTTTCTCTTGCTATGCTGAGTCCAAAAAATATTTTTTCCTATGCCAAAAATCATACAGTGCTGTAAGCCAGCTACTACGTCAGTGGCGGTCAAAGTCAGCTTGTACGCACAGTCAAACCTATATATATTTTTGGTTGGCAGACAGAGTCCACCAAAGTTTTTTTTTTACTGTGGCAAAGTTGATGCAGACTGCTAAAAGGCAGATCCTATTTTAGTGGCGTTGAACTTGTCCCGGTTTCACAGTAATAAAAAAAAACTTATCTTACTAGGCCCAGTTCAAAAATATTTTTTCCTGTGCCAAAAGTCGTACAGTGCTATAAGCCAGCTACTACGTCAATGGCGGTCAAAGTCAGCTGGACGCAGAGTTCTGCAGAGTAACCCAAAAATATTTTTTGCTCTGAGTAAAGTGATACAGCTGGCTAGATCTGAGTTTGAAATATTTTGGAGCATATATTCTATGTCATACTGGCCTCATCCACATTCAAAAAAAATATTTCTTCTGTTCCTAAAGTAATACAGCAAGAGACATCTCAGTTTGAAATTGTTTGGAGAATATCTCGTAGGTTTTATTGGCCTCTTGCACACTAACTAATTACTTTTGTCTGTTAGTAACGTAATACGGCAGGTTATATCTTACCTTGTCAATTAGTGTTGCTAAAATTCAGGTATGTGCTGAGCTATTGCACAGAAAAAAAAGAATTTTTCTTTAGTTAATTGCGTGCTCCTACCACTGCATCTGACCAACATGAGTGGGAAAAAGAGAGGGCGTGGTGGAAGGGGGAATAGGCTTGACGTTCAAGGTGTATGTGGGGTACGTGGTAATGTTAATGTACGTGTAAGCCCTAGTGAACCAACACAAGCAGGTCCTATCCAAAGACAACTGACAACTTATGTTAGTGGACGGCCTACTGCACTCCCTTCCTTTGGCAGCCACACAGCGATACGCCTTGTTGATAAGGCCCAGAAAGAGCAGGTGCTCCTGTGGATGGCAAGTTCTGCTTCGAGTGGCCTCTCCTCTTCTTTCTGCACCTCAACATCACATGCAGTACAGTCCACAGAGGTGGCACCTCAATTACCCATGCTTTAATGGAGGAGGAAGAGGTGTGAAGTGTGCCAGGGTGCATTTCACCACAGAAACCTAGACGAGTAAGCATGGCCAAGGAAGTTACATCTCGCTGACTGGGCACTTGGTGACTCTGGTGGCTTTAGGGGCAGGTGGGGAAGGGGCTTCTCCACAAATTTTGAAATCCCCAAGGCTTGCAGAAGAAACCTCTGTATTTCCCACTTACTCTGCTGCTTCTGCGTCCTCCACCTCCTCTAGGGCCTCCACCTGCACACTCAACCTCTACCTTAACAAGACACGCGTTCCAAGGGAGTGGAGCAAATACACACCACCTCCGTACTGCGCAGTCAGGGCTCACCTTAATCAGGCAATCTTCAAATTAATATGCCTTGGAGATCGCAGTCATACAGGTGAAGAGTTGTGGGCAGCTCTCCAGGCTCAGTTTGAGCAATGGCTGTCTCTGCTGAACCTAGAGCCAAGGAAGGCCGTGTGCGATAACGTTGCAAACCTGTTAGCGGCCCTAAGCCGAGGCAAGGTTGCACATGTGCCTCGCATGGCTCACGTCCTCAACCTGGTGATACAGTGATTTCTGCGCCACTATCCTGGCCTGGATGAGTTGCTTACAAAGTACGGAAGCTGTGTGCTCACTTCTGCCGTTCACACCCCTCAAGTCATTGACTTGGATCGATACAGAGGTCTTTGTCTGTGCCAGTTAACAGGTTGATCTGCGATGTTCTGACGCTGTGGAATTCCACTCTGCACATGTTGCAGCAACTGTGCCAACAGCAGCAAGCTCTGACGCAGTATGTCATGACGTATAGCTTGGGGCAACGCAGTAAGGACTTGGGGCATATCACGTTTGTGGAGAGGGAACAGATTAAGGACCTCTGCACCCTTCTGCATGGTTTTGGAATGTCTACTAAACGGGTTAGCGCTGATGATGCCATCATCAGCATCACTATTCCGGTCATATACATACTGGAGCAAACTTTGAATAACCTGCGGCAGGAGGTGGTGGCCCCAGAAGTAGAGGAGGATGCGGAAGGGATACCAATGTCTCAAATTTCCAGACTGTCATCCCACAGGCGGATGTCAAGTGATGGTGAATTACAGCGATCGAGGGGGTTTGGTGATACCAGGCAAAATGTTAGTGAAGGTGCAAGAGCCGAAGAACTAATGGAGGAGGAAGAGGTGTGAAGTGTGCCAGGGTGCATTTCGCCACAGAAACATGGACGAGTAAGCATTGCCAAGGACGTTACCTCTCGCTGACTGGGCACTGGGTGACTCTGGTGGCTTTGGGGGCAGGTGGGGAAGGGGCTGCTCCACAAATCTTGGAATCCCCAAGGCTTGCAGAAGAAACCTCTGTATTTCCCACATCCTCCGCTACTTCTGCGTCCTCCACCTCCTCTAGGGCCTCCACCTGCACACTTAACCTCAGCCTTAACAAGACACGCGTTCCAAAGATGCAAATCAAATACACACCACCTCCGTACTGCTCAGTCAGGGCTCATCTTAATCAGGCAATCTTCAAATTAATATGCCTTGGAGATCGCAGTCATACAGGTGATGAGTTGTGGGCAGCTCTCCAGGCTTAGTTTGAGCAATGGCAGTCTCTGCTGAACCTAGAGCCAAGGAAGGCCGTATGCGATAACGTTGCGAACCTGTTAGCGGCCCTAAGCCGAGGCAAGCTTGAACATGTGCCTTTCATGGCTCACGTCCTCAACCTGGTGGTACAGCAATTTTTCTGCCACTATCCTGGCCTGGATGAGCTGCTTCACAAAGTACGGAAGCTGTGTGCTCACTTCCGCTGTTCACACCCCTCATGTCATCGACTTGCATCGATACAGAGGTCTTTGTCTGTGCCAGTTAACAGGTTGATCTGCGATGTACCGATGTGGTGGAATTCCACTCTGCACATGTTGCAGAGACTGTGCCAGCAGCAACAAGCTCTGACGCAGTATGACATGACGTATAGCATGGGGCAACGCAGTATGGACTTGGGGCATATCACGTTTGTGGAGTGTGAACAGATTAAGGACCTTTGCACCCTTCTGCATGGTTTTGAAATGGCTACTAAACTGGTTAGTGTTGACGATGCTGTCATCAGCATCACTATTCCGATCATATACATGCTGGAGCAAACTTTGAATTACCTGCGGCAGGAGGTGGTGGCCCCAGAAGAAGAGGAGGATGTGGAAGGGATACCAATGTCTCAAATTTCCTGACTGTCGTCACACAGGCGGATGCCAAGTGACGGTGGATTACAGCGATCGAGGGGGTTTGGTGATACCAAGCAAACTGTTAGTGAAGGTGCAAGAGCCGAGGAACTAATGGTGGAGGAAGAGGTGATGGGTGAGCAGCTGTCAGAGGATGAAGAGGATTTTAATCCCCTCTCCTTTGTACGTGGTTGTCAGGAGGGGACAGAGGAAACAAGCATCAGTGTTACACAGCCCACAATACAAGCCTGGCTTTGGACCTCCTGAAAGAACCCGACATATGAGTGCTTTCTTGATGCACTATCTGCAACATGATTCCCGTATAGTTAGGATTCAAAATAATGCTGACTTCTGAGTTGCCACTCTGTTAGATCCACATTTTAAGAGTCAATTTTGCCAGATGCTTCCCGCCCTTGAATGGGATCCGCTTATGTTGGAGTATCGAAAAAAGCTTTTAAGCAACCTTAATAGAGGTTTTCCCCAAGATAACAGTGAGGCACACAGTGTGCATCACAGCTGTAGTTTTTCAACCTCCGGCATGTCAGTTAGTCAATGCCAAAACATTAGCAGCAGCAGCAGAGAAAGTGGCAGAAGCAATTTCTGGGAGTCCTTTCACACACATTTTGCACCAGCTCATGCACCAGCACAACAGAGTACAAGGCTGACACGTGGTGAACGACTGGAGAGGATGGTGGAGGAGTATCTAGAGCTTAATATGAATACCATCAGGGAGGATTTTGATCCTTTTTCACTTTGGTTTTCAAAAATGGATGAATGGCCTGAGTTCGCCTCTCAAGCCTTGGAGGTTTTATCATGCCCGGCAGCAAGCGTTCTCTCTGAAAGTGTCTTCAGCGCTGCTGGTAGCGTCTTGACGGCAAAGCGCACTCAGCTGTCCCCTGAAAGTGTAGACCGCCTAGCTTTCATCTAGATGAACAAGCCATGGATCTCGAAGGACTTTTGCACCCCAATTGCAGACTTTACAGAGTAGACGATGTTGTCGTTTTGAGTGTGCTGCATTGATCTCTTGAAATTGCAGTCTGTGATGGGTCTTCTGTGCCTGCTCTTGCTGCTGCTGCTGCAGGTTTTAGGCCCTAATTTTGGGAAATGTGGAGAATTCTGATTGTGTCTCCATTCATTGGGTTGGCTCTAGTGGGACAGGTTTGAGTCTGCGTTAAACTACTTGTAGTCTGATGACATTGATGCCACTTCGGTGGTGTTAGGCCCTCATTTAGGGCAATGTGAACACTCCTGGTTAGGTCTCCATCTCCTGGGTTGGCTGTACTGGAATAGGTGTGGGTCTTATTTACACCATTTCTACTGTAGTGAAATTGATTAGACATTGCTAGTGTCTGCGAATAGTGTTGAGCCAACCCCGTAGTGTTCGAGTTCGGTTCGTCGAACACCCGTGTGTTCGCCGAACTGTTCGTCGAACTGTTCGTCGAACACCTTCGAAAACCGTTAAAACCAATGGCAGGCAAACAAAAACACATAGAAACACATAGAAAACACCTTCAAAGGTGTCCAAAAGCTGACAAACTGCTCAGAAGACACAACTAACACATGGAAAAGTGACAAGTACATATAGTCATGCGAAAAGAAAAGAGGTGGAGGAGTAAAAGGAGGGGGAGACACAAATATAGGCATGTCATGCCCTTCTAAAATCCAAAAAGTGAGAAGCAGACACGTTCAGTCCGCTCCTGCCCGTGCCACCTCCGTGTCGCCGGGTTTGTGCCAGAGCCGCGGTGAACCCTGACGGCCAGCCCCCCTCTCCCAATACTGGTGCCTGTCCGCTGGTGGGTCGAGCGAGCCCCCCTGTGGTGGAGGCAGCTCTAAGCTTTTTAATTTAAATTGTCTCTCTAATTTGAATGAATACACTTTAAATCCATTTACAATGATCTATTGGAGGGCAAGTCTCATGCCAGCAGCCGCGTAATTCCAGCTCCAGTAGCGTCCACTAAAGCTGCTGCATTTAAAAAGCTTTTATAAGGATCGAGCTCGGCTGTTCACCGCAAGGCATCCTACTGCCAGTCCCAGCCCCTATGCCTTGGGGTGCCTCCTGATGCTCTTCACTGAGTATCCCGTGGTCCCGAAGCATTTCCTTTGAAAAAATTAAGTGTCCAAACTACAGGTGGTGTGGCTTGCTTAACAGCCGGGATAATCCGCTGACTAGCAGACACTGCTACTAGGCACAAAGTATTTCCTGGGCTAGATGCAGTTAAAAATTTGTAATTAGATACTCTCGTTGGATGCTGAGAAAGCATTCCATAGAGTCTCCTGGCACGCCATATATGATTCTCTTAAAAACCTTGGGGTAGGGGTCTAGGGGACCCTTTTATAGCCAAAATCACAGCCCTGTATCACAATACGTCACCTAGGCTGAAGATAAATGGAACTGTAGCACCCTGAGGGCTCGGTTGCTACAGAGGTATTGCACCTCACCCAGAGGTGTGATATCTCACTCTCAGGTAAGGATGGAGTGTGGATCAGGACCCGACACCTGCATGCATTACACCACATTGCCGTGGGGCAGGGCGACCAATATGCCTCTGAGATGGGCACGACAGTCCCTGTCCCTGGCTGGAGTGGGGGGAGGGAACACTGAGGAAGGGGAACCCTGTAGTGCAGGAGCAGGGAGGAAGCAGTTCCTGGGTGCATTGAGAAGGGAGTATAAAAGGTGGGCACCATCTTAGTTCAGTGCAGAGAAGTCTGAGCAAAAGTGGCAGGGAGCAGGGGCTCTGCATGAGCTCTGCTCCGGAGGCGGGCCTAGTAACAGAGGCCCAGGCCTGGAAGAGGGAGAAGGAAGGAAGAGGAGCGGAGAAGGCTCCAGGAACGAGGAATGAAGGGATCCCAGGGGTGCAGACGGGCGAGTCGCCACCGCACGCCCGAATCCACCTGCGTGGAGGGGTCAGGCCAAAGGGGGAGACCGGTCCCCGAAACTAGTGGAGGCAGGAAACGACCCTCAGCTAGAAACCTGATGCTCTGACATTTTATGTGGCGCAGCCCCTCGCTACACCCGCTAGGAAGGCACCACATAGGGTCAGGGAAACTGGCGCCAAGTTTACCAAGAGGAGGCCCGAGGCAGCCGGACAGAAGGGTTGGTAAGAAAGGCCAGACAAAGGACACACAAAGGGGGTCCTGTGAAGCACTCCAAAGTTATCTGGGAGTTGTCTGAGCCCCTCACCTGGTGAGCACAGTACGACGTGGGCAGCCGTTACCTGCAGACGTGGTCTGGATAATAAGAACTGTGAGTAAAGGCCCTGGACTGCATCATTGACTCCGTGTCGTTACTGCTGCTGCCCTGCACCATCACCCCCATCCTCCGCATACACTGCCCTGAGGCTATACTCCTCCCGTGGGGAGTTATGCTACGCTCTGCTGCACCCACAACACCAGCCTCAGCGGTCTGCCCTGCAGCGGCGGTTCACTCTGACCGCAATCCACGGGTGGCGTAGTCGGACATTTAAACATCAAAACCACATAAATAGTTCCGCCACTGGTTTGACCACCCTGAGCCACGGAACCGGGTCGCCGCCACGAAGACTACAACCACCAGCATCCACCAAAAAGGGTCCGGCTCCGGGTGTCCCAAGGCCCAGGGGGTGCATCAGAACATTTATATCACCTTTCACAATCACCAGTGGGACAAGGCAGGGATGTCCTCTGTCCCCTCTCTTATACATCCTAGTGACGGAGCACCTGCTCTCAACAATTCGCCATAACCCCAATATTAGGTGGATTGAGGTGGGTTCACCGAGTACAAGTGCTCTCTATTTGCTGATGATGTCCTAGTATATATCACTCAATCACATATATCCATCCATGCTGCTATGGCTGAAATAGATCACTTTGTTACATGGTCAAATTTTAAAATCAATGCAGCGAAGTCTGAGGCCCTCGATGTCTCCCTCCCCAAATCCATATAGGATTCCATCCAGTCCAACTTTCCCTTTGCCTGGCCCTCACAGGGTATCAAATACTTAGGAATTCCTATTCATAGAGACCTCTCCCATCTATGTTATCTTAATTTTGGGCCCTTTATTGAACAACTCCATACAGACCACGGTTGGCAAGTTAGAACTGTAAGATTCACTACGTGAACCACTGGTGTTTTGTGGAAAAGCACATGTACACTGTGTTCCAAATTATTATGCAAAAAGTGTTTAGGAGTGATAAGGGAAGAATTTGTTTGTTTGTCAGTTAAACTCATTGATGGTGATGTGTGTCAGGGCTCTTTATATCACTGTAAGCAATTGCAGACACCTGTGCTAATTAGTTTGGCAGGTGTGTCCAATGAAAGGCAAGACTACTTAAGAAGGCTGTCTCACATTATTAAGCAGCCTACATTTTCTGCCAAAATGGGAAAGAAAAAGGATGTGTCGGCTGCTGAGAAGCAACAAATTGTGGAGTGTTTAGGTCAAGGCATGACTACAATCAATATTGTGCGATGATCAGGATGAAGTGTCTTGGCAATCAAGAAGTATGTAGCTGATTCACAGTACACACGTGTGCGTGCTGATAAGGGCAAATTGAGGACTCTTTCCTACAGGCAATTACGTCAGGTTAAAAGAGCAGCGGCAAAAAAGCCTTGTCATAGCAGCCGACAAGTTTTTGAAGCTGCTGGTGCCTCCAACGTCCCCCGAACAACAAGATGAAGGGTCCTTCAGAGGTTTGCAGCTGTGCATACGCCATCCTGTCGACCTCCTCTATCCACTTCACACAAGCAGAAACGGCTCCAGTGGGCTAAACATTACATGAAGACTGATTTCAAAACTGTTTTGTTCACGGATGAGTGCCGTGCAGCGCTCGATGGTCCAGATTGATGGAGTGGAGGATGGCTGGTTGATGGACACCCCACGCAAATACGGCTACAGCGCCAACAAGGAGGAGGTGGAGTAATGTTTTGGGCTGAAATCATGGGGAGAGAGATTGTCGGCCCCTTTAGGATCCCTGAAGGCGCTAAAGATGAACTCCATAATGTATGTGGATTTTCTCAAACAGTACTTCCTGCCATGGTTCAAGAAGAAGAACCGTGTATTTCACAGCAAGATCATTTTTTTGCATGATAATGCACCATCTCATGCTGCACATAAAACATCTGCATCTCTGGCTGATATGGGCATAAAAGGGGACAAACTTATGGTGTGACCCCCATGCTCCCCTGACCTCTACCCCATTCAGAACCTCTGGAGCATCATCAAAAGGAGTGTCTATGATGGCGGGAGGCAGTTCACATCTAAGCAACACCTCTGGGAGGGTATTCTGTCCTCATGCAAAACAATTGAAGCAGAAACCATCCAAACCCTGACAAATTCAATGGACGAGAGAGTTCAGAAGCTCCTTTCGAACAAGGGGTCCTATGTGAAAATGTAACATCACCTAGAATAAAGTTTTGAGTTGAAAACTGTTTGATTTCAGTTTCTAATAACCTGCTAATGCTTATAATTTCAAAAATGACCATTTTTTTGGTCTTTATTAAAATGAAAAGGTTGATCGAAAAGTTTGGGGGATCTAAGAGTGTGGCAACCCAGTAGTCATGATTACTTCGAATTCTGACAATATGAGGGTCATGTTGCAGGTAGTGCAGCAAGAAGGCACTTATGTGTCTTGCGCATCTCGGCGCCCCAAAATTATTTTCCGGGCTAGATGCAGCTAAAAATTATTATTAATTTTAAATCTGGTGGAGCTTAGTATAGATGGCCTAATAGGATCAGTGCTGCACACTGCTACAAAGCCCAAATTATTTTCCAGCCAAGATACAGATAAACATGATTAGTAATTTTAAATCTGGTGGAGCTTATTATAGATGGCCTAATAGAATCAGTGCAGCACACTGCTACAAAGCCCAAATTATTTTCCAGCCAAGATACAGATAAACATGATTAGTAATTTGAAAGCTTAAAACGGTTGGTAGGGTGATTTTAACCAATCATCAAGCTTTTACTCTCCCCAGGATGACACAGGGGTAGAAAAGTCGTTTCGGATCCATGATTTGTTCATCTTTATGAACGTGAGTCTGTCTACATTATCAGTGGAGAGCCGCGTGCGCTTATCTGTCAGCACACCACCAGCAGCGCTGAACACACGTTCAGACAGAACGCTGGCTGCGGGGCATGACAAGATCTCCAAGGCGTAAGTGGCTAGCTCCGGCCATTTATCCAGATTGGAAGCCCAAAAAGATCAAGGGTCCAGTGACAAAGTCATGGCTTCAATGTTTACTTGGAGATACTCCTGTACCATCGTCTCTAGGCGTTGACTATGTGTCAGACTTCTTGTCTCCTGTGGCCTTGCAAAGGATGGGCTAAAAAAGTGGTGAAATGATTCCGCAAAATTGATGTTACCAGCAGATACTGTGGTTCTGTTACGGTTTGAGTGCTGAACACTTGACGGTCCCACGGTTGGCAAGTTGGAACTGTGAGATTCACTACGTGCACCACTGGTGTTTTGTGGAAAAGCACATGTAAGATTCTGCAACAGTCTCTGCTGATACTCCTGCATGCATGCATCCCTTTCTATGGCAGGAATAATTTCGGCAAATTTACTTTTGTACCGAGATCTAACAGTGTGGCAACCCAGTAGTCAGGATTATTTCTAATTCTCACAATTCGAGGGTCATGTTGCAGGTAGTGCAGCAAGAAGGCACTCATATGTGTTGCGCATCCAGGAGCACCAAGTCCCTGTTGTAATGGTGGCGAGGTAGCAATCATGCTTCCTTCCTCTGTCCTCTCCCCCCAACCTCGCACAACAGAAATGTGATCAAGGTCTCCCTCATCTGATGAGTCTTCCATCAGTTCGTCCTCCACTTCTTCCTGGGCTCCTGCACCTTTCTCACTAGTTTGGCTGCTACCATGCGCCCTGGTAAAACCATCTCCCCACCCTCACATGCCTGCCGCCTTGGTGCTGCCGACCGTCTGGACCTTGCAGATGTTAGCCCTTCCGCATACAACTCCTCCTCCTCTACTTCCTCCACCTCCTCTTGTGCCACCACCTGACTCCGAATTCTGTTTAACATATGCTCCAGCATGTAAATCACCGGAATAGTCATGCTGATAATGGCATCGTCAGCACTAAACATCTTCGTCGCCATTTCAAAACTGTGTAGAAGGGTGCATAGGTCCCTGATCTGAGACCACTCCTCCAGCGTGATTTGCCCCACCTCTGGATCTCGTTTGCCCAGGCTATACATCAGAACGTATTGCACCATGGCTTGTCGGTGCTGCCACAGTCGCTGCAACATGTGCAGAGTTGAATTCCACCGGGTAGGCACATCGCATTTTAGCCGGTGAAGTGGCAGGCCCAACGACTTCTGTAGAGATGTAAGTCGCTGAGCTGCGGGATGCGAACGTCGGAAGTGAGCACACAGCGACCGTGCCCTCTGCAGAAGGCCATCTAGTCTGGGATAGTGGGCTAAAAATTGCTGGACAACCAGGTTCAACATGTGAGCCATACAAGGCACGTGTGTGACATTGCCCCGGCGAAGGGCCGCACCCAGGTTTGCAGCATTGTCGCACACGGCCTTCCCTGGTTTCAGGTCCAGTGGAGACAACCATTCATGAAATTGGTACTCCAGAGCTGACCACAACTCCTCAGCTGTGTGACTCACATTTCCCAGACATTTCAAAGTAAAAACCACCTGATGACGTTGAGCCCTACTGCCAGCATAGTAAGGAGGTGTGCAGGATCCCTTCTGCGCAGTGAGAAAGCTTGTGGCATGACCAGACAGGCTTTGGGTGCAGGTGGAAGACCAAGAGGAGGTTGAGGAGGCAGAAACAGTGGAGGAACTTTGACATAAAGAGGATTGACGCACAACTCGTGGGGACGGCAAGACTTGGACAGCAGCCCCTTGTCCTGCTGTCACCATAGTTACCCAGTGCCCAGTCAGCGACATGTAACGCCCCTGTCCATGCCTACTCGTCCAAGTGTCTGTGGTGAAGTGCACCCTGTCACACACAGAGTTTCTCAAATAAGCGGTGATGTTGTGTGCGACATGCTGGTGGAGCGCAGGCACACCTTTCTTTGAGAAGTAGTGCCGACTGGGCATCTGGTACTGGGGCACTGCGACGGACATAAGGTCTCGAAAATCCTATGTGTCCACCAGGTGGAAAGGCAGCATTTCTGTAGCCAAGAGCTTGCAGATGGTGAAATTCAACCTCTTAGCTTTCTCATGGCTAGGAGGAAATGGTCTTTTACTTGTCCACATCTGAGGGACCGAGGGCTGGCTATTGTGATTAGCCGGGGTTGATAAGGGTGTCCCCGGCAAACTGCCGGTCTGTGAGGAAGATGCAGGCGGACATGTTAGGTTGCCTTGATCCAAAGGTGGTGCTATCGATGTCGGACAGCGCTCAACACCAGCTGGTGTTACCACCTCCAAAGAAAATGATGACCTGCCAATCACGCTGGCTGTTGCGGGTAAAGAGGTGGCAGGTCTGCGCCCCAAAACAGGTGTGACTGCTGTCCCCCCAGTCACAGAGGATGAAGAGGCCGCGGATGCACAAGATATGGCAGACGGTGGTTGGCCCGGCCGGCTAGGCCGCTTTGTAGCACACTGAGCTTACCACTGCAACTTATGCTTCATGTCCATGTGCCGGTTCATGCATGAAGTACTCAAACTATGTATTTTTTGGCCTCTACTTAGCTTTTGCTGACAAATGTTACAGATAACACGAGTTGGGTCATCTTTATCGATCTGAAAAAATGCCCAGGCTATGCAAGGCTTAGCACCCATGCGATCTGAAGAGCCACCACGACTTGTGGTGAGAGGCAGAGTTGTGTTTGAGGATGCAGTTGTTGACGTGCTTCCAGTACTACGTCTCTGTCCAGGAAGGCGCAACCTGACCTCGTCGTCACTAGCATCTTCCTCCACCTCCTCTGCTGACCTCATCTCTTGGCTGACTGTGGGTTGACAGTAAGTGGGATCTCCAACCTCATCATCATCACCCTGCGCGTTATCACACCCATCGTACTCAGAGCCAACCTGTTCCTGCCCTGACAAAAAACTAAAGTTGTCGCTCCAATCAGGTATTTGAGTCTCATCATCGTCTTCCTCATTGTCTCCACCAACAGGAGTTACAGTTTGGAAATGAGGGTCTACATTATGATCAGAACCTTCTGCGTCTGGTCCTGGATCCGACTCATAAAGATTCTGGGCATCAGTGCAAATCATTTCCTCGTCTGGATTCACAGAAGCGCTGGAGTCGACCTCTGATTCCCAGGCTATAGTATGAGTAAACAGCTCTGCAGACTCAACCATCTGTTCTATCTCATACTCAGACGGGCAGCTGGAGATTTGGGAGCTGTGAGGAAGCAAGTGCGATTGGGGTGACACCTTTGAGGACTGGAGTATTTGTGATGTTGAAGTTGATGTGGAGGAGAGCCCACTTAAAGGAGCACTTGATATCCGTTGAAGCACCTGCTGTTTTTGTGCCTCATCTGGAATTTGTAGCGATTGGCGTGGCCGTAAGAAAGGGATCTTATCACATTGTCCGCTAAAAGAAGTAGACATTTTAGTTTGGCTGGAAGATGGTCTTTCTTCTGCAGATGTTACTGTTGCTTTAACACCTACCCCACGGACACAACCTTTTTTCCCCTTCCCAACACGCCTATTCCCCTTTCCACCAGCAGCAGGCCTTTTTCCACTCATTTTGGTGGTTAACTAATTCACAACTCTGGAGTTGTTTGCACAAAAAAACAATGGATGGGAACCGAGCAGAGCTGAGTGGCCAAACTGTGGTATTAGGCCAAAACTATTGGCTGGGTTAGATGGAGAAAAAAATTATATTCGATTTGCAACCTGATGGAGGTCAGTATAGATGGACTAATAGAACAAGTCCCACACACAGCTAGAAGCCCAAATATTTTTTCAGAGGTAGATGCAGAAAAAAAATATATTCAGTTTGCAACCTGATGGAGGTCAGTATAGATGGACTAATAGAGAAAGTCCCACACACTGCTAGAAGGCCAAATATTTTTTCAGAGCTAGATGCAGAAAAAAATTATATTCAGTTTGCAACCTGATGGAGGTCAGTATAGATGGACTAATAGAACAAGTCCCACACACAGCTAGAAGCCCAAATATTTTTTCAGAGGTAGATGCAGATAAAAATTATTTTTAATTTGCAACCTGATGGAGGTCAGTATAGATGGACTAATAGAGAAAGTTCCACACACTGCTAGAAGGCCAAATATTTTTTAGGAGCTAGATGCAGATAAAAATTATTTTTAATTTGCAACCTGATGGAGGTCAGTATAGATGGACTAATAGATAAAGTCCCACACACTACTAGAAGGCCGAATATTTTTTCAGAGCTAGATGCAGAAAAAAATTATATTCAGTTTGCAACCTGATGGAGGTCAGTATAGATGGACTATTAGAACAAGTCCCACACACAGCTAGAAGGCCAAATATTTTTTCAGAGGTAGATGCAGATAAAAATTATTTTTAATTTGCAACCTGATGGAGGTCAGTATAGATGGACTAATAGAGAAAGTCCCACACACTGCTAGAAGGCCAAATATTTTTTCAGAGCTAGATGCAGATAAAAATTATTTTTAATTTGCAACCTGATGGAGGTCAGTATAGATGGACTAATAGAGAAAGTCCCACACACTGCTAGAAGGCCAAATATTTTTTCAGAGCAAGATGCAGAAAAAAATTATATTCAGTTTGCAACCTGATGGAGGTCAGTATAGATGGACTAATAGAACAAGTCCCACACACTGCTAGAAGCCCAAATATTATTTCAGAGCTAGATGCAGAAAAAAATTATATTCAATTTGCAACCTGATGGAGGTCAGTATAGATGGACTAATAGAATGATGCTATGCCCAAAAGATTTTACTTCACTAGGTGCAGTAAAAAAATTGGTATTCTATACACAGGTGGTATATCTTGCAACACAGATAGGCTACTCCACTGACTAACACACTCTGCAAGAGGCCAAAAAGGATTAGCTTTGCTAGATTCAGCCAAATGCTGTGAAAAAAACTTGCACAGCACTGGCACAGACCTGCCTGGCAAAAACTGATAGGAACTGATGTAACCTAGTCCTGAAAAGGACTGCAATTGCAATTAGTCTTTACTCCCACAATCTATCTATTTAAGAGCACAGACCTGCCTGATAAAAGTCGTAGGAAATGCTGTAACCTAGTCCTTAAAAGGACTGCAATCACAACTATTCCCTACTCCCAAGCTATCTGTAGATTTGTGCGAAAATTGGCTTGAAATTAACAAGGTATAGCGCACACAGCAACAGCGGTGCCGTCTAACACGCAGCTGCAGCAGTGAGAAAATGGTGGCGACGGGGAAAATGGCTTGGTCTTATAGGGCAAGGACATGTGACATACACTGCCAAAGACACATGCCCTTGCTTGTGTGAAAAACAGCAGTTCGCTCCGTGTGTGCGCTGCTGATAGGCTGACAGACTGCACCTCCCCACTGCAAATGCGGGAAAGAGAAAAAAAAATGGAGATCTTCATTATTCCTGCAGAGATCCATCCCCTGCCCCTCCCCCCACCCCGCTGTACACTCAAACTGCGTATTAACATTAATTTTCATCATTACTGAGAAAAAATCCAGTTATGATTTTGGTGCACGAACAGTTATCGAACATAACCTCGAACAGCCGAATTTTTCTCAAATCGTTCGTGTTCGCCGAACGGCTCGAACACCGCCCAAAACAGCTCGAATTTGAGATTGGCGAACAGTTCGAGTAGAACAACGCTCATCTCTATCTGCGACTAATTTTTTGAAATGTGGAGAATCATGATAGGGTCTCCATCTATTGGGTTGGCTGTAGTGGAACTGGTTTAGGTCTCCTTTGCGACACTTATACTCTAGTAAAATTTATGCCATTTTGGTGGTGTTTGTTAGGCCCTCGTTTAGGGCAATGTGAACACTCCTGGCTGTGTCTCCATCTCCTGGGTTGGCTGTACTGGAAGAGGTGTGGGTCTTATTTACACTCTTTCTACTGTAGTGAAATTGATTAGACTTTGCTAGTGTCTGCCACTAATTTTTTGACATGTGGAAAATCATGACTGGCACTCCATCTATTGGGTTGGCTGTAGAGGAACTGGTTTTGGTCTCCTTTGCAATACTTATACTCCAGTGAAATTGATGCCACTTCGGTGGTGGTAGGCTCTCATTTAGGGCAATGTGAACACTCCTAGTTAAGTCTCCATCTCTTGGGTTGTCTGTACTGGAAGAGATGTGGGTCTCATTTACACTAGTTTTACTGTAGAGATATTGATTACACTTTGTGGGCATCTGCCGCTAATTTTTGGAAATGTGGGGAATCCTGAATGGGTCTCCATCTATTGGGTCGACTGTAGTGGAAGAGGTTTTGGTCTTCATGCATTTCTATAGTTACATTGTAGTGAAATTGAGCATTTGGTACAGATATTGTTCTCCCCAAACGGGTATGCAAACGTGATAAACTCTAAATTGATTTTCAATAAACAATCATCAACCACCCCATCAAACACCTTTGCTGCTTTTTCCTCCTCCTTTGTTACCGTGCCAAGTTGTGTCATGCAGATGTCCAACAGAACCAGCTGTATACCCGCTGCAGTTAGGCTGAGTGACAGCTCGTCAGCTGTAAGTGAAGCGGACATGCCTGCTGTGTCTGTTTCTCTGAGCACTCCACACATTTCTCAATCCACCGTAACATCTCCGCATGCACCTCACTCACGGACTATCGGTTTGTCCGTTTCACCGTGCTCTTCCCTCTCTCAGCACTGCAGCCAGCCCTCAAATCCACTGTTAAAGATTGTTTCATCCTACACATGACAAATCTAAGAGGTTGGACTCCACCATCTCCAATCTGTTGGCCACGTAAATGGTGGCCTTAGGTTCTATTTTTTTATATGTAAACACTTCCGATTGAGTTTACATCTCCTGGGTTGGCTATAGTGGGACAGGTATAGGTCTCCGTTAAACTACTTGTAGTCTGATGACACTGATGTCACTTCAGTGGTGTTAGGCCCTCATTTAAGGCAATGTGAACACTCCTGGTTAGGTCTCCATCTCCTGGGTTGGCTGTCCCGGAAGAGGTGTGGGTCTTATTTACACTATTTCTACTATAGTGACATTGATTAGACATTGCTAGTATCTTCCACTAATTTTTTTAAACATGGGGAATCCTGATTGGGTCTCCATCTATTGGGTTGGCTGTAGTGGAACCTTCCTGTTCTGCAGTCTAAGTTGTGAAAGGTTGCGTATCAGTCCTTGCTGCACTCCTGATACAGACTCTGCCTGATGCACTCCTGATACAGACTCTGCCTGCTGCACTCCTGATACAGACTCTGCCTCCTGCACTCTGAAACAGGCCCTGCCTGCTGCACTCCTGATACAGGCCCTGCCTGCTGCACTCCTGATACAGACTCTGCCTGCTGCACTCCTGATACAGACTCTGCCTGCTGCACTCCTGATACAGACTCTGCCTGCTGCACTCCTGATGCAGACTCTGCCTGCTTCACTCCTGATGCAGACTCTGCCTGCTTCACTCCTGATACGGACTCTGCCTGCTGCACTCCTGATACAGACTCTGCCTGCTGCACTCCTGATACAGACTCTGCCTGCTGCACTCCTGATACAGACTCTGCCTGCTGCTCTCCTGATACAGACTCTGCCTGCTGCACTCTGATGCAGACTCCGCCTGCTGCACTCTGATACAGTCTCTCCTGCTGCACCATCTAGTCTGTCCTACTGGGTCCATCTCCTACGCGTTCGTTTGTCTGTCCTGCAGTGGCACCTGGCATTCACCAGGAGCCAAGTCTAACCTCACCATCAGAGGCTCTAGTGAACAGTCCGGGGCTCACTTAGTCACGCCCCTCCAGGCTCTCTGGGGTCCGTGGCACAATGGTTCCACAAACCACGTCCGTGACAGTGTGCCCTTTCAGGCAGGGTCTCCTGTTGTACCAGTCGGTAACCCCTTTAGACATGTAAAGCACAATTGAACAACTGAATAAATATCGCTGTCACAGTAATAATAATTAAATTACTTGTACTCTGCATCAATTGATGGCACTTCCCTGGTGTCTACACCTAATTTGATGTGTTTTGACAGCTTTTAGTCTCCGTTCTAGGTGTTGTCTATGCATTTTTTTGGTCCCCCCCCCCATTGACTCCTATGGAATTCAGAATTGTTCGACGAACATTCGGTAAATAAATTCAGCGAATATCAATTTGTTTGGCGAACTTTTCTGAACCGAACATTGAAATGTTCGCTCATGCCTAATATTAAACACTGATATTACAGTACAGGGATAATACACACAGCAATGTCATAGTATAGAGATAATAAATACAGTGATGTCACAGGGATAATAAACACGGTGATGTAACACAGTAGGAACAGTGATGTCACATTACTGAGATAATAAACACAGTGATGTCACAATAAAGGAGAATACATACATTGTTATCAAAGTATGGGTATAATAAACACAGTGATGTCATAGTTCAGGGAAAATAAACACATTGAAGTCATTGTACAGGGATAATAAACAGTGATGTCATAGTACAGGATAATAAATTCAGTGATTTCACTGTACAGGGATAATAAACAGTGATGTCATAGTACAGGATAATAAATACAGTGATGTCACAGTACAGTGATAATATATAGAATGATATCACATCACAGGATAATAAAAACTGATGTCACAGCACAGGGATAGTAAACACAGAGATGTCACGGTATAGAATAATGAACATGGTGATGTTACATTACAGAGTTAATAAACACAATGCTGTCACACTGCAAGGAGAATATGCACAGTCAATTAAGAAATAAAACCAGAATGCCTATAGTTAGGAATAATAAAAGACCAAATATGTAAACATCCAAGAGATATTTCGGAAGCATCCGCTTTATTTTATAAGAATCTTTACAATTTAAAAGATGAGTTAGATACTCAACAACTTTCGGAAATATTGATTAATACATTTTTGGCTAATATTCAACTACCTTCTTTAAAACAAAGCGAATTAGCAGATTTAAATGCTCCCTATTCTGAATCAGAAATATTGACTACAATGCACTTTCTCAAAAAAGGGAAAACCCCTGGGCCATATTTCAAAACAAATACAATAAATTATATTCCCAACAATTAGTTACCTATTTGACAAAACTAATCAACCAAGTATCTAAGGATTGCCTTCTCCCTAAAGAAATGTTAGAAGCAATTATTACCATGATTCCAAAAGGTAAAGGAGATGCTCAGGACTTAGTTAATTATCATCCGATTTTTTTGTTAAACTCAGATTCAAAGGTTTCTTCCCAACTTAATACACCAAGTTCAAATAGGTTTCATTGCTGGCAGACATACCAATGATGCCACCAGGAAAACATTAAATCTTGTGTCATTCATGCAAAAAAAAATCAAACACCTTCACTACTATTAGCTCTTGACGCTGAAAAAGCATTCAATATGGTTCATTAGGTGTTTTTTTCACAGTTCTAAAAAAAATTGGCTTAGAGGGTCATATTTTTAACTTAATTACTGAATTATACTCTTCTTCATCAGCCAGAATTTAATTTATGTTAATAACTTTTTGTCTAGTAATTTTAATATGTCCAACGAACTAAAAAAGGCTGCTCATTGACACCCACGTTATTTGCAATGTTCATCGAACCATTAGCTGAGAGCATAACAATGGGCCACAAAAATAAAAGCATATGTTTTAATTTAAGACAATGAAAAACAACGTTTTTAAGACAATGAAAAAAACGATATTTTACTCTCTTTGAGAGATCCTTTAAATTCAGTGAGATATTTGTTAGATACTTTTAATTTTTTTTTCTAGAATTTCCCTCTGTAAGATTAATTAAACAAAGTCACAAATACTCAATATTAAAATAGAAGAAGACCTTCAAAATATTATGAGAAAAGAATTCTCCTTCAAATGGGAGCAAAGAAAAATTTCATATATAGGAATTCAATTAACATCTCCATTTTCTAATTTATATCAAGAAAACTTATCAGCTATACAGAAAGCTATTCAAACCGATTTACAGAATATTTCTAAAGTAGAACTTTTCTGGGTAGGTAAAATAATTTCTTATAAAATGATAGTCCTTCCCAAACTCTTATATCTACTAAGAGCTATCACCATATGTATTTCAAAAACATGGTTTCAGAAATTCCAAGCTCCTGGAACCTGGAACAACAGCAAACCTAAAGTAGCTAGGTCAATTCTAGTTAAATAAAAGAGAAGGAAAGGGTTTGACCTACCCAATTTATTTAGCTATTATTTAGCAAGTATTGTAAAAATAAGTAAAAAATGGATAAATGAAGAAGACAGATCCACTTGGATCTCAACTGAAAGGTCCCTCAATGGGAACAAACCTTTAGTCCTGACGTCATGACTAAGAGCTTCATAGCTTGAAACTAGTGATGAGCGAGCACTAAAATGCTCGGGTACTCATTGTTTGAGTCGAGCAAATCGGAATGCTCCAGTGCTCGAACCAAGTAACAATGCCCAATGTAAGTCTATTGGAAACTCAAGCATTTTTCTGGCGACTCTCCCGGAGCTCTGCAAAAGGCCTAAAAATTGTCCAAATTGAAGGGAAAAGTGCTGAAATGACATGGGTACAGCATGTGGAAAACCCCTGGAAGCATTTCTGACTCCCAGGTCACTGCTGTCAGCAACATTGTCAGAGGTATTACGCCACTTTTACGGACTCACAATAAAACATACAAAAACGAAACTAAAATGGATTTTCCTAGGAAAAAATGTTAAGGAGCATCCTTTCCAGGGTAATGACTTGTATACAAGACAAAATAAATAACCAAAAACAAAAATACTCCTCCACACCTTGGGCTATGTTCACACGTAGCGTTTTTGATCAGTTTTTGCACTTTTGCATTGCTTTCAACCAAGAAAAATGCATTCACTTGGAAATCAGACATCAGACATATGCATACAGTGCTGAAAATACATGGGAACAGCATGGGGAAGACTCCTGGAAGCATCTCTGACTTCCAGATCACTGTCTAGAAATGTGTCCTTCACAAGTAATCCTTGGCGCATGTGAAGATGCCTCTGTCATTGCAGACTTGCAGCAATCACCATCTACTTCATTGTCCCAGTGCAGCGTTCATTTGTCTGTACCCCATTCCTTGGAATGCAAGCGCAAGTATGCAGCCAGTCAGCCACCCACCAACCCACAGGCTGCAATACTATACTGCTAAATTTTTAACAGCTGCTAGCACTTGAAATGTGGCCTTTTAGGCTCGAGGAGGCGGAAGCTGACCACAACCTCATTATGGCGGCGGCCAGTTGTCCATACATGGTCCCCAGCCGCCACCATTTCTCCTGGTGTCACCTCCTCCTTCCACAAGCATGGGTCCCACAACATTACCCGTGCCCTCCCCAGTGAACTGACTGGGTAGGACCGCCTAACCACAAACACGTGGTCAAGTGAATGTGGCCAGGGACTGTACGGAGCAAGTAGACAGCTAGTCGGTGAGTTGTATTTCACCACAGCCATATTCTTTAGCTTGGTGAAAGGACTTGGGAAACCATATCTACTCCAGCTGTCATTTCTCCCAGGAAGTCTTTTAATGCTGCTTGTACTTAAAATATGGCATTTTAGGCTCGTGGAGGCAGAAGCTGTCCACAACTAGGCATGAGCGAACATTTCAATGTTCGGTTCGGATAAGTTCGCCGAACAAATTGATATTCCCCGAACTTATTCGCCGAATGTTCGTCAAACATTTCCGAATCCCATAGGAGTCAATGAGGGGACCAAAAAAGTGCATATACAACACCTAGAAATGGGACCAAAAGCTGCCAAAACACATCAAATTAGGTGTAGACACCAGGGAAGTGCCATCAATTGACTTAGAGTACAAGTACTATAATTATTATTATTGTGACAGAGACATTTATTCAGTTGTGCTTTACATTGCAAAGAGGGTCACAGACTGGTACAACAGGAGAGAGGACTCTGCCTGCGAGGGAGCACTGTCATGGACTTGGTTTGTGGAACCATTGTGCCATGGACCCCGGAGAGCCTGGAGGGGCGTGACTAAGTGAGCACCGGACTGTTCACTAGAGCCTCTGATGGTGAGGTTAGACTTGGCTCCCGATGAATGCCAGGTGCCACTCCAGGACAGACCAACGGACACGCAGCAGCTGGACCCAGTAGGACAGACTAGATGGTGCATAAGGCATAGCTTGTATTAGAGCGCAGCAGGCAGAGTCTGTATCAGAGTACAGCAGGCAGAGTCTGTATTAGAGTGTGGTAGGCAGAGTATGTATCAGGAGATCAGGAGTGCAGCAGGAAGATTCTGTATCAGGAGTGCAGCAGGCAGAGTCTGTATCAGCAGTGCAGCAGGCAGAGCCTGTATCAGGACTGCAGCAGGCAGAGTCTTTGCCAGGAGTGCAGCAGGCAGAGTTTTTACCAAGAGTGCAGAAGGCAGAGTCTGTATCAAAGTGCAGCAGGCAGAGTCTGTATCAGGAGTGCAGCAGGCAGAGTCTGTATCAGGAGTGCAGCAGGCAGAGTCTGTATCAGGAGTGCAGAAGGCAGAGCCTGTATCAGGGGTGCAGCAGGCAGAGCCTGTATTAGAGTGCAGCAGGCAGAGTCTGCATCAGGAGAGCAGCAGGCAGAGTCTGTATCAGGAGTGCAGCAAGGACTGGTACGCAACCTTACACAACTTAGACTGCAGAACAGGAAGGTTCCACTACAGCCAACCCAATAGATGGAGACCCAATAAGTATTCTCCACATTTAAAAAAAATTAGTGGCAGATGCCAGCAAAGTGGCATCAATTACACTACTGTAGAAATAGTGTAAATAAGACCCACACCTCTTCCAGTGCAGCCAACCCAGGAGATGGAGCCCTAACCAGGAGTGTTCACATTGCCCTAAATGAGGGCCACCTCAGTGTCATCAGACTACAAGTATTTTAACACAGACCCATACCTGTCCCACTACAGCCAACCCAGGAGATGCAAACTCAATCGGAAGTGTTTACATATGAAAAAATAGGGCCTAAGACCACCATTTACATGGCCAACAGATTGGAGATGGTAGAGTTCAACCTCTTAGCTTTGTCATGTGTAGGATGAAACAATCTTTAACGTGACAACAACAGCGGGATTGATGGCTGGCTGCAGTGCTGAGAGAGGGCAGAGTATGGTGAAACGGACAAACCGATAGTCCGTGAGTGAGGTGCAGGCGGAGATATTACGGTGGATTGAGAAACATGTGGTGTGCTCAGTGAAACAAACACCGCAGGCATGTCCGCTTCACTTACAGCTGTCGGGCTGTCACTCAGCCTAACTGCAACAGGTATACAGCTGGTTCTGTCGGACACCTGCGTGACACAACTTGGCACGGTAACAGAGGAGGAGGAAGAAGCAGCAGAGGTGTTTGATGGGGCGGCTGATGGTTGTTTATTGAAAATCAATTTAGAGTTTATCACGTTTGCATACCCGTTTGGGGAGAACAATATCTGCACCAAATGCTCAATTTCACTACAGTATAACTATAGAAATGCATGGAGACCAAAACCTCTTCCACTACAGTCAACCCAATGGATGGAGACCCATTCAGGATTCCCCACATTTCCAAAAATTAGCAGCAGACGCCAGCAAAGTGTAATCAATTTCACTACAGTAAAAATAGTGTAAATGAGACCCACATCTCTTCCAGTACAGACAACCGAAGAGATGGAGACTTAACTATGAGTGTTCACTAGAGATGAGCGTTGTTCGACTCGAACTGTTCGCCTATCTCAAATTCGAGCTGTTTTGGGCGGTGTTCGAGCCGTTCGGCGAACACGAACGATTTGAGAAAAATTCGGCTGTTCGAGGTTATGTTCGATAACTGTTCGTGCACCAAAATCATAACTGGATTTTTTCTCAGTAATGATGAAAATTAATGTTAATACGCAGTTTGAGTGTACAGCGGGGTGGGGGGAGGGGCAGGGGATGGATCTCTGCAGGAATAATGAAGATCTCCATTTTTTTTTCTCTTTCCCGCATTTACAGTGGGGAGGTGCAATCTGTCAGCCTATCAGCAGCGCACACACGGAGCGAAGTGCTTTTTTTCACACAAGCAAGGGCATGTGTCATTGGCAGTGTATGTCACATGTCCTTGCCCTATAAGACCAAGCCATTTTTCCCGTCGCCACCATTTTCTCACTGCTGCAGCTGCGTGTTAGACGGCACCGCTGTTGCTGTGTGCGCTATACCTTGTTAATTTCAAGCCAATTTTCGCACAAATCTACAGATAGCTTGGGAGTAGGGAATAGTTGTGATTGCAGTCCTTGTAAGGACTAGGTTACAGCATTTCCTACGACTTTTATCAGGCAGGTCTGTGCTCTTAAATAGATAGATTGTGGGAGTAAAGACTAATTGTAATTGCAGTCCTTTTCAGGACTAGGTTACATCAGTTCCTATCAGTTTTTGCCAGGCAGGTCTGTGCCAGTGCTGTGCAAGTTTTTTTCACAGCATTTGGCTGAATCTAGCAAAGCTAATCCTTTTTGGCCTATTGCAGAGTGTGTTAGTCAGTGGAGTAGCCTATCTGTGTTGCAAGATATACCACCTGTGTATAGAATACCAATTTTTTTACTGCACCTAGTGAAGTAAAATCTTTTGGGCATAGCATCATTCTATTAGTCCATCTATACTGACCTCCATCAGGTTGCAAATTGAATATAATTTTTTTCTGCATCTAGCTCTGAAAAAATATTTGGGCTTCTAGCAGTGTGTGGGACTTGTTCTATTAGTCCATCTATACTTACCTCCATCAGGCTGCAAACTGAATATATTTTTTTCTGCATCTAGCTCTGAAAAAATATTTGGCCTTCTAGCAGTGTGTGGGACTTGTTCTATTAGTCTATCTATACTGACCTCCATCACGCTGCAAATTCAAAATAATTTTTTGTCTGCATCTAGCTCTGAAAAAATATTTGGCCTTCTAGCAGTGTGTGGGACTTTCTCTATTAGTCCATCTATACTGACCTCCATCAGGTTGCAAATTAAAAATAATTTTTATCTGCATCTACCTCTGAAAAAATATTTGGGCTTCTAGCTGTGTGTGGGACTTGTTCTATTAGTCCATCTATACTGACCTCCATCAGGTTGCAAACTGAATATATTTTTTTTCTGCATCTACCTCTGAAAAAATATTGGGCTTCTAGCTGTGTGTGGGACTTGTTCTATTAGTCCATCTATACAGACCTCCATCAGGTTGCAAACTGAATATCATTTTTTTCTGCATCTACTTCTGAAAAAATATTTGGGCTTCTAGCTGTGTGTGGGACTTGTTCTATTAATCCATCTATACAGACCTCCATCAGGTTGCAAACTGAATATAATTTTTTTCTGCATCTACCTCTGAAAAAATATTTGGGCTTCTAGCTGTGTGTGGGACTTGTTCTATTAGTCCATCTATACTGACCTCCATCAGGTTGCAAACTGAATATAATTTTTTTCTGCATCTAGCTCTGAAAAAATATTTGGCCTTCTAGCAGTGTGTGGGACTTTCTCTATTAGTCCATCTATACTGACCTCCATCAGGTTGCAAATTAAAAATAATTTTTATCTGCATCTAGCTCTGAAAAAATATTTGGCCTTCTAGCAGTGTGTGGGACTTTCTCTATTAGTCCATCTATACTGACCTCCATCAGGTTGCAAATTAAAAATAATTTTTTGTCTGCATCTAGCTCTGAAAAAATATTTGGCCTTCTATCAGTGTGTGGGACTTTATCTATTAGTCCATCTATACTGACCTCCATCAGGTTGCAAATTCAAAATTATTTTTTGTCTGCATCTAGCTCTGAAAAAATATTTGGCCTTCTAGCAGTGTGTGGGACTTTCTCTATTAGTCCATCTATACTGACCTCCATCAGGCTGCACATTAAAAATAATTTTTATCTGCATCTACCTCTGAAACAATATTTGGCCTTCTAGCTGTGTGTGGGACTTTTTCTATTAGTCCATCTATACTGACCTCCATCAGGTTGCAAACTGAATATAATTTTTTTCTGCATCTAGCTCTGAAAAAATATTTGGCCTTCTAGCAGTGTGTGGGACTTTCTCTATTAGTCCATCTATACTGACCTCCATAAGGTTGCAAATTAAAAATAATTTATATCTGCATCTAGCTCTGAAAAAATATTTGGCCTTCTAGCAGTGTGTGGGACTTTCTCTATTAGTCCATCTATACTGACCTCCATCAGGTTGCAAATTAAAAATAATTTTTTGTCTGCATCTAGCTCTGAAAAAATATTTGGCCTTCAAGCAGTGTGTGGGACTTTCTCTATTAGTCCATCTATACTGACATCCATCAGGTTGCAAACTGAATATATTTTTTTTCTGCATCTACCTCTGAAAAAATATTTGGGCTTCTAGTTGTGTGTAGGACTTGTTCTATTAGTCCATCTATACTGACCTCCATCAGGTTGCAAACTGAATACAATTTTTTTCTGCATCTACCTCTGAAAAAATATTTGGGCTTCTAGCTGTGTGTGGGACTTGTTCTATTAGTCCATCTATACTGACCTCCATCAGGTTGCAAATTGAATATAATTTTTTTCTGCATCTAACCCAGCCAATAGTTTTGGCCTAATACCACAGTTTGGCCACTCAGCTCTGCTCGGTTACCATCCATTGTTTTTTTGTGCAAACAACTCCAGAGTTGTGAATTAGTTATCCACCAAAATGAGTGGAAAAAGGCCTGCTGCTGGTGGAAAGGGGAATAGGCGTGTTGGGAAGGGGAAAAAAGGTTGTGTCCGTGGGGTAGGTGTTAAAGCAACAGTAACATCTGCAGAAGAAAGACCATCTTCCAGCCAAACTAAAATGTCTACTTCTTTTAGCGGACAATGTGATAAGATCCCTTTCTTACGGTCACGCCAATCGCTACAAATTCCAGATGAGGCACAAAAACAGCAGGTGCTTCAACGGATATCAAGTGCTCCTTTAAGTGGGCTCTCCTCCACATCAACTTCAACATCACAAATACTCCAGTCCTCAAAGGTGTCACCCCAATCGCACTTGCTTCCTCACAGCTCCCAAATCTCCAGCTGCCCGTCTGAGTATGAGGTAGAACAGATGGTTGAGTCTGCAGAGCTGTTTACTCATACTATAGCCTGGGAATCAGAGGTAGACTCCAGCGCTTCTGTGAATCCAGACGAGGAAATGATCTGCACTGATGCCCAGAATCTTTATGAGTCGGATCCAGGACCAGACGCAGAAGGTTCTGATCATAATGTAGACCCTCATTCCCAAACTGTAACTCCTGTTGGTGGAGACAATGAGGAAGACGATGATGAGACTCAAATACCTGATTGGAGCGACAACTTTAGTTTTTTGTCAGGGCAGGAACAGGTTGGCTCTGAGGACGACGGGTGTGATAACGCACAGGGTGATGATGATGAGGTTGGAGATCCCACTTACTGTCAACCCACAGTCAGCCAAGAGATGAGGTCAGCAGAGGAGGTGGAGGAAGATGCTAGTGACGACGAGGTCAGGTTGCGCCTTCCTGGACAGAGACGTAGTACTGGAAGCACGTCAACAACTGCATCCTCAAACACAACTCTGCCTCTCACCACAAGTCGTGGTGGCTCTTCAGGTCGCATGGGTGCTAAGCCTTGCATAGCCTGGGCATTTTTTCAGATCGATAAAGATGACCCAACTCGTGTTATCTGTAACATTTGTCAGCAAAAGCTAAGTAGAGGCCAAAAAATACATTGTTTGAGTACTTCATGCATGAACCGGCACATGGACATGAAGCATAAGTTGCAGTGGGAAGCTCAGTGTGCTACAATGCGGCCTAGCCGGCCGGGCCAACCACCGTCTGCCATATCTTGTGCATCCGCGGCCTCTTCATCCTCTGTGACTGGGGGGACAGCAGTCACACCTGTTTTGGGGCGCAGACCTGCCACCTCTTTACCCGCAACAGCCAACGTGATTGGCAGGTCATCATTTTCTTTGGAGGTGGTAACTAGTGTTGAGCCACCCCCGTAGTGTTCGAGTTCGGTTCGGTTCGTCGAACACCCGTGTGTTCGCCGAACTGTTCGTCGAACTGTTCGTCGAACACCTTCGAACACCGTTAAAACCAATGGCAGGCAAACAAAAACACATAGAAACACATAGAAAACACCTTCAAAGGTGTCCAAAAGCTGACAAACTGCTCAGAAGACACAACTAACACATGGAAAAGTGACAAGTACATATAGTCATGCGAAAAGAAAAGAGGTGGAGGAGTAAAAGGAGGGGGAGACACAGATATAGGCATGTCATGCCCTTCTAAAATCCAAAAAGTGAGAAGCCGAGACGGCCAGTCCGCTCCTGCCCGTGCCACCTCCGTGTCGCCGGGTTTGTGCCAGAGCCGCGGTGAACCCTGACGGCCAGCCCCCCTCTCCCAATACTGGTGCCTGTCCGCTGGTGGGTCGAGAGAGCCCCCCTGTGGTGGAGGCAGCTCTAAGCTTTTTAATTTAAATTGTCCCTCTAATTTGAATGAATACACTTTAAATCCATTTACAAGGATCTATTGGAGGGCAAGTCTCATGTCAGCAGCCGCGTAATTCCAGCTCCAGTAGCGTCCACTAAAGCTGCTGCAGTTAAAAAGCTTTTATAAGGATCGAGCTCGGCTGTCCACCGCAAGGCATCCTACTGCCAGTCCCAGCCCCTATGCCTTGGGGTGCCTCCTGATGCTCTTCACTAAGTATCCCGTGGTCCCGAAGCATTTCCTTTGAAAAAATTAAGTGTCCAAACTACAGGTGGTGTAGCTTGCTTAACAGCCGGGATAATCCGCTGACTAGCAGACACTGCTACTAGGCACAAAGTATTTCCTGGGCTAGATGCAGTTAAAAATTTGTAAGTAGATACTCTCGTTGGATGCTGAGAAAGCATTCCATAGAGTCTCCTGGCACGCCATATATGATTCTCTTAAAAAGCTTGGGGTAGGGGTCTAGGGGACCCTTTTATAGCCAAAATCACGGCCCTGTATCACAATAGGTCACCTAGGCTGAAGATAAATGGAACTGTAGCACCGAGGGCTCGGTTGCTACAGACGTATTGCACCTCACCCAGAGGTGTGATATCTCACTCTCAGATAAGGATGGAGCGTGGATCAGGACCCGACACCTGCATGCATTACACCACATTGCCGTGGGGCAGGGCGACCAATATGCCCCTGAGATGGGCACGACAGTCCCTGTCCCTGGCTGGAGTGGGGGGAGGGAACACTGAGGAAGGGGAACCCTGCAGTGCAGGAGCAGGGAGGAAACAGTTCCTGGGTGCATTGAGAAGGGAGTATAAAAGGTGGGCACCATCTTAGTTCAGTGCAGAGAAGTCTGAGCAGAAGTGGCAGGGAGCAGGGGCTCTGCATGAGCTCTGCTCCGGAGGCGGGCCTAGTAACAGAGGCCCAGGCCTGCAAGAGGGAGAAGGAAGGAAGAGGAGCGGAGAAGGCTCCAGGAACGAGGAATGAAGGGATCCCAGGGGTGCGGACGGGCGAGTCGCCACCGCACGCCCGAATCCACCTGCGTGGAGGGGTCAGGCCAAAGGGGGAGACCGGTCCCCGAACTAGTGGAGGCAGGAAACGACCCTCAGCTAGAAACCGGAGGCTCTGACATTTTATGTGGCGCAGCCCCTTGCTCCACCCGCTAGGAAGGCACCACATAGGGTCAGGGAAACTGGCGCCAAGTTTACCAAGAGGAGGCCCGAGGCAGCCGGACAGAAGTGTTGGTAAGAAAGGCCAGACAAAGGACACACAAAGGGGGTCCTGTGAAGCGCTCCAAAGTTATCTGGGAGTTGTCTGAGCCCCTCACCTGGTGAGCACAGTACGACGTGGGCAGCCGTTACCTGCAGACGTGGTCTGGATAATAAGAACTGTGAGTAAAGGCCCTGAACTGCATCACTGACTCCGTGTCGTTACTGCTGCTGCCCTGCACCATCACCCCCATCCTCCGCATACACTGCCCTGAGGCTATACTCCTCCCGTGGGGAGTTATGCTACGCTCTGCTGCACCCACAACACCAGCCTTAGCGGTCTGCCCTGTAGCGGCGGTTCACTCTGACCGCAATCCACGGGTGGCGTAGTCGGACATTTAAACATCAAAACCACATAAATAGTTCCGCCACTGGTTTGACCGCCCTGAGCCACGGAACCGGATCGCCGCCACGAAGACTACAACCACCAGCATCCACCAAAAAGGGTCCGGCTCCGGGTGTCCCAAGGCCCAGGGGGTGCGTCAGAACATTTTCATCACCTTTCACAATCACCAATGGGACAAGGCAGGGATGTCCTCTGTCCCCTCTCTTATACATCCTAGTGACGGAGCACCTGCTCTCATCAATTCGCCATAACCCCAATATTAGGTGGATTGAGGTGGGAGGCACCGAGTACAAGTGCTCTCTATTTGCTGATGATGTCCTAGTATATATCACTCAATCACATATATCCATCCCTGCTGTTATGGCTGAAATAGATCACTTTGTTACATGGTAAAATTTTAAAATCAATGCAGCGAAGTCTGAGGCCCTCGATGTCTCCCTAACTAAATCCATATAGGATTCCATCCAGTCCAACTTTCCCTTTGCCTGGCCCTCACACGGTATCAAATACTTAGGAATTCCTATTCATAGAGACCTCTCCCATCTATGTTATCTTAATTTTGGGCCCTTTATTGAACAATTCCATACAGACCACGGTTGGCAAGTTGGAACTGTGAGATTCACTACGTGCACCACTGGTATTTTGTGGAAAAGCACATGTAAGATTCTGCAACAGTCTCTGCTGATACTCCTGCATGCGTGCATCCCTTTCTATGGCAGGAATAATTTCTGCAAATTTACTTTTGTACCGGGGATCTAACAGTGTGGCAACCCAGTAGTCAGGATTATTTCTAATTCTCACAATTCGAGGGTCATGTTGCAGGTAGTGCAGCAAGAAGGCACTCATGTGTGTTGCGCATCCAGGAGCACCAAGTCCCTGTTGTGTTGGTGGCGAGGTAACAATCATGCTTCCTTCCTCTGTCCTCTCCCCCCAACCTCGCACAACAGAAATGTGATCAAGGTCTCCCTCATCTGATGAGTCTTCCATCAGTTCGTCCTCCACTTCTTCCTGGGCTCCTGCACCTTCCTCACTAGTTTGGCTGCTACCATGCGCCCTGGTAAAATCATCTCCCCCACCCTCACATGCCTGCCGCCCTGGTGCTGCCGACCGTCTGGACCTTGCAGATGTTAGCCCTTCCGCATACAACTCCTCCTCCTCTACTTCCTCCACCTCCTCTTGTGCCACCACCTGACTCCGAATTCTGTTTAACATGTGCTCCAGCATGTAAATCACCGGAATAGTCATGCTGATAATGGCATCGTCAGCACTAAACATCTTCGTCGCCATTTCAAAACTGTGCAGAAGGGTGCATAGGTCCCTGATCTGAGACCACTCCTCCAGCGTGATTTGCCCCACCTCTGAATCTCGTTGGCCCAGGCTATACGTCAGAACGTATTGCACCAGGGCTTGTCGGTGCTGCCACAGTCGCTGCAACATGTGCAGAGTTGAATTCCACCGGGTAGGCACATCGCATTTTAGCCGGTGAAGTGGCAGGCCCAACGACTTCTGTAGAGATGTAAGTCGCTGAGCTGCGGGATGCGAACGGCGGAAGTGAGCACACAGCGACCGTGCCCTCTGCAGAAGGCCATCTAGTCTGGGATAGTGGGCTAAAAATTGCTGGACAACCAGGTTCAACACGTGAGCCATACAAGGCACGTGTGTGACATTGCCCCGGCGAAGGGCCGCACCCAGGTTTGCAGCATTGTCGCACACGGCCTTCCCTGGTTTCAGGTCCAGTGGAGACAACCATTCATGAAATTGGTTCTCCAGAGCTGACCACAACTCCTCAGCTGTGTGACTCACATTTCCCAGACATTTCAATGTAAAAACCGCCTGATGACGTTGAGCCCTACTGCCAGCATAGTAAGGAGGTGTGCAGGATCCCTTCTGCGCAGTTAGAAAGCTTGTGGCATGACCAGACAGGCTTTGGGTGCAGGTGGAAGACCGAGAGGAGGTTGAGGAGGCAGAAGCAGTGGAGGAAAAATGACATAAAGAGGATTGACGCACAACTCGTGGGGACGGCAAGACTTGGACAGCAGCCCCTTGTCCTGCTGTCACCATAGTTACCCAGTGCCCAGTCAGCGACATGTAACGCCCCTGTCCATGCCTACTCGTCCAAGTGTCTGTGGTGAAATGCACCCTGTCACACACAGAGTTTCTCAAAGAAGCGGTGATGTTGTGTGCGACATGCTGGTGGAGCGCAGGCACACCTTTCTTTGAGAAGTAGTGCCGACTGGGCATCTGGTACTGGGGCACTGCGACGGACATAAGGTCTCGAAAATCCTCTGTGTCCACCAGGCGGAAAGGCAGCATTTCTGTAGCCAAGAGCTTGCAGATGGTGAAATTCAACCTCTTAGCTTTCTCATGGCTAGGAGGAAATGGTCTTTTACTTGTCCACATCTGAGGGACCGAGGGCTGGCTATTGTGCTTAGACGGGGTTGATAAGGGTGTCCCCGGCAAACTGCCGGTCTGTGAGGAAGATGCAGGCGGACATGTTAGGTTGCCTTGATCCAAAGGTGGTGCTATCGATGTCGGACAGCGCTCAAGACCAGCTGGTGTTACCACCTCCAAAGAAAATGATGACCTGCCAATCACGCTGGCTGTTGCGGGTAAAGAGGTGGCAGGTCTGCGCCCCAAAACAGGTGTGACTGCTGTCCCCCCAGTCACAGAGGATGAAGAGGCCGCGGATGCACAAGATATGGCAGACGGTGGTTGGCCCGGCCGGCTAGACCGCATTGTAGCACACTGAGCTTCCCACTGCAACTTATGCTTCATGTCCATGTGCCGGTTCATGCATGAAGTACTCAAACTATGTATTTTTTGGCCTCTACTTAGCTTTTGCTGACAAATGTTACAGATAACACGAGTTGGGTCATCTTTATCGATCTGAAAAAATGCCCAGGCTATGCAAGGCTTAGCACCCATGCGACCTGAAGAGCCACCACGACTTGTGGTGAGAGGCAGAGTTGTGTTTGAGGATGCAGTTGTTGACGTGCTTCCAGTACTACGTCTCTGTCCAGGAAGGCGCAACCTGACCTCGTCGTCACTAGCATCTTCCTCCACCTCCTCTGCTGACCTCATCTCTTGGCTGACTGTGGGTTGACAGTAAGTGGGATCTCCGACCTCATCATCATCACCCTGTGCGTTATCACACCCGTCGTCCTCAGAGCCAACCTGTTCCTGCCCTGACAAAAAACTAAAGTTGTCGCTCCAATCAGGTATTTGAGTCTTATCATCGTCTTCCTCATTGTCTCCACCAACAGGAGTTACAGTTTGGGAATGAGGGTCTACATTATGGTCAGAACCTTCTGCGTCTGGTCCTGGATCCGACTCATAAAGATTCTGGGCATCAGTGCAGATCATTTCCTCGTCTGGATTCACAGAAGCGCTGGAGTCGACCTCTGATTCCCAGGCTATAGTATGAGTAAACAGCTCTGCAGACTCAACCATCTGTTCTACCTCATACTCAGACGGGCAGCTGGAGATTTGGGAGCTGTGAGGAAGCAAGTGCGATTTGGGTGACACCTTTGAGGACTGGAGTATTTGTGATGTTGAAGTTGATGTGGAGGAGAGCCCACTTAAAGGAGCACTTGATATCCGTTGAAGCACCTGCTGTTTTTGTGCCTCATCTGGAATTTGTAGCGATTGGCGTGGCCGTAAGAAAGGGATCTTATCACATTGTCCGCTAAAAGAAGTAGACATTTTAGTTTGGCTGGAAGATGGTCTTTCTTCTGCACCTACCCCACGGACACAACCTTTTTTCCCCTTCCCAACACGCCTATTCCCCTTTCCACCAGCAGCAGGCCTTTTTCCACTCATTTTGGTGGTTAACTAATTCACAACTCTGGAGTTGTTTGCACAAAAAAACAATGGATGGTAACCGAGCAGAGCTGAGTGGCCAAACTGTGGTATTAGGCCAAAACTATTGGCTGGGTTAGATGCAGAAAAAAATTATTTTTAATTTGCAACCTGATGGAGGTCAGTATAGATGGACTAATAGACCAAGTCCCACACACCGCTAGAAGCCCAAATATTTTTTCAGAGCTAGATGCAGAAAATTTTTTTATTCAATTTGCAACCTGATGGAGGTCAGTATAGATGGACTAATAGACCAAGTCCCACACACTGCTAGAAGCCCAAATATTTTTTCAGAGCTAGATGCAGAAAAAAATTATTTTTAATTTGCAACCTGATGGAGGTCAGTATAGATGGACTAATAGACCAAGTCCCACACACCGCTAGAAGCCCAAATATTTTTTCAGAGCTAGATGCAGAAAAAAATTATATTCAATTTGCAACCTGCTGGAGGTCAGTATAGAAGGACTAATAGAACAAGTCCCACACACTGCTAGAAGCCCAAATATTTTTTCAGAGCTAAATGAAGAAAAAAATTATTTTTAATTTGCAACCTGATGGAGGTCAGTATAGATGGACTAATAGACCAAGTCCCACACACTGCTAGAAGCCCAAATATTTTTGCAGAGCTAGATGCAGAAAAAAATTATTTTTAATTTGCAACCTGATGGAGGTCAGTATAGATGGACTAATAGACCAAGTCCCACACACTGCTAGAAGCCCAAATATTTTTTCAGAGCTAGATGCAGAAAAAAATTATTTTTAATTTGCAACCTGATGGAGGTCAGTATAGATGGACTAATAGACCAAGTCCCACACACCGCTAGAAGCCCAAATATTTTTTCAGAGCTAGATGCAGAAAAAAATTATATTCAATGTGCAACCTGCTGGACGTCAGTGTAGAAGGACTAATAGAACAAGTCCCACACACTGCTAGAAGCCCAAATATTTTTTCAGAGCTAAATGAAGAAAAAAATTATTTTTAATTTGGAACCTGATGGAGGTCAGTATAGATGGACTAATAGACCAAGTCCCACACACTGCTAGAAGCCCAAATATTTTTTCAGAGCTAGATGCAGAAAAAAATTATTTTTAATTTGCTACCTGATGGAGGTCAGTATAGATGGACTAATAGACCAAGTCCCACACACCGCTAGAAGCCCAAATATTTTTTCAGAGCTAGATGCAGAAAATTTTTTTATTCAATTTGCAACCTGATGGAGGTCAGTATAGATGGAGTAATAGACCAAGTCCCACACACTGCTAGAAGCCCAAATATTTTTTCAGAGCTAGATGCAGAAAAAAAATATTTTTAATTTGCAACCTGATGGAGGTCAGTATAGATGGACTAATAGACCAAGTCCCACACACTGCTAGAAGCCCAAATATTTTTTCAGAGCTAGATGCAGAAAAAAATTATTTTTAATTTGCAACCTGATGGAGGTCAGTATAGATGGACTAATAGAACAAGTCCCACACGCTGCTAGAAGCCCAAATATTTTTTCAGAGATAAATGAAGAAAAAAATTATTTTTAATTTGCAACCTGATGGAGGTCAGCATAGATGGACTAATAGACCAAGTCCCACACACTGCTAGAAGCCCAAATATTTTTTCAGAGCTAGATGCAGAAAAAAATTATTTTTAATTTGCAACCTGATGGAGGTCAGTATAGATGGACTAATAGACCAAGTCCCACACACCGCTAGAAGCCCAAATATTTTTTCAGAGCTAGATGCAGAAAAAAATTATATTCAATTTGCAACCTGCTGGAGGTCAGTATAGAAGGACTAATAGAACAAGTCCCACACACTGCTAGAAGCCCAAATATTTTTTCAGAGCTAAATGAAGAAAAAAATTATTTTTAATTTGCAACCTGATGGAGGTCAGTATAGATGGACTAATAGACCAAGTCCCACACACTGCTAGAAGCCCAAATATTTTTTCAGAGCTAGATGCAGAAAAAAATTATATTCAGTTTGCAACCTGATGGAGGTCAGTATAGATGGACTAATAGAATGATGCTATGCCCAAAAGATTTTACTTCACTAGGTGCAGTAAAAAAATTGGTATTCTATACACAGGTGGTATATCTTGCAACACAGATAGGCTACTCCACTGACTAACACACTCTGCAATAGGCCAAAAAGGATTAGCTTTGCTAGATTCAGTCAAATGCTGTGAAAAAAACTTGCACAGCACTGGCACAGACCTGCCTGGCAAAAACTGATAGGAACTGATGTAACCTAGTCCTGAAAAGGACTCCAATTACAATTAGTCTTTACTCCCACAATCTATCTATTTAAGAGCACAGACCTGCCTGATAAAAGTCATAGGAAATGCTGTAACCTAGTCCTTAAAAGGACTGCATTCACAACTATTCCCTACTCCCAAGCTATCTGTATATTTGTGCGAAAATTGGCTTGAAATTAACAAGGTATAGCGCACACAGCAACAGCGGTGCCGTCTAACACGCAGCTGCAGCAGTGAGAAAATGGTGGCGACGGGGAAAATGGCTTGGTCTTATAGGGCAAGGACATGTGACATACACTGCCAATCACACATGCCCTTGCTTGTGTGAAAAAAAGCACTTCGCTCCGTGTGTGCGCTGCTGATAGGCTGACAGATTGCACCTCCCCACTGCAAATGCGGGAAAGAGAAAGAAAAATGGAGATCTTCATTTTTCCTGCAGAGATCCATCCCCTGCCCCTCCCCCCGCCCCGCTGTACACTCAAACTGCGTATTAACATTAATTTTCATCATTACTGAGAAAAAATCCAGTTATGATTTTGGTGTACGAACAGTTATCGAACATAACCTCGAACAGCCGAATTTTTCTCAAATTGTTCGTGTTCGCCGACCGGCTCGAACACCGCCCAAAACAGCTCGAATTTGAGATTGGCGAACAGTTCGAGTAGAACAACGCTCATCTCTAGTGGTAACACCAGCTGTTGTTGAGCGCTGTCCGACATCGATAGCACCACCTTTGGATCAAGGCAAACTAACATGTCCGCCTGCATCTTCCTCACAGACCGGCAGTTTGCTGGGGACACCCTTATCAACCCCGTCTAAGCACAATAGCCAGCCCTCGGTCCCTCAGATGTGGACAAGTATAAGACCATTTCCTCCTAGCCATGAGAAAGCTAACAGGTTGAATTTCACCATCTGCAAGCTCTTGGCTACAGAAATGCTGCCTTTCCGCCTGGTGGACACAGAGGATTTTCGAGACCTTATGTCCGTCGCAGTGCCCCAGTACCAGATGCCCAGTCGGCACTACTTCTCAAAGAAAGGTGTGCCTGCGCTCCACCAGCATGTCGCACACAACATCACCGCTTCTTTGAGAAACCCTGTGTGTGACAGGGTGCATTTCACCACAGACACTTGGACGAGTAGGCATGGACAGGGGCGTTACATGTCGCTGACTGGGCACTGGGTAACTATGGTGACAGCAGGACAAGGGGCTGCTGTCCAAGTCTTGCCGTCCCCACGAGTTGTGCGTCAATCCTCTTTATGTCAAAGTTCCTCTACTGCTTCTGCCTCCTCAACCTCCTCTCGGTCTTCCACCTGCACCCAAAGCCTGTCTGGTCATGCCACAAGCTTTCTAACTGCGCAGAAGGGATCCTGCACACCTCCTTACTATGCTGGCAGTAGGGCTCAACGTCATCAGGCGGTTTTTACTTTGAAATGTCTGGGAAATGTGAGTCACACAGCTGAGGAGTTGTGGTCAGCTCTGGAGAACCAATTTCATGAATGGTTGTCTCCACTGGACCTGAAACCAGGGAAGGTCGTGTGCGACAATGCTGCAAACCTGGGTGCGGCCCTTCGCCGGGGCAATGTCACACACGTGCCTTGTATGGCACACGTGTTGAACCTGGTTGTCCAGCAATTTTTAGCCCACTATCCCAGACTAGATGGCCTTCTGCAGAGGGCACGGTCGCTGTGTGCTCACTTCCACCGTTCGCATCCCGCAGCTCAGCGACTTACATCTCTACAGAAGTCGTTGGGCCTGCCACTTCACCGGCTAAAATGCGATGTGCCTACCCGGTGGAATTCAACTCTGCACATGTTGCAGCGACTGTGGCAGCACCGACAAGCCCTGGTGCAATACGTTCTGACGTATAGCCTGGGCCAACGAGATCCAGAGGTGGGGCAAATCACGCTGGAGGAGTGGTCTCAGATCAGGGACCTATGCACCCTTCTGCACAGTTTTGAAATGGCGACGAAGATGTTTAGTGCTGACGATGCCATTATCAGCATGACTATTCCGGTGATTTACATGCTGGAGCACATGTTAAACAGAATTCGGAGTCAGGTGGTGGCACAAGAGGAGGTGGAGGAAGTAGAGGAGGAGGAGTTGTATGCGGAAGGGCTAACATCTGCAAGGTCCAGACGGTCGGCAGCACCAAGGCGGCAGGCATGTGAGGGTGGGGGTGATGGATTTACCAGGGCGCATGGTAGCAGCCAAACTAGTGAGGAAGGTCAGGAGCCCAGGAAGAAGTGGAGGACGAACTGATGGAAGACTCATCAGATGAGGGAGACCTTGATCACATTTCTGTTGTGCAAGGTTGGGGGGAGAGGACAGAGGAAGGAAGCATGATTGTTACCTCGCCACCAACACAACAGGGACTTGGTGCTCCTGGATGCGCAAGACACATAAGTGCCTTCTTGCTGCACTACCTGCAACATGACCCTCATATTGTCAGAATTCGAAGTAATCATGACTACTGGGTTGCCACACTCTTAGATCCCCCAAACTTTTCGATCAACCTTTTCATTTTAATAAAGACCAAAAAAATGGTCATTTTTGAAATTATAAGCATTAGCAGGTTATTAGAAACTGAAATCAAACAGTTTTCAACTCAAAACTTTATTCTAGGTGATGTTACATTTTCACATAGGACCCCTTGTTCGAAAGGAGCTTCTGAACTCTCTCGTCCATTGAATTTGTCAGGTTTTGGATGGTTTCTGCTTCAATTTGCATGAGGACAGAATACCCTCCCAGAGCTGTTGCTTAGATGTGAACTGCCTCCCGCCATCATAGACACTCCTTTTGATGATGCTCCAGAGGTTCTGAATGGGGTAGAGGTCAGGGGAGCATGGGGGTCACACCATAAGTTTGTCCCCTTTTATGCCCATATCAGCCAGAGATGCAGATGTTTTATGTGCAGCATGAGATGGTGCATTATCATGCAAAAAAATGATCTTGCTGTGAAATACATGGTTCTTCTTTTTGAACCATGGCAGGAAGTGCTGTTTGAGAAAATCCACATACATTATGGAGTTCATCTTTAGCGCCTTCAGGGATCCTAAAGGGGCCGACAATCTCTCTCCCCATGATTCCAGCCCAAAACATTACTCCACCTCCTCCTTGTTGGCGCTGTAGCCATGTTTGCGTGCGGTGTCCATCAACCAGCCATCCTCCACTCCATCCATCTGGACCATCGATCGCTGCACGGCACTCATCCGTGAACAAAACAGTCTTCATGTAATGTTTGGCCCACTGGAGCCGTTTCTGCTTGTGTGAACTGGATAGAGGAGGTCGACAGGATGGCGTATGCACAGCTGCAAACCTCTGAAGGACCCTGCATCTTGTTGTTCGGGGGACGTTGGAGGCACCAGCAGCTTCAAAAACTTGTCTGCTGCTATGACAAGGCTTTTTTGCCGCTGCTCTTTTAACCTGACGTAATTGCCTGTAGGAAAGAGTCCTCAATTTGCCCTTATCAGCACGCACACGTGTGTACTGTGAATCAGCTACATACTTCTTGATTGCCAAGACACTTCATCCTGATCATCGCACAATGTTGACTGTAGTCATGCCTTGACCTAAACACTCCACAATTTGTTGCTTCTCAGCAGCCGACACATCCTTTTTCTTTCCCATTTTGGCAGAAAATGTAGGCTGCTTAATAATGTGAGACAGCCTTCTTAAGTAGTCTTGCCTTTCATTGGACACACCTGCCAAACTAATTAGCACAGGTGTCTGCAATTGCTTACAGTGATATAAAGAGCCCTGACACACATCACCATCAATGAGTTTAACTGACAAACAAACAAATTCTTCCCTTATCACTCCTAAACACTTTTTGCATAATAATTTGGAACACAGTGTACATGTGCTTTTCCACAAAACACCAGTGGTTCACCTAGTGAATCTTACAGTTCTAACTTGCCAACCGTGGTCTGTATGGAGTTGTTCAATAAAGGGCCCAAAATTAAGATAACATAGATGGGAGAGGTCTCTATGAATAGGAATTCCTAAGTATTTGATACCCTGTGAGGGCCAGGCAAAGGGAAAGTTGGACTGGATGGAATCCTATATGGATTTGGGGAGGGAGACATCGAGGGCCTCAGACTTCGCTGCATTGATTTTAAAATTTGACCATATAACAAAGTGATCTATTTCAGCCATAACAGCATGGAAGGATATATGTGATTTAGTGATATATACTAGGACATCATCAGCAAATAGAGAGCACTTGTACTCGGTGCCTCCCACCTCAATCCACCTAATATTGGGGTTATGGCGAATTGATGAGAGCAGGTGCTCCGTCACTAGGATGTATAAGAGAGGGGACAGAGGACATCCCTGCCTTGTCCCATTGGTGATTGTGAAAGGTGATGAAAATGTTCTGATGCACCCCCTGGGCCTTGGGACACCCAGAGCCGGACCCTTTTTTGGTGGATGCTGGTGGTTGTAGTCTTCGTGGCGGCGACCCGGTTCCGTGGCTCAGGGTGGTCAAACCAGTGGCGGAACTATTTATGTGGTTTTGATGTTTAAATGTCCGACTACGCCACCCGTGGATTGCGGTCAGAGTGAACCGCCGCTGCAGGGCAGACCGCTAAGGCTGGTGTTGTGGGTGCAGCAGAGCGTAGCATAACTCCCCACGAGAGGAGTATAGCCTCAGGGCAGTGTATGCGGAGGATGGGGGTGATGGTGCAGGGCAGCAGCAGTAACGACACGGAGTCAGTGATGCAGTCCAGGGCCTTTACTCACAGTTCTTATTATCCAGACCACGTCTGCAGGTAACGGCTGCCCACGTCGTACTGTGCTCACCAGGTGAGGGGCTCAGACAACTCCCAGATAACTTTGGAGCGCTTCACAGGACCCCCTTTGTGTGTCCTTTGTCTGGCCTTTCTTACCAACCCTTCTGTCCGGCTGCCTCGGTCCTCCTCTTGGTAAACTTGGGGCCAGTTTCCCTGACCCTATGTGGTGCCTTCCTAGCGGGTGTAGCGAGGGGCTGCGCCACATAAAATGTCACAGCCTCCGGTTTCTAGCTGAGGGTCGTTTCCTGCCTCCACTAGTTTCGGGGACCGGTCTCCCCCTTTGGCCTGACCCCTCCACGCAGGTGGATTCGGGCGTGCGGTGGCGACTCACCCGTCCGCACCCCTGGGATCCCTTCATTCCTCGTTCCTGGAGCCTTCTCCGCTCCTCTTCCTTCCTTCTCCCTCTTCCAGGCCTGGGCCTATGTTACTAGGCCCGCCTCCGGAGCAGAGCTCATGCAGAGCCCCTGCTCCCTGCCACTTCTGCTCAGACTTCTCTGCACTGAACTAAGATGGAGCCCACCTTTTATACTCCCTTCTCAATGCACCCAGGAACTGCTTCCTCTCTGCTCCTGCACTACAGGGTTCCCCTTCCTCAGTGTTCCCTCCCCCACTCCAGCCAGGGACAAGGACTGTCGTGCCCATCTCAGGGGCATATTGGTCGCCCTGCCCCACGGCAATGTGGTGTAATGCATGCAGGTGTCGGGTCCTGATCCACACTCCATCCTTACCTGAGAGTGAGATATCACACCTCTGGGTGAGGTGCAATACCTCTGTAGCAACCGAGCCCTCAGGGTGCTACAGTTCCATTTATCTTCAGCCTAGGTGACGTATCGTGATACAGGGCCATGATTTTGGCTATAAAAGGGTCCCCTAGACCCATACCCCAAGCTTTTTAAGAGAATCATATATGGCGTGCCAGGAGACTCTATGGAATGCTTTCTCAGCATCCAACGAGAGTATTTAATTACAAATTTTTAACTGCATCTAGCCCAGGAAATACTTTGTGCCTAGTAGCAGTGTCTGCTAGTCAGCGGATTATCAAGGCTGTTAAGCAAGCTACACCACCTGTAGTTTGGACACTTAATTTTTTCAAAGGTGATGCTTCGGGACCACGGGATACTCAGTGAAGAGCATTAGGAGGCATCCCAAGGCATAGGGGCTGGGACTGGCAGTAGGATGCCTTGCGGTGGACAGCCGAGCTCGATCCTTATAAAAGCTTTTTAACTGCAGCAGCTTTAGTGGACGCTACTGGAGCTGGAATTACGCGGCTGCTGGCATGAGACTTGCCCTCCAATAGACCCTTGTAAATGGATTTAAAGTGTATTCATTCAAATTAGAGAGACAATTTAAATTAAAAAGCTTAGAGCTGCCTCCACCACAGGGAGGCTCGCTCGACCCACCAGCGGACAGGCACCAGTATTGGGAGAGGGGGGCTGGCCGTCAGGGTTCACCGCGGCTCTGGCACAAACCCGGCGACACGGAGGTGGCACGGGCAGGAGCGGACTGAACGTGTCGGCTTCTCACTTTTTGGATTTTAGAAGGGCATGACATGCCTATATCTGTGTCTCCCCCTCCTTTTACTCCTCCATCTCTTTTCTTTTCTCATGACTATATGTACTTGTCACTTTTCCATGTGTTAGTTGTGTCTTCTGAGCAGTTTGTTAGCTTTTGGACACCTTTGATGGTGTTTTCTATGTGTTTCTATGTGTTTTTGTTTGCCTGCCATTGGTTTTAATGGTGTTCGAAGGTGTTCGACGAACAGTTCGGCGAACACACGTGTGTTCGACGAACCGAACCGAACTCGAACACTACGGGGGTGGCTCAACACTAGTGTTCACATTGCCCTAAATGAGGGACTAACAAACACCACCAAAATGGCATCAATTTCACTAGAGTATAAGTATTGCAAAGGAGACCAAAACCAGTTCCACTACGGCCAACCCAATAGATGGAGACCCAATCTCAATTCTCCACATTTCAAAAAATTTGTGGCAGACACTAGCAATGTCTAATCAATTTCACTACAGTAGAAATAGTGTAAATAAGACCCACACCTCTTCCAGTACAGCCAACCTAGGAGATGGAGACCTAACCAGGAGTGTTCACATTGCCATAAATGAGGGCCTAACACCACCGAAGTGGCATCAATGTCATCAGACTACAAGTAGTTTAATGCAGACCCAAACTTGTCCCACTAGAGCCAACTCAATAGATGGAGACACAATCATAATTCTCTACATTTCCCAAAATTAGGGCCTAAAACCTGCAGCAGCAGGGGCAAGAGCAGGCACAGAAGCCATATCACACACTGCAATTTCAAGAGATCAATGCAGCAAACTCAAAACGACAATTTCGCCTACTCTGTACAGTCTGCAATTGGGGTGCAAAAGTCCTTGGAGATCCATGACTTGTTCATCTTGATGAAAATTAGGCGGTCTACACTTTCAGTAGAGAGCCAGGTGCGCTTATCCGGCAAGACACTACCAGAAGCGCTGATGACAAGTTCAGAGAGAACGCTGGCTGCCGGCCATGATAAAACCTCCAAGGCGTGAGAGGTGAGCTCAGGCCATTCATCCATTTTTGAAGACCAAAATGTTAAAGGGTCCAAACCCTCCCTGATGCTATTGATATTGAACTCTAGAAACTCCTCCACCATCCTCTTCAGTCGTTCACCATGATTCAGATTTGTACTCTGTTGTGCTAGTGCTTGAGCTGGTGCAAAAAATGTGTGAAAGGACTCCTAGAAATTGCTTCTGCCACTTACTCTACTGCTGCTGCTAATGTTTTGGAGTTGACGAATTGATGTGCCGAAGGTTGAAAGACTACAGCTGCAATGCACACTGTGTGCCTCACTGTTATCTGGGGGCAAACCTCTATTAAGGTTGCTTAAAAGCTTGTTTCGATACTCCAACATAAGCGGGTCCCTTTCCAGGGCGAGAAGCATCTGGCATAATTGACTCTTAGGCTGAGTTCACACGATGCGTTTTTCATGCGTTTCCGTGGCGTTTTTACAGTTGCGTAAACGCCGCGGAAACGCATGAAAAACGCATGGTAGAAGGGCAGCATTGTTCCCCAATGGAAATCCGCATGTGCTGTGCCCATGATGCGGATTTTTCCGCAGCGTAAACGCTGCGGTCAAAAATCCGCAGCATGTCAATTAATTTTGCGGAAACGCTGCTCTTTTGCAGCCATTGACTTGCATTAGACCGCATGGAATCCGCATCACTGTATATGTTGATGCGCTTTTCATGCGGTCTAATGTGCGGATGGTACCCGGGTGTGGATGAGAGGACTCTCATCCAGACCCAGGTACCATTAAAAAAAAAAAGAATAAAATAAAAAATACATATATTCTCACCTTCTGACGGCCCGCGCTGCGTCCTGCTGGCTTCCCGGGCACTTCGCGGTTGAATGAAGAAGGACCTTCGCTGACGTCAGAGTCATGTGACGGGTCACGTGACGCTGACGTCGGAAGGTCCTAAAGTCTTCACTGCCGGCAGCCGGGACCGATGAAGCAGGACACCGGGGGCCATCAGAGGGTAAAGTATAGATTTATTTTTTATTTTTTGACATTCACACACTATATAAATCCATGCCGGTTGCATGAATTTATATAGTGTGAAGTTGACAAGCACTTTCCAAGTGATGCTAAAATCGCTTGGGAAGCGCTTGTCAACCCGCATGCGGAAATGAAAGTGAAGACCGCTTCATTTCCGCATGTCCCTGGCAGGAAACCGCATGTACAATCCGCATGCGTTTTTTCCTGCCAGAGAGATGCAGAAACGCTCAGGAAAAAATCCTGAGCATTTCTGCATCGTGTGCACATACCCTAATAACGTGGATCTAACAGAGTGGCAAACCAGTGGTCAGTATTATTTAGAATCCTAACTATATGGGGGATAGTGCATCAAAAAGGCACTCATATGTCGGGCTCTTCCAGGAGGTCCAAAGCCAGGCTGTATTGTGGGCTGCGTAACACTGATGCTTGTTTCCTCCATAACCTCCTGCCAACCACGTTCAAATGAGAGAGGATGATAATCCTCTTCATCCTCTGACAGCTTTTCGCCCATCACCTCTTCCTCCTTAATTAGTTCCTCGGCTCTTGCACCTTCACTAACAGTTTGCTTGGTATCACCAAAGCCCCTCAATCGCTGTAATCTACAGTCACTTGGCATCCACCTATGTGATGACAGTCTGGAAATTTGAGACATTGGTATCCCTTCCACATCCTCCTCTACTTCTGGGGCCACCACCTCCTGCCGCAGGTTATTCAAAGTTTGCTCCAGCATGTATATGACCGGAATAATGATGCTGATGATGGCATCATCAGCACTAACTAGTTTAGTAGCCATTTTAAAACCATGCTGAAGGGTGCAGAGGTCCTTAATCTGTTCCTACTCTGCAAACATGATATGCCCCAAGTCCGTACTGTGTTGCCCCAAGCTGTACGTCATGACATACTGCGTCAGAGCTTGTTGCTGCTGGCACAGTCGCTGCAACATGTGAAGAGTGGAATTCCACCACGTTGGCACATCGCAGATCAATCTGTTAACTGGCACTGCAAGTCGATGACATGAGGGGTGCGAACGGCGGAAGTGAGCACACAGCTTCCGTACTTTGTGAAGTAGCTCATCCAGGCGAGGATAGTGGCAGAGCAATTGCTGTACCATCAGGTTGAGAATGTGAGCCATGCAAGACACGTGTGCGAGCTTGCCTCGGCCTAGGGCCGCTAACAGGTTTGCAATGTTATCGCATACGGCCTTCCCTGGCTCTAGGTACAGCGCAGACAGCCATTGCTCAAACTGAGCCTAGAGAGCTGCCCACAACTCTTCACCTGTATGACTGCGATCTCCAAGGCATATTAATTTGAAGACTGCCTGATTATGGTGAGCCCTGACTGCGCAGTACGGAATTGGTTTGTATTTGCTCTGCACCGTTCGAATGCATGTCTCATTAAGGCAGAGATTGAGTGCGCAGGTGGAGGCCCTAGAGGAGGTGGAGGACGTAGAAGCAGTGGAGGTAGAGGGAAATACAGAGGTTTCTTCTGCGAGCCTTGGGGAATCCAAGATTTGTGGAGCAGCCCCTTCCCCACCTGCCCCCACAGCCACCAGAGTCACCCAGTGCCTAGTCAGCAAGGTGTGGTGCCCATGGCCATGCTTACTCATCCAGGTGTCTGTGGTGAAATGCACCCTGGCACACATAGATTTAGGCAAGGAATGGGTGATGTTGTCTGCGACATGCTGGTGTAGCCCAGGCACAGCTTTCTTAGAGAAGTAATGGCGACTGGGCAACTGGTACTGGGGGACTGCGACGGCCATCAGTTTTCAGAAACTGTCTGTATCTACCAGGTGGAAAGGCAGCATTTTCGTGGCCAACAGATTGGAGATGATGGAGTTCAACCTCTTAACTTTTTGAGACAAATGAATTCTGGAGGCGCTCCCGTGTAAGAAACAGTCACCAAAAAATTGTTGAATCTTCCAAATGTGGTGCAATCACATGGAGGATATTCCACAAGGGATTAATATTTGTAGGTTTATTAAAAAATCATAAAACCGTGAATACACATAAGGGACATGGATGTACAAAAAAGGAGAAGGGATAAGGGAGTCTTTAAAAAGGATCACACAACGCGTTTCTGCTCATTGAGCCTTCATCAGGTGTGTATGAGACCTTAGGTTTGACTGAACTCTTATACCCAACATCTTTACTTGTGGGTGTGGTCACCGTCAGAGGTAACACCCAGCTCAAATCTACTCCTTCTCTCTGTTGTGGAGTCTGGAGTCTAATTGATGAATACAGGTGGACTTTTGTATACATATATTTCTTACCAATAGTGTCATTGCTCAAATTTTAAAAATCATCACCTAAATGTGAGCTGGAAGTCTATGTTAACAAAATGACTATCCTCTCACAAATCAAACCCCCTCCAAAAAAATCTCCCAGACAGTAAAATTCTTCAATCTATCCCAGATCTCACTCGACATAGATGAGATCAGTCTTCTGACCAAGGGCTTGAACTATTGCCCCACACAAAAAGCGGACGAGTTCCAACTATTTCTTGACCTGAACAGATTTGTTAGAAAACTCACTTTAGATAGGCACTACCAAATTCAGAAGTACAAAAGTGACCCCACACCTATGGTTACTGATTCATATGTACATCAAGCTGTGGAACCGAAATCCGATTTCAATCCGCTACACAATACAGGGCATCATTTAGGCACTTTCTATTCTTTAGTAATGGAAGAGTTTGAAAATATCAATAAATATAGGGTGGGTAAAAATAACCTCCAGAAAAGGAAATTTTCTGCTTTGAAATGGTTACAGAGTAACAACAACATTGTTATCCGACAATCTGACAATGGGGGAGGGGTGGTCATGCAGGATAAAGGGGAATATATAAAGGAAGCCTATAATATACTGTCGGACACCAAATATTACAAACCATTTACAACTGACCCCACCGATGTCTTTGAAAAAGAATATAATATGCTGATACATGAAGCCTATGAAGCCAAGATATTGATTAAAAGAGAACAGCGCTTTTTAACAAATAATAGCCCAAATGAAGCTTTCTTTTACCACCTACCAAAAATACACAAAGACACAAAGAATCCCACCGGAAGACCCATCATATCAGGGATAGGCTCTCTCACTAGCTCTCTATCCTATTTTATTGATCTTTTTCTGCAGGCTTAAGTCCTTAAATTACCATCCTTTCTAAGAGACTCATCCCAACTCATTCTGGAGTCAAAGGATCTACAATGGGGAGAAAACTATATGTTTCTCACCCTAGATGTATGTGCTCTATATTCCAACATAGAACACAGTTTAGATCTTGATACAGTAGACCACTTTCTATCAGGGGACAAAAATATACCATCGGAATAAAAAACATTCCTGTTGAAAGGTCTAAAATTCATTTTGAAGCATAACCTTTTCTCCTTTCAAGATAAGATGTACCTCCAGCAGTTCGGGACCGCATTGGGGACTCGGGTCACACCCAGTTTTGCAAATTTCTTTATGGGGAGATTCGAGTCCCTATCGCCTATTACATCTCCAAAATATACCAAACATATATGTTATTATCGTCGATATATCGATGACTTATTCCTCATATGGAAAGGTACGGAAGAGGAAGAGTCTTCCTTCGTCCAAGAGCTAAATCAGAACAACTGGGGAATCTCCTTCACAAGCAATATGTCCAGAGAAAGAATTACTTTTCTAGACTTGGAATTATTTGCTAAAGATCAAACCATTCAGAGCAAAACCCATTTTAAACCAGTTGACATCAATGGTTATTTCGATTTCTCCAGCGCTCATTACTCCAAATGGAAAGGTAACATTCCATCCAGTCAATTTGGCCAGATCAGGCGTAACTGCACTTCCACAATAGATTATATGGAACAACCTAAAATCTTAATTTCCAGATTCGAAGAGAAAGGTTGTCCAAAATAATTAATCCAGTCCTCCTACCAAAAAAAACTGACACTCACACAAAATGTTTGCTTAAAAAAATCCCAAAAAGATTCGGTAAAGGATATATCAAATTGGAGGTACAGTTTTATCACCGCCTTCAACAGGGGTAATTCAAACATCCGTAGAATACTAAACAAGTACTGGTATCTCATCAAAAAGATCCAATTCTTAAAGGGATGGTACCCTCTAGACCCAACATAGTTTTCAGAAGAGGTAAGACACTAAAACATAGCACCCAGTCTTTTAAGAGATAAGGAGGTAAACGACAGGAATGTTAAACATCAGAAAAAAAGAGAAAATGGGAATATTTAAATGTGGAAATATAAGATGTCACTGTTGTAAGATTATCAACTGGCATATGAGGAAGAGTATCCACACTAAGAATCCCAAGATCATCTTCAAACCCACCCAAGAGCTCACATGCAGCTCGGATTTTGTCATCTATGTGGTAACATGTAGTTGTGGGTTACATTATGTAGGATGGACCATCCAGACACTACGAAGCCGTATGAATGGCCAGCGGCATAACGCTACAAAAGGGTTTCTCAAACAGAGCCTTTCCAAACACATCACTCTTGTGCACAACAAGAACTTTGACTCCATAACAGTGACACCTGTAGAGCAAATTCCACCACTCACCAAGTACAGAAAATCGGTCCTCAATGTGAAAGAATCCTACTGGATATACAGACTGGGCAGTCTGTATCCAGATGAATTAAACAAGACAGTTGAGACAGTATAAGACATATGTAGCTAGCTGAATAATACCACTTTTTCCATGGCAATTAACATCATGATACTTTTAGTAAGAACTAGGGACCTGGGGCATCTATCTGGCAATCCCCGATATCCCTCCAATACATGATATGTCTTTAACTAGTTTGTCTCAATTGACCTCTTTCTCATATAATCTGTTCATATGTGCAAATCATTCCATCTGAGAATTAACATTGTTGTTGTTGTGGCAAGTAACATCAATACACGGATTATTGGTTTTTATCTCCCCTTACAATTTACCCATTTACATTCAATTCATCACCAGTACATACATATATTTTAATCTATATGGATCCAAAATTCATGAGACAATCAAAATTATACCATCAAATCACTTTACTTCATTTTTATTAACACATGCCCCAATTATTATCCAGCAGATGCTCAAGCATCATATTATATACGAGATCCAATCCATATATGTATATATATATATATATATATATATATATATATATATATATATATATATACAGTACAGACCAAAAGTTTGGACACACCTTCTCATTTAAAGATTTTTCTGTATTTTCATGACTTTGAAAATTGTACATTCAAACTGAAGGCATCAAAACTTTGAATTAACACATGTGGAATTATATACTTAACAAAAAAGTGTGAAACAACTGAAAATATGTCTTATAGTCTAGGTTCTTCAAAGTAGCCACCTTTTGCTTTGATGACTGCTTTGCACACTCTTGGCATTCTCTTGATTAGCTTCAAGAGATAGTCACCGGAAATGGTCTTCCAACAATCTTGAAGGAGTTCCCAGAGATGCTTAGAACTTGTTGGCCCTTTTGCCTTCACTCTGCGGTCCAGCTCACCCCAAACCATCTCGATTGGGTTCAGGTCTGGTGACTGTGGAGACCAGGTCATCTGGCGTAGCACCCCATCACTCTCCCTCTCGGTCAAATAGCCCTTAGACAGCCTGGAGGTGTGTTTGAGGTCATTGTCCTGTTGAAAAATCAATGATGGTCCAACTAAACGCAAACCGGATGGAATAGCATGCCGCTGCAAGATGCTGTGGTAGCCATGCTGGTTCAGTATGCCTTCAATTTTGAATAAATCCCCAACAGTGTCACCAGCAAAGCACCCCCACACCATCACACCTCCTCCTCCATGCTTCACGGTGGGAACCAGGCATGTAGAGTCCATCCGTCCACCTTTTCTGCGTCGCAAAAAGACACGGTGGTTGGAACCAAAGATCTCAAATTTGGACTCATCAGACCAAAGCACAGATTTCCACTGGTCTAATGTCCATTCCTTGTGCTCTTTAGCCCAAACAAGTCTCTTCTGCTTGTTGCCTGTCCTTAGCAGTGGTTTCCTAGCAGCTATTTTACCATGAAGGCCTGCTGCACAAAGTCTCCTCTTAACAGTTGTTGTAGAGATGTGTCTGCTGCTAGAACTCTGTGTGGCATTGACCTGGTCTCTAATCTGAGCTGTTGTTAACCTGCGATTTCTGAGGCTGGTGACTCGGATAAACTTATCCTCAGAAGCAGAGGTGACTCTTGGTCTTCCTTTCCTGGGGCGGTCCTCATGTGAGCCAGTTTCTTTGTAGCGCTTGATGGTTTTTGCAACTGCACTTGGGGGCACTTTCAAAGTTTGCCCAATTTTCCGCACTGACTGACCTTCATTTCTTAAGGTAATGATGGCCACTCGTTTTTCTTTACTTAGCTGCTTTTTTCTTGCCATAATACAAATTCTAACAGTCTATTCAGTAGGACTATCAGCTGTGTATCCACCAGACTTCTGCACAACACAACTGATGGTCCCAACCCCATTTATAAGGCAAGAAATCCCACTTATTAAACCTGACAGGGCACACCTGTGAAGTGAAAACCATTTCCGGTGACTACCTCTTGAAGCTCATCAAGAGAATGCCAAATGTGTGCAAAGCAGTCATCAAAGCAAAATGTGGCTACTTTGAAGAACATAGAATATAAGACATATTTTCAGTTGTTTCACACTTTTTTGTTAAGTATATAATTCTACATGTGTTAACTCATAGTTTTGATGCCTTCAGTGTGAATGTACAATTTTCAAAGATCATGAAAATACAGAAAAATCTTTAAATGAGAAGGTATGTCCAAACTTTTGGTCTGTACTGTATATATATGGGGAACAACCCAAAGAAAAAATGTAAGCAATTTCACACAACAAACAACAATTTGTATCACAATAACACTCACCGCTCCGGTTCAGGGCTGGGCCGGGAACTGCGGGGGAGGGGTGAGACTCCAGGAGTGAGCATGTTTCTATGTGTCTGGTCTGGGATGTTTGGGTTTTTTTGCCCGAAAAATGTTTTTTGTTTTTTCAGAATTTTTTTGATTTATTTTTTTGTTGCTACCCATCACATCTATCAAATTCCTCCCTAAATCAATTTTTAGATTTCTTGCAGGAACTCCACACAGTAGATAATTATAGATTTTGACAAAATAGTCATTTTGTTAACATTGGCATCCAGCTCACAATTAGGTGATAATTTCTAAAATTTGAGCAATGACACTATTGGTAAGAAATATATGTATACAAAAGTCCACCTACATTCATCAATTAGACTCCAGACTCCACAACAGAGAGAAGGAGTAGATTTGAGTTGGGTGTTACCTCTGAGGGTGACCCCACCCACAAGTAAAGATGCTGGGTATAAGAGTTCAGTCAAACCTAAGGTCTCATGCAAACCTGATGAAGGCTCTATGAGCAGAAATGCCTTGTGTGATCCTTTTTAAAGACTCCCTTCTCCCTTCCCTTTTTGTACATCCATGTCCCTTATGTGTATTCACGGTTTTATGATTTTTTAATAAACCTACAAATATTAATCCCTTGTGGAATATCCTCCATGTGATTGCACCACATTTGGAAGATTCACCAATTTTTTTGGTTACTCTTTCTTACATAGGAGCGCCTCCAGAATCCATTTGTCTCAATTTGTTCACGTGGTGGCTGTCGGGTAGGACAAATATACCACCACCATCTATGGAAGAGCTGTAAACCGTGGTCTGAGAACCCTAATAACAGGCACAACTCTATTTGAGGAACTTGTCCATCAGTACAACTTGCTCAGGTGAGCATTAAAGATTTTTTTTATTCTTTTAAAATTTTTAGTCTCTAGTTATTATGCTCAGGTAGAGCTCTCTTTCCCTTTTTCCTCCACATCTTTCTACCCAGGAACAATCAACCTCTTAACTTTGTCATGCGTAGGATGAAACAATCTTTTATGTGACCACAACTGCGGGACCGAGGGCTGGCTAAGGTGCTGAGAGAGGGCGGAGAACGAAGAAGCAGCGGATGCTTGTGATAGGGCAGCTGATGGTGGTTCAGGTGCGCTAGTCCACATTTCAGCGTGGTAAGATTTCCAGCGTAAAGAATTTTGACGTTCATGCATGTAGTAGTCATATTGTTGCAGTTTTTCCCTATACAGAGTTTTTTATCGCAAAGTTTGCAGATAACATGAGTTGGCTCATCCTTTGCAGTGACAAAAAAGGTCCATGCTAGGAAACCCTTGCTGCCCCTGCGAGCTGCAGACCCGTGACTGCTGTTGGCTACAGCCACGGTTGTGGCTAAGGATGCAGTGCTCCTCGTGCTTGCATCACTCCATGTTTGTGCCGTAGGGTGAAATGTAACCTCCTCGTCTTCCTCCTCCACCCTCTCAGATGAGCTACTCGGCTGCATGACTCTGGGTTCACAACAAGTAGGATCTTCAACCTCGTCATCATCCAATGTGTTATCCCATTCCTCACCCTCAGAGCGACCCCTCTCAACTTGTTGCCCTGACAGCACCGTACAGTCCGCATGTGCCTCAAGTATCTGAGTCTCATCGGGCTAACCTCCCTCCCCTGCAATTAATGTCTGGTGACGAGGGTCAGGAACCTGCTTGGACCCTACTTCGTCCTGCCCAGAATCCAAGCTAAAAAAATTTTGGGCATCGGTGTAAATGCTTTCCTCTCCTTGACTCTGTGACTGTTTGGAGTACACTTCTGATGCCCATGGTGTAGAATGGGTGAAGAGTTCTACAGACTCGCCCATCTGTGGTTCGCTACAGTCAGTTGGGCAGTTGGCCAGTTGTGATGCGGCGGGAAGCAAGAGTAATTGGGGTGCCTCCTCTGTGGACTGTACTGCGTGTGATGTTGAGGTGGAGGAAGAAGAGGAGAGGGCACTGGAAGCAGAGCTTGCCATTCCCTGGAGCATTTGCTCTTTCTGGGCCTTATCAACAAGGCGTATCGCTGTGCAGCTGCCAAAGAAAGGGAGTGCAGTAGGCCATCCACTAACATAAGTTGTCAGCTGTCTTTAGATAGCACCTGTTTGTGTTGGTTCACTAGTGCTTTCACTCACATTACCAAGTACCCCACGTACACCTTGAACACCAAACCTATTCCCCCTTCCACCACGCCCTCTCTTTTTCCCACTCATGTTGGTCAGATACAGTGGTAGGAGCACGCAATTAACTAAAGAAAAATATATTTTTTTCCTGTGCAATAGCTCATCACACACCTGAATTTCAGTGACACTAAATGGCAAGGTAAGATATGGCCTGCCTTATAACGTTACTATTAGTGTTGAGCGAGTACGTTCTGTTAACCCTTTCGCCGAGTATGCTCGGGCCGAGCTCCGAGTATTTACAGCTGCTCGGTGATATGTTTGAATCGCTCCCATGTGCATGATTTGCGACTGTTTGACAGTTTTAATACATGTGAGGAATGTCTATTTCTTACACATTCCTCACATGTAATAAAGCTGTCAAACAGTCGCAAATCATGCACACGGGAGCGATTCAAACATATCACGGAGCAGCTGTAAATATTCGGAGCTCGGCCCGAACATACTCGGAACAGAACATACTCGCTCAACACTAGTTACTAACAGACAAAAGAAATTTGTTAGTGTGCATGAGGCCGATAAAACCTACGAGATATTCTCCAAAAAATTTCAAACTGAGATGTCCCTTGCTGTATTACTTTAGGAACAGAAGAATTTTTTTTTTGAATGTGGATGAGGCCAGTATGATAAAAAATATATGCTCCAAAATATTTCAAACTCAGATCTAGCCAGCTGTATCACTTTACTAAGAGCAAAAAATATTTTTGGGTTACTTTGCATAAGCTCTGCGTCCAGCTGACTTTGACCGCCACTGACGTAGTAGCTGGCTTATAGCACTGTATGACTTTTGGCATAGGAAAAAATATTTTTTGGACTGGGCGTAGCAAGAGAAAAAATGTATTTTTTTACTCTGAAACCATCTGAAGTTCAACTCCACTAAAATAGTATCTGACACTAAAAAAACTTTAGTGCACACAGCTTTCAATATCACAATAGCAACAGAAAAAAAAACTGATTTTGTGCTCCGCAATAAGAAGCTCTGCAGACTGTGCAGAGCACAATTTCAACCCCACTAAATGAAAAGGTGCACTGCGCTTGCTTGATCACATTAGCAAGTGCAAAAAAAGATTCAAGGTATACTGAGACATGGAGCTCTATACCAGTGGTGTACAGCACTATTGTATGGCATGGACCCTCTGTTTCTGTCAGAATCTCAGTACTTGCACAAGAACACCAAAAATGTGCTGCATCAGCGGTTGCAGAGGTATGCAGGCCAGGAATTATCTACACTGACTACCACACAAGTGCCAATCTATCTAGCTAATATCTCTCATTACACAGGAGACCACTGAGCTGCGTCTGTCTCCAGCAGCGACATGGATATAGTGGCGCTGAGGGAACATGGCCGCTTTTTATATTGAGAGGACATGTGATTCCTGCAGCCAATTGCAGAAGACCATATGTCTGGACAGTGTAGATGCTTCCTGCACTATGATTGGCTGGCCACGCTTTACTCAGTTAAAGTTACTGCCCACAGGAAAAAAAAAAAAAACAGTGCGCCGCTGATCTGACCTGTTCTACGCTCTGCAAAGCCCTCACACTCACCTGGCACATGTCACCACTCATCATACACTTGCACTATGCTAACAAAACTGTTCAAAACGCCGTGGTTGCTCTATATTCGCGGTCCCCCCAAATCTGTTGAACTTTTCCAATTTTAAGAATATTTGCTCGCCTTTGCGATCACGAATCCGAATGTGCCATATTCGTGACGAATTTGAAACTTTCGAACATTCGCAGAACAAATTTGCTCAACACTATCCACAACCTCATGCCGGCGGCGGCCGGGTGTCAATACTCGGTCCCCAGCTGCCACTATTTCTCCCGGTGTCGTCTCCACCTTCCACAAGCACGGGTCCCACAACATTACCCGTGCCCTTCACAGTGCATTTACTGGGAAGGACCGCCTAACCACAAACACGAGGCCAAGTGAATGTGGCCAGGGATGGTACAGAGCTAATCCACAGCTTGTCAGTGAGTTGTATTTCACCACAGCCATATTCTTTAGCTTGGTGAAAGGACTTGGGAGACAATATCTACAAGCAGATCCGGGTAGGTTTTGATAAACCGCTGAACCACGAGGTTAAGCACATGGGCCAGGCATGGTACATGTGTGAACTCGCCTCGTCTCAGAGCCGCTACCTGATTCCGGCCATTGTCACACATGACCATGCCTGGCTGTAGGGTCAGTAGTGTCAGCCACAGATCTGCCTGCTCTTTCAGAGCTGTCCACAATTCTTCAGCGTTGTGTGGTTTTTCACCTAACCATATTAGCTTCAGCACAGCCTGTTGCCCCTTTGCCGAGAAAGTGCTGCAGAGCTTCCAGCTTGTAACTGATCACTTCAGAGATGGATGCTGAGGAGGAGGAGAAGGAGGAGGTGCAGGAGCTGTAGAATGTGGGGGCTAGCCTGATTGACCCAGGGCCCGCAAACCTAAGCGTCGTGAGGACGTGTTCCTGTTGTGATCTGCAATATGAACTAAGGAAAGATAGGGGAAAGCTGTCCCTACAGTAAGAATAATCTGAATCCCTACGATGTAGAGGGCTGCCTGTTCCTTGTGAACAGACCCGCCTTAGTCCTCGGTTAGTCTGAACAAAGACATATAGAATTAAGGGAGGGGTCCCTAAATTAACTAAGGACTGGGACAAAAATGGGACATCTCCTAAACAGAAGTTGTTGCAGAGCACAAAAGACAAACTGACAAAAAGTACTAGAGGTCCCAGAGGACCAAGCGAACTGACAGAGATAGGCACCGAAGCACCTGGCTAGAAAGACAGTGAAACAACACTGAAGTCCAGCAAAGCCAGAAGGGTGGAACTGGAATATATAGGCAGATGGTCACATGACCGCAAAACAATAGATAGCAAAAACTAACAGGAGGGTTCTAACAGTACCCCCTCTTCTATGAGGATCTTCCAGATCCTCCAGGCCCAGGCCTATCAGGAAACCTCCTGTGGAAAGCTTTAACAAGCCTAGGAGCAGAGACATCATCCGTCCTTACCCAGGAGTTGTCTTCGGGACCGAAACCCTATAGATACGTCAGCCTTTTTCAATAAGGAAACATGAAACACAGTATTAATCTTCCAGGAAGTAGGGACATCCAACCTAACAGCAGACTGGTTAACAACCTGAAGCACTTTAAATGGACCCACAAACTTAGGACCCAGTTTTTTAGAGGGAATACTCAACCGCAGCTTCTTTGAGGACAACCAAACCATGTCACCCACAGTAAACAAAACCTCTTTACATTTCCTGTCAAAATGCTTCTTGGACTTCTTGTTAGCCTCTTGAAGGTTACAATGTACATTAGTCCAAACTCTCTCCAAATCACCGGAAAAATTCTCCTCCTCCAGCATCGCTGACCCCAATTTGGAGAACGAACCAAAAGACGGATGTCTCCCAAAACAACAAAAAAAAGGAGAACACCCAGCAGAGGAGGATGTATGATTGTTAAGAGCAAATTCTGCGAGAGGCAGAAACTCAGGCCACACCTCTTGATTGTCCGCCACAAAACAACGCAAAAACTGTTCTACATCCTGGTTCTTCCTTTCAGTCTGTCCATTCGACTCAGGATGATAACCAGACGAAAATGACAAATGGACTCCCAACCTGTCACAAAAAGCACGCCAAAAGCGAGCAACAAACTGAGGTCCTCTATCAGAAACAATATCCGTGGGAACGTCATCGAGCTTGACAATCTCCTTAACAAACGCCTTAGCGAGTGTCTTGGCGCAGGGCAACTTAATGAATGGACCCAAATGACACATCTTACTAAAATGGTCCACGACCTCCCAGATGACAGTAAAACCCTCGGACACAGGAAGATCAGTAATAAAATCCATAGTGAGATGCGTCCAAGGCGCACTAGGAACCTCCAGAGGGCAAAGCAACCCCGCAGCAGGAGTACGTGAAGCCTTTGACCTAGCACACACAGTACACTGACGCACCCACTTGATGACTTCCTTCTGCCATCCAGGCCACCAAAAACTGCGACTGATAAGTCTCTTAATCTCCGAAACTCCTGGATGACCTGCCAACCGAGACTCATGACACTCCACAAACAAATCTCTCCTAAAGGTTCTAGGCACGAACAGCCTCCCATGGGGAGTGTTAGATGGAGCATCATCTTGAGCATTCAGAATCCAATTCTCCAAAACGGAGTCCAAAGCCACCACTACAACTCCTTTCTGGCAAAGTGCTCTCCTCCTCCTCGGCACCAACCGTAGGAGAGAAGCTGCGAGATAAAGCATCGGCTTTATCATTCTTAGTACCAGGGATATAGGTAACAGAAAAATGAAACCGAGAAAAAAAAAGTGCCCACCTAGCTTGACGGGCATTCAAGCGCTTGGCAGCATCCAGATAGATCAAATTCTTATGATCTGTGAAAACCTGAATAGGAAATCTAGCGCCTTCCAAAAAAATGACGCCAGTGTTCAAACGCAAGTTTAGTAGCCAGCAACTCCCGATTTCCAACATCATAATTCAGTTCGGTTTCTGAAATTTTTTTCGAAAAAAAGGCACAAGGATGTACTCCACCCTTGTTCTCTTGAGACAAAACTGCTCCGACCCCCACTGATGAAGCATCGACCTCGACCAAAAAAGGCTTGGTCTCATCAGGCTGCATAAGGATAGGGGCAGAACTGAACCTCTCTTTGAGATACTCAAACGCTTCAATGGCCTCATTAGACCACTGGGCCGTATTCGCACCTATCCTGGTGAGATCGGTTAGAGGTTTAACAATTACAGAAAAATTCTTAATGAATTTCCTGTAATAACTGGCAAAAGCCCCAAAATCTCTGTATAGATTTCAAACCAGTAGGCATAGGCCATTCCTGCACAGCCTGAACCTTCACAGGGTCCATCTCAAAGCCCTCGCTGGAGACAATGAAGCCCAAAAAACTAATTTTCTGCACAGCAAACTCACATTTCTCCAGCTTAGCAAAGAGTGAATTATCACTCAATCACTGCAAAACTTCACGTAAACTCTGCAATGGGACTCTAGTTCTGGTGAATAAATCAAAATGTCATCCAAATACACAACCACATTCTTACCAATCAAATATCTCAGGATGTCATTAATAAGGTTCTGAAAAAATGCAGGTGCATTGTTAAGACCAAAAGGCATCACCAGATTCTCAAAGTGTCCTACCGGAGTGTTAAAAGCAGTTTTCCATTTATCACCCTCCTTCACACGTAACAAATTGTATGCCACCTGGAGATCAATTTTGGAGAACCACTTGGCCCCCACTAACTGGTTAAACAAGTCAGGAATTAACGGCAATGGGTAGGAATTGCGTACGGTAATCTTATTAATTTCACGAAAATCCAGACATGGACGTAAACTCCCGTCCTTTTTTTTAACAAAGAAGAATCCAACTGCCACAGGCGACTTAGAAGGTCTAATGTGACCAGCAGCCAGGCTAGTCTGTATGTACTCCTCCAAGACTTTTCTTTCAGGGATAGTCAGATTAAACAAGCGACTTTTGGGAAGAGTAGCACCCGGAACAAACTCAATGGTGCAATCATAATCCCTATGAGGAGGTAAAACTTGCGACCCCTCCTCCAAAAAAACCCTCCAAAAATCTTGAATAGGTACAGGTAATTCCCCCTTTTCCACAGCCGCAATGCGACCATTATAACATTTATCATAGCACTTCGGACTCCAAGACTTAATCACATTAGTAGACCAGTAAAATAAAGGATTGTGCAGTCTTAACCAAGGCAATCCTAGAACAACTGGAGAGGGCAAATTATCCAAAACAACCAAGTCCAAAATTTCTTGGTGATCTCCATTGATAGTGGGAGGAAATGCAGCAGTCTTGTGAGTATTACATTTCAAAGGAGTGTTATCAATTGCAACCACAGAAATAGATGATGACAAAGGTTTGGATTTCAATTTAAGGTTTTCCAAAAACCCTTTATCAATCACATTAAGTGTTGAGCCACAATCCACAAATACCTGAAATTCAATCAAATCTCCCTGCAGAGTAGTACTCCCAGAAAGAAACACTCCTGCAGAGCGTAAACAAGCTATACGGGTGTAACTAACCTTTTTTTATTCTTTACTTAAACGACGCTCTCAATGCTTAATCAAATGATCATCTTTACCACAATAAAGACACAAACCCTCGGCGAATCTCCGATCTCTTTCCTGAGAGCGGAGTGACATTGCCTCAACCTCCATTGGTTCTCCGCTGTCAGAGCAGATTTTCAGGGAACTAGGACCTGAAGTTACAGGCGTTTTTACATCATTAACCCTGGACCTCAGTCTCCTGTCCACACGAACAGCTAACTGCATAGCTTCCTGCAGAGTCTCAGGTGCAGGGAATGCAATTAGCAAATCATTAACCCTTTCATTCAGACCAGCAAGAAATAAACATTTCAACGCAGAATCATTCCATTTAACTTCTGAAGCCCATCTCCTGAAGTGTGTACAATAATTTTCAACATCATCTGACCCCTGATTCAAACGTCTAAGTTCTGATTCAGCAGATGAGATTCAATCAGGATCGTCATATAATAGCCCCATAGCAGAAAAAAATTCTTCAACAGAACTTAAACACGGATCATTAGGTTGGAGAGAAAAGGCCCAACCCTGTGGTTCTTTGCGTAAAAGTGACATAATAAAACCAATGCGCTGTGATTCATTCCCAGAGGATCTTGGTCTCAAACGAAAATATAACAAACAAGCATTTTTAAAGGAAAAAAAATCTTGCTGTTTACCATAAAAAACATCAGGCAGTCCTACCTTGGCTACAACAAAATGCACTCCAGGACAGCTACTCACGTGTTGCTAAAGCTCGGCCACCTCCAGAGACAATCCCTGCAGGCATTAAGCCAAATCCTGGACGGAAACCATACTGATCCCCGAATTTCATTCCTTTTAGTTTTTTTGGGCTGGACTTACTGTTGTGATCTGCAACATGAACTAAGGAAATATAGGGGAAAGCTGTCCCTACAGTAAGACTAATCTGAATCCCTACGATGTAGAGGGCTGCCTGTTCCTTGTGAACAGACCCGCCTTAGTCCTCGGCTAGTCTGAACGAAGACCTATAGAATTAAGGGAGGGGTCCCTAAATGAACTAAGGACTGGGACAAAAATGGGACACCTCCTAAACAGAAGTTGTTGCAGAGCACAAAAGACAAACTGACAAAAAGCACTAGAGGTCCCAGAGGACCAAGCGAACTGACAGAGATATGCACCGAAGCACCTGGCTAGAAAGACAGTGAAACAACACTGAAGTCCAGCAAAGCCAGAAGGATGGAGCTGGAATATATAGGCAGATGGTCACGTGACCGCAAAACAATAGATAGCAAAAACTAACAGGAGGGTTCTAACAGTTCCGTCCCAAGGTCTGACTGGCTCCCGGCTTCTACTATGTTAACCCAGTGTGCCATCAGTGAGATGTACCATCTTTGCCCACAAGCACTTGTCCATGTGTCCATAGTTAGGTGGACTTTCCCTGTAACTGCATTGTTGAGGGCATGGGTAATGTTGTGGAACACGTTTTTGTGTAATGTGGGGACGGCACACCGGGAGAAATAGTGGCAGCTGGGGACTGAGTACCGAGGGACGGCCGCTGCTATCAGGTTGCGGAAAGCTTCCATCTCCATGAGCCTAAAAGGCAACATTTCGAGTGCAAGCATTCGCGAAATGTGAGAATTTAGTAGTGTGGCCGGTGGGGCGTTAGCTGCGTATTTGCGCTTGCGCTCCAAGGACTGGGGTAGGGACAACTGAACATTGCGCTGGGACAAGGACGTAGATGTGCTTGCTGATGGCATTAGTTGAGAGTGTTCAGTGACAGTTGCGGGGCGGGAGGCATCTTGGCATGCGCCATGAACAGGGGATTGGTGTGCACGAACAACAGCGGAACAAGCAGTGGTGTCATCCGCAGACACGGTTGCTGGACCGTGGGGTTCGGCCCACTTAGTCGGGTGCTTTGCTGCCACATGCCTGATCATGCTGGTGGCGGTCAGGCTGTTAGTTTTGCTACCCCTGCTGATGCTTGCCTGGCAGGTGGTGCAAATGGCCTTTTTGGGATTATCGGCAGAGTCTTTAAAAAACAACCAGACTCGGGAAGACCTAACAGTTGTACTGGCAACTTCTGTCATGTTGATGTTACGGGAAATGGGTGCCCACCTTCTGTCTGCGGCCACCACACTGCTTGTTCTTGCCTATTGTGATGCTATGCCTCCCTCCCCCTGTGTGCTGCTGTCCTCGCTCTGCATGTCACCTTGCCAGGTTTGGTCAGTTACTTCATCGTCCACCACCTCATCTTCCACTTCCGCACCCTGGTCCTCCTCCTGACTTTCTGACAATTGTGTCTCATCATCGTCCACATCTTGTTACAGTTTCCCACCGTCGCCTTTGTGTGACTGTGGCTGCTCAAATATTTGGGCATCGCGAAATGCAATCTCCTCTTGCCCTGCTTCAAGTGGACAGGGCAAGAGTCCCGAATCTATGAATAGTAAAGTGAAAAGCTCTTTGGAGTGTCCAAGTGGGGGATCAGTTGTCCCCTGGCACTCGGCATGGTGGGAGGAAGGAGGATCAAGGTGAGGCACCTGCAGTCCAGACTCACGGCTACTGAGACTTGACCATGTGGAAGGTGGTGGTGGTGGAGGCTAAGTGACTGGAAGCATTATCTGCTATCCAACCAGTGACCTTTTCACACTGCTCTGTGTTCAATAGTGGTGATCTGCCGTGCCCTATTAATTGGGACAGAAAGGTCGGACGACAAGATTAGGGTGTTTGTTGTGGCACAATTTCAGCTTTCCCACGGCCTCAGCCTCATCCTCTGCATGTACCATCACCATCACATCCACTTCCCCGTCCCTTGCCATGCGCTTTGCCCGTTTTAAAATGGAGGACAATATTTTCCCCGTTCACTACAAATGGCTGGATTTGAACCGCACTGATATGTGATACGTGTGACGGAAAACCACAGTTTTAAATAGCTGGCCTGCAGGTTACTATTTTTTTTATAGGGACCTCGTATCAACAACTTCACTGACACACTGAAACAAAATGTAAATGGAGGCCAGAAATGCCTGAATTTGGAGTGCACTTACACTACCATTCAAAAGTTTGGGGTCATTTAGAAATGTCATTATTTTTTAAAGAAAAGCACATTTTTTTTTAAGCTAACATTAAATGAATCAGAAAAACGCTCTATACATTGTTAATGTGGTAAATGACTATTCTAGCTGCAAACGTCTTGTTTTTATTGCAATATCTATAGGTGTATAGAGGCCCATTTCCAACAACCACCACTCCAGTGTTTTAATGGTACCTTGTGTTTGCTAACTGTGTAAGAAGGCTAATGGATGTTTAGAAAACCCTAGAAAACCCTTGCACAAGTATGTTAGCCCAGCTGAAAATGGTTTGGCTGATTTAAGAAGCTATAAAATTGACCTTCCTTTGAGCTAGTTGAGAACCTGGAGCATTACATTTGCTTGTTCTATGAAACTCTCAAAATGACCTGAAAAAGAGAACTTTCATGTGAAACTTGACAGTCTATTCTTGTTCTTAGAAATGAAGGCTATTCCATGCGAGAATTTGCCAAGAAACTGAAGATTTCCTTCAAAGGTGTGTACTACTCCCTTCAGAGGAGAGCACAAACAGGCTCTAACCAGAGTAGAAAGAGAAGTGGGAGGCCCCGCTGCACAACTGAGCAACAAGACAAGCACACTAGAGTCTCTAATTTGCGAAATCGACGCCTCACAGATTCTCAACTGGCAGCTTCATTAAATAGTACACGCAAAACACCAGTGTCAATGTCTACAGTGAAGAGGCGACTCCGGGATGCTGGCCTTCAGGGCAAAGTGGCAAAGAAAAAGCCATATCCGAGACTGGCTAATAAAAGGAAAAGATTAATATGGCCAAAAGAACACAGACATTGGACAGAGGAAGATTGGAAAAAAGTTTTATGGACAGACGAATCCAAGTTTGAGGTGTTTGGATCACACAGAAGAGCATTTGTGAGATGCAGAACAACTGAAAAGATGCTGGAAGAGTGCCTGATGCCATCTGTCAAGCATGGTGGAGGTAATGTGATGGTCTGGGGTTGCTTTGGTGCTGGTAAAGTGGGAGATTTGTACAAGGTAAATTGGATTTTGAATAAGGAAGGCTATCACTCCATTTTGCAATGCCATGCCATACCCTGTGGACAGCGCTTGATTGGAGCCAATTTCATCCTACAACAGGACAATGACCCAAAGCACACCTCCAAATTATGCATGAACTATTTAGGGAAGAAGCAGGCAGCTGGTATTCTATCTGTAATGGAGTGGCCAGCGCAGTCACCAGATCTCAACCCCATTGAGATGGTGTGGGAGCAGCTTTACCGTATGGTACGCAAAAAGTGCCCATCAAGCCATTCCAACTTGTGGGAGGGGCTTCAGGAAGCATAGGGTGAAATTTCTCAAGATTACCTCAGCAAATTTACAGCTAGAACGCCAAAGGTCTGCAATGCTGTAATTGCTGCAAAGGGAGCATTCTTTGACGAAAGCAAAGTTTGAAGGAGAAAATTATTCTTTCTAATAAAAATCATTATTACTAACCTTGTCAATGTCTGGACTATATTTTCTAATCATTTTGCAACTCATTTGATAAATAAAAGTATGAGTTTTCATGGAAAACACAAAATTGTCTGGGTAACCCCAAACTTTTGAACGGTAGTGTATATGTGATACGTGTGATGGAAAACCAAAGTTTTAAATAGCTGGCCTGAAGGTTATTATTTTTCTCAGTGACCTCGTGTCAATAACTTCACTGACACACTGCAACAAAATTTAAATGGAGGCCAGAAATGCCTGAATTTGGAGCAAACTTATGTGTGATACGTGTGAGCTGAAATGGAGCCTCTTGTGCTGTATGCACTGCAGTCTGCCACATACACTGCCTGCCTGCCTAGGTCTGATATATATATATATATATATATATTTATTTATTTATTTATGTTGTGGAATATCTAGACTAACAGGACATTCAATGGACCCTCTTGCTATATGCACTGCAGTCTGCCACATTCACTGTCTGCCTGCCAAGCTCTGATATATATATATGTTTTGGAATACCTCTACTAACAGGATGTTCAATGGACCCTATTGCACTATATACACTGCAGTCTGCCACATACACTGCCTGCCTGCCTAACTCCTGCTGTCACCACTGAATAGATGCAGCTGGATTAATCCTCAGAATGACTGTTAGTTCAGATGGATATATATATTGATGTTGTGGTACACCTACACTAACTAATAAACAAGCAAATCTCTCCCTAGCTCAGCAGTATCTGTCCCTACATTGCCTGTTTCCCGGGGTAGACTGTGACGAGCATGGCGGCGCCAGGTCTTATATAGACCTGATGAGGCTGTGCGGCCAGCCAATCACTGTAGTGCCACAACCGACATGGTTACGGCATTACAGTGTGTGGCAGGCAAATCCCTGCATGTTCATTGGCTCTCTAAAGAGCTCAAAACATGCAGGGAGGGGACCCGAGCTCACACCCGAGCAACCAGCAGCGAGATGCTCTGGCGACTACCGAGCAGTGGCGAGCACGTTCACTCATCACTACTTGAAATGCATAGACCTGTGCCATTGACCCTACTTGTCCATACCATTTTTATCTAGGTCTATCAAGACAATAATAGACATTGCAGTCCTCCTCCTGCAATTGGGCTACATTTACATGTTGATTATTTGGTCAGTATTTTACATCAGTATTTGCACGCCAAAACTAGGAGTGGGTGATAAATTCAGAAGTGGTGACATGTTTCTATTATACTTTTCCTCTGATTGTTCCCCTCCTGTCTTGGCTTACAAATACTGATGTAAAATACTGACCAAATACTCAATGTGTGAACGTGACCTTATCCTGAGGTTACTTTTTTCCGTGTACTAGATTATCCTGCTTTCTATTTCATGACTTCTATCTCTTTCTTGTTGCTGCTAGGGAAGAGCAATATTTAGTTTTTAACTTTTAATTGCATAGTCATGGCACAAGTAAAAAGAAAAAACACAGCCAAAGAAATCCGAATATATATATATATTCCATGAATATTGGGTTAAAATAATACCCCTTTCTGACAAAAGTGTACCTTTAACAGCTGCTTTGACTCTCCCTCTGCTCCCTTTATTTTTTTTTTTCTGGGTCAAATAAACTCAATTTTACAAACCCAGCAGATGGGCAATTTAGTGATAGAAAGAAAATCACTGGTGATCACAGTAATTTATCTGTGTCACAGTGACAGATAAACTACATCTTATCAGCTTGGATCCCTGCTAGCATTAAAGGGAAAGTGTTATCAGAAAATGACAGATCAGTATTTTGTTTTTTATGCTAAAGGTATTTTTATGTAATTTTTGGAAAAAAAATCACTTTTTAGCATTGGAAGTTGTGCTAAAAAAATCTGATATCTTCCACTGTTCACAATGACCCATGGGGGGGGGCATATACAGTATTTGGTAGAACCTGTACAATTGCACTGGGGCCTAAGAGCTAAGGGGGCCACTTCTATATCCAAAACAGGTGAAATTGTGCATTTTGATTAGCTATTGGACTGGAAAAGGTCCTTATATTGTTCTATATTGTTCTTGCACAGGAACCCTCTTCAGTCTATGTCCACACCAGTACTGATTAATAGAACTAATACTGTTCTTTTCTGAAAGTACATGGATATCAGCATCAATAGACTGGCTCTGACCAGGGGTGGATTAAGGGTAGCCAGGGACCCGGGCAATTTAAGGTGCATGGGCACCCAGCACCCGATGTATCACTTGACATGCCACATGATATTTTTGGGTGGTCATGTGACAGGTTACTCTGATGAACGCACAGGTGCTCTGGTGCACATAACTAGATGCCAATTTTTTCCCTTACATAAGGGACAGGGCAATACATAACAAGTTAGGATGCTATGTAAATAAGGGATGGGGCTATGCATAACAAGAGGGGATGATATGTAATAAAGGATGGGGCTATACATAACACGAGGGGATGCTATATAATAAGGGATGAGGCTATACATAACAAGAATGGATGCTATGTAATAAGGGATGGGGCTATATGTAATAAGGGACGAGGATGCTACAGTATGTAATAAGGGATAGTGCTTTACATAACAAAAGAGGATGCTATGTAATAATGGATGGGGCTATACATAACAAGAGGGGATGATATGTATTAAAGGACGGGGCTATACATAACACAAGGGGATACTATGTAATAAGGGATGTGGCTGTACATAACAAGAGGGGATGCTATGTAATAAGGAACGGAGCTATACATAACAAGAAGGGATTCTATGGAAGAAGGGAATTTTTTTCATTTACATACAGCACTGAATATAACAAGGGAAAAACCCTTTATACTTAGTGACGGTGATTAACATAATAAGGGAGTTTCTTTTGCAAACAAAAGTATCACTCCAATCATCTCTACAAATAAATCTGCATTTACGCTGAAAGATAATCAATGAAGAAGCATCTTGTCAAACCTTCTTGTCGATGTCCTAAAGCCGTGATGTGGCCACTGAAGAGTTTGCCGCACTGTTCACTGCGCCCCTAAAAATAAAAATGTCACAATGTACTGTATGTCCCTCATTTTATATTATATATATATATATATATATATATATATATATATACTAGCTGTGCTACCCAGCTTCGCCCGGGTTAATAACTGCTGTTAGCAAAATAGAATATGTTAACAAAAATTTATTCTCCACACAAAAAACACAAAACAAATAGATAGAAATGTAATTATTAAAAGGCAAAAACTAAGCTAATAGAAGCATTTCACAACATATATTTCAACATCAGAGACATTCCATCCAGATTTAACTAAATTGGCCAAGTAATGTGAAGTAATCTTCTACTCCTTATTCGAGAGCCTTTTGATAAACGACATTCTTAGTTCTTCCTTCAGGTGCAAACACGAACAGATTTTTCGCTGTTCCAACTCTTGAACATGTCACATAAAGTTGACCATGAGAAAAGCATGGAGATTGTAAATCGATTCCAACTACTTTCAAGGACTGTCCCTGAGCCTTGTTGATGAACATAGCAAATGCCAGTCGAACAGGAAACTGGAGGTGTTTAAAATCAAAAGGCAAATCAGATGGAATGAGAGGAATTGTTGGAATGAAAACATCTTCTCCTGTGGGACATCCTGTCAAAATGGTTGCCTCAATTACATGTGGAAACAGGTTCTTAATAAAGAGTCTTGTTCCATTACACAGCTTTGGTGGATCCAAATTTCTAAATAGCAGAATAGGTGCTCCAGGTTTTAGAAAGAGGTTGTGAGGAGGAAGTCCTTGTGGCTCCAAGGAATTGAGGAACTCAGTTGGATAAAATAATGCTTGAGCAGGGTCTATTACTGTATCCACTGACTTGTAGGTTGTGCACATACCTGGAAGGAGATTTAGAATTTGAAGATTGATCTTGTTGACGCTGTCATTTTTGGGAGCTAGAATAGCCCTTTCACACAGCCTGCCAGAATTTTTGAAGTAGAGTTGAATGTTTGGAAAAACCTTTGCTTTCAACTCCTCAATGGAAGTCACAATGCCACAAAAGTTGCTTGGGAAGGTGATCTCTCAAGTGGTTGAGTTTACTGGTTCCTTGCCATCTCCAATAGTCAACAGCTGGCTTGAAAACAATCCAGCAGAAACATCGCCTGTCATGTAGACCCTCATGATTGTGTTCAGTGACATTTTCTTTACTTTTCTCTAAAGGTACGATGCTTTGAGACAGGCATTCAGTTCGTCTGCAGGGGTTGTTCTTGGAATAACAGGTAGTGTTTGGCGGAAGTCACCTGCCAAAACAACAACTACTTCTCCCATGATATATTCGTTGCTACGCAGGTCTTGCAGCAGTCTGTCCACTGCTTCCAGAGCCCTTTTGTGTGACATGGTGCATTCATCCCAAATGACGGCAATGCATTTTTGAAGCAATTTGGCCAGTCCTGATCCCTTGGCAATATTACACACAGGGCTGTCACTATGAGACAGGTTAAGTGGTAGTTTGAATGTTGAATGTGCTGTCCTGCCACCTTTTAAAAGCGTAGCTGCAATTCCAGAAGATGCCACTGCAAGAGCAATCTTTTTTTGTTGTCGAAATTTTGCCAGGAGCAAGTTGATTACAAATGTCTTTCCTGTTCCACCTGGAGCATCAAGGAAGACAATCGCACCTTTGTTGGTTTCACTGAAACTTAAAATGTAGGTATAGGCGTCCCTTTGATCTGGTACCAATATTGGCTCGTTCTGAGACACAAATGCTGTCAGTTCAACAATATTGTAGTTTGTTTCTAGGAAAATCTCCTTACACATTTGGATGCCTTCAAGATTTCTTATTGGAGCAGGCAAACCAAGCAACTGTAAGCTTTTCCTGACATTGCTATGCACTGATCTTCAAGGAGCATTAAAGTTTCATTGAACATTTCCTCAGTGAAGTTGATGAGTTGTTGAGGATTTTCCCTTCTAAACTGCATGAGGATGTCCTCACTGAGATCAGTTTTGTACTTTGTCCAAATCTCAAGAGGATTTGAAATGCTACAGGTTGTTAGAATAATAGCAAAGAGGTGTCTTAGTCGCTTTGGGGTTTGTGTGGCTGCTGCTTCACTGAGGATCATGTCCCAGTGTCCATCATTTTCCAAAAGTCCCTTTCTTTGGCAAGCTTCCCTGAATGTTTCACACACATGGCCTCCGACGGTCCTCAGGTACCTGGGAACCAAGGATGAGGTTGCTTTATATTTTTACTTTTATTGCAGAAGACATTGGCTTCAGCTGGAATGGGCGTGATGGTAAGTATGGTTTAATTTAGAACATTAAAGAATTGTGTGTTTATTTCAATTAAAGGACTTTATTCTGGGTGTTTGTGTTTTTTTTTACTTTGACTATGGGGATAGTAATGGGGGTGTCTTATAGATGCCTCTCCATTACTAACCTGGGCTTGATGTCAGCTGGCATTATAAGCTGACATCAACCCCAGCCCTATTACCCCACTGCCACCGCTCCAGGGCAGTGGGAAGAGAGAGGCCAAGTGCCAGAATTGGCGCATCCTATGGATGCGCCATTTCTGGGGCGGCTGACGGCTGGTGTTTCTAGCCTGGGAGGGGGCCAATATTCATGGCACCCTTCATGGGCTATTAATATCAGCCCCCAGCTGTCTGCCTAGCCTTTGCTAGCTATTAAAATAGGGGGGGCCCCACGTCATTTTTTTGGATGGTCCCCCATTTTAATAGCTGGTAAAGGCTAGGTATTCAGCTGGGGGCTGATATTCGTAGCCTGGGAAGCTCCGTGGGTATTATCCCCTTCCCAGGCTTCAAACATCTGCCCCAACTGTCTGCTTAACCTCCGCTAGAGACTAAAATTACAGGGAACCCTACGCCAATTTTTTTTTAATAAATCCTTTATTTTAACACTAAATGACAAGTACAGTAACCAACACAATCACTGTACTTATTATATATGTGACTGACATGTTTCTATCTATCTAATCTATGTGTGATGCTCTATTCTTTCTGTTCTAAATTGTCGGGTACAGTTGTATGTCGCTACTGAATTGCCAGCTTTTCATGTTTCACTGTGAGCACTGTTCCCATCGATTTGGGCAACCATTGTAATGCCACAACTACCATGGCTGTGACATTACAGTGAGTGGTAGACAATCCCTGCATGATTGATGCTCTAAATAGCGCCAGACATGCAGGACTGGGACCCGAGCTCCCGCCCGAGCATCTTGAAAGTACTCGGCGAGCTCCGAGCATCTCTGAGAATGCTCGCTCATCACTAACTGGTACCTGTCTTCAGAGACTTTAGGGGATCTAGTGGTGAGAGGAGAGGTGGAAGTTTTATCTTGCCATTTGCACAGCATAAACCTGGCGGTTCATCTTTCCATTTCAGGGCACTGCAGTACATGCAGACCACATCCATTTTTCCTATCTGAACTTTAGAATTATCCTGACAGTTTATGTCTGACTGGTAACAAAAGGCAGCATGTTTCAAATCTCCAACCATTTCCGGTGCCCTGGTGGAAGAAATAGCAATTCTCTTAGTGGCAAGTCGGCCTTCTCTCTGCTGAGATAACTCATTGGCCCTTGAGGAAGCAGCTCTTCTTCTCTTATCTGCAAGCCTCGCTTCCCTCTCCTCAGAAATTTCATTGGCTCTTGAGGAAGCAGTTTTTGTTCTCTTGTCTGCAAGCCTCACTTCCCTCTCCTCAGAAAGTTCATTGGCCCTTGAGGAAGCAGCTCTTGTTCTCTTGTCTGTAAGCCTCACTTCCCTCTGCTCAGAAAGTTCATTGGCTCTTGAGGAAGCAGCTGCTGTTCTCATGTGTGTCAGCCTTGTTTCTCGGTCTTCACATTTTTCATTGGCCCGTATTGCAGCTTTTCTTTTCGCATCAGCTGACATTCGTGCCATGAAATTCCTTTTTTTATGAGGCATTATTGTGGTAAAAATAGTCTGTAACTGGCAGTTTCTATATCCTCTCACATAGAAGTAATGTGACTGACATCAGCCTTTCCACCAACACACCCTAACTGACATCTTATTACCTTACACAAGCTTTGTTATACTGAGAATGTCCTTTGTTGCCTATATTAACCAATCACAGCTCAGATTAATTAACTGTAGCAAAATAGAAACTGAGCTGTGATTGATAGCTATTGGCAGCCTGATAAATCTTTGTGAGATGAGTTTTGAGTGTGCTGAGGGTGGTATATGTGTTCAAGCACGTGAATAGTGTGTGGCGCATTTTGTGTGTGTGTTCATATCCCCGTGTGTGGTGAGTATGAGTATCCCATGTCGGGGCCCCAACTTAGCAACTGTACGGTATATACTCTTTGGCGCCATTGCTCTCATTCTTTAATTCTCCCTTGTTCACATGTGGCAGCTGTCAATTTGCCTCCAACACTTTTCCTTTCACTTTTTCCCCATTATGTAGACAGGGGCAAAATTGTTTGGTGAATTGGAATGAGCGGGGTTAAAATTTTGCCTCACAACATAGCCTATGACGCTCTGGGGGTCCAGACGTGTGACGGTGCAAAATTTTGTGGCTGTAGCTGCGAAGGTGCAGATGCAAATCGCGGACATACATGCACACATACACACACATACACACACATTCAGCTTTATATATTAGATATACAATACAGACCAAAAGTTTGGACACACCTTCTCATTTAAAGATTTTTCTGTATTTTCATGACTATGAAAATTGTACATTCACACTGAAGGCATCAAAACTATGAATAAACACATGTGGAATTATATACTTAGCAAAAAAGTGTGAAACAACTGAAAATATGTCTTATATTCTAGGTTCTTCAAAGTAGCCACCTTTTGCTTTGATGACTGCTTTGCACACTCTTGGCATTCTCTTGATGAGCTTCAAGAGGTAGTCACCGGAAATGGTTTTCACTTCACAGGTGTGCCCTGTCAGGTTTCATAAGTGGGATTTCTTGCCTTATAAATGGGGTTGGGACCATCAGTTGTGTTGTGCAGAAGTCAGGTGGATACACAGCTGATAGTCCTACTGAATAGACTGTTAGAATTTGTATTATGGCAAGAAAAAAGCAGCCAAGTAAAGAAAAATGAGTGGCCATCATTACTTTAAGAAATGAAGGTCAGTCAGTCCGAAAAATTTGGCAAACTTTGAAAGTGTCCCCAAGTGCAGTTGCAAAAACCATCAAGCGCTACAAAGAAACTGGCTCACATGAGGAACGCCCCAGGAAAGGAAGACCAAGAGTCACCTCTGCTTCTGAGGATAAGTTTATCCGAGTCACCAGCCTCAGAAATCGCAGGTTAACAGCAGCTCAGATTAGAGACCAGGTTAATGCCACACAGAGTTCTAGCAGCAGACACATCTCTACAACAACTGTTAAGAGGAGACTTTGTGCAGCAGGCCTTCATGGTAAAAGAGCAGCTAGGAAACAACTGCTAGGGACAGGCAACAAGCAGAAGAGACTTTTTTGGGCTAAAGAACAGAAGGAATGGACATTAGACCAGTGGAAATCTGTGATTTGGTCTGATGAGTCCAAATTTGAGATCTTTGGTTCCAAGCACCGTGTCTTTGTGCGACGCAGAAAAGGTGAACGGATGGACTCTACATGCCTGGTTCCCACCGTGAAGCATGGAGGAGGAGGTGTGATGGTGTGGGGGTGCTTTGCTGGTGACACTGTTGGGGATTTATTCAAAATTGAAGGCATACTGAACCAGCATGGCTACCACAGCATCTTGCAGCGGCATGCTATTCCATCCGGTTTGCGTTTAGTTGGACTATCATTTATTTTTCTACAGGACAATGACCCCAAATCGAGATGGTTTGGGGTGAGCTAGACCGCAGAGTGAAGGCAAAAGGGCCAACAAGTCCTAAGCATCTCTGGAAACGCCTTCAAGATTGTTGGAAGACCATTTCTGGTTACTACCTCTTGAAGCTCATCAAGAGAATGCCAAGAGTGTGCAAAGCAGTCATCAAAGCAAAAGGTGGCTACTTTGAAGAACCTAGAATATAAGACATATTTTCTGTTGTTTCACACTTTTTTGTTAAGTATATAATTCCACATGTGTTAATTCATAGTTTTGATGCCTTCAGTGTGAATGTACAATTTTCATAGTCATGAAAATACAGAAAAATCTTTAAATGAGAAGGTGTGTCCAAACTTTTGGTCTGTACTGTATATATATATATATATATATATATATATATATATATATATATATTTACATACACTGCTCAAAAATATAAAGGGAACAGTCAAATAACACATCCTAGATCTGAATGAATGAAATATTCTCATTGAATACTTTGTTCTGTACAAAGTTGAATGTGCTGACAACAAAATCACACAAAAATCATCAATGGAAATCAAATTTATTAAACAATGGAGGGGTGGATTTGCCGTCACCCCCAAAAGTAAAGTGGAAAAACACACTACAGGCTGATCCAACTTTGATGTAATGTCCTAAAAACAAATCAAAATGAGGCTTAATATTGTGCGTGGCCTCCAGATGCCTGAATGAAATCCCTGCAATGCCTGGGCATGCTAATGATGAGGTTGTGGATGGTCTCCTGTGGGATCTCCTCCCAGACCTGGACTAAAGCATCCGCCAACTCCTGGACATTCTGTGGTGCAACGTGACGTTGGTGGATGGAGCGAGACATGATGTTCCAGATGTGCTCAATCGGATTAAGGTCTGGGGAACGGGCGGGCCAGTCCATAGCTTCAATGCCTTCATCTTGCAGGAACTGCTGACACACTCCAGTCACATGAGGTCTGGCATTGTCCTGCATTAGGAGGAACCCAGGGCCAACCGCACCAGCATATGGTCTCACAAGGGGTCTGAGGATTTCATCTTGGTACCTAATGGCAGTCAGGTTACCTCTGGCGAGCACATGGAGAGCTGTGCGGTCCTCCAAAGAAATGCCTCCCCACACCATTACTGACCCACTGCCAAACCGGTCATGCTGAAGGATGTTGCAGGCAGCAGATCGCTCTCCATGGCATCTCCAGACGCTGTCACGTCTATCACATGTGCTCAGTGTGAACCTGCTTTCATTTGTGAAGAACACAGGGCGCCAGTGGCGACTTTGCCAATCCTGGTGTTCTGTGGCAAATGCCAAGCGTCCTGCACGGTGTTGGGCTGTGAACACAATCCCCATCTGTGGACGTCGGGCCCTCATAACACCCTTATGGAAACGGTTTCTAACCGTTTGTGCAGACACATGCACATTTGTGCCCTTCTGGAGGTCATTTTGCAGGCCTCTGGCAGTGCTCCTCCTGTTCCTCCTTGCACAAAGGTGGAGGTAGCAGTCCTGCTGCTGGGTTGTTGCCCTCCTACGGCCCCCTCCACGTCTCCTGGTGTACTGGCTTGTCTCCTGGTAGCACCTGCAGCCTCTAGACACTACGCTGACAGACACAGCAAGCCTTCTTGCCACAGCTCGCATTGATGTGCCATCCTGGATGAGCTGCACTACCTGAGCAACGTCTGTGGGTTGCAGAGTCTATCTCATGCTACCACAAGTGTGAAAGCACAATCAACATTCAAAAATGACCAAAACATCAGCCAGAAAGCATTGGTACTGAGATGTGGTCTGTGGTCCCCACCTGCAGAACCACTCCTTTATTGAGGGTGTCTTGATAATTGCCAATAATTTCCATCTATTGTCTATTCCATTTGCACAACATCATGTGAAATTGATTGTCAATCAGTGTTGCTTCCTAAGTGGACAGTTTGATTTCACATAAGTTTGATTTACTTGGAGTTATATTCTGTTTAGTGTTGAGCGATACCTTCCGATATCAGGAAATATCGTATCGGATTGGATCGGACCGATGCTCAAAAAGTATCGGATATCGCCGATTCCGATACCGGAAACCAATGCAAGTCAATGGGACACTAATATCGGAATGAAAATAAACCCTTTCTTTCCTTGTAGGTTAATTCTACATGAAGTAAAACAACTAAGAATAATGTAGAATGTATTACACGAAAAGCCGGCAATTCATCAGCGCATACACCGGTACCCGACAATTTACAACAGACAGAATAGAGCTTCACACATAGATTAGATAGATAGAAACATGTCAGTCACATATATATGAAGTACAGTGACAGTGTTGCTTACTGTACTTGTCATTTAGTGTAAAGGATTTATATAAAAAAATAATAGTGTTTTCATGCACCGTCTCTTTAAGAAAGCCGGCCGGCAATTCAGCATCTGTACCCGACAATTTAGAATAGAAGGAATAGAGAATCATACATAGATTAGATAGATAGAAACATGTCAGTCACATATATATGAAGTACAGTGATAGTGTTGATTACTGTACTTGTCATTTAGTGTAAAGGATTTATTTAAAAAAAAATTGGCGTGGGGTTCCCCTTAATTTTAGTCTCTAGCGGAGGTTAAGCAGACAGCTGGGGCAGATGTTTGAAGCCTGGGAAGGGGGTAATACCCACGGAGCTTCCCAGGCTACTAATATCAGCCCCCAGCTGAATACCTAGCCTTTACTACCTATTAAAATGGGGGACCCCCCCAAAAAAATGACGTGGGGTCCCACCTATTTTAATAGCTAGCAAAGGCTAGGCAGACAGCTGGGGGCTGATATTAATAGCCCAGGAAGGGAGCCATGAATATTGGCCCCCTCCCAGGCTAGAAACACCAGCCGTCAGCCGCCCCAGAAATGGCGCATCCATAGGATGCCCCAATTCTGGCACTTAGCCTCGCTCTTCCCACTGCCCTGTAGCGGTGGCAGTGGGGTAATAGGGCTGGGGTTGATGTCCGCTTATAATGCCAGCTGACATCAAGCCCAGGTTAGTAATGGAGAGGCGTCTATAAGACACCCCCATTACTAACCCCATAGTGAAAGTTAAAAAAAAAACACAAACACCCAGAATAAAGTCCTTTAATTGAAATAAACACACAATTCTTTATTGTTCTAAATTAAACCATACTTACCATCACGCCCATTCCAGCTGAAGCCAACGATCTCCTGCAATAAAAGAAAAATAATAAAGCAACCTCATCCTTACCTTTCCATGGTTCCCACGATGGCTCCAGCTCTGCTACATCGAGATGACAGGCTGGACCGCAGCAGAACGCTGTCATCCAGCCTGTCATCCCGCAGACACTGAGAAGCGCAGGCTTGCTTGCGCTCCTCAGTGTCTTTCTGTGACGGCATCCAGATGAGCCGACAATGAACTCGGCTCACCTCATGCACGTCACTGACAGCGTGGGAGAATTCTCACGCTGAAGCGCTGAGTGCAGGAGAATTTTCCCACGCTGTCAGTGACGTGCATGAGGTGAGCCGAGTTCATTGGACATGACCTCACCTCATGCACGTCACTGACAGCGTGGGAAAATTCTCCTGCACTCAGCGCTTCAGCGTGAGAATTTCCCCACGCTGTCAGTGACATGCATGAGGTGAGCTCATGTCCAATGAACTCAGCTCACTTCATGTACGTCACTGACAGCGTGGGAGAATTCTCACGCTGAAGCGCTGAGTGCAGGAGAATTTTCCCACGCTGTCAGTGACGTGCATGAGGTGAGCTGAGTTCATTGGACATGACCTCGGCTCATCTGGATGACGTCACAGAGAGACACTGAGGAGCGCAAGCATGCCTGCGCTTCTCAGTGTCTGTGGGATGACAGGCTGGATGGCAGCGTTCTGCTGCGGTCCAGCCTGTCATCTCGATGTAGCAGAGCTGAAGCTGTCGTGGGATCCATGGGAAGGTAAGGATGAGGTTGGTTTATTGTTTTTCTTTTATTGCAGGAGATCGTTGGCTTCAGCTGGAATGGGCGTGATTGTAAGTATAGTTTAATTTAGAACAATAAAGAATTGTGTCTTTATTTCAATTAAAGGACTTTATTCTGGGTGTTGTGTTTTTTTTAAATACTTTACTAGAAATTCATGGTGGTCATGTCTAATATTGGCGTGACCCCATGAATTTCGGGCTTAGGGCCAGCTGATAATGCCAAGCTGGCCTTAACCCCTTTATTACCCAGTGAGCCACCGCACCAGGGCCCTGGATGAGTTGGGTACAGCGCCAGAAGATGGCGCTTCTATGAACGCGCCATTTTCCGGGGCGGCTGCGGACTGCAATTTGCAGCGGGTGGGGCCCAGAAAGCTTGGGCCTCCCTGCGCTGCAGATTCCAGCCCCCAGCTGCCTAGTTGTACCTGGCTGGACACAAAAATAGGGCGAAGCCCCACGTATTTTTTTTTTAAATTATTTCATGAAATTCATGAAATAATTAAGAAAAAAAGGGCTTCCCTATATTGTTGTGTCCGGCCAGGTACAAATAGGCAGCTGTTGGTTGGGGGCAGCCCGTTCCTGCCTGCTGTACCTGGCTGGACACAAAAATAGGGCGAAGCCCCACGTATTTTTTTTTTTAAATTATTTCATGAAATTCATGAAATAATTAAGAAAAAAAGGGCTTCCCTATATTGTTGTGTCCGGCCAGGTACAAATAGGCAGCTCGTGGTTGGGGGCAGCCCGTTCCTGCCTGCTGTACCTGGCTGGACCCAAATATAGTGCGAAGCGCCACGTCAATTTTTTTTTAATTATTTCATGAAATAATTTTTTAAAAAAAGGGCTTCCCTATATTGTTGTGTCCGGCCAGGTACAAATAGGCAGCTGGTGGTTGGGGGCAGCCCGTTCCTGCCTGCTGTACCTGGCTGGACACAAAAATAGGGCGAAGCCCCACGTATTTTTTTTTTTTAATTATTTCATGAAATTCATGAAATAATTAAGAAAAAAAGGGCTTCCCTATATTGTTGTGTCCGGCCAGGTACAAATAGGCAGCTCGTGGTTGGGGGCAGCCCGTTCCTGCCTGCTGTACCTGGCTGGACCCAAATATAGTGCAAAGCGCCACGTCAATTTTTTTTTAATTATTTCATGAAATAATTTTTTAAAAAAAGGGCTTCCCTATATTGTTGTGTCCGGCCAGGTACAAATAGGCAGCTGGTGGTTGGGGGCAGCCCGTTCCTGCCTGCTGTACCTGGCTGGACACAAATATAGGACGCAGCCCCACATCAATTTTTTTTTAATTATTTCATGAATTTCCTGAAATAATTTAAAAAAAATTGACATGGGGCTTTGCACTATATTTGTGTCCAGCCAGGTACAGCAGGCAGGAACAGGCTGCCCCCAACCACCAGCTGCCTATTTGTACCTGGCCGGACACAACAATATAGGGAAGCCCTTTTTTTCTTTATTATTTCATGAATTTCATGAAATAATTAAAAAAAAAAATACGTGGAGCTTCGCCCTATTTTTGTGTCCAGCCAGGTACAACTAGGCAGCTGGGGGCTGGAATCTGCAGCGCAGGGAGACCCAAGCTTTCTGGGCCCCCCCCCGCTGCAAACTGCAGTCCTCAGCCACCCTGGAAAATGGCGCGTTCATAGAAGCTGGATGCTGTACCTGGCTGGCATACAAAAATATGGCAAAGCCCACGTCAAAATTTTTGGGAAAAATTAATTAAAAAATAAATAATAATTTAGGGACTGCATCTTTATTAACTCTTCAAATGTCATTTAGTGTTAAAATAAAGGATTTATTTAAAAAAAAATTGGCCTGGGATCCCCCATAATTTTAGTCTCTAGCGGAGGCTAAGCAGACAGCTGGGGAAGATGTTTGAAGCCTGGGAAGGGGGTAATACCCACGGAGCTTCCCAGACTACTAATATCAGCCCCCAGCTGAATACCTAGCCTTTACTAGCTATTAAAATGGGGAACATCCCCAAAAAAATGACGTGGGTTCCCCCCTATTTTAATAGCTAGCAAAGGCTAGGCAGACAGCTGGGGGCTGATATTAATAGCCTAGGAAGGGTGCCATGAATATTGGCCCCCTCCCAGGCTAGAAACACCAGCCGTCAGCCGCCCCAGAAATGGCGCATCCATAGGATGCGCCAATTCTGGCACTTAGCCTCGCTCTTCCACGCTGCCCTGGTGCGGTGGCAGGGGGTAATAGGGCTGGGGTTCATGTCAGCGCCAGCTGCCATGAAGCCCAGGTTAGTAATGATGGGCGTCTATAAGACACCCCCATTACTAACCTACAAAGTGTTAAAAAGAAAAAACACACTACACCCAGAAAAAAATAATTTATTTGAAATAAAACACACAATTTTTTTAAATTCTTAGTTTACTAAAAAAAAATAGTTACCTGTCCACGTTCCTGCGCTGATCTCCCATGCACAGCTGTCACATCTGGAGATGGTGACAGCTGTGCATGGCTGCTGTAAGTTCACACTGCCGGGAACACGTCCGCTCCCGTCAGCGGGAGCCACTGACTGAGGTCACCAGAGTGCATTCAGGCAGCGCAGCTCCGGAGGCCTCCTTTACGGCACTGCTGTACCGTGGGAATTTCTCACGATACAGCAGGGCCGTAAAGGAGTTGACCGAAGCAGCGCTGCCTGAACTCCGGTGAACCCGCTTATGCAATGACGGGGCTGCTTTAAAGCCCCATCATTCTAGCGGCAGAGGCGGTTCAGAGCGGTCACATTCTATGTGGCTGCTCTGAACTGGAGATCATCGTGGGACACTCGTGGACTACTACGGAGGGGTAAGGATAAGGTTGTGGTTTATTATTTTATATTTTATTACAGGGGATCGATGGCTTCGCGGAATTAGGTGTCTAGGTGAGTATAGGTGTAGTTTTTTATTTTTTACTTTATTTTAGGTGGCGATCGGCGGGGACAGGTAATGTATGAACTAATTTATTGTAGGTAACCACTGGCCACCAATGACATGTATTTAACATTTATTGGGGAAACAGTAGGGCAATTTAAATAGCAGGATCAGGCTGATGGGAACTACTGCTCCCATCGAGCTGATCCTGCTGGCACGAGTGGACGGGGGACAGACATAGGCCGATGGGAGTAGTAGTGTCACATCGGCCTATGTCTGCCTGCACGCACAGACACCGCGCACACCCGCACACATCGCACAGACACCCACACACACCAATCATGACGGGTCTGATGGTCTGGGAGGTGAGGCTGACCTGTGCGACCGTGGGAAAGTTCATGTGAGTTCATGCAATGCAGTCAAGCATGAACTCACATGAACCCTCTGAGGGCACCGCGGCGACTTCACCTGATACCGCAGCTGTTCATTTGAAATAACCGGCGGGAAAGCGCAGCACAGAACGGGAAAGCCGGCGGTGAAGTCTTTTCACTGCCGGCTTCCCCGCCCGGGTCCTTCGCTCCCCACTCCTTGGTGCTGCGCTCCCCGCCCGGTCCTAACTTACGATCGGGATGGGAGGTGGCGAGGGGAGCGGAGGATCGGGGTGGGAGGCTGCGGGGAAGCAGTATGGGGTTGTGTGATTGTTTAAAAACCGGCGGCTTTTTACCGCGCGCCGGCTTTTAAACAATCAGGAGAATTCTCCCACGCTGGGATGGCATTCTGATGACAGGCTGGATAGCAGCTGAGCGCTGCCATCCAGCTTGTCATCCTTCAGAGAAACGGCAGAGCGCAGGCATTATGGGAACTTCCGATTCCGGTATTCGATATTGTAAAAGTATCGGAATTAAGTATCGGAATTCCGATACCGCGAATATCGGCCGATACCCGATATTTCAGTATCGGAATGCTCAACACTAATTCTGTTGTTTAAGTGTTCCCTTTATTTTTTTGAGCAGTGTATATACATATTTTAAGATTACTGCCGTACAGGTCCTTGATGGGAGATATGTATCACCCAAGTTGGTAGCTTCAGTGATGTAAAACCGGGAAAGCATGATCCTGCACGTTTAGTGCTGAGAGGGTTACTAGGGCGTGTCAGGGCCGGTTTTTACCAGCAGTCATAAGAGTTGGGTGGGATTGGCTGCTCACATATCCTCACCTCAGGGGCTCTGTATAAAATGGAAACCGAGTGTCTCATTCAGTGTCTGTGGCTGGAGGTGTGGAGACCTCCAGCGTGTCTGTGCTACAGGACACTGATTGTGAGTGGGCGAACTAGCAGCACTGATTGGACTGTTTTCTTGTTTTGTCACTTTGTGCCGGCAAGGCGGTGTTTTGTTACTTTGTGCCGGACAAGGTTATGTTTCATTTACTTGGAGAGTGCGGTTTATGAAGTCCGAATAAACCCACCTTGAACATTTTAAAGAAACTGACTCTTGTGACTGCCTCAAAAGGGGCTGAGTACCAAACTCCTTACAATATACACACATTTGTTTCCTGAAAAAAGAATCCCCACACTGCACAATTCATTGTCACATACTGTGCAGTGCTCTCACCCATCCTCCCACCATAGTTCATTATCACATACTGTGCAGTGCTCTCACCCATCCTCCCACCATAGTTCATTATCACATACTGTGCAGTGTTCTCACCCATCCTCCCACCCCAATTCATTATAACATACTGTACAGTGTTCTCACCCATCCTCACATCCCCATTCATTATAACATAGTGCGCAGTGCTCTTACCCATCCTAAAACCCCAATTCATTATCACGTACTATGCAGTGTATGTGCACTGTGCTCGTCAGTCTACTCCGCAATCAGGCAGTGTAGGGAGAGGTGCTGCTGCGTCAGGGAGAGATTTGCTTGTGTATTAGGTAGTGTAGTGAGAAAAACCGTACATTACACATATCCATCTTAACAAACTAATCCATCTGCAGAGATATCAGGCAGGCAGGATATATAGGCAGGCAGTGTACATAGCAGACTGCAGTGCATATAGCAGAAGAGGCTCCATTCCAATTCTGCCTTCTGCTGCTGTTAGATATTTCTAGACAAAGGCTCAGGTCTCAGGGGCCAGGAATACTTTTTTTTGGATCGTAATCCTCATTATTTGCTTAAAAAGCAATCCAGAGAGCACCATTTTTTTGTGCCATTTGCTTGTTGGCACTGCAGAATACAGCCAGGTACTTTCCATATTACAGCGCTAGAAATTCAGCTATTTAAAACCGTGTTTTCTCCGTCACACGGATCACATATACGTTGTCAGAAAATACTGCCATTTCTGTCCTCCATTAAAAATTTGTTTCAGTGTGTCAGTGAAGCAATTGACACCAGTTTGCTGTTCAAACTAGTTACCTACAGGCCAGGTATTTCAAACTCAGTTTTCTCCATCACACGGATCACATATACGTTGTCAGAAAATACTGCCATTTCTGGCCTCCAATTAAAATTTGTTTCAGTGTGTCAGTGAAGCAATTGCCACCAGTTTGCTGTTCAAACTAGTTACCTACAGGCCAGGTATTTAAAACTCTGTTTTCTCCATCACACGGATCACATATAAGTTCGCTCCAAACTCAGTCATTTGTAGTGAGCTTGGAAGATATTGTCCTCTATTTAAAATGGGCAAGGCACGTGGCAAGGGACGGGGAACTGGACGTGATGGTGATGATGCATGCAGAGGCCGAGGACAAGGCCGTGGGCAAGCTGAAATTGTGCCACAACAAACAACCACATCTTCTTGCCCGACCTTCCTGTCCCAATTCCTAGGGGACCGCGGCACACCACTATTGAACCCAGAGTAGTGTCAAAAGGTTGTTGGTTGGATAGTGGATAATGCTTCCAGTCACTTAGCCACCACCACCACCCCTGTCTTCCACATGGTCAAGTCTCAGTAGCCGTGAGTCTGGACCGCAGACCATGCCGAGTGCCCGGAGACAACTGATCCCACACTTGGACACTCTGAAGAGCTGTTCAGTCTTCCATTTATAGATTCGGGCCTCTCGCCCGGTCCACTTGAAGCGGGGCTAGAGGAGATCGCATGTAGCGATGCCCAAATATTTGAACAGCCACGGTCACACGAAAGCGACGGTGGGAAAGTGTCACCAGAGGTGGACGATGATGAGACACAATTGCCAGAGAGTCAGGAGGAGGACCAGGGTGCGGAAGTGGAAGACGAGGTGGTGGATGATATAGTAACTGACCCAACCTAGCAGGAGGACATGCAGAGCAAGGACAGCAGCACACGGGGAGGGAGGCAGAGCACCCAAAAAGGCAGGAAGAAGCAGTGTGGTGGCCTCACACAGAAGGCAGGCAACCATTCCCCGTAACACCAACACAAAGGAAGTTGCCAGTACAACTGTTGGGTCTTCCCGAGTCTGGTTGTTTTTTAAAGACTCTGCCGATAACCCCAAAGAGGCCATTTGCACCACCTGCCGGGCCAGCATCAGCAGTGGTGGCAAAACGACCAGCCTGACCACCACCAGCATGATCAGGCACATGGCAGCAAAGCACCCGACTTTGTGGGCTGAACTCCAGGGTCCAGGAACAGTGTCTGCGAGTGGCACCATTGCTTCTTCCGCTGTTATGCATGCAAGCCAATCCCCTGTCCATGGTGCATACGAAGATGGCTCCTGCCCTGCACCTGTCGTTGCACACTTTCAAGTAGCAGCATAAGGAAGCACGTGCATGTCCTTGTCCCAGTGCAGAATTCAGTTTTCCATACCCAGTCATTGGAACGCAAGCGTAAATATACTGCCAACGCCCCACAGGCCGCATTACTAAATTCTCACATTTCATGACTGCTTGCGCTCGAAATGTTGCCTTTTAGGCTCGTGGAGACAGAAGCATTCCGCAACCTGATGGCGGCGGCTGTCCCTCAATACTGGGTCCCCAGCCGCCACTATTTCTCCCGGTGTGCCGTTCCCGCATTACACAAGCACGTGTCCAAAAACATTAGCCGTGCCCTCAACAACGCAGTTACCGGTAAAGTCCACCTAACCACGGACACGTGGACAAGTGCTTGTGGGCAGGGACAGTACATCTCACTGACGGCACACTGGGTTAACATAGTGGAAGCCGGGACCCAGTCGGACCTTGGGACAGAACACGTCCTCCCGACGCCAAAGATTCCGGGCCCTAGGTCAATCAGGGTTGCCCCCACGGTCTACAACTCCTGCACCTCATCCTCCTCCTCCTCTTCAGCCTCCATCTCCGAAATGTCCACATAAGTCCCAAGCTGGAAGCACTGCAGCACTGCCTCAGCCAAGCGGCAACAGGCTGTGCTGAAGCTAATCTGCTTAGCTGACAAAACGCATAATGCTGAAGAGTTGTGGACAGCTCTGAAAGAGCAGGCAGATCTGTGGCTCACACCGCTGAACCTACAGCCAGGCATGGTCGTGTGTGACAATGGCCGGAACCTGGTGGCGGCTCTGAGGCGAGGCGAGCTCACACAGATACCATGCCTGACCCATGAGCTAAACCTCGTGGTTCAGCGGTTTCCCAAATCCTACCCAGAGCTGCCGGATCTGCTTGTTAAAGTACGCCGCCTGTATGCCCATTTTAAAAAGTCACCTACAGCTTCCGCCGCCCTTGCTGTGTTTCAGCAGCGTTTGCAGCTTTCGGCAGACAGACTGGCGTGTGATGTCCCCACGCATTGGAACTGTACACTGCAGATGTTGGGAAGGATTTGTGAGTAGAAGAGGGCAGTTGTTGAGTACCAGCATCAACAAGGCTGCTGGTATTCAGTTCAGACTCCACACATAAGACCTCAGGAGTGGACATGGATGTCAGACATATGTACCATCCTCCAAAACTTTGAGGAATCCACCAAGATGGTGAGCGGCGATGACGCCATAATTAGCATCACCATCCCGCTTCTCTGTCTTCTGAAATGCTCTCTGCTCACAATCAAAGAGGATGCATTATAGGCGGAGCACGATGAGATGGAGCAAGGAACCATACAGGGTGATTACACACAGCCCTGCCTCATCTCATCCCAACGTGGATTGGGCGACAATGAGGAAGAGGAGGAGGAAGAACAGGAGCTAGTTTCATGCACTATAGACGGTACTACCTGCACAGCTGTCATACGGTCTGTTCAGCGTGGATGGCCAGAGGACAGAGAGGAGGAGGAAGAGGAGAGCATGGTCAGTCATCCTCTTGGTGAGGACATGGAAGTCTTGCCTGTTAGTAGTCTGGCACACATGGCTGAGTTTATGTTAGGCTGCCTTTCCCATGACCCTCACGTTCTCAAAATTTTGGTGTTGAGCAAGCGCTAAAATGCTCGGGTGCTCGAAGCTCGGGCCGAGCTCGCCGTGATACTTGGGTGCTTGACCCGAGCAACGAGCCCAATGTTAGTCTATGGGAGACCTGAGCGTTTTTGCGCTGGCACCCCCGGCAGTCTTTTAAAAACCTAACAAGTGCCGAAAACGATAGTGACAGTGCTCAAATGACATGAGGACAGCATGGGGATCGACCCAGGAAGCATTTCTGACCCCCAGGTCACTGCTGTCAACAACGTGGTCAGAGGTATTATGCCACTTTTATGGGCTCACAATAAAACGTTCAAAATCGAAACTGAAACTGCTTTCCTGTGAAATATGTTAAGGAAGTTCCTTTCCAGGGTAAAGACTTGTGTATAAGGTAAAATAAATAACCAAAAAAAAAAAATACTCCTCCACACCTTGGGCTATGTTCACAAGTAGCATTTTTTATGCATTTTTGCACTTTTTTATTGCTTTCAACCGTGACAAATGCATTCACCGGGAAATGTCATTTTAACATTTTACAACCTTATCTGGCCATGTGCTGTGTGACACATGCATACAGTGCTGAAAAGACATGGGAACAGCATGGAGAAGACCCCTGGAACCATCTCTGACACCCAGGTCACTGCCTAAAAGTGTGCCCATCAGAAGTGATCCTTGCCGCATCAGAAGATGCAGACTTGCAACTATCCCCGTGCAAGTCCTTGTCCCAGGGCAGTGTTAAATTGCACCTCCCCCATTCCTTGCAATGCAAGCGCAAATATGCAGCCAACCACTCACCCACCCGCAGGCTGCAATACTATACTGCTAGCTTGCACTTGAAATGGGGCCTTTTAGTTTGGAGGAGGCCGAAGCTGGCCACTACCTCATGGCTGCGTCGGTGGCGAGGTCCCCATTCTCAGTCCCCAGCCACCACTATTTGTCCCTGGAACCTTCCCCACACTTTTCTTAGCCTGGCCTGCTTTAGGGCAGCATTGGACGAGCCCACCAGACAACCAGAGACTCCTCTGGTGGGTCCTGGCTTCTCCATCAGAGGAGTTGAGAGTGCCAAGGTGAGGAGCATGATGTTGATGATAGAAGTTAGCATCTGCTTTGTTTTCTTGGAATGCAAGCGTAAGTGTGCAGCCTGCCACCCACCCACCCCCAGGCTGCAATACCATGCTGCTAGCTTGCACTTGAAATGGGGCCTTTTAGTTTGGATGCGGCCAAAGCTGGCCACTACCTCATGGCTGCTTCGGCAGCTAGGTATCCATACTCAGTCCCCAGCCGCCCCGTGGCCAGGTGTCCACACACGGTCCCCAGCCACCTGGGGGCGGCCGGGTGTCCATAAACGGTCCCCAGCCGCCCCTATTTCTCCTGTCACCTTCCCCCACACTTTTCTTAGCCTGGCCTGCTTTAGGGCAGCAATGGACAAGCCCACCAGAGAACCAGACTCCTCCGGTGGGCCCTGGCTTCTCCATCAGGGGAGTTGAGAGTGCCAAGGTGAGGAGCATGATGATGATGATAGAAGTTAGCATCTGCTTTATTTTCTTCTAATGCAAGCGTAAGTGTGCAGCCTGCCACCCATCCACCCCCAGGATGCAATGCCATACTGCTAGCTTGCACTTGAAATGGGTTCTTTTTGTTTGGAGGAGGTCGAAGCTGGCCACTACCTCATGGCTGCTTCGGCAGCAAGTTATCCATACTCGGTCCCCAGCCGCCCCCATTTGTCCCGGTGCACCTTATACATAAGATTAAGCGCTTATACCAAAACATTACCTGTGCCCTCCCCAGTGCATTTAGTGGAAAGGACAGCCTATTCCGCTGTAGTGTGTGCATGCCAACCCCCTGTTCATGGCACATGCGAAGATGCCTCCCACCCTGCATCTGACGTTGCAGACTTGCAACTATCCCCGTTCAAGTCCTTGTCCCAGGGCAGTGTTCAATTGTACCTCTTCCATTCCTTGCAATGCAAGCATAAGTATGCAGCCTGCCACCCACCCACCCCCAAGGCTGCAATACCATATTGCTTGCTTGCTTGCTCTTTAAATTGGGACTTTTCGGCATGTGGAGGCGGAATCTAGCCACCATGTCATGGCTGCGTTGGCGGCCTGGTATCCATACTCAGTCCCCAGCCGCCCGGCGGCTGGGTGTCCACCATCGGTCCTCAGCCGCCAGGGGGTGGCCGGGTGTCCATACTCGGTCCCCAGCCGCCCCGCGGCCGGGTGTCCACACACGGTCCCCAGCCACCTGGGGACAGCCGGGTGTCCAAAAACGGTCCCCAGCCGCCCGTATTTGTCCTGTCACCTTCCCACACACTTTTCTTAGCCTGGCCTGCTTTAGGGCAGCTTTGGACGAGCCCACCAGATACCAACCAGACTCCTCCGGTGGGCCCTGACTTCTCCATCAGGGGAGTTGAGAGTGCCAAGGTGAGGAGCATGATGATGATGATAGAAGTTAGCACCTGCTTTGTTTTCTTGGAATGCAAGCGCATGTATGTAATAGCGGCTAGGCCTGAGGTGGTAAGCGTTTTGGCGCATATCCTACCTCCTACAAGGATTGCTGGATGTTTTCCTGCTACTATCCCAGTTCTATGACTCCCGTTAAAACAAAGCTTCAGGTGATAAATGATGGATGAGGTGGTGGCAAAGGAGAAAGAGCAGGAGGAACAGGGACCATTCACATCAATATCAGGCCAGTCAACCACATATGTCTTGTAGGATATGTTTTCTGTAGGATATGTTTCAGCTACACACTTATAGGGCATACTGTGAGTGCAATGCCTGCCAAAAATTTCGAGGCACTCCAATGCCCCTTGGAAATGACATGGAGGTCAGAGGGCCTTTACTAAACCGTTTTTTCCATTTACAGCAACTGGGTCTCCTGTACACTGTTGGCCAAAGCAGTGAATGGAAGGCTTTCCAAAATTTATGAGGAACTGCAATGCCCCTTGAAATAGACGTGGATTACAGCGTACTAAAAACCTTCTCCCCATTATTGGGAAGTGGGTCTCCCATAGTCTTTGCTTATGCCTTCCAAGCAAATTCTGCCAAATTTTAGGAAGGAGGAACTTGCAATGCCCCTTACAAGAGCCATGCAGTACAGCATATTACAAAGATTATTCCCATTATTGGGGAGTGGGTCTCCCATAGTCTTTGCTTATGCCTCCCAAGCAAAAGCTGCCAAAAATTAGGAGGAAATGCAATGCCCGTTCGAAGAGTCGAGGAGGTTAGAGTTAATTAAAAACAACATTTCAATGCCCCTAGTAAGAGCTGCGAAGTTCAGAGTGGTTTAACAAGACGGTTTTAATGCCCCTCGGAAAAGTGGTGGAGGTCGCAGTAGCTTAACAAGACGGTTATAATGCCCCTCGGAAGAGACGTGGAGGTCCCAGTAGCTTAACAAGATGGTTTTAATGCCCATTGGAAAAGTGGTGGAGGTCACAGTAGCTTAACAAGATGGTTTTAATGCCCTTTGGAAAAGTGGTGGAGGTCACAGTAGCTTAACAAGACGGTTTTAATACCCCTCAAAAGAGACGTGGAGGTCACAGTAGCTTAACAAGACGGTTTTAATGCCCCTCGGAAGAGACGTGGAGGTCGCAGTAGCTTAACAAGACTGTTTTAATGCCCCTTGGAAAAATGGTGGAGGTCGCAGTAGCTTAACAAGATGGTTTTAATGCCCCTTGGAAAAGGGGTGGAAGTCACAGTAGCTTAACAAGACTGTTTTAATGAACCTTGGAAAAGTGGTGGACGTCACAGTAGCTTAACAAGACGGTTTTAATGCCCCTCGAAAGAGACGTGGAGGTCCCAGTAGCTTAACAAGACGGTTTTAATGCCCCTGGAAAGAGACGTGGAGGTCACAGTAGCTTAACAAGACGGTTTTAATGCCCCTCGAAAGAGACGTGGAGGTCATAGTAGCTTAACAAGATGGATTGAATGCCCCTTGGAAGAGCCATACAGTGCAGCATCTTAAAAACATTATTCCCATTATTGGGGAGTGGGTCTCCTATAGTCTTTGCTTATGCCTTCCAAGCAAAAGCTGCCAAAAATTAGGATGGAGGAACTTGCAATGCCCCTTACAAGAGCCAAGCAGTACAGCATATTACAAACATTATTCCCATTATTGGGGAGTGGGTCTCCAATAGTCTTTGCTTATGCCTTCCAAGCAAAATCTTCCAAAAATTAGGACGAAGGAAATTGCAATGCCCCTTACAAAAGTCATGCAGTACAGCATATTACAAACATTATTCCCATTATTGGGGAGTGGGTCTCCCGTAGTCTTTGCTTATGCCTTCCAAGCAAAATCAGCCAAAAATTAGGAAGGAGGAACTTGCAATGTCCCTTAAAAGAGTCATGCAATACAGCATATTACAAAGATTATTCCCATTATAGGGGAGTGGGTCTCCCATAGTCTTTGCTTATGCCTTCCAAGCAAAGGCTGCCAGAAATTAGGAGGAAATGCAATGCCCGTTCGAAGAGTTGTGGAGCTTAGAGTTAATTAAAAACAACAATTCAATGCCCCTTGGAAGAGCTGTGGAGTTCAGAGTGTTTTAACAAGATGCTTTTAATGCCCCTCGGAAGAGAAGTGGAGGTCACAGTAGCTTAACAAGACGGTTTTAATACCCCTTGGAAAAGTGGTGGAGGTCGCAGTATCTTAACAAGATGGTTTTAATGCCCCTCAGAAGAGACGTGGAGGTCCCAGTAACTTAAAAAGACGGTTTTAATGCCCCTTGGAAAAGTGGTGGATGTCGCAGTAGCTTAACAAGACAGTTTTAATTCCCCTCTAAAGAGACGTGGAGGTCCCAGTGGCTTAACAAGATGGTTTTAATGCCCCTTGGAAAAATGGTGGAGGTCGCAGTAGCTTAACAAGACGGTTTCAATGCCCCTTGGAAAAGTGGTGGAGGTCACAGTAGCGTAACAAGATGGTTTTAATGCCCCTTGGAAAAGTGGTGGAGGTCACAGTAGATTAAGAAGACAGTTTTAATGCCCCTCAAAAGAGACGAGGAGGTCACAGTAGCTTAACAAAATGGTTTTAATGCCCCTTGGAGAGGTGGTGGAGGTCGCAGTAGCTTAACAAGATGGTTTTAATGCTCATAGGAAGAGACGTGGAGGTCCCAGTAGCTTAACAAGACGGTTTTAATGCCCCAAGGAGAAGTGGTGGAGGTCGCAGTAGCTTAACAAGACGGTTTTAATGCCCCTTGGAAAAGTGGTGGAGGTCACAGTAGCTTAACAAGACGGTTTTAATGAACCTTCGAAAAGCGGTAGAGGTCACAGTAGCTTAACAAGACAGTTTTAATGCCCCTCGAAAAAGACGTAGAGGTCACAGCAGCTTAAAAAGATGGTTTTAATGCCCCTCGGAAGAGATGTGGAGGTTCCAGTAGCTTAACAAGAGGGTTTTAATGAACCTTGGAAAAGTGGTGGAGGTCGCAGTAGCTTAACAAGATGGTTTTAATGCCCCTTGGAAAAGCGGTGGAGGTTACAGTAGCTTAACAAGACTGTTTTAATGCCCCTCGGAAAAGTGGTGGAGGTCCCAGTAGCTTAACAAGACGGTTTTAATGCCCCTCAAAAGAGACGTGGAGGTCACAGTAGCTTAACAAGACGGTTTTAATGCCCCTCGGAAGAGACGTGGAGGTCGCAGTAGCTTAACAAGACTGTTTTAATGCCCCTTGGAAAAATGGTGGAGGTCGCAGTAGCTTAACAAGATGGTTTTAATGCCCATTGGAAAAGTGGTGGAAGTCACAGTAGCTTAACAAGACTGTTTTAATGCCACTTGGAAAAGTGGTGGACGTCACAGTAGCTTAAAAAGATGGTTTTAATGCCCCTCGAAAGAGACGTTGAGGTCACAATAGCTTAACAAGACGGTTTAAATGCCCCTCGGAAGAGACGTGGAGGTCACAGTAGCTTAAAAAGATGGTTTTAATGCCCCTTGGAGAAGTGGTGGAGGTCACAGTAGCTTAACAGGATGGTTTTAATGCCCCTTGGAGAAGTGGTGGAGGTCGCAGTAGCTTAACAAGACGGTTTTAATGCCCCTTGGAAAAGTGGTGGAGGTCACAGTAGCTTAACAAGACAGTTTTAATGCCCCTCGAAAGAGACGTAGAGGTCACGGCAGCTTAACAAGATGGTTTCAATGCCCCTCGGAAGAGATGTGGAGGTTTCAGTAGCTTAACAAGTCGGTTTTAATGCCCCTTGGAAAAGTGGTGGAGGTCGCAGTAGCTTAACAAGATGGTTTTAATGCCCCTTAGGAAAGTGGTGGAGGTCACAGTAGCTTAACAAGACGGTTTTAATGCCCCATCGAAAGAGACATGGAGGTCCCAGTAGCTTAACAAGACGGTTTTAATGCCCGTGGAAAGAGACGTGGAGGTCACAGTAGCTTAACAAGACGGTTTTAATGCCCCTGGAAAGAGACGTGGAGGTCATAGTAGCTTAACAAGACGGTTTGAATGCCCCTTGGAAGAGCCATACAGTACAGCATCTTAAAAACATTATTCCCATTATTTGGGAGTGGGTCTCCTATAGTCTTTGCTTATGCCTTCCAAGCAAAAGCTGCCAAAAATTAGGATGGAGGAACTTGCAATGCCCCTTACAAGAGCCAAGCAGTACAGCATATTACAAACATTATTACCTTTATTGGGGAGTGGATCTCCCATAGTCTTTGCTTATGCCTTCCAAGCAAAATCTGCCAAAAATTAGGACGAAGGAAATTGCAATGACCCTTACACCAGTCATGCAGTACAGCATATTACAAACATTATTCCCATTATTGGGGAGTGGGTCTCCCATAGTCTTTGCTTATGCCTTCCAAGCAAAATCAGCCAAAAATTAGGACGGAGGAACTTGCAATGCCCCTTACAAGAGCCATGCAGTACAGCATATTACAAAGATTATTCCCATTATAGGGGAGTGGGTCTCCCATAGTCTTTGCTTATGCCTTCCAAGCAAAGGCTGCCAAAAATTAAGAGGAAATGCAATGCCCGTTCTAAGAGTCGTGGAGCTTAGAGTTAATTAAAAACAACATTTCAATGCACCTTGGAAGAGCTGTGGAGTTCAGAGTGGTTTAACAAGATGCTTTTAATGCCCCTCGGAAGAGACGTAGAGGTCGCAGTAGCTTAACAAGACGGTTTTAATGCCCCTTGGAAAAGTGGTGGAGGTCGCAGTATCTTAACAAGATGGTTTTAATGCCCCTCAGAAGAGACGTGGAGGTCCCAGTAGCTTAAAAAGACGGTTTTAATGCCCCTTCGAAAAGTGGTGGAGGTCGCTGTTGCTCTACAAGATGGTTTTAATGCCCCTTGAAAGAGATGTGGAGGTCACAGTAGCTTAACAAGATGGTTTTAATGCCCCTCGGAAGAGACGTGGAGGTCCCAGTAGCTTAACAAGACAGTTTTAATGCCCCTCTAAAGAGACGTGGAAGTTCCAGTAGCTTAACAAGACGGTTTTAATGCCCCTTGGAAAAATGGTGGAGGTCGCAGTAGCTTAACAAGACGGTTTCAATGCCCCTTGGAAAAGTGGTTGAGGTCACAGTAGCTTAACAAGATGGTTTTAATGCCCCTTGGAAAAGTGGTGGAGGTCACAGTAGCTAAAGAAGACAGTTTTAATGCCCCTCAAAAGAGACGAGGAGGTCACAGTAGCTTAACAAGACAGTTTTAATGTCCCTTGGAGAGGTGTTGGAGTTCGCAGTAGCTTAACAAGATGGTGTTAATGCTCATAGGAAGAGACGTGGAGGTCCCAGTAGCTTAACAAGACGGTTATAATGCCCCTTGGAGAAGTGGTGGAGGTCGCAGTAGCTTAACAAGACGGTTTTAATGCCCCTTGGAAAAGTGGTGGAGGTCACAGTAGCTTAACAAGACGGTTTTAATGACCCTTTGAAAAGCGGTAGAGGTCACAGTAGCTTAACAAGACAGTTTTAATGCCCCTCGAAAGAGACGTAGAGGACACAGCAGCTTAACAAGATGGTTTTAATGCCCCTCGGAAGAGATGTGGAGGTCTCAGTAGCTTAACAAGAGGGTTTTAATGCCCCTTGGAAAAGTGGTGGAGGTCGCAGTAGCTTAACAAGATGGTTTTAATGCCCCTTGGAAAAGTGGTGAACGTCACAGTAGCTTAACAAGACTGTTTTAATGACCCTCGGAAAAGTGGTGGAGGTCCCAGTAGCTTAACAAGACGGTTTTAATACCCCTCAAAAGAGACGTGGAGGTCACAATAGCTTAACAAGACAGTTTTAATGCCCCTTGGAAAAGTGGTGGAGGTCGCAGTATCTTAACAAGATGGTTTTAATGCCCCTTAGAAGAGATGTGGACGTCCAAGTAGCTTAAAAAGACGATTTTAATGCCCCTTGGAAAAGTGGTGGAGGTCGCAGTAGCTCAACAAGACGGTTTTAATGCCCATTGGAAAAGTGGTGGAGGTCACAGTAGCTTAACAGGATGGTTTTAATGCCCATTGGAAAAGTGGTGGAGGTCACAGTAGCTTAACAAGATGGTTTTAATGTCCCTTGAAAGAGATGTGGAGGTCACAGTAGCTTAACAAGATGGTTTTAATGCCCCTCGGAAGAGACGTGGATGTCCCAGTAGCTTAACAAGACAGTTTTAATGCCCCTTGGAAAAATGGTGGAGGTCGCAGTAGCTTAAAAAGACGGTTTTAATGCCCCTTGGAAAAGTGGTGGAGGTCGCAGTAGCTCAACAAGACGGTTTTAATGCCCATTGGAAAAATGGTGGAGGTCACAGTAGCTTATCAAGACAGTTTTAATGCCCCTTGAAAGAGATGTGGAGGTCACAGTAGCTTAACAAGATGGTTTTAATGCCCCTCGGAAGAGACGTGGATGTCCCAAAAGCTTAACAAGACAATTTTAATGCCCCTTGGAAAAGTGGTGGAGGTCGCAGTAGCTTAACAAGACGGTTTTAATTCCCCTCGGAAGAGACGTGGAGGTCCCAGAAGCTTAACAAGACGGTTTTAATGCCCCTTGGAAAAATGGTGGAGGTCGCAGTAGCTTAACAAGACGGATTTAATGCCCCTTGGAAAAGTGGTGGAGGTCGCAGTAGCTTAACAAGACGGTTTTAATGCCCCTTGGAAAAGTGGTAGAGGTCGCAGTAGCTTAACAAGATGGTTTTAATGCCCCTTGGAAAAGTGATGGAGGTCACAGTAGCTAAACAAGACTGTTTTAATGCCCCTCAAAAGAGACGAGGAGGTCACAATAGCTTAACAAGACGGTTTTAATGCCCCTCAAAAGAGATGAGGAGGTCACAATAACTTAACAAGACGGTTTTAATGCCTCTCGGAAGAGACTTGGATGTCCCAGTAGCTTAACAAGACAGTTTTAATGCCCCTTAGAAAAGTGATGGAGGTCACAGTAGCTTAACAAGACTGTTTTAATGCCCTATCAAAAGAGACGTGGAGGTCACAGAAGCTTAACAAGACGGTTTTAATGCCCCTCGAAAGAGACATGGAGGTCCCAGTAGCTTAACAAGACGGTTTTAATGCCCCTGGAAAGAGACGTGGAAGTCACAGTAGCTTCACAAGATGGCTTTAATGCCCCTCGAAAGAGACGTGGAGGTCATAGTAGCTTAACAAGACGGTTTTCATGCCCCTCTGAAGAGACGTGGAGGTCCCAGTAGCTTAACAAGACGGTTTCAATGCCCCTTGGAAGTGCCATGCAGTACAGCATCTTAAAAACGTTATTCCCTTTATTGGGGAGTGGGTCTCCCATAGTCTTTGCTTATGCCTTCCAAGCAAAAGCTGCCAAAAATTAGGATGGAGGAACTTGCTATGCCCCTTACAAGAGCCAAGCAGTACAGCATATTACAAACATTATTCCCATTATTGGGGAGTGGGTCTCCCATATTCTTTGCTTATGCCTTCCAAGCAAAATCAGCCAAAAATTAGGACGGAGGAACTTGCAATGCCCCTTACAAGAGCCATGCTGTACAGCATATTACAAAGATTATTCCAATTATAGGGGAGTGGGTCTCCCATAGTCTTTGCATATGCCTTCCAAGCAAAAGCTGCCAAAAATTAGGATGAAATGCAATGCCCGTTCGAAGAGTCGTGGAGCTTAGAGTTAATTAAAAACAACACTTCAATGCCCCTTGGAAGAGCTGTGGAGTTCAGAGTGGTTTAACAAGATGCTTTTAATGCCCCTCGGAAGAGATGTGGAGGTCGCAGTAGCTTATCTAGACGGTTTTAATGCCCCTTGGAAAAGTGGTGGAGGTCGCAGTATCTTAACAAGATGGTTTTAATTCCCCTCAGAAGAGACGTGGAGGTCCCAGTAGCTTAAAAAGATGGTTTTAATGCCCCTTGGAAAAGTGGTGGAGGTCGCAGTAGCTCAACAAGACGGTTTTAATGCCCATTGGAAAAGTACTGGAGGTCACAGTAGCTTAACAGGATGGTTTTAATGCCCCTTGGAAAAGTGGTGGAGGTCCCAGTAGCTTAACAAGACGGTTTTAATGCCCCTTGAAAGAGATGTGGAGGTCACAGTAGCTTAACAAGATGGTTTTAATGCCCCTCAGAAGAGACGTGGAGGTCCCAGTAGCTTAACAGGACAGTTTTAATGCCCCTTGGAAAAGTGGTGGAGGTCGCAGTAGCTGAACAAGATGGTTTTAATGCCCCTCGGAAAAATGGTGGAGATCGCAGTGGCTTAACAAGACAGTTTTAATGCCCATTGGAAAAGTGGTGGAGGTCCCAGTAGCTTAACAAGACAGTTTTAATGCCCCTTGGAAAAGTGGTGGAGGTCGCAGTAGCTTAACAAGACGGTTTTAATGCCCCTTGGAAAAATGGTGGAGGTCGCAGTAGCTTAACAAGACAGTTATAATGCCCATTGGAAAAGTGGTGGAGGTCACAGTAGCTTAACAAGAGGGTTTTAATGCCACTTGGAAAAGTGTTGGAGGTCACAGTAGCTTAAGAATACAGTTTTAATGCCCCTCGAAAGAGACGAGGAGGTCACAGTAGCTTAACAAGACGGTTTTAATGCCCCTTGGAAAAGTGGTGGAGGTCGTAGTAGCTTATCAAGACAGTTTTAATGCCCCTTGGAAAAGTGGTGGAGGTCACAGTAGCTTAACAAGACGGTTTTAATGCCCCTTGGAAAAGAGGTGGAGGTCACAGTAGCTTAATAAGACAGTTTTGATGCCCCTCGAAAGAGACGCGGAGGTCACAATAGCTTAACAAGACGGTTTTAATGCGCCTCGGAAGAGATGTGGAGGTCCCGGTAGCTTAACAAGACGGTTTTAATTCCCCTTGGAAAAGTGGTGGAGGTTGCAGTAGCTTAACAGGATGGTTTTAATGCCCCTCCGAAGAGACCTAGAGGTCGCTGTAGCTTAACAAGTCGGTTTTAATGCCCCTTGGAAAAGTTGTGGAGGTCGCAGTAGCTTATCAAGATGGTTTTAATGCCCCTTGGAAAAGTGGTGGAGGTCGCAGTATCTTAACAAGATGGTTTTAATGCCCCTCAGAAGAGACGTGGAGGTCCCAGTAGCTTAAAAAGACGGTTTTAATGCCCCTTGGAAAAGTGGTGGAGGTCGCAGTAGCTCAACAAGACGGTTTTAATGCCCATTGGAAAAGTGGTGGAGGTCACAGTAGCTTAACAGGATGGTTTTAATGCCCCTTGGAAAAGTGGTGGAGGTCACAGTAGCTTAACAAGACGGTTTTAATGCCCCTTGAAAGAAATGTGGAGGTCACAGTAGCTTAACAAGATGGTTTTAATGCCCCTCGGAAGACACACGGATGTCCCAGTAACTTAACAAGACAGTTTTAATGCCCCTTGGAAAAGTGGTGGAGGTCGCAGTAGCTTAACAAGATGGTTTTAATTCCCCTCGAAAGAGACGTGGAGGTCCCAGTAGCTTAACAAGACGGTTTTAATGCCCCTTGAAAAAATGGTGGAGGTCGCAGTAGCTTAAAAAGACGGTTTTAATGCCCCTTGGAAAGGTGGTGGAGGTCGCAGTAGCTTAACAAGACGGTTTTAATGCCCCTTGGAAAAGTGGTGGAGGTCGCAGTAGCTTAACAAGATGGTTTTAATGCCCCTTGGAAAAGTGGTGGAGGTCACAGTAGCTAAACAAGACTGTTTTAATGCCCCTCGGAAAAGTGGTGGAGGTCCCAGTAGCTTAACAAGACGGTTTAATACCCCTCAAAAGAGACGAGGAGGTCACAATAGCTTAACAAGACGGTTTTAATGCCTCTCGGAAAAGACTTGGATGTCCCAGTAGCTTAACAAGACGGTTTTAATGCCCCTTAGAAAAGTGATGGAGGTCACAGTAGCTTAACAAGACTGTTTTAATGCCCTATCAAAAGAGACGTGGAGGTCACAGTAGCTTAACAAGACGGTTTTAATGCCCCTCGAAAGAGACGTGGAGGTCCCAGTAGCTTAACAAGACGGTTTTAATGCCCCTGGAAAGAGACGTGGCTGTCACAGTAGCTTAACAAGATGGTTTTAATGCCCCTCGAAAGAGACGTGGAGGTCATAGTAGCTTAACAAGATGGTTTTAATGCCCCTCTGAAGAGACGTGGAGGTCCCAGTAGCTTAACAAGACGGTTTCAATGCCCCTTGGAAGTGCCATGCAGTACAGCATCTTAAAAACATTATTCCTTTATTGGGGAGTGGGTCTCCCATAGTCTTTGCTTATGCCTTCCAAGCAAAAGCTGCCAAAAATTAGGATGGAGGAACTTGCAATGCCCCTTACAAGAGCCAAGCAGTACAGCATATTACAAACATTATTCCCATTATTAGGGAGTGGGTCTCCCATAGTCTTTTTTTATGCCTTCCAAGCAAAATCTGCGAAAAATTAGGACGAAGGAAATTGCAATGCCCCTTACAAAAGCCATGCAGTACAGCATATTACAAACATTATTCCCATTATTGGGGAGTGGGTCTCCCATAGTCTTTGCTTATGCCTTCCAAGCAAAATCAGCCAAAAATTAGGACGGAGGAACTTGCAATGCCCCTTACAAGAGCCATGCTGTACAGCATATTACAAAGATTATTCCAATTATAGGGGAGTGGGTCTCCCATAGTCTTTGCTTATGCCTTCCAAGCAAAAGCTGCCAAAAATTAGGAGGAAATGCAATGCCCGTTCGAAGAGTCGTGGAGCTTAGAGTTAATTAAAAACAACATTTCAATGCCCCTTGGAAGAGCTGTGGAGTTCAGAGTGGTTTAACAAGATGCTTTTAATGCCCCTCGGAAGAGACGTGGAGGTCGCAGTAGCTTATCTAGATGGTTTTAATGCCCCTTGGAAAAGTGGTGGAGGTCGCAGTATTTTAACAAGATGGTTTTAATGCCCCTCAGAAGAGACGTGGAGGTCCCAGTAGCTTAAAAAGACGGTTTTAATGCCCCTTGGAAAAGTGGTGGAGGTCGCAGTAGCTCAACAAGACGGTTTTAATGTCCATTGGAAAAGTAGTGGAGGTCACAGTAGCTTAACAGGATGGTTTTAATGCTCCTTGGAAAAGTGGTGGAGGTCACAGTAGGTTAACAAGACGGTTTTAATGCCCCTTGAAAGAGATGTGGAGGTCACAGTAGCTTAACAAGATGGTTTTAATGCCCCTCAGAAGAGACGTGGAGGTCCCAGTAGCTTAACAGGACAGTTTTAATGCCCCTTGGAAAAGTGGTGGAGGTCGCAGTAGCTGAACAAGACGGTTTTAATGCCCCTTGGAAAAATGGTGGAGGTCGCAGTGGCTTAACAAGACAGTTTTAATGCCCATTGGAAAAGTGGTGGAGGTCCCAGTAGCTTAACAAGACAGTTTTAATGTCCCTTGGAAAAGTGGTGGAGGTCGCAGTAGCTTAACAAGACGGTTTTAATGCCCCTTGGAAAAATGGTGGAGGTCGCAGTAGCTTAACAAGACAGTTTTAATGCCCCTTGGAAAAGTGGTGGAGGTCACAGTAGCTTAACAAGAGGGTTTTAATGCCCCTTGGAAAAGTGGTGGAGGTCACAGTAGCTTAAGAAGACAGTTTTAATGCCCTTCGAAAGAGACGAGGAGGTCACAGTAGCTTAACAAGACGGTTTTAATGCCCCTTGGAAAAGTGGTGGAGGTTGTAGTAGCTTAACAGGACAGTTTTAATGCCCCTTGGAAAAGTGGTGGAGGTCACAGTAGCTTAACAAGACGGTTTTAATGCCCCTTGGAAAAGAGGTGGAGGTCACAGTAGCTTAATAAGACAGTTTTAATGCCCCTCGAAAGAGACGCGGAGGTCACAGTAGCTTAACAAGACGGTTTTAATGCCCCTCGGAAGAGATGTGGAGGCCCCAGTAGCTTAACAAGATGGCTTTAATTCCCCTTGGAAAAGTGGTGGAGGTTGCAGTAGCTTAACAAGGCAGTTTTAATGCCCCTTGGAAAAGTGGTGGAGGTCACAGTAGCTTAACAGGACAGTTTTAATGCCCCTTGGAAAAGTGGTGGAGGTCGCAGTAGCTGAACAAGATGGTTTTAATGCCCCTTGGAAAAATGGTGGAGGTCGCAGTAGCTCAACAAGACGGTTTTAATGCCCATTGGAAAAGTAGTGGAGGTCACAGTAGCTTAACAGGATGGTTTTAATGCCCCTTGGAAAAGTGGTGGAGGTCACAGTAGGTTAAGAAGACGGTTTTAATGCCCCTTGAAAGAGATGTGGAGGTCACAGTAGCTTAACAAGATGGTTTTAATGCCCCTCAGAAGAGACGTGGAGGTCCCAGTAGCTTAACAGGACAGTTTTAATGCCCCTTGGAAAAGTGGTGGAGGTCGCAGTAGCTGAACAAGACGGTTTTAATGCCCCTTGGAAAAATGGTGGAGGTCGCAGTGGCTTAACAAGACAGTTTTAATGCCCATTGGAAAAGTGGTGGAGGTCCCAGTAGCTTAACAAGACAGTTTTAATGCCCCTTGGAAAAGTGGTGGAGGTCGCAGTAGCTTAAGAAGACAGTTTTAATGCCCCTCGAAAGAGACGAGGAGGTCACAGTAACTTAACAAGACGGTTTTAATGCCCCTTGGAAAAGTGGTGGAGGTCGTAGTAGCTTAACAAGACAGTTTTAATGCCCCTTGGAAAAGTGGTGGAGGTCACAGTAGCTTAACAAGACGGTTTTAATGCCCCTTGGAAAAGAGGTGGAGGTCACAGTAGCTTAATAAGACAGTTTTAATGCCCCTCGAAAGAGACGCGGAGGTCACAGTAGCTTAACAAGACGGTTTTAATGCCCCTCGGAAGAGATGTGGAGGTCCCAGTAGCTTAACAAGACGGTTGTAATTCCCCTTGGAAAAGTGGTGGAGGTTGCAGTAGCTTAACATGGCGGTTTTAATGCCCCTTGGAAAAGTGGTGGAGATCGCAGTAGCTTAACAGGATGGTTTTAATGCCCCTCCGAAGAGACGTGGAGGTCGCAGTAGCTTAACAAGTCGGTTTTAATGCCCCTTGGAAAAGACGTGGAGGTCGCAGTAGCTTAACAAGATGGTTTTAATGCCCCTCGGAAGAGACGTGGAGGTCACAGTAGCTTAACAAGACGGTTTTAATGCCCCTTGGAAAAGTGGTGGAGGTCACAGTAGCTAAACAAGACTGTTTTATTGCCCCTCGGAAAAGTGGTGGAGGTACCAGTAGCTTAACAAGTCTGTTTTAATGCCCCTCAAAAGAGACGAGGAGGTCACAATAGCTTAACAAGACGGTTTTAATGCCTCTCGGAAGAGACTTGGATGTCCCAGTAGCTTAACAAGACGGTTTAATGCCCCTTAGAAAAGTGATGGAGGTCACAGTAGCTCAACAAGACTGTTTTAATGCCCTATCAAAAGAGACGTGGAGGTCACAGTAGCTTAACAAGACGGTTTTAATGCCCCTCGAAAGAGACGTGGAGGTCCCAATAGCTTAACAAGACAGTTTTAATGCCCCTGGAAAGAGACGTGGATGTCACAGTGGCTTAACAAGATGGTTTTAATGCCCCTCGAAAGAGACGTGGAGGTCATAGTAGCTTATCAAGACGGTTTTAATGCCCCTCTGAAGAGACGTGGAGGTCCCAGTAGCTTAACAAGATGGTTTCAATGCCCCTTGGAAGTGCCATGCAGTACAGCATCTTAAAAACATTATTCCTTTTATTGGGGAGTGGGTCTCCCATAGTCTTTGCTTATGCCTTCCAAGCAAAAGCTGCCAAAAATTAGGATTGAGGAACTTGCAATGCCCCTTAGAAGAGCCAAGCAGTACAGCATATTACAAACATTATTCCCATTATTGGGGAGTGGGTCTCCCATAGTCTTTTTTTATGCCTTCCAAGCAAAATCTGCCAAAAATTAGGACGAAGGAAATTGCAATGCCCCTTACAAAAGCCATGCAGTACAGCATATTACAAACATTATTCCCATTATTGGGGAGTGGGTCTCCCATAGTCTTTGCTTATGCCTTCCAAGCAAAATCAGCCAAAAATTAGGACGGAGGAACTTGCAATGCCCCTTACAAGAGCCATGCTGTACAGCATATTACAAAGATTATTCCAATTATAGGGGAGTGGGTCTCCCATAGTCTTTGCTTATGCCTTCCAAGCAAAAGCTGCCAAAAATTAGGAGGAAATGCAATGCCCGATCGAAGAGTCGTGGAGCTTAGAGTTAATTAAAAACAACATTAAAATGCCCCTTGGAAGAGCTGTGGAGTTCAGAGTGGTTTAACAAGATGCTTTTAATGCCCCTTGGAAAAGTGGTGGAGGTCGCAGTATCTTAACAAGATGGTTTTAATGCCCCTCAGAAGAGACGTGGAGGTCCCAGTAGCTTAAAAAGACGGTTTTAATGCCCCTTGGAAAAGTGGTGGAGGTCGCAGTAGCTCAACAAGACGGTGTACTGCCCATTGGAAAAGTAGTGGAGGTCACAGTAGCTTAACAGGATGGTTTTAATGCCCCTTGGAAAAGTGGTGGAGGTCACATTAGCTTAACAAGACGGTTTTAATGCCCCTTGAAAGAGATGTGGAGGTCACAGTAGCTTAACAAGATGGTTTTAATGCCCCTCAGTAGAGACGTGGAGGTCCCAGTAGCTTAACAGGACAGTTTTAATGCCCCTTGGAAAAATGGTGGAGGTCACAGTAGCTTAACAAGACGGTTTTAATGCCCCTTGGAAAAGTGGTGGAGGTCACAGTAGCTTAACAAGACGGTTTTAATGCCCCTCGAAAGAGGCATGGAGGTCACAGTAGCTTAACAAGACGGTTTTAATGCCCCTCGGAAGAGACGTGGAGATACCAGTAGCTTAACAAGATGGTTTTAATGCCCCTTACAAGGGCCATACAGTACAGCATCTTAAAAATTGTATTCCTATTATTGGGGATTGGGTCTCCCATAGTCTTTGCTTATGACTTCCAAGCAAAAGCTGACAAAAATAAGGATGGAGGAACTTTCAATAATGGCAACACGGACCACGGTCACCCTGGTGGTATAGTGGTGCTGGAGGCTGAGGATAAGGAGAAGAACATAAAACAGCCGAAATGAGTAAGCATATACCCATGTGTGGGTGTGAAGTGGTGCATGTGAATACACCTCCCGAAATAACACAGTGGATTTGACTTTATGTTACCCTGCTGTCATTTGGTGGTGATGAGAAGTGTGGCCCAATCCAGCCCTTGTTCATTTTGATAAGGGTCAGCTTGTCAGCATTGTCAGTTGACAGGCGAGTGCTCTTATCAGTTATAATTCCCCCAGCAGCTCTAAAAACACGCTCCGATAACACGCTAGCGGCATGGGAGGCAAGGACCTCCAAGGCGTACAGAGCGAGTTCATTCCAAGTGTCCAGCTTGGACACCCAATAATTAAAAGGCACAGAGGAATCACGAAGGATGCTGGTACGGTCGGCAAGGTACGCCGTCACCATCTTTTGAAACTTTCCACTCCTTGTGAGAGTACCCCGCGCCTCAGGGTCTGTCCGAAGGGAGGGTCTGAGAAAACTGTCCCAGTATGTTGACAGTGTTTACCTGCCTCTGCTGGATTGGAGTTGCGTCTCTCTTGCATGTACGCCTTGGTTGGGCAACGAACTGTGACCTCTGCCGCTAGCGTGTTCAGATGGGAATTTTTTTAACAGTTCTGCAGCAAGGGCCTTCTGGTACTGCCCCATTTTTGTAGACCTCTCCACTTCAGGAATAAGAGAGTGAAAGTTCTCCTTGTAGTGGGGGTCTAAAAGTGTCACCAACCAGGAATGAATGTCACCTAACATTTTGACAACGTGAGGGTCACGGTTAAGGCAGCGTAACATAAAGTCAGCCATGCGTGCCAGACTGGTAACGGGCAAGACTTCCGTGTCCTCACCAAGTTGACGACTGACCATGTTCTCCTCTTCTTCCTCCCCCTGTCCTCAGGCCACCCACGCTGAACCGATGGTATGACAGTTGTACAGGTACTACCGTCTACAGCGCATGATACAAGCTCCTGTTCTTCCTCCTCCTCCTCCTCTACCTCATTGTCCCCCAATGCACGTTGGGATGAGATGAGGCTGGGCTGTGTGTAATCAACCGCTACGGCTTCTTGATCCATCTCATCATACTCTGGCTGCAATGCCTCCTCTTTAATTCTCTGCAGAGAGCATTGCAAAAGACAGACAAGGGGAATGCTGATGCTAATGATGGTGTCATCGCCACTCACCATCTTGGTGGACTCCTCAAAATTTGTCAAGATGGTACATATGTCAGACATCCAGGTCCACTCCTGAGGTCTTATGTGTGGAGTCTGACCTGAATATCGACGGCCTTGTTGCAGCTGGTACTCCACAACTGCTCTCTTCTGCTCACAAATCCTTTGCAACATGTGGAGGGTAGAGTTCCGACGTGTGGGGACATCACATACCAGTCGGTGTGACGGAAGCTGCAAACGCTGCTGCACCACAGCAAGGGCGGCGGAAGCTGTATCTGACTTGCGAAAATGAGCTGACAGGCGGCGTACTTTGATTAGCAGATCTGGCAACTCGGGGTACGAATTAAGAAACCGCTGAACCACGAGGTTAAGCACATGAGCCAGGCATGGTACGTGTGTGATCTCGCCTCGCCTCAGAGCCGCCACCAGGTTACATGTAGGTTCAGCGGTCTCAGCCACAGATCTGCCTGCTCTTTCACAGCTGTCCACAACTCACAAGCAGTGTGAGGTTTTTCACCTAAGCTTATGAGTTTCAGCACAGCTTGTTGCTGCTAGGCGGAGGCAGCACTGTACAGAGCTGTACACTGTGGGGGCAACTCTGACTGACATAGGGCTCTCAATCCTCGGTGTGGGGAGGATGTGTTCCGTCCCAAGGTCCGACTGGGTCCCGGCTTCCACTATGTTTACCCAGTGTGCCGTCAGGGAGATGTACCCTCCCTGGCCCCAAGCACTTGTCCACGTGTCCGTTGTCAGTGGGACTCTCCCAGTAACTGTGTTGTTGAGGGCACGGCAGATGTTTTGGGACACGTGCTTGTGTAGTGCGGGGATGGCACACCGGGCAAAATAGTGTCGGCTGGGGACCGAGTACCGAGGGACAGCCACCGCCATAAGGTTGCGGAAGGATTCTGTCTCCACCAGCCTAAAAGGCAGCATTTCCAACGCAAGCAGTCGTGAAATGTGCGAATTTAGGACTGTGGCCGGTGGGGCATTAACTGCGAATTTCCGCTTTCTTTCAAAGGTCTGATATATGGACAACTGAACGATGCGGTGGGACGTGGACGAGGACGTTGATGCTGTTTCTTGAGAAACTGCCATAACAAGTGAAGACTGAGAGGAGGGGGCATCTTTGCATGCAGTATGGACAGGGGATTGCCTTGCACACACAACAGGGGGTTCTATTGCATGCACAACAGCGGAAGAAGCTGTGGTGACTCCCGCTGACACTGGTCATGGACCCTTGGGTTTGCCCTACAAAGTCGAGTGCTTTGCTGCCATGTGCCTGATCATGCTGGTGGTGGTCAGGCTGGTAGTTTTGTCACCCCTGCGGATGCTGGCATGGCAGGTGGTACAAATGGCCTTTTTGGGGTTATCAGCAGAGTCTTTAAAAAAATTCCAGACTCTGGAAGACCTACAGGTTGTAATGGCAACGTCCCTCGTGTTGGTGTTACGTGGAACTGTTGCCTGCCTTCTGTGTGTGGCCACCACACTGCTTCTTCCTGCCTGTTGGGGTACTCTGCCTCCCTCACCCTGTGTGCTGCTGGCCTTGCTCTGCATGTCCTCCTGCCACGTTGGGTCAGTTACTAGATCATCCACCACCTCCTCCTCTTCCACTTGTGCACCACGATCCTCCTCCTCACTTCCTGGCAATTGTGTCTTGTCATCGTCTACCTCTTGTGACAAATTGCCAGCGTTGACTTCCTGTGGCCGTGGCTGTTCAAATATTTGGGCATCGCTACATGGGATCTCCTCTTCCACCACTTCAAGCGGAGCAGGCGAGGGGCACAAATCTGGAAATGAACCAGTGAACAGCTCTTCAGAGTGTCCAAGTGTGGGATCAGTTGCTGTCTGACGACACTCGGCATGGTGGGAGGAAGGAGCATCAGGGTGAGTAGGAGTATGCGGTCGAGACTCACAGCTACTAAGATTTGACCGTGTGGAAGACTGACCGGAGGTGGTGGTGCCCAGGTAACTGGAAGGGTAATAAAAAGTAGATTAGAACCGTGGAAGAGGAAAACCACAGTTCTAATTCTCTGGCCTACACCTGACTCTTTTAAACAATCTGAACAATCAGGGAGAAACTATTACTGTTTTTCTTTACAGCCAAAAATGCCAAAAGCAGGATAATAGAGATTTTTTACCATGGAACAGCAAAACCACAGTTATAATTTACTGGTGTACCAGACTTTTTTAAATATATATATTTGCGGCTGAACAGTGAGCGACACACTCAAACTGTTTTTTTTTAGATACAAATGGCCCAAAAGTGGAAAATACAGAGGTTTGAACCGTGGAACGGCAAAACCACACTTCTGTTTCTCTGTGTTACTCTCGCGCCCGGACTGACTGGCGTGAGCGTGATTAGTGATCCCACTGTACCATGAACCGAGGAGTGCCTGGAGGGGCGTAACTAAGTATCAACCCGATCCAACCAAGGTCGCACGGCGGCTTAGTCGACTCCGTGGACCAAGGAGGAACCGAGCAGAGGGATCAGGTGCGACTCCACGTCAGACCCCAGTCACAGTTGTTGACCCACACCGGGGAATGCAGGAACAGGCAGGTTAGACTGGCATACAGGCAGTTGGGTATTGGCAAGTATGACTGGTATGCAGACAGGTGGGTACTGGCATGTACGGCTGGTATGCAGACAGGTGGGCACTGGCAAGCACGGCTGGTATGTAGACAGGATACGGCTGGTATGCAGACAGTTGGCCAGTGGTAAGCACGGCTGGTATGCAGACAGGTGGGCACTGGCAAGCACGGCTGGTATGCAGACAGGGAGGTACTAGCAGGTTGGAGTGCAGGCTGGATAGGGTCCAGTACAGACTGGGAGACAGGTACAGAGCCGCAGATGCGGTAGACTAGCAGAGTAAAAGCGAAACCGCATGAGCGGAGGACAAGGCAGAGCAGAGAGGAACTGCTGGTGCGGTGAGCAAGCAGAGTGGAGCGACAACTGCAGGTGCGGTGGGCAAGACAGAGCAGAGAGAAGCCGCAGGAGCGGTGGGCAGGACAGAGCAGAGAGAAGCCGCCGGAGCGGTGGGCAAGACAGAGCAGAGAGAAACCGCTGGTGCGGTGAGCAAGGCAGAGCAGAGAAAAGCCGCGGGAGCGGTGGGGCAAGGCAGAGCAGAGAGAAGCCGCTGGAGCGGTGGGCAAGTCAGAGCAGAGAGAAACTGCTGTTGCGGTGAGCAAGGCAGAGCAGAGGGAAACCACCGGGGAGATGGGCAAGTCAGAGCAGAGAGAAACCGCCGGAGCGGTGGGCAAAACAGAACGGAGCGAAACCGTAGGTGCGGTGGACAAGGCAGAGAGGACAGGGCTCTGTTCACATGGAACAGACTGGAAAATACAGGAAGAAATGGAGGAAGGGAAAAGGGACAAGCAGAACCAGAAAAACACAAGGTACTTCCTATGAAGTAGCGAGTGGACACAAAACTCACAAACAGAAGTACAGAGACAACGAGTTGGAGTTAGGTGAAGGTTCAGATACTGAAGGAAAAGGGAAGGTACAGACATAGAGATAAACAGGTAAAAAGCTAAGATGCAGTTCAGACAGGAACTGCTACTGCAATGAGATACAAGAATGAGACTGGGTATACAGCCCCCAGAGTAGCGACACAGACTAGAAGTCAGAGATAACAGGCCTGGGTATACAGCCCCAGAGAAGGCGGAAACGGACAAGAAGTCACAGATAACAGGTCTGGGTATGCAGCCCCCAGAGATGGCGGAAATAGACAAGAAGCAGAACTGGACCTGGCAACTTCAGAGTCAAGGAGCACACTGAATGTTAGCATTGCTCAGGCACCTCATACTGGGTGGAGGGGGTTTAAATATCCAGTGACTCACGGCAATAGGAGGGAGATGCATTAGGGGTGCGCCCACAGCAGCTATAAGAATCAGGAAGTAACCGGGCCTCCGCCCTAAGCAGTGAGTCAAGAGACATGCACACAGCATGAACTGGAGCACGGTTTGCAGGTTGGACTCACAGGTAAGATTGCGATCTTGCATAGTGGGAAGTGGTGCACTATGCAAACACGCCGCCAGGGATGTTACACTCTGGCCTACACCAGACTATTTTCAACAGATATATTTGTGTCTGAAAAATCAGGGAGACACAATTAGTTGTTTTTTTTACGGCAAAAAATGCCAAAAGCAGGATAATAGAGATTTTTTACTGTGGAACAGCAAAACCACAGTTATAATTTACTGGTGTACCAGACTTTTTTAAATATATATATTTGCGGCTGAACAGTGAGCGATACACTCAAACTGGTATTTTTTAGATACAAATGGCCCAAAAGAGGAAAATACAGAGGTTTGAACAGTGGAACTGCAAAACCACACTTCTGTTTCTCTGGCCTACACCAGACTATTTTCAACAGATATATTGGTGTCTGAACAGTCACAGACACACTTTTTTTTTTTTTTTTCTTTTGGGGTGGGGGGGGGGGGGACACCGGAAAGGTTAATAATTTGTACAGTGTGAAGGAGGAAAAAAAAAGAGGATTTAGATGAAAAAAAAAGGATTTTTCCTGGCCCCCGAGACCTGGAGCTAAGTCCAGCAATTTCAGCAACAGGAGCACACAGGACTGTAATGCAGCGTTTGCTGGTATAACCACTGCGTCTCCTATACAGCCTGCCTGCCTGATATCTGGGATGGATATTAGTCCTGAGAAGGACTGTTTGTTTGATCTGGCAGCCTTTACACACCCTACACTAACTATTTTGCAGTATATATCTCTCCCTAAATCAGCAGCGCTGTCCCAACACTGTCTGATCCCAGCCGTCTGTGTCCAAGATGGAGGCGCCCGGTTTAAAAATACACGAGGTGACGCTGTGCGGCCAGCCAATCAATGTAATGCCCACAACCAACATGGCTGCGGCATTACAGTGACTGGCTGGCAATCCCTGCATGTTCATTGGCTCTGTAAAAAGCGCCAAACATGCAGGGCGGAGACCCGAGCTCCCGCCCGAGTAACCCGGTGTATTCTCATGCACCTTTTCACACACAGACATGGGTTTCCGCTCCTGATTTTGGCTATTTGCTCTTGTCTTCCTCCTTCTCCTCATCCTCCACCATATCACCAGGGTGACCGTGGTCCGTGATGCAACACCCACATAATTTTTTTAAAGGATGTTTATGATGTCAGTAAAAAAAAAATTTTATACAGTATGTTCATGTATACCTCCCAGGGGTAAATGTTTGTCAGCCCATACACTTAGTGCATGGGCATTACAAGTATAGGAGGCCTGCTACTTTCTAATGGGAACATTTTTTTATGAGGCTCTCCTCCACGTCGATCGCAGCATTGCGGTGGCAAGGGGAGGTGATCGGTATACTCACCTCCTCTTCCGGCCTCCAGCGCAGTCTGCCGCGGCTTCCTGGGTGTTGCCATGACGACCCGATGTCGTCATGACAACATCTGGGTCACCAGGCAGCAGGAACATTGTTTGGTTATGCGCAGTGCACGACCACACAATGTTCTCACTGTGCAGCGCTGACTGCCTGCATAGCACAGGGATGGTGCTCCATCCCTATGCTGTGCAGGCGATCAGAATAAAAAAGTTAAAGTCGCAGAGTGGGACAAAGTAAAAAAGTGTAAAAACTCTCAGAAAGTGAAAAAAAATTTTTTAAAAAATTGTAAAAATATTTAAAAAAAAATAATCCACCAAAAATAAAAATATAATGTACCCATCAATAAATATTATTATGAAAAAAAAGCAAACAATAAAAGTACACATATTTGGTATCGCCGCGTCCAGAACGACCTGACCTATAAAACTGTCCCACTAGTTAACCCCTTCAGTGAACACGGTTAAAAAATAAAAATAAAAAAACAAAGCAAAAAACAATGCTTTATCATCATACTGCCAAACAAAAAATGGAATAATACACGATCAAAAAGATGAATATAAATAAAAATGGTACCGCTGAAAATGTCATCTTGTCCCGCAAAAAACAAGCTGCCATACAGCTCCATCATCCGAAAGATCAAAAAGTTATAGCTCTCAGAATAAAGCAATGCAAAAAAATAATTTTTTCTATAAAATAGCTTTTATTGTGTAAAAGCGCCAAAACATAGAAAAACAATATAAATGTGGTACCGTTGTAAACATACTGACCCAAAGAATAAAGCTACCTTATCAATTTTACCACACACGGAACAGAATAAAAAAAAAAAAAAAAAACAATTCCTGAATTGTTGGTTTTTGTTTATTCTGCCTCCCAAAAATCGGAATAGAAAGCGATCAAAAAATGTCACATGCCTGAAAGTGGCAGCAATAAAAACATCAACTCATCCCGCAAAAAAACAAGCCATCACATGACTCTGTCTGCCAAAATATGGAAAAATTATAGCTCTCAAAATATGGCGATGCAAAAACTAGATTTTACAAAAAATGCGTCTTTTAGTGTGTGACAGCTGTCAATCATAAAAACCCCGTATGATTCTGGTATCACTGTAATCGCACTGAGCCGAAGAATAAAGTCGTCTAATCACTTATACCACATGAGAAACGGCGTAAAAAATAAACTCCCGGGATAGGGTTGTGCTAGGGTTTAGGGTTGTGCTAGGGTTAGGGCTGGGGTTGGGGTTAGGGTTGGGGTTGGGATTTTTTTCAAAAGTAAGAAAAAAAGATGACGATATGGCGACTAGTGTTGAGCGCAAGTGCTCGCTACTTGGGTTTGCATCGGGTGCTCTGGTATGCATTGAGTATCGTGGGTATTTGAGTGACATGCTCGAGTCTCCGCCCCATATGCTTCGCGGCCAAAAAAACTTTGCACGGATTGCCTGCCATGCATGAGCGATCCCTGCATGTTTTTTTTTGGGTGTCTAATAACCGTGAAACATGCGGGGCAGGGACTCGAGCTTGTCACTCAAGCACATGCAGTACATGGTGCATACCTGAGTACCCGATGCAAACTCAAGTAGCGAGCACTTGCGCTCAAGACTAATGACAACTTATTCAATATGATGACCTAATGTTATCAAATTCTGTGTCGTACCTCTGGGTTCAAAATGTTCACTTTACCCCTTGATAAAATCCTTGAGGGGTCTAGTTTCCAAAATGGGGTCACTTGTGGGGGGGTTTCCACTGTTTAGGCAAACTGGGGCTCTCCAAACCCGACATGGTGTCCGCTAACAAATTGAATGGAAAATCGGCTCAAATTGTTAGCGGACGCCATGTTGCGTTTGGAGAGCCCCTGTGTGCCTAAACATTGGAGCTCCCCCACAAGTGACCCCATTTTGGAAACTAGACCCCCCAAGGCACCTATCTAGATGCATAGTGAGCACTTGGAACCCCCAGGTGCTTCACAAATTGATTCGAAAAAATGAAAAAGTGGAAAAAAAATATTTTAATTTTTACGAATCAATTTGTGAAGCACCTAGGGGTTCCAAGTGCTCACTATGCATCTAGATAGGTTCCTTGGGGGGTCTAGTTTTCAAAATGGGGTCACTTATGGGGGAGCTCCAATGTTTAGACACGCAGGGGCTCTCCAAACGCGACATGGTTCCAATTTGTAAGCGGACACCATGTCGCGTTTGGAGAGCCCCTGTGTGCTTAAACATTGGAGCTTCCCCACAAGTGACCCCATTTTGGAAACTATACCCCCCAAGGCACCTATCTAGATGCATAGTGAGCACTTGGATCCCCCAGGTGCTCCACAAATTGATTCGTAAAAATGAAAAACTGGAAAAAAAAATACTTTTTCAATTTTACGGATTAATTTGTGAAGCACCTGGGGGTTCAAAATGCTCACCACCCATCTAGATAAGTTCCCAGGAGGGTCTAGCTTCCAAAATGGGGTCACTTGTGGGGGGTTTCCACTGTTTAGGCACATCAGGGGCTCTCCAAATTAACATGGCGTTCGCTAATTATTCAACCAAATTTTACAATCGAAAATTCAAATGGCGCTCCTTCCCTTCCGAGCCCTGCCGTGCGCCCAAACAGTGTTTTTTCCCCACATATGGGGTATCTGCTTGCCCAGGGGAAATTGCACAACAAATTTTGGGGTCCATTTTTTCCTGTTACCCCTGCGAAAGTAAAAAAAATTGGGTTTAAAGTAACATTTTTGTGAAAAAAGTTAAATGTTCATTTTTTTCTTCCACATTCCCAAAATTCCTGTGAGGGTTAATAAAGTTCTTCAATGTGGTTTTGAGCACCTTGAGGGGTTCAGTTTTTAGAATGGTGTCACTTTTGGGTATTTTCTGTCATAAAGACCTCTCAAAGTGACTTTAAATGTGATGTGGTCCCTAGAAAAATGGTTTTGTAAATTTTGTTGGAAAAATGAGAAATCGCTGGTCAACTTTTATCCCTTTTAACTTTTAACCCTTATAGCTCCATAACAAAAAAAAATTTTGGTTCCAAAATTGTGCTGATGTAATGTAAACATGTGGGAAATGTTATTTATTAACTATTTTGTGTGACATATCTCTCTGATTTAAGGGCATAAAAATTCAAATTTTGAAAATTGCAAAATTTTCAACATTTTCGCCAAATTTCCATTTTTTTCACAAATAAACGCAAGTGATATTGAAGAAATTTTACCACAATCATGAAGTACAATATGTCACGAAAAAACAATCTCAGAATCATTGAAGCGTTCCAGAGTAATTACCTCATAAAGTGACAGTGGTTAGATTTGTAAAAATTGGCCTGGTCATTAATGTGCAAACCACCTTGGGTTGTAAAGGGGTTAAAGAAAGACTGTACTATATGGAAAACAGAAGAACATAAATTACATCATCAAGAGAATACACAGAAGGTGAAAAACACAATTTCTGATTCATGTGAAAATAATTGGAATGGCACATTTAAAGTGACTGATAAGAAATCATAGTTAGGTTGGTTTATTGACTCCGGAGCAACAAGTCACATGACAAGTAATACAAATTTCTTTACTGAACTTAATTTAAATAAGAAGGAATCCATTTATCTTGCAGATGGAAGCAAAATAACTGCAGAAGGTGTTGGACAAGGGATGCTAAACTGTTATAACAAGTTGGGCATGATTGAAAAATACTTGTACAGGATGTGTTATATGTTCCAGGATTAGAAGGAGGATTGTTATCTGTAAAACGTCTAACTGCTAAAGGACTTACTGTAAAATTCAAAGATGATGAGTGTACAATCCTAGCAGGAAACAAAGTAATAACTAATGTCAAGGCAGATGAACAATTATATCATCTAGACACATTAAAGGAACAGATTAAGTTGTGTACACATGATCACAAGAATTGTATTCACATGTGGCATAGACATCTAGGACACAGACATCCTGAAAATATAATGGAGCTACAAAGGAAAGAATTGACAAAGGATCTATTGATATCTGGTTGCTCAATTACCATAAGTTGTGAATGTTGTATAAAATCCAAAGCCACAAGGATATCTATTCCTAAAGAAAGTGAAACGAAAAGCACAAGACCACTTGATTTGGTGCATACTGATGTATGTGGACCCATGAAAGTGACTACATCAGGAGGCAATAGATATATGGTGACTTGTATAGATGACTACTCAAGATACACAGTCACATACTTGATCAAGAACAAAAGCAAAGTTTTCAATAAACTAGTAGACTACATGACAAAGTCGAATAACAAGTTTCAGAGGAAGCCAATTGTAATTAGAAGTAATAATGGAGGCGAATTCACAGGACACCAAATAGAAAACTAATAAGAAAAAATGGTATAGAGCATCAAAACACTGTTCCATACACACCTGAACAAAATGGAGTAGCAGAAAGTAAAAACAGAACTCTGACTGAAATGATAAGGTGCATACTGACAGATTCCAAACTATAAGAGAAATATTGGGGTGAAGCAGCAATGACAGCTACATATCTACAGAACCGACTTTTTTCTAGAAAACTGAAAAAAAAACATATGAACTGTGACAAGGTATGAAACCAAGTGTAAATCATTTAAGAGTTTTTTGTTGTAAAGTTTTTGTATTCATTCCAGCAGAAAAACATTCCAAACTTCAAAATAGGTCCATGGAAGGAATATTTGTTGGATATAGTGAAAATTGCAAAGGATATAGAATCCTAGATCCCAAAACAGACAGAGTTATGGTGAGTAACAGTGTGACATTCATTGAGGATCTAAATTAAGACACTATGATTTCACTGGAAACAAAAAATGTGAAAAACAGCAATGATACAGCTGAAGGAATATCTGATGAAAAAGAAGTTGAAATTAATAAAAAACAGAATACTGAAAGTGAAGAGAAACAACTACAAACAGACACAGAACCAAGACGTTCAATAAGAGAAAACAAAGGAAAACCACCAATACGCCTTTCATACAAGGCAAGTACAAGTAAAATTGATGAGCCTACCTCTTGGGAATACATATCTCGACTTCCTGAAGAAGAAGCAAATAAATGGATAAAGGCAACAGAAATAGAAATAAAATCCATGTATGACTCAAGAACATGGACACTAACAGAATTACCAGAAGGAAGAAAAGCTATAGGATGTAAATTGTTTTTTAAAGTAAAGTACTGAACAGATGGCACAGCTGAACGATACCAAGCAAGACTAGTAGCTAAAGGTTATTCTCAAAAATATGGAGAAGACTATGATGAAACATTTGCTCCAGTTGTCAAACATACTACAATAAGAACTTTGTTTGCAGTTTCAGCAATGAAATAAATGGAACTGAAACATCTGGATGTAAACACAGCATTTTTGAATGGAAGTTTAACAGAAGATATTTACATGGAACAACCTCCAGGATTCAAAGATGAAGGTAACCCAAACATGGTTTGCAAACTACAGAAAAGTATATATGGTTTAAAACAAGCTGCTAAAGCATGGAATGATAAAATCATGGAGGTGCTCACAAATGAAAAATTTAAAAGAAGCAAAGCTGATCCTTGCCTGTACACAAAAAGACTAATGGACAGATGGATCTATGTACTTATACTGTATATGTTGATGACATTTTATTTTGTTTTGAAAAATAAAGGGATAAAGAGGACATACTAAAAATCCTGAATCAACATTTCGAGATCAAAGACTTGGGAAATGTGAAACAGTACTTAGATAGAAAGAGAAGAAGATGGAAGTTTTCTACTTAATCAAAATCACATAATTCAAGACATAACCAAAACATTTGGATTGAAGGATGCAAAACCAGCAAAGTCTCCAATGGAACTAATTATCTTAAAGAGATGAGTAGTGAGAAAAATGTGTTACCAAATAATGAAGAGTACAGAATGGCGATAGGAAAATTACTGTATCTATCGACTGTTGCAAGGCCAGACATTGCAGCAGCAGTAGGAATTCTGAGTAGAAAAGTGTCCAAGCCAAAAAAAGCAGATTGGAATGCTGTGAAGAGAGTAATACGTTATTTGAAAGGAACCAGCAATGTTAAACTGAAACTGCCTACAAGTGATAAATGCATTTTAACTGGGTACGTTGATGCAGATTGGGCTGGAGATCCAACTGACAGAAAATCTACCAGTGACTATCTCTTCTTTCTCTCAGGTGGATCAATTAGTTGGACTAGTAAAAAACAATCAATAGTAACGCTGTGGTCAACAGAAGCAGAATATGTTGCAGCAGCACATGCGAGTTAAGAAGTTCTATGGTTAAGACAATTGCTACCAGACCTAGGACAAGCACAGTTGGAACCAACAAAAATAAATGAGGACAATCAGGGATGTCTTGTTCTTGCTCAGATGGAAACAGCTAACCCAAGAACCAAGCACATTGATGTGAAGTATCATTTCTTGAGGAACCATCAGGAACAAGGAATCCTGAAATTAGAATATTGTCCAACTGAAGATATGACAGCAGATATTTTCACAAAGGCATTGAATGCTGAAAAACATCAGAGACTAATGAAGAAATTAGGTTTGACTGAATAAGTCCTTACTGTTGAGAAAGGGTGTTGGTATATGCAACATTTGTGGACTTCTTTGTGTGAAGGAGGACTTTATGCTGATCTGACAGTAGATGGAGATGTTGTGTAAAGTTTCCTTGTTTACTCTATTGTAAAAGAAAAAAGTCTCTCTTATACTTTCTGTGTTGTTCTTACTTCCTGGTGCAGTACTGTGTGACTGTCCGTTTTTTCTTTTACCTCATGTTCTGAGAAGTAAAAGCTTGTTATCCCATGTAATCTGCTCTGTGACATTTTCTACTGCAACTGTCGGTATCCAGAAGCTGTGCAAGAATACACTACTATTTAACTGAGTATCGGAATAGTATTCAGTAAGCTCCTGTGCCCCCTTTAGTAGCTGCTGCAGGCAGCCCAAATTGAAACATTTAAAGGGGACCTGTGTTCCGAGACTTGCTGCCCAAACCTCAGGCAGCATGAATCAGAGTTTAGCTGCACAATTGCAGCCAGGTATATTTTAGTGAAAATGATACAGCGCTTCACAGAAGCCATATTTTGAAGGCCAGTTGCAGACTATTTGTCTCGACTGACTAGTTCAAGTCAGGTCCCAGGCGGTCCCTGTGACTGACAGGTGTCCCCTTATCAGCAATGGATAACAGGATCAGCGTGTCTTCTGTTGCCACAGTTGAATCAAGGACGGTGTCTTTTTTGATTGAATAGGTAAAATCTGTAGCTGTATATCTAATCCTTAAAGGATCCTGTTATCCATTTCTGATTCTTCCACTGTGGGAAACTCCTGGAAGCAGTTTCCCCTGTCTCTCCTGGAATAGCTGCAGTCTATCACTTTTGAATCCAAACCAAAATGAGAGTTGTACCTCAGGCAGCACAACTATATCAGGTGAGCAAGTTTTCTTATACAACTCACCTTTTACAACTTGACGTAAACTCACTATGCTTAGATAGCGCCACATCTTTTTCTCTTTTAGGATACTCCACACAATAGGTCTCTCTCTATGTGTGTGCATATTTTTTAGTCTAGGGGATCGAGATCGGAAGCTGATGCCAGGGACTGGCTTAAGAACTAGTCATTTGAGATGCATAGTCCATGGCCGATGTTTAAATTATGTCTTCTCTGAAACACCACAGCTTATCAGAGTAAAACATACAGAGCTGCAATACTGCCGCCAAACTGTGATTCATGCTATCTATGGTTTGAGCAGCATGAATCAAATGAAAGGTTATTTTTAAAGGGGATAGCCGGGACTTTGTGAAAAAAAATGTCCCTAAGCACTAACAGGCAGGTAGATAGTTGCTACATACCTGCCTATTGTGCCCACCGCTGTTCTTTCCCAGCACATGGCAGTCACAGACGGCTCCTGCTGGAAATTCAGCTGCCTCTGCTGACGTCATGTCGACAGAGAGGTTTTTTCTTTTCTGCTCTGTTCTTTCAATGGGGTGTGATTGCCAATGTCATGCTGATTGACAGCCGGCTTCCCAGTTAGGCAACGGCGATCTGCCTGTCAATCAGCAAGACATTGGCAGCCCACCCTGTCAATAAAGCAGAGTAGAAAAGAAGCTGCCACTCTGTCGATGTGAAGTCAGCAGAGACAACTGAATCGCCGGCAGGAGTGGTCTGTGACCGCTCTCTACTCGGGATGAATGGTGCCAGGCACAACAAGCAGGTAGGTAGAAACTACCAGTCTGTTAGTGTTTAGGCACATATTTTTTTTTTACAAAGTCCTGGATATACCCTTTAACTATTTTTCAATATAAGTCTTGGAGCTGTATAAAAGAAAAATATAGCCCAATCACTATAAAAGCATATTAATAAACAAATAAGTAGTGAATGTTGGATCAATTAACATAAAAAAATAAAAATGAAATGGTGTAGGTGGACATTCACTTTTACTTATTTATATATACCTTGTTATAGTAATGGTAGATGGCCTAGAACATAGTTATTATTGACAAAAATGCGAGAAAAATAGTAAGGAAAATTTCTTATGTATCAAGGACTTCTACTAAGCCTCTTCACTACTAATTCAGATTCCACCATGCATCTGACATATGACACAACTACTTTATTCACTTTTTGATCTGAGTGATAATGTGTGGGAGTATGAAGTGACAGCTTTTACTTTCACTGGCTTGCACAATATTGTGATGGATTATAATTTTATAATGGTTGTGCTATGTCTTTGTACTGTACAGTCAGATCACCCAGTGGGCATTATTACCATGGTCTTTTTTTCTATTAATTAGTAATATTTTATGACTTGGAAGAGCTGTGACAGTTGTTTCATTAATATTTATTGTGAGTCTGAATGATCTTTAATGTAACTTTAGATTTCATCAATAGTTTCTTAAATGTAAATGAAAATGTCTTTCTTAACATGAAACATTCAGGATAGTTTACACTACAGGGTATAGCAAATTGGTTTTATTGTAAGACATTTTAATATATTTTATATCCATTCACTTTTAACAATGTATTTGAATAGAAGTAGCTCATAATCTGAAACATTTATAGAGAGCCATCATAAAATATTTGATAAAGAATCAATTGATAATGCTCTTAAATTATGTACATTTTATCTTGCATGTTCACTTTCTCCATCTAAAATAGAGAATACCTATGTCAGCTGTGTCATTCTTGACTTTTTTATATTTTTTTTACAAAATCACTATATAAACAAATGTAAGGCTTATGGTATTTCTGTTTGTTTTAGGATTTTGCAGCCGTTTTATTGAAGTTATGCAGTAACCAAACATTTCATGCACAATAAAAGAACAGCATTTATTAAAATAGCATAAAAGGGCATATAACCTAAAAATGTATATATAAATAACATTTATATAACAATGACTTAATATGCAGTGCCTTGAAGAGATTTTCCTACAATAAAAACTTATCACTCACAGTATAACAGGATGAATTCCAATCAGTGGGGATCAAACCACAGGAATTCTCACTAATAACGAAAACAAGGGTCTCAGTGGTAATGCACATGAATGGGTAATGTTTTATTAATTGCCTATGGGACTGCTAGAGATATCTACATTTGTGGCCAAAAGTTAACATACCCCGGCAGAATTTTTTCTTTTTTGGCCTTGTTTCAGAGAATATGAATGATAATGAAAAAACTTTTCTCCACTCATGGTTATTGGTTGGGTGAAGCCATTTATCGTCAAACTAATGTGTTTACTCTTTTTAAATCTTAATGACAACCAAAAATATCCAAATGACCCTGGTCAAAAGTTCACATACCCTGCTGATTTTGGCCTGATAACATGCACAGAATTTGACACAAATGGGTTTGAATGGCTACTAAAGGTAACATCCTCACCTGTGACCTGTTTGGCAAATGGGATCCAGACAGAATCTTGCATATTTCATCCAGCCACTGACGTTTCTGGATTTTGAGTCATGGGAAAGCTAAAGAATTGTCAACGGATCTGCGGGAAAACGTAGTTGAACTGTATAACACAGGAAAGGGATATAAAAAAATATCCAAGGAATTAATAATGCCAGTCAGCAGCATTCAAACTGTGATTAACAAATGGAAAATCAGGGGCTCTGTAAAAACCAAACCACAGTCAGGTAAACCAACAAAAATTTCGGCCACAACTGCCAGGAAAATTGTTCGGGATGCAAAGAAAAACCCACAAATAACATCAGCTGAAATTCAGGACTCTCAAAAAACTAGCGGTGTGGCTGTTCCATGATGCACAATAAGGAGGTGTAGCACCCCAGGGGTCCGGTTGCCACAGTGGCATTGCCTCCCTCACAAGAGGTGATGCCATGCCTGGAAGCTAGCAGGGGTCCCCTAGTCAGGTATATTAGCATGCAACACTTTCCTGGCTCCAGACCAACAAGGGGAGCTCCTCCACTTAGCAACTGGTATCTGGGGGCGGGGTTAGTTAGAGTTAGTGAGAGGAGTTGAAGACAGTACAGCGAAGAGGAAAGACCTGGGGAGTGGAGCTGCATGGCAGCTCACCCCAGAGAGGGGTAGTCGATGTCCGCAAGGGGAGAGTATCGATACGCATCCTTAATTGTGGGGAGAAAGAGGTCCATTTACCCCGGTATGCTACCCTTGCTAAGCTATTCACTGTCAGTTTCAACGCAATAAAGATAGTGGAACCCTTGCCTCCATCCAAACTGGCAGAGGATGATGGCTCCAAGGGGCAGATGGAGGATTGGTGTCAGAAGCTACAACGGGGCACTGACTCCACCCCTTTGCACCAAAAGCATGGAGCATACCGGGTGGTCCAAGAAAATGAGCGAGTCTTCAGCAACTACCCACTAGATTTTGGGCAGGTAAAAGGGGTCCAACATCATATACACACGGGATATCATCCACCTATTAAAGAGAGGTACAGGCCTGTACCCCCAGCTCACTATCAATGTGCCAAAAGAATGTTATGGGAGATGAAGGAGGCTGGGGTGAACAGAGATAGTTGTAGCCCCTGGGCAGCTCCATTAGTTCTCGTTGGAAAGAAAGATGGTACAATGAGGATGTGTGTTGATTACAGGCAGATTAAACACATTACACATAAGGACGCCTACCCATTACCCAGAATTGAGGAATCATTAGCAGCATTGAGATCAGCTAACTATTTCTCCACTTTAGATCTCACCAGTGGGTACTGGCAGGTTCCTGTGGCAGAGGCAGACAGAGAAAAGAGTGCGTTTTCAACTAGTGTTGAGCCACCCCTGTAGTGTTCGAGTTCGGTTCGGTTCGTCGAACACCCGTGTGTTCGCCGAACTGTTCGTCGAAATGTTCGTCGAACACCTTCGAACACCATTAAAACCAATGGCAGGCAAACAAAAACACATAGAAACACATAGAAAACACCTTCAAAGGTATCCAAAAGCTGACAAACTGCTCAGAAGACACAACTAACACATGGAAAAGTGACAAGTACATATAGTCATGAGAAAAGAAAAGAGGTGGAGGAGTAAAAGGAGGGGGAGACACAGATATAGGCATGTCATGCCCTTCTAAAATCCAAAAAGTGAGAAGCCGACACGTTCAGTCCGCTCCTGCCCGTGCCACCTCCGTGTCGCCGGATTTGTGCCAGAGCCGCGGTGAACCCTGACGGCCAGCCCCCCTCTCCCAATACTGGTGCCTGTCCGCTGGTGGGTCGAGCGAGCCCCCCTGTGGTGGAGGCAGCTCTAAGCTTTTTAATTTAAATTGTCTCTCTAATTTGAATGAATACACTTTAAATCCATTTACAAGGATCTATTGGAGGGCAAGTCTCATGCCAGCAGCCGCGTAATTCCAGCTCCAGTAGCGTCCATTAAAGCTGTTGCAGTTAAAAAGCTTTTATAAGGATCGAGCTCGGCTGTCCACCGCAAGGCATCCTACTGCCAGTCCCAGCCCCTATGCCTTGGGGTGCCTCCTGATGCTCTTCACTGAGTATCCCGTGGTCCCGAAGCATTTCCTTTGAAAAAATTAAGTGTCCAAACTACAGGTGGTGTAGCTTGCTTAACAGCCGGGATAATCCGCTGACTAGCAGACACTGCTACTAGGCACAAAGTATTTCCAGGGCTAGATGCAGTTAAAAATTTGTAATTAGATACTCTCGCTGGATGCTGAGAAAGCATTCCATAGAGTCTCCTGGCACGCCATATATGATTCTCTTAAAAAGCTTGGGGTAGGGGTCTAGGGGACCCTTTTATAGCCAAAATCACAGCCCTGTATTGCAATACGTCACCTAGGCTGAAGATAAATGGAACTGTAGCACCCTGAGGGCTCGGTTGCTACAGAGGTATTGCACCTCACCCAGAGGTGTGATATCTCACTCTCAGGTAAGGATGGAGTGTGGATCAGGACCCGACACCTGCATGCATTACACCACATTGCCGTGGGGCAGGGCGACCAATATGCCCCTGAGATGGGCACGACAGTCCCTGTCCCTGGCTGGAGTGGGGGGAGGGAACACTGAGGAAGGGGAACCCTGTAGTGCAGGAGCAGGGAGGAAGCAGTTACTGGGTGCATTGAGAAGGGAGTATAAAAGGTGGGCACCATCTTAGTTCAGTGCAGAGAAGTCTGAGCAGAAGTGGCAGGGAGCAGGGGCTCTGCATGAGCTCTGCTCCAGAGGCGGGCCTAGTAACAGAGGCCCAGGCCTGGAAGTGGGAGAAGGAAGGAAGAGGAGCGGAGAAGGCTCCAGGAACGAGGAACGAAGGGATCCCAGGGGTGCGGACGGGCGAGTCGCCACCGCACGCCCGAATCCACCTGCATGGAGGGGTCAGGCCAAAGGGGGAGACCGGTCCCCGAAACTAGTGGAGGCAGGAAACGACCCTCAGCTAGAAACCGGAGGCTGTGACATTTTATGTGGCGCAGCCCCTCGCTACACCCTCTAGGAGGGCAGCACATAGGGTCAGGGAAACTGGCGCCAAGTTTACCAAGAGGAGGCCCGAGGCAGCCGGACAGAAGGGTTGGTAAGAAAGGCCAGACAAAGGACACACAAAGGGGGTCCTGTGAAGCGCTCCAAAGTTATCTGGGAGTTGTCTGAGCCCCTCACCTGGTGACCACAGTACGACGTGGGCAGCCGTTACCTGCAGACGTGGTCTGGATAATAAGAACTGTGAGTAAAGGCCCTGGACTGCATCACTGACTCCCTGTCGTTACTGCTGCTGCCCTGCACCATCACCCCCATCCTCCGCATACACTACCCTGAGGCTATACTCCTCCCGTGGGGAGTTATGCTACGCTCTGCTGCACCCACAACACCAGCCTCAGCGGTCTGCCCTGCAGCGGCGGTTCACTCTGACCGCAATCCACAGGTGGCGTAGTCGGACATTTAAACATCAAAACCACACAAATAGTTCCGCCACTGGTTTGTCCACCCTGAGCCACGGAACCGGGTCGCCGCCACGAAGACTACAACCACCAGCATCCACCAAAAAGGGTCCGGCTCCGGGTGTCCCAAGGCCCAGGGGGTGCATCAGAACATTTTCATCACCTTTCACAATCACCAATGGGACAAGGCAGGGATGTCCTCTGTCCCCTCTCTTATACATCCTAGTGACGGAGCACCTGCTCTCATCAATTCGCCATAACCCCAATATTAGGTGGATTGAGGTGGGAGGCACCGAGTACAAGTGCTCTCTATTTGCTGATGATGTCCTAGTATATATCACTCAATCACATATATCCATCCATGCTGTTATGGCTGAAATAGATCACTTTGTTACATGGTCACATTTTAAAATCAATGCAGCGAAGTCTGAGGCCCTCGATGTCTCCCTCCCCAAATCCATATAGGATTCCATCCAGTCCAACTTTCCCTTTGCCTGGCCCTCACAGGGTATCAAATACTTAGGAATTCCTATTCATAGAGACCTCTCCCATCTATGTTATCTTAATTTTGGGCCCTTTATTGAACAACTCCATACAGACCACGGTTGGCAAGTTAGAACTGTAAGATTCACTACGTGAACCACTGGTGTTTTGTGGAAAAGCACATGTACACTGTGTTCCAAATTATTATGCAAAAAGTGTTTAGGAGTGATAAGGGAAGAATTTGTTTGTTTGTCAGTTAAACTCATTGATGGTGATGTGTGTCAGGGCTCTTTATATCACTGTAAGCAATTGCAGACACCTGTGCTAATTAGTTTGGCAGGTGTGTCCAATGAAAGGCAAGACTACTTAAGAAGGCTGTCTGACATTATTAAGCAGCCTACATTTTCTGCCAAAATGGGAAAGAAAAAGGATGTGTCGGCTGCTGAGAAGCAACAAATTGTGGAGTGTTTAGGTCAAGGCATGACTACAATCAACATTGTGCGATGATCAGGATGAAGTGTCTTGGCAATCAAGAAGTATGTAGCTGATTCACGGTACACACGTGTGCGTGCTGATAAGGGCAAATTGAGGACTCTTTCCTACAGGCAATTACGTCAGGTTAAAAGAGCAGCGGCAAAAAAGCCTTGTCATAGCAGCAGACAAGTTTTTGAAGCTGCTGGTGCCTCCAACGTCCCCCGAACAACAAGATGCAGGGTCCTTCAGAGGTTTGCAGCTGTGCATATGCCATCCTGTCGACCTCCTCTATCCACTTCACACAAGCAGAAACGGCTCCAGTGGGCCAAACATTACATGAAGACTGATTTCAAAACTGTTTTGTTCACGGATGAGTGCCGTGCAGCGCTCGATGGTCCAGATGGATGGAGTGGAGGATGGCTGGTTGATGGATAACCCACGCAAACACGGCTACAGCGCCAACAAGGAGGAGGTGGAGTAATGTTTTGGGCTGGAATCATGGGGAGAGAGATTGTCGGCCCCTTTAGGATCCCTGAAGGCGCTAAAGATGAACTCCATAATGTATGTGGATTTTCTCAAACAGCACTGCCTGCCATGGTTCAAGAAGAAGAACCATGTATTTCACAGCAAGATCATTTTTTTGCATGATAATGCACCATCTCATGCTGCACATAAAACATCTGCATCTCTGGCTGATATGGGCATAAAAGGGGACAAACTTATGGTGTGACCCCCATGCTCCCCTGACCTCTACCCCATTCAGAACCTCTGGAGCATCATCAAAAGGAGTGTCTATGATGCGGGAGGCAGTTCACATCTAAGCAACACCTCTGGGAGGGTATTCTGTCCTCATGCAAAACAATTGAAGCAGAAACCATCCAAAACCTGACAAATTCAATGGACGAGAGAGTTCAGAAGCTCCTTTCGAACAAGGGGTCCTATGTGAAAATGTAACATCACCTAGAATAAAGTTTTGAGTTGAAAACTGTTTGATTTCAGTTTCTAATAACCTGCTAATGCTTATAATTTCAAAAATGACCATTTTTTTGGTCTTTATTAAAATGAAAAGGTTGATCGAAAAGTTTGGGGGATCTAAGAGTGTGGCAACCCAGTAGTCATGATTACTTCGAATTCTGACAATATGAGGGTCATGTTGCAGGTAGTGCAGCAAGAAGGCACTTATGTGTCTTGCGCATCTCGAAGCCCCAAAATTATTTTCCGGGCTAGATGCAGCTACAAATTATTATTAATTTTAAATCTGGTGGAGCTTAGTATAGATGGGCTAATAGGATCAGTGCTGCACACTGCTACAAAGCCCAAATTATTTTCCAGTTAAGATACAGATAAACATGATTAGTAATTTGAAAGCTTAAAACGGTTGGTAGGGTGATTTTAAACAATCATCAAGCTTTTACTCTCCCCAGGATGACACAGGGGTAGAAAAGTCATTTCGGATCCATGATTTGTTCATCTTTATGAACGTGAGTCTGTCTACATTATCAGTGGAGAGCCGCGTGCGCTTATCTGTCAGCACACCACCAGCAGCGCTGAACACACGTTCAGACAGAACGCTGGCTGCGGGGCATGACAAGATCTCCAAGGCGTAAGTAGCTAGCTCCGGCCATTTATCTAGATTGGAAGCCCAAAAAGAGCAAGGGACCAGTGACACAGTCATGGCTTCAATGTTTACTTGGAGATACTCCTGTACCATCGTCTCTAGGCGTTGACTATGTGTCAGACTTCTTGTCTCCTGTGGCCTTGCAAAGGATGGGCTAAAAAAGTGGTGAAATGATTCCGCAAAATTGATGTTACCAGCAGATACTGTGGTTCTGTTATGGTTTGAGTGCTGAACACTTGACGGTCCCACGGTTGGCAAGTTGGAACTGTGAGATTCACTACGTGCACCACTGGTGTTTTGTGGAAAAGCACATGTAAGATTCTGCAACAGTCTCTGCTGATACTCCTGCATGCGTGCATCCCTTTCTATGGCAGGAATAATTTCTGCAAATTTACTTTTGTACCGGGGATCTAACAGTGTGGCAACCCAGTAGTCAGGATTATTTCTAATTCTCACAATTCGAGGGTCATGTTGCAGGTAGTGCAGCAAGAAGGCACTCATGTGTGTTGCGCATCCAGGAGCACCAAGTCCCTGTTGTGTTGGTGGCGAGGTAACAATCATGCTTCCTTCCTCTGTCCTCTCCCCCCAACCTCGCACAACAGAAATGTGATCAAGGTCTCCCTCATCTGATGAGTCTTCCATCAGTTCGTCCTCCACTTCTTCCTGGGCTCCTGCACCTTCCTCACTAGTTTGGCTGCTACCATGCGCCCTGGTAAAACCATCTCCCCCACCCTCACATGCCTGCCGCCTTGGTGCTGCCGACCGTCTGGACCTTGCAGATGTTAGCCCTTCCGCATACAACTCCTCCTCCTCTACTTCCTCCACCTCCTCTTGTGCCACCACCTGACTCCGAATTCTGTTTAACATGTGCTCCAGCATGTAAATCACCGGAATAGTCATGCTGATAATGGCATCGTCAGCACTAAACATCTTCGTCGCCATTTCAAAACTGTGCAGAAGGGTGCATAGGTCCCTGATCTGAGACCACTCCTCCAGCGTGATTTGCCCCACCTCCGGATCTCGTTGGCCCAGGCTATACGTCAGAACGTATTGCACCAGGGCTTGTCGGTGCTGCCACAGTCGCTGCAACATGTGCAGAGTTGAATTCCATCGGGTAGGCACATCGCATTTTAGCCGGTGAAGTGGCAGGCCCAACGACTTCTGTAGAGATGTAAGTCGCTGAGCTGCGGGATGCGAACGGCGGAAGTGAGCACACAGCGACCGTGCCCTCTGCAGAAGGCCATCTAGTCTGGGATAGTGGGCTAAAAATTGCTGGACAACCAGGTTCAACACGTGAGCCATACAAGGCACGTGTGCGACATTGCCCCGGCGAAGGGCCGCACCCAGGTTTGCAGCATTGTCGCACACGGCCTTCCCTGGTTTCAGGTCCAGTGGAGACAACCATTCATGAAATTGGTTCTCCAGAGCTGACCACAACTCCTCAGCTGTGTGACTCACATTTCCCAGACATTTCAAAGTAAAAACCACCTGATGACGTTGAGCCCTACTGCCAGCATAGTAAGGAGGTGTGCAGGATCCCTTCTGCGCAGTTAGAAAGCTTGTGGCATGACCAGACAGGCTTTGGGTGCAGGTGGAAGACCGAGAGGTGGTTGAGGAGGCAGAAGCAGTGGAGGAACTTTGACATAAAGAGGATTGACGCACAACTCGTGGGGACGGCAAGACTTGGACAGCAGCCCCTTGTCCTGCTGTCACCATAGTTACCCAGTGCCCAGTCAGCGACATGTAACGCCCCTGTCCATGCCTACTCGTCCAAGTGTCTGTGGTGAAATGCACCCTGTCACACACAGAGTTTCTCAAAGAAGCGGTGATGTGTGCGACATGCTGGTGGAGCGCAGGCACACCTTTCTTTGAGAAGTAGTGCCGACTGGGCATCTGGTACTGGGGCACTGCGACGGACATAAGGTCTCGAAAATCCTCTGTGTCCACCAGGCGGAAAGGCAGCATTTCTGTAGCCAAGAGCTTGCAGATGGTGAAATTCAACCTCTTAGCTTTCTCATGGCTAGGAGGAAATGGTCTTTTACTTGTCCACATCTGAGGGACTGAGGGCTGGCTATTGTGCTTAGACGGGGTTGATAAGGGTGTCCCCGGCAAACTGCCGGTCTGTGAGGAAGATGCAGGCGGACATGTTAGGTTGCCTTGATCCAAAGGTGGTGCTATCGATGTCGGACAGCGCTCAACACCAGCTGGTGTTACCACCTCCAAAGAAAATGATGACCTGCCAATCACGCTGGCTGTTGCAGGTAAAGAGGTGGCAGGTCTGCGCCCCAAAACAGGTGTGACTGCTGTCCCCCCAGTCACAGAGGATGAAGAGGCCGCGGATGCACAAGATATGGCAGACGGTGGTTGGCCCGGCCGGCTAGGCCGCATTGTAGCACACTGAGCTTCCCACTGCAACTTATGCTTCATGTCCATGTGCCGGTTCATGCATGAAGTACTCAAACTATGTATTTTTTGGCCTCTACTTAGCTTTTGCTGACAAATGTTACAGATAACATGAGTTGGGTCATCTTTATCGATCTGAATAAATGCCCAGGCTGTGCAAGGCTTAGCACCCATGCGACGTGAAGAGCCACCACGACTTGTGGTGAGAGGCAGAGTTGTGTTTGAGGATGCAGTTGTTGACGTGCGTCTCTGTCCAGGAAGGCGCAACCTGACCTCGTCGTCACTAGCATCTTCCTCCACCTCCTCTGCTGACCTCATCTCTTGGCTGACTGTGGGTTGACAGTAAGTGGGATCTCCAACCTCATCATCATCACCGTGTGCGTTATCACACCCGTCGTCCTCAGATCCAACCTGTTCCTGCCCTGACAAAAAACTAAAGTTGTCGCTCCAATCAGGTATTTGAGTCTCATCATCGTCTTCCTCATTGTCTCCACCAACAGTAGTTACAGTTTGGGAATGAGGGTCTACATTATGGTCAGAACCTTCTGCGTCTGGTCCTGGATCCGATTCATAAAGATTCTGGGCATCAGTGCAGATCATTTCCTCGTCTGGATTCACAGAAGCGCTGGAGTCGACCTCTGATTCCCAGGCTATAGTATGAGTAAACAGCTCTGCAGACTCAACCATCTGTTCTACCTCATACTCAGACGGGCAGCTGGAGATTTGGGAGCTGTGAGGAAGCAAGTGCGATTGGGGTGACACCTTTGAGGACTGGAGTATTTGTGATGTTGAAGTTGATGTGGAGGAGAGCCCACTTAAAGGAGCACTTGATATCCGTTGAAGCACCTGCTGTTTTTGTGCCTCATCTGGAATTTGTAGCGATTGGCGTGGCCGTAAGAAAGGGATCTTATCACATTGTCCGCTAAAAGAAGTAAACATTTTAGTTTGGCTGGAAGATGGTCTTTCTTCTGCAGATGTTACTGTTGCTTTAACACCTACCCCACGGACACAACCTTTTTTCCCCTTCCCAACACGCCTATTCCCCTTTCCACCAGCAGCAGGCCTTTTCCACTCATTTTGGTGGTTAACTAATTCACAACTCTGGAGTTGTTTGCACAAAAAAACAATGGATGGGAACCGAGCAGAGCTGAGTGGCCAAACTGTGGTATTAGGCCAAAACTATTGGCTGGGTTAGATGCAGAAAATATTATATTCAATTTGCAACCTGATGGAGGTCAGTATAGATGGACTAATAGAGAAAGTCCCACACACTGCTAGAAGGCCAAATATTTTTTCAGAGGTAGATGCAGAAAAAAATTATATTCAGTTTGCAACCTGATGGAGGTCAGTATAGATGAACTAATAGAACAAGTCCCACACACAGCTAGAAGGCCAAATATTTTTTCAGAGGTAGATGCAGATAAAAATTATTTTTAATTTGCAACCTGATGGAGGTCAGTATAGATGGACTAATAGAGAAATTCCCACACACTGCTAGAAGGCCAAATATTTTTTCAGAGCTAGCTGCAGACAAAAAATTATTTTCAGTTTGCAACCTGATGGAGGTCAGTATAGATGGACTAATAGAACAAGTCCCACACACAGCTAGAAGCCCAAATATTTTTTCAGAGGTAGATGCAGAAAAAAATTATATTCAGTTTGCAACCTGATGGAGGTCTGTATAGATGGATTAATAGAACAAGTCCCACACACAGCTAGAAGCCCAATATTTTTTCAGAGGTAGATGCAGAAAAAATATATATTCAGTTTGCAACCTGATGGAGGTCAGTATAGATGGACTAATAGAGAAAGTCCCACACACTGCTAGAAGGCCAAATATTTTTTCCGAGCTAGATGCAGACAAAAATTTATTTTTAATTTGCACCCTGATGGAGGTCAGTATAGATGGACTAATAGAGAAAGTCCCACACACTGCTAGAAGGCCAAATATTTTTTCAGAGCTAGATGCAGACAAAAATTTATTTTTAATTTGCACCCTGATGGAGGTCAGTATAGATGGACTAATAGAGAAAGTCCCACACACTGCTAGAAGGCCAAATATTTTTTCAGAGCTAGATGCAGAAAAAAATTATATTCAGTTTGCAACCTGATGGAGGTCAGTATAGATGGACTAATAGAACAAGTCCCACACACAGCTAGAAGCCCAAATATTTTTTCAGAGGTAGATGCAGATAAAAATTATTTTTAATTTGCAACCTGATGGAGGTCAGTATAGATGGACTAATAGAGAAAGTCCCACACACTGCTAGAAGGCCAAATATTTTTTCAGAGCTAGATGCAGACAAAAAATTATTTTCAGTTTGCAACCTGATGGAGGTCAGTATTGATGGACTAATAGAACAAGTCCCACACACAGCTAGAAGCCCAAATATTTTTTCAGAGGTAGATGCAGAAAAAAATTATATTCAGTTTGCAACCTGATGGAGGTCTGTATAGATGGATTAATAGAACAAGTCCCACACACAGCTAGAAGCCCAATATTTTTTCAGAGGTAGATGCAGAAAAAAAATATATTCAGTTTGCAACCTGATGGAGGTCAGTATAGATGGACTAATAGAGAAAGTCCCACACACTGCTAGAAGGCCAAATATTTTTTCAGAGCTAGATGCAGACAAAAAATTATTTTTAATTTGCAACCTGATGGAGGTCAGTATAGATGGACTAATAGAGAAAGTCCCACACACAACTAGAAGCCCAAATATTTTTTCAGAGCTAGATGTAGAAAAAAATTATATTCAGTTTGCAACCTGATGGAGGTCAGTATAGATGGACTAATAGAACAAGTCCCACACACAGCTAGAAGCCCAAATATTTTTTCAGAGGTAGATGCAGAAAAAAATTATATTCAGTTTGCAACCTGATGGAGGTCTGTATAGATGGATTAATAGAACAAGTCCCACACACAGCTAGAAGCCCAATATTTTTTCAGAGGTAGATGCAGAAAAAAAATATATTCAGTTTGCAACCTGATGGAGGTCAGTATAGATGGACTAATAGAGAAAGTCCCACACACTGCTAGAAGGCCAAATATTTTTTCAGAGCTAGATGCAGACAAAAAAATATTTTTAATTTGCAACCTGATGGAGGTCAGTATAGATGGACTAATAGAGAAAGTCCCACACACTGCTAGAAGGCCAAATATTTTTTCAGAGCTGGATGCAGATAAAAATTATTTTTAATTTGCAACCTGATGGAGGTCAGTATAGATGGACTAATAGAGAAAGTCCCACACACTGCTAGAAGGCCAAATATTTTTTCAGAGCTAGATGCAGAAAAAAATTATATTCAGTTTGCAACCTGATGGAGGTCAGTATAGATGGACTAATAGAACAAGTCACACACACAGCTAGAAGCCCAAATATTTTTTCAGAGGTAGATGCAGATAAAAATTATTTTTAATTTGCAACCTGATGGAGGTCAGTATAGATGGACTAATAGAACAAGTCCCACACACAGCTAGAAGCCCAAATATTTTTTCAGAGGTAGATGCAGAAAAAAATTATATTCAGTTTGCAACCTGATGGAGGTCTGTATAGATGGATTAATAGAACAAGTCCCACACACAGCTAGAAGCCCAATATTTTTTCAGAGGTAGATGCAGAAAAAAAATATATTCAGTTTGCAACCTGATGGAGGTCAGTATAGATGGACTAATAGAGAAAGTCCCACACACTGCTAGAAGGCCAAATATTTTTTCAGAGCAAGATGCAGAAAAAAATTATATTCAGTTTGCAACCTGATGGAGGTCAGTATAGATGGACTAATAGAATGATGCTATGCCCAAAAGATTTTACTTCACTAGGTGCAGTAAAAAAATTGGTATTCTATACACAGGTGGTATATCTTGCAACACAGATAGGCTACTCCACTGACTAACACACTCTGCAATAGGCCAAAAAGGATTAGCTTTGCTAGATTCAGCGAAATGCTGTGAAAAAAACTTGCACAGCACTGGCACAGACCTGCCTGGCAAAAACCAATAGGAACTGATGTAACCTAGTCCTGAAAAGGACTGCAATTACGATTAGTCTTTACTCCCACAATCTATCTATTTAAGAGCACAGACCTGCCTGATAAAAGTCGTAGGAAATGCTGTAACCTAGTCCTTAAAAGTACTGCAATCACAACTATTCCCTACTCCCAAGCTATCTGTAGATTTGTGCGAAAATTGGCTTGAAATTAACAAGGTATAGCGCACACAGCAACAGCGGTGCCGTCTAACACGCAGCTGCAGCAGTGAGAAAATGCTGGCGACGGGGAAAATGGCTTGGTCTTATAGGGCAAGGACATGTGACATACACTGCCAATGACACATGCCCTTGCTTGTGTGAAAAAAGCACTTCGCTCCGTGTGTGCGCTGCTGATAGGCTGACAGATTGCACCTCCCCACTGTAAATGCGGGAAAGAGAAAAAAAAATGGAGATCTTCATTATTCCTGCAGAGATCCATCCCCTGCCCCTCCCTCCACCCCGCTGTACACTCAAACTGCGTATTAACATTAATTTTCATCATTACTGAGAAAAAATCCAGTTATGATTTTGGTGCACGAACAGTTATCGAACATAACCTCGAACAGCCGAATTTTTCTCAAATCGTTCGTGTTCGCCGAACGGCTCAAACACCGCCCAAAACAGCTCGAATTTGAGATTGGCGAACAGTTCGAGTAGAACAACGCTCATCTCTATTTACAACACCAATGGGCCTCAGCGAGTTCAACTGCATGCCATTCGGGCTCTGCAATGCCCCAGGAACCTTCCAGCGGTAAATGGAGTGTTGCCTAGGACACAAAAACTTCGAAACCGTCCTGCTGTACCTAGGTGACATAATCGTCTACTCAAAGACATATGAAGACCATCTGGAGCACCTGGCCAAGGTGTTCGAAGCCCTATCTGGTTATGGCCTGAAAGTAAAGCCGTCCAAGTGCCACCTGTTAAAGCTCAAGGTGCAGTACCTAGGTCATGTGGTAAGCGCTGAAGGTGTAGCACCAGACCCTGAAAAAGTCATTGTGATCAATGACTGGCCAAGACCCTCCACTATCAAGGAAGTGCGGCAGTTCCTCGGGCTGTTAGGCTACTACAGGAGATTCTTCAAGGGTTTCACTAAGATAGCAGCAACCATGCAGGACCTCTTAGTGGGCCAGTCCAAGAAGGCCAAGAACCCGAAACCTCCGTTCAAATGGGGTAAACCAGAAGATGAATCTTTCACTCGACTGAAAATGGCTCTTGGAGACAACGTCCTGACCTACCCCGACTATGGCCAACCCTTTATACTCCATACGGATGCCTGCAACGTGGGATTGGGAGCGGTGCTGTCACAGGTACAGCAGGGCAGAGAGAGTGATTGCCTACTCCAGAAGGAAGCTCCGTCCTACGTAAAGGAACCCCGACAACTATAGTTCCTTCAAGTTGGAATTTTAAGCCATAGTCTGGGCTGTAATGGAGCACTTCAAACACTACCTCGCCTCCCCCAGATTTAATGTCTTCACAGACAACAACCCGCTGATGCACCTGGAGACTGCGAAGCTTGGTGCCCTAGAGCATCGATGGATGGCCCGACTGTATTACTACCTAGATATTACCATCAAGTATCGGGCGGGGCATAAAAATAGCAATGCTGATGCGCTGTCCAGGATGCCCAACTTGCCAGATGGGGGAGAAGACCCGGAAGATCTGGAGGAGATAGAGCTACCTGCTTTCCATCGTCATGGGGTGACCCAGTGCTTCCACTGTGTGAGGGACAAGCACTCCTCCAACAGAGAGGCCACGTTCAACCCATTGTCCCACCATGGATGGGCAGAGACGCAGGATAGCGACCCGGCTGTCCACCTGGTAAAGGAGTTGCTGACACAAGCTGACTCGCACCCTGATCCAGATGCTCCACAGCAGGACCAACAGTTGTGGAAGGAGAAGGGCAAACTGTTCATCTATGAGGGAAAGCTGTGTCGAAGAAGTATCAACTCCCGGACACACAAACTGGTCTGGCAGGTGGCAGTCCCGAGGTGGGATGCGCCAATGGTCTTAGAAGTGTACCACGATGGAGCAGGACACTTCGGGTGGAAGAAGTTGCAAGTCCTGCTACGTGAGCGATTCTACTAGGTTGGCATGAGGAAAGCAATCGAGAGATGGTGTCAAGAATGTGGTCCATGCAACCTGAGACGGAAAGACCGTGACAACCAGAGGGCTCCCCTGCAGCCCATAATCACCAAACAACCACTTGAACTGGTAGCCTTGGACCACGTGAAGCTAGCCCCAAGCCGGTCAGGCTATGTCTACGCTCTCACCATAGTAGGCCACTACTCCAGGTTCTTGGTAGTAGTGCCAGTGAAAGATCAGACGGCTCAGACGGCAGCCAAAGCATTTCAACAACACTTTTATCGCCCGCACGGTTACCCTGAACGAGTGCTGACCGATCAAGGTCCAGCCTTTGAAGCAGAAGTGTTTCAAGAATTCTGTAACTTGTACGGCTGCAAGAAAATAAGGACGCCGCCGTATCATCCCCAGACCTATGGGTTGTGCGAGAAAATGAACCAGGTGGTAATAGACCTATTGAAGACATTGCCCCTTGAAGAACGTAGCCTGTGGCCAGAGAAGTTACCAGATTTGGTGGACCTATATAACCACATCCCAGTGAACTCCACCTACTGTACACTTGCTTACCTGATGAGATCAAGACCTGGCAAGTTACCCATTGACTTAGACATCTGAGTCTTAACATCAGAGACGACATCACCAGATGCAGAGTGGGATACAGAGCGGCAGCAACAATACCACATGGTGCAAGAATGTGTGGAAAGAAGTTTGTCCCAGGCGAGACAGAAGCAGGAGAAAACTTACAATCAGCATGCACCTGCAGTTCCCTTTTCACCTGGAGAACAGGTACTCAAAAGGAAGAGACGAGTCCATAAATTAGATGACCAGTGGAAGGTTGAGTCATACACCGTCCTACCCTCGAATTATGAGAACACCAAAGTGTGCCTCATCAGTAAAGATGGAGGGGAAACTTCAGCGGCAGTCTCAAGAGACCACCTGAAGATATGCTCTAAACAGTTGAAACACAAAGAAGAAGACCTAGACAGCCCTCAGCCCATAGAAAAAGTGGAGGAAACGGTCCAGACAGTCCTTGGAACATTTCCTCGGTCTTGGACGCAGGTGAATAGAGCAATTGTGGGACCAGTCCTGACCTTTCTCCAAGCGGCCTCACCGGAAGCTGCAGAGGCTCCAGAACAGCAGAGAGACCAGTCAGCCCCAGAGTCAGATGCTTCATCAGCAGCAGATTAGGAGAATCTACCCTCTGCTAGCAGTGAACCTGTCGTACCCAGCGTGAGCCAAAGAATTCATAGGAGATTACCCAGCCTACCGGTGTTACCTCAGACTTCCCGTAGTGTAGTTCACACTGAACCCACCACACCAGGGGTAGAAACTAGGGACCAGAGTAGGTCAGTGACAACAAATGTACTACGTAGATCGACCTGAAGTACTAAAGGTCAGCTCCTTGCCCGCTGGAGGAACTAAAGTGTATGTTATATATAGTTGTAACCGTTAAATAATCTTGCATATATATAGTTGTTAAATTTATGGACAATCAGACCACAGGACTAGGTGTGGTCAGGACAATATTGAAAATAGTTAATAAGTGGCCTTGAAAAAAAAATGCAGGCGTGGCTGAAGACCAGGCCCAACGACAGACTGCCCTGAAGCCACGCCCAGGGACGATACACAAAGTAGGTTGATGCGGTTCCCACCAGCTACATTTCAATTATCCGGAAAAAGACAATCCCCGGTTGTGGCATAAAGACTAAGCACCGCAGTGACTGCTATAAATTTTTTTTTGGGCGTTTTGTAATTTTTGACTTTGTAAACTATTTGTATTGTGAATTGTTATTATTGTTGATTGTTAATTCAAAAAGGTATCCTCAGTCCGGGAGTATTGAATTTAACTAGGGGGGAATGTGGCACCCCAGGGGTCCAGCTGCCACAGTGGCATTGCCTCCCTCACAAGAGGTGATGCCATACCTGGAAGCAAGCAGGGGTCCCCTAGTCAGGTATATTAGCATGCAACACTTTCCTGGCTCTAGACCAGCAAGGGAAGCTCCTCCCCTTAGCAACTGGAATCTGGAGGCAGGGCTAGTTAGAGTTAGTGAGAGGAGCTGAAGACAGGACAGCAAAGAGGAAAGACCTGGGGAGTGGAGCTGCACGGCAGCTCACCCCAGAGAGGAGCGTAGTAGAACCGGAGTCCGAGGTTGTGGGGCACTGAAGGCCCAGCAGCAGACACTGGAGGGCAGAAGACTGCAGGTCTCCTGGCCCCATCAGATGCCCGGAGGCTCAGCAGCACATAGGGCCCAGCACCATCACGTGGGAGCGACACTCCAGGAAGGCCCGAGCTGCCTGCCATACGGGTGAGCACAAAGACGTTTTACTCAGGGACAAGGGCCACAGTACAGCTATGAGCAGCAGGGCCAAAGAGATTGGCGCAAAAGGGAAGGCCTCCAACTTCACCTGGCGAGGTGGATTCCCAACTTGCTTCCAGGCCGCGCAGACTTCTACTACAAGCTAGTACCTGTGCCCCGGTCTGCCTAACCACCGCAAGTAAAGATAAGAGGAAACCGCCATTAAGTTGTGGACTGGTTATTATCTGCACCATCCCCTGCACTACACTTCACAGCAACATCTATTACATCACCATTTCCTGCCCTGGAGCTAAGCTCTGCCTGTGGAGAGCTGTCCCAACTGTTATGATCTGCAACAAGTACTAAGGAAAGATAGGGGAAAGCTGTCCCTACAGTAAGACTAAGCTGAATCCCAACGATGTAGCGGGTTGCCTGTTGCTAGTGAACAGACACGCCTTTGTCCTCGGCTAGTCTGAACGAAGACCTATAGCGTAAGGGGAGGGGTCCCTAAAAGAACTAAGGACTGGGACAAAAATGGGACACCTCCTAAACAGAGAAGTTGTTGCAGAACACAAAAAGACAAACTGGCATAAAGGTACTAGAGGTCCCAGAAGGACCAAGTGAACTGACAGAGAAAGGGACCAAAGCACCTGGCTAGAGAAACAGTCAGACACTGAAGTCCAGCACAGCCAAAAGGGCGGAGCTGGAATATAAAGGCAGATGGTCACGTGACCCCAAAACACAAGATGGAAAAAAACAAACAGGAGGGTTCTAACAGTACTCCCTCTTTTATGAGGATCCTCCGGATCCTCCAGGCCCAGGCCTATCCGGAAACCTTGTGTGGAAAGCTTTAACAAGCCTAGGAGCAGAGACATCAACCGTCCTTACCCAGGAGTTGTCTTCGGGACCGAAACCCTTCCAGGAGACAAGATACTGTAATCTCCCTCTATGCCATCTAGAATTCAAGATACAAGAAAATTGATATTCGCCGTCTTCCACCACAGGAGGAACTGTGACAGTGGCATCCCTATCTGACACATCAGCCTTTTTCAACAAGGAAACATGAAACACAGGATTAATCTTCCAGGAAGTAGGGACATCCAACCTAACAGCAGACGGGTTAACAACCTTTAAATGGACCCAAAAACTTAGGACCCAGTTTTATAGAGGGAATCCTCAACCGCAGGTTCTTTGAGGACAACCAAACCATGTCAACCACAGTAAACAAAACCTCCTTACGTTTCCTGTCAAAATACTTCTTGGACTTCTTGTTAGCCTCTTGAAGGTTGCAACGTACATTAGTCCAAACTCTCTCCAAATCACCGCAAAAATTTTCCTCCTCCGGCACCGCCGACCCCAAAATGGAGAACGAACCAAAAGACGGATGTCTCCCAGTATAACAAAAAAAAAGAGAACACCCAGCAGAGGAGGATGTATGATTGTTAAGAGCAAATTCCGCGAGAGGCAGAAACTCAGACCACACCTCTTGATTGTCCGCCACAAAACAACGCAAAAACTGTTCTACATCCTGGTTATTTGTTTCAGGTTGTCCATTAGACTCAGGATGATACCCAGATGAAAATGACAAATGGACTCCCAACCTGTCACAAAAAGCACGCCAAAAGCGAGCCACAAACTGAGGTCCTCTATCAGAAACAATATCCGTGGGAATGCCATGAAGCTTGACAATCTCCTTAACAAACGCCTTAGCGAGTGTCTTGGCGCAGGGCAACTTAATGAATGGAACCATACGACACATCTTACTAAAACGGTCCACGATGACCCAGATGACAGTAAAACCCTCGGACACAGGATGATCAGTAATAAAATCCATTGTGAGATGCATCCAAGGCACACTAGGAACCTCCATAGGGCAAAGCAACCCCGCAGCAAGAGTATGTGAAGACTTTGACCTAGCACACTCAGTACATTGACGCACCCACTTGATGACTTCTTACTGCCATCCAGGCCACCAAAAACTGCGACTGATAAGTCTCTTAGTCTCAGAAATTCCTGGATGACCTGCCAACCGAGACTCATGACACTCCACAAACAAATCTGTCCTAAAGGTTCTAGGCACGAGCAAACTCCCATGGGTAGTGTTGGATGGAGCATCATCTTGAGCTTTTAGAATCCCATTCTCTAAAACGGAGTCTAATGCCGCCACTACAACTCCTTTCTGTAAAATGTTCTCCTCCTCCTCGGCACTGACCGTAGGAGAGAAGCTGCGAGATAAAGCATCTGCTTTAACATTCTTAGTACCAGGGATATAGGTAACAGAAAAATGAAGCCAAGAAATCAAAAGTGCCCACCTAGCTTGACGGGCATTCAAGCGCTTGGCAGCATCCTGATAGATCAAATTCTTATGATCAATGAAAACCTGAATAGGAAATCTAGCGCCTTCCAAAAAATGACGCCAGTGTTCAAACGCGAGTTTAATAGCCAGCAACTCCCGATTTCCAACATCATAATTCAGTTCGGTTTCCGAAATATTTTTCGAAAAGAAGGCACAAGGATGTACTCCATCCCTGTTCTCCTGAGACAAAACTGCTCCGACCCCCACCGATGAAGCATCAACCTTGACCAAAAAAGGCTTGGTCTCATCAGGCTGCATAAGGATAGGGGCAGAACTGAACCTCTCTTTGAGATACTCAAACGCTTCAATGGCCTCAGTAGTCCACTGGACCGTATTCGCACCTTTCCTGGTGAGATCGGTTAGAGGCTTAACAATTACAGAAAAATTCTTAATGAATTTCCTGTAATAAATGGCAAAATGCAAAAATCTCTGTATAGATTTCAAACCAATAGGCCTAGGCCATTCCTGCACAGCCTGAACCTTCACAGGGTCCATCTCAAAGTCCTCGCTGGAGACAATGTAGCCCAAAAAACTAATTTTTTGCACAGCGAACTCACATTTCTCCAGCTTAGCAAAGAGTGAATTTTCACTCAATAACTGCAAAACTTCACGTACACTCTGCCAATGGGACTCTAGATCTGGTGAATAAATCAAAATGTCATCCAAATACACAACCACATTCTTACCAATAAAAGGTCTCAGGATGTCATTAATAAGGTTCTGAAAAAATGCAGGTGCATTGGTAAGACTAAAAGGCATCACCAGATTCTCAAAATGACCTACCGGAGTGTTAAATGCAGTTTTCCCTTCATCACCCTCCTTCACTCGTAACAAATTTTATGCCCCCCGGAGATCAATTTTAGAGAACCACTTGGCCCCCACTAACTGGTTAAACAAGTCAGGAATTAATGGCAATGGGTAGGAATTGCGTACGGTAATCTTATTAATTTCACGAAAATCCAGACATGGATGTAAACCCCCGTCCTTTTTTTTAACAAAGAAAAATCAAACTGCCACAGGCGACTTAGAAGGTCTAATGTGGCCAGCAGCCAGGCTAGTCTGTATGTATTCCTCCAAGGCCTTTATTTCAGGGATAGTCAGATTAAACAAGCGACTCTTGGGAAGAGTAGCTCCCATGAACAAACTCAATGGCACAATCATAATCCCTTTGAGGAGGTAAAACTTGCGACTCCTCCTCCGAAAAAACCTTCCAAAAATCTTGAATAGGTACCGGTAATTCGCCTTTTTCCACAGCTGTAATGCGACCATTACAACATTTATAATAGCACTTCGGACTCCAAGACTTAATCACATTAGTAGACCAGTCCAGTAAAGGATTGTGCAGTTTTAACAAAGGCAATCCTAGAACAACAGGAGAGAGTAAATTATCTAATACAACCAAGTCCAAAATTTCTTGGTGTACTCCATTGATAGTGAGGGGAAATGCAGCAACCTTGTGAGTAATACATTTCAAGGGAGTGTTATCAATTGCAATCACAGAATTAGGTGATGACAAAGGTTTGGATTTCAAGTTAAGTTTTTCAAAAAACCCTTTTTCAATCACATTAAGTGTTGAACCACAATCCACAAATACCTGAAATTCAATAAAATCTCCCTGCAAAGTAGTGCTCCCAGAAAGAAATACTCCTGCAGAGCGTAAACAAGAAATTCGGGAATAACTGACCTTTTTTTTCTTTACTTAAATGAAGCTCACAATACTTAATCAAATGATCAGCTTTACTACAATAAAGACACAATCCCTCAGCGAACCTCAGGTCTTTTTCCTGAGAGCGGAGAGACATCGCCCCAACCTCCATCGGTTCTCCGCCGTCTGAGCAGATTTTCTGGGGACTAGGACCTGACATTACAGGAGTCTTTACCTCATTCAGCCTGAACCTCAGCCTCCTGTCCACGCGAACAGCTAATTGCATGACATCCTGCAGAGTCTCAGGTGCAGGGAATGCAATTAGCAGATCCTTAACCCTTTAACTCAGACTAGCAAGAAATAAACATTTCAGAGCAGGATCATTCCATAAGACTTCTGAAGCCCATCTTCTGAAGTGTGTGCAATCATTTTCAACATCACCTGACCCCTGATTCAAGCGCCTGAGTTCAGCCTCAGCAGATGAGATTCTATCAGGATCGTCATATAATAGACCCATAGCAGAAAAAAATTCTTCTACAGACCTTAAGCATGGATCATTAGGTTGGAGAGAAAAGGCCCACCCATGTGGTTCATTGCACAAAAGTGACATAATAAAACCAATGCGCTGTGATTCATTCCCAGAGGACCTTGGTCTCAAACGAACATATAGCAAACAATCATTTTTAAAGGAAAAAAATCTTGCTGTTTACCATAAAAAACATCAGGCAGTCCTACCTTGGGTTCCACAAAATGCACTCCAGAACAGCTACTCACGTGTTGCTGTAGCTCGGCCACCTCCAGAGACAATCCCTGCAAGCGTTGAGCCAAATCCAGGACAGAAACCATACTGATCCCCGAATTTCTTTCCTTTTAGTTTTTTGGGCTGGACTTACTGTTATGATCTGCAACAAGTACTAAGGAAAGATAGGGGAAAGCTGTCCCTACAGTAAGACTAAGCTGAATCCCAATGATGTAGTGGGCTGCCTGTTCCTAGCGAACAGACCCGCTTTTGTCCTCGGCTAGTCTGAACAAAGACCTATAGCATAAGGGGAGGGGTCCCTAAAAGAACTAAGGACTGGGACAAAAATGGTACACCTCCTAAACAGAGAAGTGGTTGCAGAACACAAAAAGACAAACTGGCAAAAAGGTACTAGCGGTCCCAGAAGGACCAAGCGAACTGACAGAGAAAGGCACCAAAGCACCTGGCTAGAGAAACAGTCAAACACTGAAGTCCAGCACAGCCAAAAGGGTGGAGCTGGAATATAAAGGCAGATGGTCACGTGACCGCAAAACACAAGATGGAAAAAAACAAACAGGAGGGTTCTAACACCAACTCTGCTGCGTCACCATCAGCTTCAGAGGATCTGCACCACAGCGGTGGCTCCATATAGCCGCATACCACAGGTGGCGTCACGATCTTTAAACTATAAAAACTATAATCCCCTTTTATTGACCGCCCTGGGTCACGGACCGAGTCACTGCCACTGTGACATCCCCTGCACCGACCGGGTCTGGCACCGAGTACCCCACGGCCCAGGGGGCGCGTCAGAAGCAGTTGAAGAAAAATGGGCTGCATGGTCGAGTCGCCAAAAGAAAGCCATTACTGCACAAATGCCACAAATTATCTCACCTATGATACGCCAAACAGCACAGAGACAAGCCTCAAAACTTCTCGAACAAGGTAATTTGGTGTGCGGAGACGAAAATTGAACTTTTTGGCCACAACCATAAACATTACATTTGGAGAGAGGTCAACAAGGCCTATGATGAAAGGAACACCATTCCTACAGTAAAGCATGGAGGTGTATCGCTGATATTTTGGGAATGTGTGAGCTTCAAAGGCACAGGAAACTTGGTAAAAGTTGAGGGAAAGATGAATGCAGCACGTTATCAGCAAATACTGGAGGCAAATTTCCACTCATCAGCTCAGAAGCTGCGCATGGGACGTACCTGGACGCGCAGTGAACTCCTGGGCTTGCTAGTGGCCAGAAGCAGCAGACTAAAGAGAACACAGGGAAGGAGTTATGGTTCGACGGAGGCATGGAGGATCAGACAGTGGGCAGGAAGCAGTGGTGACGGCCGGAGAAGTAGAAACATAGTCACCTCACCGCTCACCTCTCTGACTATGCTCGCTGCTCCTTGGCTCTCCGCGACTTTGTCATGTTGCATCTCCAGACAGGTGTTCACTTTAGATTGGGATTTCCAGACGCAAATAGGCATCACAGCATGCACAGTGAACTCTGGGGCCTCGTCGAGGCCAAAAGCCACAGCCTACAATGAAATCCAAATTGGATATGCTAGGAGACAGAAACATGGAGGACCAAATAGTGTGCAGAGCAGTAGGGGGTGACCTAGAGATGAGTGGTGAGATTGGGTATGTTTATTTTGTTGTCCTTTTAACCTTTTTCAGGCCTTCTATTGTTTTGCAACATGTCTGATGAGAAAGCACAGATGACTAACACCTTTCAGGTAAAGTTTCTTTGGATGGAGGGACAGCACAAGTGAGCTTATCTGTGACACATTACAAACGTTTCTATTAGATCTCCTCCTTTCATAGCACTGTCAGTGTTATGAACTGCTACAAACACTAAGGAAAGATAGGAAAACTGTCCCTACAATAGGACTAAGCTGATTCCCTACGATGCAGCGGGGAACCTGTTCCTTGTGAACAGACCCGCCTAAGTCCTCGGCTAGTCTGAACGCAGACCTATAGATATAAGGGAGGGGTCCCTACAAGAACTAAGGACTGGGAAATTGGAAATTGTAGCAGAGCAAAGACAAACAAACAAACAGAAGTACTAGTGGTCAAAAGACCAAGCAAAACTACAGAGTAAGGTACAAGGCACCTGGCTAGCTTATGAGTAAATGTAACACTGAAGTCCAGCAAGGCCAGGAGGGTGGAGCTGGATTATATAGGCAAAAAGTCATGTGACCAGCGAAATAGAAAAAACTAACAGGAGGGTTCTAACAGTACCCCCTCTTCTATGAGGATCCTCTGGATCCTCCAGGCCCAGGTCTATCAGGAAACCTCCTGTGAAATGCTCCGACAAGTCTAGGAGCAGAGACATCATCCGCCCTTACCCAGGAGTTATCCTCGGGACCGAAACCTTTCCAAGCGACGAGATACTGCAATCTCCCTCTATGCCATCTAGAATTAAGAATGCGAGAAATTGCATATTCACCGTCTTCCTCTACCGGAGGAATAGAGACAGTGGCGTCCCTATCAGAAACATCAGCTTTTTTCAATAAGGAAACATGAAACACTGGATTAATCTTCCAGGAGGTAGGAACCTCCAACCTAACAGCAGATTGGTTAACTACCTGAAGCACCTTAAACGGACCCACAAACTTCGGGCCCAATTTCTAAGAAGGAATCCTCAACCGCAGATTCCTAGAGGACAACCAAACCATGTCACCAACAGTAAACAAAACCTCTTGACGTTTCCTGTCAAAGTACCTCTTGGATTTTTTGTTAGCCTCTTGAAGGTTACGATGTTCATCAGTCCAAACTGTAGTGCCGGCGTCCCTGCCCTCTGCTAGGCAGGGACGCTGCTCCCCTCACCGCTCTGCCCCGTGCCCGGCGTCCCTCTCCCGCTCTGCTGTCAGCGCGCGCTCCTTCCCGGCGTCCTCCTCCCGCTCTGCTCTCAGCGCGCGCTCCTTCCCGGCCCCTGTGCTTAGGGCGCGCGCGCGCGCGCTCCCCTCCTCTTAAAGGGGCCGCGCGCGTCGTCCTAAGGAGTCCCCGGCCAATGGCCGGAGGACTTCATCATATATAAGGCACCTCCTCCAAAATGGAGGTGCCCGAGCAATGTTGTTTGCACCTGTGTCTCACCTGTGCTTCAGCCCTCAGGTCCCGTTGCCAGTTACCTGCCAGTTACCTGTCAGATTCCTGCCTGATTACTTGCTACCTGTCTGCTAGTCTGAGGTCCGACGGTCTGCCTTACTACTCCTGTCAGTCTGTCTAAGGACCAGCCTGCCCGCTCACCTGGGAGCGCTTCTCCGCTACCTGCCTGCTTGCCTGCCCGGAGGCTTCGCTGTCACGTGCTGTGACCACCAGCTATTCCAGAGACTCTTGCCCGCTCACCTGGGAGCGCACATCAGCTACCTGCCTGCCTGCCTGAGGTCCGACGGTCTGCCTACCAACTCCTGTCAGTCTGTCTATGGACCAGCTTGCCCGCTCACCTGGGAGCGCACATCTGCTATCTGCCTGCTAGCCTACCTGGAGGCTCCGCCGTCACGTGCTGTGACCACCTGCCTGTCCAGTGACTCCTGCCCGCTCACCTGGGAGCGCTCATCTGCTACCTGTCTGTTTGCCTACCCGGAGGCTCTGCCATCACGTGCTGTGACCACCCGCCTGTCCAGAGACTTCTGCCCGCTCACCTGGGAGCGCTCATCTGTCGCCTGTCCGCTGGTCTTCCTGGAGGCTCCGCCGTCACATGCTGTGACCACCCGTTCATCCAGAGACTCTCGCCTGCTTACCTGGGAGCTCTCGTCTATCTTCAGCCGCCACAGGTCGTACCAACCCTATACCTAGAGACTGCCCCGGTCACTTGCCGTGACCTCCAGCCCGTTCACTCAGAGACTGTCCCGTTCACTCAGAGACTGTCCCGTTCACTCAGAGACTGTCCCGTTCACTCAGAGACTGTCCTGTTCACTCAGAGACTGTCCCGTTCACTCAGAGACTGTCCAGGTCACCTCCTGTGACTGCCTGCCTGGTCGCCACCCGCTCCCTTACAAGGACCGCCCCCTTGTATTGTAGCCCAGAGGTTCCGCCTCCCAGACCCGTTACAGTTTGCTCGGGCCATGGAACCCGGTGGCACCCAAGCTCCCTCGCTCTCGGACCTGTGTCATGAACTGTCCCGTCAAAGGTCCCAACAGGAGTCCATCCTGGGTCACCTGCGGAATGTCAATACTCGCCTGGACACTCTGACTGCTCCACCGACAACCTCCGCCAGTGCCATGTCTCGCAATCCGGCAGCTCCGCTGCCCACTAATACCATGGTATCCTACCCCGGACCCCGGCTTTCTGCACCTCCTCGCTTCGGAGGCGACTCCGTCCAGGCTCGGGGCTTCATAAATCAGTGCACCCTGCACTTTGAACTATTGTCCCACCAGTTTAACTCCGACCGAGCCAAAATTGCATTCATCATGTCCCATCTCACCGGGGAGGCTCTGGCCTGGCTAAATCCTCTATGGGAGAGAGGAGACCCCCTGGTGTCCAACTTGCCTGCTTTTCTCACGGCTTTCCGGAAAGTCTTCAACGAACCCGGACGGAAGACCTCATCCGCATCATCATTGCTACGCCTCCGTCAGGAAAGCCTCACCGTGGGCCAATATGCCATACGGTTCCGTACCCTTGCCTCGGAGCTGGCCTGGGATAACGACGCTCTGGTTTCCGTCTTCTGGGAGGGTCTGTCCGGCCGTATTAAAGATGAACTTGCCGGTCGGGACATTCCTACCACTCTCGATGACTTAATAACTCTTGCCACCCGGATTGACCTACGGTTCCAGGAGCGTGCCAGAGAGGTCACCCGTGAGAGGAGGTTACTACGTCTAGCTCCTACTTTTCAGAAACCCGTCACTCCTTCTGTCTCTAACCAGGTACACCCTCCTGAGCCTATGCAGGTCGACCAGACCAAGATGGTCAAGACCCGTCAGGACTTACGCCGTGCCGAGGGGACCTGCTTCTACTGTGGCAGTAAGGAGCACCGGATCCGTGCCTGCCCGGAGAGGTCGGGAAACGCCTGTGTCTGGGTTCGCTCAGAGAGGTCCACCTAGACAAGAATAAATCCTCTCCATCCCTGCTGTTGTCAGTTTCAATCGTCTACGGGGAGAACCGTTATTTCGAACTAGCCCAACTGGACTCTGGAGCAGCCGGGAATCTTATTTCACAGTCCCTGGTAGAGAAATACCGCATCCCCACCAAACCTCTGGCTGTACCCTTGTCTGTGGCTGCCGTGGATGGGGGGCTCTTACCACGCCCCATCCAACTCATCACCGAATCCATTACTCTGCAGGTGGGAATGCTGCATTCTGAAAGTATCTCCTTTCATGTTCTGCCTGGACTCTCTCACGCCCTCTTGCTAGGTCTGCCTTGGCTCCAGTAACATGCACCCGTGCTTGACTGGCAAACCGGAGAAGTCCTTCGCTGGGGACAAGACTGTCATAAGACCTGCCTGGTTCCCGTCCATCCCGTCCGTCCCTCTCCTACCCCAGCTAATCTACCTGGACTTCCGATTCCTTATTGGTCTTATGCTGATGTCTTTAATAAAAAGGAGGCAGAGACATTACCCCCTCATAGACCATACGACTGTCCCATCGACCTGTTACCCGGTACTACTCCTCCCCGTGGGCGTATTTATCCTTTATCCGCTGCTGAGACCCGGTCGATGTCCGAATATATTGAGGAGAATCTGGCCAGGGGATTCATCCGGAAATCTACCTCCCCGGCGGGAGCAGGCTTCTTTTTCGTCAAAAAGAAGGACGGCTCTCTCCGTCCCTGTATAGACTATAGAGGCCTAAACCAGATCACGGTGAAGAATAAGTACCCCCTTCCGCTCATTCCAGAATTATTTGATCGTCTGAGGGGGGCTAGAATCTTCACCAAACTAGACCTCCGTGGGGCGTACAACCTGGTTCGTATCCGTCAGGGGGATGAATGGAAGACGGCATTCAACACCCGGGACAGCCACTATGAATACCTGGTAATGCCCTTTGGTCTCTGTAATGCTCCTGCCGTCTTTCAAGAGTTGGTCAATGACATCTTCCGGGACCTTCTCTACTCCTGCGTAGTGGTGTACCTGGACGACATCTTGGTCTTCTGTCCGGATCTCCAGACTCACCGGAGGGACGTTCGTCAGGTCCTGCTCAGGCTCAGGCAGAATCACCTCTTCGCTAAATACGAGAAGTGCCTCTTTGAGCAGACCTCGCTTCCGTTTTTGGGCTACATTATTTCTCAGACCAGCCTATGAATGGATCCAGAGAAACTGTCTGCCATCGAGAAATGGCCCCGACCGGAGGGGTTGAAAGCCATTCAGCGGTTCCTGGGCTTCGCCAACTACTACCGCCTCTTCATACCACACTTCTCTTCCCGGACTGCCCCAATTTCCGCGCTCACCCGTAAGGGTACTAATCCCAAACAGTGGCCGCCCGAAGCAGAAGAAGCCTTTCTTTCCTTAAAACAGGCCTTCTCTTCCGCCCCGGTGCTGCATCGTCCGGACGGCAACAAGCAGTTCTTCCTGGAAGTGGACGCCTCCTCCTCTGGAGCTGGAGCGGTACTTACTCAAAAATCTTCTTCCGGGAGGATGGTAACTTGCGGCTTCTTCTCTAAACTCTTCTCCTCCTCAGAGCGCAATTATTCCATAGGAGATCGAGAGTTATTGGCCATCAAACTGGCATTGGAGGAGTGGCGTTACCTGCTTGAGGGGGCTCTTCACCCGGTAATAATTTACACTGACCACAAGAACTTGGCTTACCTCCAGCATGCCCAGAGACTTAACCCGCGCCAAGCCCGGTGGTCCTTGTTTTTTGCTCGTTTTGATTTTGTCCTTCATTTTCGCCCGGCTGACAAAAACGTCAAGGCGGACGCCTTGTCTCGATCCTTTCTGGTATCTGATCTCGAGGAAGATCCGAAACACATCATCGATCCCGCCAGAGTAATGCAGGTGGCTCCCGTGAGTCTAAATCGTCTCCCACCAGGAAAGACGTTCGTATCAGTACCTGATCGGGAGAAGATCCTTCACTGGGGTCAATCGTCTAAACTGGCTGGCCACGCTGGTCAGAAGAAGACCCTCCAGCTTATTTCCCGTCACTACTGGTGGCCTACCCTGCACAAGGATGTAATAGACTTTGTTTCTGCCTGTGTGTCCTGCGCCCGCAACAAGGTTCCGAGACATCTGCCAGCCGGTCGCCTCCTTCCGCTCCCAGTACCTGCTGCCCCCTGGCAGCATATTGCAATGGACTTCATAACTGACCTCCCACTCTCTGCCGGTTGTACGGTCATTTGGGTGGTCGCTGACCGCTTCTCCAAGATGGCTCATTTCGTTCCCCTACCAGGCCTCCCGTCTGCACCCGAGATAGCTAGAGACTTTATTCGTCACATCTTCCGTCTTCATGGCCTGCCCCTCCACATCGTGTCGGATCGTGGGGTACAGTTCACCTCACGCTTCTGGAGAGCCACTTGTAAACTACTAGACGTCACCCTGGACTTCTCTTCCGCTTACCACCCACAGTCCAATGGTCAAGTGGAGCGGATCAATCAGAACCTGACCAGTTACCTCCGGCACTTCGTTAATGCCCACCATTCTGACTGGGTGGATCTCCTACCATGGGCCGAGTTCTCTTACAATAATCACGAGAGCGAATCCTCCTCCAAATCCCCGTTTTTTGTAGTCTTTGGTCAGCATCCTCGGATTCCTTTTCCTGTCTCCACCTCGGTGGACAACCCGGCTGCGGAATCTCTCGTTAGCAAATTTTCCTCCATTTGGGAGAGTACCCGATCCGCACTCCTTCAGTCGTCCGAATGGATGAAAAGACACGCTGACAAAAAACGCCTGGATCCTCCTCAATTTCGTCCAGGAGATAAGGTCTGGCTCTCATCTAAATATGTTCGACTCAAGATACCTTCTTACAAGTTAGGGCCTCGGTTCATCGGACCTCTGGAGGTCACCAGTCAGATCAACCCGGTGGCCTATAAATTGAAACTCCCGGCCAACTTACGGATCCCTAACTCCTTCCATGTATCTCTCCTCAAACCTGTGGTACTTAACTCTTTTTCCAAGTCTACAGGTACGCCTCCTGCTCCGGTTTCCGCTGAGGACGAGTTTGAGGTAGAGAACATTCTTGCCACCAAAAGGGTAAGAGGAAAGACCTTTTTTCTGGTAGATTGGAAGGGGTTTGGTCCTGAGGAGAGAACGTGGGAGCCCCGGGAGAACATCCATGCCCCTCTCATCCTAGCTAAATTTCTGTCTGGCCTAAATAAGGGGGGGCCTAAAGGGGGGGGTACTGTAGTGCCGGCGTCCCTGCCCTCTGCTAGGCAGGGACGCTGCTCCCCTCACCGCTCTGCCCCGTGCCCGGCGTCCCTCTCCCGCTCTGCTGTCAGCGCGCGCTCCTTCCCGGCGTCCTCCTCCCGCTCTGCTCTCAGCGCGCGCTCCTTCCCGGCCCCTGTGCTTAGGGCGCGCGCGCGCGCGCTCCCCTCCTCTTAAAGGGGCCGCGCGCGTCGTCCTAAGGAGTCCCCGGCCAATGGCCGGAGGACTTCATCATATATAAGGCACCTCCTCCAAAATGGAGGTGCCCGAGCAATGTTGTTTGCACCTGTGTCTCACCTGTGCTTCAGCCCTCAGGTCCCGTTGCCAGTTACCTGCCAGTTACCTGTCAGATTCCTGCCTGATTACTTGCTACCTGTCTGCTAGTCTGAGGTCCGACGGTCTGCCTTACTACTCCTGTCAGTCTGTCTAAGGACCAGCCTGCCCGCTCACCTGGGAGCGCTTCTCCGCTACCTGCCTGCTTGCCTGCCCGGAGGCTTCGCTGTCACGTGCTGTGACCACCAGCTATTCCAGAGACTCTTGCCCGCTCACCTGGGAGCGCACATCAGCTACCTGCCTGCCTGCCTGAGGTCCGACGGTCTGCCTACCAACTCCTGTCAGTCTGTCTATGGACCAGCTTGCCCGCTCACCTGGGAGCGCACATCTGCTATCTGCCTGCTAGCCTACCTGGAGGCTCCGCCGTCACGTGCTGTGACCACCTGCCTGTCCAGTGACTCCTGCCCGCTCACCTGGGAGCGCTCATCTGCTACCTGTCTGTTTGCCTACCCGGAGGCTCTGCCGTCACGTGCTGTGACCACCCGCCTGTCCAGAGACTTCTGCCCGCTCACCTGGGAGCGCTCATCTGTCGCCTGTCCGCTGGTCTTCCTGGAGGCTCCGCCGTCACATGCTGTGACCACCCGTTCATCCAGAGACTCTCGCCTGCTCACCTGGGAGCTCTCGTCTATCTTCAGCCGCCACAGGTCGTACCAACCCTATACCTAGAGACTGCCCCGGTCACTTGCCGTGACCTCCAGCCCGTTCACTCAGAGACTGTCCCGTTCACTCAGAGACTGTCCCGTTCACTCAGAGACTGTCCCGTTCACTCAGAGACTGTCCCGTTCACTCAGAGACTGTCCAGGTCACCTCCTGTGACTGCCTGCCTGGTCGCCACCCGCTCCCTTACAAGGACCGCCCCCTTGTATTGTAGCCCAGAGGTTCCGCCTCCCAGACCCATTACACAAACTCTCTCCAAATCACCGGAAAAATTCTCCTCCTCCGGCACAGCCGATACCAATTTGGAGAATGACCCAAACGACGGATGTCTCCCAGTACAACAAAAAAAAGGAGAGCACCCAGCAGAAGAGGATGTATGGTTGTTAAGAGTAGTGTTGAGCCACCCCAGTAGTGTTCGAGTTCGGTTCGTCGAACACCCGTGTGTTCGCCGAACTGTTCGTCGAACTGCTCGTCGAACACCTTCGAACACCGTTAAAACCAATGGCAGGCAAACAAAAACACATAGAAACACATAGAAAACACCTTCAATGGTGTCCAAAAGCTGACAAACTGCTCAGAAGACACAACTAACACATGGAAAAGTGACAAGTACATATAGTCATGCGAAAAGAAAAGAGGTGGAGGAGTAAAAGGAGGGGGAGACACAAATATAGGCATGTCATGCCCTTCTAAAATCCAAAAAGTGAGAAGCCGACACGTTCAGTCCGCTCCTGCCCGTGCCACCTCCGTGTCGCCGGGTTTGTGCCAGAGCCGCGGTGAACCCTGACGGCCAGCCCCCCTCTCCCAATACTGGTGCCTGTCCGCTGGTGGGTCGAGCGAGCCCCCCTGTGGTGGAGGCAGCTCTAAGCTTTTTAATTTAAATTGTCTCTCTAATTTGAATGAATACACTTTAAATCCATTTACAAGGATCTATTGGAGGGCAAGTCTCATGCCAGCAGCCGCGTAATTACAGCTCCAGTAGCGTCCACTAAAGCTACTGCAGTTAAAAAGCTTTTATAAGGATCGAGCTCGGCTGTCCACCGCAAGGCATCCTACTGCCAGTCCCAGCCCCTATGCCTTGGGGTGCCTCCTGATGCTCTTCACTGAGTATCCCGTGGTCCCGAAGCATTTCCTTTGAAAAAATTAAGTGTCCAAACTACAGGTAGTGTAGCTTGCTTAACAGCCGGGATAATCCGCTGACTAGCAGACACTGCTACTAGGCACAAAGTATTTCCTGGGCTAGATGCAGTTAAAAATTTGTAATTAGATACTCTCGTTGGATGCTGAGAAAGCATTCCATAGAGTCTCCTGGCACGCCATATATGATTCTCTTAAAAAGCTTGGGGTAGGGGTCTAGGGGACCCTTTTATAGCAAAAATCACGGCCCTGTATCACAATACGTCACCTAGGCTGAAGATAAATGGAACTGTAGCACCCTGAGGGCTCGGTTGCTACAGAGGTATTGCACCTCACCCAGAGGTGTGATATCTCACTCTCAGGTAAGAATGGAGTGTGGATCAGGACCCGACACCTGCATGCATTACACCACATTGCCGTGGGGCAGGGCGACCAATATGCCTCTGAGATGGGCACGACAGTCCCTGTCCCTGGCTGGAGTGGGGGGGAGGGAACACTGAGGAAGGGGAACCCTGTAGTGCAGGTGCAGGGAGGAAGCAGTTCCTGGGTGCATTGAGAAGGGAGTATAAAAGGTGGGCACCATCTTAGTTCAGTGCAGAGAAGTCTGAGCAGAAGTGGCAGGGAGCAGGGGCTCTGCATGAGCTCTGCTCCGGAGGCGGGCCTAGTAACAGAGGCCCAGGCCTGGAAGAGGGAGAAGGAAGGAAGAGGAGCGGAGAAGGCTCCAGGAACGAGGAATGAAGGGATCCCAGGGGTGCGGACGGGCGAGTCGCCACCGCACGCCCGAATCCACCTGCGTGGAGGGGTCAGGCCAAAGGGGGAGACCGGTCCCCGAAACTAGTGGAGGCAGGAAACGACCCTCAGCTAGAAACCGGAGGCTCTGACATTTTATGTGGCGCAGCCCCTCGCTACACCCGCTAGGAAGGCACCACATAGGGTCAGGGAAACTGGCGCCAAGTTTACCAAGAGGAGGCCCGAGGCAGCCGGACAGAAGGGTTGGTAAGAAAGGCCAGACAAAGGACACACAAAGGGGGTCCTGTGAAGCGCTCCAAAGTTATCTGGGAGTTGTCTGAGCCCCTCACCTGGTGAGCACAGTACGACGTGGGCAGCCGTTACCTGCAGACGTGGTCTGGATAATAAGAACTGTGAGTAAAGGCCCTGGACTGCATCACTGACTCCGTGTCATTACTGCTGCTGCCCTGCACCATCACCCCCATCCTCCGCATACACTGCCCTGAGGCTATACTCCTCCCGTGGGGAGTTATGCTACGCTCTGCTGCACCCACAGTCTGACCGCAATCCAGGGGTAGTGTAGTCGGACATTTAAACATTAAAACCACATAAATAGTTCCGCCACTGGTTTGACCACCCTGAGCCACGGAACCGGGTCGCCGCCACGAAGACTACAACCACCAGCATCCACCAAAAAGGGTCCGGCTCCGGGTGTCCCAAGGCCCAGGGGGTGCATCAGAACATTTTCATCACCTTTCACAAACACCAATGGGACAAGGCAGGGATGTCCTCTGTCCCCTCTCTTATACATCCTAGTGACGGAGCACCTGCTCTCATCAATTCGCCATAACCCCAATATTAGGTGGATTGAGGTGGGAGGCACCGAGTACAAGTGCTCTCTATTTGCTGATGATGTCCTAGTATATATCACTCAATCACATATATCCATCCATGCTGTTATGGCTGAAATAGATCACTTTGTTACATGGTCAAATTTTAAAATCAATGCAACGAAGTCTGAGGCCCTCGATGTCTCCCTCCCCAAATCCATATAGGATTCCATCCAGTCCAACTCTCCCTTTGCCTGGCCCTCACAGGGTATCAAATATTTAGGAATTCCTATTCATAGAGACCTCTCCCATCTATGTTATCTTAATTTTGGGCCCTTTATTGAACAACTCCATACAGACCACGGTTGGCAAGTTAGAACTGTAAGATTCACTACGTGAACCACTGGTGTTTTGTGGAAAAGCACATGTACACTGTGTTCCAAATTATTATGCAAAAAGTGTTTAGGAGTGATAAGGGAAGAATTTGTTTGTTTGTCAGTTAAACTCATTGATGGTGATGTGTGTCAGGGCTCTTTATATCACTGTAAGCAATTGCAGACACCTGTGCTAATTAGTTTGGCAGGTGTGTCCAATGAAAGGCAAGACTACTTAAGAAGGCTGTCTCACATTATTAAGCAGCCTACATTTTCTGCCAAAATGGGAAAGAAAAAGGATGTGTCGGCTGCTGAGAAGCAACAAATTGTGGAGTGTTTAGGTCAAGGCATGACTACAATCAACATTGTGCGATGATCAGGATGAAGTGTCTTGGCAATCAAGAAGTATGTAGCTGATTCACAGTACACACGTGTGCGTGCTGATAAGGGCAAATTGAGGACTCTTTCCTACAGGCAATTACGTCAGGTTAAAAGAGCAGCGGCAAAAAAGCCTTGTCATAGCAGCAGACAAGTTTTTGAAGCTGCTGGTGCCTCCAACGTCCCCCGAACAACAAGATGCAGGATCCTTCAGAGGTTTGCAGCTGTGCATACGCCATCCTGTCAACCTCCTCTATCCACTTCACACAAGCAGAAACGGCTCCAGTGGGCTAAACATTACATGAAGACTGATTTCAAAACTGTTTTGTTCACGGATGAGTGCCGTGCAGCGCTCGATGGTCCAGATGGATGGAGTGGAGGATGGCTGGTTGATGGACACCCCACGCAAACACGGCTACAGCGCCAACAAGGAGGAGGTGGAGTAATGTTTTGGGCTGGAATCATGGTGAGAGAGATTGTCGGCCCCTTTAGGATCCCTGAAGGCGCTAAAGATGAACTCCATAATGTATGTGGATTTTCTCAAACAGCACTTCCTGCCATGGTTCAAGAAGAAGAACAGTGTATTTCACAGCAAGATCATTTTTTTGCATGATAATGCACCATCTCATGCTGCACATAAAACATCTGCATCTCTGGCTGATATGGGCATAAAAGGGGACAAACTTATGGTGTGACCCCCATGCTCCCCTGACCTCTACCCCATTCAGAACCTCTGGAGCATCATCAAAAGGAGTGTCTATGATGGCGGGAGGCAGTTCACATCTAAGCAACAGCTCTGGGAGGGTATTCTGTCCTCATGCAAAACAATTGAAGCAGAAACCATCCAAAACCTGACAAATTCAATGGACGAGAGAGTTCAGAAGCTCCTTTCGAACAAGGGGTCCTATGTGAAAATGTAACATCACCTAGAATAAAGTTTTGAGTTGAAAACTGTTTGATTTCAGCTTCTAATAACCTGCTAATGCTTATAATTTCAAAAATGACCATTTTTTTGGTCTTTATTAAAATGAAAAGGTTGATCGAAAAGTTTGGGGGATCTAAGAGTGTGGCAACCCAGTAGTCATGATTACTTCGAATTCTGACAATATGAGGGTCATGTTGCAGGTAGTGCAGCAAGAAGGCACTTATGTGTCTTGCGCATCTCGGAGCCCCAAAATTATTTTCCGGGCTAGATGCAGCTAAAAATTATTATTAATTTTAAATCTGGTGGAGCTTAGTATAGATGGCCTAATAGGATCAGTGCTGCACACTGCTACAAAGCCCAAATTATTTTCCAGCCAAGATACAAATAAACATGATTAGTAATTTGAAAGCTTAAAACGGTTGGTAGGGTGATTTTAACCAATCATCAAGCTTTTACTCTCCTCAGGATGACACAGGGGTAGAAAAGTCGTTTCGGATCCATGATTTGTTCATCTTTATGAACGTGAGTCTGTCTACATTATCAGTGGAGAGCCGCGTGCGCTTATCTGTCAGCACTAGAGATGAGCGTTGTTCTACTCGAACTGTTCGCCAATCTCAAATTCGAGCTGTTTTGGGCGGTGTTCGAGCCGATCGGCGAACACGAACAATTTGAGAAAAATTCGGCTATTCGAGGTTATGTTCGATAACTGTTCGTGCACCAAAATCATAACTGGATTTTTTCTCAGTAATGATGAAAATTAATGTTAATACGCAGTTTGAGTGTACAGCGGGGTGGGGGGAGGGGCAGGGGATGGATCTCTGCAGGAACAATGAAGATCTCCATTTTTTTTTCTCTTTCCCGCATTTGCAGTGGGGAGGTGCAATCTGTCAGCCTATCAGCAGCGCACACACGGAGCGAAGTGCTTTTTTTCACACAAGCAAGGGCATGTGTGATTGGCAGTGTATGTCACATGTCCTTGCCCTATAAGACCAAGCCATTTTCCCCGTCGAAACCATTTTCTCACTGCTGCAGCTGCGTGTTAGACGGCACCGCTGTTGCTGTGTGCGCTATACCTTGTTAATTTCAAGCCAATTTTCGCACAAATCTACAGATAGCTTGGGAGTAGGGAATAGTTGTGATTGCAGTCCTTTTTAGGACTAGGTTACAGCATTTCCTACGACTTTTATCAGGCAGGTCTGTGCTCTTAAATAGATAGATTGTGGGAGTAAAGACTAATTGTAATTGGAGTCCTTTTCAGGACTAGGTTACATCAGTTCCTATCAGTTTTTGCCAGGCAGGTCTGTGCCAGTGCTGTGCAAGTTTTTTTCACAGCATTTGGCTGAATCTAGCAAAGCTAATCCTTTTTGGCCTATTGCAGAGTGTGTTAGTCAGTGGAGTAGCCTATCTGTGTTGCAAGATATACCACCTGTGTATAGAATACCAATTTTTTTACTGCACCTAGTGAAGTAAAATCTTTTGGGCATAGCATCATTCTATTAGTCCATCTATACTGACCTCCATCAGGTTGCAAACTGAATATAATTTTTTTCTGCATCTAGCTCTGAAAAAATATTTGGGCTTCTAGCAGTGTGTGGGACTTGGTCTATTAGTCCATCTATACTGACCTCCATCAGGTTGCAAATTAAAAAGAATTTTTTTCTTCATTTAGCTCTGAAAAAATATTTGGGCTTCTAGCAGTGTGTGGGACTTGTTCTATTAGTCCTTCTATACTGACCTCCAGCAGGTTGCAAATTGAATATAATTTTTTTCTGCATCTAGCTCTGAAAAAATATTTGGGCTTCTAGCGGTGTGTGGGACTTGGTCTATTAGTCCATCTATACTGACCTCCATCAGGTTGCAAATTAAAAATAATTTTTTTCTGCATCTAGCTCTGAAAAAATATTTGGGCTTCTATCAGCGTGTGGGACTTGTTCTATTAGTCCATCTATACTGACCTCCATCAGGTTGCAAATTAAAAATAATTTTTTTCTGCATCTAGCTCTGAAAAAATATTTGGGCTTCTAGCAGCGTGTGGGACTTGTTCTATTAGTCCATCTATACTGACCTCCATCAGGTTGCAAATTAAAAATAATTTTTTTCTGCATCTAGCTCTGAAAAAATATTTGGGCTTCTAGCAGTGTGTGGGACTTGGTCTATTAGTCCATCTATACTGACCTCCATCAGGTTGCAAATTGAATAAAAAAATGTTCTGCATCTAGCTCTGAAAAAATATTTGGGCTTCTAGCGGTGTGTGGGACTTGGTCTATTAGTCCATCTATACTGACCTCCATCAGGTTGCAAATTAAAAATAATTTTTTTCTGCATCTAGCTCTGAAAAAATATTTGGGCTTCTAGCAGTGTGTGGGACTTGGTCTATTAGTCCATCTATACTGACCTCCATCAGGTTGCAAATTGAATAAAAAAAATTTCTGCATCTAGCTCTGAAAAAATATTTGGGCTTCTAGCGGTGTGTGGGACTTGGTCTATTAGTCCATCTATACTGACCTCCATCAGGTTGCAAATTAAAAATAATTTTTTTCTGCATCTAGCTCTGAAAATATATTTGGGCTTCTAGCAGTGTGTGGGACTTGGTCTATTAGTCCATCTATACTGACCTCCATCAGGTTGCAAATTGAATAAAAAAATTTTCTGCATCTAGCTCTGAAAAAATATTTGGGCTTCTAGCGGTGTGTGGGACTTGGTCTATTAGTCCATCTATACTGACCTCCATCAGGTTGCAAATTAAAAATAATTTTTTTCTGCATCTAACCCAGCCAATAGTTTTGGCCTAATACCACAGTTTAGCCACTCAGCTCTGCTCGGTTACCATCCATTGTTTTTTTGTGCAAACAACTCCAGAGTTGTGAATTAGTTAACCACCAAAATGAGTGGAAAAAGGCCTGCTGCTGGTGGAAAGGGGAATAGGCGTGTTGGGAAGGGGAAAAAAGGTTGTGTCCGTGGGGTAGGTGCAGAAGAAAGACCATCTTCCAGCCAAACTAAAATGTCTACTTCTTTTAGCGGACAATGTGATAAGATCCCTTTCTTACGGCCACGCCAATCGCTACAAATTCCAGATGAGGCACAAAAACAGCAGGTGCTTCAACGGATATCAAGTGCTCCTTTAAGTGGGCTCTCCTCCACATCAACTTCAACATCACAAATACTCCAGTCCTCAAAGGTGTCACCCAAATCGCACTTGCTTCCTCACAGCTCCCAAATCTCCAGCTGCCCGTCTGAGTATGAGGTAGAACAGATGGTTGAGTCTGCAGAGCTGTTTACTCATACTATAGCCTGGGAATCAGAGGTCGACTCCAGCGCTTCTGTGAATCCAGACGAGGAAATGATCTGCACTGATGCCCAGAATCTTTATGAGTCGGATCCAGGACCAGACGCAGAAGGTTCTGACCATAATGTAGACCCTCATTCCCAAACTGTAACTTCTGTTGGTGGAGACAATGAGGAAGACGATGATAAGACTCAAATACCTGATTGGAGCGACAACTTTAGTTTTTTGTCAGGGCAGGAACAGGTTGGCTCTGAGGACGACGGGTGTGATAACGCACAGGGTGATGATGATGAGGTCGGAGATCCCACTTACTGTCAACCCACAGTCAGCCAAGAGATGAGGTCAGCAGAGGAGGTGGAGGAAGATGCTAGTGACGACGAGGTCAGGTTGCGCCTTCCTGGACAGAGACGTAGTACTGGAAGCACGTCAACAACTGCATACTCAAACACAACTCTGCCTCTCACCACAAGTCGTGGTGGCTCTTCAGGTCGCATGGGTGCTAAGCCTTGCATAGCCTGGGCATTTTTTCAGATCGATAAAGATGACCCAACTCGTGTTATCTGTAACATTTGTCAGCAAAAGCTAAGTAGAGGCCAAAAAATACATAGTTTGAGTACTTCATGCATGAACCGGCACATGGACATGAAGCATAAGTTGCAGTGGGAAGCTCAGTGTGCTACAATGCGGTCTAGCCGGCCGGGCCAACCACCGTCTGCCATATCTTGTGCATCCGCGGCCTCTTCATCCTCTGTGACTGGGGGGACAGCAGTCACACCTGTTTTGGGGCGCAGACCTGCCACCTCTTTACCCGCAACAGCCAGCGTGATTGGCAGGTCATCATTTTCTTTGGAGGTGGTAACACCAGCTGGTCTTGAGCGCTGTCCGACATCGATAGCACCACCTTTGGATCAAGGCAACCTAACATGTCCGCCTGCATCTTCCTCACAGACCGGCAGTTTGCCGGGGACACCCTTATCAACCCCGTCTAAGCACAATAGCCAGCCCTCGGTCCCTCAGATGTGGACAAGTAAAAGACCATTTCCTCCTAGCCATGAGAAAGCTAAGAGGTTGAATTTCACCATCTGCAAGCTCTTGGCTACAGAAATGCTGCCTTTCCGCCTGGTGGACACAGAGGATTTTCGAGACCTTATGTCCGTCGCAGTGCCCCAGTACCAGATGCCCAGTCGGCACTACTTCTCAAAGAAAGGTGTGCCTGCGCTCCACCAGCATGTCGCACACAACATCACCGCTTCTTTGAGAAACTCTGTGTGTGACAGGGAGCATTTCACCACAGACACTTGGACGAGTAGGCATGGACAGGGGCGTTACATGTCGCTGACTGGGCACTGGGTAACTATGGTGACAGCAGGACAAGGGGCTGCTGTCCAAGTCTTGCCGTCCCCACGAGTTGTGCGTCAATCCTCTTTATGTCATTTTTCATCCACTGCTTCTGCCTCCTCAACCTCCTCTCGGTCTTCCACCTGCACCCAAAGCCTGTCTGGTCATGCCACAAGCTTTCTAACTGCGCAGAAGGGATCCTGCACACCTCCTTACTATGCTGGCAGTAGGGCTCAACGTCATCAGGCGGTTTTTACATTGAAATGTCTGGGAAATGTGAGTCACACAGCTGAGGAGTTGTGGTCAGCTCTGGAGAACCAATTTCATGAATGGTTGTCTCCACTGGACCTGAAACCAGGGAAGGCCATGTGCGACAATGCTGCAAACCTGGGTGCGGCCCTTCGCCGGGGCAATGTCACACACGTGCCTTGTATGGCTCACGTGTTGAACCTGGTTGTCCAGCAATTTTTAGCCCACTATCCCAGACTAGATGGCCTTCTGCAGAGGGCACGGTCGCTGTGTGCTCACTTCCGCCGTTCGCATCCCGCAGCTCAGCGACTTATATCTCTACAGAAGTCGTTGGGCCTGCCACTTCACCGGCTAAAATGCGATGTGCCTACCCGGTGGAATTCAACTCTGCACATGTTGCAGCGACTGTGGCAGCACCGACAAGCCCTGGTGCAATACGTTCTGACGTATAGCCTGGGCCAACGAGATTCAGAGGTTGGGCAAATCACGCTGGAGGAGTGGTCTCAGATCAGGGACCTATGCACCCTTCTGCACAGTTTTGAAATGGCGACGAAGATGTTTAGTGCTGACGATGCCATTATCAGCATGACTATTCCGGTGATTTACATGCTGGAGCACATGTTAAACATAATTCGGAGTCAGGTGGTGGCACAAGAGGAGGTGGAGGAAGTAGAGGAGGAGGAGTTGTATGCGGAAGGGCTAACATCTGCAAGGTCCAGACGGTCGGCAGCACCAAGGCGGCAGGCATGTGAGGGTGGGGGAGATGATTTTACCAGGGTGCATGGTAGCAGCCAAACTAGTGAGGAAGGTGCAGGAGCCCAGGAAGAAGTGGAGGACGAACTGATGGAAGACTCATCAGATGAGGGAGACCTTGATCACATTTCTGTTGTGCGAGGTTGGGGGGAGAGGACAGAGGAAGGAAGCATGATTGCTACCTCGCCACCAACACAACAGGGACTTGGTGCTCCTGGATGCGCAACACACATGAGTGCCTTCTTGCTGCACTACCTGCAACATGACCCTCGAATTGTGAGAATTAGAAATAATCCTGACTACTGGGTTGCCACACTGTTAGATCCCCGGTACAAAAGTAAATTTGCAGAAATTATTCCTGCCATAGAAAGGGATGCACGCATGCAGGAGTATCAGCAGAGACTGTTGCAGAATCTTACATGTGCTTTTCCACAAAATACCAGTGGTGCACGTAGTGAATCTCACAGTTCCAACTTGCCAACCGTGGGACCGTCAAGTGTTCAGCACTCAAACCATAACAGAACCACAGTATCTGCTGGTAACATCAATTTTGCGGAATCATTTCACCACTTTTTTAGCCCATCCTTTGCAAGGCCACAGGAGACAAGAAGTCTGACACATAGTCAACGCCTAGAGACGATGGTACAGGAGTATCTCCAAGTAAACATTGAAGCCACGACTGTGTCACTGGACCCTTGCTCTTTTTGGGCTTCCAATCTGGATAAATGGCCGGAGCTAGCCACTTACGCCTTGGAGATCTTGTCATGCCCCGCAGCCAGCGTTCTGTCTGAACGTATGTTCAGCGTTGCTGGTGGTGTGCTGACAGATAAGCGCACGCGGCTCTCCACTGATAATGTAGACAGACTCACGTTCATAAAGATGAACAAATCATGGATCCGAAACGACTTTTCTACCCCTGTGTCATCCTGGGGAGAGTAAAAGCTTGATGATTGGTTAAAATCACCCTACCAACCGTTTTAAGCTTTCAAATTACTAATCATGTTTATCTGTATCTTGACTGGAAAATAATTTGGGCTTTGTAGCAGTGTGCAGCACTGATCCTATTAGGCCATCTATAATAAGCTTCACCAGATTTAAAATTAAAAATAATTTTTAGCTGCATCTAGCCCGGAAAATAATTTTGGGGCTCCGAGATGCGCAAGACACATAAGTGCCTTCTTGCTGCACTACCTGCAGCATGACCCTCATATTGTCAGAATTCGAAGTAATCATGACTACTGGGTTGCCACACTCTTAGATCCCCCAAACTTTTCGATCAACCTTTTCATTTTAATAAAGACCAAAAAAATGGTCATTTTTGAAATTATAAGCATTAGCAGGTTGTTAGAAACTGAAATCAAACAGTTTTCACCTCAAAACTTTATTCTAGGTGTTAGGATCATTCAGCCATGGAGGGTCCTTGTTGGAGTCGGGGTATCCCCATAACAAGAAATACACAGACACGTAGTGTATAATCAAGTACTGGGAAGCCCCTGAGCGCGTCTCCCTCTATGGGTGCTGTCCCTTTATTTATACTAATAATCTTTTTTTTTTTTTTTTTTTTGTCAGACATGCGTAGTAAAATGCCTTTGTTTCACAAGCAGTGAAGTGATGATTCATAACAGTGGAATGTTGATAAGAAAGTTTCATAAACAGAAAAGTGATAATTAGTAGAAGGTTGCTGAGACAGCTAAAACAAGTTACAATCTAGTTTCTGGGCGTCAGTCCAAATGTCCAGATAAGGGAAGAATAACTTCATCTGTGTCTTACATCGTAGTCTTGGGTGAAGAATAACTCCTATCATCCTCTCAGTCCCCCCTTTGATTCTTCCTTATGGACTTTTGGTAGAAGACCTGGTCCGGGAGTTCTTTTCTTTCATATTCTTGAGTCCGTGTTACAAAGCTTATTTATGCATATTAAAATAATTTTTAATCCTATTTTAAACACTACATATATGACTACTATAATTAGCACAATCTGTAATATACCTTGCAGAATTCCAGCCACCCAACCTCCAATACCCTTAAACCAGTTCTTTGGGTTGAGAAAGGAGAAGGTGTCTGACCACCAGCTATCTTTATTTTGGTCATTGTGTCTGTCATATTCATCCCGTAATCGTTGTATATCTGCCAGCTTGAACCTCATACTCATTGTACTGTTTGGATCTATGTAATGACAACAGGTTGGACCAATAATTTGACACATTCCTCCCTGGGCCGCAGTTAGGTAGTCTAACACTACAGTATGTTGATTAGTAACAATTATAAGTTGATTTTGGACAGCTATACTAGTATTAAGTATATCCATAATATCCCATATCTGATCATCTAGATAGTCGGTGGCCTGAACTAATTTATCCCACATCTGCATCAACATTGGATACACAAAGAAAGTGCTGAATATTTTATTAGGAATTCCCATTTGGACCACATGTGGCCTACCTGAAGGTCTAGGCGAGTTGTCGGCTGCTCTTTTGTATAGTGTGTGTTTAGGTACTGCTTGCATATCTACCTGCTGATTCTGAACTATAAATGTGGCCGGTGTTAAGCGTCCTAGAGTACATGCACCTTTTATTCCTACTGGGAGCCATTTGTATGCTCCATTTCCACAAATCCAGAAGGTTCCTTCAGGCAGATCCCATATTGCAGAGTGTTGGAGCACCAACCTATGTACCAAATCTAAAAATTTAGATACATTCTGAAGTATACACCAAGGGGGTTTTTGACCTAATGGACTACAGTATCCTGCATCTGGATTTTCACAAGTCGGTGTACCTGGGTCATATGCACTTGACTCATTACATAATATATTACCTGGTATCTTTGAACATGTATCATTGTTTCCATCGGGGAATAATTGTGAATATTTCCAACCATTATTGTGTATGTATTTTTCTACTATATCAGGTTTAAAAGGTTGAGAAGAAGATACTGTGCTACTAAAACTGAGTTGTATATTTTCTGTAGGAATTAACCCTAAGTCTGTTAGTCCCGTCTTATTTCTAGGAACCCATACACCTCCTTTAAACGCTAAATATTGTAAGTTGTTTATTTTTCCGGTCATATTACCTTGCCACCAGGGAAATCCCACCCACCCCACAACTGGGATGGCAACAGTGGTGTTCCATAATCTAGAATTAACGGTTTGGTTATTTGCTAATTTGTCTGAGCAATTAGTCCATGTAAACACTTCCTCAGGGGTCATGGGTACGGCCAGGAAGGGTATGCTCGTGGCTGATATTGGAGAATGCGTACAAATCCAACAGTCTGCTATTTTCTGTCCGCCATCGAGCAGCCCGTTTACCAATGTCTCATGATGTTTTATAAATTTATTATCTGTAGGTTTTGGGGAACTTAGTTTATCCCACAGGTCTCCCTGATCTATCGTTATAGCTAACACAAGTACAATCACCACTATTTCTTTTTGCAATGGCTTGCATGTACCCATGCTGATTTTCCTTCCAATTTTACTGCAGTTGGAGTTGTCAATAACACCTGATATGGACCCTCAAATCTGGGTTCTAGCGTTCTTCTGTTATGTCTTTTTACGTAAACTTCGTCTCCTGGTTGCAGCTTGTGCGTTCCCTCGATGGAATCTGGATCTGGAATGGAAGAGAACACTAAAGAGTGTATTTTAGACACATGCTTACATAAATTTTGTACATAAGCAGTTAAGCTTTCAGTTTCTAACATTAAAGTCTGTGGGAAATACAATCCTGTATTGGCAACTCTACCAAACAATATTTCATGGGGGGTGAGTTTGCTCTTTCCCTGGGGGGTGTTTCTGACTGAATACAATGCTATTGGGAGACACTCAGTCCATGGTTTCTGTGTTTCTGCCATGGCTTTCTGTATTTTTAACTTAAGTGTTCCATTCATTCTCTCAACCTTACCAGAACTCTGTGGGTGGTAAGGGGTGTGTAGTTCACTTTTTATACACAACATTTTCATTACATTCTGAAAGATCTCTCCAGTAAAATGTGTACCTCTATCCGACTCAATCACTTCTGGGATACCATAACGGGGTACCAGTTCATGTGCTATTTTTACTGCAGTGACTTTAGCCGTGGCTGTATGAACTGGATAAGCCTCTGGCCACCCCGAAAACATGTCCACACATACCAGTACATACTCATAGTGTCCATGCTTAGGCATCTGGATGTAATCGATCTGAAGTCTCTGGAACGGATATAGTGGTCTTACATGGTGCTTCTGGGGGGTCTTAACAGTCTGTCCTGGATTGTGGGCTAAACAGATTTCACAAGAACCACATTTTGCTCGAGCTACCTGGCCGAACCCTGGGGCTAACCACTTCTGTCTGACCCTCTGTATCATACCGTTTGCAGACACATGTGTAGGTCCGTGGGCTTCACTGACCACAACAGGGTACCACGCTCGGGGGAGACAAAGCTCATCTCCTTTTCTCCATAGTCCTTCTTTTTCTTCTGCCCCCTGTTTCTGCCACTCTTCTTTTTCTTCTCTACTCACCTGCTGGTGGGCTTCTTTGAGCCGTGTAATTAAGTCAAATTCTGATACTGCACTAATAGTGTGGTCAGTTGTCAGAGGTTTTACTGCAGCTCGCTTAGCAGCCTTGTCGGCTCGGTCATTACCCCTAGCTATCTCGGTGTCGAGTCTTACATGTGCAGGTACTTTTATTACTGCTACTTGTTTGGTTGAGGCAGCTGATTCTAGGATTTGTCTAATCATTTGTCCATGTTTTACTGGTTGACCTGAAGCTGTCATGTAACCTCTAGCTCTCCATATACATCCAAAATCATGTACAATACCATATGCATATCTAGAATCGGTAAAAATATTAGCGGTTTTTTCTTTTGCTAACTGTAATGCTCGTATTAGAGCTAATAGTTCAGCTTCCTGGGCTGAACAGCTGGCCTGCATTGGCTCAGCTTCAATAACATCATAATCTGATACAATGGCATAACCTGTGTGAAAGTTACCAGTTTCATCTGCATACCTACTACCATCTATATACATATGTAGGTCTGGATTGTCAAGAGGGGTGTCCTGTACATTAGGTAGCCCTTGTGTTTCTTGTTCTATACACTGTAAGCAATCATGTATTATATTGTCTTGTTCGTGGTATTGTAAAAAATTTTCATCTTCGTCTTCCTGACCTCCTTCCACTCCCCCCTTTGTCTCTAGTGGTAACAGAGTGGCTAAATTTAGAGACAATATGCGGCGAAAAGTGAGGTTTGGTGGCATTAGTAAGGAGCATTGTAATCTAAGATGTCTAGCCATTGAAATGTGTTTTGGCAATACCTGATTCAGTATGCCATGTACATCATGTGTAGTTTGTACTATTAGGGCATGGTCTAGTACTATTTCTGAGGCTTTTTCTACCAAAAGAGAGACAGCTGCTACTACTCTGACACATGATGGTGCAGCTTTGGTAACATTATCTAATTGAGCAGAATAGTATGCGACAGGTCTTTGTTTATTTTCATGTTTCTGTGTTAGTACTCCTGTAGCATGATTAGACATTTCCGCAGCCATTAATTGGAATGGTTTGGCGTAGTCTGGGATTCCCAAGGCCGGGGCTGACATGAGACCTTTCTTGAGGTCTTGAAAGGCTATGAGCGCTGATTCAGTTAACTGAAAAGGCTCGATTTTTAAACAATCATATAGAGGTTGCATAAGCTGACTAGCATGTATAACCCATTGTCTGCAGTGTGATACTATTCCCAAAAATGCTCTTAATGTTTTGTAGTTCTTGGGAGGAACAAGATCTCTAATGATTTTTAGTCTGTCGGCGGTGAGGTGCCGAATACCTTGTGAAATGCAGTGACCTAGAAATACTACCGTAGTCATACAAAGTTGTACTTTTTTCTTGTTAACTTTACAGCCCATGTCTGCTAGAAATATTAACAACCTTATTGTGTTGCTGTTTGCGGACTCTTGAGCAGGGGCACATAACAATAGGTCATCAACATATTGAAGAATTACAACCTCATCCGTAGGTTTGAAATTTTGAAGAACTGATCTCATAGCTTCTGAGTACAAGGTAGGTGAATGTATCATACCCTGTGGTAATCTTGTCCATGCTAATTGTCTATTCTTAAATGTAAATGCAAACAGTTTGTAACAGTCTGGGTGTAATGGTACTGAAAAAAATGCATTTGATAAGTCTATGACAGAAAATACTCGTGCTGTTGCTGGGATCTGTGATAGCAACGTGTGTGGATTTGGCACAACAGGAGTAATAGGTTCCAAAATTTTATTTATCTCTCTTAAATCATGTACCATCCGGTATCTAGCAGCTGACCCCTCAGTAGATTTCTTTTTTACGGGGTACAACGGTGTATTGGCTGGTGACTTTACTTCTATCAGTACTCCAGTTTTTAGATAATCTTTTATCTGTTCTCCTATGGCGTGTTCTTGTTGGGCACTAATAGGATACTGTCTCAATTGGGGTAGTGTCACACCTGGAACAGGAGTGACTTTTACTGGAGCTATTGGCATTAGTCCTACATCGGTGTCATGTTGTGCCCATAATTTTTCTGGTACCTCAGAAAGATCTAAAATAATTTGGGTAGGGGCAGGATCTTTCTCATCCTCTAAGGCTTGGACTTTTACAATGTTTTCTAGAGACTCTTGGTCATCAGGCACCAAAATTTGGACTCTACCATCCTCCAAAAATTGGATATTCATTTCTGTCTGCTTTAATAGGTCTGTACCTAGAAGACAAGTAGGTGCCCCTTTGACAAAAAGAAATTTAGATAAAAATATTTTAGATCCTATCTTTGTTTCAAGGGGAATACTATATGGGAGTGGCCTGATTCCTCCATCATACCCTTCGGTATAGGTTACATCATCTGATAAACAATCAGCATTTGGTAAGGCGTCTTCATTGAGGACGGAGGAAGTTGCTCCGGTATCTATTAGAAAAGGGCATTGTTTTCCTGCTACTTTTACCTGAATTATTGGGCGCCTTCCAGTCAAAGTGGTTTGCATCACGTCTAGTCACTCGCTTGCTGCAGGAGCAGAAGCCTGTACTGTCTTTTCTTGTGATTCTCTTGGGACATAGGTACCATCTTCTATATCCCTGGCTTTTTTCCTGCATTCTCTAATCCAATGTCCTGGTTTCTTACAGTAGTGACATGGATTAGTTTTCTTATCCAAGTTCCCTTTGTCATAGGTCTGATTTGATCTGTTGTTTTTATTGACCAGACTATTATTTGCTGCTACTCTGATGGGTTTGGATGCTGCCTCACGCATATCCATTTCTATCCCTAATAGTTTTTGTCTGACTATCTGGGGATCATCTAGGGTTCTCCAATCAGGAGTTGCAGCCTTGAACTTTTCCCTAAGTTTTGGGTTAAGATTCTCTATAAAAGTTTTTGTCATCAGTCGAATGACTCCTTCATTGGTAAGGTCCATTCCCTCGTCTCTGTAACTGTTTTCTACCGCTAAGTAGTATTCATCTACAGGCTGTCCTGACTTCTGGGAGACAGTTCCTGAAGTCCCTCTCATTCGTTGTTTAGTTCTCATAAACTCCATAAGTCTGATCATAAAATTCTGTCCTGACAGTGCGGTATTTGGATCCTCACCATCTACTGGTTGAGGTCTATGAGGTTCTATAACTGTCATCAATTCCTGATACAACCCTGGTGTCATTTTCATTCTACATAATTCTGTCCCATCTGACCATGTTCCATTATGGGTGTGTATTATCTGCTGTATGTACGTAGCAAATCTTAGTGGGCATTGTATTGGATCTGGTGCATTCTGAAGTAGGGACATTCCCTCAGCGGGGGTCCATGGAAAATATTGTCTAGTCTGATGGTATCTAGTTACTCTACGCGGTGGATTGCCACCATCTTCTTCTCTGTATGGTCGACTGAGGATACGCACTGGTGCCAACATATCATGTGGTCGTGGTGCTCCACATCCTGCACATGTGTCTCTCCAGTCTGGATTCTGGAGTCCACAGTTTGTACATGTCCATCCACCCGGACCCCGAAAATTAGGATACAGTGTGGGTTCTGACCTGGGCTGATATGGTGGTGCCAATGGGTTCATTTGTTTACTGTTTTCTGTTTGTACAATGGGACCCTGTCTGACTGGAGTTCTCCATAATCCATTGTCTTTATTAAAAGTCCAATGGTCTGTCTCTGCTGTTTTTGATAGTTCGACCATGGCCTCTACTTGTTCCTGCCATCCTTTGTCTCTTATCACTCCTGCTTTTCTAACCCGAATGTCCTCCCATAGTTTCCTGTTAAACCTGTCATGCCTTGCTACCTGAAAAGTTTTGCAAACTTTCCCTAAATTCTTAGTTGCTTCTACACCACACCTTTCTTTCACGATTGTATAGACATCTTGTTCATCATTTGTGGTCTTAGTCTGTTTGTTGCCCATTTTTCCTGACTATTCTTACCTTAGGAGGCTTTTTGGGTTAGATAAAATATATTCTATATTCTACCTTTCCTCGTTACCTATTCTGTCCTAAGGAGCCAGTATCTGAAACGGTTTCTCTGGACCGTTTTGTCTGAAGTGTAGAGTAGTTCTAACACACATATATATGGCAACAAGGGCAAGACCAACAATACATAAAATGAACCATACAGTCTCCATTATATATCGTGTCCCTGGAGTATTATCATTACTTCCATGGGCTCATTCTGTCAATCTCTTATCCGTCAAAGAGGAGGACAAAGGTTCGGGAGTTAAGCGTGAGCGAAGGTTTCCCCGAAAGGACACAACCTTATGACTCAGTTAGGCAATCTCCGTAATACTTATGTCATCTACCTTAGTGCGGCTTATGAGGCTATTCCCGACATCCACATCTCTTTCATACCATCCGTTCCATAACCTTCTCTGACCTCTCCTTCGGCAGATCCTACAGTATATACATGAATGACCCGAGCTATAGGTATCCTTCTCTACTAGTTCCTCAATCCCAACACAAGATATGCATGAAATTTACGGACTATCGCAGAGCAGATGTAAGAGAACTAACAGTGTCTCTTACCTGGCCAGGTTTGTCATCTGCTGTTCCGATGTCCCAATCTCAGCGGTTACTCGTGCCGGTCGATGAACTTGAAGGAATACGCAGACCTCGGGTCCCTGTTCGGGCGCCAGGAATTGTTAGGATCATTCAGCCATGGAGGGTCCTTGTTGGAGTCGGGGTATCCCCGTAACAAGAAATACACAGACACGTAGGGTATAATCAAGTACTGGGAAGCCCCTGAGCGCGTCTCCCTCTATGGGTGCTGTCCCTTTATTTATACTAATAATCATTTTTTTTTTTTTTTTTTTTTGTCAGACATGCGTAGTAAAATGCCTTTGTTTCACAAGCAGTGAAGTGATGATTCATAACAGTGGAATGTTGATAAGAAAGTTTCATAAACAGAAAAGTGATAATTAGTAGAAGGTTGCTGAGACAGCTAAAACAAGTTACAATCTAGTTTCTGGGCGTCAGTCCAAATGTCCAGATAAGGGAAGAATAACTTCATCTGTGTCTTACATCGTAGTCTTGGGTGAAGAATAACTCCTATCATCCTCTCATAGGTGATGTTACATTTTCACATAGGACCCCTTGTTCGAAAGGAGCTTCTGAACTCTCTCGTCCATTGAATTTGTCAGGTTTTGGATGGTTTCTGCTTCAATTGTTTTGCATGAGGACAGAATACCCTCCCAGAGCTGTTGCTTAGATGTGAACTGCCTCCCGCCATCATAGACACTCCTTTTAATGATGCTCCAAAGGTTCTGAATGGGGTAGAGGTCAGGGGAGCATGGGGGTCACACCATAAGTTTGTCCCCTTTTATGCCCATATCAGCCAGAGATGCAGATGTTTTATGTGCAGCATGAGATGGTGCATTATCATGCAGAAAAATGATCTTGCTGTGAAATACACGGTTCTTCTTCTTGAACCATGGCAGGAAGTGCTGTTTGAGAAAATCCACATACATTATGGAGTTCATCTTTAGCGCCTTCAGGGATCCTAAAGGGGCCGACAATCTCTCTCCCCATGATTCCAGCCCAAAACATTACTCCACCTCCTCCTTGTTGGCGCTGTAGCCGTGTTTGCGTGGGGTGTCCATCAACCAGCCATCCTCCACTCCATTCATCTGGACCATCGAGCGCTGCACGGCACTCATCCGTGAACAAAACAGTTTTGAAATCAGTCTTCATGTAATGTTTGGCCCACTGGAGCCGTTTCTGCTTGTGTGAAGTGGATAGAGGAGGTCGACAGGATGGCATATGCACAGCTGCAAACCTCTGAAGGACCCTGCATCTTGTTGTTCGGGGGACGTTGGAGGCACAAGCAGCTTCAAAAACTTGTCTGCTGCTATGACAAGGCTTTTTTGCCGCTGCTGTTTCAACCTGACGTAATTGCCTGTAGGAAAGAGTCCTCAATTTGCCCTTATCAGCACGCACACGTGTGTACTGTGAATCAGCTACATACTTCTTGATTGCCAAGACACTTCATCCTGATCATCGCACAATGTTGATTGTAGTCATGCCTTGACCTAAACACTCCACAATTTGTTGCTTCTCAGCAGCCGACACATCCTTTTTCTTTCCCATTTTGGCAGAAAATGTAGGCTGCTTAATAATGTGAGAGAGCCTTCTTAAGTAGTCTTGCCTTTCATTGGACACACCTGCCAAACTAATTAGCACAGGTGTCTGCAATTGCTTACAGTGATATAAAGAGCCCTGACACACATCACCATCAATGAGTTTAACTGACAAACAAACAAATTCTTCCCTTATCACTCCTAAACACTTTTTGCATAATAATTTGGAACGCGGTGTACATGTGCTTTTCCACAAAACACCAGTGGTTCACGTAGTGAATCTTACAGTTCTAACTTGCCAACCGTGGTCTGTATGGAATTGTTCAATAAAGGGCCCAAAATTAAGATAACATAGATGGGAGAGGTCTCTATGAATAGGAATTCCTAAGTATTTGATACCCTGTGAGGGCCAGGCAAAGGGAAAGTTGGACTGGATGGAATCCTATATGGATTTAGGGAGGGAGACATTGAGGGCCTCAGACTTCGCTGCATTGATTTTAAAATTTTACCATGTAACAAAGTGATCTATTTCAGCCATAACAGCAGGGATGGATATATGTGATTGAGTGATATATACTAGGACATCATCAGCAAATAGAGAGCACTTGTACTCGGTGCCTCCCACCTCAATCCACCTAATATTGGGGTTATGGCGAATTGATGAGAGCAGGTGCTCCGTCACTAGGATGTATAAGAGAGGGGACAGAGGACATCCCTGCCTTGTCCCATTGGTGATTGTGAAAGGTGATGAAAATGTTCTGACGCACCCCCTGGGCCTTGGGACACCCGGAGCCGGACACTTTTTGGTGGATGCTGGTGGTTGTAGTCTTCGTGGCGGCGATCCGGTTCCGTGGCTCAGGGCGGTCAAACCAGTGGCGGAACTATTTATGTGGTTTTGATGTTTAAATGTCCGACTACGCCACCCGTGGATTGCGGTCAGAGTGAACCGCCGCTGCAGGGCAGACCGCTAAGGCTGGTGTTGTGGGTGCAGCAGAGCGTAGCATAACTCCCCACGGGAGGAGTATAGCCTCAGGGCAGTGTATGCGGAGGATGGGGGTGATGGTGCAGGGCAGCAGCAGTAACGACACGGAGTCAGTGATGCAGTTCAGGGCCTTTACTCACAGTTCTTATTATCCAGACCACGTCTGCAGGTAACGGCTGCCCACGTCATACTGTGCTCACCAGGTGAGGGGCTCAGACAACTCCCAGATAACTTTGGAGCGCTTCACAGGACCCCCTTTGTGTGTCATTTGTCTGGCCTTTCTTACCAACACTTCTGTCCGGCTGCCTCGGGCCTCCTCTTGGTAAACTTGGCGCCAGTTTCCCTGACCCTATGTGGTGCCTTCCTAGCGGGTGGAGCAAGGGGCTGCGCCACATAAAATGTCAGAGCCTCCGGTTTCTAGCTGAGGGTCGTTTCCTGCCTCCACTAGTTCGGGGACCGGTCTCCCCCTTTGGCCTGACCCCTCCACGCAGGTGGATTCGGGCGTGCGGTGGCGACTCGCCCGTCCGCACCCCTGGGATCCCTTCATTCCTCGTTCCTGGAGCCTTCTCCGCTCCTCTTCCTTCCTTCTCCCTCTTGCAGGCCTGGGCCTCTGTTACTAGGCCCGCCTCCGGAGCAGAGCTCATGCAGAGCCCCTGCTCCCTGCCACTTCTGCTCAGACTTCTCTGCACTGAACTAAGATGGTGCCCACCTTTTATACTCCCTTCTCAATGCACCCAGGAACTGCTTCCTCCCTGCTCCTGCACTGCAGGGTTCCCCTTCCTCAGTGTTCCCTCCCCCCACTCCAGCCAGGGACAGGGACTGTCGTGCCCATCTCAGGGGCATATTGGTCGCCCTGCCCCACGGCAATGTGGTGTAATGCATGCAGGTGTCGGGTCCTGATCCACACTCCATCCTTATCTGAGAGTGAGATATCACACCTCTGGGTGAGGTGCAATACGTCTGTAGCAACCGAGCCCTCGGTGCTACAGTTCCATTTATCTTCAGCCTAGGTGACGTATTGTGATACAGGGCCGTGATTTTGGCTATAAAAGGGTCCCCTAGACCCCTACCCCAAGCTTTTTAAGAGAATCATATATGGCGTGCCAGGAGACTCTATGGAATGCTTTCTCAGCATCCAACGAGAGTATCTACTTACAAATTTTTAACTGCATCTAGCCCAGGAAATACTTTGTGCCTAGTAGCAGTGTCTGCTAGTCAGCGGATTATCCCGGCTGTTAAGCAAGCTACACCACCTGTAGATTGGACACTTAATTTTTTCAAAGGAAATGCTTCGGGACCACGGGATACTTAGTGAAGAGCATCAGGAGGCACCCCAAGGCATAGGGGCTGGGACTGGCACTAGGATGCCTTGCGGTGGACAGCCGAGCTCGATCCTTATAAAAGCTTTTTAACTGCAGCAGCTTTAGTGGACGCTACTGGAGCTGGAATTACGCGGCTGCTGGCATGAGACTTGCCCTCCAATAGATCCTTGTAAATGGATTTAAAGTGTATTCATTTAAATTAGAGGGACAATTTAAATTAAAAAGCTTAGAGCTGCCTCCACCACAGGGGGGCTCTCTCGACCCACCAGCGGACAGGCACCAGTATTGGGAGAGGGGGGCTGGCCGTCAGGGTTCACCGCGGCTCTGGCACAAACCCGGCGACACGGAGGTGGCACGGGCAGGAGCGGACTGGCCGTCTCGGCTTCTCACTTTTTGGATTTTAGAAGGGCATGACATGCCTATGTCTGTGTCTCCCCCTCCTTTTACTCCTCCACCTCTTTTCTTTTCGCATGACTATATGTACTTGTCACTTTTCCATGTGTTAGTTGTGTCTTTTGAGCAGTTTGTCAGCTTTTGGACACCTTTGAATGTGTTTTCTATGTGTTTCTATGTGTTTTTGTTTGCCTGCAATTGGTTTTAACGGTGTTCGAAGGTGTTCGACGAACAGTTCGACGAACAGTTCGGCGAACACACGGGTGTTCGATGAACCGAACCGAACTCGAACACTACGGGGGTGGCTCAACACTAGTCAGCACACCACCAGCAGCGCTGAACACACGTTCAGACAGAACGCTGATTGCGGGGCATGACAAGATCTCCAAGGCGTAAGTGGCTAGCTCCGGCCATTTATCCAGATTGGAAGCCCAAAAAGAGCAAGGGTCCAGTGACACAGTCATGGCTTCAATGTTTACTTGGAGATACTCCTGTACCATCGTCTCTAGGCGTTGACTATGTGTCAGACTTCTTGTCTCCTGTGGCCTTGCAAAGGATGGGCTAAAAAAGTGGTGAAATGATTCCGCAAAATTGATGTTACCAGCAGATACTGTGGTTCTGTTACGGTTTGAGTGCTGAACACTTGACGGTCCCACGGTTGGCAAGTTGGAACTGTGAGATTCACTACGTGCACCACTGGTGTTTTGTGGAAAAGCACATGTAAGATTCTGCAACAGTCTCTGCTGATACTCCTGCATGCGTGCATCCCTTTCTATGGCAGGAATAATTTCGGCAAATTTACTTTGTACCGGGGATCTAACAGTGTGGCAACCCAGTAGTCAGGATTATTTCTAATTCTCACAATTCGAGGGTCATGTTGCAGGTAGTGCAGCAAGAAGGCACTCATGTGTGTTGCGCATCCAGGAGCACCAAGTCCCTGTTGTGTTGGTGGCGAGGTAACAATCATACTTCCTTCCTCTGTCCTCTACCCACAACCTCGCACAACAGAAATGTGATCAAGGTCTCCCTCATCTGATTTGTCTTCCATCAGTTCGTCCTCCACTTATTCCTGGGCTCCTGCACCTTCCTCACTAGTTTGGCTGCTACCATGCACCCTGGTAAAACCATCTCCCCCACCCTCACATGCCTGCCGCCTTGGTGCTGCCGACCATCTGGACCTTGCAGATGTTAGCCCTTCCGCATACAACTCCTCCTCCTCTACTTCCTCCACCTCCTCTTGTGCCACCACCTGACTCCGAATTCTGTTTAACATGTGCCCCAGCATGTAAGTCACCGGAATAGTCATGCTGATAATGGCATCGTCAGCACTAAACATCTTCGTCGCCATTTCAAAACTGTGCAGAAGGGTGCATAGGTCCCTGATCTGAGACCACTCCTCCAGCGTGATTTGCCCCACCTCTGGATCTCGTTGGCCCAGGCTATACGTCAGAACGTATTGCACCAGGGCTTGTCGGTGCTGCCACAGTCGCTGCAACATGTGCAGAGTTGAATTCCACCGGGTAGGCACATCGCATTTTAGCCGGTGAAGTGGCAGGCCCAACGACTTCTGTAGAGATGTAAGTCGCTGAGCTGCGGGATGAGAACAGCGGAAGTGAGCACACAGTGACCGTGCCCTCTGCAGAAGGCCATCTAGTCTGGGATAGTGGGCTAAAAATTGCTGGACAACCAGGTTCAACACGTGAGCCATGCAAGGCACGTGTGTGACATTGCCCCGGCGAAGGGCCGCACCCAGGTTTGAGCATTGTCGCACACGGCCTTCCCTGGTTTCAGGTCCAGTGGAGACAACCATTCATGAAATTGGTTCTCCAGAGATGACCACAACTCCTCAGCTGTGTGACTCACATTTCCCAGACATTTCAAAGTAAAAACCGCCTTATGACGTTGAGCCCTACTGCCAGCATAGTAAGGAGGTGTGCAGGATCCCTTCTGCGCAGTTAGAAAGCTTGTGGCATGACCAGACAGGCTTTGGGTGCAGGTGGAAGACCGAGAGGAGGTTGAGGAGGCAGAAGCAGTGGAGGAACTTTGACATAAAGAGGATTGACGCACAACTCGTGGGGACGGCAAGACTTGGACAGCAGCCCCTTGTCCTGCTGTCACCATAGTTACCCAGTGCCCAGTCAGCGACATGTAACGCCCCTGTCCATGCCTACTCGTCCAAGTGTCTGTGGTGAAATGCACCCTGTCACACACAGAGTTTCTCAAAGAAGCGGTGATGTTGTGTGCGACATGCTGGTGGAGCGCAGGCACACCTTTCTTTGAGAAGTAGTGCCGACTGGGCATCTGGTACTGGGGCACTGCGACGGACATAAGGTCTCGAAAATCCTCTGTGTCCACCAGGCGGAAAGGCAGCATTTCTGTAGCCAAGAGCTTGCAGATGGTGAAATTCAACCTCTTAGCTTTCTCATGGCTAGGAGGAAATGGTCTTTTACTTGTCCACATCTGAGGGACCGAGGTCTGGCTATTGTGCTTAGACGGGGTTGATAAGGGTGTCCCCGGCAAACTGCCGGTCTGTGAGGAAGATGCAGGCGGACATGTTAGGTTGCCTTGATCCAAAGGTGGTGCTATCAATGTCGGACAGCGCTCAACACCAGCTGGTGTTACCACCTACAAAGAAAATGATGACCTGCCAATCACGCTGGCTGTTGCGGGTAAAGAGGTGGCAGGTCTGCGCCCCAAAACAGGTGTGACTGCTGTCCCCCCAGTCACAGAGGATGAAGAGGCCGCGGATGCACAAGATATGGCAGACGGTGGTTAGCCCGGCCGGCTAGGCCGCATTGTAGCACACTGAGCTTCCCACTGCAACTTATGCTTCATGTCCATGTGCCGGTTCATGCATGAAGTACTCAAACTATGTATTTTTTGGCCTCTACTTAGCTTTTGCTGACAAATGTTACAGATAACACGAGTTGGGTCATCTATATCGATCTGAAAAAATGCCCAGGCTATGCAAGGCATAGCACCCATGCGACCTGAAGAGCCACCACGACTTGTGGTGAGAGGCAGAGTTGTGTTTGAGGATGCAGTTGTTGACGTGCTTCCAGTACTACGTGTCTGTCCAGGAAGGTGCAACCTGACCTCGTCGTCACTAGCATCTTCCTCCACCTCCTCTGCTGACGTCATCTCTTGGCTGTCTGTGGGTTGACAGTAAGTGGGATCTCCAACCTCATCATCATCACCCTGTGCGTTATCACACCAGTCGTCCTCAGAGCCAACCTGTTCCTGCCCTGACAAAAAACTAAAGTTGTCGCTCCAATCAGGTATTTGAGTCTCATCATCGTCTTCCTCATTGTCTCCACCAACACGAGTTACAGTTTGGGAATGAGGGTCTACATTATGGTCAGAACCTTCTGCGTCTGGTCCTGGATCCGACTCATAAAGATTCTGGGCATCAGTGCAGATCATTTCCTCGTCTGGATTCACAGAAGCGCTGGAGTCGACCTCTGATTCCCAGGCTATAGTATGAGTAAACAGCTCTACAGACTCAACCATCTGTTCTACCTCATACTCAGACGGGCAGCTGGAGAATTGGGAGCTGTGAGGAAGCAAGTGCGATTGGGGTGACACCTTTGAGGACTGGAGTAATTGTGATGTTGAAGTTGATGTGGAGGAGAGCCAACTTAAAGGAGCACTTGATATCCGTTGAAGCACCTGCTGTTTTTGTGCCTCATCTGGAATTTGTAGCGATTGGCGTGGCCGTAAGAAAGGGATCTTATCACATTGTCCGCTAAAAGAAGTAGACATTTTAGTTTGGCTGGAAGATGGTCTTTCTTCTGCAGATGTTACTGTTGCTTTAACACCTACCCCACGGACACAACCTTTTTTCCCCTTCCCAACACGCCTATTCCCCTTTCCACCAGCAGCAGGCCTTTTTCCACTCATTTTGGTGGTTAACTAATTCACAACTCTGGAGTTGTTTGCACAAAAAAACAATGGATGGGAACCGAGCAGAGCTGAGTGGCCAAACTGTGGTATTAGGCCAAAACTATTGGCTGGGTTAGATGGAGAAAAAAATTATAATCGATTTGCAACCTGATGGAGGTCAGTATAGATGGACTAATAGAACAAGTCCCACACACAGCTAGAAGCCCAAATATTTTTTCAGAGGTAGATGCAGAAAAAAAATATATTCAGTTTTCAACCTGATGGAGGTCAGTATAGATGGACTAATAGAGAAAGTCCCACACACTGCTAGAAGGCCAAATATTTTTTCAGAGCTAGATGCAGATAAAAATTATTTTTAATTTGCAACCTGATGGAGGTTAGTATAGATGGACTAATAGAGAAAGTCCCACACACTGCTAGAAGGCCAAATATTTTTTCAGAGCTAGATGCAGAAAAAAATTATATTCAGTTTGCAACCTGATGGAGGTCAGTATAGATGGACTAATAGAACAAATCCCACACACAGCTAGAAGCCCAAATATTTTTTCAGAGGTAGATGCAGATAAAAATTATTTTTAATTTGCAACCTGATGGAGGTCAGTATAGATGGACTAATAGAGAAAGTCCCACACACTGCTAGAAGGCCAAATATTTTTTCAGAGCTAGATGCAGATAAAAATTATTTTTAATTTGCAACCTGATGGAGGTCAGTATAGATGGACTAATAGAGAAAGTCCCACACACTACTAGAAGGCCAAATATTTTTTCAGAGCTAGATGCAGAAAAAAATTATATTCAGATTGCAACCTGATGGAGGTCAGTATAGATGGACTAATAGAACAAGTCCCACACACAGCTAGAAGCCCAAATATTTTTTCAGAGGTAGATGCAGATAAAAATTATTTTTAATTTGCAACCTGATGGAGGTCAGTATAGATGGACTAATAGCGAAAGTCCCACACACTGCTAGAAGGCCAAATATTTTTTCAGAGCTAGATGCAGATAAAAATTATTTTTAATTTGCAACCTGTTGGAGGTCAGTATACATGGACTAATAGAGAAAGTCCCACACACTGCTAGAAAGCCAACTATTTTTTCAGAGCTAGATGCAGAAAAAAATTATATTCAGTTTGCAACCTGATGGAGGTCTGTATAGATGGATTAATAGAACAAGTCCCACACACAGCTAGAAGCCCAATATTTTTTCAGAGGTAGATGCAGTAAAAAAATATATTCAGTTTGCAACCTGATGGAGGTCTGTATAGATGGATTAATAGAACAAGTCCCACACACAGCTAGAAGCCCAATAATTTTTCAGAGGTAGATGCAGAAAAAAAATATATTCAGTTTGCAACCTGATGGAGGTCAGTATAGATGGACTAATAGAGAAAGTCCCACACACTGCTAGAAGGCCAAATATTTTTTCAGAGCTAGATGCAGAAAAAAATTATATTCAGTTTGCAACCTGATGGAGGTCAGTATAGATGGACTAATAGAACAAGTCCCACACACAGCTAGAAGCCCAAATATTTTTTCAGAGGTAGATGCAGATAAAAATTATTTTTAATTTGCAACCTGATGGAGGTCAGTATAGATGGACTAATAGAGAAAGTCCCACACACTGCTAGAAGGCCAAATATTTTTTCAGAGCTAGATGCAGATAAAAATTATTTTTAATTTGCAACCTGATGGAGGTCAGTATAGATGGACTAATAGAGAAAGTCCCACACACTGCTAGAAGGCCAAATATTTTTTCAGAGCTAGATGCAGATAAAAATTATTTTTAATTTGCAACCTGATGGAGGTCAGAATACATGGACTAATAGAGAAAGTCCCACACACTGCTAGAAGGCCAAATATTTTTTCAGAGCTAGATGCAGAAAAAAATTATATTCAGTTTGCAACCTGATGGAGGTCAGTATAGATGGACTAATAGAACAAGTCCCACACACAGCTAGAAGCCCAAATATTTTTTCAGAGGTAGATGCAGATAAAAATTATTTTTAATTTGCAACCTGATGGAGGTCAGTATAGATGGACTAATAGAGAAAGTCCCACACACTGCTAGAAGGCCAAATATTTTTTCAGAGCTAGATGCAGATAAAAATTATTTTTAATTTGCAACCTGATGGAGGTCAGTATAGATGGACTAATAGAGAAAGTCCCACACATTGCTAGAAGGCCAAATATTTTTTCAGAGCTAGATGCAGAAAAAAATTATATTCAGTTTGCAACCTGATGGAGGTCAGTATAGATGGACTAATAGAACAAGTCCCACACACAGCTAGAAGCCCAAATATTTTTTCAGAGGTAGATGCAAATAAAAATTATTTTTAATTTGCAACCTGATGGAGGTCAGTATATATGGACTAATAGAAAATGTCCCACACACTGCTAGAAGGCCAAATATTTTTTCAGATCTAGATGCAGATAAAAATTATTTTTAATTTACAACCTGATGGAGGTCAGTATAGATGGACTAATAGAGAAAGTCCCACACACTGCTAGAAGGCCAAATATTTTTTCAGAGCTAGATGCAGAAGAAAATTATATTCAGTTTGCAACCTGATGTAGGTCAGTATAGATGGACTAATAGAATGATGCTATGCCCAAAAGATTTTACTTCACTAGGTGCAGTAAAAAAATTGGTATTCTATACACAGGTGGTATATCTTGCAACACAGATAGGCTACCCCACTGACTAACACACTCTGCAATAGGCCAAAAAGGATTAGCTTTGCTAGATTCAGCCAAATGCTGTGAAAAAAACTTGCACAGCACTGGCACAGACCTGCCTGGCAAAAACTGATAGGAACTGATGTAACCTAGTCCTGAAAAGGACTGCAATTACAATTAGTCTTTACTCCCACAATCTATCTATTTAAGAGCACAGACCTGCCTGATAAAAGTCGTAGGAAATGCTGTAACCTAGTCCTTAAAAGGACTGCAATCACAACTATTCCCTACTCCCAAGCTATCTGTAGATTTGTGCGAAAATTGGCTTGAAATTAACAAGGTATAGCGCACACAGCAACAGCGGTGCCGTCTAACACGCAACTGAAGCAGTGAGAAAATGGTGGCGACGGGGAAAATGGCTTGGTCTTATAGGGCAAGGACATGTGACATACACTGCCAATGACACATGCCCTTGCTTGTGTGAAAAACAGCAGTTCGCTCCGTGTGTGCGCTGCTGAAAGGCTGACAGACTGCACCTCCCCACTGCAAATGCGGGAAAGAGAAAAAAAATGGAGATCTTCATTATTCCTGCAGAGATCCATCCCCTGCCCCTCCCCCCACCCCGCTGTACACTCAAACTGCGTATTAACATTAATTTTCATCATTACTGAGAAAAAATCCAGTTATGATTTTGGTGCACGAACAGTTATCGAACATAACCTCGAACAGCCGAATTATTCTCAAATCGTTCGTGTTCGCCGAACGGCTCGAACACCGCCCAAAACAGCTCGAATTTGAGATTGGCGAACAGTTCGAGTAGAACAACGCTCATCTCTAGTTAAGAGCAAATGCAGCCTGTGGCAGAAACTCAGACCACGCCTCTTGATTGTCAGCCACAAAACAACGCAAAAACTGTTCAACATCCTGGTTCTTTCTTTCAGTCTGTCCAGTAGACTCAGGATGATAACCAGATGAAAATGACAAATGAACTCCCAACCTGTCACAAAAGGCACGCCAAAAACAAGCCACGAACTGAGGTCCCCTATTGGAATCAATGTCGGTAGGAATGCCATGGAGCCTGACAATTTCTTTAACAAAAGCCTTAGCGATTGTCTTGGCGCAGGGCAGTTTGATGAAGGGAACCAAGTGACACATCTTGCTAAAACGGTCCACGACCACCCAGATAACAGAGAAACCCTCAGAGGCAGGAAGGTCAGTAATAAAATCCATAGCAAGATGCGTCCAAGGAGCACTAGGAACCTCCAGAGGGCAAAGTAACCCCGCAGCAGGAGCATGTGAAGACTTAGATCTAGCACACACAGCACACTGACGCACCCACTTAATGACTTCCTTCTGCCACCCAGGCCACCAAAAATTGCGACCTACAAGTCTCTTAGTCTCCGAAATTCCTGGATGACCTGCCAACCAAGACTCATGACACTCCACAAACAAATCTCTCCTAAAGTTCCTAGGCACAAACAACCTCCCATGGGGAGTGTTAGATGGGGCATCCTCCTGGGCTTTCAGAATCCCATCTTCCAAAACGGAGTCCAATGCTGCTATCACAACACCTTCCAGTAAAATGCTCTCCTCATCCTTGGTACCAACCATGGGATAAAAACAGCGAGATAAAGCATCAGCTTTTACATTCTTGGTACCCGGAATGTAAGTAACAGAAAAATTAAACCGCAAAAAAAAAAGTGCCCACCTAGCTTGACGGGCATTCAGGCGCTTGGCAGCATCAAGATAGATCAGATTCTTATGATCAGTAAAAACCTGAATGGAAAATTTAGCACCTTCCAAGAGATGACGCCAATGTTCAAATGCGAGTTTAATCGCCAGCAATTCCCGGATTACCGACATCGTAATTAAGTTCGGTCTCAGAAATTTTTTTTTAAAAAAAAGCACAGGGATGTACTCCATCCTTGTTTTCCTGAGACAAAACAGCACCGACCCCCACCGAAGAAGCATCAACCTCGACCAAAAAAGGCTAGGTCTCATCAGGCTGCATAAGGATGGGGGCAGAACTGAACCTCTCCTTGAGATATACAAAAGCTTCAATGGCCTCAGTAGTCCACTGGACCGTATTCGCACCTTTCCTAGTGAGATCAGTCAGCGGCTTAACAATTATAGAAAAATTCTTAATGAATTTTCTGTAATAATTGGCGAAACCCAAAAATCTCTGTATTGGTTTCAAACCAATAGGTCTAGGCCATTCCTGAACCGCCTGAACCTTCACCGGATCCATCTCAAAGCCCTCGCTGGAGATAATGTAGCCCAAAAAAGGAATTCTCTGCACAGCGAACTCACATTTCTCCAGCTTAGCAAAAAGTGAATTCTCGATTAAAAACTGCAATACCTCAAGTACACTCTGCCAATGAGACTCCAGATCCGGCGCAAAAATCAAAATGTCATCCAAATACACCACCACATTCTTACCGATCATCGGTCTTAGGATGTCACTAATAAGGTTCTGAAAAAACGCTGGTGCGTTGGTAAGACCAAAGGTCATAACCAGATTCTCAAAATGACCCACTGGAGTGTTAAAAGCAGTTTTCCACTCATCACCTTCCTTCATACGTAACAAATTGTATGCCCCCCGGAGATCAATCTTAGAGAACCACTTGGCCCCCACTAACTGGTTGAACAAGTCAGGAATTAAAGGCAGTGGGTAGGAATTGCGTACTGTAATTTTATTAATTTTGCGAAATTCCAGACATGGACGTAAACCGCCATCCTTTTTTTTTACAAAAAAGAATCCAACAGCCACAGGTGACTTAGAAGGTCTAATGTGACCGGCGGCCAAGCTTGTCTGTATGTATTCCTCCAAGGCCTTTCTCTCAGGGATAGTAAGATTAAATAAGCGACTCTTGGGAAGAGTTGCTCCAGGGACAAACTCAATAGTACAATCATAGTCCCTATGAGGAGGCAAAACTTGCGACTCCTCCTCTGATAAAACCTTCCAAAAATCCCGAATAGGTACAGGTAATTCCCCTCTTTCCACAGCAGCAATGCGACCGTTGCAACATCTATCATAACACTTAGGACTCCAAGACTTAATTTCATTGGTAGACCAGTCCAGTACAGGATTGTGCAATTTTAACCAAGGTAACCCCAAAACCACTGGAGCAGGCAAATTATTTAATACCGCCAAATCCAAATTCTCTTGGTGGATACCATTAATAGTGAGGGGAAATTCAAAAACCTTGTGAGTAATACCTTTCAAGGGAGAGCCATCAATAGAAACCACAGATATAGGAGATGACAAAAGTTTGGATTCTAATTTAAATTTTTCCAAAAAACCCTCATCAATCACATTGAGTGTAGAACCACAATCCACAAATACCCGAAATTCAATCATCTCCTCCTGGAATGAGGTGCATCCAGAAAGAAATACTCCTTTTGAGTTTAAACAAGCTATGCGGGCGTAACTGACCTCTTTTTTTTTTTCTTTGTTCAAACGAAGCACACAGTTCTTAATAAAGTGGTCAGATTTACCGCAATAAAAACACAATCCTTTAGCAAACCTGCGGTCTTTTTCCTGAGAGTGGGGTGACATCGCCCCAAACTCCATCGGTTCTCCGCCCTCCGAACAGACCCTCTGAAAACTAGGAGCTGCCATAGCAGTAGATTTCTCTTCATTACTCCTAGCACGCAGTCTCCTGTCCACACGTATGGCTAATTGCATTGCCTCCTGTAAGGTTCCAGGTTTTGGGAAGGCAATCAGCAGATCCTTAACCCTTTCACCTAGACCATCAAGAAACAAACATTTTTATGCTGAGTCATTCCATTCCACTTCAGCCGACCATCTTCTGAAGTATGTACAATAATTTTCCACATCACCTGATCCCTGCTTCAAATGTCTTAATTCAGTTTCAGCAGATGAGACTCGATCAGGATCATCATACAACAACCCCATAGCAGAAAAAAAATCTTCCACAGATCTAAAAAATGGTGGGGACACAATAACCCAATATTAACAGCAATCAGAGGTATGTATTAGTAGCACCACAAAGGCATATATAGATAATAGCATCAATAAGGGACAATTCCCAGATACCTAAGAGTATGCAAAAAGAAGGAGAGAGCAAGTAAAGCATATGGGAAGTAAAAGGCAAAATATCAAAAATGAATAGCCAATAATTACCCAAATTTGCAAATACCAGTGGTGCAACAGATGGAGGAAAAAAGAAGGGGGAAGGGGGGCCTAGTGGTGTCACCCCTACGCGCGTTTCGGCAGGCCTTCGTCAGATACTCTTAGGTATCTGGGAATTGTCCCTTATTGATGCTATTATCTATATATGCCTTTGTGGTGCTACTAATACATACCTCTGATTGCTGTTAATATTGGGTTTTTGTGTCCCCCCCCCGGGGGGGGAGGAGGGAGGGGGAGAGAGGGAGGGGGTGTCTCTTGGTGTCCTTGGTTTTTTAATCACATATGTGGCACTTTGTGCCTTTAAGCTCTTTCATGTATTACTTTTTTGACTTGTGTATTTAATAAAATTATATATTTTTTCTATTCTCATTTGGGGCCTTGTTGTCGCTTTTCTTTTTCTCTCATTTTTAGAGGAACTGAACTGCCTAGCTCAGCCTTCCCTATTTATATCCCTAACGGGCTCCCTCTGCTGGTCTGAGGTGGAAGGTGGAGATGTGTGAATGTTTATGGGGGCCTCTTGTGGAGGATTCCATCAATGCACTCTTCTAGGATCTGTGATACCAAGCGCAGCGGAGCGTCACAGATGCTATTGATGACGAGGTTATCTTGCACCATCCTGGACAGAGACGGAGTACTGGAAGCACGTCAACAACTGCATCCTCAACCAAAACTCTGCCTCTGACCACAAGTCGTAGTGGCTCTTCAGGTCGCATGGGCTCTAAGCCTTGCATAGCCTGGGCATTTATTCAGATCGATAAGGATGACCCAACTCGTGTTATCTGTTATATTTGTCACCAAAAGCTAAGTAGAGTCCAAAAAATCCATAGTTTCAGTACTTCATGAATGTACCGTCACATGAATATGAAGCATAAGTTGCAGTGGGAAGTTCACTGTGCTACAATGCGGCCTAGCGGGCTGGGCCAACCACCATCTGCCCCATCTTGTGCATCCGCAGCCTCTTCATCCTCTGTGACTGGGGTGACAGCAGTCACACATGTTTTTGGACGCAGACCTGCCACCTCTTTACCCGCAACAGCCAGTGTGATTGGCAGGTCGTCAGTTCATTGGGAAGTGGAAACACCTGCAGGTGTTGAGTGCTCTCCGACATCTAGAGCACCACCTTTGGATCAAGGCAACCTAACATGTCCTCCTGCATCTTCCTCACAGACCAGCAGTGTGCCGGGGACACCCTACTCAACCCCGTCTAAGCACAACAGCCAGCCCTCGGTCCCTCAGATGTGGAAAAGTAAAAGACCATTTCCTCCTAGCCATGAGAAAGCTAAGAGGTTGAATTTCACCATCTGCAAGCTGTTGGCTACAGAAATACTGCCTTTCCGCCTGGAGGACACAGAGGATTTTCGAGACCTTATGTCCGTCGCAGTGCCCCAGTACCAGATGCCCAGTCGGCACTACTTCTCAAAGAAAAGTGTGCCTGCGCTCCACCAGCATGTCGCACACAACATCACCGCTTCTTTGAGAAAATCTATGTGTGACAGGGTGCATTTCACCACAGACACTTGGATGAGTAGGCATGGGGCGTTACATGTCGCTGACTGGGCACTGGGTAACTATGGTGACAGCAGGACAAGGGGCTGCTGTCCAAGTCTTACCGTCCCCACGAGTTGTGCGTCAATCCTCTTTATCTCGAAGTTCCTCCACTGCTTCTGCCTCCTCAACCTCCTCTCGGTCCTCCACCTGCACCCAAAGCCTGCCTGGTAATGCCACCTGCATTCTAACTGCGCAGAAGGAATCCTGCACACCTCCTTACTATGCTGGCAGCAGGGCACAACGTCATCAGTGTTTACTTTGAAATGTCTGGGAAATGTGAGTCACACAGCTGAGGAGTTGTGGTCAGCTCTGGAGACCCAGTTTCATGAATGGTGGTCTCCACTGGACCTGAAACCAGGGAAGGCCGTGTGCGACAATGCTGCAAACCTGGGTGCGGCCCTTCGCCGGGGCAATGTCACACACGTGCCTTGTATGGCTCACGTGTTGAACCTGGTTGTCTATAAATTTTTAGCCCACTATCCCGGACTAGATGGCCTTCTGCAGAGGACACGGTCGCTGTGTGCTCACTTCCGCCTTTCGCATCCCGCAGCTCAACGACTTACATCTTTACAGAAGTCATTGGGCCTGCCAGTTCACCGGCTGAAATGCGATGTGCCGACACGGTGGAATTCAACTCTGCACATGTTGCAGCGACTGTGGCAGCACCGACAAGTCCTGGTGCAATACGTTTTGATGTATAGCCTGGGCCAACGAGATCCAGAGGTGGGGCAAATCACGCTGCAGGAGTGGTCTCAGATCAGGGACCTATGATGTTGATGCGCCCCCTGGGCCGTGGGGTACCCTGAGCCGGGCCGGTAGACGCTGGGGGTTGTAGTCACTGTGGCGGTGACCCGGTCCATGACAATCCAAGGGTAATTTGTATATATAGATTTTATAATGTCCGACTACGCCACCTGTGGAGTGCAGCCAAAGGGGCCGCCGCAGCGGAACAGTCCTCTGAAGCTGGTGGTTTCTGCAGCAATGGTATTATTACTCACCACAGGAAGAGTGTAGCTTCAGGGCAGTGTGGGTGGATGATGGTGGTTGTTCTTCTGTTTGTCCTTTCTCTGGCCTTCTCCCTGCACCTCACACCCAGTGACACTTCTATCCGGTATCCTCGGGCCTTGGCGGGCGACGTGTGTTCCGTCCCCTGGGTCCTATGTGGCTACCTTCTTAGTGAGACTGGTGTGGACTTTGGCCTGCAGTACATGAAATGCTGCAGCCTCCGGTTTCTAGTTGAGCCTTGCTGTTTCTCCGCTAGTTGAGGGACCGGGACCCTTATCTGGCCTGACCCCTCTACCTCCTGGTAGCAGCGGGAGTTCGGGTGGCCTTCTACACGGCCCGTAGCCCTAAGGTCCCTTCGGTTCCTGGAGCCTTCCTGCTCCCACTCCTCTCTTCTCTCCTTCAGTCCTGGGCCTCCCAGGCTAGGCCCGCCTCCGGAGCAGAGCTCATGCCGAGCCTCTGCTCCTTTCACTTTTCCTCCTCTGACTGGCTTGCTCTTTCTAAGATGGCTTCCTATTTATTCTCTCCCTGTCATGTGCTCCCCTAAGCTGCTCCCCTAAGCACCCACTACATAGGACCCTCCCACCAGCTAGGGACCAGGGACTGTGCTCTCCCTTAGGAGCAATCTCGCCCTACCCCCACTGCAGGTATGTGTTGGATGCAGGTGTTAGGGTCCCGAGCCATACGCCTTCCTTACCTGAGGGTGAGATACTACACCTCTGGGTGAGATGCAGTAACTCTGTGGCGACTGAACCCTCAGGGGCGCCAAACACCCTTCTGCACAGTTTTGAAATGGCGACAAAGATGTTAAGTGCTGACGACAATGCCATTATCAGCATGACTATTCCCGTGATTCAAATGCTGGAGCACACATTAAACAGAATTCAGAGTCAGGTGGTGGGACAAGAGGAGGTGGAGGAAGTAGAGGAGGAGTCGTATGCGGAAGGGATAACATCTCCAAGGTCCAGACGGTTGGCAGCACCAAGGTGGCAGGCATGGGAGGGTGGGGGAGAGGGATTAACCAGGGCAAATGGTAGCAGCCAAACTGTTGAGGAAGGTGCAGGAGCCGAGGAAGAAGTGGAGATGGGCATGGAAGACTCATCAGATGAGGGAGACCTTGATCAAATTTCTGCTGTGCAAGGTTGGGGGGAGAGGGCAGAGGAAGGAAGCATGATTCTTACCTCGCTACCAACACAATAAGGACTTGGTCCTCCTGGATGCGCAAGACACATGAGTGCCTTCTTGCTGCACTACCTGCAACATGACCCTCGAATTGTCAGAATACGAAGTAATCCCGACTACTGGGTTGCCACACTCTTAGATCTCCGGTACAAAAGTAAATTTGCCGAAATAATTCCTGCCATAAAAAGGGATGCACGCATGCAGGAGTATCTGCAGACGCTGTGGCAGAATCTTACATGTGCTTTTCCACAAAACACCAGTGGTGCATGTAGTGAATCTCACAGTTCTAACTTGCCAACCTTGGGACTGTCGAGTCTTCATCACTCAAACCGTAACAGTAACACAGTATCTGCTGGTAACAGCAATTTTGTGAAATCGTTTCACCACTTTTTTAGACCATCCTTTGCAAGGCCACAGGAGACAAAAAGTCTGACACATAGTCAATGCCTAGAGAGGATGGTACAGGAGTATCTCCAAGTGAACATCGAAGCCATGACTGTGTCACTGGACCCTTGCTCATTTTGGTATTCCAATCTGGAAAAATGTCCGGAGCTCGCCACTCACGCCTTGGAGATCTTGTCATGCCCTGCAGCCAGCGTTCTCTCTGAACATGTGTTCAGAGCTGCTGGTGGTGTGCTGACAGATAAGCGCACGCGGCTGTCCACTGAGAATGTAGACAGACTCACGTTCATAAAGATGAACAAATCATGGATTCGCAAGGACTTTTCTACCCCTGTGTCATCCTTGGGAGACTAAAAGCTTAACCCTAGAACGCATGACCATAAAAATCTACACTTTCACATACCTGGGGCCTTTTAGGCCCATGTGCAAATAACGTGGAAAACAATTAACAGGGCGGGGCTGCGAGGCCCCAGGTATGCGTTCTAGGGTTAAGTGGTGTCTGTGCCACAATTTTGGGAAAAAATGGAGACTCTTTTTGGAGTCCCCTTGATGTGTCTTACGTGACGTTGGCATCGTCAATTCCAGGTGGGTTGGGTAACCCCCCCCCTTTTAACTATAAGAATCTACATACGCTTGCGGTAACACAGATGGTTGAGTCTGAAGAGCTGTTTACTCAGAGGTCAGCTCCAAATCTTCAGTGTCTGCTAGTCAGCGTAGAATTTTTAACTGCATCTAGCCTAGGCAATACCTTGTGCGTAGTAGCCCAGCTGCGAAGCAAGCTGCACCTCCTGTGTATCTAATAAGAATTTTTAAATGCATCTAGCCTAGGCAGACTGTGGGGACCCCCAACTAAACCCAGACGCTCAACCCCCTTTCCTTGACAATACAATAATGTAACTCTTACAAATGGATGGGTGAGGATTGGTCACAGCTTTATTAACTCTTTATACTCATTCCATTAGAAAGGCATTTTATTTCTAAAATAATTCAGCTTGTTGCAGCATGCCCTGGGTCTCCACTCCGGCAAAGTTGGCCAACAAGTGTAACTCTCCAACATGTCCTTTCTATTTCCAGGCCACGGAAGATCCTGCATACTCGTATGCAGGACTCTGACCCCCACCCATCACTCTTAACGCTTGTTCCACTCCGTCCTGGAGTCCTGACAGGAATATGTCCAGTTCAATATCCATTAAGTGAACACCATCGGGCCGTATGAGGCCTGCTTTATCTCCTTCCAGTTGTCGGTGTCGTATCACTACACCGCCTCTGTCTCTTCTAAATTTTGCCATCCAAATATTTATTACCCGCCTTGTCCGTTCGATGGCCATGATGTCTCGCGCACCTTGCCATACCGCTATTGGCACAATCTCTGACCATACTATAGCTAGTTTTGTGAAAAATTCTCTGAAGCGCTCAGTGTCTAGTTTCATTATTGCCATTAGTTATGCGCTCTTGTGATGACCTAGGTTGTTTCCCCCGGCCTGTATAACTAAGATGACCGGACCTCTTGCCTCTCTCCCTACCTTGATTACCTCCATTAGTACCTGTGGCCATAGCAGGCCTCTAATACCTCTCCAGTTGAAATATGTGTTATGAAACTCAAATTTCCTCCCGCCTGGGCGGACTTTCGCCCTTTTTTCTGCCCAATATATATACGAGTGGCCTATCACTCACACTGTTGGCTTAGCGTCACCTGTAAAAGAAACAAACCACGTTAGGATAGCAAGTTTGGTCTTATGTATCTCGCCAAACACGTGGATCGCCATCTCCCTATCCTCTGAACTTCCGTTTCTGACAGTCCTGCTCTTGCTGCTTCCGTGGCCGCGCCTATGCGGAATGAGTGTGTCCCGTAATCTTTGGGGTGGTTCCCTGCCGATGTTATGCATTTATTAAATATAGCTTGGAACTGGTATCTTGATAATGGAGTTCCATCAATGTGTGATAGGAAGAAATTAAGTTGTGATCTGATGGTTAGATATGTTTTTACTATTGTTACCCGACTCAGTGTACCGTTTGTGGGTTGTAGAAGTACCCAAGTGCCCCTGCCCACTGGAACCATTTTCAATTGGTGTATGTGAAGTCGTATTGCATTATTGGCTATGACTACGTCCTGGTGTAATAAGTCTCCACTGGTGGAAATATTGGATTGAGGGACTAATTCGCTTATGCATAGCGCCCCGAAGAAGTCGATCACAAATGCAGTAGACAGTAGTGTTGCTTCAAATTGTGAGTGTCATGTTAATGGTGTTAGGGATATGATGTGAGAAATCAGTTTTAGTGACACGGGACGGGACGTCTACACTCCTGACTTGGCTGACCCCTTTTCCACCCTTTTATGGATTGTCTGATGATGAATCTTTGTCACATCTCCCCAATTCAGTAGTTGGAAGTGAAATGCTACTCCGGTCAGACACCGCTGCGCTGACGCCCCTGATATGCCCCTCATCATTAGCTGGTGGAGAAATTCTATGGTGACTTGTGATCTGGCTTGTTCACATTGGTCAACCCGTCTGCCTGCTACTAGTCATGTCCACTCTTCCCATGCCTTACCGTATGCTTGCCACGTCGATGGGGCAACTGACGCTCTGATTAATGGCATCAACTATTCGCCACTAGATCCCATAGGGAGGGTGGGCAACTGTTGCCCGATGGGTGGGCGTTGTGGAAGAGCTCTGTGAAAATCTGCCAATTGAATTGTTATAAAGCGTTAGCAGCAGCTTTAGACCCCTCAGCATAGTGGCTAGCGCGGACCCATACATTGTGTTTTAGGCACAGGAATGCTAGCCTGCGTAGTAGACCTAGCACTGGGAGAGACGATGATGCCATCTAATTAATGAAGTGCGCTAGGCTGGTGTTTTTTTGTTATGAAGCGTATATTTTTGTTAGCCAGGCGCGCGCCCCATATTTCTATTGCTAACACTATTGGGAAGAAAAATTATTTTCAGGGCTAGATGCAGCTAAAAATTATTATTAATTTCAAAGCTGGTGGAGCTTGGTATAGATGGCCTAATACAATGAGTACCACACACTGCTAGAAGCCCAAATATTTTTTCAGAGCTAGATGCACAAAAAAATTTTTTTTAATTTGCAACCTGATGGAGGTCAATATAGATGGACTAATAGACCAGGTCCCACACACTGCTAGAAGCCCAAATATTTTTTCAGAGCTAGATGCAGAAAAAAATTATATTCAATTTACAACCTGATGGAGGTCAGTATAGATGGACTAATAGAAGAAGTCCCACACACTGCTAGAAGCCCAAATATTTTTTCAGAGCTAGATGCAGAAAAAAATTATATTCAATTTGCAACCTGATGGAGGTCAGTATAGATGGACTAATAGAACAAGTCCCACACACTGCTAGAAGCCCAAATTTTTTTTCAGAGCTAGATGCAGAAAAAAATTATATTCAATTTGCAACCTGATGGAGGTCAGTATAGATGGACTAATAGAACAAGTCCCACACACTGCTAGAAGCCCAAATTTTTTTTCAGAACTAGATGCAGAAAAAAATTATATTCAATTTGTAACCTGATAGAGGTCAGTATAGATGAACTTATAGAACAAGTCCCACACACTGCTAGAAGCCCAAATTTTTTTTCAGAGCTAGATGCAGATAAAAATTATTTTTAATTTGCAACCTGATGGAGGTCAGTATAGATGGACTAATAGACCAAGTCCCACACACTGCTAGAAGCCCAAATATTTTTTCAGAGGTAGATGCAGAAAAAAATTATATTCAATTTGCAACCTGATGGAGGTCAGTATAGATGGACTAATAGACCAAGTCCCACACACTGCTAGAAGCCCAAATATTTTTTCAGAGGTAGATGCAGAAAAAAATTATATTCAATTTGCAACCTGATGGAGGTCAGTATAGATGGACTAATAGACAAGTCCCACACACCGCTAGAAGCCCAAAAATTTTTTCAGAGGTAGATGCAGAAAAAAATTATTTTTAATTTGCAACCTGATGGAGGTCAATATAGATGAACTAATAGACCAGGTCCCACACACTACTGGAAGCCCAAATATTTTTTCAGAGCTAGATGCAGAAAAAAATTATATTCAATTTGCAACCTGATGGAGGTCAGTATAGATGGACTAATAGAACAAGTCCCACACACTGCTAGAAGCCCAAATATTTTTTCAGAGCTAGATGCAGAAAAAAATTATATTCAATTTGCAACCTGATGGAGGTCAGTATAGATGGACTAATAGAACAAGTCCCACACACCGCTAGAAGCCCAAATTTTTTTTCAGAGCTAGATGCAGAAAAAAATTATATTCAATTTGCAACCTGATGGAGATCAGTATAGATGGACTAATAGAACAAGTCCCACACACTGCTAGAAGCCCAAATTTTTTTTCAGAACTAGATGCAGAAAAAAATTATATTCAATTTGTAACCTGATAGAGGTCAGTATAGATGGACTTATAGAACAAGTCCCACACACTGCTAGAAGCCCAAATTTTTTTTCAGAGCTAGATGCAGATAAAAATTATTTTTAATTTGCAACCTGATGGAGGTCAGTATAGATGGACTAATAGACCAAGTCCCACACACTGCTAGAAGCCCAAATATTTTTTCAGAGGTAGATGCAGAAAAAAATTATATTCAATTTGCAACCTGATGGAGGTCAGTATAGATGGACTAATAGACCAAGTCCCACACACTGCTAGAAGCCCAAATATTTTTTCAGAGCTAGATGCAGAAAAAAATTATATTCAGTTTGCAACCTGATGGAGGTCAGTATAGATGGACTAATAGACCAAGTCCCACACACCGCTAGAAGCCCAAAAATTTTTTCAGAGCTAGATGTAGAAAAAAATTATTTTTAATTTGCAACCTGATGGAGGTCAATATAGATGGACTAATAGACCAGGTCCCACACACTACTGGAAGCCCAAATATTTTTTCAGAGCTAGATGCAGAAAAAAATTATATTCAATTTGCAACCTGATGGAGGTCAGTATAGATGGACTAATAGAACAAGTCCCACACACTGCTAGAAGCCCAAATATTTTTTCAGAGCTAGATGCAGAAAAAAATTATATTCAATTTGCAACCTGATGGAGGTCAGTATAGATGGACTAATAGAACAAGTCCCACACACCGCTAGAAGCCCAAATTTTTTTTCAGAACTAGATGCAGAAAAAAATTATATTCAATTTGCAACCTGATGGAGGTCAGTATAGATGGACTAATAGAACAAGTCCCACACACTGCTAGAAGCCCAAATTTTTTTTCAGAGCTAGATGAAAATAAAAATTATTTTTAATTTGCAACCTGATGGAGGTCAGTATAGATGGACTAATAGACCAAGTCCCACACACTGCTAGAAGCCCAAATATTTTTTCAAAGGTAGATGCAGATAAAAATTATTTTTAATTTGCAACCTGATGGAGGTCAGTATAGATGGCCTAATCGACCAAGTCCCACACACTGCTAGAAGCCCAAACATTTTTTCAGAGCTAGATGCAGAAAAAAATTATATTCAATTTGCAACTGATGGAGGTCAGTATAGATGAACTAATAGAACAAGTCCCACACACTGCTAGAAGCCAAAATATTTTTCAGAGCTAGATGCAGAAAAAAATTATATTCAATTTGCAACCTGATGGAGGTCAGTATAGATGAACTAATAGAACAAGTCCCACACACTGCTAGAAGCCCAAATATTTTTCAGAGCTAGATGCACAAAAAAATTATATTGAATTTGCAACCTGATGGAGGTCAGTATAGATGGACTAATAGACCAAGTCCCACAAACTGCTAGAAGCCCAAATATTTTTTCAGAGGTAGATGCAGAAAAAAATTATATTGAATTTGCAACCTGATGGAGGTCAGTATAGATGGACTAATAGATTGATGCTATGTCCAAAAGTTTTACTTCACTAGGTGCAGTAAAAAAATTGGTATTCTATACACAGGTGGTGTAGCTTGCAGCCTACTCCACTGACTAACACACTCTGCAATAGGCCAAAAAGGATTAGCTTTGCTAGATTTAGCCAAATGCTGTGAAAAAAACTTGCACAGCACTGGCACAGAACTGCCTGGCAAAAACTGATAGGAACTAATGTAACTTAGTCCTGAAAAGGACTGCAATTACAATTAGTCTTTACTCCCAACCTATCTATTTAAGAGCACAGATCTGCCTTATAAAAGTCGTAGGAAATGCTGTAACCTAGTCCTTAAAAGGACTGCAATCACAACTCTTCCCTACTCCCAAGCTATCTGTAGATTTGTGCCAAAATTGGCTTGAAATTAACAAGGTATAGCGCACACAGCAACAGCGGTGCCGTCTAACACGCAGCTTCAGCAGTGAGAAAATGGTGGTGACGGGGAAAATGGTTGGGTCTTATAGGGCAAGGACATGTGACATACACTGCCAATGACACATGCCCTTGCTTGTGTGAAAAAAAGCACTTCGCTCCGTGTGTGCGCTGCTGATAGGCTGACAGATTGCACCTCCCCACTGTAAATGCAGGAAAGAGAAAAAAAAATGGAGATCTTCATTACTCCTGCAGAGATCCATCCCCTGCCCCTACCCCCGCCCCGCTGTACACTCAAACTGCGTATTAACATTAATTTTCAGCATTACTGAGAAAAAATCCAGTTATGATTTTGGGGCACGAACAGTTATCGAACATAACCTCGAACAGCCGAATTTTTTTCAAATCGTTCGTGTTCGCCGAACGGCTCGAACACCTCCCAAAACAGCTCGAATTTGAGATTGGCGAACAGTTCGAGTTGAACACTGCTCATCTCTAGTCGTTACTGCTGATGCCCTGCACCATCACCCCCGTCCTCCGCATCCACTGCCCTGAGGCTATACTCCTCCCGTGGGGAGTTATGCTACGCTCTGCTGTACCCACAACACAAGCCTCAGCGGTCTGCCCTGCAGCGGCGGTTCACTCTGACCGCAATCAACGGGTGGCGTAGTCGGACATTTAAACATCAAAACCACATAAATAGTCCCACCACTGGTTTGACCGCACTGAGCCACGGAACCGGGTCCCCACCACGGAGACTACAACCACCAGCATCCACCAAAAAGGGTCCGGCTCCGGGTGTCCCAAGGCCCAGGGGGTGCGTCAGAACATTTTCATCACCTTTCATAATCACCAATGGGACAAGGCAGGGATGTCCTCTGTCCCCTCTCTTATACATCCTAGTGACAGAGCACCTGCTCTTATCAATTCGCCATAACCCCAATATTAGGTGGATTGAGGTGGGAGGCACCGAGTACAAGTGCTCTGCATTTGCTGATGATGTCCTAGTATATATCACTCAATCACATATATCCATCCCTGCTGTCATGGCTGAAATAGATCACTTTGTTACATGGTCAAATTTTAAAATCAATGCAGCGAAGTCTGAGGCCCTCGATGTCTCCCTCCCCAAATCCATACAGGATTCCATCCAGTCCAACTTTCCCTTTGCCTGGCCCTCACAGGGTATCAAATACTTAGGAATTCCTATTCATAGAGACCTCTCCCATCTATGTTATCTTAATTTTGGGCCCTTTATTAAACAACTCCATACAGACCACGGTTGGCAAGTTAGAACTGTAAGATTCTCTACGTGAACCACTGGTGTTTTGTGGAAAAGCACATGTACACTGTGTTCCAAATTATTATGCAAAAAGTGTTTAGGAGTGATAAGGGAAGAATTTGTTTGTTTGTCCGTTAAACTCATTGATGGTGATGTGTGTCAGGGCTCTTTATATCACTGTAAGCAATTGCAGACACCTGTGCTAATTAGTTTGGCAGGTGTGTCCAATGAAAGACAAGACTACTTAAGAAGGCTGTCCCACAATATTAAGCAGCCTACATTTTCTGCCAAAATTGGAAAGAAAAAGGATGTGTCGGCTGCTGAGAATCAACAAATTGTGGAGAGTTTAGGTCAAGGCATGACTACAATCAACATTGTGGGATGATCAGGATGAAGTGTCTTGGCAATCAAGAAGTATGTAGCTGATTCACAGTACACCCGTGTGCGTGCTGATAAGGGCAAATTGAGGACTCTTTCCTACAGGCAATTACGTCAGGTTAAAAGAGCAGTGGCAAAAAAGCCTTGTCATAGCAGCAGACAAGTTTTTGAAGCTGCTGGTGCCTCCAACGTCCCCCGAACAACAAGATGCAGGGTCCTTCAGAGCTTTGCAGCTGTGCGTACGCCATCCTGTCGACCTCCTCTATCCACTGCACACAAGCAGAAACGGCTCCAGTGGGCCAAACAATACATGAAGACTGACTTCAAAACTGTTTTGTTCACGGGTGAGTGCCGTACAACACTCGATGGTCCAGATGGATGGAGTGGAGGATGGCGGGTTGATGGACACCTCACACAAACACGGCTACAGCGCCAACATGGAGGAGGTGGAGTAATGTTTTGGGCTGGAATCATGGGGAGAGAGATTGTCGGCCCCTTTAGGATCCCTGAAGGGGTAAACATGAACTCCATAATGTATGTGGATTTTCTCAAACAGCACTTCCTGCCATGGTTCAAGAAGAAGAACCGTGTATTCCACAGCAAGATCATTTTCATGCATGGTAATGCACCGTCTCATGCTGCACATAACACATCTGCATCACTGGCTGATATGGGCATAAAAGGGGACAAACTTATGGTGTGACCCCCATGATCCCCTGACCTCAACCCCATTCAGTACCTCTGGAGCATCATCAAAAGGAGTGTCTATGATGGCGGGAGGCAGTTCACATCTAAGCAACAGCTCTGGGAGGGTATTCTGTCCTCATGCAAAACAATTGAAGCAGAAACCATCCAAAACCTGACAAAATCAATGGACGAGAGAGTTCAGAAGCTCCTTTCGAACAAGGGGTCCTATGTGCAAATGTAACATCACCTAGAATAAAGTTTTGAGTTGAAAACTGTTTGATTTCAGTTTCTAATAACCTGCTAATTCTTATCATTTCAAATTGTATTAAAATGAAATGGTTGATCGAAGAGTGTGGGGGATCTAAGAGTGTGGCAACCCAGTAGTCAGGATTACTTTGAATTCTGACAATCTGAGGGTCATGTTGCAGGTAGTGCAGCAAGAAGGCACTCATGTGTCTTGCGCATCTAGGAGCCCCAAAATTATTTTCCGGGCTAGATGCAGCTAAAAATTATTATTAATTTTAAATCTGGTGGAGCTTAGTATAGATGGCCTAATAGAATCAGTACTGCACACTGCTACAAAGTCCAAATAATTTTCCAGCCAAGATACAGATAAACATGGTCAGTAATTTTAAATCTGGTGGAGCTTAGTATAGATGGCCTAATAGAATGATTACTGCACACTGCTACAAAGCCCAAATTATTTTCCAGCCAAGATACTGATAAACATGATTAGTAATTTTAAATCTGGTGGAGCTTAGTATAGATGGCCTAATAGAATCAGTACTGCACACTGCTACAAAGCCCAAATAATTTTCCAGCCTAGATACAGACAAACATGATTAGTAATTTGAAAGCTTAAAATGGTTGGTGAGGTGATTTTAACCAATGATCAAGCTTTTACTCTCCCCAGGATGACACAGGGGTAGAAAAGTCGTTTCAGATCCATGATTTGTTCATCTTTATGAACGTGAGTCTGTCTACATTATCAGTGGAGAGCCGCGTGCGCTTATCTGTCAGCACACCACCAGCAGCGCTGAACACACGTTCAAACAGAATGCTGGCTGCGGGGCATGACAAGATCTCCAAGGCGTAAGTGGCGAGCTCCGGCCATTTATCCAGATTGGAAGCCCAATAAGAGCAAGGGTACAGTGACACAGTCATGGCTTCAATGTTTACTTGGAGATACTCCTGTACCATCGTCTCTAGGCATTGACTATGTGTCAGACTTCTTGTCTCCTGTGGCCTTGCAAAGGATGGGCTAAAAAAGTGGTGAAATGATTCCGCAAAATTGATGTTACCAGCAGATACTGTGTTTCTGTTACGGTTTGAGTGCTGAACACTCGACGGTCCAACGGTTGGCAAGTTGGAACTGTGAGATTCACTACGTGCACCACTGGTGTTTTGTGGAAGAGCACATGTAAGATTCTGCAACAGTCTCTGCTGATACTCCTGCATGCGTGCATCCCTTTCTTTGACAGGAATAAATTCTGCAAATTTACTTTTGAACCGGGGATCTAACAGTGTGGCAACCCAGTATTCAGGATTATTTCTAATTCTCACAATTCGAGGGTCATGTTGCAGGTAGTGCAGCAAGAAGGCACTCATGTGTTTTGCGCATCCAGGAGCACCAAGTCCCTGTTGTGTTGGTGGCGAGGTAACAATCATGCTTCCTTCCTCTGTCCTCTCCCCCCAACCTCGCACAACAGAAATGTGATCAAGGTCTCCCTCATCTGATGAGTCTTCCATCAGTTCGTCCTCCACTTCTTCCTGGGCTCCTGCACCTTCCTCACTAGTTTGGTTGCTATCATGCGCCCTGGTAAAACCATCCCCCCCCCCTCACATGCCTGCCGCCTTGGTGCTGCCGACCGTCTGGACCTTGCAGATGTTAGCCCTTCCGCATACAACTCCTCCTCCTCTACTTCCTCCACCTCCTCTTGTGCCACCACCTGACTCAGAATTCTATTTAACATGTGCTCCAGCATGTAAATCACCGGAATAGTCATGCTGATAATGGCATCGTCAGCACTAAACATCTTCGTCGCCATTTCAAAACTGTGCAGAAGGGTGCATAGGTCCCTGATCTGAGACGACTCCTCCAGCGTGATTTGCCTCACCTCTGGATCTCGTTGGCCCAGGCTATATGTCAGAACGTATTGCACCAGGGCTTGTCGGTGCTGCCACAGTCACTGCAACATGTGCAGAGTTGAATTCCACCGGGTAGGCACATCGCATTTTAGCCGGTGAAGTGGCAGGCCCAACGACTTCTGTAGAGATGTAAGTCGCTGAGCTGCGGGATGCGAACAGCGGAAGTGAGCACACAGCGACCGTGCCCTCTGCAAAACGCCATCTAGTCCGGGATAGTGGGCTAAAAATTGCTAGACAACCAGGCTCAACACGTGAGCCATACAAGGAACGTGTGTGACATTGCACCGGCGAAGGGCCGCACCCAGGTTTGCAGCATTGTCGCACACGGCCTTCCCTGGTTTCAGGTCCAGTGGAGACAACCATTCATGAAATTGGTTCTCCAGAGCTGACCACAACTCCTCAGCTGTGTGACTCACATTTCCCAGACATTTCAAAGTAAAAACCGCCTGATGACGTTGAGCACTACTGCCAGCATAGTAAGGAGGTGTGCAGGATTCCTTCTGTGCAGTTAGAAAGCTTGTGGCATGACCAGACAGGCTTTGGGTGCAGGTGGAGGACCGAGAGGAGGTTGAGGAGGCAGAAGCAGTGGAGGAACTTCGAGATAAAGAGGATTGCCGCACAACTCGTGGGCACGGCAAGACTTGCACAGCAGCCCCTTGTCCTGCTGTCACCATAGTTACCCAGTGCCCAGTTAGCGACATGTAACGCCCCTGTTCAGGCCTACTCGTCCAAGTGTCTGTGGTGAAATGCACCCTGTCACACACAGAGTTTCTCAAAGTAGCGGTGATGTTGTGTGCGAAATGCTGGTGGAGCGCAGGTACACCTCTCTTTGAGAAGTAGTGCCGACTGGGCATCTGGTACTGGGGCACTGCGACAGACATAAGGTCTCGAAAATCCTCTGTGTCCACCAGGCGGAAAGGCAGCATTTCTGTAGCTAAGAGCTTGCAGATGGTGAAATTCAACCTCTTAGCTTTCTCATGGCTAGGAGGAAATTGTCTTTTACTTGTCCACATCTGAGGAACTGGCTGTTGTGCTTAGACGGGGTTGATAAGAGTGTCCCCGGCAAAATGCCGGTCTGTGAGGAAGATGCAGGCGGACATGTTAGGTTGCCTTGATCCAAAGGTGGTGCTATCGATGTCGGACAGCGCTCAACACCAGCTGGTGTTACCACCTCCAAAGAAAATGATGACCTGCCAATCACGCTGGCTGTTGCGGGTAAAGAGGAGGCAGGTCTGCGTCCCAAAACAGGTGTGACTGCTGTCCCCCCAGTCACAGAGGATGAAGAGGCCGCGGATGCAGAAGATGTGGCAGACAGTGGTTGGCCCGGTCGGCTAGGCCGCATTGTAGCACAGTGAGCTTCCCACTGCCGGTTCATGCATGAAGTACTCAAACTATGTATTTTTTGGCCTCTACTTAGCTTTTGCTGACAAATGTTACAGATAACATGAGTTGGGTCATCTTTATCTATCTGAAAAAATGCCCAGGCTATGCAAGGCTTAGCACCCATGCGACCTGAAGAGCCACAATGACTTGTCGTCAGAGGCTGAGTTGTGTTTGAGGATGCAGTTGTTGACATGCTTCCAGTACTACGTCTTTGTCCAGGAAGGCGCAACCTGACCTCGTCGTCACTAGCATCCTCCTCCACCTCCTCTGCTGACCTCATCTCTTGGCAGACTCTGGGTTGACAGTAAGTGGGATCTCCAACCTCATCATCATCACCCTTTGTGTTATCACACCCGTCGTCCTCAGAGCCAACCTGTTCCTGCCCTGACAAAAAACTAAAGTTGTCGCTCCAATCAGGTATTTGAGTCTCATCATCATCTTCCTCATTGTCTCCACCAACAGGAGTTACAGTTTGGGAATGAGGGTCTACATTATGGTCAGAACCTTCTGCGTCTGGTCCTGGATCTGACTCATAGATTCTGGGCATAAGTGCAGATCATTTCCTCGTCTGGATTCACAGAAGCTCTGGAGCCGACCTCAGATTCCCAGGCTATAGTATGAGTAAAGAGCTCTGCAGACTCAACCATCTGTTCTACCCCATACTCAGATGGGCAGCTGGAGATTTGGGAGCTGTGAGGAAGCAAGTGCGATTGTGGTGACACCTCTGAGGACTGGAGTATTTGTGATGTTGAAGTTGAGGTGGAGGAGAGCCCACTTAAAGGAGCACTTGATATCCGTTGAAGCACCTGCTGTTTTTGTGCCTCATCTGGAATTTGTAGCGATTAGCGTGGCCGTAAGAAAGGGATCTTATCGCATTGTCCGCTAAAAGAAGTAGACATTTTAGTTTGGCTGGAAGATGGTCTTTCTTCTGCAGATGTTACTGTTGCTTTAACACCTACCCCACGGACACAACCTTTTTTCCCCTTCCCAGCACGCCTATTCCCCTTTCCACCAGCAGCAGGCCTTTTTCCACTCATTTTGCTGGTTAACTAATTCACAACTCTGGAGTTGTTTGCGCAAAAAACAATAGATGGGAACCGAGCAGAGCTGAGTGGCCAAACTGTGGTATAAGGCCAAAAGTATTGGCTGGGTTAGATGCAGATAAAAATGATATTGAATTTGCAACCTGATGGAGGTCAGTATAGATGGACTAATAGACCAAGTCCCACACACTTCTTGAAGCCCAAAATTTTTTTCAGAGCTAGATGCAGAAATAAATTATATTCAATTTGCAACCTGATGGAGGTCAGTATAGATGGACTAATAGAACAAGTCCCACACATTGCTGGAAGCCCAAATTTTTTTTCAGAGCTAGATGCAGAAAAAAATTATATTCAATTTGCAACCTGATGGAGGTCAGTATAGATGGACTAATAGAACAAGTCCCACACACTGCTAGAAGCCCAAATATTTTTTCAGAGCTAGATGCAGAAAAAAATTATATTCAATTTGCAACCTGATGGAGGTCAGTATAGATGGACTAATAGAACAAGTCCCACACACCGCTAGAAGCCCAAATATTTTTTCAGAGCTAAATGCTGAAATAAAATATTTTTAATTTGCAACCTGATGGAGGTCAGTATAGATGGACTAATAGACCAAGTCCTACACACTGCTAGAAGCCCAAATTTTTTTTCAGAGCTAGATGCAGAAAAAAATTATATTCAATTTGCAACCTGATGGAGGTCAGTATAGATGGACTAATAGAACAAGTCCCACACACTGCTAGAAGCCCAAATATTTTTTCAGAGCTAGATGCAGAAAAAAATTATTTTTAATTTGCAACCTGATGGAGGTCAGTATAGATGGACTAATAGACCAAGTCCCACACACTGCTAGAAGCCCAAATTTATTTTCAGAGCTAGATGCAGAAAAAAATTATATTCAATTTGCAACCTGATGGAGGTCAGTATAGATGGACTAATAGAACAAGTCCCACACACTGCTAGAAGCCCAAATATTTTTTCAGAGCTAGATGCAGAAAAAAATTATATTCAATTTGCAACCTGATGGAGGTCAGTATAGATGGACTAATAGAACAAGTCCCACACACTGCTAGAAGCCCAAATATTTTTTCAGAGCTAAATGCAGAGAAAAATTATTTTTAATTTGCAACCTGATGGAGGTCAGTATAGATGGACTAATAGAATGATGCTATGCCCAAAAGTTTTACTTCACTAGGTGCAGTAAAAAAAATGGTATTCTATACACAGGTGGTGTAGCTTGCAACACAGATAGGCTACTCCACTGACTAACACACTCTGCAATATGCCAAAAAGGATTAGCTTTGCTAGATTTAGCCAAATGCTGTGAAAAAAACTTGCACAGCACTGGCACAGACCTTCCTGGCAAAAACTGATAGGAACTGATGTAACTTAGTCCTGAAAAGGACTGCAATTACAATTAGTCTTTACTCCCAACCTATCTATTTAAGAGCACAGACCTGCCTGATAAAAGTCGTAGGAAATGCTGTAACCTAGTCCTTAAAAGGACTGCAATCACAACTCTTCCCTACTCCCAAGCTATCTGTAGATTTGTGCGAAAATTGGCTTGAAATTAACAAGGTATAGCGCACACAGCAACAGCGGTGCCGTCTAACCCGCAGCTGCAGCAGTGAGAAAATGGTGGCGACGGGGAAAATGGCTGGGTCTTATAGGGCAAGGACATGTGACATACACTGCCAATGACACATGCCCTTGCTTGTGTGAAAAAAAGCACTTCGCTCCGTGTGTGCGCTGCTGATAACCTGACAGATTGCACCTCCTCACTGTAAATGCGGGAAAGAGAAAAAAAAATGGAGATCTTCTTTACTCCTGCAGAGATCCATCCCCTGCCCCTCCCCCCGCCCCGCTGTACACTCAAACTGCGTATTAACATTAATTTTCAGCATTACTGAGAAAAAACCAAGTTATGATTTTGGGGCACGAACAGTTATAGAACATAACCTCGAACAGCCGAATTTTTTTCAAATCATTCGTGTTCGCCGAACGGCTCGACCACCGCCCAAAACAGCTCGAATTTGAGATTGGCGAACAGTTCGAGTCGAACGCCGCTCATCTCTAATAAACACGTGTCATGCGATTGTCAAATGGGGAATGTTTCTTTGTATTAACATACCATTTGACCACTGCACCCAGTGGTATAGCTAGATTCCGATGGACCCTGTTGCATAGTTTGATCTTCGGCCTCCATCTGCATGTTTGTTAGATGTATGGGCCTTGTAGCATTCTAAATCCTATCAAGACATTCATGTTCGCCCCCACCCTGCAATAATGTTCATCATCCTAGGCCCCTTCCTGTAATAATGTCTCCATCCTGGCCACTTTCGATAATAATGTCTCCCATCCTGGGCTCCTTTTTATTTTAATGTCCCACAGCCTGGATATAATGTCGCCCATCCAGGGCCCCATCCTGGTATAATTTCCACCATCATGGACTTCTTCCTTATATAATGTCTCCCATCCTGGGTCACTGCTAGTTATAGCCCTGGGCCCCTTCCTTTAATAATGTCCCTTGATCTGGGCCCCTTCCTGGTATATTGCCACCCATCCTGGGCCCCTTTCTGGTATAATATCCTCCAACCTGGACTCCTTCCTGCTATAATGTCCCCTATCCTGGTCCCCTTCCATTAATATTGTCCTCCATCCTGTGCCTCTTCCAGTATTAATGTCCCCCATCCTTGGCTCCTTCCTGGTATACTGTCCCCCATCCTGAGCCCGATCCAGTAATAATGCCATTTTTTTCCCAACATTTAAAAGAAAATAAACATTTCTGCTTACCTTCCCTCGCTCCCACGATGTGCAATGGCCTCTTCCATAGCCAGCGCAGAGGCCGGCAGCTAGCTTCAGCGTGCTCGTCACGGGTGGCGCATGAGGACACTGTCATACGCTGCTTATGAATGGGCACACAAAAGTCAGTTGCTGGCCTTTGATTGGCCTGTAGCATTTATTGCAGTGCAGGAAACTGGCAGGTCTCTGCGCTACAATATATTCCAGCTGAATCTGCTTCACACATCCAGCTGAAATAGGCGCCGGTTTCGGCAGGACTCCTCCCTCGAGGACCAATCATTACGCACCTGAATGCACGAGTATCTCTGCTCTGTGTATCATATGCAAAATTCATAAATCTGATGAAACTGACATAGTCTTAGAGTAACATCATTTCTATTCAATTCTACTCAAAACTGGGTCAAAACAAAATTGTAATTGTATTTGATATTTACCACTCAGATGTTGATTAACTTGTACATTTTCGTCAATGTCCAATTTTATAAATCGTTCATATTACATGTTCAGCTTTACTATATTTCTGAAAATGCTTCTTAAAGGGAACCTATCATGTCATTCATGCTGCTAAATACTCAAGTTTCACTATAAAATACACTGGCAATTCAGAGAAAACTTTCTTTAAACAGGGATCCAGGAATGAAGTGACTGAGTTGACTAATCACCGAGTGAAGCCCCCACTGGCTTCTCCTCATGCAACTCTGCATGTTTGGCAAGTCTATCCCTACGTGTGACAGGTTTCCTATGATAATTTTCCCTCCATCACACTGCAGGAAGTGTTGACTTCAGTCTTACAAATAGATTCAACATATAAAATATCTAAATATACATATACGACTTCAGCTGCCGGCTCTTACATAAGCTATTGAATAGGACACCAAGCATCGTGGAGGAGGAGGAAGGTAAAAATAATTGTTTATTTTTTTTTAATTTGTTGAAGAAGAACATGGAACATTATTACTAGAAGGGGTCATATTACCACAAAGGGGCCCATGATGGGAGACATTTTACCACAAAAAAGACCAAGATCGTGTGACATTTAAACATGAAGCGGCCTAGGATGGGGAACATTTTACCATGAAGGTGCCCAGGATGGGGGACGTTATTTTAGGTTGGGGCTCAGGAAGGGGAACATTTTACCATGAAAGGACCCAGGACAGCAGACATTATGCCATTAAGGGGCCAAAAATGGGGGATATAATACCATGAAGGGGACCATTTTACCATGAAGGAGTCCAGAATGGGGGACATTAATATAGGATGGGGGACATAATACCATGAAGGAGTCCAGGTTGGGGGACATTTTACCAAAAAGGAGCCCAGGATGGGAGACATTATTATAGGATGAGGCCCAGGGTGGGGGACATTTTACCATGAAGGGGCCCAGGATAGGGGACATTTTTCCCTGCTGATTAGTATGGGTGAAATACTCTGCAAAAATGCTGCAAGAACTGACATGCTAAAAATTTTAGTCTGCTGCAAATTTGCAAGGAAAAAATAAGCAATGTGTGCATGAGATTTCAGTGATCTCATTCACTTTACTTGTACTTTAAAATGCTTCAAATTTGCTGCAATAAATCTTTGTGGATAAAAACGCAACAAAAATGCAGCATGTGCACATAGCCTTAAAATTAATTGTGGGGGAGTCACAGAGACTGATTCATTTATATTTATTGGGAGGTAGAAGTTACAGTTAATTGGGGGCACAGTGCCAGCTTATCAATTTATATTTTGAATAGTGTGTGGCTAATAGTATATTAATGATGAGTTACATATTTGTATTCAGGGGCACAGTATAGGGGATTTTTCATTAAGGATATAAATGTATATATACAATATATGTGAACTTGTTATTTTCAGGGCTGTGGTGATCAGTGTTACATGTCGAGTCGTGGCTGGAACATGTTGACATGAAGGTCTGACTAGATGGAGAAGAGACAACAGAAAATGACTCTTGAGATATCAGCAATCACTGGATGTATTTATTATTTATAATGTATGACATGGAGTTCTGTTGTTTGTAAAATGACCTCCCATAAGCTACATTCTCATATTCGTGTGAAATGTCTGTGTGCGGCCAGATTTTATTAATTCTCAAAGTAATGGCTCAAAGAGTTTTATAGATCCTTTCACATATACGAGAAAATCATGTATCTGAGAATGAGATCTGTGAGACTCAGAGCATGTCCTGTTCTGATCCCATTATGAGGATCAGAATAGCATATACTCAACAGGTCTGTTTGCTGTCCAAGAAAAAAACACTGACACTTTACACAGACACAGGGATGTAGCCTTATTATCTATAATGCAGTCCCTTAGTACTGTATATAATGTACTTTCTTGTCATGTATAGCAAAATCCTTATTACATAGCTTCCTCTTACTGTCTCTTTTTACGTATCAACCTCTCTAGTTATGTTTGACCTTATTATATAGCGTCCTCTGTTGTTATGTACAGCGTTGTCCCATTATTGCATGGTATCATCTCTTGTAATGTGTAGCACCCTCCCTTAGGCCCACTTCACATGTTAATGTCTGCAGTACATGTGGTGACAGTTTTTACTGGAGACACTTACACACACCCATTACAATCTATGGGGCTGCTCATATGTCCGTGTGTTTTTTCCAGCAGCATGGACCTCAATACATAAAGTATGTCATCTGTGTGCCGTCCGTGTGACACGTATCAGAATATAATGCAGAATAGAAATACCAGATGTTTAGGTGTTAGATGTGCAAATATAGAGGATAGGTAGATAGATATATGTTTGTGAGATACTTGATATAATTAGTGCCATGTGTCTGTAGTTTACTGTATATGTATTTACTGTAAAAGAAAATAAATGAAAAAAAATGGCGTAGGGTTTTAAGAATGTGGACTGTCTTACCCTGTTCCTGCCTCTGAAGAGAACAGACGTGCCATGTGAATACTGCTGTGCGGTTTTATATGTAAATGTAATGGGTCTAATGTAATGTATTATGGTGATGTACAGTATCTAAAGTGTTAATGCATAATGTGAGTATAGCATAGGATAAGCTTAGGATAGTATAAGATATAGAATAAGGATAATAGGTTTAGCATGTAAGATAGGTAATGGTTAATCTTACTAACATTACTTCTGCAATAAAACTTTTGCGCATGAGCCTCATCTACATATTTTCATGTAGAGGATATAGCAACTGGATTGCTTGACTAATTAAAGAGGAGCTGTCACCAGGTGAAAGTTGCAAGTTTTTGCTTTTATTTTATTCATTCATTCTGCTCCCCTGAGTATTACTTTTTTTCTTTCCTTTTTAAATGCACCATATGGTTCCAGAGAATGGGCCTTTTTATTTAGTGTAATTTTAATGATCTTTATCCAGGGTTGTGGCTTACAGGATAATAAAGCACAGCAGTCTAAATACACCCCCCAGAGAATGCTGTGAGCCACACCACCTTTGGAAAGACCATGAAAATTAGTATTAAACAAAAAGGCTAATATCTTTCAAACCATAAGGCAGTTTGGAAAAACTCTAAAAATGACTAATCAGGGGAGAAGCAAAAATAAAATATGAACAAAAACTGGCCACTTTTTATCTAGTGACAGATTCTCTTTAAAGAAAATGCGATATTATAGCAAAACTGTTATATGCTTACTTAAGTGCTTTTTGTCTCATATTTTACTTTCCAGCGTCACAATTATGTAACATAGGAATGTGATGCAAAAAATCTTTTTATAATCCTTTTCTGACTACAAATATAGGCCCTACAAATTCTGCAGATAATTAAAGATTCATGACTATATGTAGTTTAATTGGACTAAGTAATAGCTTTATGAACTAACCGTGATCATTTCCTGGTGTCTTATTAAATGCAAAATGTTCTGTTACAATGCGGCCGCCAATTGGATCTTTTGATTCATCAGCTCGCAGTTAAGCTGGAAATCTTGTGACTCCCTGGAGAAGTTTTATTCTGAACAGAGAACTGTTCTATTGAAGACTTATGTAAACCCTTAATCACTGAAATAGTAGATAACATCTTTTTTATGTTAAAGTACTTTTCTGTTTTCAAAATCTATATATGAATCAGACACTGGATGTATGCCAGACAATTTACCTCACTGAAGTCTTAAGCTTTAGAACTTGGGAGTCTTGCTTTTGGCTTACCAAGATGATTTACATCTGTAATTTCTATGAAGCTTATAACTGACTTTACCAATGTTTTTCTCTTCTATCAAGGCACACTATGTTCTAAAATATTTACTTTAGTTTAAACATTGTTGCCATACAGACCCGTGACTTCAGGAACAGCCCTGAATGACACAAATATGCACAGACATAAAATAGTATATTTAACCGCTTAAGCCCCGCGGGTGGTTTGCACGTTAATGACCGGGCCAATTTTTACAATTCTGACCACTGTCACTTTATGAGGTAATTACTCTGGAACGCTTCAACGGATCCCCCTGATTCTGAGACTGTTTTTTCGTGACATATTGTACTTCATGATTGTGGAAAAATTTCTTTGATATCACTTGCGTTTATTTGTGAAAAAAACGGAAATTTGGCGAAAATTTTGAAAATTTAGCAATTTTCAAAATTTTAATTTTTAAGCCCTGAAATGAGAGCGATATGTCACACAAAAGAGTTAATAAATAACATTTCCCACATGTCTACTTTACATCAGCACAATTTTGGAACCAAAATTTTTTTTTGTTAGGGAGCTATAAGGGTTAAAAGTTGACCAGCGATTTCTCATTTTTCCAACAAAATTTATAAAACCATTTTTTTAGGGACCACATCACATTTGAAGTCACTTGGAGAGGTCTTTATGACAGAAAATACACAAAAGTGACACCATTCTAAAAACTGCACCCCTCAAGGTGCTCAAAACCACATTCAAGAACTTTACTAACCCTTCAGGTGCTTCACAGGAATTTTTTGAATGTGGAAGAAAAAAATGAACATTTAACTTTTTTCACAAAAATGTTACTTTAGACCCAATTTTTTTTATTTTCACTGGGGTAAGAAGAAAAAATGGACGGCAAAATTTGTTGTGCAATTTCCCCTGGGCACGCAGATACCCAATATTTGGGGAAGAAACACTGTTTGGGCGCACGGCAGGGCTCGGAAGGGAAGGAGCGCCATTTGACTTTGATTGTAAAATTTGCTTGAATAATTAGCGGACGTCATGTTGTGTTTGGAGAGCCCCTGTGTGCCCAAACTTTGGAGCTCCCCCACAAGTGACCCCATTTTGGAAACTAGACCCCCCAAGGCACCTTTATAGATGCATAGTGAGCACTTGGAACCCACAGGTGCTTCACAAATTGATTCGTAAAAATGAAAAAGTGAAAAAAAAAAAACACTTTTTCATTATTACGAATCAATTTGTGAAGCACCTAGGGGTTCCAAGTGCTCACTATGCACCTAGATAGGTGCCTTGGGGGGTCTAGTTTCCAAAATGGGGTCACTTGTGGGGGAGCTCCAATGTTTTGGCACACAGGGACTCTCTAAATACAACATGGTATCCGCTAACAAATTGAATGGAAAATCGGCTCAAATTGTTAGCGGACACCACATTGCGTTTGGAGAGCCCCTCTGTGCCCAAACTTTGGAGCTCCCCCACAAGTGACCCCATTTTGGAAACTAGATCCCCCAAGGCACCTTTCTAGATGCATAGTGAGCACGTGGAACCCCCAGGTGCTTCACAAATTGATTCGTAATAATGAAAAAGTGAAAAAAAAAACACTTTTTCATTTTTATGAATCAATTTGTGAAGCACCTGGGGTTCCAAGTGCTCACTATGCATCTAGATAGGTGCCTTGGGGGGTCTAGTTTCCAAAATGGGGTCACTTGTGGGGGAGCTCCAATGTTTGGGCACACAGGGACTCTCCAAATGCAACATGATATCCGCTAACAATTTGAGCCGACAATTTGTTAGCGGATATCATGTTGCATTTGGAGAGTCCCTGTGTGCCCAAACATTGGAACTCCCCCACAAGTGACCCCATTTTGGAAACTAGACCCCCCAAGGCACCTATCTAGATTCATAGTGAGCACTTGGAACCCCAGGTGCTTCACAAATTGATTCATAAAAATGAAAAAGTGTTTTTTTTTTTCACTTTTTCATTTTTACGAATCAATTTGTGAAGCACCTGGGGGTTCCAAGTGCTCACTATGCATCTAGATAGGTGCCTTGGGGGGTCTAGTTTCCAAAATGGGGTCACTTGTGGGGGAGCTCCAATGTTTGGGCACACAGGGGCTCTCCAAACGCAACATGGCGTCCGCTAACAATTTGAGCCGATTTTCCATTCAATTTGTTAGTGGACACCATGTCGCGTTTGGAGAGCCCGTGATGTGCCTAAACAGTGGAGCTCCCCCACAAGTGTCCCCATTTTGGAAACTATACCCCTCAAGGATTTTATTAAGGTGTATAGTGAACATTTTGAACCCAGAGGTACGGCACAGAATTTGTTTACATTAGGTCATCATATTGAATAAGTTGTCATTATTCTTGAGCGCAAGTGCTCGCTACTTGAGTTTGCATCGGGTACTCCGGTATGCACCATGTACAGCGTGTGCTCGAGTGACATGCTCGAGTCCCTGCTCCGCATGTTTCACGGTTATTAGACACCCAAAAAAAAACATGCGGGGATCGCTCGTGCATGGCAGGCAATCCCCGTAAAGATTTTTGGCCGCGAAGCATATGGGGCAGAGATTCGAGCATGTCACTCAAATACCCACGATACTCAATGCATACCAGAGCACACGATGCAAACTCAAGTAGCGAGCACTTGCTCTCAACACTAGTCGCCATATCGTCATCTTTTTTTCTTACTTTTGAAAAAAATCCCAACCCCAGCCCTAACCCTAGCACAACCCTAGCCCTAGCACAACCCTAGCCCCAGCACAACCCTAGCCCCAGCACAACCCTAGCCCCAGCACAACCCTAGCCCCAGCACAACCCTAGCCCCAGCACAACCCTAGCCCTAGCCCAATCCTAACCCAAGAGTTTATTTTTGACGCCGTTCCTTGTGCGGTATAAGTGATTATACGACTTTATTCTTCGGGTCGGTGTGATTACAGCAATGCCAGAATCATATGGGGTTTTTATGACTGACAGCTGTCACACACTAAAAGACGCATTTTTTGTAAAATCTAGTTTTTGCATCGCCATATTTTGAGAGCTATAATTTTTCAAAATTTTGGCAGACAGTCATGTGACGGCTCGTTTTTTGCGGGATGACTTGACGTTGTTATTGGTGCCATTTTCAGGCACGTGACATTTTTTGATCGCTTTCTATTCCGATTTTTGGGAGGCAGAATAAACAAAAACCAACAATTCAGGAATTGTTTTTTTTTTTTTTTTTTATTCTGTTCCGCGTGTGGTAAAATTGATGAGGCAGCTTTATTCTTCGGTTCAGTACGTTTACAGCGGTACCACATTTGTATCATTTTTCTATGTTTTGGCGCTTATACAGAATAAAAGCTATTTTATAGAAAAAAATATTTTTTAGTATCGCTTTATTCTGAGAGCTATAACTTTTTTATTTTTCGGCTGATGGAGCTGTGTGGTGGCTTGTTTTTTGCGGGACGAGATGACGTTTTAAGCGGTATCATTTTTATTTATATGCGTCTTTTTGATCGCGTGTTATTCCACTTTTTGTTTGGCGGTATGGTGATAAAGCATTGTTTTTTGCTTCGTTTTTTTTTTTTTTTTTTTACCGTGTTCACTGAAGGGGTTAACTAGTGGGACAGTTTTATAGGTCAGGTTGTTCCGGACGCGGCGATACCAAATATCTGTACTTTTATCGTTTTTTTTTTATTTTTTTTATAATAATATTTATTGATGGGTACATTATATTTTTGGTGTATTATTTTTTTTATTTTTTTATAATATTTTTGCACATTTTTTTTTTTTTTTCCACTTTCACACAGTTTATACACTTTATTACTTTGTCCCACTCTGGGACTTTCACTTTTTTTTTTCTGATCGCCTGCATGGCACAGGAATGGAGCACCATCCCTATGCCATGAAGGCTGTCAGAAGTGCACAGTGTGAAGATTGCTTGGAGATGCACTGCGCATGTCCAAGCAATCTTCCTGCTCTCTGGTGACCCGGATGTTGTCATGACGACATCGGGTCGTCATGGCAACACCCGGGAAGCCTTTGCAGACTGCGCTGGAAGCCGGAAGAGGAGGTGAGTATCGCCGATCACCTCCCCTTGCCCCCGCAATGCCGCGATCGACTTCGATTGACTTCGATCGCAGCATCGCGGGGGTTAATGTGCTGGGAGCGGTGCAGGACCGCTCCCTGCACATAGTACCGGGTGTCAGCTATGACAATCAGCTGACACCGGCGGCGATCGCGCCCGCACAGCCTGTGTGCGCGCGCGATCGCGATGACGTACTAATACCGGTCTGGCTCTTAAGTCCCAGGGCACAGACGCGTATTAGTACGTCAGATGTTATTAAGGGGTTAAAGAGTAGCCTTCATTTTAATTTTTATTCCATTAATCAATAGTACACAGGAAAATAAGCCACTTTGTAATATATGTGATCAAAGAAATTCACTTCTTTCTCCTCCTGTACTGAACTTTTGCTTTCAATTCATTGCTAAAATCTGTATTCAGCAGACAAATGTTCTCATTACTGAAGTAGGAGATGACAGTTGATGCTTTTAAAATTCTATAGAGATAGGAAGGGAAAGGATGAGCTAGCCCCTGGAGGGGAGTGAGTAGGTGTCTACAGAGTCTTCACTAGAGCCTCTGGTGGTGAGGATAGGCTGTAGGTACTACTACAGGGCAAGTCCCTGGACTGCTGCAGCTGACCTAAGTGTCCGAGGCACGGGTACCAGGTACAGGAGGGCAAAGATAAAGACATCGTCAGACAATCCGAGGCCAGGGCAGACAGCACAGGTTTGATACAAGTAACCGAGGTAAGGATCAGAGAGGTCAGTCAGGATGCGTAGGCAAGTCAAGTCAATAACGGGAGAAATAAAAACACACACAAACAGGATGCTAGCAGGCAAACTGACTAGGAACCAACGTGCGAGCAAAGAGTGGTGAGTGGAGGTGCCAGATATAAAGCCTGCTTGCACGGGATAGGCCGGGGAATTTACTCTCTGCAAGACACAGCAGGGTTTAAATTCCCGCAAAGACCGGCCATGCCCCCCCCAAGGCTAAATGGAAGCAATATGCTTAGAAGCAGCTGGGTGACCATGGTGAGTAGGGCGGTGCTAAAAGGGCATGTGAGTTATGACTGTAAAAGTACCCTCCCCTTACGTCCCTTGCTTTTTAGGCCAGACCACTGAAGAAACTTCTCAGGAATAATAGGGGTGTCGTTTTTTTCGGCAGGCTTGTTCCTAGAGGACTCACTGCCACTAACATCCTGTGGACAGACGGCCACAATGTCCCAACCACCATTGGTCAGCTTAGGTATATGTCCTCAGGACTGGATTCTCCTCCTCCGAGTTGCAGCCAAGGTCACCTACTGGATCAGTAGCCGCATCAACAACCTTAGCGGGGCTATAAGTTACAAACATGGAAGGCAGAACTGAAGCCAAGGAGGGTGGGGACTTGGGCACATCCTTGGCAAAGTAGGTGGTAGAACACAATGATCCTCATTGAAGCACCTGACTGATGGGCTAGTCAATAACCGGCGTGTGTAGACAAAACTATGGAAGACCTAGAAGAACAGAGTTTACAGAGCTAGGTAGTACATAAAAAGATTCTTTCCGAGTGCTGGGTACCAATTTGCGGGGTGACATACAGCGCAACAAGACGAATCGGCTCTGCCAGGGGTTGTCCATCAAGTTAGGCAACTACCAGGGGATGAACCAGCCGTTGTGTAGAAAGTTGAAACTGACAAATCAGGTTGGGGTGGATCAGGTTGGCAACAGATCCAGAGACTAAATAGGTTTCTACAGAGAGAGACGTTTCTCCCCAAACCAAGATGATTTGGGTCAAAATTTGCGAGAGCTAACTTTCTCATCTAAGGTCATCTCACCGACTGTCTCAAGGCTCTGGAGGCCTCCAGGCCTCACTTGGCACTGATGAGCATAATGTCACTCTCTTCTACAGTACATGCACACGTTGTCACGGTATTTTCGCTGTCGCTTTTGTACAGAGAAATTGGCTTGCTCTTCTCTACCTGCATTGGCACTATCATAGGAAATAAAGCTTGTGGCAGCAAAAGGGAACTGAAAGGTTGTCACTAGTGATGAGCAAGTGTATTCGTTACTATTCGCATGGATAGTACGGTATTCGGGTTACTTGTTATATTGCGAGTATTTGTGTACTCGCCTCGCTGTATTCGGATGTCCTGCCCTGCACTTTTGGCGCCTTCTTTGCAGCCACTAAACATGCTAGGCTTCTTAACCAATCACAATAAGGTCGCAGACATCTTGGTTGTGTCATTACTGTGATTGGCTGGCCGCCCAACGTCATAGGGTCTATTAAAGCCCTGCCGCCACCATTTTGTGCACATTGCGTCCAGAGCCTGCGTTCTACAAGCATAGGGAGAGATCGCTGAGCAGCTAGGGAGAGTGTTTAATCCTCTTGATAAAGCAAAAGCCCTTTTAAGGGCTATCTGCGGTGTATACTAGGTTAGTGTTTAAAGGAGCCGCTCACTAGCTCCATAATGTCACCAAAAACTAGCTCTTTTCAGAGCTGAAGACACACAACAAAGTCAGTGTACAGGTAGGGAGAGGTTAAAGTGTTTTTCCAGTGTCCATCTTAAAACAGCTCCTGTCAGAGGCAAAGCAATATTTTTCAAGCACAGAGTAGAAGCATTTTGTGCTACCTTTTTTTTTTAAAAGCACAGGTCTAGTTTCCCCACTTTTTTAGGGGTCAGAGAGCCTGGCTTTTGCTGTCCACATTAATCCACTTTAAAAGGGGGTTAGTGCCAAACGCAAAGCACGCACCAGGCCATTTTAACCACTATTTTGGGATGACAGCCTGCATTCTGTCCACATTAGTCCACTTAAAGCGTTTAGTGCACTACACAAAGCAGTAGTCCAAACATTTCATACTGCCTGCTACAAAGCATGTACCCGCCCATTTTCCCCACTGTTTTTGGAATGACAGCCTGCCTTCTGTCCACATTAGTCCACTTAAAAAAGCATTTAGTGCCTTACACAAAGCAGTAGTCCAAACATTTCCTACTGCCAGCTACCAAGCACGCACCAGGCCATTTTACCCACTATTTTGGCTGTGACTGCTAGCTTGGCTTGTGCCATCAACATCTGAAAATTTGTCAACAAAAGCCAAAATGCCAAAAATGCCTGTTGTTAATGGACGTGGACGTGGTGTTGTCAGTGGTGCATGAGAAGGCACTCACTCTGTTGCAGGTCAGAAGAAGCTTGATGCATCAACTATGTTCCTGGAAAAACTTCCCGGTCTGGAACATGAACGTGTGTGGAAGCCAGAAGAGTGAGAGCAGATTCTGTCTTGGATAGCAGACAAGGCCTCTACGCATTTGCCAAGCAGCAACAAATCTTCCACGACCACAGAGTCTACTTTCAATACACAGAAGGCTGGCCCATCCAATCCTGAAGCTGGTTCTCCTTCATCCTGCCATTATCAGTTGCAGGATATGACCCCAAGCTTGGCCACTCCGAGGATCTGTTTGGTATGTATCATTTGGTTGGCTCTGTCCTATCACCGTGCAGCATTGAAGAGGGACAAGAGGAGGTGACTTGGAGGCTAAAGTATTTGAGGACCTACGGCCAGAAGAAAGCCACTTGGAGGAAAGTCATTTACTGTCTCCAGAGGTGGAGGCTGATGATGAGGAGACACAGTTGCCATCAGGTCAGCCTACAATGTCAACTGGGAAGGAGGATGAGATGGAAGACGAGGTGTTCGATGATGAGTCCACTGAACCGACCTGGACCGTCGGCATGCATAGCCATGTCAGAAACATACTGTAGAGGAAGATGGATATGTACCACCAACACAGGCACCAAGGGGTCGTGGTTTGGCCAGAGTGAGAATTGGGTCAATTGTTCCCAAGAGCACCCCCGCTGTGCACCAAGTCAGGGCAAGGGGGTGTTCAGATGCTGTGTGGAATTTTTTTCTGAAAGTCCTTCAGAGAAAAACATTGTAGTCTGTATCATCTGCCATACAAAGTTGAGCAGAGACCAGGGCAAGGGCAACCTGAGCACCACCAGTATGTGAAACCACATGGCAGCCAACCACCCCAGTAGGTGGGCCAAACACCAGGCTACCAAATCTGCATCTGCAGGTCAATCCAATGCCATGTCGCCTGGGCTATGTCCTTCAGAATTTGCTGTTCAGGAAGCAGGTGCTCATACCTCTTGCCCACAAGCTCCGGTTGCTCACACACAACAAACATCAATCACATCCACTTCCTTGTCCCAGTGCCAATTGTCAGTGCCTGAGAGCTTGGAAAGAAAGCGTAAATACCCAGCCACGCACCCACAGGCACAAATACTAAACTCATACATTGCCAAATTGCTAGCTGTGGAGATGTTGCCGTTTAGGCTTGTGGGAACAGTCTTTCTGTCATCTCTTGGCTGTGGCTGCCCCACGATACAGTGTTCTCAGCCGCCACCATTTTGCCCGTTGTGCCGTCCCTGCATTACGCAAGCACGTGTTAAACAATCTGAACCGTGCTCTCACCAACGCCGTAACCGGGAAGGTCCACCTAACAATACACACCTGGACAAGTTGTAATGGACAGGGACGATACATTTCTGTCACGACACACTGGGTGAACCTTGTGGAGGGTGGGACAAAGGCGCAAACTGGAACATCACACATCCTGCCCACGCCAAGAATAGTGGGCCCAAATTCTGTCAGGGTTTTTGCCTCTTCATATTCCACTTCCTCTCTCTCCTCCTCCTGCTCCTCATCCTCTGTTGAATTACCCTCCCCATCACTGCCAAGCTGGGACCTGTGCAGCAGCGCATGGGCAAAGTGGCAACACGCTCTGCTGAAACTGATCTTAGGTCAGAAAGAACACCCTGCAGCAGAGTTTTGGCAAGCTTTAAAACAACAGACCGATCAGTGACTCTCCCCGCTGCACCTCCAACCCGGTCTGGTCGTCTGCGATAATGGGCGTAACCTGGTGGTGGCTTTAAAGGTCGGCAAGCTGGTACATGTGCCATGCATGGCTCATGTGCTGAACCTTGTTGTTCAGAAATTTCTGAAAACTTACCGTGACTAGCCGTACCTACTTGAGAAGGTCCTCCGTATTAGCGCCCATTTCCGCCATTCCTCTACCGCTTTTGCTGCTCTTACAGTACTGCAAAAGCACTTGAATTTGCCAAGTCACCGATTCATTTGCGACCTCCCCACGCGGTGAAACTCCACCTATCATATGTTGTCGAGGATTAGTGAACAGCAGAGGGCAGTAGCTGAATACCAGCTTCAACATGCCCTTCAGACTGAGAGTCAGCCACCACACATAACAACTGTCGAGTAGGTGTGGATCGCTGACATTTGTGAGGTTCTTGAGAACTTTGACTACTGCACCAACCTCGGGAGTGGTGATCAGGCTATTATCAGCGTAACCATCCCGCTGCGGTGTCTCTTGAAACAATCACTGCAAAATCTCAAAGAAGAAGCTTTGAGTGCCCGGCATGTTGGTATGGAGACAGATTTCCTAATGGGTGATACTACCCAGGTGAGACAATATTCTGAGGCAACACTGGGTGATGAGGAGGAAGATGAGGAGGATGAGGAGGGAGAGGACTTGTTTTTCAGTGCTACCGAGGGGACTCGTAATGCTACAGAGGAGAAACCCAACCCAAGCTTCATGTCTGTCCAACCCATGTCTTCATGTCTGGATGGGTGGCTGGAGAGGAGGAGGTGGAGGAGGAGGCGAGTCAGCGTGAGGAGAGGATGGGTACTGTTTCTACTGTTGGGGAAACAGAACATTTGCCTTTTTGCAGCTTGGCCCACGTGGCACAGTTCATGTGTAAGTGTCTGTGGCAAGACCCTCGCATGACACACATTTTATCCAACAACCTATACTGGTTGGCTACTTTTCTCGATCCATGGTAGAAGGAAAAATTTCCTTCACTCCTTTTGGAGTCACCAAAAAGTTTTACAATGGAATCGTTCAAAAGGGCCATTGTAGATCAGTTGCTGAAAATATCACCCTCAGACAATGCTAGTGGCAGATGTACCGGCTTTTTTCAACACCAAGGGATAATGGGGAGAGACATGAACACCAGCTCCAACAGAGGTGGGGGGAAAATGTGCACAAATTGGGCAATTTTCAATAAACCAGCACAACAGGAAGGGCTATCTGTGCCTGTAACAATGCCAAGGAGAGATAAGTTGCAGAACATGGTCAAGGGGTACTTAAGTGACCATATGTGCATCCTTTCTGATGCTTCAGTTCCCTTTAATTATTGGGTGTCTAAGCTTAACACTTGGCCCAACCTCTCCTTATATGCCTTGGAGGTGCTTGCCTGCCCGGCTGCTAGTGTGGTGTCAGAGCGTGTTTTCAGTTCCGCTGGGGAAATTATCACTGATAGGAGCACACGCCTCTCCACGGAAAATGCAGACAGACTTACTCTGATTAAATTCAACAAGGACTGAATATCTCCACAGTTTGTAATCCCTCCAGATGACAGCAAGCCAACCTAAATTCACCAAAAATGCTGATTCCTGCTACTGCTGTTAACATCACCACCTTACCATAAAAACCCATTTCCTTCCTTTGTCAACCATGACTCAGCCCATAGGGCTAATTTTTACAAACCCTATGCACATTGTGCAGTGGACAAACCAGGACAGTATTCCTACTCCAGCCTAACTACTATTTGTGATTGGAGGCCCTTGGGATGGTGGCTTCCTGCGTCAACCATGACTGAGCCCATAGCGCTAATTTTTACAAACTCTATGCACATTGTGCAGTGGACAAATCTGCAATGTACAGTGATCCTACCAAACTAATATTTGTCATTGGAGGCCCTGGTCACAGGTTGTGCCACATTGTGACTGAGATAGGGGATAAATATTCAATAGAAATGTACTGTCAGTCACCCTATTTGGAAAAAAACATGCCTGGCTTGTGCCACATTGTGACTAGTGTTGAGCCACCCCCGTAGTGTTCGAGTTCGGTTCGGTTCGTCGAACACCCGTGTGTTCGCCGAACTGTTCGTCGAACTGTTCGTCGAACACCTTCGAACACCGTTAAAACCAATGGCAGGCAAACAAAAACACATAGAAACACATAGAAAACACCTTCAAAGGTGTCCAAAAGCTGACAAACTGCTCAGAAGACATAACTAACACATGGAAAAGTGACAAGTACATATAGTCATGCGAAAATAAAAGAGGTGGAGGAGTAAAAGGAGGGGGAGACACAGATATAGGCATGTCATGCCCTTCTAAAATCCAAAAAGTGAGAAGCCGACACGGCCAGTCCGCTCCTGCCCGTGCCACCTCCGTGTCGCCGGGTTTGTGCCAGAGCCGCGGTGAACCCTGACGGCCAGCCCCCCTCTCCCAATACTGGTGCCTGTCCGCTGGTGGGTCGAGCGAGCCCCCCTGTGGTGGAGGCAGCTCTAAGCTTCTTAATTTAAATTGTCTCTCTAATTTGAATGAATACACTTTAAATCCATTTACAAGGATCTATTGGAGGGCAAGTCTCATGCCAGCAGCCGCGGTAATTCCAGCTCCAGTAGCGTCCACTAAAGCTGCTGCAGTTAAAAAGCTTTTATAAGGATCGAGCTCGGCTGTCCACCGCAAGGCATCCTACTGCCAGTCCCAGCCCCTATGCCTTGGGGTGCCTCCTGATGCTCTTCACTAAGTATCCCATGGTCCCGAAGCATTTCCTTTGAAAAAATTAAGTGTCTAAACTACAGGTGGTGTAGCTTGCTTAACAGCCGGGATAATCCGCTGACTAGCAGACACTGCTACTAGGCACAAAGTATTTCCTGGGCTAGATGCAGTTAAAAATTTGTAATTAGATACTCTCGTTGGATGCTGAGAAAGCATTCCATAGAGTCTCCTGGCACGCCATATATGATTCTCTTAAAAAGCTTGGGGTAGGGGTCTAGGGGACCCTTTTATAGCCAAAATCACGGCCCTGTATCGCAATACGTCACCTAGGCTGAAGATAAATGGAACTGTAGTACCCTGAGGGCTCGGTTGCCACAGACGTATTGCACCTCACCCAGAGGTGTGATATCTCACTCTCAGGTAAGGATGGAGTGTGGATCAGGACCCAACACCTGCATGCATTACACCACATTGCCGTGGGGCAGGGCGACCAATATGCCCCTGAGATGGGCACGACAGTCCCTGTCCCTGGCTGGAGTGGGGGGAGGGAACACTGAGGAAGGGGAACCCTGTAGTGCAGGAGCAGGGAGGAAGCAGTTCCTGGGTGCATTGAGAAGGGAGTATAAAAGGTGGGCACCATCTTAGTTCAGTGCAGAGAAGTCTGAGCAGAGGTGGCAGGGAGCAGGGGCTCTGCATGAGCTCTGCTCCGGAGGCGGGCCTAGTAACAGAGGCCCAGGCCTGGAAGAGGGAGAAGGAAGGAAGAGGAGCGGAGAAGGCTCCAGGAACGAGGAATGAAGGGATCCCAGGGGTGCGGACGGGCGAGTCGCCACCGCACGCCCGAATCCACCTGCGTGGAGGGGTCAGGCCAAAGGGGGAGACCGGTCCCCGAACTAGTGGAGGCAGGAAACGACCCTCAGCTAGAAACCGGAGGCTCTGACATTTTATGTGGCGCAGCCCCTCGCTACACCCGCTAGGAAGGCACCACATAGGGTCAGGGAAACTGGCGCCAAGTTTACCAAGAGGAGGCCCGAGGCAGCCGGACAGAAGTGTTGGTAAGAAAGGCCAGACAAAGGACACACAAAGGGGGTCCTGTGAAGTGCTCCAAAGTTATCAGGGAGTTGTCTGAGCCCCTCACCTGGTGAGCACAGTACGACGTGGGCAGCCGTTACCTGCAGACGTGGTCTGGATAATAAGAACTGTGAGTAAAGGCCCTGGACTGCATCAATGACTCCGTGTCGTTACTGCTGCTGCCCTGCACCATCACCCCCATCCTCCGCATACACTGCCCTGAGGCTATACTCCTCCCGTGGGGAGTTATGCTACGCTCTGCTGCACCCACAACACCAGCCTCAGCGGTCTGCCCTGTAGCGGCGGTTCACTCTGACCGCAATCCACGGGTGGCGTAGTCGGACATTTAAACACCAAAACCACATAAATAGTTCCGCCACTGGTTTGACTGCCCTGAGCCACGGAACCGGGTCGCCGCCACGAAGACTACAACCACCAGCATCCACCAAAAAGGGTCCGACTCCGGGTGTCCCAAGGCCCAGGGGGTGCGTCAGAACATTTTCATCACCTTTCACAATCACCAATGGGACAAGGCAGGGATGTCCTCTGTCCCCTCTCTTATACATCCTAGTGACGGAGCACCTGCTCTCATCAATTCGCCATAACCCCAATATTAGGTGGATTGAGGTGGGAGGCACCGAGTACAAGTGCTCTCTATTTGCTTATGATGTCCTAGTATATATCACTCAATCACATATATCCATCCCTGCTGTTATGGCTGAAATAGATCACTTTGTTACATGGTCAAATTTTAAAATCAATGCAGCGAAGTCTGAGGCCCTCGATGTCTCCCTCCCCAAATCCATATAGGATTCCATCCAGTCCAACTTTCCCTTTGCCTGGCCCTCACAGGGTATCAAATACTTAGGAATTCCTATTCATAGAGACCTCTCCCATCTATGTTATCTTAATTTTGGGCCCTTTATTGAACAATTCCATACAGACCACGGTTGGCAAGTTAGAACTGTAAGATTCACTACGTGAACCACTGGTGTTTTGTGGAAAAGCACATGTACACTACGTTCCAAATTATTATGCAAAAAGTGTTTAGGAGTGATAAGGGAAGAATTTGTTTGTTTGTCAGTTAAACTCATTGATGGTGATGTGTGTCAGGGCTCTTTATATCACTGTAAGCAATTGCAGACACCTGTGCTAATTAGTTTGGCAGGTGTGTCCAATGAAAGGCAAGACTACTTAAGAAGGCTCTCTCACATTATTAAGCAGCCTACATTTTCTGCCAAAATGGGAAAGAAAAAGGATGTGTCGGCTGCTGAGAAGCAACAAATTGTGGAGTGTTTAGGTCAAGGCATGACTACAATCAACATTGTGCGATGATCAGGATGAAGTGTCTTGGCAATCAAGAAGTATGTAACTGATTCACAGTACACACGTGTGCGTGCTGATAAGGGCAAATTGAGGACTCTTTCCTACAGGCAATTACGTCAGGTTAAAAGAGCAGCGGCAAGAAAGCCTTGTCATAGCAGCAGACAAGTTTTTGAAGCTGCTGGTGCCTCCAACGTCCCCCGAACAACAAGATGCAGGGTCCTTCAGAGGTTTGCAGCTGTGCATACACCATCCTGTCGACCTCCTCTATCCACTTCACACAAGCAGAAACGGCTCCAGTGGGCCAAACATTACATGAAGACTGATTTCAAAACTGTTTTGTTCACGGATGAGTGCCGTGCAGCGCTCGATGGTCCAGATGGATGGAGTGGAGGATGGCTGGTTGATGGACACCCCACGCAAACACGGCTACAGCGCCAACAAGGAGGAGGTGGAGTAATGTTTTGGGCTGGAATCATGGGGAGAGAGATTGTCGGCCCCTTTAGGATCCCTGAAGGCGCTAAAGATGAACTCCATAATGTATGTGGATTTTCTCAAACAGCACTTCCTGCCATGGTTCAAGAAGAAGAACCGTGTATTTCACAGCAAGATCATTTTTCTGCATGATAATGCACCATCTCATGCTGCACATAAAACATCTGCATCTCTGGCTGATATGGGCATAAAAGCGGACAAATTTATGGTGTGACCCCCATGCTCCCCTGACCTCTACCCCATTCAGAACCTTTGGAGCATCATTAAAAGGAGTGTCTATGATGGCGGGAGGCAGTTCACATCTAAGCAACAGCTCTGGGAGGGTATTCTGTCCTCATGCAAAACAATTGAAGCAGAAACCATCCAAAACCTGACAAATTCAATGGACGAGAGAGTTCAGAAGCTCCTTTCGAACAAGGGGTCCTATGTGAAAATGTAACATCACCTAGAATAAAGTTTTGAGTTGAAAACTGTTTGATTTCAGTTTCTAACAACCTGCTAATGCTTATAATTTCAAAAATGACCATTTTTTTGGTCTTTATTAAAATGAAAAGGTTGATCGAAAAGTTTGGGGGATCTAAGAGTGTGGCAACCCAGTAGTCATGATTACTTCGAATTCTGACAATATGAGGGTCATGCTGCAGGTAGTGCAGCAAGAAGGCACTTATGTGTCTTGCGCATCTCGGAGCCCCAAAATTATTTTCCGGGCTAGATGCAGCTAAAATTATTTTTAATTTTAAATCTGGTGGAGCTTATTATAGATGGCCTAATAGGATCAGTGCTGCACACTGCTACAAAGCCCAAATTATTTTCCAGTCAAGATACAGATAAACATGATTAGTAATTTGAAAGCTTAAAACGGTTGGTAGGGTGATTTTAACCAATCATCAAGCTTTTACTCTCCCCAGGATGACACAGGGGTAGAAAAGTCGTTTCGGATCCATGATTTGTTCATCTTTATGAACGTGAGTCTGTCTACATTATCAGTGGAGAAAAGAAGCAAGACAAAAATATATCTCATACCCTACCATAATTATATATAAATGTAAAGCAAAATTGCATAATAAATATAGGGTACTTAGTGAACTATTTTTGATCAAAAAAAGTATACAAGCCGTCCCACCAGCGGCAAGGTGACCCTAAATTGGGACGGTACCTATACTGCCTATATTAAAAACCTTACTGTATATCAAAGTTGAAGTAATGCATATAAAAGGGTAGACAAATAGGACCGGGTCCCAACTCCAGACCACCTAGGCCCGTGGTAAGCTACATATATACCAATCAGCTCAACAAAGGGCATGCCACACCCTTAAATTGCACAGAATGCAAACAAGTCAAAAAACCAGACAATGTGAACTGAGGTCTAAGATGGCAGACATACAAGAAACAGAGGCATGTTCACACTAGCAAAAAAGAAGCAAGACAAAAATATATCTCATACCCTACCATAATTATATATAAATGTAAAGCAAAATTGCATAATAAATATAGGGTACTTAGTGAACTATTTTTGATCAAAAAAAGTATACAAGCCGTCCCACCAGCGGCAAGGTGACCCTAAATTGGGACGGTACCTATACTGCCTATATTAAAAACCTTACTGTATATCAAAGTTGAAGTAATGCATATAAAAGGGTAGACAAATAGGACCGGGTCCCAACTCCAGACCACCTAGGCCCGTGGTAAGCTACATATATACCAATCAGCTCAACAAAGGGCATGCCACACCCTTAAATTGCACAGAATGCAAACAAGTCAAAAAACCAGACAATGTGAACTGAGGTCTAAGATGGCAGACATACAAGAAACAGAGGCATGTTCACACTAGCAAAAAAGAAGCAAGACAAAAATATATCTCATACCCTACCATAATTATATATAAATGTAAAGCAAAATTGCATAATAAATATAGGGTACTTAGTGAACTATTTTTGATGAAAAAAAGTATACAAGCCGTCCCACCAGCGGCAAGGTGACCCTAAATTGGGACGGTACCTATACTGCCTATATTAAAAACCTTACTGTATATCAAAGTTGAAGTAATGCATATAAAAGGGTAGACAAATAGGACTGGGTCCCAACTCCAGACCACCTAGGCCCGTGGTAAGCTACATATATACCAATCAGCTCAACAAAGGGCATGCCACACCCTTAAATTGCACAGAATGCAAACAAGTCAAAAAACCAGACAATGTGAACTGAGGTCTAAGATGGCAGACAAACAAGAAACAGAGGCATGTTCACACTAGCAAAAAAGAAGCAAGACAAAAATATATCTCATACCCTACCATAATTATATATAAATGTAAAGCAAAATTGCATAATAAATATAGGGTACTTAGTGAACTATTTTTGATCAAAAAAAGTATACAAGCCGTCCCACCAGCGGCAAGGTGACCCTAAATTGGGACGGTACCTTTACTGCCTATATTAAAAACCTTACTGTATATCAAAGTTGAAGTAATGCATATAAAAGGGTAGACAAATAGGACCGGGTCCCAACTCCAGACCACCTAGGCCCGTGGTAAGCTACATATATACCAATCAGCTCAACAAAGGGCATGCCACACCCTTAAATTGCACAGAATGCAAACAAGTCAAAAAACCAGACAATGTGAACTGAGGTCTAAGATGGCAGACATACAAGAAACAGAGGCATGTTCACACTAGCAAAAAAGAAGCAAGACAAAAATATATCTCATACCCTACCATAATTATATATAAATGTAAAGCAAAATTGCATAATAAATATAGGGTACTTAGTGAACTATTTTTGATCAAAAAAAGTATACAAGCCGTCCCACCAGCGGCAAGGTGACCCTAAATTGGGACGGTACCTATACTGCCTATATTAAAAACCTTACTGTATATCAAAGTTGAAGTAATGCATATAAAAGGGTAGACAAATAGGACCGGGTCCCAACTCCAGACCACCTAGGCCCGTGGTAAGCTACATATATACCAATCAGCTCAACAAAGGGCATGCCACACCCTTAAATTGCACAGAATGCAAACAAGTCAAAAAACCAGACAATGTGAACTGAGGTCTAAGATGGCAGACATACAAGAAACAGAGGCAAGTTCACACTAGCAAAAAAGAAGCAAGACAAAAATATATCTCATACCCTACCATAATTATATATAAATGTAAAGCAAAATTGCATAATAAATATAGGGTACTTAGTGAACTATTTTTGATCAAAAAAAGTATACAAGCCGTCCCACCAGCGGCAAGGTGACCCTAAATTGGGACGGTACCTATACTGCCTATATTAAAAACCTTACTGTATATCAAAGTTGAAGTAATGCATATAAAAGGGTAGACAAATAGGACCGGGTCCCAACTCCAGACCACCTAGGCCCGTGGTAAGCTACATATATACCAATCAGCTCAACAAAGGGCATGCCACACCCTTAAATTGCACAGAATGCAAACAAGTCAAAAAACCAGACAATGTGAACTGAGGTCTAAGATGGCAGACATACAAGAAACAGAGGCATGTTCACACTAGCAAAAAAGAAGCAAGACAAAAATATATCTCATACCCTACCATAATTATATATAAATGTAAAGCAAAATTGCATAATAAATATAGGGTACTTAGTGAACTATTTTTGATCAAAAAAATTATACAAGCCGTCCCACCAGCGGCAAGGTGACCCTAAATTGGGACGGTACCTATACTGCCTATATTAAAAACCTTACTGTATATCAAAGTTGAAGTAATGCATATAAAAGGGTAGACAAATAGGACCGGGTCCCAACTCCAGACCACCTAGGCCCGTGGTAAGCTACATATATACCAATCAGCTCAACAAAGGGCATGCCACACCCTTAAATTGCACAGAATGCAAACAAGTCAAAAAACCAGACAATGTGAACTGAGGTCTAAGATGGCAGACATACAAGAAACAGAGGCATGTTCACACTAGCAAAAAAGAAGCAAGACAAAAATATATCTCATACCCTACCATAATTATATATAAATGTAAAGCAAAATTGCATAATAAATATAGGGTACTTAGTGAACTATTTTTGATCAAAAAAAGTATACAAGCCGTCCCACCAGCGGCAAGGTGACCCTAAATTGGGACGGTACCTATACTGCCTATATTAAAAACCTTACTGTATATCAAAGTTGAAGTAATGCATATAAAAGGGTAGACAAATAGGACCGGGTCCCAACTCCAGACCACCTAGGCCCGTGGTAAGCTACATATATACCAATCAGCTCAACAAAGGGCATGCCACACCCTTAAATTGCACAGAATGCAAACAAGTCAAAAAACCAGACAATGTGAACTGAGGTCTAAGATGGCAGACATACAAGAAACAGAGGCAAGTTCACACTAGCAAAAAAGAAGCAAGACAAAAATATATCTCATACCCTACCATAATTATATATAAATGTAAAGCAAAATTGCATAATAAATATAGGGTACTTAGTGAACTATTTTTGATCAAAAAAAGTATACAAGCCGTCCCACCAGCGGCAAGGTGACCCTAAATTGGGACGGTACCTATACTGCCTATATTAAAAACCTTACTGTATATCAAAGTTGAAGTAATGCATATAAAAGGGTAGACAAATAGGACCGGGTCCCAACTCCAGACCACCTAGGCCCGTGGTAAGCTACATATATACCAATCAGCTCAACAAAGGGCATGCCACACCCATAAATTGCACAGAATGCAAACAAGTCAAAAAACCAGACAATGTGAACTGAGGTCTAAGATGGCAGACATACAAGAAACAGAGGCATGTTCACACTAGCAAAAAAGAAGCAAGACAAAAATATATCTCATACCCTACCATAATTATATATAAATGTAAAGCAAAATTGCATAATAAATATAGGGTACTTAGTGAACTATTTTTGATCAAAAAAATTATACAAGCCGTCCCACCAGCGGCAAGGTGACCCTAAATTGGGACGGTACCTATACTGCCTATATTAAAAACCTTACTGTATATCAAAGTTGAAGTAATGCATATAAAAGGGTAGACAAATAGGACCGGGTCCCAACTCCAGACCACCTAGGCCCGTGGTAAGCTACATATATACCAATCAGCTCAACAAAGGGCATGCCACACCCTTAAATTGCACAGAATGCAAACAAGTCAAAAAACCAGACAATGTGAACTGAGGTCTAAGATGGCAGACATACAAGAAACAGAGGCATGTTCACACTAGCAAAAAAGAAGCAAGACAAAAATATATCTCATACCCTACCATAATTATATATAAATGTAAAGCAAAATTGCATAATAAATATAGGGTACTTAGTGAACTATTTTTGATCAAAAAAAGTATACAAGCCGTCCCACCAGCGGCAAGGTGACCCTAAATTGGGACGGTACCTATACTGCCTATATTAAAAACCTTACTGTATATCAAAGTTGAAGTAATGCATATAAAAGGGTAGACAAATAGGACCGGGTCCCAACTCCAGACCACCTAGGCCCGTGGTAAGCTACATATATACCAATCAGCTCAACAAAGGGCATGCCACACCCTTAAATTGCACAGAATGCAAACAAGTCAAAAAACCAGACAATGTGAACTGAGGTCTAAGATGGCAGACATACAAGAAACAGAGGCAAGTTCACACTAGCAAAAAAGAAGCAAGACAAAAATATATCTCATACCCTACCATAATTATATATAAATGTAAAGCAAAATTGCATAATAAATATAGGGTACTTAGTGAACTATTTTTGATCAAAAAAAGTATACAAGCCGTCCCACCAGCGGCAAGGTGACCCTAAATTGGGACGGTACCTATACTGCCTATATTAAAAACCTTACTGTATATCAAAGTTGAAGTAATGCATATAAAAGGGTAGACAAATAGGACCGGGTCCCAACTCCAGACCACCTAGGCCCGTGGTAAGCTACATATATACCAATCAGCTCAACAAAGGGCATGCCACACCCTTAAATTGCACAGAATGCAAACAAGTCAAAAAACCAGACAATGTGAACTGAGGTCTAAGATGGCAGACATACAAGAAACAGAGGCATGTTCACACTAGCAAAAAAGAAGCAAGACAAAAATATATCTCATACCCTACCATAATTATATATAAATGTAAAGCAAAATTGCATAATAAATATAGGGTACTTAGTGAACTATTTTTGATCAAAAAAATTATACAAGCCGTCCCACCAGCGGCAAGGTGACCCTAAATTGGGACGGTACCTATACTGCCTATATTAAAAACCTTACTGTATATCAAAGTTGAAGTAATGCATATAAAAGGGTAGACAAATAGGACCGGGTCCCAACTCCAGACCACCTAGGCCCGTGGTAAGCTACATATATACCAATCAGCTCAACAAAGGGCATGCCACACCCTTAAATTGCACAGAATGCAAACAAGTCAAAAAACCAGACAATGTGAACTGAGGTCTAAGATGGCAGACATACAAGAAACAGAGGCATGTTCACACTAGCAAAAAAGAAGCAAGACAAAAATATATCTCATACCCTACCATAATTATATATAAATGTGGAGAGCCACGTGCGCTTATCTGTCAGCACACCACCAGCAGCGCTGAACACACGTTCAGACAGAATGCTGGCTGCGGGGCATGACAAGATCTCCAAGGCGTAAGTGGCTAGCTCCGGCCATTTATCCAGATTGGAAGCCCAAAAAGAGCAAGGGTCCAGTGACACAGTCGTGGCTTCAATGTTTACTTGGAGATACTCCTGTACCATCGTCTCTAGGCTTTGACTATGTGTCAGACTTCTTGTCTCCTGTGGCCTTGCAAAGGATGGGCTAAAAAAGTGGTGAAATGATTCCGCAAAATTGATGTTACCAGCAGATACTGTGGTTCTGTTACGGTTTGAGTGCTGAACACTTGACGGTCCCACGGTTGGCAAGTTGGAACTGTGAGATTCACTACGTGCACCACTGGTATTTTGTGGAAAAGCACATGTAAGATTCTGCAACAGTCTCTGCTGATACTCCTGCATGCGTGCATCCCTTTCTATGGCAGGAATAATTTCGGCAAATTTACTTTTGTACCGGGGATCTAACAGTGTGGCAACCCAGTAGTCAGGATTATTTCTAATTCTCACAATTCGAAGGTCATGTTGCAGGTAGTGCAGCAAGAAGGCACTCATGTGTGTTGCGCTTCCAGGAGCATCAAGTCCCTGTTGTGTTGGTGGCGAGGTAACAATCATGCTTCCTTCCTCTGTCCTCTCTCCCCAACCTCGCACAACAGAAATGTGATCAAGGTCTCCCTCATCTGATGAGTCTTCCATCAGTTCGTCCTCCACTTCTTCCTGGGCTCCTGCACCTTCCTCACTAGTTTGGCTGCTACCATGCGCCCTGGTAAAACCATCTCCCCCACCCTCACATGCCTGCCGCCTTGGTGCTGCCGACCGTCTGGACCTTGCAGATGCTAGCCCTTCCGCATACAACTCCTCCTCCTCTACTTCCTCCACCTCCTCTTGTGCCACCACTTGACTCCGAATTCTGTTTAACATGTGCTCCAGCATGTAAATCACCGGAATAGTCATGCTGATAATGGCATCGTCAGCACTAAACATCTTCGTCGCCATTTCAAAACTGTGCAGAAGGGTGCATAGGTCCCTGATCTGAGACCACTCCTCCAGCGTGATTTGCCCCACCTCTGAATCTCGTTGGCCCAGGCTATACGTCAGAACGTATTGCACCAGGGCTTGTCGGTGCTGCCACAGTCTGTCACGCTGTCTCTGTATACTGGAGGTAGGGGGCCTAAGCTGACCCTAAGCTGGGGCCCTGACTAATCCCTCAACCTGGAGGTACTGTTAAAGGTACAGAGGTCCAGGCCGCCAGCGTAACCCCTACCTCCTGAGGATCCCTGCACCTAAGTAATCTAGTCCTGAGAAGGACCCCGATCACAACAAAAGAGGACAAGTAATAATATGCCCACACACAGTACTTAGACGAACGAGACAGTACAAGGGAAAAACCAAAACCACCTTGCATACAAAAACTACACAACTACAACAGAGGGAACACCAACGGGAAAGGAGATAAATGATAAAGCGAGGAAGGGAAAAAACACTCCAAATACACTTATCTCAGAAACTCCAAGTACCACGATCCGCTCTGTAAGTCTGTATGAAATGCTTTCACCGACACTTCCCAAACAGACCAGCAGGCATTTGAAGGAGACTCACTACAGCAGCATTGATTGCAGCTGGGCGAGGCTGGACCTCGTCTAGCACAGAGAGAGAGAGAATTAACTCCCTCACTGCCGAAAACACAAAGCACCAAAAAGTCAGCTGCGAGAAGTCAGGCTGTGTAATCGTGACGATCTTCGTGGCGACACACCCGTGACAGTACCCCCCCTTCTACGAGGGGCCTCCGGACCCTCAGGGCCAGGTTTATCCGGGTGAGTCGTGTGGAAGGCCCGAACTAATCGGTCTGCGTTAATATCCGACGCAGGAACCCACATCCTCTCCTCAGGACCATACCCTTTCCAATGAACCAGGTACTGAAGGGACCGGCGATTAAAACGTGAATCGATGACCCTTGATACCTGGAACTCCAAGTTACCATTGACCACCACTGGAGGGGGAGGTAAAGGTGACGGTACCACTGGCGCCACATACCTCTTAAGCAACGATCTGTGGAACACGTTGTGAATTTTAAACGTAGGGGGGAGGTCAAGACGGAATGCCACCGGATTAATAATAGAACTGATTCTGTACGGCCCGATGAACCTGGGACCCAGTTTCCAGGAGGGAACCTTAAGTTTAATATTCCTGGTAGACAACCATACCCGATCGTTCACACTTAGGTCCGGACCAGACACTCTCCTCCTATCAGCCATACGTTTGTATCGGTTCCCCATAGTATTCAGATTCTTCAGCACCCCTCTCCATACTGAAGCGAGTGATGAGGAAAATCGTTCCTCCTCAGGAACCCCCGAAGAGCCCCCCCTACTGAAAGTACAAAACTGGGGGTGAAAACCATATGCCCCAAAAAACGGGGACTTACCAGTGGACTCGCTCCGCCTATTATTAAGAGCAAACTCTGCCAGAGGTAAGAAAGAAGCCCAGTCCTCCTGGTTCTCTGACACAAAACACCGGAGATATGTCTCCAAGCTCTGGTTCATACGTTCCGTCTGACCATTGGTCTGAGGGTGAAAAGCCGATGAGAATGACAAATGCATCCCCCGCCGTGCACAAAACGCCTTCCAGAACTTGGACACAAACTGAGACCCCCGATCAGACACCACATCGGAGGGTACCCCGTGAAGCCTCACAATCTCCCCAATGAACACCTGCGCAAGAGTTTTAGCATTAGGGAGAGCCGGAAGAGCTATAAAATGTGCCATCTTGCTGAACCTGTCCACTACAACGAGTATGACCGTTTTACCCGAAGACGGAGGGAGGTCCGTAATAAAGTCCATAGACAGATGAGTCCAAGGACGCTCCGGGATCTTCAAAGGTAAGAGGGCCCCAGACGGACGGGTATGTGAGGTCTTAGAGCGCGCACAAACCCCACAGGACGCGACAAAAGTTACCACCTCCTTATGTAAGTTAGGCCACCAAAACCGACGCGAGAGGAGATCCACAGTTGCTTTACTCCCCGGGTGTCCTGCCAAAACTGAGTTATGGTGTGCCTCGATCACCTTTTGTCGCAACTGATCTGGAACAAACAGTCTCCCCGGAGGTCCAACAGGGGCGTCCCCCTGAGCCTCCAATACCTCCTCCTCCAGCTCAGAGCATACTGCCGAAACCACCACCCCCTCCTGAAGGATAGGAATCGGGTCGTCCGTATTCCCGGCCCCAGGGAAACTGCGAGATAAGGCATCCGCCTTTACATTTTTTGACCCAGGACGATATGTAACGACAAAATTAAACCTGGTAAAAAACAATGACCACCTAGCTTGTCTGGGATTCAGACGTTTCGCGGACTCCAGATATAGCAGGTTCTTGTGATCGGTGATGACGGTGACCGGATGGACTGCCCCCTCCAAAAAATGGCGCCACTCCTCAAAAGCTAACTTAATGGCCAAGAGTTCCCTATTGCCGACATCGTAATTCCTCTCAGCGGACGACAATTTTTTAGAGAAAAAGGTGCACGGATGCCACTTACCAGGGGACGAACCTTGTGACAATACTGCTCCCACCCCTACCTCGGAAGCGTCTACCTCTACAATGAATGGCTGTGACGCATCAGGTTGAATGAGTATGGGTGCCGAGGCAAAACATTTTTTCAAGCAGGAGAATGCTTGACAAGCCTTGTCAGACCACCTAGAAAAATCCGTCCCCTTTTTAGTCATGTCTGTGAGAGGCTTAACCATGGACGAGAAATTACGAATGAACTTCCGGTAATAATTAGCAAACCCCAGGAAACGTTGTAGTGCCTTAAGATTCTCTGGCCGATCCCACTCAAGAACTGCCCGCACTTTCCCAGGGTCCATACGAAAACCGGACGCTGAAACCAGGAAGCCTAAAAACTGGAGTTCCTGTACGGCGAACACACACTTTTCCCATTTGGCATACAGTTTATTATCCCGCAAGATCTGTAACACCTGCCTAACGTGCTCCTGATGAGACACCAGATCCGGCGAGTAAATTAAGATATCATCCAGATATATGACAACAAACTGTCCCACCAGGCGGCGAAAAATGTCATTAACAAAGTGTTGGAACACCGCCGGGGCATTAGTCAGACCGAATGGCATGACAAGGTTCTCATAATGCCCCTCCGGAGTGTTAAACGCCGTCTTCCACTCATCCCCCTCCTTCATCCTAATCAGATTGTACGCCCCCCTGAGATCCAACTTAGAGAACCATTTGGCGCCCACGATCTGATTAAAGAGATCGGGAATAAGTGGGAGTGGATACGGATCTCGGACCGTAATCCGATTAAGTTCACGGAAATCCAGGCAAGGGCGTAGGCCTCCATCTTTCTTCTTAACAAAGAAGAACCCCGCAGCCACCGGTGAAGATGAAGGTCTAATATGCCCCTTAGCCAGACTTTCTGAAATATAATCCTTCATGGCCTGCCTCTCAGGACCAGAAAGGTTATACAACCTAGCTTTAGGTAACTTGGCCTCAGGGAGCAGTTTTACAGAACAGTCATACTCGCGATGAGGAGGTAGTTCCTGACACCCTTTCTCCGAGAATACATCCTCAAAGTCCGCCAGAAATGGAGGTAAGACCCAAGGAGTAACCGCACCGATGACCGTGTTCATGCAGTTTTTATTACAGAATTTACTCCATTGGCTTATCTCTCTGGTTTGCCAATTAATAACCGGGTTATGCTTAGTTAACCAAGGAAGGCCCAACACTATAGGAGTGGGAAGACCCTCCAACACGTAGCAAGACAACAGTTCTTTATGTATCGCCCCCACTTGAAGTTTTACGTCATGCACAGCTTGCAAAAAACTTCCCTGACCGAGAGGCCTGGCATCGATCGAGAATATGGGGATGGGTTTAGCCAACTCACTCAATCGCATACCTTGAACCCGGGCAAACCGAGCATCAACCAGATTAGCCCCGGCCCCACTATCCAGAAGAACAGATATCCTCTCAGTTCTCGTACCCACCACCACCTCCGCCGGTACGAGAAACTGAGACGAACCTAGGGACGAAATACCTACTCCCAGATTGCCGTCCACCACACAACCTGGGATCAACAGTTTTCTGACGACTCTTCACTCTGCAAGGGACGGGATGGACACCCCCCAATAAAATGTCCCTTTCTCCCGCAGAAGAAAGACCTTCCTGTCTTATGGCGCACCACCGGTCCCCTCCCCCGAAATGATGTCCCTCGTAATTGCATAGGCTCCTCTGGACTAACCAGGGGAACCACCATATGAGGGGACCTTGTAGGAGGTGGAGTCATCACAGGGGGTCGAGTTATCCCACACCTCTCCCGAAGCCGTCTGTCAACGCGAATAGCCAGGGCCATAGCGGCTTCCAGTGACGCGGGAGAGTCATACTGTGCCAACACATCCTGTAATTTGTCGGATAAACCTTGACAAAACTGGCTCCTAAGAGCCGGGTCATTCCACTGGGTGTCCGTGGCCCACCTACGGAACTCCGAACAGAATTCCTCCGCCGGACGATCTCCCTGCTGGATCCTACGTAACTTAGACTCAGCAAGGGAGATCCAATCTGGGTCATCATATACGAGTCCCAGAGCAGCGAAAAACCTATCCACTGACTGGAGAGCCGGGGAGCCCGGGGGAAGAGAGAACGCCCAAGATTGTGGGTCCCCTTGTAGGAGCGAGATGACAATTCCCACCCTTTGTTCTTCACTCCCCGATGACCGAGGCCGCAGCCGAAAGTACAATTTGCATGCCTCCCGGAAAACAAAAAACTTGTCCCGCCCCCCAATGAACCTGTCAGGGAGAGCTACTTTAGGTTCTGGTCCGGCTTGCTCCTGAGGATGCAAAACCTTGGACCTAACGTCCGCCAGCTCCATGGACAAACTCTGCAACTGCCGAGCTAGACCGGCTACTGGATCCATGGTAGCTGGAGAAAAACTAAGTGGGTCGGTGAAAATGTCACGCTGTCTCTGTATACTGGAGGTAGGGGGCCTAAGCTGACCCTAAGCTGGGGCCCTGACTAATCCCTCAACCTGGAGGTACTGTTAAAGGTACAGAGGTCCAGGCCGCCAGCGTAACCCCTACCTCCTGAGGATCCCTGCACCTAAGTAATCTAGTCCTGAGAAGGACCCCGATCACAACAAAAGAGGACAAGTAATAATATGCCCACACACAGTACTTAGACGAACGAGACAGTACAAGGGAAAAACCAAAACCACCTTGCATACAAAAACTACACAACTACAACAGAGGGAACACCAACGGGAAAGGAGATAAATGATAAAGCGAGGAAGGGAAAAATCACTCCAAATACACTTATCTCAGAAACTCCAAGTACCACGATCCGCTCTGTAAGTCTGTATGAAATGCTTTCACCGACACTTCCCAAACAGACCAGCAGGCATTTGAAGGAGACTCACTACAGCAGCATTGATTGCAGCTGGGCGAGGCTGGACCTCGTCTAGCACAGAGGGAGAGAGAATTAACTCCCTCACTGCCGAAAACACAAAGCACCAAAAAGTCAGCTGCGAGAAGTCAGGCTGTGTAATCGTGACGATCTTCGTGGCGACACACCCGTGACACAGTCGCTGCAACATGTGCAGAGTTGAATTCCACCGGGTAGGCACATCGCATTTTAGCCGGTGAAGTGGCAGGCCCAACGACTTCTGTAGAGATGTAAGTCGCTGAGCTGCGGGATGCGAACGGCGGAAGTGAGCACACAGCGACCGTGCCCTCTGCAGAAGGCCATCTAGTCTGGGATAGTGGGCTAAAAATTGCTGGACAACCAGGTTCAACACGTGAGCCATACAAGGCACGTGTGTGACATTGCCCCGGCGAAGGGCCGCACCCAGGTTTGCAGCATTGTCGCACACGGCCTTCCCTGGTTTCAGGTCCAGTGGAGACAACCATTCATGAAATTGGTTCTCCAGAGCTGACCACAACTCCTCAGCTGTGTGACTCACATTTCCCAGACATTTCAAAGTAAAAACCGCCTGATGACGTTGAGCCCTACTGCCAGCATAGTAAGGAGGTGTGCAGGATCCCTTCTGCGCAGTTAGAAAGCTTGTGGCATGACCAGACAGGCTTTGGGTGCAGGTGGAAGACCGAGAGGAGGTTGAGGAGGCAGAAGCAGTGGAGGAACTTTGACATAAAGAGGATTGACGCACAACTCGTGGGGACGGCAATACTTGGACAGCAGCCCCTTGTCCTGCTGTCACCATAGTTACCCAGTGCCCAGTCAGCGACATGTAACGCCCCTGTCCATGCCTACTCGTCCAAGTGTCTGTGGTGAAATGCACCCTGTCACACACAGAGTTTCTCAAAGAAGCGGTGATGTTGTGTGCGACATGCTGGTGGAGCGCAGGCACACCTTTCTTTGAGAAGTAGTGCCGACTGGGCATCTGGTACTGGGGCACTGCGACGGACATAAGGTCTCGAAAATCCTCTGTGTCCACCAGGCGGAAAGGCAGCATTTCTGTAGCCAAGAGCTTGCAGATGGTGAAATTCAACCTCTTAGCTTTCTCATGGCTAGGAGGAAATGGTCTTTTACTTGTCCACATCTGAGGGACCGAGGGCTGGCTATTGTGCTTAGACGGGGTTGATAAGGGTGTCCCCGGCAAACTGCCGGTCTGTGAGGAAGATGCAGGCGGACATGTTAGGTTGCCTTGATCCAAAGGTGGTGCTATCGATGTCGGACAGCGCTCAACACCAGCTGGTGTTACCAGGTCCAAAGAAAATGATGACCTGCCAATCACGCTGGCTGTTGCGGGTAAAGAGGTGGCAGGTCTGCGCCCCAAAACAGGTGTGACTGCTGTCCCCCCAGTCACTGAGGATGAAGAGTCCGCGGATGCACAAGATATGGCAGACGGTGGTTGGCCCGGCCGGCTAGGCCGCATTGTAGCACACTGAGCTTCCCACTGCAACTTATGCTTCATGTCCATGTGCCGGTTCATGCATGAAGTACTCAAACTATGTATTTTTTGGCCTCTACTTAGCTTTTGCTGACAAATGTTACAGATAACACGAGTTGGGTCATCTTTATCGATCTGAAAAAATGCCCAGGCTATGCAAGGCTTAGCACCCATGCGACCTGAAGAGCCACCACGACTTGTGGTGAGAGGCAGAGTTGTGTTTGAGGATGCAGTTGTTGACGTGCTTCCAGTACTACGTGTCTGTCCAGGAAGGCGCAACCTGACCTCGTCGTCACTAGCATCTTCCTCCACCTCCTCTGCTGACCTCATCTCTTGGCTGACTGTGGGTTGACAGTAAGTGGGATCTCCAACCTCATCATCATCACCCTGTGTGTTATCACACCCGTCGTCCTCAGAGCCAACCTGTTCCTGCCCTGACAAAAAACTAAAGTTGTCGCTCCAATCAGGTATTTGAGTTTTATCATCGTCTTCCTCATTGTCTCCACCAACAGGAGTTACAGTTTGGGAATGAGGGTCTACATTATGGTCAGAACCTTCTGCGTCTGGTCCTGGATCCGACTCATAAAGATTCTGGGCATCAGTGCAGATCATTTCCTCGTCTGGATTCACAGAAGCGCTGGAGTCGACCTCTGATTCCCAGGCTATAGTATGAGTAAACAGCTCTGCAGACTCAACCATCTGTTCTACCTCATACTCAGACGGGCAGCTGGAGATTTGGGAGCTGTGAGGAAGCAAGTGCGATTTGGGTGACACCTTTGAGGACTGGAGTATTTGTGATGTTGAAGTTGATGTGGAGGAGAGCCCACTTAAAGGAGCACTTGATATCCGTTGAAGCACCTGCTGTTTTTGTGCCTCATCTGGAATTTGTAGCGATTGGCGTGGCCGTAAGAAAGGGATCTTATCACATTGTCCGCTAAAAGAAGTAGACATTTTAGTTTGGCTGGAAGATGGTCTTTCTTCTGCAGATGTTACTGTTGCTTTAACACCTACCCCACGGACACAACCTTTTTTCCCCTTCCCAACACGCCTATTCCCTTTCCACCAGCAGCAGGCCTTTTTCCACTCATTTTGGTGGTTAACTAATTCACAACTCTGGAGTTGTTTGCACAAAAAAACAATGGATGGTAACCGAGCAGAGCTGAGTGGCCAAACTGTGGTATTAGGCCAAAACTATTGGCTGGGTTAGATGCAGAAAAAAATTATATTCAATTTGCAACCTGATGGAGGTCAGTATAGATGGACTAATACAACAAGTCCCACACACAGCTAGAGCCCAATATTTTTTCAGAGGTAGATGCAGAAAAAAATATATTCAGTTTGCAACCTGATGGAGGTCAGTATAGATGGACTAATACAACAAGTCCCACACACAGCTAGAAGCCCAATATTTTTTCAGAGGTAGATGCAGAAAAAAATATATTCAGTTTGCAACCTGATGGAGGTCAGTATAGATGGACTAATACAACAAGTCCCACACACAGCTAGAAGCCCAAATATTTTTTCAGAGGTACTGTAGATGCAGATAAAAATTATTTTTAATTTGCAACCTGATGGAGGTCAGTATAGATGGACTAATAGAGAAAGTCCGACACACTACTAGAAGGCCAAATATTTTTTCAGAGCTAGATGCAGAAAAAAATTATATTCAGTTTGCAACCTGATGGAGGTCAGTATAGATGGATTAATAGAACAAGACCCACACACAGCTAGAAGCCCAATATTTTTTCAGAGGTAGATGCAGAAAAAAATATATTCAGTTTGCAACCTGATGGAGGTCAGTATAGATGGACTAACAGAGAAAGTCCCACACACTACTAGAAGGCCAAATATTTTTTCAGAGCTAGATGCAGAAAAAAATTATATTCAGTTTGCAACCTGATGGAGGTCTGTATAGATGGATTAATAGAACAAGACCCACACACAGCTAGAAGCCCAATATTTTTTCAGAGGTAGATGCAGAAAAAAATATATTCAGTTTGCAACCTGATGGAGGTCAGTATAGATGGACTAACAGAGAAAGTCCCACACACTACTAGAAGGCCAAATATTTTTTCAGAGCTAGATGCAGAAAAAAATTATATTCAGTTTGCAACCTGATGGAGGTCTGTATAGATGGATTAATAGAACAAGACCCACACACAGCTAGAAGCCCAATATTTTTTCAGAGGTAGATGCAGAAAAAAATATATTCAGTTTGCAACCTGATGGAGGTCAGTATAGATGGACTAATACAACAAGTCCCACACACAGCTAGAAGCCCAAATATTTTTTCAGAGGTACTGTAGATGCAGATAAAAATTATTTTGAATTTGCAACCTGATGGAGGTCAGTATAGATGGACTAATAGAGAAAGTCCGACACACTACTAGAAGGCCAAATATTTTTTCAGAGCTAGATGCAGAAAAAAATTATATTCAGTTTGCAACCTGATGGAGGTCAGTATAGATGGACTAATACAACAAGTCCCACACACAGCTAGAAGCCCAATATTTTTTCAGAGGTAGATGCAGAAAAAAATATATTCAGTTTGCAACCTGATGGAGGTCAGTATTGATGGACTAATACAACAATACAACAAGTCCCACACACAGCTAGAAGCCCAATATTTTTTCAGAGGTAGATGCAGAAAAAAATATATTCAGTTTGCAACCTGATGGAGGTCAGTATAGATGGACTAATACAACAAGTCCCACACACAGCTAGAAGCCCAAATATTTTTTCAGAGGTACTGTAGATGCAGATAAAAATTATTTTGAATTTGCAACCTGATGGAGGTCAGTATAGATGGACTAATAGAGAAAGTCCGACACACTGCTAGAAGGCCAAATATTTTTTCAGAGCTAGATGCAGAAAAAAATTAGATTCAGTTTGCAACCTGATGGAGGTCAGTATAGATGGACTAATAGAATGATGCTATGCCCAAAAGATTTTACTTCACTAGGTGCAGTAAAAAAATTGGTATTCTATACACAGGTGGTATATCTTGCAACACAGATAGGCTACTCCACTGACTAACACACTCTGCAATTGGCCAAAAAGGATTAGCTTTGCTAGATTCAGCCAAATGCTGTGAAAAAAACTTGCACAGCACTGGCACAGACCTGCCTGGCAAAAACTGATAGGAACTGATGTAACCTAGTCCTGAAAAGGACTCCAATTACAATTAATCTTTACTCCCACAACCTATCTATTTAAGAGCACAGACCTGCCTGATAAAAGTCGTAGGAAATGCTGTAACCTAGTCCTTAAAAGGACTGCAATCACAACTATTCCCTACTCCCAAGCTATCTGTATATTTGTGCGAAAATTGGCTTGAAATTTACAAGGTATAGCGCACACAGCAACAGCGGTGCCGTCTAACACGCAGCTGCAGCAGTGAGAAAATGGTGGCGACGGGGAAAATGGCTTGGTCTTATAGCGCAAGGACATGTGACATACACTGCCAATGACACATGCCCTTGCTTGTGTGAAAAAAAGCACTTCGCTCCGTGTGTGCGCTGCTGATAGGCTGACAGATTGCACCTCCCCACTGTAAATGCGGGAAAGAGAAAAAAAAATGGAGATCTTCATTGTTCCTGCAGAGATCCATCCCCTGCCCCTCCCCCCACCCCGCTGTACACTCAAACTGCGTATTAACATTAATTTTCATCATTACTGAGAAAAAATCCAGTTATGATTTTGGTGCACGAACAGTTATCGAACATAACCTCGAACAGCCGAATTTTTCTCAAATTGTTCGTGTTCGCCGAACGGCTCGAACACCGCCCAAAACAGCTCGAATTTGAGATTGGCGAACAGTTCGAGTAGAACAACGCTCATCTCTAATTGTGACTGAGATAGGGGATACATATTCAATAGAAATTTACACTGACTGTTGATGACCAACTGATGACCCTCTGAAAACTTGAATTGAGGGCCACAACTACTACAGTACTCCATCGTAGATAGTGTTTGTCAAGGGAGGCCCTCATAATGAAATCTTCCTGCACCTATGACACAGCCCCCAGAAGTAATTTTTGGAAATACGATGCACATTTTGCACTGGACCAAGTAGTACAGTATCAAGAAGTCTTCTCTTGCTATATAATCTGGGGAATATTGACAATCAAAATCTCTGAGCCATTTGGAGAAGCTTCTCCAACCCATCCAGGAGGGGGGCACCATATATCCTTTGTCCATTGACTTGTACAAGTGATATATTTGAGCTCGTCATCCAGTTGACTAGTGCAGCTTTATTTTTCCAGTTCACAGAGTTAAGCCAAACCTGAGGATCGCGGGCCGCACTCACTGATTCCTTTTAGTACTCCATGTCTCTTGGCCATTTTCTCTGTAGTTTCTGCCCTTAAATGAGGTAAATAATAGAATGAGGGCCCTACAATATGAATAAGTGAAGGCACTCTCAAATGTACACAAGAAGCAGCTCCAAAATTTCTTGAGGATGGCACTTCAAAATGTATGTTACAGGGCCACACGAGGGCTCTCACAAAACTCAGCTTTCCTGCCTACTGCAGGCCCTCTGAACATTTGAATTTAGGGCCGCAGAATCACATGGTGGTGGAGGAGGAGGGTCAAGCCCCACGCTACAATGGGCACATTGTAAACTGCTATGGAATATGTATTCCACTATCTGAGTGTATGATGGAGGAACCGCCCAAACGACTAAGTAACAGCTGTCCCTCCAAAACGCATGTTACAGAGCCACATGAGGCCTATCAGGTCAAAGATCAACATACCTACTGGTACGTTCTAACTGTACTTGTAAAGTGCTGGGGAATAGCGAACTAAAAATGATGTATGACAGAGGGACCTACAATATGTATAAATCGGGGCCTCCCAATTGTAAAAGGCGAAAAAAAGCCACAACAGTTTGTGTTAACAAACGCTAAAAGGGATATTTTTTTGGTTTCTCTGGTTTAATTAGCCGTATATACAAATGATTATGCAAGAAAAATTGTTTATTAACCTTTTTGGCCTGTTAAATGCAATTTACGTAAGGTTTGGTAGTTGTTCTTGTGTGTCTGTAAAAGTGGCGTAATACTGCGACAAACTTATTCCCAGAAACCATATGGGAGTCAGAAATGCATGCAGGCATATTCTCCAGGCTCTTCCCATTCTGTTTCATCACTTTCCCATCCATTTCAGCCTTTTCCTCAGGCCCACAGACCCCTTTGTAGGGTCCAGCAGAAAATTACTCGCATTTCCCATTGACTTACATTGTACTCGCTATTCGGAACGAATACACGATTATTACAAAGTACTCGTTACGAGTATAGCGATTACGAATATTACGGTACTCGCTCATCACTAGTTGTCACGTCGTAAACGGCAAAACTGGGAAATGGCTGAGTGTTGAGACCCACTCCTGTCCCTGCCACACGGGGTTAGGGGCCTGACTTTCCCTTATAAAGGGGGGGCCCCTGATGGTGAGGAATAAACAAATAATGTAGCACACTGTAACATTAAGCATGTAAATATGAAATATGAAATATGACAAGCATAACTGCTATACAAAATAGAAATAAATGAGAAATTTTAGCGCATGTAAATATGAAGTATGAAATATGAATAGCATTACGGCTGTAGAATATAGAAATAAATGAGAAATCTTAGCGCATAAATTGGCCAATTCATGTGTACCTGACAGCCGCGGTAAGGCGTTTCTCGATGTCAGGACCTAACAATGTGAATACCTCTCTAAGAGACATCCGTCTGCTTATGTGTGGGAAAGTCAGATCCTGATGCATTTAAAACCACCTGCAGTGTGCTACATTATTTGTTCATTGTATATGGAGGTAGCTCCTCTTGGTAAGCACCTGTTCACACCTATTTCTTGTAGTGGAAGTGCCGTCATTTTCTTTGTTACCTGATGGTGAGGAGGCCTGAGCCGCCAGTGTCTCCTTAACTCCTGCGCAGGCCCTGACAGTGACCCCCTCTTCCCCAGGGAGGAAGACAGTACATAATAATGATACTGTGACCAGACGAGGAAATACAGTCAGGGTAAACAAAAATAGCAGTCACACGAAATGCTCACTCAGCCACAGAGGAAACACAAGGGAGTTAAGGAGGGGAAACCAAAAAGGTGAGAAAGCAGGTAAACACGCAGCAAAACAGCAGCCACGATAGCTAAGTAAACCTCCAAGATCCTATACACAGCGCTCCTCCTTCACTCTCCAAGTCAGGCAGAAGAACTGATCACTGACACTCCAGGAAGTCAGAGCTGAGTCGATATAGAATGGAAGAGTAGTTAACCAAAATCTCAGGAATACCCAGTAACCCAGATTCACTCCCGCACTGCTGGCAAAAAGCAGTAAGTTAATAAACTGGAGAGGTGCTTTGGCCCAGTGTGTGTGAACTATGCCCAGAACGCTGCAGTTCTCTGGAACCTCTCTGTCACGGTAACCCCGTGACAAAGGTTGCCCGAAAAAGAAGACTGTTGAGCCTGTTCTAGAGCTTGCTCATGGAAACAGAGATCTATTCTAGTAGCTAGGTGTATAAGGGCATCCAGAGAGAATTGTAGATCTTTGCCCACCAACTAATTCATGATACAAGCAGACAGGCCCTGCCATAAATTTGCCAACAGAGCTTCTTCATTCCAGGTTAGCTCCACCACATGGGTGTGGAATTGTAAGGCATATTGAGCCACGGAATCTGAGCCCTGCCTTAGAGTCAGCAGGGATGAGGCAGAAGACGAGATACAGCCAGGTTCTTTGAATACTGTCCAAACGTTTCCAAGAATCTTCCAACATTGTGAGTTTCGGGACCTCCATGCTCCCAAATAGGATTTGACCAAACCAGCGCTCATCTGGACAGAGAGATCTTGAAAGCAATCTTGGCCTGGTCCTAAGGAAAAAGACCAGTGTGAAGAGTGAAGTGGATCTGGCACTGGTTTATGAAGCCACGGCTCTCCTTGGAGTTATCATGGTAGTGGGAAGGAAGTGGAAGCTGAAGCTTAGCTTTTCCACCAGGTGCATTAGTCAGTTACCTTGGATAGGTTAATTGTCCAGAGGAGGGTTAAATAAGGTATTGCAGTACATACTACAACAGGGACACAGTTTTTCTGAAATTAGAAAACCCCTTTAAGCTTCTCATACATATTGGATAGCTGTCGGGCAAAGTTAGAAGAAATCTATCACAAGAAAAAACATTATTAACCTGCAGATATGGGGTTAATCTGCAGGTTAACAGCATTCTAATGCTGGCCGGTGTCTGCACGTAGCCTAACGCTGCGGGGATAAAATAAACTTTATTCTCCCCATCAATATTCTTGCTTCAGTCATGGGGTGCTGGTTCAGTGGCAGCTTTAACAGTGCCCCAGCACTGACTGACAGCTGGCCACAATGTCTGTATTCTCAGAGTGGTGACTGAACCAGCGCTGATGCCGCTCATGTGACTGAAACCACGCCCCTGTCCATGACTGACACTGGACCTGTATTGGGGCTTACTATCAGTCAGGGACAGAGATGTGGTGTCAGTTACGGGGGCGGTGTCGGCGCAGGTTCAGTCACCGCTTTAAGTATACAGAGCAGTGGCTGTAACCACGTCCCCGGCCCTGACTGACACTCCCTCTGCATTAAGGCTCAGCTGTCATTCAGAGCCAGGGACACGGTTACAGATGCCATTCTGAATACTAAGAGCGGTGACTGAACCAGCGCCGGCGCCACCCTCGTGACTGAAACAGGAACGCTGCTGGGGGAAATAAAGTTAATTTTTTCCCTGCAACTTTAGGCTATGTGCAGGCGCCAGCCAGCATTATAATGCTATTAATCTGCAGATTAACCCCATATCTGCAGGTTAATAGCTTTTTTTCAGTTGACAGATTCCTTTTAACAGCTGTCTTCCCTGACACCTCTATACACAAAATCTCAAAACGCTGGGACATTCTCACTAAACATCATCTCTTGGGTTAAAGCTGTGTGTAATGCACATGCCCGGGCTGAGCGGCGTGTGCGTGTAATTCCACTGGACCGTGCCGAAGAGTGAATGCCTGGAGGGGCGTAACTAGGTATTCACCCGATCCGACCAGGGTCGCACGACTGCATACGACGCCAGTGCACCAAGGAGGAACCGAGCAGAGGGACCAGGTGCTACTCCAGGACAGACCCCGGACACGGCTGTTGACCCACACAGGGGAATACAGGAACAGACTGGTTAGGCTGGCACACAGACTGGTGGGAATAGGCAGGCACGACTGGTATGCAGGCAGGCGGGTATGCAGGCAGGGGGGTACAGGCAAGCATGGCTAGAGTGCAGACAGGAAGGCACTAGCAGGTAGGAACACAGGCAGGATAGGACCCAGTACACACTGGGACTCTGGAACAGAACCACAGATGTGGTGGACAAACACAGCAGAGTGAGGCCGCCCAGAGAGGTGAGCGAGAGCAGGGCAGGACGAGACGGCCCGGAGCGGTGAGCGAGAGCAGAGCAGGACGAGACCGCCCGGAGCGGTGAGCGAGAGCAGAGCAGGACGAGACCGCCCGGAGCGGTGAGCGAGAGCAGAGCAGGACGAGACCGCCCGGAGCGGTGAGCTAGAGCAGAGCAGGACGAGACCGCCCGGAGCAGTGAGCAAGAGCAGAGCAGGACGAGACCGCCCGGAGCGGTGAGCAAGAGCAGAGCAGGACGAGACCGCCCGGAGCGGTGAGCAAGAGCAGAGCAGGACGAGACCGCCCGGAGCGGTGAGCAAGAGCAGAGCAGGACGAGACCGCCTGGAGCAGTGAGCAAGAGCAGAGCAGGACGAGACCGCCCGGAGCAGTGAGCAAGAGCAGAGCAGGACGAGACCGCCCGGAGCGGTGAGCAAGAGCAGAGCAGGATGAGACTGCCCGGAGCGGTGAGCAAGAGCAGAGCAGGACGAGACCGCCCGGAGCGGTGAGCAAGAGTAGAGCAGGACGAGGCCGCCTGGAGCGGTGAGCAAGAGCAGAGCAGGACGAGACCGCCCGGAGCGGTGAGCAAGAGCAGAGCAGGACGAGACCGCCCGGAGCGGTGAGCAAGAGCAGAGCAGGACGAGACCGCCCGGAGCGGTGAGCAAGAGCAGAGCAGGACGAGACCGCCCGGAGCGGTGAGCAAGAGCAGAGCAGGATGAGACCGCCCGGAGCGGTGAGCAAGAGCAGAGCAGGACGAGACCGCCCGGAGCGGTGAGCAAGAGCAGAGCAGGATGAGGCCGCCCGGAGCGGTGAGCAAGAGCAGAGCAGGACGAGGCCGCCCGGAGCGGTGAGCAAGAGCGGAGCAGGACGAGGCCGCCTGGAGCGGTGAGCAAGAGCAGAGCAGGACGAGACCGCCAGGAGCGGTGAGCAAGAGCAGAGCAGGACGAGACCGCCCGGAGCGGTGAGCAAGAGCAGAGCAGGACGAGACCGCCCGGAGTGGTGAGCAAGAGCAGAGCAGGACGAGACCGCCTGGAGCGATGAGCAAGAGCAGAGCAGGACGAGACCGCCCGGAGCGGTGAGCAAGAGCAGAGCAGGATGAGACCGCCCGGAGCGGTGAGCAAGAGCAGAGCAGGACGAGACCGCCCGGAGCGGTGAGCAAGAGCAGAGCAGGATGAGGCCGCCCGGAGCGGTGAGCAAGAGCAGAGCAGGACGAGGCCGCCCGGAGCGGTGAGCAAGAGCAGAGCAGGACGAGGCCGCCTGGAGCGGTGAGCAAGAGCAGAGCAGGACGAGACCGCCAGGAGCGGTGAGCAAGAGCAGAGCAGGACGAGACCGCCCGGAGCGGTGAGCAAGAGCAGAGCAGGACGAGACCGCCCGGAGCGGTGAGCAAGAGCAGAGCAGGATGAGACCACCTGGAGCGGTGAGCAAGAGCAGAGCAGGACGAGACCGCCCGGAGCGGTGAGCAAGAGCAGAGCAGGATGAGACTGCCCGGAGCGGTGAGCAAGAGCAGAGCAGGACGAGACCGCCTGGAGCGGTGAGCAAGAGCAGAGCAGGACGAGACCGCCTGGAGCGGTGAGCAAGAGCAGAGCAGGATGAGACTGCCCGGAGCGGTGAGCAAGAGTAGAGCAGGACGAGGCCGCCTGGAGCGGTGAGCAAGAGCAGAGCAGGACGAGACCGCCCGGAGCGGTGAGCAAGAGCAGAGCAGGACGAGACCGCCCGGAGCGGTGAGCAAGAGCAGGGCAGGACGAGACCGCCCGGAGCGGTGAGCAAGAGCAGAGCAGGACGAGACCGCCCGGAGCGGTGAGCAAGAGCAGAGCAGGATGAGACCGCCCGGAGCGGTGAGCAAGAGCAGAGCAGGACGAGACCGCCCGGAGCGGTGAGCAAGAGCAGAGCAGGATGAGGCCGCCCGGAGCGGTGAGCAAGAGCAGAGCAGGACGAGGCCGCCCAGAGCGGTGAGCAAGAGCAGAGCAGGACGAGGCCGCCTGGAGCGGTGAGCAAGAGCAGAGCAGGACGAGACCGCCAGGAGCGGTGAGCAAGAGCAGAGCAGGACGAGGCCGCCAGAAGCGGTGAGCAAGAGCAGATCAGGGGGGACAGGGCTCAGTTCACACGGAACAGACAGGAAGGGAAAGGCAGAGCCAGATACCCACAGGGTACTTGCAGTGAAGTAGCGAGTGGACCACAAACTCACAAACGGGAGTACAGAGACAACAAGCAGGAGTAAGGTACGAGTTCAGACTCTGCAGAAAAAGGAAAGGAACGGACATACAGAAAAAACAGGTAAAAGATAGGAGAGAGTTCAGACTGGAACTGAGTGTACGGAGGAGACCGACACTGCAGCGGGATACAGGAGCGAGTCTGGGAATACAGCCCCCAGAGAGGCGGAACGAACAGGCAAGGAGCGTGTTCAGACAGGACAGACAAGATACAGGAGCGGGTCTAGGTAATCGGCCCCTAGAAGGCGGGAGGAACAGGCTAGGAGCGTGTTCAGACAGGACAGACAAGATACAGGAGCGGGTCTAGGTAATCGGCCCCTAGAAGGCGGGAGGAACAGGCTAGGAGCGTGTTCAGACAGGCCTGGAAATACAGCCTCCAGGATAGGCAGACAAGAGAACACAGAACGGGACCTGGCACCTTCAGAGTGAAAGCACACACTGAATGAAACACAATGCTCAGGCATGGGTTAATTGGAGCAGCTGGTTTAAATACCAGGAGACAGACAGCAATAGGCTGAGGACGCACAAGGGGTGTGCCCACAGCAGGTAGAAGAAACAGGAAGTGATCGGGCGCCGCCCTTAAGCAGCAGAAACAGACACAAACAGACAGCATGGAGGGAAGCCAGAGAGACATTCTGGACTGGAGATCAAGTGCGCGCTCTTGCACAGTGGGAGATGGACCACTATGCAAGGACGCCGCCAGGTATGTTACACTGTGAGACCTCTTTACACTTTAGATTGTATTGTTCAACCAATTGTTGTTCAAGTAACCACCATCAATGCATGCATAGATCACCAAAACCACCATCAGTACAGGAATGCAGCACCAGAACCACTATCAGTACAGCAATAAATCACCAGAACCACCATTAGTACAAGAATATATCACCAGAATCAACGTCAGTAAAGGAGTACATCAGATGAACAAAAGGTTTAAGTCTCCTAATGAGACTTCAAAATACAATAAAATGTAAAAAAATATATAAAAGTTTGAATCTTCCCTTTGAACCCATTTAACCCCTTAGTGACATATTGGTATGTTAACCTGTGAAATTCCGCTGTCAATCTGTGACAGCAGAATTTAATGCACACTGTCATAATTCTATGTGCCCATCGGCATGCCTGCTGGGTTACCATAATGGCCGGAGGTCTACTGAAGGCCCCCGCCGTGGGTGTCATGACGGTACTGTGAAAGAGAGCCCGTGATGGGTGTTCATTGGAGACCGTGATTTTTTCTATATATAGCAATATTATGGTATTGCTGTGCATAGTACAAGTGATCAGATGATCACAGGCTCAAATGTCCTAAAGGAAGTCTAACAAAAGTAGTAGAAAGCAAAAAAAAATAATTAATATCAAATCATCCCCCTTTTCACCTTTTAAAAAACGAAATAAAAAAAAACCCATATTTGGTATTGCTGCATTCGTAAAAGTCTGATCTATCAAAATATAAAATGAATTAATCCAATTAGTAAACGGTGTAATGGAAATAACAATTAAAATGCCAAAGTTACATTTTTTCGGCCTCCGCAACACTACAATAATATGCAGTAAGAGGCGATCCAAACATTGTATCTACCTCAAAATGGTATCAATAAAAACGTTAGTGCAGGGTGCAAATTAAGCCCTCAGACAGCCCAATCGACCAAAAATGTAAAACGTTACAAGTCTTGTCACGTGAATTTTTTTTAAACAAATTTTTTAAAAAAATTTAATCACTTAATAAAAGCTATGCAAGTTTCATATATGCATAACCATACTAACATGGAGAATCATATTTCCAGGTGAGTTTTACCATATAGTCAATATGGTAAAAAAATAACAATTGCAGAATTGTGCTCTTTTTTGTAATAAAGAAAAAACAAAAGAGCAAAAATGGAAAATCGCCCTGTCACAAAGGAGTTAAAATAAAAAAAAAATTAAAATACACATGTGGTATTCATAATTTTGCAAAAGTCCAATCTATCAAAGTAAAATTAATGAACCCAACTTTTTTAACCCCTTAAGGATGGAACCAATTATGTCCTTAATGACTTAGCCAAATTTTACAATTCTGACCAGTGTCAGTTTATGAGGTAATAACTTTGGAACTCTTCAATGGATCCCACTGATTCTGAGAATGTTTTTTCGTGACATATTGTTCTTCATAACAGTGGTAAAATTTCTTCGATATGACTTGCGTTAACTTGTAAAAAAAATGGACAATTGGCAAAAATTTTGAAAATTTAGCAATTTTAAAACTTTGAATTCTTATGCCCTTTAATCAGAGAGATATGTCACACAAAATAGTTAACAGATAACATTTCCCACATGTTTACTTTACATCAGCACAATTTTTGAAACAAACTTTTGTTTTGTTAGGAAGTCATAAGGGTTAAAAGTTGACCAGCAATTTCTCATTTTTCCAACAAAATTTGCAAAACCATTTTTTAGGGACCACATCACATTTGAAGTGACTTTGAGGGGTCTATATAACAGAAAATACCCCAAAATGACACCATTCTAGAAATTGCACCCCTGAAGGTGCTCAAACCCACATTCAAGAAGTTTATTAATCCTTCACGTGCTTCACAGGAACTGAAGCAACGTGGAAGGAAAAAATGAACATTTAACCTTTTTTCACAAAATGTTTACTTCAGACATAATTTTTTTATTTTCACTATGGTAAAGAGAGAAAATGAAACATAAAATTTGTTGTGCAATTTCTCCTGAGCATGCTGATACCCCATATGTGGGAGAAAATCACTGTTTAGCTGCACTTCAGATCTCAGAAGGGAAGAAGCACCGTTTGACTTTTTAAAAGCAAAATTGGCTGAAATTGAGAGCGGACGCCATGTTGCGTTTGGAGAGCCCCTGATGTGCCTAAACAGTGGAAACCCTCTACAAGTGACCCCATTTTGGAAACTAGACCCCTCAAAGAACTTATCTAGGTGTGTAGTGAGCACCTTGAACTGCCAAGTGCTTCACAGAAGTTTATAACGTAGAGCTATAAGATTAACAAATCTAATTTTTTTCCACAAAAAATGTACTTTTAGCCCCAATTTTATTTTCACAAGGGTAAGTGGTGAACATGGACCCCAAAATTTGTTGTGCAATTGGCTCCTGAGTACGGACATACTCCATATGCAGGGGAAAACTATTTTTTGGGTCCAACCAGGGCCTGGAAAGGAAGGAGTGATGTTTGGAACGCAGAGTTTGATGGAATGGTCTGTGGGTGTCATGTCATGTTTGGAGAGCCCCTGATGTGCCTAAACAGTGGAAAACCCTGACAAGTTACTCCATTTTGGAAACTACACCCATCAAGGACTTTTCCCAGGGGTATAGTGAGCATTTTGAACCCATAAGTAATACACAGAATTTGATAATATTAGGTCATCATACTGAAAATTTTCATTTTTTTCACAAATTGTAGTTTTAGGCCCAAATTTGTCATTTTAGCAATGGATAACAGGAGAAAATGGACCCCATAATTTGTTATGCTATTTCTCCCGAACGCGATGATGCCCCATATGTCATCAGAAATTACTGTTAGGCCACACCTCAGGGCCGTTAAGGAAGGAGCACTATTTGGCTTTTGGAGCATAGACTTTGGTAGAATAGTTTGTGGGTGACATTTGTGGAGCCCCTAAGGTTCCAGAACAGCAGAAAAAAGAACAAAAGTGACCCCAATGTAGAAACTACACATCTCAATGAATTTATCTACAGCTGCTTTGACTATTATGTAACATCCACGCCAGGCTTTATTCTGGAGAATTCCAAATAGGCAAGTTTAGTGCCCATACATTGTGCCCCCATAAAGTGTAGTGCCCCATACATTTCTCCCGGTGACACACAATTGTTAAGTGCTCTCCCCGCTACAATAATGCCAAACATGTGGCCGCTTACTGCGGTTTAGGCACAGTGGGGCATTTGGATTTGTGAGCACAGAATTCACTGGATTTTATTTGAGGGGGCAGGAGCCATGTCGCTTTTCCAGAGTCTTTGTTATACCAGTAACGTGGGACCCGCTATAGTCCCAGTGAAAGATGACGGACCTGAGAGGAGGCTGGTTTTGTGTGGGATAAATTAGGGTTTTTATTGGTAACATTTTGGGGTGCATAATTTTTGATTACTTCCAGAATAAGACTGGATCGCCAGTCTACGCTGAGCACTTACATTGGGGTTTCCATGTAAATCTCACAAAAATGTGATTCAGATGAAACCTCCAACGGAACCACCAACCACAAAGAGGCAGATAGAGACACTTTGGAGTCCATTTGATGTCTGCTCCGGTGATCTTTTTAGACGCACACAGATCTGTGGTCGTCCACACTTAAAAAAAAAGAAGCCTAAAATGATGGGCCACCACCAGAAGATCAGTACAAAGGGACTCCATCGGCCTCATAAATGAGTGGCTCCATCTGGGTTTTTTATCTGAATTGCGGTTTTGGTGAATTTACACAGAAACCCCGGTGTAAGCGCTCCAGCGTAGAGCGCAGGATAAATGTTAGCCGAACCTTATTCCGATTTTTTTGGAGGCAGAATGAAGAAATAGACAGCAGTACCAGATTAGTTCTTATTTTTATTTTTGTGCAATTCACCGTTCGGTAGAAGAGATTAGGCGGATTTATTCTTCGGGTTGGTGCGATTACAGCAATACCAGATTTATATGGGATATTTTAGGTTTTGCTGCGGTCCCACAGTAAAAATGTTTTTTATTTAAAAAAAAAAGTAGCTGTTACGGATCTGGGTGGTGGAACCTCTGTTCTGTGATACAAGGAGAGACCAGAGGGGCGTAACTAAGTGCCTATCCGGACCGACCCTGGCCACACGGCGGCTTAGTCGACTCCGTGAACCAATGAGGGACCGGGAAGGTGAACCAGATGCCATTCTGGGACTGACCTTGTGTGAGAGCAGATGACTCCCACGGGACTGATGGCCGAAGCCAACAGGCACAGCAGATGAGCACAGATGGTAGACAGACAGGTGATGCGGGTAGACAAGCAGGCGGGCATGGCTGATAGACAGGCAGGCGGGCACTGGAACCTGAGGACTGAGGAGAGGGTTAGCACACAAACAACAACCTTGCACAGGCACCTCCATTTTGGAAGAGGTACCATATATAGGAGCAGTCCTCTGGCCATTGGCCGGGGACTCTATAGGACGGCGCGCGTGGCCCCTTTAATAGGGAAGGGAGTGCACGCGCGTGCGCCCTAAGTACAGTGCCCGGGGAACTGCGTGTTGTGCGAGCACCCCGGGCAGATGCAGCAGGAGAGCCGGAGGACGCCGGACCAGGACCGTGGCGGTGAGGGGATCAGCGTCTCCGCCCACTAGGAGGCAGAGACGCCGACACTACAGTAGTTATCTTCATCGCCATATTCTGAGAATTGTAACTTTTTTATTTTTTGGTGAACAGAGCTATATGATGGCTTATTTTTTGCAGGACGAGTTGCAGATTTTTTTGGTACCACATTGGGCACATAGTAATTTTTTATCGCTTTTTATTCAGATTTTTCAGACACAGAATGAACAAAAAACATCAATTCAGTTATTGCTTTTATTTTTTATTTTTTGCCCCGTTCGCCGTGCTGTAAAAGTGATAAGACCGGTTTGTTCGTTGGATTGGTACGATTACAACAATACCAGATTTATATATTTTTTTATGCTTTGCTATTTTTACACACTAAAAACAATATTTTACCAAAAAGAATTTGATTTTGCATTATCGCATTCTGAGAGCTTTTTTATTTTTTTGTCTAATGAGCCATATTATGGCTTGTTTTTTGCAGAACGGTTTGGCGTTTTTATTTATTTATTTTTTTTAACATACGACTTTTTGATCACTTTTTATTCACTTTTTTGTGAGTCAGTATAATGAAAAAGCATAATTTTTGGCGTGTTTTTTTTAATTTTTTTTACGTCATTCACCAAACAGACTAAACAACGTGACAGTTTTACAGAGCGTGTCGTTCCGGACGCGGCGATACCAATTATGTATACGTTTTTAGTTTATTTTTGTTCTATCAAAAACGCTGCATTTTGAGCGTCAAAACGGATTTTAGTGATTTGTGTGCGCATTTTCTTTTTTTTTCTTTTTTTTTTTTTACTTTCTTACATATTTTATTTCACTTTTTTTTACTTTTTCATTAAGTCCCACTGTGGGACATGTACATTTTTTATTTTGATCACTGATCTCATATGACGCGCCCCCTGGGCCAGTGTTGTTTGGGGGATACCCGGATCCGGATCAGATGGGGGTTGTAGTCTCCGAGTGGCGGTGACCCGGTCCGTGCCCAGGGTGTCAAGCTCTGTGTGTGGCAGTCCTACAGATGTTGCTGGATGTTCTTTAGTGTCGACTACGCCACCCGTTGATTTGCGGTCAATACGGCCGCCGCTGCAGCAGGGTCCGCTGAGGCTGGTGGTGTGTGTGCAGCTTCTGGTAGTATAACCCCCAACGGGAGGGGTATAGCCTCAGGGGGTCAGTTGTAGAGGGTGGTGGTTGTGGTGGTGCAGTGAGGGTGGTAATAAGACTCAGAGTCGGGCTGTGCAGTTCAGGGTTTTTACTTACTGCTCTTGTGCTGGTCACTCCGGCCTTGAGTGACCGCCCGAGCCGTGCTGCGTCCACCAGGTCCTGGACTCGGCCAACCCCCAGGTAATTCTGGAGCGTGATCCTGAGCTCCCTCTCTGACGTTCCTTTTCTCTGGCCTTCCCCACCAGGGATCCACTTATGTCCGGCTCCCTCGGGCCTCTTGTTGGTAAAACCCTTGTCTCTGGGTTCCCTGACCCTATACTTGGTGTGCCTTCGCAGTGGATTTAGTGGGGGGTCGTGGCAGATCCTGCCCACAACCTCCGGTCTCTGGCTGAGGATTAGTGCCCTCCACCAGCTTGGGATCCGGTACCCTTGTGCCAACCCTTCACCCTTCTGGTTGTATTTGGGCTCTTGGGGTTCCCTCTTCTTCCCCTCTGGGTCCTTTTCTTCTCCTCTCTCTCTTCTTTCAGGACTGCTTGACCCTCTACAACAGACTGACTGGTAACTGTCTGCCTGTCTGACCCTGATCTAAGATGGTTCCCACCTTATATACTCCCTCTATGTGTGAGCTCAGGTGACCAGCACCCAATGAGCTCCTAGCATTACCCAGACTGCTCCCCCTATCTGCCCCTACACTACTGGGATGTTCCAACCCCCTCCCACTCCAGCCAGGGACAGACACTATCGTACCTGCACATATTTTGGTGGGAGTACCGTCGATCTGTCCCCCGGAAATGGGATGTATGTAGTGCATGCAGCCTACTGAGCTCAGTTCCACACTCCATCCTTACCCGGGAGTGGAATATCACACCTCTGGCTTGAGGTGCAATACCCCTGTAGCAGCCGAATCCTCAGGGTGCTACATTCCCCCCTGGTAAACCACAGCACGTCCTCGGGCTGTAAGAGAATAAAAACATCAAACATACATTTTTTTTTCATAAAACATAAACATATAAAACATCATATATTATTAACACTCTTGCTCCTCCGGCCACGGTGCGACTTGTGACCGGGTAAAGTGCGACAGTCTCTTGTAGAAAAACGGTTTCCTTATAAAACCAGTAGGGGGCGCCTTAGAAAGCGCAACTATATACAGGGGGAAAGTGGCCGCTCTCAGTCCTCGGCCAGGTATAAGGAAGGAATGACCGCTCTCAGTCCTCGGTCAGTGGGATTCAGGGACACACGGGTTAACAGTTCAATTTGCTGGTCCCAACGGGGACTATATTTTAACTAGCAGCAGTAACAGTTCACTGTACCCCAACGGGTAACTATATACAGTCTCTTTACCGTACTTTAACGACGGCGTCCTCCTTCTCCTTCTTTGTCTTCAGACCCGTCCGGGTCCTCTTGCTCCTCCTCACACCGCAGCTCCTCCTCCGTCAGGCGATGCACATGGAGGGCGTAGGGTCCTTTGGCACACTTGTGCCGGGTGAACATGACCTCGTCCCCTACGTACAGGTCACGACCTCTGTGTCCCTCCGGCAGATGGCTTTCTACGTCTCTGCGGGTTACAAAGACGTCGCCGGGGGTATGATGGTCTCTTATGAAGCCCCACCCATGCTGCAGGTTGAATTTAATCACAGTCCCGGTGGTACGGGGACCATGAGCTGCACGGGGGTTCCTCCTGGTCCGGCTCTTCTGCCCTGCGCTCTGTTCCTGCAGCCGCTGCTCACGGATCCGCCTCTCTTTCCGCTCTTGCTCGAAGGCTGCCAACTGCTGGCGGCAGCACTCCACTCGCTCTGCTGCGGCTGCCCGCGTTTCTTGAGTGAACCCCATGAGGTCTCCTCCGGTGGGGTCCCACTCGAATTGTGCTTCTTCTAGCGGGAGCGGGGTTCTCCTGACGGGCTTCGGAGCCGGAATCAGGGGCTCGCACAGGGGCCTTGCTCTTTGGAGTTCCAGTTGGTAGTACTCCTGGGGCCACACAAAGGGCTGCCCATCCGGGCACGTGTGCTGGGCAAATAGATCTTCGCCCAGGTGCGGCACTCGAGATGTTGAGGGCGCGTTGATGGTAGCGGCGCCCGGATTGACCAGGCCTTGCGACCAGGCTTGGGGCACCCTAAAGGTAAAGGGCACCGTAAGGACGGCGGCGCCCGGGGGTACTCGGCCCTGCGACCTGGCCGGTGGCTCCGCGGAGGTAGGGGGCGCTGTTGGAATTGCGGCGCCCAGAGGTACTAGACCTTGCGACCAGGCCAATGGTATTTCCTGTTTCGTCGCGCTCAGGGTCGAGGCGTGTGACGTCACAGGGGTCGCGGCCGCAGCTTCTACTTGAGGCCTAGTCTGGCACGGTGACGATGCAGCGACGGGCACGGCAGGGGGAATTTCGGGCTCTGCGACGGGGAGCTGGGGCAGGCTCACGGTTTCTCGGCTCGGGGTAGTGACGTCCCCTTTACCTGCCTCCAGTTGTCCAGCTCCCTTCTCGGCGCCGTCTCCGGCCTTCACTCCTCCTGCACCATCCTCAGAGGCGGTCTGTCTCCTCGTCTCGGGTGGCGTGCTCCGCTGACGGGTTCCGGTCTGCTGGGCCATCTCACGGCTCCACTCCGTCAGCGTGTCTTGCTGCACCTGGGCCATCCTCCGTGCGAGGCCCTCCAGCGCGGTCTGTGCACACTCCCGGTCTCGGGGGAGCTGTGCTAGGATCTCCACTAAGCCTAGTGGGGTTGTTGCTTGCAGCAGGCTCCTGACCACTGGGTCGGTGCTGCCTGTCTCTCCCTCCATCTCCGGGTACGCTTTCTCTGGACTCCTCTCCAGACTTCTTGTCTCCGGGTGCGCTCTCTCCAGACTTCTCCAGGCTGCACCCATCTTCTCTCTTTTGTTCCGTCTCCGCCCACATTGAGGGTGGTCCCGGGGCAACTTTGTGATTGTCAGTTCCAGGGGCAGTTCTCTCACGCTGATGGACACTTCCAGCATCACAGTCTCTGTTGGTGGGCGCGGTTTCCGCTTTTGGCGCCATTCTTCGACCTGGCCCACGATGGGAGGTGGCCTCTTGCCACCCTCTGGCACGCCCATAATGGCGTCCGCTCTTCCAAGGCGGGAAATCTATGGAAATGGCGGGAAAAAGCTGCAAATGGCGGACAACCGGCGGGAAACGACCTGTGATGGGGTCCGTTGGCGGGGAATCTCCGGAACCGGCGGGAGACTTCTTTTTGAGGTAACGGTGAACTTTTCTTCAGGCACGCAGTACCCGGTTGTTGCGGGCACGTAATCCTGCCGACTACGCCAAAGTTGACGCGCCCCCTGGGCCAGTGTTGTTTGGGGGATACCCGGATCCGGATCAGATGGGGGTTGTAGTCTCCGAGTGGCGGTGACCCGGTCCGTGCCCAGGGTGTCAAGCTCTGTGTGTGTCAGTCCTACAGATGTTGCTGGATGTTCTTTAGTGTTGACTACGCCACCCGTTGATTTGCGGTCAAAACGGCCGCCGCTGCAGCAGGGTCCGCTGAGGCTGGTGGTGTGTGTGCAGCTTCTGGTAGTATAACCCCCAACGGGAGGGGTATAGCCTCAGGGGGTCAGTTGTAGAGGGTGGTGGTTGTGGTGGTGCAGTGAGGGTGGTAATAAGACTCAGAGTCGGGCTGTGCAGTTCAGGGTTTTTACTTACTGCTGTTGTGCTGGTCACTCCGGCCTTGAGTGACCGCCCGAGCCGTGCTGCGTCCACCAGGTCCTGGACTCGGCCAACCCCCAGGTAATTCTGGAGCGTGATCCTGAGCTCCCTCTCTGACGTTCCTTTTCTCTGGCCTTCCCCACCAGGGATCCACTTATGTCCGGCTCCCTCGGGCCTCTTGTTGGTAAAACCCTTGTCTCTGGGTTCCCTGACCCTATACTTGGTGTGCCTTCGCAGTGGATTTAGTGGGGGGTCGTGGCAGATCCTGCCAACAACCTCCGGTCTCTGGCTGAGGATTAGTGCCCTCCACCAGCTTGGGATCCGGTACCCTTGTGCCAACCCTTCACCCTTCTGGTTGTATTTGGGCTCTTGGGGTTCCCTCTTCTTCCCCTCTGGTCCTTTTCTTCTCCTCTCTCTCTTCTTTCAGGACTGCTTGACCCTCTACAACAGACTGACTGGTAACTGTCTGCCTGTCTGACCCTGATCTAAGATGGTTCCCACCTTATATACTCCCTCTATGTGTGAGCTCAGGTGACCAGCACCCAATGAGCTCCTAGCATTACCCAGACTGCTCCCCCTATCTGCCCCTACACTACTGGGATGTTCCAACCCCCTCCCACTCCAGCCAGGGACAGACACTATCGTACCTGCACATATGTTGGTGGGAGTACCGTCGATCTGTCCCCCGGAAATGGGATGTATGTAGTGCATGCAGCCTACTGAGCTCAGTTCCACACTCCATCCTTACCCGGGAGTGGAATATCACACCTCTGGCTTGAGGTGCAATACCCCTGTAGCAGCCGAATCCTCAGGGTGCTACACATACATTTCAGTACTCCTGTACTGCAGTGTACGAGACCTGTCAATGAGCCAACCATACCCTAGGATCATGACATTACCTAAGGGTACCATGATTACCATCGGGACCCGCGGTTCTCATCTCATCTTGTGACCCCCTAGTAACATCTTAAATACAACTGTCATGATTGACAGCAGTATTTAAGGGGTTAATTGGCCCCGATCGGCATCAAAACCGGCCAGGTCAGATACTGAAGGGTGTCAGCTGTCACAGACAGCTGACACCCGCAGGAATCGTTGCCCGTGGGTGGTGCTATACACTTAATCCACAGCGCCGCTTTTTCACAGCGTTGTGGCATAAGTACCCTTAATAACCGCCATGCAAATGCATTAGGGTGGTCATTAAGGGGTTAAATAAAGAAAAAACTATGCATGTTTGATATCGCTGCAATTGTACAGAACCCCAAAAACTACTGCGGAATTGGACTTTTTTTTCCTCTTTCAATGAACTTGGAATTTTAGTATTACTTCCCAGTACATCACATGATAAAATGGATGGTGCCATTCAAAACTACAACTCATCTCATAAAAAAACAAGTCCTCATACTTCTATCTAGAAAAAATGAAAAAGTTATTGCTCTTGGAAGAAGAGAAGGAAAAAGAACCCAAAAAGCACAAAGACAGAAAATGTCAGAGGTTGGGTGTTTTTTAATGTTTACGCACCGAGTATAATAATTAAATGCCGCCCGTGGAGTATAATGAGAATACCCCAGAAAGATGTTAATTTATGATCATAATCCAGGAGAGAGGGGTGCATGTACATGGAAATCATGGGTCCCCATAGCAGAAGTACTGCCCCCCACCCATAAAAAAAAATAGCAATATTTGGCAGCGTCACAGGAGAACATATCTTGCAACTTTGCCGTGTTTACAAAGTTATTTTCCCCCTATTGAGGCCCCTAGATTTCCCTTTCATTGCCCCATAAAAGACCAGGTATGTCGTACAGCTAACAAATCTCATCCTGCACACTAATCCTGCCTCAGATCATCTAATATTGTTTACCTGGGCATGACAGCCTGCATAATGGTTCTACCATAGCGAGTATTCTATGCAAGCTGTCAATTGTCCAGGGGAAGGTTAGGACTAGTCTGTGCTTAGAGATGCTGCTTCAGACTAGTTCTGTCTCATTAGCATATGCAACACTGTGAAAAAGCTTAATGCTTCACCCACTGTAGCATTAAAGGGGTTATTTGGCCTCAGGCTACAAGTCTGCAGACACTCTATGTCACTATGTGGCTCTTCACATCACACACACTGCATGCTATGAGGATTCTCCGATTCTGGGAGCAAGTGGTCATGTGACTACAAGTTTGTGATTTGCATACTTCTGGCCACATTCCGATTAGACTGCATACAGCCGTGATCAATACACTTGCATTAAGTGAGGCCGCCCTCATCTAGTCGGCACGTGACCACATATATGCAAATCACATACTTGGGGTCACACGCCTGCCGCTGGACAATCCTCACAGTACGTAGTGCACATGCTATGAGGATTTACAAGTCTGCAGTCACAGAGTGACTGCAGACTTGTAGCTTAAGACTGGACAAACCCTTTAATTCTAGAGTGCTGTACATGTGAATAGTGTTGACATACATATATAAAATTCAGCAATAGCTGGATGTACCTGTGCTCATTATCCTGACCCCTCGAAAATAGCTGGATGCACATTTTACACTGTATCGCCTCTTACCCATGTAAATAGCTTGGTGCACATTAGCGTCTTCCCCAGGGCCATCTCCAGGTTTTCGTGGGCCCCGGGTGCAAGAGTCTCAGTGGGCCCCTTTAACACATACCACCATTCATGATGCACAGATACGGCGGAGAAATATAGGTATACAACACAAGACCCAGGCTGTCCCCTCATCCTTCGCATATGCAAACATGCACGCACACGCACAGTAGGCAGACATGCACACACACAGTATGCAAACATGCACACGCACACACAGTACGCAGGCATGCACACGCACACGCAGTACGCAGACATGCACACACACACACAGTACGCAGACATGCACACACACACACAGTACGCAGACTTGCACACACACAATACGCAGACATGCACACACACACACAGTACGCAGACATGCACACACACACAGTACGCAGACATGCACACACACACACAGTACGCAGACTTGCACACACACAGTACGCAGACATGCACACACACACACAGTACGCAGACATGCACACACACACAGTACGCAGACATGCACACACACACACAGTACGCAGACTTGCACACACACAGTACGCAGACATGCACACGCACACACAGTACGCAGACATGCACACACACAGAACGCAGACATGCACACACACAGTACACAGACATGTTCACATACAAATGAAAAAGAAAAGGGAAATCCACCGGCACATCCAACAGGAAATAATTAAGAATTGTTCTTTATTGAAAAAAAACTAAAACATGCTAAAATGAAACCTCAGAAACCTGATGCGTTTCTGGTGTATACAACACCCTTATTCATAGGACGACTGAGGCAACATGTAACAGACCAGACTTTATACCAAACTTGCAATAAATGAGCAAAAACAATAGGTGAAGCTCAAATCAGTGCTGCAGAGGAAGTTGCAAACAATACAGGTGACGAGCATAAGATAATAAATATAGTGCAATGAATAATAAATAATTCATAAAGCATACCCAACATGACAATAATATTCTGAATGGACAAATATAAATGCAATAATGATTCATATAATGGCAACTAATGGAAGCCGCAATTCGGCAGTCAGTGTCACACGAAATGAAATCAGATACGCAGCCAGGCAGCCAGTAACACAAAGAATGGGCAACCCGCAGAACCTGGTAAGGTGTGGGTTTCATGGGAAAATGCCCTCCTTATGATTAGTTGTCTAATGGGGTGTACATTATTATTTATACTCTGGCAGTTATGGTTTTTGTTAGTATGCTTGGCAGCCTCTGAGGTATCCTCAGGGATGAAGCTCTCCAGGGGTGGAAGGAGAGCTTAGCAACAGATGCCAGGCGAGGTGTGAGTGGCCGCCTGGACTGCTGGGTTTTTGAGGTGACAGCCTTTTGATTGGCCGTCAGGTTTGAGCGGGAAAGATCCGCAGTTTTTGAAATCCAACTCAAGACGGAGCGTTAGTCAGCTGGTCAGCTCAAGAGAAGACGTCACCATGGATGCTTTCCTCATAGCTTTTAACCCTAGAACGCATACCTGGGGCCTCGCAGGCCTGCTAGGTTACTTGTTTTCGATTTTCTGCAAGATTGCTTTAGTTAGAATTTTGACACTCTAGGTATTCCTCAGGTATATAGTTGTTAGTAATTTCCAGTTGTTCATATATTTTTATGTTATAGGCATTTCGGTAAAACAACTCTTTTTTGGGACTACCCCATATTCACATACATGGGCCTTTTAGGCCTGTACTTGGTTTACATGTGATCCTCAGTCTTTTTGCCTGTATTGTTACTTAGAAGGAAAACATATCGCTTCAGGAAGAAAGAAACATGGAAAAATATAACAAAAGAGGAACTATATGGTTATATTGCCCTTACTCTTCTGGCAGGGTGTACAAAATTGTACGATGTTCCAATCAGAGAATTATTTTTGAACCCTTTTACAGATCCACACTACAAAACTACAATGTCAGTCAATAGATTTGAGAATATTCGGAGAAGCCTTTGTTTTGATGATAAGAGAACTCGTCCTGTGAGTTTGGAAACAGATAAATTAGCCCCTATTAGCTACATCTGGAATCTTTTCATCAAAAACTGTACAAAGCTTTACCATTCTAATGACAATGTGACAGTGGATGAGAAACTTCTTGACCTTAGGGGATGTTGCAAATTCATTCAGTATATGCCCAGTAAACCTGCCAAGTATGGCATAAAAAATTTCTGAATGTGTGATTCTACAAGCTATTATGGCATGAATGGTCTGATTTACTGTGGCAAAGAAGCTGATGCTCCAGTCCAGAAAGACCTATGTTCTGACATAGTAAAAAAACTTGCAGTACCAATTTTCAATTCTGGAAAAAATATAACAATGGACAACTACTTTACCAATCTGGAACTGGGCAAATTTTTGCTTCAGGAAAAAATCACACTTGTTGGTACTATGAGGCCAAACCGCTGCAAAATTCCTCCAATCATGAAGCACAATCCCAAGCGACCACTTTATGAGAGTGTCTTTGGTTTCTGCAATCAAGCGACAATGGTATCTTATAAAGCAAAGAAAGAAAAATCCATGATATAACTGAGTACAATGCATCATGATGGAAGTATTGACACCGATGACAGCAAACAGAAACCTGAAATCATACTGCATTATAATAAAACAAAAGGAGTTGTGGACAAGATGAATGAAATGATTGCAGAGTATTCATGCAAGAGGCAGACAAAACGTTGGCCTGTAGTCATTTTTTATAATATCCTTGATGTATCAGCCCTCAATAGCTATATTGTTTATAGTGAAACTCATCCAGAATTCCATGCCAACAGGAAGGACAAGAGACGTCTATTCTTGACGGAACTTTGCTATGAACTTTTGATGCCTACCATGATGGAGCGAAGCAACACAAAATGCTTGCCAAGGCAAATTACGTAAGCTATGATCCGATGTGGTATACATTTTCAGGAACATCCAGAGCAAGAGAAAAAAAAGAAAGCGCTGTTATATTTGTCCAGCAAAGAAGGAAAGGAAATCTGAGCGTTTCTGTACTACTTGTGGACAGAATGTCTGCAAGGAACATTCTTCCGAAAAAATAATATGTGAAAATTGTTTGGGTAATCAGTAAAGTTGAAAAGGAAAGTTTTTGAAAAGAAATATTCCTGCACCATGTTTACTACAACTTTTATATAAAAAACTTTTAGACAAAAAAATCATTATATATATATAAAGAATTATATAGAATACATAAATTTGGCGTTTTAAGCCAGTGTAATTACTTTTTTTTGTTTTATGCACATAATTATAATGTTTTGAAATATTCACATCTCAAATAAACTTTGAAAAGTATTTCTATTTGAGTTACTCCATGTTATTTGCACACAGGCCTAAAAGGCCCCAGGTATGTGAAAGTGTAGATTTCTATGGTTGCGCGTTCTAGGGTTAAAGATAGAGTAAATGCTGAGGGAGGCCTGGAATGGCTTAAAAATTGCTTAGCAATTCCCCCTTCTATTGCTGCTGACTCTGGGGATGCCGCTTTGTAAGTGTCAGGGCCTGCAGCCGGGACTTCCAAGGATGCCGTGTCAAGCATGAACGTACCTGCAGGGCCTGCGGGGGAGCGTGAAGGTGATGACGCTCGTTTACCTCAGGAGGAGGATTCGGGGGTCGCTGGTACGGTGGACCGTAGGAAGAGGACAGCAAGCGTTCGGTATTCTCCGGGCCAGTCTCCTTCTCGGCATCGCACGGGGTCTAGTCAGAGGAAGGCTCCTGCACATGCATAGGAGGAAAAGCGCACTCGAGTTTCGTTGTCGCGCAGAGGACAGCAGAAGAAGACATCCCGCGACAAGAGGAAGGGGTCCGCATCAGAAGCACAGCATCGGATGACAGTTCTGCAGCAAACCGGTGGAGCGGGTAAGATCGCCGGGGAGACTAGCTCTTTGGGGTTTTTACCTCAGCCTCAGATTAGTGGAGGGCATATTACAGGGGCTAATGAGCTATTAGTTATGACTAGTCATATGCCTACAGCAATGGGTCAGGGGAATGCGGCTCAAGCTGCTAGAGTATGGGATTTTTCTCACCAGTCATCAGAGGATGAAGGGGGACTATCCCCAGGTGCATATTCTCTGATCAGTCATCAATTGTTTGTGGCTAATGAGCTTCAGGATTTAAGTGGTGCTCCCAGAAAGAAGGGGTCTAGGGTTATACCATCTTTTGGTGATCAAAACATGTCAGTTATTCATGATTTTATTAAACAGGCTGTAGTTGATGCATTAGCGGGTGCAGGCAAGGTGCACCTCGCATCTCCACAGTTTTCAATTGTCGTGAAGCCACCTGGGGTGGCCGAGTCGCTCCTACAGGAGGCGATGACAAGTCATATTTCACCTTTAGGATTTCACTTACGTTTAGCTGTAAAAAAACAAAATTTAGCAACGTGAATACGTGGATCTATTTACTTTGCTCCCTTCTGCGAGGGCGAGTTTGGTTGCTGGCGATAAAAAAATATGAAAAAACAGAGAGTGATGGGGATAGGAAACTTCCATATAAGTCTTTTCAAATGTGGCTGCAAGCATTTGCGATATATGCATCAGCTTTAGATGAGCGCGAGCCGGGTCTCTGTTAAGGGTTATTCCAACACCTTGACATTATTTTAGAGGCGTATAGAAATTTTGGTGGATCAGCGTGGTTACTTTATGACGAGGCTTTTCGCCAAAAGTTATCTGTGCATTCTAATGTTCAGTGGGGTAATAAAGATGTCGGTTTGTGGGTTAGCTTAATGTTGCCTCAGAGAACATCTGCTCCTAAACCAGCTGCTTCCTCAATTCAAAAAAGAGGCTTTTGTTTTGCTTATAACGATTTAGCATGCAAGTGGCCTAATACATGTCGTTTTCGACACGAATGTTCTCACTGTGGAGGCGGGCACCCAGCAGCTAAATGTTACAAGAAACATGGTATTACATATGGAGCTCCGAGCTCTAAAGAGTCAGGGCAAAAAGGGGTTGACCCCGGTGAGACTGGACGCAATGCGTCCGCTGCTAGATTTATTTCCAGACCAGGCGAAAGCGCAAATGCTCATTAGAGGCTTTGCTTCAGGGTTTTATGTTCTCACTTTTCAAGGTTTGGTTGTAAAGTATCAAAGAACTTAGGTTCTGTTGCTTTACATGGCGATGCAATAAGGGAGTACATCATTAAGGAGTTGAGGATGGGTCAGATTTCAGGCCCCTTTCAAGATCCACCGTTTACAAATTTTCGTATTTCTCCCTTAGGCGTGGTGCCAAAAAAGGAAGTTGGGTCATTTAGGGTTATACATCATTTATCTTACCCTCCTGGGTTGTCTTTAAATGATGATGTGGCAGCGGATTTACCATCAGTGCATTATACGTCTTTTGATACGGCTATTTCATATTTACAAGAGCTTGGGAGAGGGACTCTTTTAGCGAAAGTTGACATAATATCTGCTTTCTGCCTTTTGCCGGTCTCCCCGATGGGTTTCAACTCTTTAGGATTTTATTTTAATGTCTCTTTCTTCTTCGATCGATGCCTCCCGATGGGTTTCTCATTATCTTGTCACTATTTCGAGGTTTTTTCTTCCTTTTTGGAATGGGCAACAATTCATATAGTTCCTCGAGGTAAAGTATTGCATTATCTCGATGATTTTTTATTTCTGGGCCCACCTGAGTCGGAGGATTGTTATCAAATCAAAAAAGGTTTTTTCAAGCTTACTGATGCTTTTGGAATCCCATTAGCTTCAGATAAAACGGTTTTGCCATGCTGCGGGTTAGAATTTTTAGGTATTTATATTGATTCGGTTTTGATGGAGTTAAGAATGCCTTGGGAAAAAAGGAATAGTATTTGTTTTAAAATTTTTGAGTTGTTGGAACGGGAGAAAGTTACTCTTAAGCAACTTCAGTCTTTGTTGGGAAGTTTAAATTTTGCCCTCAGGATTATGCCAATGGGTAGAGCTTTTTGCAGGTGCCTTTATGAAGGTACCCATGGTATAACTCGTCCAAGCTTACATATTAGGATAACGAAGGAAATGAGAGATGATCTTGGGGCATGGTTGCGTTTTCTAAAGAATTTTAATGGTCGCTGTTGCGTTCAGGAGAAGTTCGTGCAAGCATCAGAATTGCGTTTCTTCATTGAAGGCACTGATATAGAGGTTTTGTCAATCTCATGCGGGGCTAGTTGGTCGTGCAAGCCTTGGCCGGTTTGGTGGAGCAAAGGTTCATCAGGGTTCAGTGTATCTGCTTGTAAGGTTTTTGCGGTACTAGTATCCTTATGACTATGGGGATATGAGTTAGCCAATAAGTGTAGCCTTATCCAATCGGTGGGTAAAGGCCTTGTAATGGCTTTAAATACGTTGTCGTCAAAGAACAAATTGATTAACTCGCTTATGCGATATGTAGTTTTTGAGTGTTTATCGTATAATATTTGGATTAAATGTAGGTATGATCTTGATATTATTCCTTTATATTCTGCTTCTTCTGTTTATCAGATTCAGTCAGACGAAATTGGTTGTCTTTCCGGAATGGAAGCGGATTGTATTCCTGTCCCTGGTCACCTTTGGACTCTTTTACAAGTTTAGCTGTGGAGCATATTAGATCTTCCATGGTCTGCTAACTCTCCTTGATGTTATCAATATTTAGCAATCCTCAAAAAAAGGATAGCTGAGCATATTGGTAACATAAGCAGTGGTAACTCTGGTTATTCTGGGCCAGTTAAACATTTTAGCACATTGCATAGAGGAGACCTTTCCTGTTTGTCTTTTTTTGGGATTGAAAAAGTTGATCATTCCATTTGGGGGGGGGGGGGCAGCTGGCAGAAACAATTAGCTATAAGAGAAGCCTACTGGATATTGACCTTGGACACAAAATATCCCCGGGGTATGAATTTCAAAAATGACCTATTTTTTATTTATTAGCGATTGTGACTAAAAAATGTTTTTTTTTTTTTTTTTGTTTTGTTTTTTTATACTGCTTGTTTAACAGTGATGTTGAAACACTGATTGCTAGGCTGTGTAATGCCGTTTGTCGATTTTTGTACCTGATTCCATTCTTTGTGTTACTGGCTGCCTGGCTGCGTATCTGATTTCATTTCGTGTGACACTGACTGCCGAATTGCGGCTTCCATTAGTTGCCATTATGTGAATCATTATTGCATTTCCATTTGTCCATTCAGAATATTATTGTCATGTTGGGTATGCTTTATGAATTATTTATTATTCATTGCACTATATTTATTATCTTATGCTCGTCACCTGCATTGTTTGCAACTTCCTCTGCAGCACTGATTTGAGCTTCACCTATTGTTTTTGCTCATTTATTGCAAGTTTGGTATAAAGTCTGGTCTGTTACATGTTGCCTCAGTCGTCCTATGAATAAGGGTGTTGTATACACCAGAAACGCGTCAGGTTTCTGAGGTTTCATTTTAGTATGTTTTAGATATTTTTCAATAAAGAACAATTTTTAATTATTTCCTGTTGGATGTGCCGGTGGATTTCCCTTTTTTTTTTCATTTGCTTGTGATCACCAATGCTTGCGGCACCCTCAGGATGGATTACGGCTGACATATGGTTTTGAAATCGACAACGTGGTAAGCTTTCTACACTTTCCCTCCCCTCCTCCCTTCTACGCCATGCATACGCACAGTACACACACACAGTACGCAGACATGCACACACACAGTACGCAGACATACACACACAGTATATGTAGCACCCCGAGGACTCGGCTGCTACAGGAGTATTGCACCTCAAACCAGAGGTGTGGTATTCCACTCCCGGGTAAGGATGGAGTGTGGGACAGAGCTCAGATAGCTGCATGCACTACACTCACCCCATTTCCGGGGGACAGAACAACGGTACTCCCACTAGATAGATGTGCAGGTACGACAGCGTCTGTCCCTGGCTGGAGTGGGGGGGGGGGGAACATCCCAGTAGTGTAGGAGCAGATAGGGGAGGGACTCTGGGCATAGGTAGGAGCCCATTGGGTGCTAGTCACCTGGGCTCGGGTGTCAGAGGGAGTATATAAGGTGGGCACCATCTTAGGACAGGGTCCTGTTCAGAGGAGAGTCTGTGCAGAGAGGAGCTCAGCTGGAGAGGGCTGACAGGGAGCTGTGGCTCCGTCTGGGCCCAGCTCCAGAGCCAGGCCTGAAGCAAAGAGAGGGAAGGAAGAAGAGGAACACTAGGAAAGGCCCAGAGACGCAAGCAGAAGGAACCCTGAGATCCCACGAGTGAACTAAAACGGGTGAAGGGTTGGCAGAGAAGGGTACCGGATCCCAAACTGGTGGAGGTCAATCATCCTTAGCCAGGAACCGGAGGTCGTGGTCAAGCTTTGGCACGACCCCTCGCCACATCCACCAGGAAGGCACGCCACATAGGGTCAGGAAAGCCGGAGAGAGGTTTTGCCCCATAAGGCCCGAGGAAGCCGGACATAGGTGGGTCCCTGGTGAGGACGGCCAGTAGAAAGAAAGAGAGGGGAGCTCTGGACCACGCTCTGGAATCGCCTGGGAGTTGGCCGAGTCCCTGACCTGGTGGACGCAGCACGGCTCGGGTGGTCCTACTGTGCACAAGGATCTGATAAAGAACTGTGAGTAAAGCTTTTGAAACTGCACTTCCCGCCTCTGTGTTCCTGCCGTCACACCTGCACCCTCGGCACTGGGACACCCGCACCATCACTCCCATCATCATCTCTAACAGATCTGCCCTGAGGCCATACTCCTCCCGTGGGGAGTCATCTCATTCTCAGCTGCACAAACAACACCGGCCTCAGCGGACTGCCGTGCAGCGGCGGTTCCGTGACCGCAATCCACGGGTGGCGTAGTCGAACATTCTAACATCTACTGCTAAATACTGCCGCTCAGTTTGACTCCCTGGGCACGGACCGGGTCACCGCCACGAGACTACTACCCCCATCTGATCCGGCTCCGGGTAAGCCCCCGTGCGCGCGATGCCGCACGACACAGCAGGCCCAGGGGCGCGTCATATACAGAGTACACAGACATGCACACACACAGTGTGCACACACACCGTACGCAGACATGCACACGCACACAGTACGCAGACATGCACACAGTACACAGACATTCACACAGTATGCAGACATGCACACGCACACAGTACGCAGACATGCACACGCACACAGTACGCAGACTTGTGCACACGCACAAATTACGCAGACTTGCGCACACGCACACAGTACGCAGACTTGCGCACACGCACACAGTACGCAGATTTGCGCACACGCACACAGTACGCAGACTTGCGCACACGCACACAGTACGCAGACATGCACACACACACAGTACGCAGACATGCACACACACACAGTACGCAGACATGCACACATACACACAGTACTCAGACATGCACACATACACACAGTATGCAGACATGCACATGCACACACATGCACATGGTACACAGATATACACACATACAATATGCAGACACGCACATACACAAACATATACACAGATACGTACACATACAGACATACGTACATATTTGAACACAAATTCTTAAAAACACATATAAAACAGACATAAATATATACACAGTCATACACACTGACATACCCAGATATTCACATCATACATATACACACACACACACACACACACACAAACACAGACACATTAGAAATATATTTAATATGGGGATTGGGGAAGCCAGCAACAAGCCTCGCTCACCTGCCCTCGGCCTGTGTCCCATCCATCTTGATTGCCGGCACTTCACCAGACATGGCCACGCGCACGGCTGTGTCTGCTAGTGATGTGTGGCTGTGTCTGGTAGTGATGACACAAAAGGTGCCTTTAATTGTGCTTGTGTGTCGCCCCTGCTGCATCATCACTAATGTGCAAAAAGTGCATCCTGGGGGCAGGGGATGACGTTAATGTGCACCTAGCTATTTAACACCCCTTCCCCCATAAATACCTGTATTTTATACACATTGCCCACCTCCCCCTTTAGCTGGATGCACAATAGCATGGGTTAATCATTAATGGGCGACATGCACATTTCCCCCTCTCCCCACTTTTAAATAGCTGGATCTATTTAAAAGTAGGGAGATGGCATGGGGACACATTAAAATGAATGACGTTAATCATCTTATCTTAATATTATTACTACTGCCGCTGGGCTGGGCTCATGGTCTCTAGACACAGCGCTCCTCTGCCTCCCTGCTCCGAAATCAAAGTACAGTGAGTGCAATAGCTGTCTTAGTTCCAGATTCTGGCGTGAAGCTCCTGTCTGGCTGGATAACTGTCAACCAGGGGGCGTGTTTATGAAAATTTAGACAGAGTGGAACCAGCTACAGAGCAGAAGTACACTTGACTGACATTTAATTAAAGTCACATACATCGGACAGCTGCCGGACTGAACCGGGCGGCGGGCCCCCTAACCTGTCGGGCCCCATAGCAGTCGCGTGGCCTGCGACCATTGGCTGTACGCCACTGATTATACTCAAGAAAGAGAGGTGAGAAGTGAGGCCAGTTATTTTATAATTATACTAAAAGGGTTAATTTATTAATCTAAAGGGGCAGGCCACTACTTGGACACCCCTTTCTCAATCGCTATGTTTTCTCCAGTAAAATAGTAAAACTATTATTTAGTTTAATTAAATAATCACGAGTGCTATGTGATTATTTAGTGGAAGTGTTATTATTTTACTGGAGGAACCATAGGGATTGTGACAGGGTTTTCCGAATAGTGTACAACACCTTTATGGGGGCTACCATTTTGCAACAATAGTGTACTGCATGTGATTATACTTCTGTGTGGCTCCTATGTACATGATTCATACACACCACTTGCAGTATAATGAAGCCCCTCAACATTGAGGAACATAATCATATGCACCCCTTGAAGTAACATGCTCCTCCCTCACTATTTCACGTATACGCATATGCAGTTGTTTCCCCCTTTAGTAACAACTGCATACCTTGCTACCTGGAGAGTAATGTAGCCCCTTCTACACCCCCTCACATCCCTCCCCCTGTGCCCCTGCTGGATGACATTACACACTATGGAGCAGTGAGATTTTACTCAGACATCTGACACCTGGAGTGCTATTATTACTCACAGTCTGTGTTGCTCATAGACTGTCACAGGCTCAGAGGCTGACAGCGGGCACCGTGTGATCGCACAAGTCACACATAGCTAAGGCCGGCCATGCACATGAACTGCACATCAGATAGTAGGTGGATTTGGGCCAACTTTAATCTAATTTGTATGATGTCCTTAAATCTGTGTAACCTGTTTACTTGGCTGCAACTAGCAATAACTAGCAGGAACCTTGATAATTAAGCCCATCTCAAAGTGTGAGAGGCACCTACTTAATTAACCCCTTAAGGACTGAGCGATTTTTTGTTCTTGCACTTTCGTTTTTCCCTCCCCTTCTTTCAAGTGCCGTAAGTTTTTTATTTTCCATATAAGTGCTTTGTTTTTTTGTGGGAATAGTTGAGCTTTTCAATGACATCATTCATTTTATCATACAGTGCACCGGAAAATGGGAAAGAAAAATTCCAAGTGAAATAAAAGAAACTTAAAATTCCACAATAGTTTTTTTGTGTTTTGTTGTTTTCGTTGTTCATTCTGCAGTAAAAATGACCAGGAAATATGATTCTCCAGGTCATTAGGAGTATGACGATACCAAATAAAAAAATATAATATAGTGATAAAAAATGTAGAAATTATTTAAAAAAACATTTTGCTTGAGTCATCATTTTCCAAAACCTGTAACATTATTAATTTTCAGTCAATTGAGCTGTGTGAGGGCTTGTTTTTTGCATGGTGACCTCTTGTTTTTACTGATATTTTGGGTAGATGCGACACTAATAGCTTCTTTTTGCATCTTTTTATGGCGTTGCAGCAACTAAAAATAGGCAATTCTAGAATTTCAATTTTTTTTTCTACTTACAGGTGTTACAGAACAGGCTAATTAATTTTATATTTTAATATATCTGACTTTTCTAGGCACAATGATACTAAATGTGTTTTTTTATTTCAATTTTTTTAACAGGTCTTTATTGTTAACTGTAGAAAAAGGGGTGATTCAAATTTTTAAATCTTTTTTACATTTTTAAAAATGTTTTTTTTTCTTTAATTTTTACTTTATTTGTTAGATCCCTTAGGGGGCACTTGAACCTGCGATCGTCCGATCGCTTAAACTATCAGCAATAGCGCAATATTGCTGCATATAATAAAAATCAGATCTTTGCAAAACACACTTGTCACAGCATAGTGTTATTACTAGAGATGAGCGTTGTTCGACTCGAACTGTTCGCCAATCTCAAATTCGAGCTGTTTTGGGCGGTGTTCGAGCCGTTCAGCGAACACGAACGATTTGAGAAAAATTCGGCTGTTCGAGGTTATGTTCGATAACTGTTCGTGCACCAAAATCATAACTGGATTTTTTCTCAGTAATGATGAAAATTAATGTTAATACGCAGTTTGAGTGTACAGCGGGGCGGGGGGAGGGGCAGGGGATGGATCTCTGCAGGAATAATGAAGATCTCCATTTTTTTTTTCTCTTTCCCGCATTTACAGTGGGGAGGTGCAGTCTGTCAGCCTATCAGCAGCGCACACACGGAGCGAAGTGCTTTTTTTCACACAAGCAAGGGCATGTGTCATTGGCAGTGTATGTCACATGTCCTTGCCCTATAAGACCAAGCCATTTTCCCCGTCGCCACCATTTTCTCACTGCTGCAGCTGCGTGTTAGACGGCACCGCTGTTGCTGTGTGCGCTATACCTTGTTAATTTCAAGCCAATTTTCGCACAAATCTACAGATAGCTTGGGAGTAGGGAATAGCTGTGATTGCAGTCCTTTTAAGGACTAGGTTACAGCATTTCCTGCGACTTTTATCAGGCAGGTCTGTGCTCTTAAATAGATAGATTGTGGGAGTAAAGACTAATTGTAATTGCAGTCCTTTTCAGGACTAGGTTACATCAGTTCCTATCAGTTTTTGCCAGGCAGGTCTGTGCCAGTGCTGTGCAAGTTTTTTTCACAGCATTTGGCTGAATCTAGCAAAGCTAATCCTTTTTGGCCTATTGCAGAGTGTGTTAGTCAGTGGAGTAGCCTATCTGTGTTGCAAGATATACCACCTGTGTATAGAATACCAATTTTTTTACTGCACCTAGTGAATTAAAATCTTTTGGGCATAGCATCATTCTATTAGTCCATCTATACTGACCTCCATCAGGTTGCAAATTGAATATAATTTTTTTATGCATCTAGCTCTGAAAAAATATTTGGCCTTCTAGCAGTGTGTGGGACTTTCTCTATTAGTCCATCTATACTGACCTCCATCAGGTTGCAAATTAAAAATAATTTTTTGTCTGTATCTAGCTCTGAAAAAATATTTGGCCTTCTAGCAGTGTGTGGGACTTTCTCTATTAGTCCATCTATACTGACCTCCATCAGGTTGCAAATTAAAAATAATTTTTTGTCTGCATCTAGCTCTGAAAAAATATTTGGCCTTCTAGCAGTGTGTGGGACTTTCTCTATTAGTCCATCTATACTGACCTCCATCAGGCTGCAAATTAAAAATAATTTTTATCTGCATCTACCTCTGAAAAAATATTTGGCCTTCTAGCTGTGTGTGGGACTTGTTCTATTAGTCCATCTATACTGACCTCCATCAGGTTGCAAACTGAATATAATTTTTTTCTGCATCTAGCTCTGAAAAAATATTTGACCTTCTAGCAGTGTGTGGGACTTTCTCTATTAGTCCATCTATACTGACCTCCATCAGGTTGCAAATTAAAAATAATTTATATCTGCATCTAGCTCTGAAAAAATATTTGGCCTTCTAGCAGTGTGTGGGACTTTCTCTATTAGTCCATCTATACTGACCTCCATCAGGTTGCAAATTAAAAATAATTTATATCTGCATCTAGCTCTGAAAAAATATTTGGCCTTCTAGCAGTGTGTGGGACTTTCTCTATTAGTCCATCTATACTGACCTCCATCAGGTTGCAAATTAAAAATAATTTTTTGTCTGCATCTAGCTCTGAAAAAATATTTGGCCTTCTAGCAGTGTGTGGGACTTTCTCTATTAGTCCATCTATACTGACCTCCATCAGGTTGCAAACTGAATATATTTTTTTTCTGCATCTACCTCTGAAAAAATATTGGGCTTCTAGCTGTGTGTGGGACTTGTTCTATTAATCCATCTATACAGACCTCCATCAGGTTGCAAACTGAATATAATTTTTTTCTGCATCTACCTCTGAAAAAATATTTGGGCTTCTAGCTGTGTGTGGGACTTGTTCTATTAATCCATCTATACAGACCTCCATCAGGTTGCAAATTGAATATAATTTTTTTCTGCATCTACCTCTGAAAAAATATTTGGGCTTCTAGCTGTGTGTGGGACTTGTTCTATTTGTCCATCTATACTGACCTCCATCAGGTTGCAAACTGAATATAATTTTTTTCTGCATCTAGCTCTGAAAAAATATTTGGCCTTCTAGCAGTGTGTGGGACTTTCTCTATTAGTCCATCTATACTGACCTCCATCAGGTTGCAAATTAAAAATAATTTTTATCTGCATCTAGCTCTGAAAAAATATTTGGCCTTCTAGCAGTGTGTGGGACTTTCTCTATTAGTCCATCTATACTGACCTCCATCAGGTTGCAAATTCAAAATAATTTTTGTCTGAATCTAGCTCTGAAAAAATATTTGGCCTTCTAGCAGTGTGTGGGACTTTCTCTATTAGTCCATCTATATTGACCTCCATCAGGTTGCAAATTAAAAATAATTTATATCTGCATCTAGCTCTGAAAAAATATTTGGCCTTCTAGCAGTGTGTGGGACTTTCTCTATTAGTCCATCTATACTGACCTCCATCAGGTTGCAAATTAAAAATAATTTTTTGTCTGCATCTAGCTCTGAAAAAATATTTGGCCTTCTAGCAGTGTGTGGGACTTTCTCTATTAGTCCATCTATACTGACCTCCATCAGGTTGCAAACTGAATATATTTTTTTTCTGCATCTACCTCTGAAAAAATATTGGGCTTCTAGCTGTGTGTGGGACTTGTTCTATTAATCCATCTATACAGACCTCAATCAGGTTGCAAACTGAATATAATTTTTTTCTGCATCTACCTCTGAAAAAATATTTGGGCTTCTAGCTGTGTGTGGGACTTGTTCTATTAATCCATCTATACAGACCTCCATCAGGTTGCAAACTGAATATAATTTTTTTCTGCATCTAGCTCTGAAAAAATATTTGGCCTTCTAGCAGTGTGTGGAACTTTCTCTATTAGTCCATCTATACTGACCTCCATCAGGTTGCAAACTGAATATATTTTTTTTCTGCATCTACCTCTGAAAAAATATTTGGGCTTCTAGCTGTGTGTAGGACTTGTTCTATTAGTCCATCTATACTGACCTCCATCAGGTTGCAAACTGAAAACAATTTTTTTCTGCATCTACCTCTGAAAAAATATTTGGGCTTCTAGCTGTGTGTGGGACTTGCTCTATTAGTCCATCTATACTGACCTCCATCAGGTTGCAAATTGAATATAATTTTTTTCTGCATCTAACCCAGCCAATAGTTTTGGCCTAATACCACAGTTTGGCCACTCAGCTCTGCTCGGTTCCCATCCATTGTTTTTTTGTGCAAACAACTCCAGAGTTGTGAATTAGTTAACCACCAAAATGAGTGGAAAAAGGCCTGCTGCTGGTGGAAAGGGGAATAGGCGTGTTGGGAAGGGGAAAAAAGGTTTTGTCCGTGGGTAGGTGTTAAAGCAACAGTAACATCTGCAGAAGAAAGACCATCTTCCAGCCAAACTAAAATGTCTACTTCTTTTAGCGGACAATGTGATAAAATCCCTTTCTTACGGCCACGCCAATCGCTACAAATTCCAGATGAGGCACAAAAACAGCAGGTGTTTCAACGGATATCAAGTGCTCCTTTAAGTGGGCTCTCCTCCACATCAACTTCAACATCACAAATACTCCAGTCCTCAAAGGTGTCACCCCAATCGCACTTGCTTCCTCACAGCTCCCAAATCTCCAGCTGCCCGTCTGAGTATGAGGTAGAACAGATGGTTCAGTCTGCTGAGCTGTTTACTCATACTATAGCCTGGGAATCAGAGGTCGACTCCAGCGCTTCTGTGAATCCAGACGAGGAAATGATCTGCACTGATGCCCAGAATCTTTATGAGTCGGATCCAGGACCAGACGCAGAAGGTTCTGACCATAATGTAGACCCTCATTCCCAAACTGTAACTCCTGTTGGTGGAGACAATGAGGAAGACGATGATGAGACTCAAATACCTGATTGGAGCGACAACTTTAGTTTTTTGTCAGGGCAGGAACAGGTTGGCTCTGAGGACGACGGGTGTGATAACGCACAGGGTGATGATGATGAGGTTGGAGATCCCACTTACTGTCAACCCACAGTCAGCCAAGAGATGAGGTCAGCAGAGGAGGTGGAGGAAGATGCTAGTGACGACGAGATCAGGTTGCGCCTTCCTGGACAGAGACGTAGTACTGGAAGCACGTCAACAACTGCATCCTCAAACACAACTCTGCCTCTCACCACAAGTTGTGGTGGCTCTTCAGGTCGCATGGGTGCTAAGCGTTGCATAGCCTGGGCATTTTTTCAGATCGATAAAGATGACCCAACTCGTGTTATCTGTAACATTTGTCAGCAAAAGCTAAGTAGAGGCCAAAAAATACATAGTTTGAGTACTTCATGCATGAACCGGCACATGGACATGAAGCATAAGTTGCAGTGGGAAGCTCAGTGTGCTACAATGCGGCCTAGCCGGCCGGGCCAACCACCGTCTGGCATATCTTGTGCATCCGCGGCCTCTTCATCCTCTGTGACTGGGGGGACAGCAGTCACACCTGTTTTGGGGCGCAGACCTGCCACCTCTTTACCCGCAACAGCCAGCGTGGTTGGCAGGTCATCATTTTCTTTGGAGGTGGTAACACCAGCTGGTGTTGAGCGCTGTCCGACATCGATAGCACCACCTTTGGATCAAGGCAACCTAACATGTCCGCCTGCATCTTCCTCACAGACCGGCAGTTTGCCGGGTACACCCTTATCAACCGCGTCTAAGCACAATAGCCAGCCCTCGGTCCCTCAGATGTGGACAAGTAAAAGACCATTTCCTCCTAGCCATGAGAAAGCTAAGAGGTTGAATTTCACCATCTGCAAGCTCTTGGCTACAGAAATGCTGCCTTTCCGCCTGGTGGACACAGAGGATTTTCGAGACCTTATGTCCGTCGCAGTGCCCCAGTACCAGATGCCCAGTCGGCACTACTTCTCAAAGAAAGGTGTGCCTGCGCTCCACCAGCATGTCGCACACAACATCACCGCTTCTTTGAGAAACTCTGTGTGTGACAGGGTGCATTTCACCACAGACACTTAGACGAGTAGGCATGGAAAGGGGCGTTACATGTCGCTGACTGGGCACTGGGTAACTATGGTGACAGCAGGACAAGGGGCTGCTGTTCAAGTCTTGCCGTCCCCACGAGTTGTGCGTCAATCCTCTTTATGTCAAAGTTCCTCCACTGCTTCTGCCTCCTCAACCTCCTCTCGGTCTTCCACCTGCACCCAAAGCCTGTCTGGTCTTGCCACAAGCTTTCTAACTGCACAGAAGGGATCCTGCACACCTCCTTACTATGCTGGCAGTAGGGCTCAACGTCATCAGGCGGTTTTTACTTTAAAATGTCTGGGAAATGTGAGTCACACAGCTGAGGAGTTGTGGTCAGCTCTGGAGAACCAATTTCATGAATGGTTGTCTCCACTGGACCTGAAACCAGGGAAGGCCGTGTGCGACAATGCTGCAAACCTGGGTGCGGCCCTTCGCCGGGGCAATGTCACACACGTACCTTGTATGGCTCACGTGTTGAACCTGGTTGTCCAGCAATTTTTAGCCCACTATCCCAGACTAGATGGCCTTCTGCAGAGGGCACGGTCGCTGTGTGCTCACTTCCGCCGTTCGCATCCCGCAGCTCAGCGACTTACATCTCTACAGAAGTCGTTGGGCCTGCCACTTCACCGGCTAAAATGCGATGTGCCTACCCAGTGGAATTCAACTCTGCACATGTTGCAGCAACTGTGGCAGCACCGACAAGCCCTGGTGCAATACGTTCTGACGTATAGCCTGGGCCAACGAGATCCAGAGGTGGGGCAAATCACGCTGGAGGAGTGGTCTCAGATCAGGGACCTATGCACCCTTCTGCACAGTTTTGAAATGGCGACGAAGATGTTTAGTGCTGACGATGCCATTATCAGCATGACTATTCCGGTGATTTACATGCTGGAGCATATGTTAAACAGAATTCGGAGTCAGGTGGTGGCACAAGAGGAGGTGGAGGAAGTAGAGGAGGAGGAGTTGTATGCGGAAGGGCTAACATCTGCAAGGTCCAGACGGTTGGCAGCACCAAGGCGGCAGGCATGTGAGGGTGGGGGAGATGGTTTTACCAGGGCGCATGGTAGCAGCCAAACTAGTGAGGAAGGTGCAGGAGCCCAGGAAGAAGTGGAGGATGAACTGATGGAAGACTCATCAGATGAGGGAGACCTTGATCACATTTCTGTTGTGCGAGGTTGGGGGGAGAGGACAGAGGAAGGAAGCATGATTGTTACCTGGCCACCAAAACAACAGGGACTTGGTGCTCCTGGATGCGCAACACACATGAGTGCCTTCTTGCTGCACTACCTGCAACATGACCCTCGAATTGTGAGAATTAGAAATAATCCTGACTACTGGGTTGCCACACTGTTAGATCCCCGGTACAAAAGTAAATTTGCAGAATTTATTCCTGTCATAGAAAGGGATGCACGCATGCAGGAGTATCAGCAGAGACTGTTGCAGAATCTTACATGTGCTTTTCCACAAAACACCAGTGGTGCACGTAGTGAATCTCACAGTTCCAACTTGCCAACCGTGGGACCGTCAAGTGTTCAGCACTCAAACCGTAACAGAACCACAGTATCTGCTGGTAACATCAATTTTGCGGAATCATTTCACCACTTTTTTAGCCCATCCTTTGCAAGGCCACAGGAGACAAGAAGTCTGACACATAGTCAACGCCTAGAGACGATGGTACAGGAGTATCTCCAAGTAAACATTGAAGCCATGACTGTGTCACTGGACCCTTGCTCTTTTTGGACTTCCAATCTGGATAAATATCCGGAGCTAGCCACTTACGCCTTGGAGATCTTGTCATGCCCCGCAGCCAGCGTTCTGTCTGAACGTGTGTTCAGCGCTGCTGGTGTTGTGCTGACAGATAAGTGCACGCGGCTCTCCACTGATAATGTAGACAGACTCACGTTCATAAAGATGAACAAATCATGGATCCGAAATGACTTTTCTACCCCTGTGTCATCCTGGGGAGAGTAAAAGCTTGATGATTGGTTAAAATCACCCTACCAACCGTTTTAAGCTTTCAAATTACTAATCATGTTTATCTGTATCTTGGCTGGAAAGTAATTTGGGCTTTGTAGCAGTGTGCAGCACTGATCCTATTAGGCCATCTATAATAACCTCCACCAGATTTAAAATTACTAATCATGTTTATCTGTATCTTGACTGGAAAATAATTTGGGCTTTGTAGCAGTGTGCAGCACTGATCCTATTAGGCCATCTATACTAAGCTCCACCAGATTTAAAATTAATAATAATTTTTAGCTGCATCTAGCCCGGAAAATAATTTTGGGTCTCCGAGATGCGCAAGACACATAAGTGCCTTCTTGCTGCACTACCTGCAACATGACCCACATATTGTCAGAATTCGAAGTAATCATGACTACTGGGTTGCCACACTCTTAGATCCCCCAAACTTTTCGATCAACCTTTTCATTTTAATAAAGACCAAAAAAATGGTCATTTTTGAAATTATAAGCATTAGCAGGTTATTAGAAACTGAAATGAAACAGTTTTCAACTCAAAACTTTATTCTAGGTGATGTTACATTTTCACATAGGACCCCTTGTTCGAAAGGAGCTTCTGAACTCTCTCGTCCATTGAATTTGTCAGGTTTTGGATGGTTTCTGCTTCAATTGTTTTGCATGAGGATAGAATACCCTCCCAGAGCTGTTGCTTAGATGTGAACTGCCTCCCGCCATCATAGACACTCCTTTTGATGATGCTCCAGAGGTTCTGAATGGGGTAGAGGTCAGGGGAGCATGGGGGTCACACCATAAGTTTGTCCCCTTTTATGCCCATATCAGCCAGAGATGCAGATGTTTTATGTGCAGCATGAGATGGTGCATTATCATGCAAAAAAATGATCTTGCTGTGAAATACACGGTTCTTCTTCTTGAACCATGGCAGGAAGTGCTGTTTGAGAAAATCCACATACATTATGGAGTTCATCTTTAGCGCCTTCAGGGATCCTAAAGGGGCCGACAATCTCTCTCCCCATGATTCCAGCCCAAAACATTACTCCACCTCCTCCTTGTTGGCGCTGTAGCCGTGTTTGCCTCCACTCCATCCATCTGGACCATCGAGCACTGCACGGCACTCATCAGTGAACAAAACAGTTTTGAAATCAGTCTTCATGTAATGTTTGGCCCACTGGAGCCGTTTCTGCTTGTGTGAAGTGGATAGAGGAGGTAGACAGGATGGCGTATGCACAGCTGCAAACCTCTGAAGGACCCTGCATCTTGTTGTTCGGGGGACGTTGGAGGCACCAGCAGCTTCAAAAACTTGTCTGCTGCTATGACAAGGCTTTTTTGCCGCTGCTCTTTTAACCTCACGTAATTGCCTGTAGGAAAGAGTCCTCAATTTGCCCTTATCAGCACGCACACGTGTGTACTGTGAATCAGCTACATACTTCTTGATTGCCAAGACACTTCATCCTGGTCATCGCACAATGTTGATTGTAGTCATGCCTTGACCTAAACACTCCACAATTTGTTGCTTCTCAGCAGCCGACAAATCCTTTTTCTTTCCCATTTTGGCAGAAAATGTAGGCTGCTTAATAATGTGAGACAGCCTTCTTAAGTAGTCTTGCCTTTCATTGGACACACCTGCCAAACTAATTAGCACAGGTGTCTGCAATTGCTTACAGTGATATAAAGAGCCCTGACACACATCACCATCAATGAGTTTAACTGACAAACAAACAAATTCTTCCCTTATCACTCCTAAACACTTTTTGCATAATAATTTGGAACACAGTGTACATGTGCTTTTCCACAAAACACCAGTGGTTCACGTAGTGAATCTTACAGTTCTAACTTGCCAACCGTGGTCTGTATGGAGTTGTTCAATAAAGGGCCCAAAATTAAGATAACATAGATGGGAGAGGTCTGTATGAATAGGAATTCCTAAGTATTTGATACCCTGTGAGGGCCAGGCAAAGGCAAAGTTGGACTGGATGGAATCCTATATGGATTTGGGGATGGAGACATCGAGGGCCTCAGACTTCGCTGCATTGATTTTAAAATTTGACCATGTAACAAAGTGATCTATTTCAGCCATAACAGCATGGATGGATATATGTGATTGAGTGATATATACTAGGACATCATCATCAAATAGAGAGCACTTGTACTCGGTGCCTTCCACCTCAATCCACCTAATATTGGGGTTATGGCGAATTGATGAGAGCAGGTGCTCTGTCACTAGGATGTATAAGAGAGGGGACAGAGGACATCCCTGCCTTGTCCCATTGGTGATTGTGAAAGGTGATGAAAATGTTCTGACACACCCCCTGGGCCTTGGGACACCCGGAGCCGGACCCTTTTTGGTGGATGCTGGTGGTTGTAGTCTTCGTGGCGGCGACCCGGTTCTGTGGCTCAGGGTGGTCAAACCAGTGGCGGAACTATTTATGTGGTTTTGATGTTTAAATGTCCGACTACGCCACCCGTGGATTGCGGTCAGAGTGAACCGCCGCTGCAGGGTAGACCGCTGAGGCTGGTGTTGTGGGTGCAGCAGAGCGTAGCATAACTCCCCACGGGAGGAGTATAGCCTCAGGGCAGTGTATGCGGAGGATGGGGGTGATGGTGCAGGGCAGCAGCAGTAACGACACGGAGTCAGTGATGCAGTCCAGGGCCTTTACTTACAGTTATTATTATCCAGACCACGTCTGCAGGTAACGGCTGCCCACGTCGTACTGTGCTCACCAGGTGAGGGGCTCAGACAACTCCCAGATAACTTTGGAGCGCTTCACAGGACCCCCTTTGTGTGTCCTTTGTCTGGCCTTTCTTACCAACGCTTCTGTCCGGCTGCCTCGGGCCTCCTCTTGGTAAACTTGGCACCAGTTTCCCTGACCCTATGTGGTGCCTTCCTAGCGGGTGTAGCGAGGGGCTGCGCCACATAAAATGTCACAGCCTCCGGTTTCTAGCTGAGGGTCGTTTCCCGCCTCCACTAGTTTCAGGGACCGGTCTCCCCCTTTGGCCTGACCCCTCTACGCAGGTGGATTCGGGCGTGCGGTGGCGAATCGCCCGTCCGCAGCCCTGGGATCCCTTCGTTCCTCGTTCCTGGAGCCTTCTCCGCTCCTCTTCCTTCCTTCTCCCTCTTCCAGGCCTGGGCCTGTGTTACTAGGCCCGCCTCCGGAGCAGAGCTCATGCAGAGCCCCTGCTCCCTGTCACTTCTGCTCAGACTTCTCTGCACTGAACTAGTATGGTGCCCACCTTTTATACTCCCTTATCAATGCACCCAGGAACTGCTTCCTCCCTGCTCCTACACTACAGGGTTCCCCTTCCTCAGTGTTCCCTCCCCCCACTCCAGCCAGGGTCAGTGACTGTCGTGCCCATCTCAGGGGCATATTGGTTGCCCTGCCCCACGGCAATGTGGTGTAATGCATGCAGGTGTCGGGGTCCTGATCCACACTCCATCCTTACCTGAGAGTGAGATATCACACCTCTGGGTGAGGTGCAATACCTCTGTAGCAACCGAGCCCTCAGGGTGCTACAGTTCCATTTATCTTCAGCCTAGGTGACGTATTGTGATACAGGGACGTGATTTTGGCTATAAAAGGGTCCCCTAGACCCCTACCCCAAGCTTTTTAAGAGAATCATATATGGCGTGCCAGGAGACTCTATGGAATGCTTTCTCAGCATCCAACGAGAGTATCTAATTACAAATTTTTAACTGCATCTAGCCCAGGAAATACTTTGTGCCTAGTAGCAGTGTCTGCTAGTCAGCGGATTATCCTGGCTGTTAAGCACGCTACACCACCTGTAGTTTGGACACTTAATTTTTTCAAAGGAAATGCTTCGGGACCACGGGATACTCATTGAAGAGCATCAGGAGGCACCCCAAGGCATAGGGGCTGGGACTGGCAGTAGGATGCCTTGCGGTGGACAGCCGAGCTCGATCCTTATAAAAGCTTTTAACTGCAGCAGCTTTAGTGGACGCTACTGGAGCTGGAATTACGCGGCTGCTGGCATGAGACTTGCCCTCCAATAGATCCTTGTAAATGGATTTAAAGTGTATTCATTCAAATTAGAGAGACAATTTAAATTAAAAAGCTTAGAGCTGCCTCCACCACAGGGGGGCTCGCTCGACCCACCAGCGGACAGGCACCAGTATTGGGAGAGGGGGGCTGGCCGTCAGGGTTCACCGCGGCTCTGGCACAAACCCGGCGACACGGAGGTGGCACGGGCAGGAGCGGACTGAACGTGTTGGCTTCTCACTTTTTGGATTTTAGAAGGGCATGACATGCCTATATCTGTGTCTCCCCCTCCTTTTACTCCTCCACCTCTTTTCTTTTCGCATGACTATATGTACTTGTCACTTTTCCATGTGTTAGTTGTGTCTTCAGAGCAGTTTGTCAGCTTTTGGACACCTTTGAAGGTGTTTTCTATGTGTTTCTATGTGTTTTTGTTTGCCTGCCATTGGTTTTAACGGTGTTCGAAGGTGTTCGACGAACAGTTCGACGAACACACGGGTGTTCGACGAACCGAACCGAACTCGAACACTACGGGGGTGGCTCAACACTAGTTATTACTCATCTTTATAAAAAACATTTCTGAAATTGAAAAAAAAATTAGAATTAAAATTTCATGTTTAAATTGAGATCAGCTCTATTCCCCATTTGCTGATTGAGGACCATCCTACATTCAAGTGGAAATTGTTCTAAAATTTGCTTCAAGGTTTTAGTTTTAGGAGCAGTTTAACAAAAGATTTAGTTTTACCATAGTTTAATGCTTCTAAATATATCTAAAGTATGACAAAGAAAAAATAAATTCTGTTTACTTGGAGCAAAATGTTCCTATTAATGTGTTTTTCTGTATACCTGGAAAATGAAGTTTAGAAAGAGATCCCATTGCTGTCATCTCAGAGCTGAAGACAAATTTGTTTTCGTGGCTGCTGGCCTCTCGGCAAATTAGGGAATGTTCCAATAAATATACAGTATGTGCTTCATCCCCTGATGTCGTGCTTGTAATCTAATTTTTTAAATATAATTTTAATTTCTTTCTCCATGCTGTCTAATAATAATCTATTACATACTTAGGTTTGTTAGAGAAAAGTTAAGACTAAATTTACACCTTTATACTAAGGTAGTTGTTTAAAAAAGATCTGTTACTAAAAATTGAGTTAAATAACTTGTAAACATCCCTGAGCTCCCCTGATTCAGCCTCTTTTTTTCAGTTTTTCATTGTGTGGCTCCCTTGCAGAGATATTTACATTTGTTGCTTTTGAAGAGCAATATGTGAAATCCCTACTTGCAGTTCAACTCGCCATTTTTTCAGAGTCTTGTTTGGGGGCATATGTTTTAACCATGCTCTCTCACATGCTGGAAATCACAACTTGGCAGAGCCTGAGACTGATAGAGATAGATCAGCTGTGGAGCTGTAATTGGCAGCATTGGAGAAGAAGGGTTGAAAGTACACTGCTCAAAAAAATAAAGGGAACACTCAAATAACACATCCTAGATCTGAATGAATGAAATATTCTCATTGAATACTTTGTTCTGTACAAAGTTGAAGGTGCTGACAAGAAAATCACACAAAAATCATCAATGGAAATCAAATTTATTAACCAATGGAGGCCTGGATTTGGAGTCACCCCCAAAATTAAAGTAGAAAAACACACTACAGGCTGATCCAACTTTGATGTAATGTGCTTAAAACAAGTCAAAATGAGGCTCAGTATAGTGTGTGGCCTCCACGTGCCTGTATGACCTCCCTACAATGCCTGGGCATGCTCCTGATGAGGTTGCGGATGGTCTCCTGTGGGATCTCCTCCCAGACCTGGACTAAAGCATCCGCCAACTCCTGGACAGTCTGTGGTGCAACGTGACGTTGGTGGATGGAGCGAGACATGATGTCCCAGATTGGCTGAGTCGGATTCAGGTCTGGGGAATGGGCAGGCCAGTCCATAGCTTCAATGCCTTCATCTTGCAGGAACTGCTGACACACTCCAGCCACATGAGATATGGCATTGTCCTGCATTAGGAGGAACCCAGGGCCAACCGCACCAGCATATGGTCTCACAAGGGGTCTGAGGATCTCATCTCGGTACCTAAGGGCTGTCAGGCTACCATTGGCGAGCACATGGAGGGCTGTGCAGCCCTCCAAAGAAATGCCACCCCACACCATTACTGACCCACTGCTAAACCGGTCATGCTGAAGGATGTTGCAGGCAGCAGATCGCTCTCCACGGCGTCTCCAGACTCTGTCACGTCTGTCACATGTGCTCAGTGTGAACCTGCTTTCATCTGTGAAGAGCACAGGGTGCCAGTGGAGACTTTGCAAATCCTGGTGTTCTGTGGCAAATGCCAAGCGTCCTGCACGGTGTTGGGCTGTGAGTACAACCCCCATCTGTGGACGTTGGTCCCTCATACCACCCTCATGGAGTCGGTTTCTAACCATTTGTGCAGACACATTCACATTTGTGGCCTGCTGGAGGTCATTTTGCAGGGCTCTGGCAGTGCTCCTCCTGTTCCGCCTTGCACAAAGGAGGAGGTAGCGGTCCTTCTGCTGGGTTGTTGCCCTCCTACGGCCCCCTCCACGTCTCCTGGTAGCGCCTCCAGCCTCTGGACACTACGAAAACAGACACAGCAATCCTTGCCACAGCTCGCATTGATGTGCCATCCTGGATGAGCAGCACTACCTGAGCAACTTCTGTGGGTTGTAGAGTCCGTCTCATGTTACCATGAGTGTGAAAGCACAACCAACATTAAAAAGTGACCAAAACATCAGCCAGAAAGCATTGGTACTGAGATGTGGTCTGTGGTACCCACCTGCAGAACCACTCCTTTATTGAGGGTGTCTTGATAATTGCCAATAATTTCCATCTATTGTCTATTCCATTTGCACAACAGCATGTGAAATTGATTGTTAATCAGTGTTGCTTCCTAAGTGGACAGTTTGATTTCACAGAAGTTTGATTTACTTGGAGTTATATTCTGTTATTTAAGTGTTCCCTTTATTTTTTTGAGCAGTGTACATATCCTTCAGAAGAAACACCCAGTTGGACTGCATGTAGAGAATTCAAATAGTGTACTCCAAAACCATCAAATGCGAGCATATCTGCAATAGAGTGATGCAGCACAAAATGGAAAAAAGTAGCAGAATCCGGGGAGCGAAGGGATTTATACAAGGTATTGCACTCTATTTTTTTAACTAGTAATAAGTCTTCTTTAACCCTTTTACTCTTGGGCGATTTTTCATTTTTTCCTCCCCTTCTTCCAAGAGCCCTACCTTTTTTATTTTCTCGTTAATAAAGTCATATGAGGGCTTGTTTTTTGTGGGACAAGTAGTACTTTTGAATGACACCATTGATTTTACAATAAAGCATACTGGAAAGAGGGAAAAAAAATTCCAAGTGTGGTGAAATTGCAAAAAAAGTGCAAAGAGGTTCAAAGATGTTTTGGGGATGTTTTGCTCTGACACTAGGTGGCTTGCGAGGTATCATGAAATGTAAAGATTATCAAAGGTTTTTTGGTCGTAATGTAGTGTCAAGTGTCAGAAATCTGGGTTTTCTTCTTAAATCATGGGTCTTCCAGCAGGACAATGACCCCAAACATATTTTAACCCCTTTACTACCCAAGGTGGTTCTCACGTTAATGACCAGGCCAATTTTTACAATTCTGACCACTGTCACTTTATGAGGTAATTACTCTGGAACGCTTCAACGGATCCCTCTGATTCTGAGATTGTTTTTTTCGTGACATATTGTACTTCATGATTGTGGTAAAAGTTCTTCGATATCACTTGCGTTTATTTGTGAAAAAAAAACTAAATTTGGTGAAAATTTTGCAATTTTCAAAATTTGAATTTTTATGCCCTTAAATCAGAGAGATATGTCACACAAAATAGTTAATAAATAACATTTACCACATGTCTACTTTACATCAGCACAATTTTGGAACCAAATTTTTTTTTATTAGGGAGCTATAAGGGTTAAAAGTTGACCAGCGATTTCTCATTTTTACAACAAAATTTACAAAACCATTTTTTTAGGGACCACATCACATTTTGAAGTCACTTTGAGGGGTCTTTATGACAGAAAATACCCAAAAGTGACTCAATTCTAAAAACTGCACCCCGCAAGGTGCTCAAAACCACATTCAAGAATTTTTTTTAACCCTTCAGCTGCTTCACAGGAATTTTTGGAATGTGGAAAAAAAAATTAACATTTAACTTTTTTTCACAAAAATGTTACTTTACACCCATTTTTTTTTATTTTTGCAGGGATAACAGGAAAAAATGGAACCCAAAATTTGTTGTGCAATTTCCCCTGGGCATGCAGATACCCCATATGTGGGGAACAACCACTGTTTGGGTGCACTGCATGGTTCGGAAGGGAAGGAGCGTCATTTGACTTTTTGAATGTAAAATTTGCTTGAATAATTAGCGGATGCCATGTTGATTTTTGGGAGCCCCTGATGTGCCTAAACAGTGGAAACCCCCCACAACTGACACCATTTTGGAAACTAGACCCCTCAGGGAACTTAGCTAGATGTGTGTTGAGCACCTTGAACCCCTAGGTGCTTCACAGAAGTTTACAACATTGAGCCGTGAAAATAAAAAAATCAAACTTTTTCCACAAAAATGATGTTTTAGCCCCAATTTTTTTATTTTTGCAAGGGTAAGAGGAGAAAATGGACCCCAAAAACTTTTGTGCAATTTCTTCTGAGTACGCCAATACCCCATATGTGGGGAAAATACAGTGTTTGGGCGCACCGCAGAGTTCAGAAGGGAAGGAGCACTGTGTGACTTTTTGAATGCAAAATTGGCTGGAATTGAGAGCGGACGCCATGTCACGTTTTGAGAGCCCCTGATGTGCCTAAATAGTGGAAACCCCCCACAAGTGACCCCATTTTGGAAACTTCACCCCTCATGGATTTTATCAAGGAGTATAGTGAACATTTTGAACCCAGAGGTACGACACAGAATTTGATAACATTAGGCCATCATATTGAATGAGTTGTCATTAGTCTTGAGCGCAAGTGCTCGCTACTTGAGTTTGCATCGGGTACTCAGGTATGCACCATGTATTAAGGGTGCTCGAGTGACATGCTCGAGTACCCACCCACATGTTTCACGGTTATTAGACACCCAAAAAAAACATGCGGGGATCGCTCGTGCATGGCAGGCAATGCCCGCAAGTTTTTTTTTGGCCGCGAAGCATATGGGGCGGAGACTCGCGCATGTCACTCGAGCACCCACCATACTCAGTGCATACTCGAGCACGCGATGCAAACTCAAGTAGCGAGCACTTGCACTTAACACTAGTCGCCATATTGTCAACTTTTTTTTTTTTCTTACTTTTGAAAAAAATCCCAACCCTAGCAATACCATAACCCTAGCACAACCCTAACCCTAGAGTTTATTTTTTACGCCGTTCCTCGTGCTTTATTAGTGATTAGACGACTTTATTCTTCGGGTCGATGCGATTACAGCGATACCAGAATCATATTGAGTTTTTATGATTGACAGCTGTCACACACTAAGATGCATTTTTTGGCAAAATCTACTTTTTGCATCGCCATATTTTGAGAGCTATAATTTTTCCATATTTTGGCCGACAGAGTCATGTGATGGCTTGTTTTTTGTGGGATGAGTTGACGCTTTTATTGGTACCATTTTCAGGCACGTGACATTTTTTGATTGCTTTCTATTCCGATTTTTGGGAGGCAGAATAAACAAAAAACAACAATTCAGGATTTTTAATTTTTTTATGCTGTTCCGCGTGTGGTGAAATTGATAACGTAGCTTTATTCTTCGGGTCAGTAGGTTTACAGCTGTACCACATTTATATTGTTTTTCTATGTTTTGACGCTTTTACACAATAAAAAGTTATTTTATAGAAAAAAATATTTTTTTGCATTGCTTTATTCTGAGAGCTACAACTTTTTTATTTTTCGGCTGATGAAGCTATATGATAGCTTGTTTTTTTGCGGGGCAAGATGACGTTTTCAGCTGTACCATTTTTATTAACATTCGTCTTTTTAATCACGTTTTATTTTTTGTTTGGCGGTATGATGTTAAAGCATTGTTCTTTGCTTTGTTTTTATTATTTTTTTTTTTACCGTGTTCACTAAAGGGGTTAACTAGTGGAACAATTTTATAGGTCCGGTCGTTCCAGACGCGGCAATACCAATTATGTGTACTTTTATGCTTTTATAACATAGGGATGGAGCACCATCCCTGTGCTATACAGGCTGTCAGCGCTGAGGATGCAAAAGATACTTTAGTCATGCACTGCGCATGATCAAAGTATCTTCCTTCTGTCTGGTGACCCGGTCATGACGACCACGGAACCCAGTCTCAGACAGCGCGGGACGGCGGGGAAGAGCTGAGCATTCAGCGGTTCGACTTCGATCGCAGCATTGCGGGGGTTAATGTGCCGGGAGCGGTTCAGGACCGCTCCTAGCACATAGCACCGGGTTTCAGCTGTCATAATCAGCTGACACCCAGCGGCGATCGCGCCCGCACAGCCTGTGTGTGGGCGAAATCAACAGGGCGTACTACTACGTACCTGGCTCTTAAAGCCCAGGGCGCAGGTACGTATTCGTATGCCCTGGGCTGTAAAGGGGTTTAGAAGCACCCAAAAATGGATGGAAACAAAGAGAGTTCTGAAGTGACCAGCAATGAGTCCGGATTTATATCCCATTGAACTCCTGTGCGGAGATCTTAAAATTGCTGTTGGGAGAAGACACGCTTCAGATATGAGAGACCAGGGGAAGTTTGCAAAAGAAGAGTGGTCCAAAATTCCAGTTGAGAGGTGTAAGAAGCTTGTTGATGGTTAGAGAAAGAAATTCATTGCAGTTTTTTATTCCAAAGGGTGTGCAACCAAATATTAAGTTGAGGATGCCAACAATTTTGTCCAACCCATTTTTGGGGTTGTTTGAAATTATGTCCAATTTGCCTTTTTTTCTTTGTTTTTTGTGTTGTTGCAATACAGACAAAGGAAATAAACGTGTATATCATAACGTGTAATTTCAATAATTTTCTGGGAGAAATACTTTATTTTCTGGAACAATTTCAAGGGAGCCCGTACTTTTAGCCATGACTGTATGTCCTTTTAGTGGTTCTGATATGAATTGACGCCAGGAAAGGATGCTCTACTATGTTGTGATATTGTGTTGAAGTCATTTTGGAAGACTAAGCATAAGTAACAAAAAGTTTTATAACCCTTGAGTTTAGTCTTTTTTTATTTAAGGAGTGCAATGCAGAGGTTTGAGGCAAGGAAAACATGAATATATGTGAAGGGTGCAGTGGAGGCTTCTGAGACCCAAGATTCTTTTAACAAGTGATAATATCGTAAAGCCTACATAAGATTTTACATGTCACTTTATCATTATAGCAATAATTGGGGTGCATATTTGATGTAAAAAAAATCAACTATCTGTACATCATTTTCTGCAAAATCCATGGTCTGCTTATCCAGAGATCAAAGGCGATGTGGTAAGGGTGTTTCCTTACAGAATCCCATAATTTTACACTCTTCCTTTTATCATACACATTTAAATGAGGTACCACTAAGCCTGCACTGGTTACTGAATGCTGAGCCTTACTAAATTGTCACAGACTGAGCTAAAATTTATGGTGGTGTTTAAATCTGCAAGTTTGAAACAGAAAACACAAATAATGATGGAAGCAGCAGTCACACACTGCACAGTGGCAGGAGGAAACACAAAATAAAAATAAGTGGACTGAAATTAATGACAATAAAATGTACTACTCTAGTAATCAACATTGGGTGTGGCAGCCAAACATTGCCAGGTGATCAAAATAAGTGTCACTGTGACACAATTAATTAAAATGAAATAGGTCACTCCCCTTCTCCTGTGACTGTGTTAACCCCTCTAGTTGCTGGATGCTTCTGGAGCACAACACTTCCTGTCTCATGTGCTTGTGTTACTCCTAATAGTTGCTGAATGCTTTTAAAGCAACAGCACTACTTCTGCATGTCACACTCTGCAACAGCACTACTTCTGCATGTCACAATTACAGCACGGGATCACAGCTGATTCTTTTTGTGAGGTAAAACATTTCCCTGCCTGTTTTTCAACAATGTTTTACCTCAAAGAAAGAATCAGCTGCAATCCCGCGCTGTAATGTCTGTATACTCTTTGCTTCCTCCCAGCCCAGGAGATGTGGTATGATCAGATCATTTTACTGCATGGTCAGACACAGCCATTACACAGTACACAGCAGGGGCACATTTATAAGATTATCTCAGCACAGGAACATTTTATTTAAACATCCTATTGTGGAAGTTATTATTATTCCAAGATCTATTGATTAAAATTAACTTTGGTTCGTGGGAAAACTCCTTTAAGCCACAGATACAGAGGGATTTTGAATGGCATAATTTACAGCAGCAGCTCTGTGCCTAACACAGTGTCAATGACTCCTATCTCTCCTCTTCTATCACTTTCTTGTAATCAAATCTATTTTCTTCTCTGCATATACTATCTATCTGGACTCTATGTACTATGTCTCACTAAAATCGAAAGCTTTCCTTCTTATCCACAAGCCTCATAAAAAAGCAACAGCATCTCCTGCTTGGGCTTTTACTGTGGCTATTACTCACCAGTGACCTCTGACCTATCATCCCTCATTATTTGCTATGTTATAGCATGGGATGCCTGCTGCAAGGCATTATGGTACGACAGGTTGTCTTATGTAATCTGTAACAGGTCAACAACTTTTTTAGGCGATTTAGTCTAAATTAAATCAAGAAATATTTGGATTCACAAACTTTGACGAGTTAAAAAAAATTTGTACCGAACTTGATTCATGAAAAATCGCTTTGCTCATCTTTATTTCTAGGAAATACCATAACAATATCGGTTGCTGATAGAACTTCTAGAACTTTGGTCTATCACAAGGAGCCGAGAGATTTTTGACTCATTCTCTTGCTCAACTTTGCTCTAGACCAGTGGTCCCCAACCTTTTTTGCACCAGGGACCGGCTTGAAGCAAGATCATTTTTCCATGGCCCAGCAAGGAGGGGGTGGGGTGGGCGGGGCTTTGGTCATATGGGGGCGGGGTAATGGAGGGATTTGGAGTTTAGTGCATACTTATCATATAGTGTAGACCAGGTCCCCGCCAGGAGCTATGCCAGGAGCCCCACATAATGTGCTGTGCCATGAGCCGCATCACTGAGGCCCCATCACGCCCTGCAGCAGGACACGGCAGCTGTCCTGACAGCTGCTGTTCAGCTGCATTTACTTCATCCCAGGGGCGGACACAGACTGTAGTGGACCCCTGTGCAAGAAATTTTTGGGGGCCCCCCCAGCCCTTCATAAGGCAACAAAGTTATGTAAACATAACCCCCCCCATGTGCATCTCTCACCCCCCCATGTGCAGCTCACCCCCCGTGCATCTCTCATCGCCCTCCGTGCATCTCTCATCCCCCTCCGTACATCTCTCACCCCCCCGTGCATCTCTCATCCACCCCCCGTGCATCTCTCATCCCCTCCGTGCATCTCTCATCCCCTCCGTGCATCTCTCATCCCCCCCGTGCATCTCTCATCCCCTCCGTGCATCTCTCATCCCCTCCGTGCATCTCTCATCCCCCCCGTGCATCTCTCATCCCCCCCGTGCATCTCTCACCCCCCCGTGCATCTCTCCCCTCCCCCCATGTGCATCTCTCATCTCTCCCCTCCCCCCATGTGCATCTCTCATCTCTCCCCTCCCCCCCATGTGCATCTCTCCCCTGCCCCCCATGTGCATCTCTCATCTCTCCCCTCCCCCCCATGTGCATCTCTCATATCTCCCCTCCCCCCATGTGCATCTCTCCCCTGCCCCCCATGTGCATCTCTCATCTCTCCCCTCCCCCCATGTGCATCTCTCATCTCTCCCCTCCCCCATGTGCATCTCTCATCTCTCCCCTCCCCCATGTGCATCTCTCATCCCCCCCCCATGTGCATCTCTCATATCTCCTCTCCCCCCATGTGCATCTCTCATCTCTCCCCTCCCCCCATGTGCATCTCTCATCTCTCCCCTCCCCCCCATGTGGATCTCTCATCTCTCCCCTCCCCCATGTGCATCTCTCATCTCTCCCCTCCCCCCATGTGCATCTCCCATTCCCCCCACTCCTAGTTAATTGTATTTAAAAAAAAATAAAACTTGTTATACTTACCCCCATGCGATCCCTGCAGAATCCTGGCGCTCGTCCAAATCGCTGACACCAGGTTCTCCTGCCTTCCGGTCATGTGACGGCGCCGTCACATGACCGGAAGTCAGAGGAATTATGAGATGTCCTGGACCCGGCGCTTTGCATGGGGCCGGGGGCCCCAGGAGGAGAGAGACGCACAAGAGGGGGGCTCCGAGGGGGCTCCTACCGGCCGGGCCCCATACTGGAGTCAGGGCAGTCATGCCCTGATGGCGTCCCTGCTGGAGGCTGGAGGGGCCCCCTCTCCCTCGGGGCCCCCGTTCAATGAACCGGCTGCACGGGCGGTAGTTCCGCCCCTGCTTCATCCTGCTTCAGGACCTGTGGTGACATCACAGTTATGTACCTTGATGTCATCACAGGTCCTCTACAGGTCTACCCTGCGGGAGTCTAGAACAGCGGGCAGCATCCACCCCACACAGTGTGCTCTGAGCCACCGCAGACCAGAGCACACTGTCAATGTTTAGTGATTGTCTGTGGCGGTTGGGGACCTCTGCTCTAGACCACCAATGCAGAAACTTTAATATAGCTTGATACAAGAGAAGTGGGATTGTGGGTTTAACACCCTGCCAGGAGTGTAACTGTGCAGTATATATACGGTTAAGCAATAGCAGAGCTTAAAAGGGTTAACCCATACATATATCACCTATCCACAAGATAGATGGATGATTGCTGGAGGCCAGGCTGCTGAAACTCATACTGATCTCAGGAACCAAGGGCTCAAAATTTCCTTTGTGAATGAAGCGTTACTGGGGATATGTGATCATCATTCCACTAAATGTTCATTACAGTTATTGGAGCAGTGGTCACACAAGCTCAGTAAAGCATCATTCATAAAGTAAACTTTGACCCTCCCAGTTCTTGGAATCAGTATGAGTCTCAGAAGCTGGACCCTCAGAAATCATACATTTATCATCTATCCTGATGTTCTTCATGGGTTAATCCATTTAAGCTCTGCTGCTTCTTGTTATTATTTACTGCAATATTCCTTGCAAGGTACTAAATATAGGTTCTGGACACTTGTTCTAGGGATCTGCATAAGTCTCAGCTGCCGGATCCCCTCAGCAATATATGTTTTTCATGGGTCAACTGGTTAAATTTGTATCAGTTGGTCTTCCAACAATCAGTATAATGATTGCATATCCTTGTAATATGCCATCACTGTCATCACAACTAGCAGAAAACATTACATTTCTAACATTGTCCAACTCCACAATGTATAAATTAGGATACTGCCTCTGTAAAAGAGCAGCTTACACAAGTGTTACGAGCACATAGCATAACCTGACAGCAGCTTCACAATTTACTCTCCTTTGACTCTGTGTGGTATTTGCACAGAAAATTTCTGGTGTAGTTACTAAGTGACCTCTGTTTAAGCCTTGGATAACCAGTCCTAACACAATGCTGAACTTATTTTTTGCTTGGAAAATACACAAACACTGGATCCAGTCTAGTCTTGTAGATACACCAGCCTCACTGGCAGCACACATGTTGGTTTGCAAATTCAAAAAAAATAGCAATGTAATTTGAACTGACTTGGTCATGTCCTTGGGAATCATACAGTATTGTATTATATTGTTACGCTTGCGTTGCTGTGCAACTAGGTTTGCCTTTTAGAAGTTTGTTCTCCCTTTATGCCTGTCTGCCTCCCTAGCTCTTATGTCAGTAACCCCTCCCTTCTTCCTCATTGTGTGTATGGCAGCCATCTTTAGAAGCTCATGTTTTGCTTTGCTGGTTCAGAATAGTCTTTTTTACCTACTGCGGCTGTTACAGCCATTGCTACTGTACTCATGCATAGCTACAAGAATTCATCTTGAAAATAAACCATCTTCTGAGATCTTCATGCGTACCTCAGCAGTTGAGTTAAGTTATCTAATGATATCTCTTTGTGTAAGTACTGCTACATTGAGAAATCCAATGTCACGGGGTTACCGAGACAGAGCGGTTCCAAAGAGCTGCAGCGTTCTGGGCATAGTTCACACATACTGGGCCGAAGCTCCTCTCCAGTTTATTAACTGCTTTTTGCCATCAGTGCAGGAGTTAATCTGGGTTGCTGGGTTTTCCTGAGATTCTGGTCTTTCAGCTGATTTGGGTTAACTACTCTTTCCTTCTATATAGACTCAGCTCTGACTTCCTGGTGTGTCAGTGATCAGTTCTTCTGCCTGGCTTGAAGAGTGAAGGAGGAGCGTTGTGTATAGGATCTTGGAGGTTTACTTAGCTATCGTGGTTGCTGTTTTGCTGCATGTTTACTTGCATTCTCTCCTTTTTGGTTTCTCTGTGGCTGAGTGAGCATTTCATGTGACTGCTATTTCTGTTTACCCTGTCTGTATTTCCCTTTCTCGTCACAGTATCATTATTTTGTACAGTCTTCCTCCCTGGAGGGGTCACTGTCAGGGCCTGCGCAGGAGATAAGGAGACGCTGGCGGCTCAGGCCTCCTCACCATCTGAGGTACCCCTGAGATAAGGGAAAGTCAGGGCCCCCCTAGAGTGGCAGGGACAATTGCGGGTCCCAACACTCAGCCATTTCCTGGTTTCGCTGTTTTACGACGTGACAGCCAAAAAGCGGTGTCTCCAGAGTCCCACACTCGCAGTAACAGTAACAGTTCGTAATGCTAGCAGCACACTACAGGTTAACCAGCAGCTGATATAAGCAATGGAATTCAGAGCAGATCATAACCTAGTGAGATCAGTCTCTATATGTCAATTTGATAGTGCTTACTACAAACGGTGGGTTAACCAGCTGGTCTTGTGGAACCGTAGGTGCCATTTACTGAATCACAAAAGTTTAAGGAATTTGTAGTAATAGAATAAGCTGGATATTAACACATATCTGAGTGAGTGCAAACAGACAGCAGCTAAACACAGTACTGCTTTAAAATTAAGACACAGGGTATGTCCAACTAGGTCTTTGCAAGTATCAGTTTTAACAATATTGGACTCTATAGTCAATAAGAAAGTATGTGTAGTAATATAAATGTTGCTATGCATTTAAAATTTTCATTTATTTTCCCCATATGACAGCATTTAAAGAGAATTTGGCAGCCGGTTTTTGTTACATAATCTGATAGCAGCATAAAATAGGGTAAGAAAGCCAGATTCCAGATATGTATCACTTACTGTTTACCAAAAATGAAGAAGGATTAGAGTCCCAAGAGAATCATCTAATATAACATAGCGCCATCAAGGGCATAAATTAAGCAGATAAACAAGACCAATATACCTAAAAAGAACTGCTCAAGAATACAAATAAATAAATCATAATAGAATTTTTATAATGGACACCAAAGGACAATTAAAATCACACAATAAGACGAAGACATAAACTAGATAAAATTAATGAGGGGCAAAACAGCACACACAACATGATAATATCAGAAAATATATAAATAAAGTGCATTCATGATAAGTATATAAAGTGCAGTGAACAATAACCTAAAGTGATAAAGTACACAATAGAAATAAATTCATTGAAAAGCTTCACATAAGGATATAGGAGAATCACTTGTGTCAAGTCAATATACATAAAGTGCAGTGCACAAAAAGGTAAAGCCTAAAGTGATAAAGTGCAATAAGTAATTTATGAAGCTCCACAATAAGGGCAGGGTGACTACCCCAAATTCATGCTGTGCGTGCCATCCGCAAACTCCTCACACTTCATTTGGGTTAGTCATCCTGCCCTTATTATGGAGCTTCATAAGTTACTTATTATTTATTGCACTAAATCATTTTAGGCTTTACCTTTTTGTGCACTGCACTTTATGTATTGACTTGATACAAGTGATTTTCCTATATCCTTATGTAAAGCTTTTCAATTAATTTACACTGCTCAAAAAAATAAAGGGAACACTCAAATAACACATCCTAGATCTGAATGAATGAAATACTCTCATTGAATACTTTGTTCTGTACAAAGTAGAATGTGCTGACAACAAAATCACACAAAAATCATCAATGGAAATCAAATTTATTAACCAATGGAGGCCTAGATTTGGAGTCACCCCCAAAATTAAAGTGGAAAAACACACTACAGGCTGATCCAACTTTGATGTAATGTCCTTAAAACAAGTCAAAATGAGGCTCAGTATAGTGTGTGGCCTCCACATGCCTGTATGACCTCCCTACAACGCCTGAACATGCTCCTGATGAGGTTGCGGATAGTCTCCTGTGGGATCTCCTCGAGGATGGCACATCAATGCGAGCTGTGGCAAGAAGGTTTGCTGTGTCTGTCAGCGTAGTGTCCAGAGGCTGAAGGCGCTACCAGGAGACAGGCCAGTTCACCAGGAGATGTGGAGGGGGCCTTAGGAGGGCAACAACCCAGCAGCAGGACCGCTACCTCCGCCTTTGTGCAAGCAGGAACAGGAGGAGCACTGCCAGAGCCCTGCAAAATGACCTCCAGCAGGCCACAAATGTGCATGTGTCTGCACAAACTGTTAGAAACCGACTCCATGAGGGTGGTATGAGGGCCCCACGTCCACAGATGGGGGTTTTGCTCACAGCCTAACATGATGCAGGACGCTTAGCTTTTGCCACAGAACACCAGGATTGGCAAAGTCGCCACTGGGGCCCTGTGTTTTTCACATCTGAAAGCAGGTTCACACTGAGGACATGTGACAGACATGACAGAGTCTGGAGACGCCGTGGAGAGCAATCTGCTGCCTGCAACATCCTTCAGCATGACCGGTTTGGCAGTGAGTCAGTAATGGTGTGGGGTGGCATTTCTTTGGAGGGCCGCACAGCCCTCCATGTGCTCGCCAAAGGTAGCCTGACTGTCATTAGGTATTGAGATGAGATCCTCAGACCCCTTGTGAGACCAAATGCTGGTGCGGTTGGCCCTGGGTTCCTCCTAATGCAGGACAATGCCATATCTCATGTGGCTGGAGTGTGTCAGCAGTTCCTGCAAGATGAAGGCATTGAAGCTATGGACTGGCCCGCCCGTTCCTCAGACCTGAATCCGATTGAGTACATCTGGGACATCATGTCTCGATCCATCCACCAACGTCACATTGCACCACAGACTGTCCAGGAGTTGGCGGATGCTTTAGTCCAGGACTGGGAGGAGATCCCACAGGAGACCATCCGCAACCTCATCAGGAGCATGCCCAGATGTTGTAGGGAGGTCATAGAGGCACGTGAAGGCCACACACAATACTGAGCCTCATTTTGACTTGTTTTAAGGACATTACATCAAAGTTGGATCAGCCTGTAGTGTGTTTTTCCACTTTAATTTTGGGGGTGACTCCAAGTCCAGGCCTTCATTAGTTAATACATTTGATTTCCATTGATGATTTTTGTGTGATTTTGTTGTCAGCACATTCAACTTTGTACAGAGCAAAGTATTCAATGAGAATATTTCATTCATTCAGATCTAGGATGTTTTATTTGAGTGCTCCCTTTATGTTTTTGAGCAATGTATTTAGATTGTTTACTTTATCACTTTAGGTTATTATTCAATGAACTTTATATACTTATCATGAATGTGCTTTATTTATATATTTTCTGATATTATCATGTTTTGTGCGCTGTTTTGCCCCTCTTTCTAATTGTATCTAGTTTATGTCTTCGGCTTATTGTGTGATTTTAATTGTCCTTTGGTGTCCGTTATAAAAATTCTATTATGATTTATTTATTTGTATTCATGAGCAGTTCTTTTTAGGTATACTGTATATGTATCACTTACTTGGCTGTTTGATGTAGTTTTCATGGAATACTTTATTTGTCTGATAGAAATGTAGCAGAGCAAAGAGGTAAACTGTATATAACCCTGCCCAAGCCCCTGATTGGCAGTTTCCTGTGTATATTGTGCATGTTGAGCAAGCTGCTACTTAGTGGTGGGGGTGGGGTTGCACAGATTGGGCTGCGTGTGAGATGTAGTCCTTCTGTGATAATCTCCTACTGAAAAAATACTGATTTGAAACTACAAAACACAGCCTAACAAGTGCCACATCCCTGGAATCAAGTTCTCTTGTCCTATATTATGCTGATAACATATTAATAGCAAAAACCTGTTGACAAATTCCCTTTACAAATCACAGTGTTGATAACAGTTTACACTGTGCATGAACTGTAGCACTGGTATGTGTCATGAATACTTAAATAAGATCTAAGTATATGATGTCACTGAGACATGCTGGGCAACTTGTAAAACCCAATGTGAATCACAGAGTGGAAGCCATAGATGAAAAAAACTCAGTCCAGAAAAGATTCTAAGTGACCACCCTGAGGACTTTTATTTTCATGATGCAGCTCAGTCTCTCTTTCACACAATATATGATAACCAGACAGATTTGAGTCCTTCTCAGGCTTCCATCAGTTTGGCCCTCTGTCTCACAGCCACTATGTGCTCCTTGGTGGCTGACCAGACCCAGACTTCTGCCTAGTCTCAAAGCATGTCTCACTGTCTCTCATGCACTCACTGCATTCATTCACTGTTGTGCCACTTGCATTGCAAAAGTCTATACAATTGCATTTAATTTTTGGTTTCTTCACATAATGTTTACACTCATTTCACACATTCCTTGAGAATCTGTCTCGCACATTGAAAATAGATGACATCTTACTTTAGGCCTGTTCCTCACATCCTGATATTTCTGGTACTGGAAAAAACAGTACCGGAGATTTCAGTGTCTGTGTGTACCTCTGTGGCACACGTGTGGCTATCGTGTGCCGCATTAGGATCACACGTACCGGTGTCTGGGAATCAGTGGTACGGTTCGCACAGTTCCCAGGCGCCGGTTGCTGATGGAGTCTCTCATTATTGTCCCCCGCTTGCTCTGCAATCAGCGCGAGTAAAGGACAATGTTGAGAGTAGTATTCTGCTCCCGATGTCTCCAAAACCAGCAAAAATTAGAATAAAATAAAAAAATGTTTATACTCACCTGGCTTTAGGCGACCGCACACACTGAGGAGCAGTGGAAAATGACTCGCTGCTGCAAGCGGGTCCCTGAACTACACTGAGCTCAGTAAGAAATGTCCTGTCACTCAGTGAGATCAGCTCAGGGGCCCTCTCGCTGCAGCATGTCATTCTCCTCTACTCTGCTTGTACGTTTGCCTCAGGCCATGTGAATATATGTTTTTTCTATTTTATTCTTATTTTTACAGGTTTTGGAGACATGGAGAGCAGAATATTACTCTCAACATTGTCCCAGCTCGCGCTGATCACAGCACAAGCAGGGGACAATGATGAGAGATTACTTCAGCACCCAGTGCTTGGGAAAAGCGTGAACTGTACCGCTGAATCCCAGGCACTGGTACAGGTCACACTGATGACACACGGATTTAATCCTTATGTCATCAGTGTGCACGTGTGTTGGACTTTTTGCGGCCCATGTGGCGTGCAAAAAACGGACATGTCAGCATGTTTTGCACATGGACACATGCTCCGTGCAAACACACTGACATGCGCAGACCCATTTATTTGAATGAGTCTGCCTGTGTAAGTGTCTCCAGTACGTGTGAAAACTGTCACCACACGTACTGGAGACACTGACATGTGAAAGAGCCCTTACCAACATCACATTTCTCCATAGTTCTTTCATTCACTGCAGGATCCAGAGCGGTTTCTAATTTGTCAGACCCTTTCCTTTAGAGATCCCTCCTTGTCTTAATTTTTCTTTCTCTATCTCCTCAGCATATTATATAACTGCTTGCCATGTGGCTTCAGCCAACAATCTCAACCAATTCCTACTCTAATTATAATCTGTGGCTCTATAGAGCCATCTAGTGGCAACCATTTCAGATATACAATACACAGGATTACTTACAAATAGAATCCATAGCTAGTGTGACGGCGGTGGGTGTGGACCCACTGTGCCACTGGCCGGGCTTACTCTGGAGGGGTGTGATTAAGTGGCTACCTGGTCTGCAGTAGAGCCTCTGATGGTGAAGATAGGCTTGGGCTGTTCGGGTAGCCACAAGGTGCCCCTCCAGGGCAGTCCCTGGACCTGCAGCCGTTGACCAATGGGTCAAAGCAGGAATATGAGGTATAGAGGGCACAGGCAGAGACGTAGTCAGATAGTCCAAGGTCAGGGCAAGAAGCACAGGTACAGAATACGTAGCCAAGGTCAGGAACAAAGAGGTTAGACAAAACGGGTATGCAAGCCAGGTCAATAAAAGGAGAGTCAATACAAACATGCACTTAGACGGATTACTAGGAATAAACTGTGGCTAGGAACCTAAGTTAAGGCATGGAGTGGAGGATGGAGTTGCCTAATATATCCCCTGATCGAATTTAAATTCTGCAGGACACACAGGGATTAAATTCCTGCAGAGTCTGGCTGTGCCTCCCTATAGCTAGATTGAGATTTTCAGCAAGAGGAGGATGCAGCCATGCTGTGAATGCAGCAAGAGGGAGTTCATTGTGAAGGCCTGAGATTGAGATGAGCAGAGCTGTGAGTACATTGAGTAGAATGACGCTGAGAAAGTGTGCGTGTTACCTGCTTGACAGCTAGTACATTTACATTGGCATAGACATTCCATCAACAAGTCAATAGGGACATAACACCAGACTTTAATGTAAGAAAGAATATTTAAGTTTTAGTTCTGGCCCTTACACATCTCCTAGCTCCTTTAAAACTGCATAGCTATTCAGATTTGCCATTCAGGATTTTTGGACTCTTAGTTGACAATGCCTATGGTAGCTTCCTAATGCATTTCAGAAACAACTACAGCTTTTTTTAAACCCATAATTCTAGAATTCACTTTTGCCTCTAAACCAAGCGATTGCTTAATGATGCTCTATTAGCAGATGTTTTTATTAAACTTTACTCTTCAAAAGTCATGGAATGAAGCAAAATATGAATAATGCATGTTTTTTCTTGTGTCTAATTAGGAGCTCTCATTAGTAAATCTGGAGGAGGTTTCATGCTTGAGAGATCATTATGTGAATCCTGCCCCATGAGGGGGCTGATTGCCTAAGCCACACTGCCCTGCAGGATGTCATACGGGTGGTGAGTCAGAGGGGCATCTTCTCTTTGCGTCTCTACATCGGCAAATGACTGATTCTGTCTTCACAGTTTTCAATTGCAGAAATTCCTGGCTACAGGTGAAGTGAATCGTGCTGAAGCCTCAATCCAGTGCTGTAAATAAGAAAAGCATAATAATTTCTTTCTGGTTTTCAACTGTTAAACAGTGAAGCTCGTTTTCTTGTAGTGGCATAGTTTATAGCCACAAGGAATAATAATAGAAATGTTCTACTCAGCAGGAAAAATAATAATGTTTTTGTTTATATGGCTTGTGATGTTCTTTTTAAACATGACATTACTTTTTTCATGAGATTTTGGAAATGATACAATTGTTTTGGAGGAAAAATAAAGATTTTTGACTACAAGTTACCTATAGTGAATTGAAACAAATCAAATAGTGGAATGGATACAACCAAAGGAAATATTGCATTTTTATTACTGCTTCTATATCCTAAAAAATGGTTAATATCTTAAGGATGCTGCTGTTAACTTCTCCCCTTCTTCTAAGAGCTATAATATTTTTATTTCTTCTGTTGAAGTAACCATATGAGGGCTTGTTTTTTTGCTGGCTTATTTGTAGTTTTGAATGACACCATTCATTTTACCATAAAATATACAGAAAAAAAAAAGAAAAATTCCAAGTACAGAGTGATTAGATTACTATATAAGAGGGGTGTTAATGGCAAAAACATTTCGGAAAGAGTTCCTTATTCATTGCCTTAATTTATGAAATTCTGCCATTATTTATTAGTTTTTTGTTTTATGGTCTTCATTGTGCAGTAAAAGTTGACTGGTATCATAATTCTGCAGTTCAGTATAATTAGGGCAATATCAAACAAAACAATTCTGAACTTTGTAAATAAAATTTGGTTTGTGTCACCATTTTCTGCCTTGTAGCTTTTTTATTTTACTGTCAATAAACCTATGTGGGGCCAATTTTTTGCATATTAAGGCTATGTGCCCACGATGCAGAAATGCTCAGGATTTTTTCCTGAGCATTTCTGCATCTCCCTGGCAGAAAAAAATGCATGCGGATTGTACATGTGTTTTCCTGCCAGGGACATGCGGAAATGGAGCGTTATTCACTGACATTTCCGCATGCGGGTTGACAAGCGCTTTCCAAGCGATTAGCATCGCTTGAAAAGTGCTTGTGACAACTAGGTCACACTATATAAATCCATGCAAACGGCATGGATTTATATAGTGTGACCCGAGAGTGTGGTTAAAAATAAAAAAAATAAATGTATACTTACCCTCTGATGGCCCCCGGTGTTCTGCTCACTCCGTTCTCCCTTGCCGGCAGCGGTGGATTGAAAGACCTGCCAACGTCAGCGTTTCGTGACCCGTCACATGACTCTGACGTCAGCGCAGGTCCTTCAATCCACCGCGAAGTGCCGGGAAGCAAGGAGGAGCGCAGCGCGGGCCGCCGGAAGGTAAGTATACATTTATTTTTTATTTTATTATTTTTTTACAGTTTTTTTAATGGTGCCTGGGTCCGGAGGAGAGTCTCCTCTCCTCTACACCCAGGTACCATCCACATTAGAACGCGCCAATTATGCAAGTACAGATGGAGTCTTGCGGAATTGGCATGTTCTAATGCAAGTCAATGGCGGCGAAAAAGCAGCACTTCTGCAAAATAATTGGTAGTGCTGCGTTTTTTTCCTCAATAATAATCCGCAGCGGAAATTTCCGCAGCGTGTGTACAGCACATGCGGATTATCATTGGGGAACATTGCTGCCCTTCTACCATGCATTTTTAATGCGTTTCTGCAGCTGCAAAAACGCTGCAGAAACGCATTAAAAACGCATCGTGGGCACACAGCCTAAGCTGAAGATTTTATTGATACCATTTTGGGCTGTACACAATATTTATTTTTATTTTATTTTTGGGTGAATTGTGGCAAACAAAAAACTACTGTTTTGGCATTATGTTTTTTTTCTGTTTTGATATTCACCGTATGGAATACATATTTTTATATTGTATTAGTTTAGATTATTACACAGGTTGCAATATCAAATATGTAAAAGAAAAATCTTCATTTTGCTATTACTATTTGGACAATGAGGGGTGATTTAGACCTAATCTATATTGAAGGCGGCTGACACAAGATGAGGCTTTAATACTAGAGGTAGGATAGGACCATCCCAATTGGGTACACCTTGTTGCGGTGGGATGGCTTTTACACTTTTTGATCAAAATAGTGTTAACTAAGTAAACTATGCTATTTACATATATTATTTACTTACAACGGAGTATATGCTTTTTTTTTTTTTTTGTTATGTTCATAAAATGGGCGGCACGGTGGCTCAGTGGTTAGCACTGTAGCCTTGCAACGCTGGGGTCCTGGGTTCAAATCCCATCAAGGACAACATCTGCAAGGAGTTTGTATGTTCTCCCAGTGTTTGCTTGGGTTTCCAATCATCTGCAATGATAATGTATATAAAGTGCTGCAAAATTTGATAGCGCTATAAAAATAAAAAGATTATTATTTATAAAATGGCCTCAGTGTGAACATGCTGCTACACATTTGCACAAATACAAACTTAAGCTCCAGCTCATTTTTTTTTGTTTCATTGTAATAGCTTGTACTTTGTAGTATCAATTATGTGACCCCCCCCCCCCCACCCTTTTTCAGCTTGGCATTTCATCTATATAGGTTTCCATGGGCAGGTGTCTGAACAGTCGGACTAATATCTTGCTCTGCCCTTATCTATATTGAGGTCAGCTGACATCAGGTGAAGTTTTAATACTAGAGATAGGATAGGACTGTCTTAATTAGGTACACCTCGTGGGGATGGGATGGCTTTTATGCTTTTTTTTAATAATGTTAACTAAGTACCCCACATTATTTATATGTACTATTTACTTATTTTCCTACTACAGGTTATATGCTCTTTTTTATTTTTTTTTTCCTTGGATTTTGCATGTGAAATGTCCACATTGTGCATGTGCTTCTACACATTGCACTTATACCAACTTATAAATGAAAAAAAGTCAGCTCACCCATCTCAGAAGTTCCACGCATGGAGACCAGTTGTGTCAAAGGGAGAAATGTCAGTGGAAAAGAATAACTCCAGCATTCTGGACTTATTAAAAACACCTTTTAATGAAAATTCATTAAAAAAAATGATAGTATGCATCTTTCTAGAGACAAAAAAGTTTTAGATTACTATGTAAGAGGGGTGTTAATGGCAAAAATATTTCGGAAAGAGTTCCTTATTCACTGCCTTAATTTATGAAAATATCAAAAATGTTACAAAAAATGTGACAAATTTGCAATTTTAAATTTTTTATACCCTTAAATCACAAAATAGCTAATAAATAACATTTCCCATATGTCTACTTTACATATGCGTCATTTTTTAACAGAATTTTTTTTTGTTAGGAAGTTAGAAGGGTTCAAAGTTGATCAGCAATATCTAATTTTTCCAACAAAATTCACAAAACCATGTTTTTTTAAGGGACCACATCACATTTGAAGTGACTTTGGGGGGCCTATAGGACAGAAAATGCACCATTCTAAAAATTGAACCCCTCAAAGTCCTTAAAACCACATACAAGATATTTATTAACCCTTCAAGTGCTTCAAATGAATTAATGGAGTGTGGAAGGAAAAAATTTGCATTATACTTTTTTTCACAAAAATTTCAATTTAGTTCCAATTTTTTTACTTTCACAAGGGTAACAGGAGAAAACGAACCCCAAAATGTATTGATCAATTTCTCCTGAGTACACTGATACCCTATACGTGGGAGAAAACTACTGTTTGGGCACACAGCAGGACTCGGAAGGGAGAAGCATCTCTATTGACTTTTTGAATGCAAAAATAGCTGGAATCAAGAGCGGATGCCATGTCACATTTGGAGAGCGCCTAATGTGCCTAAGCAGTAGAAATCCCTCACAAGTGACCCGATTTTGGAAAATAGACCCCTCAAGAAATGTATCTAGATGTGTGGTGAGCACTTTGAACCCCCAGATGGTTCACAGAAGTTTATTACGTAGTGCCGTGAAAATAAAAAAAAATAAAAAAATTCTCACAAAAATGTTATTTTAGCTCAAAATTTTGCATTTTCACAAGTGTAACAAAAGAAAATGCACCATGCCATTTGTTGTGAAATTTCTCCTGAGTAGTCCGATACCCCATATGTGGAGGAAAACTACTGTTTGAGCACACGGCTGGGCTGAGAAGGGAAGCACCATTTGACTTTTTGAATGCAAAATTTGCTGGAATCATTAGCGGACGCCATGTTGCGTTTGGAGAACTCCTGATGTGCCTAAACAGTCGAAACCTTCCATAATTGACTCCATTTTGGAAAATAGATCCCTCAAGTTGAGTACCTTGAAGCCACAGGTGCTTCACAGAAGTTTATAATGTAGAGCATAGAAAATATAAAAATCACATTTTTCCTACAAAACTGTTCTTTTAGCCCCAAATTTTGCATTTTCACAAAGGTAACAGGAGAAAATAGACCATAAAATTTGTTGTGCGATTTCTCCTGAGTATGCCGATACCCCATATGTGGTGGAAAACTACTGTTTGGGCGCACAGCAGGACTTGGAGGGGAAGGAGCGCCATTTGACTTTGGCAGATGGCATGTCGCGTTTGGAGAGCCCCTGATGTGGATAAACAGTGGAAACCCACATAAGTGACCACCTTTTGAAAACTAGACCCCTCTAGGAATGTATTTAGATGTGTGGTGAGCACTTTCAACCCCAAGGTGTTTCACAGAAGTTTATAATGTTGAACTGTGAAAATAAAAATAAAATTTCCAGCAAAAATGTTGATTTTTGCCCCAAATTTTTCTTTTTCACAAGGGTGACAGGAAGGAAATAGACCATACAATCTATTGTGCAATTTCTTCTGGGTACACTGATATCCCACATGTGGTTTAAGGCACAGTGCAAAGCTCAGAAGGGAAGAAGCATCATATTGTGGTACAGATTTTGCTGCAATGATTTAGGGTGCCATATCACATTGGCAGAGCCCCTGAGATGTCAGAACAGCAGAAACCCCACATAAGTGATGCCCTTTTACAAACTTCACCTTTCATTTAATTCATCTAGGTGTGCAGTGAGCATGTTGACACCACATGTGCCACAATTGATACCACTGGACGGTGAAGAAAGAATAATAATATTTTTACCGCTAAAATGTTGTTTTAACCCCAAATTTTTAATTTATAAAAAGGCTTATAGGAAAAAAAGGACCTCTCAGTTTGTTGTGCAATTTCTCCTGAGTACAACAATACCCTACATGTAATCAGTTACTACTTTTGAGGCACAGTGCAAAACTCAAAAGGGAAGGAGCATCATAATTTAGTGCAGATTTTACTGTTATGTATTGCGGGTGCCATGACACATTTTGAGACTTTGAGGGGCCTATATATTGGAAAATCCTCAAAAGTGATACTATTTTAAAAACCACATCCCTCAAATACTTTAACCCCTTTACCCCCGAGGGTGGTTTGCACGTTAATGACCAGGCCAATTTTTACAATTCTGACCACTGTCACTTTATGAGGTAATTACTCTGGAACGCTTCAACGGATCCCCCTGATTCTGAGATTGTTTTTTCTTGACATATTGTACTTCATGATTGTAGTAAAATTTCTTCGATATCACTTGCGTTTATTTGTGAAAAAAACGGAAATTTGGCGAAAATTTAGCAATTTTCAAAATTTGAATTTTTATGCCCTTAAATCAGAGAGACATGTCACACAAAATAGTTAATAAATAACATTTCCCACATGTCTACTTTACATCAGCACAATTTTGGAACCAAATTTTTTTTTTGCTAGGGAGCTATAAGGGTTAAAAGTTGACCAGCGATTTCTCATTTTTACAACAAAATTTACAAAACCATTTTTTTAGGGACCACATCACATTTGAAGTCACTTTGAGAGGTCTTTATGACAGAAAATACCCAAAAGTGACTCAATTCTAAAAACTGCACCCCTCAAGGTGCTCAAAACCACATTCAAGAACTTTATTAACCCTTCAGGTGCTTCACAGGAATTTTTGGAATGTGGAAGAAAAAAAATTAACATTTAACTTTTTCACAAAAATGTTAATTTAGACCCAATTTTTTTATATTTTCGCAGGGGCAACAAGAAAAAATGGACCCCAAAATTTGTTGTACAATTTCCCCTGGGCACGCAGATACCACATATGTGGGGAACAACCACTGTTTGGGCGCACGGCAGGGCTCGGAAGGGAAGGAGCGCCATTTGACTTTTTGATTGTAAAATTTTCTTGAATAATTAGCGGACGCCATGTTGCGTTTGGAGAGTCCCTGTGTGCCTAAACATTGGAGCTCCCCCACAAATGACCCCATTTTGGAAACTAGACCCCCATGGCACCTATCTAGATGCATAGTGAGCACTTGGAACCCCCAGGTGCTTCACAAATTAATCCGTAAAAATGAAAAAGTGGAAAAAAAAATACTTTTTATTTTTACGGATTAATTTGGGTTTGAAGCGACGAATAATTAAGCAAAAAAAAAAAAACCACAATGACATATATTTTTCTTTTTTTTTCTGTTATAGAGAAGTAAGGGGAGGAGAGATTAATAATAAATTAATAACAGGTCATTATGAACAAAAAGTTATCAATTTCCTTCTTTTTTGACAGCAAACTAAGTAATTTTTCGTTCCATTTATACTATTAAATAATGCCAACATATCTTTTGTATACAGCAATGGATAATTGAAAATAATAGTTTTATTATATACGGTAGTACGATATATATGGATATCAAGATGAAAGCTGGAATAAACTGGATAAACTAAACTGGTCACCTCCCACTGTGGGAGATTTTTTATTCAGCTAAACATACATATATTTCATTGGTATACATTGTGTTTCGTATACTTATTACTGTCTCCAACATGCAGAATCTATACTGGTCAGCTAATTTGTTTCAATTCTCTTGCCAAAAACTTCAATGTCAGGACTTTTATTATAACGTCTTTAGCATTAAATAACCACAAAAAGAAAAAAGCCTGTCTCTAACTTGGAAACGAAGATGTAACACCTGAACGTCACAAGAATTAAATAGCTAACTGATTGGACTTCCTTTGTCAGTTTGCTGTTCTTTTGTATTTATACCCTGCCTGTATTCCAATGTATGTACCATGATTAAGGCTTTTGTAAGCCAAAACGCGTAGTGTTTTTTTTTACTCTGTTTGCCCATATGGTGTGAATTGGCTCTTTTTGTAAGTGCATTTTTTATGGAAATATCATCCTTCAAATAAATGGAAATTTTAATTATACCACATCGCTGGAGTCTCTTCACTCCCTGGATTTTGGTCTGAAGTTGTGTTCAATGCAGCAGCTTGCTGCTATCCGAGCAGAAACGAGGAAACACCGGGAAGGAGTTTATAGGTGAGAGGACTTCATCATTTTATTTGTATAGCTACTTTCTTATGAGCGCAGCGATACACCACAGGTAGTCAAAAAGTTCTGTTTGGACAAACGGCAGGGTTCGGAATGAAAGGAGCAATATTTGAAGTTTGGAACACAAATTGGTTGAAATAGATTGAGAGCAACATGTCACATTTGCAAGACCTCTAAGGCGACCAAACAGTGTAAACCCTCCATAACTGACTCCATTTTGGAAATTACATCCCTCAAGGATTTTATCCAGGGGTATAGTGAGGATTTTTAACCCAAAGGTACTACACCGAATTTGATGACATTAGGTCATCATATTGAATATGTCATCATTAGTGTTAAGTGCAAGTGCTCACTACTCGAGTTTGCATCGAGTGCTCGGGTATGCACCGAGTATCACGGGTGCTCGAGTGACATGCTTGAATCTCCGACCTGCATGTTTTGCGGCTGTTAGACACCCAAAAAACATGTGGTGATTGCCTGTGTATGGCAGGCATTCCCCACATTTTTTTTTTGGCTGTCTAACAGCCGCAAAACATGCAGGGCATAGACTCGAGCATGTCACTTGAGCACCTGCGATACTTGGTACATACCCGAGCACTTGATGCAAACTTAAGTAGCGAACACTTGCATTCAACACTAATCGTCATATATCGTCATCATTTTTTTTCTTAACTTTTGAAAAAGCCATAATCCTAAACCCAACCCTAACCCTATTCCCAACCCTAAGTCGAACCCTAACCCAAAGTCAAAGCCTAACCCTAAGTCAAACTCTAACCCTAAGCCTAACCATAACGACAAAGAATGAAATAAATACAAATTATAAAATAAAAAATAAATAATCTGACTATGGGGATGGCACAGGGGAGATCACATACTAATTATTGACTTTTGATCACTGTGATAGGGTCTATCACAGTGATCAAAAGGAACCAATTGTAAAATAGGAAAAATACCTGCTGTTGCTGGGTGCCGGCCTGCCAATCTTGGTAGGGGCAAACTGCGCATATGCTCATCATTTTTTTTCAGGAAGATGAGGCGGAGGGCCGGGTGACGAAGAAGGAGCGACCATGGGATAACGAAGGTACCGGGGGAGGCTTGGGGACTTCCTTTCTTTCTCCTTTGACATGTATATCATGTCAGAAGATAGAAATGCTTTTAATAGTGAGCACATTTTTTTCTACGTGAGCATCATTATTCGCTGAATAACGGCGATCACGTGATTGGGAACAGGAAAATCAAGTCCTGATCATGTTCGCCCGGGTCTCAGCTATAGATTTTTGGGGGGATCTGCAACAGGATTGTTATTTTAAAAATAATTAAACAGTTACAATGTTTTTTTCTCAAGCTGTCTAAAAATTATCTCTTTATTTAGAAAACAGAAACAGGTTAACTGTTTTCAAAGTGAAAAAGCAATGGCTTGTCAAAATAGTATCCCTATATTTTCATGTTTGTGCACCCTGAAGAGGGTATGCATCCCAGCAGCAGTATAATATAGCACTATAAAACATGGTGCACAGCCTGGAGGTGTGTGGCTTGCATATCAGAAGCTGCATGGTAGAAAAATAATACAGGGTAGGTAAGTTGATATATGGAAAGATAGGGACAATATTGGTAGCCCAAGCAGCAACAGTGCAGTATAGATGACATGATTGACAGAAAGTAGATACATGGCTGGCCAAAGGCCATCAGAACTGGAGGCAGCAAAACAGTGTAGAAGACAAAGGATAGGGAAGCAAGCAGATAGTATGACCAAAGTAGTCATTGACATCAGTCAGGTGAATGAAAGTCGGCACTGATACATGCCTAGCTCATTTTTACAAATATAAGGTTTTCCATACTTGGGGAGGTTAATCTTGTCTGCTTGAGTGTTACAAAACCACCAGCCATACTGAATCCCCTCTCTGAAAGTACACTGGAGTATAGACATAACAGTAATCCCATAGCAAACTGGGGCAGGTCTTGACAATGGTGCAATCTGCTGAACTAAAAGTCCATGGGATTGGAACTCAGAGTAGCTGCGGGAAGAAGAACACCAGTTTAGGTGGCGCTATTCTGTTTGTTGGTGTGTATCAGGTTGGTGCAGCAGAAGATAAAACACCTGGTCCATCATGACATATATACTGTAGCTTATGCTGTTATTTGTTGTAGCTGTAGCGCAGGCACATGCATGGAAGTGTAAGACAGCAGGGAGTTTACAGGGGTCCCCTAGTCAGACATGTGGTCATCAGGTGTCCACTCTGCAAAAGTTTCATTAAGCAGGGATCACAACTTGTAATACAGTAATTTGGAATCCTTTTCGAAAGCCTAGAAAAATTCTCCTATTTTTCTTTTATAGCAAAGGTTCTAAAATCATGGCTAATGAATAGTCATACCCTTACTTGAAGGTAACTTATGCTGGTCGTCTCATAAGCATTCCAGAATTCAGTGGTCCATGCACATTAGCATGACTGAGGGTACAGATGGTTCTCTTCCCATATTATTTTTCAAATCCTCAGACAGTTCTCTTCTCCTCATTCCATTCTCCATGCTTAGTGTGGCACATACAGACACAGAATGCTAATTTTTTTTACGATTTTCATGTTGCCCACACCTGTTACTTGCCATAGGCAGGTTTGAACGAGCATCATATGCTTGAAACAAGGTTATTTACCCACAATTTTGGAAAGGTGCCAACAATTTTGTCTGGCCCATTTTTGGGGTTCTGTGTGAAATAATGTCCAATTTGCCTTTTTTCTCAGTTTTTTGTGTTGTTACAATACAAAGAAAGGAAATTAAATATGTGCATAACAAATCATATGTAATTGTAATAGTTTTCTGGGAGAAATACTTATCTGCTTCATCTGGATTGTATGGCTGAGCGAAGGCTTGATTCTCAGCTGTGAATCCAGGAGACAGTGAGCTGAGCGTGAGATCACAGCTTCAGGTACCTGCGGTGACATCATTAAGGTCACCGCAGGTCACAGGCAGTCGCATTCCCACAGTAAGCTCATTGTAAGCTGGCCAATGACCTGCGATAACCTCAATGATATTACCACTTGCACTGTGATAAATTTCTCATTGAGGTCACTGCAGTTCATCGGATCGGTCACACTGAGCTTCCCACTGGAACCACACCCTGTGACTAGAGATGAGCGTTGTTCGACTCGAACTGTTCGCCAATCTCAAATTCGAGCTGTTTTGGGCGGTGTTCGAGCTGTTCGGCGAACACGAATGATTTGAAAAAAATTCGGCAATTCGAGGTTATGTTCGATAACTGTTCGTGCACGAAAATCATAACTGGATTTTTTCTCAGTAATGATGAAAATTAATGTTAATACGCAGTTTGAGTGTACAGCGGGGCGGGGGGAGGGGCAGGGGATGGATCTCTGCAGGAATAATGAAGATCTCCATTTTTTTTTCTCTTTCCCGCATTTACAGTGGGGAGGTGCAATCTGTCAGCCTATCAGCAGCGCACACACGGAGCGAAGTGCCTTTTTTCACACAAGCAAGGGCATGTGTCATTGGCAGTTTATGTCACATGTCCTTGCCCTATAAGACCCAGCCATTTTCCCCGTCGCCACCATTTTCTCACTGCTGCAGCTGCGTGTTAGACGGCACCGCTGTTGCTGTGTGCGCTATACCTTGTTAATTTCAAGCCAATTTTTGCACAAATCTACAGATAGCTTGGGAGTAGGGAATAGTTGTGATTGCAGTCCTTTTAAGGACTAGGTTACAGCATTTCCTACGACTTTTATCAGGCAGGTCTGTGCTCTTAAATAAATAGGATGGGAGTAAAGACTAATTGTAATTGCAGTCCTTTTCAGGACTAAGTTACATCAGTTCCTATCAGTTTTTGCCAGGCAGGTCTGTGCCAGTGCTGTGCAAGTTTTTTTCACAGCATTTGGCTAAATCTAGCAAAGCTAATCCTTTTTCGCCTATTGCAGAGTGTGTTAGTCAGTGGAGTAGCCTATCTGTGTTGCAAGCTACACCACCTGTGTATAGAACACCAATTTTTTTACTGCACCTAGTGAAGTAAAACCTTTTGCATAGCATCATTCTATTAGTCCATCTATACTGACCTCCATCAGGTTGCAAATTGAATATAATTTTTATCTGCATCTAGCTCTGAAAAAGTATTTGGGCTTCTAGCAGTGTGCGGGACTTGGTCTATTAGTCCATCTATACTGACCTCCATCAGGTTGCAAATTAAAAATAATTTTTATCTGCATCTAGCTCTGAAAAAATATTTGGGCATCTAGCAGTGTGTGGGACTTGGTCTATTAGTCCATCTATACTGACCTCCATCAGGTTGCAAATTAAAAATAATTTTTATCTGCATCTAGCTCTGAAAAAATATTTGGGCTTCTAGCAGTGTGTGGGACTTGGTCTATTAGTCCATCTATACTGACCTCCATCAGGTTGCAAATTAAAAATAATTTTTATCTGCATCTAGCTCTGAAAAAATATTTGGGCTTCTAGCAGTGTGTGGGACTTGTTCTGTTAGTCCATCTATACTGACCTCCATCAGGTTGCAAATTAAAAATAATTTTTATCTGCATCTAACTCTGAAAAAATATTTGGGCTTCTAGCAGTGTGTGGGACTTGGTCTATTAGTCCATCTATACTGACCTCCATCAGGTTGCAAATTAAAAATAATTTTTATCTGCATCTAGCTCTGAAAAAATATTTGAGCTTCTAGCAGTGTGTGGGACTTGGTCTATTAGTCCATCTATACTGACCTCCATCAGGTTGCAAATTGAATATAATTTTTTTCTGCATCTAGCTCTGAAAAAATATTTGGGCTTCTAGCAGTGTGTGGGACTTGGTCTATTAGTCAATCTATACTGACCTCCATCAGGTTGCAAATTAAAAATTATTTTTATCTGCATCTAGCTCTGAAAAAATATTTGGGCTTCTAGTAGTGTGTGGGACTTGTTCTATTAGTCCATCTATACTGACCTCCATCAGGTTGCAAATTGAATATAATTTTTTTCCGCATCTAGCTCTGAGTCCTCAGAGGTGTCACCCCAATCGCACTTGCTTCCTCACAGCTCCCAAATCTCCAGCTGCCCGTCTGAGTATGAGGTAGAACAGATGGTTGAGTCTGCAGAGCTGTTTACTCATACTATAGCCTGGGAATCAGAGGTCGGCTCCAGCGCTTCTGTGAATCCAGACGAGGAAATGATCTGCACTGATGCCCAGAATCTTTATGAGTCGGATACAGGACCAGAAGCAGAAGGTTCTGACCATAATGTAGACCCTCATTCCCAAACTGTAACTCCTGTTGGTGGAGACAATGAGGAAGATGATGATGAGACTCAAATACCTGATTGGAGAGACAACTTTAGTTTTTTGTCAGGGCAGGAACAGGTTGGCTCTGAGGACGACGGGTGTGATAACACACAGGGTGATGATGATGAGGTTGGAGATCCCACTTACTGTCAACCCACAGTCAGCCAAGAGATGAGGTCAGCAGAGGAGGTGGAGGAGAATGCTAGTGACGACGAGATCAGGTTGCGCCTTCCTGGACAGAGACGTAGTACTGGAAGCACGTCAACAACTGCGTCCTCAAACACAACTCTGCCTCTTACCACAAGTTATGGTGGCTCTTCAGGTCGCATGGGTGCTAAGCTTTGCATAGCCTGGGCATTTTTTCAGATCGATAAAGATGACCCAACTCGTTTTATCTGTAACATTTGTCAGCAAAAGCTAAGTAGAGGCCAAAAAATACATAGTTTGAGTACTTCATGCATGAACCGGCACATGGACATGAAGCATAAGTTGCAGTGGGAAGCTCACTGTGCTACAATGCGGCCTAGCCGGCCGGGCCAACCACCTTCTGCCACATCTTGTGCATCTGTGGCCTCTTCATCCTCTGTGACTGGGGGGACAGCAGTCACACCTGTTTTGGGACGCAGACCTGCCACCTCTTTACCCGCAACAGCCAGCGTGATTGGCAGGTCATCATTTTCTTTGGAGGTGGTAACACCAGCTGGTGTGGAGTGCTGTCCGACATCGATAGCACCACCTTTGGATCAAGGCAACCTAACATGTCTGCCTGCATCTTCCTCACAGACCGGCAGTTTGCCGGGGACACCCTTATCAACCCCGTCTAAGCACAACAGCCACCACTCGGTCCCTCAGATGTGGACAAGTAAAAGACCATTTCCTCCTAGCCATGAGAAAGCTAAGAGGTTGAATTTCACCATCTGCAAGCTCTTGGCTACAGAAATGCTGCCTTTCCGCCCGGTGGACACAGAGGATTTTCGAGACCTTATGTCCGTCGCAGTGCCCCAGTACCAGATGCCCAGTCGGCACTACTTCTCAAAGAAAGGTGTGCCTGCGCTCCACCAGCATGTCGCACACAACATCACCGCTTCTTTGAGAAACTCTGTGTGTGACAGGGTGCATTTCACCACAGACAATTGGACGAGTAGGCATGGAGAGGGGCGTTACATGTCGCTGACTGGGCACTGGGTAACTATGGTGACAGCAGGACAAGGGGCTGCTGTCCAAGTCTTGCTGTCCCCACGAGTTGTGCGTCAATTCTCTTTATCTCAAAGTTCCTCCACTGCTTCTGCCTCCTCAACCTCCTCTCGGTCCTCCACCTGCACCCAAAGCCTGTCTGGTCATGCCACAAGCTTTCTAACTGCGCAGAAGGGATCCTGCACACCTCCTTACTATGCTGGCAGTAGGGCTCAACATCATCAGGCGGTTTTTACTTTGAAATGTCTGGGAAATGTGAGTCACACAGCTGAGGAGTGGTCAGCTCTGGAGAACCAATTTCATGAATGGTTGTCTACACTGGACCTGAAACCAGGGAAGGCCGTGTGCGACAATGCTGCAAACCTGGATGCGGCCCTTCACCGGGGCAATGTCACACACGTGCCTTGTATGGCTCACGTGTTGAACCTGGTTGTCCAGCAATTTTTAGCCCACTATCCCGGACTAGATGGCCTTCTGCAGAGGGCACAGTCGCTGTGTGCTCACTTCCGCCATTCGCATCCCGCAGCTCAGCGACTTACATCTCTACAGAAGTCGTTGGGCCTGCCACTTCACCGGCTAAAATGCGATGTGCCTACCCGGTGGAATTCAACTCTGCACATGTTGCAGCGACTGTGGCAGCACCGACAAGCCCTGGTGCAATACGTTTTGACATATAGCCTGGGCCAACGAGATCCAGAGGTGGGGCAAATCACGCTGGAGGAGTGGTCTCAGATCAGGGACCTATGCACCCTTCTGCACAGTTTTGAAATGGCGACGAAGATGTTTAGTGCTGATGATGCCATTATCAGCATGACTATTCCGGTGATTTATATGCTGGAGCACATGTTAAACAGAATTCGGAGTCAGGTGGTGGCACAAGAGGAGGTGGAGGAAGTAGAGGAGGAGGAGTTGTATGCGGAAGGGCTAACATCTGCAAGGTCCAGACGGTCGGCAGCACCAAGGCGGCAGGCATGTGAGGGTGGGGGAGATGGTTTTACCAGGGTGCATGGTAGCAGCCAAACTAGTGAGGAAGGTGCAGGAGCCCAGGAAGAAGTGGAGGACGAACTGATGGAAGACTCATCAGATGAGGGAGACCTTGATCACATTTCTGTTGTGCGAGGTTGGGGGGAGAGGACAGAGGAAGTAACCATGATTGTTACCTCACCACCAACACAACAGGGACTTGGTGCTCCTGGATGCGCAAGACACATGAGTGCCTTCTTGCTGCACTACCGAAATAATCCTGGCTACTGGGTTGCCACACTGTTAGATCCCCGGTACAAAATAAATTTGCAGAAATTATTCATGCCATAGAAAGGGATGCAGGCATGCAGGAGTATCAGCAGAGACTGTTGTAGAATCTTACATGTGCTTTTCCACAAAACACCATTGGTGCACGTAGTGAATCTCACAGTTCCAACTTGCCAACCGTGGGATCGTCGAGTGTTCAGCACTCAAACCGCAACAGAAACACAGTATCTGCTGGTAACATCAATTTTGCGGAATCATTTCACCACTTTTTAACCCATCCTTTGCAAGGCCACAGGAGACAAGAAGTCTGACACATAGTCAACGCCTAGAGACGATGGTACAGGAGTATCTCCAAGTAAACATTGAAGCCATGACTGTGTCACTGGACCCTTGCTCTTTTTGGGCTTCCAATCTGGATAAATGGCCAGAGCTAGCCACTTACGCCTTGGAGATCTTGTCATGCCCCGCAGCCAGCTTTCTGTCTGAACGTGTGTTCAGCGCTGCTGGTGGTGTGCTGACAGATAAGCGCACGCAGCTCTCCACTGATAATGTAGACAGACTCACGTTCATAAAGATGAACAAATCATGGATCCGAAATGACTTTTCTATCCCTGTGTCATCCTGGGGAGAGTAAAAGCTTGATGATTGGTTAAAATCACCTCACCAACCGTTTTAAGCTTTCAAATTACTAATTATGTTTATCTGTATCTTGGCTGGAAAATAATTTGGGCTTTGTAGCAGTGTGCAGTACTGATTCTATTAGGCCATCTATACTAAGCTACACCAGATTTAAAATTACTAATCATGTTTATCAGTATCTTGGCTGGAAAATAATTTGGGCTTTGTAGCAGTGTGCAGTACTGATTCTATTAGGCCATCTATACTAAGCTCCACCAGATTTAAAATTACTAATCATGTTTATCTGTATCTTGGCTGGAAAATAATTTGGGCTTTGTAGCAGTGTGCAGTACTGTTTCTATTAGGCCATCTATACTAAGCTCCACTAGATTTAAAATTAATTATAATTTTTAGCTGCATCTAGCCCGGAAAATAATTTTGGGGCTCCGAGATGCGCAGGACACATAAGTGCCTTCTTGCTGCACTACCTGCAACATGACCCTCAGATTGCCAGAATTCGAAGTAATCCTGACTACTGGGTTGTCACACTCTTAGGTCCCCCACACTCTTCGATCAACCTTTTCATTTTAATAAAGACCAAAAAAATGGTCATTTTTGAAATTCTAAGCATTAGCAGGTTATAACAATCTGAAATCAAACAGTTTTCAACTCAAAACTTTATTTTAGGTGATGTTACGTTTGCACATAGGACCCCTTGTTCGAAAGGAGTTTCTGAACTCTCTCGTCCCTTGAATTTGTCAGGTTTTGGATGGTTTCTGCTTCAATTGTTTTGCATGAGGACAGAATACCCTCCCAGAGCTGTTGCATAGATGTCAACTGCCTCCCGCCATCATAGATACTCCTTTTGATGATGCTCCAGAGGTTCTGAATGGGGTAAAGGTCAGGGGAGCATGGGGGTCACACCATAAGTTTGTCCCCTTTTATGCCCATATCAGCCAGAGATGCAGATGCTTTATGTGCAGCATGAGACGGTGCATTATCAAGCATGAAAATGATCTTGCTGTGGAATACATGGTTCTTCTTCTTGAACCATGGCAGGAAGTGCTGTTTGAGAAACTCCACATACATTATGGAGTTCATCTTTACCCCTTCAGGGATCCTAAAGGGGCCGACAATCTCTCTCCCCATGATTCCAGCCAAAATCATTACTCCACCTCCTCCTTGTTGGCGCTGTAGCCGTGTTTGTGTAGGGTGTCCATCAACCAGCCATCCTCCACTCCATCCATCTGGACCATTGAGCGTTGCACGGCACTCATCCGTGAACAAAACAGTTTTGAAATCAGTCTTCATGTATTGTTTGGCCCACTGGAGCCGTTTCTGCTTGTGTGAAGTGGATAGAGGAGGTCGACAGGATGGCGTACGCACAGCTGCAAACCTCTGAAGGACCCTGCTTCTTGTTGTTCGGGGGAAGTTGGAGGCACCAGCAGCTTCAAAAACTTGTCTGCTGCTATGACAAGGCTTTTCTGCCGCTGCTCTTTTAACCTGACGTAATTGCCTGTAGGAAAGAGTCCTCAATTTGCCCTTATCAGCACGCACACGTGTGTACTGTGAATCAGCTACATACTTCTTGATTGCCAAGACACTTCATCCTGATCATCGCACAATGTTGATTGTAGTCATGCCTTGACCTAAACACTCCACAATTTGTTGCTTCTCAGCAGCCGACACATCCTTTTTCTTTCCCATTTTGGCAGAAAATGTAGGCTGCTTAATAATGTGGGACAGCCTTCTTAAGTAGTCTTGCCTTTCATTGGACACACCTGCCAAACTAATTAGAACAGGTGTCTGCAATTGCTTACAGTGATATAAAGAGCCCTGTCACACATCACCATCAATGAGTTTAACTGACAAACAAACAAATTCTTCCCTTATCAATCCTAAACACTTTTTGCGTAATAATTTGGAACACAGTGTACATGTGCTTTTCCACAAAATACCAGTGGTTCAAGTAGTGAATCTTACAGTTCTAACTTGCCAACCGTGGTCTGTATGTAGTTGTTCAATAAAGGGCCCAAAATTAAGATAACATAGACGGGAGAGGTCTCTATGAATAGGAATTCCTAGGTATTTGATACCCTGTGAGGGCCAGGCAAAGGGAAAGTTGGACTGAATGGAATCCTGTTTGGTTTTGGGGAGGGAGACATCGAGGGCCTCAGACTTCGCTTCATTGATTTTAAAATTTGACCATGTAACAAAGTGATCTATTTCAGCCATAACAGCAGGGATGGATATATGTGATTGAGTGATGTATACTAGGACATCATCAGCAAATAGAGAGCACTTGTACTCGGTGCCTCCCACCTCAATCCACCTAATATTGGGGTTATGGCGAATTGATGAGAGCAGGTGCTCCGTCACTAGGATGTATAAGAGAGGGGACAGAGGATATCCCTGCCTTGTCCCATTGGTGATTATGAAAGGTGATGAAAATGTTCTGACGCGCCCCCTGGGCCTTGGGACACCCGGAGCCGGACCCTTTTTGGTGGATGCTGGTGGCTGTAGTCTCCGTGGCGGCGACCCGGTTCCGTGGCTCAGGGCGGTCAAACCAGTGGCATAACTATTTATGTGGTTTTGATGTTTAAACATCCGACTATGCCACCCGTGGATTGCAGTCAGAGTGAACCGCCGCTGCAGGGCAGACCGCTGAGGCTGGTGTTGTGGGTGCAGCAGAGCGTAGCATTACTCCCCACGGGAGGAGTATAGCCTCAGGGCAGTGTATGCGGAGGATGGGCGTGATGGTGCACGGCAGCAGCAGTAACGACACGGATTCAGTGATGCAGTCCAGGGCCTTTACTCACAGTTCTTATTATCCAGACCACGTCTGCAGGTAACGGCTGCCCACGTCGTACTGTGCTCACCAGGGGCTCAGACAACTCCCAGATAACTTTGGAGCGCTTCACAGGACCCCCTTTGTGTGTCCTTTGTCTGGCCTTTCTTACCAACCCTTCTGTCCGGCTGCCTCGGGCCTCCTCTTGGTAAACTTGGCGCCAGTTTCCCTGACCCTATGTGGTGCCTTTCTAGCGGGTGTAGCGAGGGGCTGCACCACATAAAATGTCACAGCCTCCGGTTTCTAGCTGAGGGTCGTTTCCCGCCTCCACTAGTTTCGGGGACCTGTCTCCCCCTTTGGCCTGACCCCTCCACGCAGGTGGATTCGGGAATGCGGTGGCGACTCGCCCGTCCGCACCTCGTTCCGGGAGCCTTCTCCGCTCCTCTTCCTTCCTTCTCCCTCTTTCAGGCCTGGGCCTCTGTTACTAGGCCCGCCTCCGGAGCAGAGCTCATGCAGAGCCCCTGCTCCCTGTCACTTCTGCTCAGACTTCTCTGCACTGAACTGAGATGGTGCCCACCTTTTTTTCTCCCTTCTCAATTCACCCAGGAACTGCTTCCTCCCTGCTCCTGCACTACAGGGTTCCCCTTCCTCAGTGTTCCCTCCCCCCACTCCAGCCAGGGACAGGGAATGTGGTGCCCATCTCAGGGGCATATTGGTCGCCCTGCCCCACGGCAATGTGGTGTAATGCATGCAGGTGTCGGGTCCTGATCCACACTAAATCCGTACCTGAGAGTGAGATATCACACCTCTGGGTGAGGTGCTATACCTCTGTAGCAACCGAGCCCTCGGGGTGCTACAGTTCCATTTATCTTCAGCCTAGGTGACATATTGCGATACAGGGCCATGATTTTGGCTATAAAAGGGTCCCCTAGACCCCTACCACAAGCTTTTTAAGAGAATAATATATGGCGTGCCAGGAGACTCTATGGAATGCTTTCTCAGCATCCAACGAGTGTATCTAATTACAAATTTTTAACTGCATCTAGCCCAGGAAATACTTTGTGCCTAGTAGAAGTGTCTGCTAGTCAGCGGATTATCCCGGCTGTTAAGCAAGCTACACCACCTGTAGTTTGGACACTTAATTTTTTCAAAGGAAATGCTTCGGGACCACGAGATACTCAGTGAAGAGCATCAGGAGGCACCCCAAGGCATAGGGGCTGGGACTGGCGGTAGGATGCCTTGCGGTGGACAGCCGAGCTCGATCCTTATAAAAGCTTTTTAACTGCAGCAGCTTTAGTGGACGCTACTGGAGCTGGAATTACACGGCTGCTGGCATGAGACTTGCCCTCCAATAGATCCTTGTAAAAGGATTTAAAGTGTATTCATTCAAATTAGAGAGACAATTTAAATTAAAAAGCTTAGAGCTGCCTCCACCACAGGGCGGCTTGCTCGACCCACCAGCGGACAGGCACCAGTATTGGGAGAGGGGGGCTGGCCGTCCGGGTCCACCGCGGCTCTGGCACAAACCCGGCGACACGGAGGTGGCACGGGCAGTAACGGACTGGCCGTGTCGCCTTCTCACTTTTTGGATTTTAGAAGGGCATGACATGCCTATATCTGTGTCTCCCCCTCCTTTTACTCCTCCACCTCTTTTCTTTTCGCATGACTATATGTACTTGTCACTTTTCCATGTGTTAGTTATGTCTTCTGATCAGTTTATCTGCTTTTGGACACCTTTGAAGGTGTTTTCTATGTGTTTCTATGTGTTTTTGTTTGCCTGCCATTGGTTTTAACGGTGTTCGAAGGTGTTTGACGAACAGTTCGACGAACAGTTCGGCGAACACACGGGTGTTCGACGAACCGAACCGAACTCGAACACTACGGGGGTGGCTCAACACTCCCTGTGACCTGCGATAACCTCAATGACATCAGCGCAGGTCAATGAAGGTGCTCTCTCAGAAGCTCAGTTTCTCCTTGATTCACATCTCAGCTGTCGCATCATGCCACCACTCAGCCATGCAATCCAGATTGTAGCAGAGTTGGATTATGTCGTGGGACATATAGATTATTGTCGGACAGGTGAGGAATATGGTGTTTTATTATTTTTAATTTTACAGTAATATATCGGTAAAAGAAGGTGGTGAGTGTTTCTTTCAAATAAAGGAACCTGTGTTTTTATTTAAATTAAAGGACTTTTTTCTGTGTGTATTTTTATTACATTTGACCTTGGGGTTAATAATGGGGGCATCTCATAGATGCCTCTCCATTACTAACCTGTGGGCTTGTTGTCAGTTGATATTACAAAGCTGACAGCTACCTCTTAAATATTACCCCACTTGCCACTGCACCAAGGCAAGTGGTAAGAGCCAGGCAAAGCACCAGAATTGGCGCATCTAATAGATAAGACTTTTCTGGGGCAGCTGCGGCTGCTATTTTTAGGCTGGAAAAGGTCAATATCCATGGCCTCTTCAAAGTCTGAGAAAGCCAGCCCTCAACTGTCTGTTTTAGCTTGGCTGGTTGTCAAAAATGGGGAAATCCTATGACATTTTGTTTAATTATTTATTTAACCTGTGACCTGAATAACCTTACTGTAAGGTCACCTGAGTTCATAGCAGCTGGTTCTCATTCTGCACAGCACCAATGCCAAACTGATGAACGACCGTGAGTTTGGCACTTGGTACTCCAGCATTCATCAGTCTGGCTATGAAAAGGTTACCAGAGTCCACTGTCATTGGGTCTCCCAGAAGTTTTGATGCACAGAAACCTCATGGGAAACTTTGTGGGACATTTTAAGGTTACTTGTGTTTCCAGCTGCTGGAACAACTGGAGGCTGTGAACTAAGGTTACCTTGGGTATGTATTTTACTGTACTTGTTAATAAATAAAAAAATAAATTAAAAAAAAAGACAGTGTGGGGTTCCCCGTAATTTTCATAACCAGCTGAGGGAAAGCCAAGTTAACATTCTTGGAAGGGGCGAATAACCATAAAGGTTCCCAGGCTATTAATATCAGCTCTCAGCTGTTTACTAATCCTTTACTGGTTATTATAGGGGAGCACCCCCAAAAATTATGCAGGGTTCCCCCTATAGTTAAAAACCATCAGAGGCTATGCAAACAGCTGCGGGATGATATTAATAGCCTAGGAATGGGCCATGGATATTGGCCCCCTTCCAGACTAAGAACATCAGCCCTCAATCACCACAGATATGGTGCATCCATTAGATGCTCCAACTCTGGCACTTAGGCTCGCTCTTCCTACTTGCCCTTATGCGGGGCAAATGGGATAATAGTTGTGGGGTTGATGTTAGCTGTCTTATGGCCCGTGACATCAAGCCCTTGAGTTAGTAATGGAGAGACGTCTATAAGACACCCCCATTACTAACCCCATAGTCAAATGTAATAAAGACAGAGACAAAGTAAAATCCTTTAATTGAAATAAACACACAGACTCCCCACCCTCTTTTACCCATTTATTACTGTAAAATAAAAAATGTAAAAATAAGTCTTTGAATGCCAGCCCCTAGCAGTCTGCTTTAGCTTGGCTGGTTGTCAAAAATGAGGGGACCCCATGCCTTTTTTTTCAATTATTTATTTAAATAATTAAAAAATACGGCATGGTGACCCCTCATTTTTTGATAACCAGCCAATATAGAGGTGACAGCTGGGTGCTGCAGGATGAGGAAGGGTGACATGTCATTATTCTTTCATCCTAAAGGCCTTTACTGGCTCATAAAGCAGTGGAGACCTTGTTGATATGTTTTATCCCATAACCATTCAAGTTTATAGAGCTTAGAGTTGGAAAGTATGTATAAAAATAATATGGCCAAAATTCTCACTTGCCTAATAATTGTGCACAGTGTATTTAGTATAGAAACATAAGAACTTTTTCTTCCTCTAGTATCCTATACTCTTTGAGTGTCCTTTTGTTTATATTATGTGTAGATAATTGTTGCAAAAATGCACAATAAACCAGAAAGCTTCAATAAATTGCAATCCTCTTTAAATAACATGTGTTCCAACCTCCATAAAAGTGCAATAACAATTCACAACTGTCTGAATTGGAGGCAAAGTCATTTTACATAAATTTTGCTTGTTTTTACTAATAGTTTGTTGTCTCTATTTTTGAAGTTTTTATCATGCTTACCTTAAGGCTAGGGCTACATGGTGACTTTGTCAGCCAAACCTGTTGCTTGACCACAGTTTGCTACATCACAGTTCAATTCAAGTGAATGGAGATGCATTGTTTCTCTGCGGGTACTGCGACCGCAACAATAAAGTCACAAGAAGTCCAACTGCATCAGATTTTCTGCAACTTGCTTGTTGCAGTTGCAGTACTTGGAGGTCATAATGCCTCCCTATTCATATGAATAGGTACCCCATCACAGTGATCGATGAGGTCTGAGCTCGGCGACTATTTCCAGGTTGCTCGGGCGGGAGCTCGGGTCCCCTCCCTGCATGTTTGGCGCTCTTTAGAGAGCCAATGAACATGCTGGGATTGCCTGCCACGCACTGTAATTCTGTAGCCATGTTGGTTGCGGGCATTACAGTGACTGGCTGGCTGCACAGCGTCATCAGGTGTACATAAGATTTGGCGCCGCCATGCTTGTCACACTCTACAACGGAATCAGGCAGAGTAGGGAGAGCTGCTGCTGCGTCAGGGACAGATTTGCTTGTTTATACCTAGTATATGTATTCCACAACATTTATCATTCTATATCCATCTGAACAAACAGTCCTTCTGAGGACTAATCCAGCTGCATATAATCAGTGCTAGGCAGGCAGGCAGTGTATGTGGAATTTTTAGAAAAATTCAAAAATCAAATTAGAAAATAGCAAAAAGGCAATGGAACTTACCAGCCAAAGGTTCAAGAGAAATGCACACCAGGACGTGGCCGCCCCCCCCCCCCCCTGTAGGAAGGAGATGACACAGGTGCGGAATGCCATGAGCAATCACTCTCAACTAGAGATGAGCGTTGTTCTATTCGAACTGTTCGCCAATCTCAAATTCGAGCTGTTTTGGGCGGTGTTCGAGCCGTTCGGCGAACACGAACGATTTGAGAAAAATTCGGCTGTTCGAGGTTATGTTCGATAACTGTTCGTGCACCAAAATCATAACTGGATTTTTTCTCAGTAATGATGAAAATTAATGTTAATACGCAGTTTGAGTGTACAGCGGGGTGGGGGGAGGGGCAGGGGATGGATCTCTGCAGGAATAATGAAGATCTCCATTTTTTTTTCTCTTTCCCGCATTTACAGTGGGGAGGTGCAATCTGTCAGCCTATCAGCAGCGCACACACGGAGCGAAGTGCTTTTTTTCACACAAGCAAGGGCATGTGTCATTGGCAGTGTATGTCACATGTCCTTGCCCTATAAGACCAAGCCATTTTCCCCGTCGCCACCATTTTCTCACTGCTGCAGCTGCGTGTTAGACGGCACTGCTGTTGCTGTGTGCGCTATACCTTGTTAATTTCAAGCCAATTTTCGCACAAATCTACAGATAGCTTGGGAGTAGGGAATAGTTGTGATTGCAGTCCTTTTAAGGACAAGGTTACAGCATTTCCTACGACTTTTGTCAGGCAGCTCTGTGCTCTTAAATAGATAGGTTGTGGGAGTAAAGACTAATTGTAATTGGAGTCCTTTTCAGGACTAGGTTACATCAGTTCCTATCAGTTTTTGCCAGGCAGGTCTGTGCCAGTGCTGTGCAAGTTTTTTTCACAGCATTTGGCTGAATCTAGCAAAGATAATCCTTTTTGGCCTATTGCAGAGTGTGTTAGTCAGTGGAGTAGCCTATCTGTGTTGCAAGATATGCCACCTGTGTATAGAATACCAATTTTTTTACTGCACCTAGTGAAGTAAAATCTTTTGGGCATAGCATCATTCTATTAGTCCATCTATACTGACCTCCATCAGGTTGCAAATTGAATATAATTTTTTTCTGCATCTAGCTCTGAAAAAATATTTGGCCTTCTAGCAGTGTGTGGGACTTTCTCTATTAGTCCATATATACTGACCTCCATCAGGTTGCAAACTGAATATATTTTTTTCTGCATCTACCTCTGAAAAAATATTGGGCTTGTAGCTGTGTGTGGGACTTGTTCTATTAATCCATCTATACAGACCTCCATCAGGTTGCAAACTGAATATAATTTTTTTCTGCATCTACCTCTGAAAAAATATTTGGGCTTCTAGCTGTGTGTGGGACTTGTTCTATTACTCCATCTATACTGACCTCCATCAGGTTGCAAATTGAATATAATTTTTTTCTGCATCTAGCTCTGAAAAAATATTGGGCTTCTAGCTGTGTGTGGGACTTGTTGTATTAGTCCATCTATACTGACCTCCATCAGGTTGCAAACTGAATATATTTTTTTCTGCATCTACCTCTGAAAAAATATTGGGCTTCTAGCTGTGTGTGGGACTTGTTCTATTAATCCATCTACACAGACCTCCATCAGGTTGCAAACTGAATATAATTTTTTTCTGCATCTAGCTCTGAAAAAATATTTGGCCTTCTAGCAGTGTGTGGGACTTTCTCTATTAGTCCATCTATACTGACCTCCATCAGGTTGCAAATTAAAAATAATTTTTATCTGCATCTAGCTCTGAAAAAATATTTGGGCTTCTAGCTGTGTGTGGGACTTGTTCTATTACTCCATCTATACTGACCTCCATCAGGTTGCAAATTAAATATAATTTTTTTCTGCATCTAGCTCTGAAAAAATATTGGGCTTCTAGCTGTGTGTGGGACTTGTTGTATTAGTCCATCTATACTGACCTCCATCAGGTTGCAAACTGAATATATTTTTTTCTGCATCTACCTCTGAAAAAATATTGGGCTTCTAGCTGTGTGTGGGACTTGTTCTATTAATCCATCTATACAGACCTCCATCAGGTTGCAAACTGAATATAATTTTTTTCTGCATCTAGCTCTGAAAAAATATTTGGCCTTCTAGCAGTGTGTGGGACTTTCTCTATTAGTCCATCTATACTGACCTCCATCAGGTTGCAAATTAAAAATAATTTTTATCTGCATCTAGCTCTGAAAAAATATTTGGGCTTCTAGCTGTGTGTGGGACTTGTTCTATTACTCCATCTATACTGACCTCCATCAGGTTGCAAATTGAATATAATTTTTTTCTGCATCTAGCTCTGAAAAAATATTGGGCTTCTAGCTGTGTGTGGGACTTGTTGTATTAGTCCATCTATACTGACCTCCATCAGGTTGCAAACTGAATATATTTTTTTCTGCATCTACCTCTGAAAAAATATTGGGCTTCTAGGTGTGTGGGACTTGTTCTATTAATCCATCTATACAGACCTCCATCAGGTTGCAAACTGAATCTAATTTTTTTCTGCATCTAGCTCTGAAAAAATATTTGGCCTTCTAGCAGTGTGTGGGACTTTCTCTATTAGTCCATCTATACTGACCTCCATCAGGTTGCAAACTGAATATAATTTTTTTCTGCATCTAGCTCTGAAAAAATATTTGGCCTTCTAGCAGTGTGTGGGACTTTCTCTATTAGTCCATCTATACTGACCTCCATCAGGTTGCAAACTGAATATATTTTTTTTCTGCATCTAGCTCTGAAATAATATTTGGCCTTCTAGCAGTGTGTGGGACTTGTTCTATTAGTCCACCTATACTGACCTCCATCGGGTTGCAAATTCAAAATAATTTTTTGTCTGCATCTAGCTCTGAAAAAATATTTGGCCTTCTAGCAGTGTGTGGGACTTTCTCTATTAGTCCATCTATACTGACCTCCATCAGGTTGCAAACTGAATATAATTTTTTTCTGCATCTAGCTCTGAAAAAATATTTGGCCTTCTAGCAGTGTGTGGGACTTTCTCTTTTAGTCCATCTATACTGACCTCCATCAGGTTGCAAACTGAATATATTTTTTTTCTGCATCTAGCTCTGAAAAAATATTTGGCCTTCTAGCAGTGTGTGGGACTTGTTCTATTAGTCCACCTATACTGACCTCCATCAGGTTGCAAATTCAAAATAATTTTTTGTCTGCATCTAGCTCTGAAAAAACATTTGGCCTTCTAGCAGTGTGTGGGACTTTCTCTATTAGTCCATCTATACTGACCTCCATCAGGTTGCAAACTGAATATTTTTTTTTTCTGCATCTACCTCTGAAAAAATATTTGGGCTTCTAGCTGTGTGTGGGACTTGTTCTATTAGTCCATCTATACTGACCTCCATCAGGTTGCAAATTGAATATAATTTTTTTCTGCATCTAACCCAGCCAATAGTTTTGGCCTAATACCACAGTTTGGCCACTCAGCTCTGCTCGGTTCCCATCCATTGTTTTTTTGTGCAAACAACTCCAGAGTTGTGAATTAGTTAACCACCAAAATGAGTGGAAAAAGGCCTGCTGCTGGTGGAAAGGGGAATAGCCGTGTTGGGAAGGGGAAAAAAGGTTGTGTCCGTGGGGTAGGTGTTAAAGCAACAGTAACATCTGCAGAAGAAAGACCATCTTCCAGCCAAACTAAAATGTCTACTTCTTTTAGCGGACAATGTGATAAGATCAATTTCTTACGGCCACGCCAATCGCTACAAATTCCAGATGAGGCACAAAAACAGCAGGTGCTTCAACGGATATCAAGTGCTCCTTTAAGTGGGCTCTCCTCCACATCAACTTCAACATCACAAATACTCCAGTCCTCAAAGGTGTCACCCCAATCGCACTTGCATCCTCACAGCTCCCAAATCGCCAGCTGCCCGTCTGAGTATGAAGTAGAACAGATGGTTGAGTCTGCAGAGCTGTTTACTCATACTATAGCCTGGGAATCAGAGGTCGGCTCCAGCGCTTCTGTGAATCCAGACGAGGAAATGATCTGCACTGATGCCCAGAATCTTTATGAGTCGGATCCAGGACCAGACGCAGAAGGTTCTGACCATAATGTAGACCCTCATTCCCACACTGTAACTCCTGTTGGTGGAGAAAATGAGGAAGACGATGAGGAGACTCAAATACCTGATTGGAGCGACAACTTTAGTTTTTTGTCAGGGCAGGAACAGGTTGGCTCTGAGGACGACGGGTGTGATAACGCACAGGGTGATGATGATGAGGTTGGAGATCCCACTTACTGTCAACCCACAGTCATCCAAGAGATGAGGTCAGCAGAGGAGGTGGAGGAAGATGCTAGTGACGACGAGGTCAGGTTGCGCCTTCCTGGACAGAGACGTAGTACTGGAAGCACGTCAACAACTGCATCCTCAAACACAACTCTGCCTCTCACCACAAGTCGTGGTGGCTCTTCAGGTCGCATGGTTGCTAAGCCTTGCATAGCCTGGGCATTTTTTCAGATCGATAAAGATGACCCAACTCGTGTTATCTGTAACATTTGTCAGCAAAAGCTAAGTAGAGGCCAAAAAATACATAGTTTGAGTACTTCATGCATGAACCGGCACATGGACATGAAGCATAAGTTGCAGTGGGAAGCTCAGTGTGCTACAATGCAGCCTAGCCGGCCGGGCCAACCACAGTCTGCCATATCTTGTGCATCTGCGGCCTCTTCATCCTCTGTGACTGGGGGGACAACAGTCACACCTGTTTTGGGGCACAGACCTGCCACCTCTTTACCCGCAACAGCCAGCGTGATTGGCAGGTCATCATTTTCTTTGGAGGTGGTAACACCAGCTGGTGTTGAGCGCTGTCCGACATCGATAGCACCACCTTTGGATCAAGGCAACCTAACATGTCCGCCTGCATCTTCCTCACAGACCGTCAGTTTGCCGGGGACACCCTTATCAACCCCATCTAAGCACAATAGCCAGCCCTCGGTCCCTCAGATGTGGACAAGTAAAAGACCATTTCCTCCTAGCCATGAGAAAGCTAAGAGTTTGAATTTCACCATCTGCAAGCTCTTGGCTACAGAAATGCTGCCTTTCCGCCTGGGGGACACAGAGGATTTTCGAGACCTTATGTCCGTCGCAGTGCCCCAGTACCAGATGCCCAGTCGGCACTACTTCTCAAAGAAAGGTGTGCCTGCGCTCCACCAGCATGTCGCACACAACATCACCGCTTCTTTGAGAAACTCTGTGTGTGACAGAGTGCATTTCACCACAGACACTTGGACGAGTAGGCATGGACAGGGGCGTTACATGTCGCTGACTGGGCACTGGGTAACTATGGTGACAGCAGGACAAGGGGCTGCTGTCCAAGTCTTGTCGTCCCCACGAGTTGTGCGTCAATCCTCTTTATGTCAAAGTTCCTCCACTGCTTCTGCCTCCTCAACCTCCTCTCAGTCTTCCACCTGCACCCAAAGCCTGTCTGGTCATGCCACAAGCTTTCTAACTGCGCAGAAGGGATCCTGCACACCTCCTTACTATGCTGGCAGTAGGGCTCAACGTCATCAGGCGGTTTTTACTTTAAATGTCTGGGAAATGTGAGTCACACAGCTGAGGAGTTGTGGTCAGCTCTGGAGAACCAATTTCATGAATGTTTGTCTCCACTGGACCTGAAACCAGGGAAGGCCGTGTGCAACAATGCTGCAAACCTGGGTGCGGCCCTTCGCCGAGGCAATGTCACACACGTGCCTTGTATGGTACACGTGTTGAACCTGGTTGTCCAGCAATTTTTAGCCCACTATCCCAGACTAGATGGCCTTCTGCAGAGGGCACGGTCGCTGTGTGCTCACTTCCGCCGTTCGCATCCCGCAGCTCAGCGACTTACATCTCTACAGAAGTCGTTGGGCCTGCCACTTCACCGGCTAAAATGCGATGTGACTACCCGGTGGAATTCAACTCTGCACATGTTGCAGCGACTGTGGCAGCACCGACAAGCCCTGGTGCAATACGTTCTGACGTATAGCCTGGGGCAACGAGATCCAGACGTGGGGCAAATCATGCTGGAGGAGTGGTCTCAGATCAGGGACCTATGCACCCTTCTGCACAGTTTTGAAATGGCGACGAAGATGTTTAGTGCTGACGATGCCATTATCAGCATGACTATTCCGGTGATTTACATGCTGGAGCACATGTCAAACAGAATTCGGAGTCAGGTGGTGGCACAAGAGGAGGTGGAGGAAGTAGAGGAGGAGGAGTTGTATGCGGAAGGGCTAACATCTGCAAGGTCCAGACGGTCGGCAGCACCAAGGCGGCAGGCATGTGAGGGTGGGGGAGATGGTTTTACCAGGGCGCATGGTAGCAGCCAAACTAGTGAGGAAGGTGCAGGAGCCCAGGAAGAAGTGGAGGACGAACTGATGGAAGACTCATCAGATGAGGGAGACCTTGATCACTTTTCTGTTGTGCGAGGTTGGGGGGAGAGGACAGAGGAAGGAAGCATGATTGTTACCTCGCCACCAACACAACAGGGACTTGGTGCTCCTGGATGCGCAACACACATGAGTGCCTTCTTGCTGCACTACCTGCAACATGACCCTCGAATTGGGAGAATTAGAAATAATCCTGACTACTGGGTTGCCACACTGTTAGATCCCCGGTACAAAAGTAAATTTGCAGAAATTATTCCTGCCATAGAAAGGGATGCACGCATGCAGGAGTATCAGCAGAGACTGTTGCAGAATCTTACATGTGCTTTTCCACAAAACACCAGTGGTGCACGTAGTGAATCTCACAGTTCCAACTTGCCAACCGTGGGACCGTCAAGTGTTCAGCACTCAAACCATAACAGAACCACAGTATCTGCTGGTAACATCAATTTTGCGCAATCATTTCACCACTTTTTTAGCCCATCCTTTGCAAGGCCACAGGAGACAAGAAGTCTGACACATAGTCAACGCCTAGAGACGATGGTACAGAAGTATCTCCAAGTAAACATTGAAGCCATGACTGTGTCACTGGACCCTTGCTGTTTTTGGGCTTCCAATCTGGATAAATGGCCGGAGCTAGCCACTTACGCCTTGGAGATCTTGTCATGCCCCGCAGCCAGCGTTCTGTCTGAACGTGTGTTCAGCGCTGCTGGTGGTGTGCTGACAGATAAGCGCACGCGGCTCTCCACTGATAATGTAGACAGACTCACGTTCATAAAGATGAACAAATCATGGATCCGAAACGACTTTTCTACCCCTGTGTCATCCTGGGGAGAGTAAAAGATGGATGATTGGTTAAAGTCACCCTACCAACCGTTTTAAGCTTTCAAATTACTAATCATGTTTATCTGTATCTTGGCTGGAAAATAATTTGGGCTTTGTAGCAGTGTGCAGCACTGATTCTATTAGGCCATCTATAATAAGCGCCACCAGATTTAAAATTACTAATCATGTTTATCTGTATCTTGGCTGGAAAATAATTTGGGCTTTGTAGCAGTTTGCAGCACTGATCCTATTAGGCCATCTATACTAAGCTCCACCAGATTTAAAATTAATAATAATTTTTAGCTGCATCTAGCCCGGAAAATAATTTTGGGGCTCCGAGATGCGCAAGACACATAAGTGCCTTCTTGCTGCACTACCTGCAACATGACCCTCATATTGTCAGAATTCGAAGTAATCATGACTACTGGGTTGCCACACTCTTAGATCCGCCAAACTTTTCGATCAACCTTTTCATTTTAATAAAGACCAAAAAAATGGTCATTTTTGAAATTATAAGCATTAGCAGGTTATTAGAAACTGAAATCAAACAGTTTTCAACTCAAAACTTTATTCTAGGTGATGTTACATTTTCACATAGGACCCCTTGTTCGAAAGGAGCTTCTGAACTCTCTCGTCCATTGAATTTGTCAGGTTTTGGATGGTTTCTGCTTCAATTGTTTTGCATGAGGACAGAATACCCTCCCAGAGCTGTTGCTTAGATGTGAACTGCCTCCCGCCATCATAGACACTCCTTTTGATGATGCTCCAGAGGTTCTGAATGGGGTAGAGGTCAGGGGAGCATGGGGGTCACACCATAAGTTTGTCCCCTTTTATGCCCATATCAGCCAGAGATGCAGATGTTTTATGTGAAGCATGAGATGGTGCATTATCATGCAAAAAAATGATCTTGCTGTGAAATACACGGTTCTTCTTCTTGAACCATGGCAGGAAGTGCTGTTTGAGAAAATCCACATACATTATGGCGTTCATCTTTAGCGCCTTCAGGGATCCTAAAGGGGCCGACTATCTCTCTCCCCATGATTCCAGCTCAAAACATTACTCCACCTCCTCCTTGTTGGCGCTGTAGCCGTGTTTGCGTGGGGTGTCCATCAACCAGCCATCCTCCACTCCATCCATCTGGACCATCGAGCGCTGCACGGCACTCATCCGTGAACAAAACAGTTTTGAAATCAGTCTTCATGTAATGTTTGGCCCACTGGAGCCGTTTCTGCTTGTGTGAAGTGGATAGAGGAGGTCGACAGGATGGCGTATGCACAGCTGCAAACCTCTGAAGGACCCTGCATCTTGTTGTTCGGGGGACGTTGGAGGCACCAGCAGCTTCAAAAACTTGTCTGCTGCTATGACAAGGCTTTTTTGCCGCTGCTCTTTTAACCTGACGTAATTGCTTTTAGGAAAGAGTCCTCAATTTGCCCTTATCAGCACGCACACGTGTGTACTGTGAATCAGCTACATACTTCTTGATTGCCAAGACACTTCATCCTGATCATCGCACAATGTTGATTGTAGTCATGCCTTGACCTAAACACTCCACAATTTGTTGCTTCTCAGCAGCCGACACATCCTTTTTCTTTCCCATTTTGGCAGAAAATGTAGGCTGCTTAATAATGTGAGACAGCCTTCTTAAGTAGTCTTGCCTTTCATTGGACACACCTGCCAAACTAATTAGCACAGGTGTCTGCAATTGCTTACAGTGATATTAAGAGCCCTGACACACATCACCATCAATGAGTTTAACTGACAAACAAACAAATTCTTCCCTTATCACTCCTAAACACTTTTTGCATAATAATTTGGAACACAGTGTACATGTGCTTTTCCACAAAACACCAGTGGTTCACGTAGTGAATCTTACAGTTCTAACTTGCCAACCGTGGTCTGTATGGAGTTGTTCAATAAAGGGCCCAAAATTAAGATAACATAGATGGGAGAGGTCTCTATGAATAGGAATTCCTAAGTATTTGATACCCTGTGAGGGCCAGGCAAAGGGAAAGTTGGACTGGATGGAATCCTATATGGATTTGGGGAGGGAGACATCGAGGGCCTCAGACTTCGCTGCATTGATTTTAAAATTTGACCATGTAACAAATTGATCTATTTCAGCCATAACAGCATGGATGGATATATGTGATTGAGTGATATATACTAGGACATCATCAGCAAATAGAGAGCACTTGTACTCGGTGCCTCCCACCTCAATCCACCTAATATTGGGGTTATGGCGAATTGATGAGAGCAGGTGCTACGTCACTAGGATGTATAAGAGAGGGGACAGAGAACATCCCTGCCTTGTCCCATTGGTGATTGTGAAAGGTGATGAAAATGTTCAGACGCGCCCCCTGGGCCTTGGGTCAACCGGAGCCGGACCCTTTTTGGTGGATGCTGGTGGTTGTAGTCTCCGTGGCGGCAACCCGGTTCCGTGGCTCAGGGCGGTCAAACCAGTGGCGGAACTATTTATGTGGTTTTGATGTTTAAATGTCCGACTACGCCACCCGTGGATTGCGGTCAGAGTGAACCGCCGCTCCAGGGCAGACCGCTGAGGCTGGTGTTGTGGGTGCAGCAGAGCGTAGCATAACTCCCCACGGGAGGAGTATAGCCTCAGGGCAGTGTATGCGGAGGATGGGGGTGATGGTGCAGGGCAGCAGCAGTAACGACACGGAGTCAGTGATGCAGTCCAGGGCCTTTACTCACAGTTCTTATTATCCAGACCACGTCTGCAGGTAACGGCTGCCCACGTCGTACTGTGCTCACCAGGTGAGGGGCTCAGACAACTCCCAGATAACTTTAGAGCGCTTCACAGGACCCCCTTTGTGTGTCCTTTGTCTGGCCTTTCTTACCAACCCTTCTGTCCGGCTGCCTCGGGCCTCCTCTTGGTAAACTTGGCGCCAGTTTCCCTGACCCTATGTGGTGTCTTCCTAGCGGGTGTAGCGAGGGGCTGCGCCACATAAAATGTCAGAGCCTCCGGTTTCTAGCTGAGGGTCGTTTCCTGCCTCCACTAGTTTCGGGGACCGGTCTCCCCCTTTGGCCTGACCCCTCCACGCAGGTGGATTCGGGCGTGCGGTGGCGTCTCGCCCGTCCGCACCCCTGGGATCCCTTCATTCCTCTTTCCTGGAGCCTTCTCCGCTCCTCTTCCTTCCTTCTCCCTCTTCCAGGCCTGGGCCTCTGTTACTAGGCCCGCCTCCGGAGCAGAGCTCATGCAGAGCCCCTGCTCCCTGCCACTTCTGCTCAGACTTCTCTGCACTGAACTAAGATGGTGCCCACCTTTTATACTCCCTTCTCAATGCACCCAGGAACTGCTTCCTCCCTGCTCCTGCACTACAGGGTTCCCCTTCCTCAGTGTTCCCTCCCCCCACTCCAGCCAGGGACAGGGACTGTCGTGCCCATCTCAGGGGCATATTGGTCGCCCTGCCCCACGGCAATGTGGTGTAATGCATGCAGGTGTCGGGTCCTGATCCACACTCCATCCTTACCTGAGAGTGAGATATCACACCTCTGGGTGAGGTGCAATACCTCTGTAGCAAACGAGCCCTCAGGGTAATACAGTTCCATTTATCTTCAGCCTAGGTGACGTATTGCGATACAGGGCCGTGATTTTGCCTATAAAAGGGTCTTCTAGACCCCTACCCCAAGCTTTTTAAGAGAATCCTATATGGCGTGCCAGGAGACTCTATGGAATGCTTTCTCAGCATCCAACGAGAGTATCTAATTACAAATTTTTAACTGCATCTAGCCCAGGAAATACTTTGTGCCTAGTAGCAGTGTCTGCTGTTATGTTCTGCTACCAGAGCTAAGGAAAGAGAGGAGATCTGTCCCTACGATAGAACTCAGCTTAATCCCTACGATGTAACAGGGGACCTGATCCTGCGATCAGACCTGCTAAAGTCCTAAGCTAGTCTGTACGGAGACCTATAGATGTGGGGAAGGAATCCCTACAAGTACTAAGGACTGGGAGGAGTATGGGACACCTCCTAACAGAAATAGTAGCAGACAGACGAACAAACAAAATATATAGAACATAGAGGTCAGTAGACCAAGAAAACTAACAGAGCAAGACACAGAGCACAGGCTAGCTAGAAAGTAGATATACAATGAAGTCCAGCAAAGCCAGAAGGGCGGAGCAGGATTAAATAGGCCAACAAGGTCATGTGACCAGCAAAGGAAAAAAAACCTAAGAGCAAGGTTCTAACAGTACCCCCCCTTCTAAGAGGATCCTCCGGATCCCCTAGGACCAGGCTTATAAGGAAATCTCCTGTGAAACGCTCTGATAAGTCTGGACGCGGAAAGATCATCCGACCTCACCCAAGAGTTATCCTCGGGACCGAAACCTTTCCAGGCCACAAGATACTGCAAACTACCTCTATACCGTCTAGAGTTAAGGATGCGAGAAATTTCATATTCCCCGTCCTCCACCACCGGAGGAACAGAGGCAGAGGCGTCACAATCCGATACAACAGCTTTTTTCAACAGAGAGACATGAAATACCGGATTAATTCTCCAGGAGGTAGGAACCTCCAACCTAACAGCAGATTGGTTGACAACCTGAAGCACCTTAAAGGGCCCTACAAACTTGGGACCCAATTTCTTTGAAGGAATCCTCAACCGCAGATTCCTAGAGGACAACCAAACCATGTCACCAACAGCGAACAAAACCTCCTGTCGTTTCCTATCAAAGTAGTCTTTAGATTTTCTGTTGGCCTCCTGAAGATTACCACGCACATCCGTCCAAACTCTCTCCAAATCACCGGAAAAATTCTCCTCCTCAGGCACGGCAGATCCCAACTTGGAGAACGACCCAAACGACGGATGTCTCCCAGAACAACAAAAAAAAGGCGAACAACCAGCAGAAGAAGATGTATGATTGTTCAGAGCAAATTCAGCAAGTGGCAGAAACTCAGACCACCCCTCTTGATTGTCTGCCACAAAACAACGCAAGAACTGCTCAACATCCTGGTTTTTCCTTTCTGTCTGGCCATTAGATTCAGGATGATATCCGGACGAGAACAACAAATGAACTCCCAACCTATCACAAAAGGCACGCCAAAAACGAGCCACGAACTGAGAACCCCTATCAGAAACAATGTCAGTAGGAACACCATGAAGTCTGACAATTTCCTTGACAAAGGCCTTAGCGAGAGTTTTAGCGCAGGGCAGTTTGACGAAAGGAACCAAGTGACACATCTTGCTAAAACGGTCCACGACCACCCAGATGACAGTAAAACCCTCAGAGGGGGGAAGGTCAGTTATAAAGTCCATAGCCAAATGTGTCCAAGGAGCACTGGGAACCTCCAAAGGACAAAGCAACCCCGCAGCAGGAGTATGTGAGGACTTAGATCTAGCACATATAGTACATTGACGCACCCACTTAATGACTTCCTTCTGCCATCCAGGCCACCAAAAACTGCGACCAACCAGTCTCTTGGTCTCAGAGATTCCGGGATGACCTGCCAACCGAGATTCGTGACACTCAACAAACAAATCTCTCCTAAAGGTCCCAGGCACAAACAACCTCCCATGAGGAGTGTTAGAAGGGGCATTCTCCTGTGCTTTAAGAATCTCATTTTCCAAAACGGAGTCCAAAGCAGCTATCACAACACCTTCTTGTAAAATGTTCTCCTCTTTCTCAGCACCGACTATGGGAGAAAAACTGCGAGACAAGGCATCCGCCTTAACATTCTTAGTACCAGGGATGTAAGTAACGGAGAAATTAAACCGCGAGAAAAACAGTGCCCACCTAGCCTGACGGGCATTCAGGCGCTTGGCAGCATCAAGATATATCAGATTTTTATGATCCGTAAGAACCTGAACGGGAAATTCCGCACCTTCCAAGAAGTGGCGCCAGTGTTCAAATGCGAGTTTAATAGCCAATAATTCCCGATTACCAATATCGTAATTCAGTTCAGTCTCCGAAAATTTTTTTGAAAAAAAGGCACAGGGATGTAATCCATCCCCGTTATCCTGAGACAATACTGCGCCAACCCCCACAGAGGAAGCATCAACCTCAACCAAAAACGGCCTAGTAACATCAGGCTGCATAAGGATGGGAGCAGAGGTGAACCTCTCCTTGAGATACACAAAAGCTTCAATGGCCTCAGAAGACCACTGAACCGCATCAGCACCTTTCCTGGTGAGATCAGTCAGAGGTTTGACAATACTAGAAAAATTTTTTATGAATTTTCTGTAGTAATTGGCGAAACCCAAAAACCTCTGTATCGATTTCAAACCAATAGGCCTAGGCCATTCCTGCACAGCCTGAACCTTAACCGGATCCATCTCAAAACCTTTGCTGGAGATAATGTAGCCCAAAAAACTAATTCTCTGTACAGCGAACTTACATTTCTCCAGCTTAGCAAAAAGCGAATTGTCCATTAATAACTGTAATACCTCACGCAAGCTCCGCCAATGAGACTCCAGATCCGGCGAATAAATCAAAATGTCATCCAAATACACAACCACATTTTTGCCGATCAAAGGTCTAAGGATGTCATTAATCAGATTCTGAAAAAATGCAGGAGCATTAGTAAGACCAAAAGGCATAACCAGATTCTCAAAATGACCCACAGGAGTGTTAAAAGCAGTCTTCCATTCGTCACCCTCCTTCATGCGCAACAGATTGTATGCCCCCTTAAGGTCAATTTTAGAGAACCACGTGGCCCCCATTAACTGGTTAAACAGATCAGGAATCAATGGCAGTGGGTAAGGATTGCGTACAGTAATTTTGTTAATCTCACGAAAATCCAGACAAGGACGTAAACCGCCGTCCTTTTTTTTTACAAAAAAGAATCCAACCGCCACAGGAGACTTAGAGGGCCTAATGTGACCGGCGGCCAAACTTGTCTGTATGTATTCCTCCAAAGCCTTCCTCTCAGGAATAGTAAGGTTAAATAAACGACTTTTAGGAAGAGTAGCTCCAGGGACAAATTCAATAGAACAATCATAGTCTCTATGGGGAGGCAAAACCTGCGAATCCTTCTCAGAAAAAACTCTCCAAAAATCCTGAATAGGAACAGGCAATTCTCCCCTATCCAAAGCTGCAATACGCCCGTTACAACACTTGTCATAACATTTATGGCTCCAGGATTTAATTTCACTGGTAGACCAATCCAGTACAGGATTGTGAAATTTTAACCAGGGCAATCCCAATATTACTGGAGAAGGCAAGTTATTCAACACTACCAAATCCAATTTCTCATGGTGAACACCATTAATAGTGAGAGGAAATTCACAGACCTTGAGAGTAATATTCTTCAAAGGGGAACCATCCACAGAAACCACAGCAATGGGGGATGATAAAGGTTCAGGTTTTAAATTGAGTCTTTCCACGAATCCCCCATCAATTACATTCAAAGTAGACCCGCAATCAACAAACACCCGAAATTCCATTAATTCTTTCTGAGCAATTGTGGAAGCAGCTAAAAATATACCCTTGGAATTTAAACAGGCAATACGGGCGTGACTGACCATTTTTTTTTCTTTCTTCATACGAAGCTCACAGCCTTTAATCAAATGACCAGATTTTCCGCAATAGAAACACAAGCCTTCAGAAAATCGACGGTCTTTTTCTTGAGAGTGAGGTGCCACCGATCCAATCTCCATCGGTTCACCACTGTTAGTACACACATTCTCATAACCAGAAACTGACATAGCAGAGGATTTGCTCTCATTAACCCTTGCACGCAGTCTTCTATCCACCCGTATAGCTAATTGCATAGCCTGTTGCAAATCTTCAGGTGTAGGATAAGCAATTAGCAGGTCTTTAACCCTTTCACTGAGCCCAGCAAGAAATAGACTTTTCAGAGCAGAATCGTTCCACCCTGTTTGAGTAGACCAACGACGGAAATGAGTACAATATTTTTCCACATTACCTGATCCCTGTTTTAAACGTCTCAACTCAGTCTCAGCTGATGCGACAAGGTCAGGATCATCATATAATAGTCCCAAAGCAGAAAAAAAACTATCCACTGATCTGAAGCATGTATCACTAGGTTGCAAAAAAAAGGCCCACTCCTGAGGCTCTTTGCGCAAAAGTGACATTATGAACCCTACGCGCTGGGATTCATCCCCAGAGGACTTGGGTCTCAAACGAAAATACAATAAGCAAGCATTTTTAAATGAAAAAAATTCTCGGTGTTCACCAAAAAATAAATCCGGCAAACATACCTTAGGCTCCAAGAAATGTGCTCCAGGACAGTTACTCACGTGCTGACGGAGCTCGGCCACCTCCAGAGAGAGTCCCTGCAGGCGATGAACCAAATCCTGAACCGACACCATGATAGAACAGAAAAATCTTTCCTTAGAGAATTTGCTGGCTGGACTTACTGTTATGTTCTGCTACCAGAGCTAAGGAAAGAGAGGAGATCTGTCCCTACGATAGAACTCAGCTTAATCCCTACGATGTAACAGGGGACCTGATCCTGCGATCAGACCTGCTAAAGTCCTAAGCTAGTTTGTACGGAGACCTATAGATGTGGGGAAGGAATCCCTACAAGTACTAAGGACTGGGAGGAGTATGGGACACCTCCTAACAGAAATAGTAGCAGACAGACGAACAAACAAAATATATAGAACATAGAGGTCAGTAGACCAAGAAAACTAACAGAGCAAGACACAGAGCACAGGCTAGCTAGAAAGTAGATATACAATGAAGTCCAGCAAAGCCAGAAGGGCGGAGCAGGATTAAATAGGCCAACAAGGTCATGTGACCAGCAAAGGAAAAAAAACCTAAGAGCAAGGTTCTAACATCTGCTAGTCAGCGGATTATCCCGGCTGTTAAGCAAGCTACACCACCTGTAGTTTTGACACTTAATTTTTTCAAAGGAAATGCTTCGGGACCACGGGATACTCAGTGAAGAGCATCAGGAGGCACCCCAAGGCATAGGGGCTGGGACTGGCAGTAGGATGCCTTGCGGTGGACAGCCGAGCTCGATCCTTATAAAAGCTTTTTAACTGCAGCAGCTTTAGTGGACGCTACTGGAGCTGGAATTACGCGGCTGCTGGCATGAGACTTGCCCTCCAATAGATCCTTGTAAAAGGATTTAAAGTGTATTCATTCAAATTAGAGAGACAATTTAAATTAAAAAGTTAGAGCTGCCTCCACCACAGGGGGGCTCGCTCGACCCACCAGCGGACAGGCACCAGTATTGGGAGAGGGGGGCTGGCCGTCAGGGTTCACCGCGGCTCTGGCACAAACCCGGCGACACGGAGGTGGCACGGGCAGGAGCGGACTGAACGTGTCGGCTTCTCACTTTTTGGATTTTAGAAGGGCATGACATGCCTATATCTGTGTCTCCCCCTCCTTTTACTCCTCCACCTCTTTTCTTTTCGCATGACTATATGTACTTGTCACTTTCCCATGTGTTAGTTGTGTCTTCAGAGCAGTTTGTCAGCTTTTGGACACCTTTGAAGGTGTTTTCTATGTGTTTCTATGTGTTTTTGTTTGCCTGCCATTGGTTTTAACGGTGTTCGAAGGTGTTCGACGAACAGTTCGACGAACAGTTCGGCGAACAAACGGGTGTTCGACGAACCGAACCGAACTCGAACACTACGGGGGTGGCTCAACACTACTCTCAACCACTCACACTGGAGGAGTGACTGCCCAGCAATATAACCACACTAATGATAGAGTAGGGACTCGCAAAATCATGAGGACCCTTGACATTTGGGTTGCGAGCTTACGTATTTTGGCCAAAATATCAACTAATACCTCATATGATATATGATATATTTTTTTGCACTTTTTTTGATCTGCCAGGGCGCGGCCAGGTCCACTAATGGTGACCCTGTGAATGGGGGCACGGAGAGGGTGCCGGGCATCCCGCCTAATCGAATAGGAATGGCGTTTAATAGGATGCCGGCCAGGCACGGTTGCCGCGAGTGTGAATAACACCCTATTTGCAGGTTTCATCTGGTGTGGTTATATTGCTGGGCAGTCACTCCTCCAGTGTGAGTGGTTGAGAGTGATTGCTCATGGCATTCCGCACCTGTGTCATCTCCTTCCTACGGGGGGGGGGGCCGGCCGCGTCCTGGTGTGCATTTCTCTTGAACCTTTGGCTGGTAAGTTCCATTGCCTTTTTGCTATTTTCTAATTTAATTTTTGAATTTTTCTAAAAATTCTATTTATTATTCTGGCTATGCTGGTTGCAGGCAGTGTATGTGGCAGACTGCAGTGTATGATATAGCCCTAGAGGTCCTGTCTGCTGCTGCTGCTGTATAAATTACAGATATTTCTAGACATAGCCCCAGATATCAGAGACCAGGGAAATTTTTTTTTTGATCTTAATGCTGGTTATTTGCTTAAAAAGCAAGCCAGAGTACACCATTTTTCTACTCACTGAAGAATAAAGCCAGATCTGTTCCATATTTCAGAGACAAAAATCCAGAAATTTGAACTGAACTTGGAAAATATTGGCCTCCTTTTCCATTCTGTTGCAGTGTGAATGAAGCTATTCACACTAGGTCTCCGTGTAGAGTAATATTAGTAACTTACAGGCCTAAAATTTAAAGCCGTGGTTCTTTGTCAGACATAGCACCGAAAAGACTTAAAAAATCATACATTTCTTCCATTTTCATTCCGTTGCAGTGTGTCAGTGAAGTTATTCACACTAGGTCTCCATGTAGAATAATATTAGTAAATTACAGGCCTGCTATTTAAAATCGTGGTTCCCTGTCAGACGTGTCACATATAACTGCGTTCCAAAATCAGCCATTTCTCGTGAAATTTAAAATGTTCAAGGTGCGTGGCAAGGGACGAGGAAGCGGACTTGATGGTGATGGTGCATGCAGAGGCCGAGGACGTGGCAATGTGCAAAGTGACATTGTGCCACAACAAACACTCACATCTTGTCGCTCAACCTTCCTGTTCCAATTACAAGGGGACTGCAGAGCACAACTATTGAACACAGAGCAGTGTGAAGAGGTTATTAGTTGGATAGCAGATAATGCTTCCAGTCACTTGGCCACCACCATCTCCACCCTGTCTTCCACATGGTCAAGTCTCAGTAGTCATGAGTATGGACCGCATATTCCTCACCCTGATCCCCCTTTCTCCCACCATGCCGAGTACCCAGAGACAACTGATCCCACACTTGGACACTCAGAAGAGCTGTTCGCTTTTCCATTTGTAAATTTGGGCCTCTTGCCCAGCCAAATTCAAGCAATTCAAGAGGACAACGTGTGTAGCGATGCCCAAATATTGGTAAAGTGCAATTACTGATGCAAGAGGTGGATGATGATGATGAGATACAACTGCCAGAAAGTCAGGAGGAGGACCAGGGTGCGAAAGTGGAAGACGAGGTGGTGGATGATATAGTAACTGATCCAACCTGGCAGGGGGACATACAGACCGAGGACAGCAGCATACAGGGGGAAGGAGGCGTAGCACCACAACAGGCAGGAAGAATCAGTGTGGTGGCCACAGACACAAGGCGGGAAATCGTTCCCCATAACGCCAACACGATGGAAGTTGCCAGTACAAATGTAAGGTCTTCCCGAGTCTGGTTATTTTTTGAAGACTCTGCAGATAACCCCAAAAAGTCCATTTGCACCACCTGCCAGGCCTGCATCAGCAGGGGTAGTAAAAATAGCAGCCAGAACACCACCAGCATGATCAGGTTCATGGTAGCAAAGCACCCAACTAAGTGGGCCGAACCCCAGGGTCCAGGAACAGTGTATGCGGGTGACACCACTGCTTATTCCGCTGTTGTGCGTGCACACCAATCCCATCCATGGCTCATGCCAAGATGCCTCTCGCCCTGCACCTGTCGTTAAACACTCTCAACTAGCACCATCAGCAAGCACGTCCACGTCCTTGTCCCAGTGCAGCATTCATTTGTCCCTACCCCAGTCCTTGGAACACAAGTGCAAATACACAGCCAACGCCTCATAGGCCACAATACTACATTCACACATTTTGCAAATGCTTGCGCTCAAAATATTGTCTTTTAGGCTCATGAAGATAAAAGCTTTCCGCAACCTAAGGCGGCGGCCATCCCTCGGTACTCGGTCCCCAGCCACCACTATTTCTCCCGGTGTGCCGTCCCCGCATTACATGAGCACGTGTCCCGCAAAATTAGACGTGTCCTCAACAACGCAGTTACTGGGAAATTCCACCTAATCATGGACACGTGGACAAGTGCTTGTAGGCAGGGACGATACATCTCGCTGATGACACACTGGCTTAATATAGTGGAAGCCGGGACCCAGTCGGACCATGGGACGGAACACGTCCTCCCGATGCTGAGGATTGCGGGCCCTGGATCAATCAGGGTTGCCCCCACATTATACAGCTCCTGCACCTCCTCCTCCTCCTCTTCAGCATCCATCTCCGAAATGACTACATCAGTTGCAAGCTGGAAGCACTGCAGCACTGCCTCGGCCAAGCGGCAATAAAGCTAAAGCTAATATGCTTAGGTGACAGACCACACAATGCTGAAGAGTTGTAAACCGCTCTGAAAGAGCAGGCAGATCTGTGGCTGACACCGCTGACCTTACAGCAAGGTATGGTCGTGTGTGACAATGGCCGGAATCTGGTGGCTGCTCTGAGGCACGTACCATGCCTGGTCCAAGTGCTTAAACTTGTGGTTTAGCGGTTTCTCAAAACCTATCCGGATCTGTCGGATCTGCTTCTCAAAGTACGCCGCCTGTGTTAGAAAGTTAACTACAGCTTCTGCCACCCTTGCCATGCTTCAGCAGCGTTTGCAGCATTGGAACTCTACATTGCAAATGTTGGGAAGGATTTGTGAGTAAACAGAACAGTTGTTGAAAACCGGCATCAATAAGGCCGTCAGTATTCAGGTCAGACTCCACACATAAAACCTCAGAAGTGAACATGGATGTCAGACAGCTGTACCATCCTCCAAAACTTTGAGGACTACACCAAGATGATGAGCGGCGAAGACACCATAATTAGCGTCACCATCCTGCTTCACTGTCTTCTGAAACGCTCTCTGCTCTCAATTAAAGAGGAGGCATTGCATGCAGAGCACGATGAGATGGAGCAAAGAACCATACAGGGTGATTACACACAGCCCAGCCTCATCTCATCCCAACATGGATTGGGTGACAATGAGGAAAAGGAGGAGGAGAATGAACAGGAGCTAGTTTCATGCGCTATAGACGGTACTACCTGCACAGCTGTCATACCGTCTGTTCAGCGTGGATGGCCTGAGGACAGGGAGGAGGACGAGGAGGAGGAGAGCATGGTCAGTCATGTTCTTGGTGAGGACACGGAAGTCTTGCCTCTTTGCAGTCTGGCACACATGGCTGAGTTTATGTTGCGCTCTCTTTCCTGTAACCCTGGTATTGTCCAAATTTTGGGTGACAGTCATTACTGGTTGGTGACGCTTGTAGACCCATGCTACAGAGAGAACTTTTTGTCTTTTATTCCCTTGCAGGACAGGCCTAATAAAATGATGCAGTACGAAAAGGCCCTTGTTGCGAAATTACAAAAAAAATTCACATCTGAAAACGCTGGCGGAAGAGGTCACAGTTCATTGGACAACCAAGGAGTACAGGCGAGAGAGCCACAAATGCAATCCAGCAGAGGCAGGGGAACACTTTCAAAGTTCTGGGACAGTTTTCTCAAACTCTCCCATCGCACAGGCAGGAGGAGGGGAGTTTTCTCAAAAAGAGTGCAAAGTTTCAGAAGATGGTGAGGGAGTACCTTGTCGACCGTACCAACGTCCTCCGTGATTCCTCTGTGCCTTATAATTATTAGGTATCCAAGCTGAACACGTGGCATGAACTGGCTCTCTACACCTTGGAGGTCCCGGCCTGCCCTGCCGTTAGCCTTTTTGACAGAGCGGGTTTTTAGTGACGCCGATGGAATTATAACCGATAGTCACATTCGCCTGTCAACTGAAAATGCTGACAGGCTGACTCTTATAAAAATTAACAAGGGCTGGATTGGGCCAGACTTCTCAACACCACCGAATGATAGCTGTTATGATCTGCAACATAAACTAAGGAAAGATAAGGAAAAGTTGTCCCTACAATAAGACTAAGCTGAATTCCTATGATGTAGCGGGCTGCCTGTTCCTTGTGAACAGACCCGCCTTCGTCCTTGGCTAGTCTGAACGGAGACCTATAGAATTAAGGGAGGGGTCCCTAAAAGAACTAAGGACTGGGACAAAAAAGGGACACCTCCTAAGCAGAAGTTGCTGCAGAGCAAAAAGGACAAACTAACAAAAAAGTACTAAAGGTCCCAGAGGACCAAGAGCTGACAGAGATAGGCACCGAAGCACCTGGCTAGAGACAGTCAAAACAACGCTGAAGTCCAGCAAAGCCAGAAGGGCGGAGCTGGAATATATAGGCAGCTGGTCACGTGACCGCAAAACACAAGATAGCAAAAACTAACAGGAGGGTTCTAACAATAGCAGCTTAACATAAACTCAAATACAGTGTCTTTTTTTGGGGAGGTCTAACTCTATTCCCACGCATCTCTGTCTTCACACCCAGACATGGGTATACGCTTCCTGATTTTGTCTATTTGCTCTTGTCCTGCTTCTCCGCATCCTCATCCTCCACCACCATATGTACTATATCAACATATCTACGTCTTTTGCAAGGGGCATTGGAGTTCCTCCAAATTTTTTGCAGCCGTTGCTTCACTGCATAGGCAAACAGTATGGGAGACATACTTCCTAATAATGGGAGCATTTTTTTGCAGGAGACCCTCCGACCTCTACGTCTCTTGCAAGGGGCATCGGAGTTCCTCCAAATTTTTGGAAGCCATTGCATTCACTGCATACCCTTTAACTGTACAGAAGATCCTCTCCTTTCTAATGGGAACATGTCGTTACTGGTGCCCAGCATTATGTGTCTTTGAATTGTTAGCGGGGTTTTTCCCAAATTTTGGCAGTCCTTGCAGTCACAGAATGGGCATTACCACAATAGGAGTCCCGCTACTTTATAATAAGAATTTTTTTTTTACTGAGACCCTCCTCTACGTCTCTTCAAAGGGGTATTGGGTTGAGTCCAACTTTTTGGCAGCCCTTGGAGTCTCTACACACGCAAAAATAGTATAGGAGACCCACTCGTTAATAACGGGAACAACAAAGCATAGCTGGCAAATGGCCCTCTAACAATAGTGAGGGCCGACTGCTGGCCCTTTAAGTATAATAAGGGCTGCCTGATGACCCTATAAAAATAGACTTTGTGACTTTCATAGTCTCTCCATCATAAATGAATCAGGATGTGTCTGATGTGTCACATACCACATGGCCAGACAAGGTTGTAAAATGTTAAAATGACATTTCCCTGTGAATGCATTTGTCTTAAAAAATAACATAAAAAAATAAATAAAAATAAAAACACAGTAGGATATTTGTTTAGTATAAAAACCAGACTTGCCAATGTAACCTCAATGTAATCAAATCAGTCACAAGCTGAAAGCACTGCAGCACTTCCTTGGCCAAGTGGCAACATGCTGTGCTGAAGATAACATGCTTAATGCTTAGGTGACAAACCGTCCAACCACTGCAGAATTGTTGCATGGTATAACACAGAAGCCTGATCTGTGGTTCTCACCGCTGAATATACAGCCAGGCATGGTCGTGTGTGACAATGGGAGGAACCTGGTGGTGACGGAGAAATGACAGCAGGAGTAGATACGGTTTCCCTCTATGCCAGTCCTTTCAATAAGCTAAAAAATATGGCTGTGCTGAAATACAACTCCCACTGAGAACCAGTTTCAATCTGAAAAACAATGGGACCAACAGAGAATTTGATTCTGAGGGCTCACCTTTCTCCCCCGCTCAAGAGCCCCATAGCTGCTGCAAAGTTTGCGCTATCATGAACTCTCCTAATGGAGAAGCCAGGGCCCACCCGAGGATTCTGTGGTGGGACCGTCCAACCCTGCCAAGAAGCAGTCCTGGCCAAGAAAATTGTGTGGGAAGGTTAACGGACACTCTATGGCTGCTTTTTTACTGAGGTGGAAACCCATGCAAAGACGTTGAGAACATACAAAATCCTTGCAGATGTTGTCTTTGCTGGGATTTGAACCCAGGATCCCAGCACTGCAAAGCTTCATTGCTACCCACTGATCCAATGTGCTGCCGTTCACTCTCTGATATCTAACAGGCTGAAGAAACTTGCACCTACTGCCACTCTATCTTCAGCTCCTTTCTGAGAAACTAATGTATTTGGGCAGCCTTCCTGAGAAGGAATTTGGGGATGGCTTCGCTACTCATACTGGGGGCAGTGGTAATACCATGGCATCATATCATAGTACACTGGTAATATTCCAGGCTGGTAGGAGGCAAGCAGATTCCCACAGAAAAGTACCAGCAGTAATGTTCAGGGACCCTTGCCTGTGGAAGCCGGAGACGATACCGGGAGAAAAAGTGGCGGCTGGGAACCGAGTATGGACACCCGGCCGCCGCCATGAGGTTGTGGACAGCTTCCTCCTCCACGAGCCTAAAAGGCAACATTTCAAGGGCAAGCTGCCCAGAAATCTGGCAGTTTAGTATTGTGGCCTGTCAGTGGGTGGGTGACTGACTTGTGCTTGCATTCCAACTAACAGAAAACTAAGCAGATGGTGGCATCTATCATGATCTCGAGTCCTCACCTCCGCTCTATTAAGTCTCCTGATGGAGAAGCCAGTTTCCGGTTCTCTGGTGGGCCTGTCCAACCCTGCTGAGAAGCAGCCCTGGTTAAAAAAAGTGTGTGGGAAGGTTCCCGGACACTCTATGTCTGCTTTTTTAATGTGGATTGGATGTGCTTATGCATGTTATTTCTCAAACCGAATTGCAGATCAGGCTATTTCCCAACTCTGAAAAAAAGAGAAATTAGAATCAGACTTAAGAATGCCACTAAGTAATATATAGTATAACAATGTTATAGCATTCTACTAGTCGGATTATATAGGCGCCCTTGTTAACATATAACAAAAAGTAGGAGTGCAAAGCACCAAACAACGATAGTAGCCCAATGGTTAGAAAAAATAGAAAAAACTTTATTAAATATTAAACAACAGAGAGTTTGGGGAGACAATAGATACATGTACAAACACATATAGCAACGAAAATTGATGTACAGTAGTGTAAAAAAATATTAAAGAACAAGCAAACACATGACACGGAGTGTGACTAAAACATGGAAAGTGTCCGTGGTTGAAAATAAAGTAAGGTGGACAAGATGCTGCGCTATATAGATCAGGTGTGTATGCAAACATTGTTTGATCAGACAGAAGAGCAGCATAATCACCATGGGCAAATAGTCACATGTCCTCTCCCTACTATGTATCCTTAACAGTGTAAGTCAGAGATCATTTTTACCTCTATGAGGGGGAGAGAAGAAAACAAGACACACTCCGTGTGTGTATCTCCGACGCGCGTTTCGGCGCTGCGTGCCTTCCTCAAGGGGACTGTCGTCATGAAATTAAAGGGCAAAGAAAGATGTTTGTGTGTCGAAGCACCACCGACAAGTGCGATCTGATGCTGGACGGGCTGCCATTGCTTATGCAACAAGCTGCATTAGAGGACTTCCTGGGAGAAAAGACACCCAGAGTAGACACAGTTTTCCTCTATGCCAGTCCTTTCACCGAGCTAAAGAATATGGCTGTGGTGAAATACAATTCCCTGTCAGGATCTAGGCCTGGAACCTGTTGTTTCTTTTGCCCTTAGTTAACATGGATCTTTATGTTTCACTTCGGCCATCTTGCTTCCTGCCAAAGCTATATATAAAATCAGCACCTGTTCTGTTTCCTTGCTTGTGTATTATGTTTTGGACCTTGTTCCTCTGCAGTCTCAAGCCTGGACTTACGATCCTTGTTGGTGCTTTCCTAACGGCGGAGTCCTCTGCCGACCTGCACGTCTGGATCCCCGCCTGGTGACCGAGTGATTGCTAACACCCGACTTCAGAAATCTCCGACCTGACTACACCTGTTGTTATGTAAGGACTCCCACCACCTTGTGTTCCTCTGCTCTGCAAGATAGTCTGTCAGTGCCGGACATCTTGGTGCTCTTATTGCTCAGTGACTTTGCATGCTATATTGCCGAGTGTAAGCTCTGCCGCTATTGTCTGTTGGATTGGCTAAAGACTCGTCTGAACTTCTATGCTGTATTGCATTCAAATCATCAATACAATATCGCTTGTTTAATCCTTGTGTCTGCAGTCTCTTTGACCTAGCTACTGGTGTCCAGGTGTATCCACTAGTATCGTGACAGGATACACAAGCCAGCTAAAATGGATGCCGCTGGGTCAGTGACTTTGGACTTGCATGTTAAGAAGCTTAATAATGTCACTGCCGCTGTACACGGTGAGATGCACACATGGAAGAGCAGAATAGAAGGCCTAGAGGGTCAAACAAATCATGATGTGCAAGTACTTAGTCAGACCATTCAGGAATTGCGTGCCCGGGTTGCGGCCCTGGAAGCACAGCCCCAGACTTCAGTCCCTGCCATCCCCAAACTACCGCCATTCAGGTTTGGTGGCGAGCAAGATAAGTACCGTGGATTTCTGAACCAGTGTCGTTTATTTTTTGCTGCATATGCCACACAGTTTCCTACGGATCGATCCAAAGTATTGACTATGATCATGTTGCTGACTAACAAGGCTCTTGCCTGGGCAAACCCCTTGATAGAATCGCAGGATGCATGTCTGAATGGCTTCAATATGTTTATCACCGCCATGGGGCAAATGTTTGACGATCTGAACCGTAGCATTACAGCGGAGACTGCCCTGCTGAACTTGCGTCAATTTAAACGCCCAGTGACTGAGTATGCTATGGATTTTAGAAGGTGGGCCCATGATACCCCCTGGAATAGTGCAGCAAAGTACTTAATATTCAAGAAGGGGTTGTCCAGTTCTATCAAGGATGAGCTTACACGTGCGGAGGCCCCCACCGTTCTAGGCTACTTCATTAATCACTGTATTCGCCTAGATGCTCGCATCTCCGAACGAAGACTAGAGAGGTGAACCGCAGCAATAAATCGCTTCTACCTATCCTTCCCAAGGAGATTCTGGATTCAGGTCCACAGGAGTCCGCACCCGAACCGATGCAGGTAAATTCCATATGAAGTCGAGCAAGTGACGAACGGAAGGAATTTCGTTTAAAGGAGAATTTATGTTTCTACTGCGGAAAGTCAGGACATTTTATTATCAATTGTCCCAGCCGTTCTCGCAGAATAACCGCAGCCATGGTAGAACGTGACTTCTCAGACTCACGCTCCGTGGTTTCCGAACCAGGGCCATCCGGAATTGCAGCAGCTGTTCCGGACTATGACTTTTCAGACATGAACTCTGTTACATCCGAAACGGTGCTACCTATCAATGCTGTTATTTTGTCTTCTGCAGTTTCAGACCTCTACAGTAAGAAAAAAGACTCACATTGCTATCTCCCTATCAAGATCTGGATTGACTCACATTGGGTGAACAGTTCCGCCATGATAGATTCTGGGGCCAGCGGTAACTTCATGGACACCTCCTTTGCTAATGAATATGGAATACGATTACAGAAAAGAGCATCTTCTATTCTGATGGAGACTGTGGATGGCTCTCCTTTGGCCTCGGGGCCAGTGGACCTGCAGACTGAGCCCCTGAAGATTCTCATGGGAGATAACCACCAGGAGAAATTGCTGATTTCCTCCCCACACTTCCCTATTATCTTGGGTTTACCCTGGTTGCAGGCTCAGAATCCCATTATTGACTGGGAGACCAAGAGATTGCGCTTCCCAGCTAGGGAGGTAATTTCTGGGGATTTGAGTGGACCATCTTCAGAGGACCCATCTTTGGATTTAAGGTTACTGGCAGTTTATAAAGAATTTTCGGATGTGTGCGATAAAAAGAATGCAGACAAGTAGCCACCACATCGCCCTTATGATTGTCCAATCGAGCTCCTACCTGCTGCTGCCATTCCCTTTGAAAATATTTATCCTTTGTCCGGTCCTGAGCTCAAGACCCTCAAAGAATACATTGATGAGAATCTGTCCAAAGGTTTCATACGCCCCTCATCCTCTCCAGCCGGTGCACCCATTTTTTTCGTTAAAAAGAAGGATGGATCCCTCAGATACTGTGTTGACTACCGGGAAATTAACAAAGTGACCATCAAGAACCGCTACCCCCAGCCATTAATTCCGGAGCTTCTCGAGAGAGAGTCCGTCAGGCCAAGGTCTTTTCAAAATTGGACCTACGCGGGGCATATAATCTAGTCCGTATAAGACCTGGAGACGAATGGAAAACAGCATTTAGGTCACGATATGGACACTTTGAGTATCTGGCCATGCCATTTGGACTTTGTAATGCCCCAGCGACCTTCCAACATCTAGTAAACGATATCTTTAGAGATATTCTGGACCTTTTTGCCGTAATCTATCTGGATGACTTTCTGATTTTTTCTAGCTCCATGGAGGAACATCAGCAACATGTCAAGACTGTCCTGCAGCGTTTGAGGGAACACCATCTATACATCAAGTTGGGGAAATGTGAATTTCACAAGACTGAGGTCCAGTTCTTAGGATATGTAATTTCTCCACGGGGTCTGAGTATGGATAACAGTAAGATCAAGGCGATTCAGGAGTAGAGATGAGCGTTGTTCTACTCGAACTGTTCGCCAATCTCAAATTCGAGCTGTTTTGGGCGGTGTTCGAGCCGTTCGGCGAACACGAACAATTTGAGAAAAATTCGGCTGTTCGAGGTTATGTTCGATAACTGTTCATGCACCAAAATCATAACTGGATTTTTTCTCAGTAATGATGAAAATTAATGTTAATACGCAGTTTGAGTGTACAGCGGGATGGGGGGAGGGGCAGGGGATGGATCTCTGCAGGAACAATGAAGATCTCCATTTTTTTTTCTCTTTCCCGCATTTACAGTGGGGAGGTGCAATCTGTCAGCCTATCAGCAGCGCACACACGGAGCGAAGTGCTTTTTTTCACACAAGCAAGGGCATGTGTCATTGGCAGTGTATGTCACATGTCCTTGCCCTATAAGACCAAGCCATTTTCCCCGTCGCCACCATTTTCTCACTGCTGCAGCTGCGTGTTAGACGGCACCGCTGTTGCTGTGTGCGCTATACCTTGTTAATTTCAAGCCAATTTTCGCACAAATATACAGATAGCTTGGGAGTAGGGAATAGTTGTGATTGCAGTCCTTTTAAGGACTAGGTTACAGCATTTCCTACGACTTTTATCAGGCAGGTCTGTGCTCTTAAATAGATAGGTTGTGGGAGTAAAGACTAATTGTAATTGGAGTCCTTTTCAGGACTAGGTTACATCAGTTCCTATCAGTTTTTGCCAGGCAGGTCTGTGCCAGTGCTGTGCAAGTTTTTTTCACAGCACTTGGCTGAATCTAGCAAAGCTAATCCTTTTTGGCCTATTGCAGAGTGTGTTAGTCAGTGGAGTAGCCTATCTGTGTTGCAAGATATACCACCTGTGTATAGAATACCAATTTTTTTACTGAACCTAGTGAAGTAAAATCTTTTGGGCATAGCATCCATCTATACTGACCTCCATCAGGTTGCAAACTGAATCTAATTTTTTTCTGCATCTAGCTCTGAAAAAATATTTGGCCTTCTAGCAGTGTGTAGGACTTTCTCTATTAGTCCATCTATACTGACCTCCATCAGGTTGCAAATTCAAAATAATTTTTATCTGCATCTACAGTACCTCTGAAAAAATATTTGGGCTTCTAGCTGTGTGTGCGACTTGTTGTATTAGTCCATCTATACTGACCTCCATCAGGTTGCAAACTGAATATATTTTTTTCTGCATCTACCTCTGAAAAAATATTGGGCTTCTAGCTGTGTGTGGGACTTGTTGTATTAGTCCATCTATACTGACCTCCATCAGGTTGCAAACTGAATATATTTTTTTCTGCATCTACCTCTGAAAAAATATTGGGCTTCTAGCTGTGTGTGGGACTTGTTGTATTAGTCCATCTATACTGACCTCCATCAGGTTGCAAACTGAATATAATTTTTTTCTGCATCTAGCTCTGAAAAAATATTTGGCCTTCTAGTAGTGTGTCGGACTTTCTCTATTAGTCCATCTATACTGACCTCCATCAGGTTGCAAATTAAAAATAATTTTTATCTGCATCTACAGTACCTCTGAAAAAATATTTGGCCTTCTAGCAGTGTGTCGGACTTTCTCTATTAGTCCATCTATACTGACCTCCATCAGGTTGCAAATTCAAAATAATTTTTATCTGCATCTACAGTACCTCTGAAAAAATATTTGGGCTTCTAGCTGTGTGTGGGACTTGTTGTATTAGTCCATCTATACTGACCTCCATCAGGTTGCAAACTGAATATATTTTTTTCTGCATCTACCTCTGAAAAAATATTGGGCTTCTAGCTGTGTGTGGGACTTGTTGTATTAGTCCATCTATACTGACCTCCATCAGGTTGCAAACTGAATATATTTTTTTCTGCATCTACCTCTGAAAAAATATTGGGCTTCTAGCTGTGTGTGGGACTTGTTGTATTAGTCCATCTATACTGACCTCCATCAGGTTGCAAACTGAATATAATTTTTTTTGTGCATCTAGCTCTGAAAAAATATTTGGCCTTCTAGTAGTGTGTCGGACTTTCTCTATTAGTCCATCTATACTGACCTCCATCAGGTTGCAAATTAAAAATAATTTTTATCTGCATCTACAGTACCTCTGAAAAAATATTTGGCCTTCTAGCAGTGTGTCGGACTTTCTCTATTAGTCCATCTATACTGACCTCCATCAGGTTGCAAATTCAAAATAATTTTTATCTGCATCTACAGTACCTCTGAAAAAATATTTGGGCTTCTAGCTGTGTGTGGGACTTGTTGTATTAGTCCATCTATACTGACCTCCATCAGGTTGCAAACTGAATATATTTTTTCTGCATCTACCTCTGAAAAAATATTGGGCTTCTAGCTGTGTGTGGGTCTTGTTCTATTAATCCATCTATACAGACCTCCATCAGGTTGCAAACTGAATATAATTTTTTTCTGCATCTAGCTCTGAAAAAATATTTGGCCTTCTAGTAGTGTGTGGGACTTTCTCTGTTAGTCCATCTATACTGACCTCCATCAGGTTGCAAACTGAATATATTTTTTTCTGCATCTACCTCTGAAAAAATGTTGGGCTTCTAGCTGTGTGTGGGTCTTGTTCTACTAATCCATCTATACTGACCTCCATCAGGTTGCAAACTGAATATAATTTTTTTCTGCATCTAGCTCTGAAAAAATATTTGGCCTTCTAGTAGTGTGTCGGACTTTCTCTATTAGTCCATCTATACTGACCTCCATCAGGTTGCAAATTCAAAATAATTTTTATCTGCATCTACAGTACCTCTGAAAAAATATTTGGGCTTCTAGCTGTGTGTGGGACTTGTTGTATTAGTCCATCTATACTGACCTCCATCAGGTTGCAAACTGAATATATTTTTTTCTGCATCTACCTCTGAAAAAATATTGGGCTTCTAGCTGTGTGTGGGACTTGTTGTATTAGTCCATCTATACTGACCTCCATCAGGTTGCAAATTGAATATAATTTTTTTCTGCATCTAACCCAGCCAATAGTTTTGGCCTAATACCACAGTTTGGCCACTCAGCTCTGCTCGGTTACCATCCATTGTTTTTTTGTGCAAACAACTCCAGAGTTGTGAATTAGTTAACCACCAAAATGAGTGGAAAAAGGCCTGCTGCTGGTGGAAAGGGGAATAGGCGTGTTGGGAAGGGGAAAAAAGGTTGTGTCCGTGGGGTAGGTGTTAAAGCAACAGTAACATCTGCAGAAGAAAGACCATCTTCCAGCCAAACTAAAATATCTTCTTCTTTTAGCGGACAATGTGATAAGATCCCTTTCTTACGGCCACGCCAATCGCTACAAATTCCAGATGAGGCACAAAAACAGCAGGTGCTTCAACGGATATCAAGTGCTCCTTTAAGTGGGCTCTCCTCCACATCAACTTCAACATCACAAATACTCCAGTCCTCAAAGGTGTCACCCAAATCGCACTTGCTTCCTCACAGCTCCCAAATCTCCAGCTGCCCGTCTGAGTATGAGGTAGAACAGATGGTTGAGTCTGCAGAGCTGTTTACTCATACTATAGCTTGGGAATCAGAGGTCGACTCCAGCGCTTCTGTGAATCCAGACGAGGAAATGATCTGTACTGATGCCCAGAATCTTTATGAGTCGGATCCAGGACCAGACGCAGAAGGTTCTGACCATAATGTAGACCCTCATTCCCAAACTGTAACTCCTGTTGGTGGAGACAATGAGGAAGACGATGATAAGACTCAAATACCTGATTGGAGCGACAACTTTAGTTTTTTGTCAGGGCAGGAACAGGTTGGCTCTGAGGACGACGGGTGTGATAACACACAGTGTGATGATGATGAGGTTGGAGATCCCACTTACTGTCAACCCACAGTCAGCCAAGAGATGAGGTCAGCAGAGGAGGTGGAGGAAGATGCTAGTGACGACGAGGTCAGGTTGCGCCTTCCTGGACAGAGACGTAGTACTGGAAGCACGTCAACAACTGCATCCTCAAACACAACTCTGCCTCTCACCACAAGTCGTGGTGGCTCTTCAGGTCGCATGGGTGCTAAGCCTTGCATAGCCTGGGCATTTTTTCAGATCGATAAAGATGACCCAACTCGTGTTATCTGTAACATTTGTCAGCAAAAGCTAAGTAGAGGCCAAAAAATACATAGTTTGAGTACTTCATGCATGAACCGGCACATGGACATGAAGCATAAGTTGCAGTGGGAAGCTCAGTGTGCTACAATGCGGCCTAGCCGGCCGGGCCAACCACCGTCTGCCATATCTTGTGCATCCGCGGCCTCTTCATCCTCTCTGACTGGGGTGACAGCAGTCACACCTGTTTTGGGGCGCAGACCTGCCACCTCTTTACCCGCAACAGCCAGCGTGATTGGCAGGTCATCATTTTCTTTGGAGGTGGTAACACCAGCTGGTGTTGAGCGCTGTCTGACATCGATAGCACCACCTTTGGATCAAGGCAACCTAACATGTCCACCTGCATCTTCCTCACAGACCGGCAGTTTGCCGTGGACACCCTTATCAACCCCGTCTAAGCACAATAGCCAGCCCTCGGTCCCTCAGATGTGGACAAGTAAAAGACCATTTCCTCCTAGCCATGAGAAAGCTAAGAGGTTGAATTTCACCATCTGCAAGCTCTTGGCTACAGAAATGCTGCCTTTCCGCCTGGTGGACACAGAGGATTTTCGAGACCTTATGTCCGTCGCAGTGCCCCAGTACCAGATGCCCAGTCGGCACTACTTCTCAAAGAAAGGTGTGCCTGCGCTCCACCAGCATGTCGCACACAACATCACCGCTTCTTTGAGAAACTCTGTGTGTGACAGGGTGCATTTCACCACAGACACTTGGACGAGTAGGCATGGACAGGGGCGTTACATGTCGCTGACTGGGCACTGGGTAACTATGGTGACAGCAGGACAAGGGGCTGCTGTCCAAGTCTTGCCGTCCCCACGAGTTGTGCGTCAATCCTCTTTATGTCAAAGTTCCTCCACTGCTTCTGCCTCCTCAACCTCCTCTCGGTCTTCCACCTGCACCCAAAGCCTGTCTGGTCATGCCACAAGCTTTCTAACTGCGCAGAAGGGATCCTGCACACCTCCTTACTATGCTGGCAGTAGGGCTCAACGTCATCAGGCGGTTTTTACTTTGAAATGTCTGGGAAATGTGAGTCACACAGCTGAGGAGTTGTGGTCAGCTCTGGAGAACCAATTTCCTGAATGGTTGTCTCCACTGGACCTGAAACCAGGGAAGGCCGTGTGCGACAATGCTGCAAACCTGGGTGCGGCCCTTCGCCGGGGCAATGTCACACACGTGCCTTGTATGGCTCACGTGTTGAACCTGGTTGTCCAGCAATTTGTAGCCCACTATCCCAGACTAGATGGCCTTCTGCAGAGGGCACGGTCGCTGTGTGCTCACTTCCGCCGTTCGCATCCCGCAGCTCAGCGACTTACATCTCTACAGAAGTCGTTGGGCCTGCCACTTCACCGGCTAAAATGCGATGTGCCTGCCCGGTGGAATTCAACTCTGCACATGTTGCAGCGACTGTGGCAGCACCGACAAGCCCTGGTGCCATACGTTCTGACGTATAGCCTGGGCCAACGAGATCCAGAGGTGGGGCAAATCACGCTGGAGGAGTGGTCTCAGATCAGGGACCTATGCACCCTTCTGCACAGTTTTGAAATGGCGACGAAGATGTTTAGTGCTGACGATGCCATTATCAGCATGACTATTCCGGTGATTTACATGCTGGAGCACATGTTAAACAGAATTCGGAGTCAGGTGGTGGCACAAGAGGAGGTGGAGGAAGTAGAGGAGGAGGAGTTGTATCCGGAAGGGCTAACATCTGCAAGGTCCAGACGGTCGGCAGCACCAAGGCGGCAGGCATGTGAGGGTGGGGAAGATGGTTTTACCAGGGCGCATGGTAGCAGCCAAACTAGTGAGGAAGGTGCAGGAGCCCAGGAAGAAGTGGAGGACGAACTGATGGAAGACTCATCAGATGAGGGAGACCTTGATCACATTTCTGTTGTGCGAGGTTGGGGGGAGAGGACAGAGGAAGGAAGCATGATTGTTACCTCGCCACCAACACAACAGGGACTTGGTGCTCCTGGATGCGCAACACACATGAGTGCCTTCTTGCTGCACTACCTGCAACATGACCCTCGAATTGTGAGAATTAGAAATAATCCTGACTACTGGGTTGCCACACTGTTAGATCCCCGGTACAAAAGTAAATTTGCAGAAATTATTCCTGCCATAGAAAGGGATGCACGCATGCAGGAGTATCAGCAGAGACTGTTGCAGAATCTTACATGTGCTTTTCCACAAAATACCAGTGGTGCACGTAGTGAATCTCACAGTTCCAACTTGCCAACCGTGGGACCGTCAAGTGTTCAGCACTCAAACCGTAACAGAACCACAGTATCTGCTGGTAACATCAATTTTGCGGAATCATTTCACCACTTTTTTAGCCCATCCTTTGCAAGGCCACAGGAGACAAGAAGTCTGACACATAGTCAACGCCTAGAGACGATGGTACAGGAGTATCTCCAAGTAAACATTGAAGCCACGACTGTGTCACTGGACCCTTGCTCTTTTTGGGCTTCCAATCTGGATAAATGGCCGGAGCTAGCCACTTACGCCTTGGAGATCTTGTCATGCCCCGCAGCCAGCGTTCTGTCTGAACGTGTGTTCAGCGCTGCTGGTGGTGTGCTGACAGATAAGCGCACGCGGCTCTCCACTGATAATGTAGACAGACTCACGTTCATAAAGATGAACAAATCATGGATCCGAAACGACTTTTCTACCCCTGTGTCATCCTGGGGAGAGTAAAAGCTTGATGATTGGTTAAAATCACCCTACCAACCGTTTTAAGCTTTCAAATTACTAATCATGTTTATCTGTATCTTGACTGGAAAATAATTTGGGCTTTGTAGCAGTGTGCAGCACTGATCCTATTAGGCCATCTATAATAAGCTCCACCAGATTTAAAATTAAAAATAATTTTTAGCTGCATCTAGCCCGGAAAATAATTTTGGGGCTCCGAGATGCGCAAGACACATAAGTGCCTTCTTGCTGCACTACCTGCAGCATGACCCTCATATTGTCAGAATTCGAAGTAATCATGACTACTGGGTTGCCACACTCTTAGATCCCCCAAACTTTTCGATCAACCTTTTCATTTTAATAAAGACCAAAAAAATGGTCATTTTTGAAATTATAAGCATTAGCAGGTTGTTAGAAACTGAAATCAAACAGTTTTCAACTCAAAACTTTATTGTAGGTGATGTTACATTTTCACATAGGACCCCTTGTTCGAAAGGAGCTTCTGAACTCTCTCGTCCATTGAATTTGTCAGGTTTTGGATGGTTTCTGCTTCAATTGTTTTGCATGAGGACAGAATACCCTCCCAGAGCTGTTGCTTAGATGTGAACTGCCTCCCGCCATCATAGACACTCCTTTTAATGATGCTTCAAAGGTTCTGAATGGGGTAGAGGTCAGGGGAGCATGGGGGTCACACCATAAGTTTGTCCCCTTTTATGCCCATATCAGCCAGAGATGCAGATGCTTTATGTGCAGCATGAGATGGTGCATTATCATGCAGAAAAATGATCTTGCTGTGAAATACACGGTTCTTCTTCTTGAACCATGGCAGGAAGTGCTGTTTGAGAAAATCCACATACATTATGGAGTTCATCTTTAGCGCCTTCAGGGATCCTAAAGGGGCCGACAATCTCTCTCCCCATGATTCCAGCCCAAAACATTACTCCACCTCCTCCTTGTTGGCGCTGTAGCCGTGTTTGCGTGGGGTGTGCATCAACCAGCCATCCTCCACTCCATCCATCTGGACCATCGAGCGCTGCACGGCACTCATCCGTGAACAAAACAGTTTTGAAATCAGTCTTCATGTAATGTTTGGCCCACTGGAGCCGTTTCTGCTTGTGTGAAGTGGATAGAGGAGGTCGACAGGATGGCGTATGCACAGCTGCAAACCTCTGAAGGACCCTGCATCTTGTTGTTCGGGGGACGTTGGAGGCACCAGCAGCTTCAAAAACTTGTCTGCTGCTATGACAAGGCTTTCTTGCCGCTGCTCTTTTAACCTGACGTAATTGCCTGTAGGAAAGAGTCCTCAATTAGCCCTTATCAACACGCACACGTGTGTACTGTGAATCAGCTACATACTTCTTGATTGCCAAGACACTTCATCCTAATCATCGCACAATGTTGATTGTAGTCATGCCTTGACCTAAATACTCCACAATTTGTTGCTTCTCAGCAGCCGACACATCCTTTTTCTTTCCCATTTTGGCAGAAAATGTAGGCTGCTTAATAATGTGAGAGAGCCTTCTTAAGTAGTCTTGCCTTTCATTGGACACACCTGCCAAACTAATTAGCACAGGTGTCTGCAATTGCTTACAGTGATATAAAGAGCCCTGACACACATCAACATCAATGAGTTTAACTGACAAACAAACAAATTCTTCCCTTATCACTCCTAAACACTTTTTGCATAATAATTTGGAACGCAGTGTACATGTGCTTTTCCACAAAACACCAGTGGTTCACGTAGTGAATCTTACAGTTCTAACTTGCCAACCGTGGTCTGTATGGAATTGTTCAATAAAGGGCCCAAAATTAAGATAACATAGATGGGAGAGGTCTCTATGAATAGGAATTCCTAAGTATTTGATACCCTGTGAGGGCCAGGCAAAGGGAAAGTTGGACTGGATGGAATTCTATATGGATTTGGGGAGGGAGACATCGAGGGCCTCAGACTTCGCTGCATTGATTTTAAAATTTTACCATGTAACAAAGTGATCTATTTCAGCCATAACAGCAGGGATGGATATATGTGATTGAGTGATATATACTAGGACATCATCAGCAAATAGAGAGCACTTGTACTCGGTGCCTCCCACCTCAATCCACCTAATATTGGGGTTATGGCGAATTGATGAGAGCAGGTGCTCCGTCACTAGGATGTATAAGAGAGGGGACAGAGGACATCCCTGCCTTGTCCCATTGGTGATTGTGAAAGGTGATGAAAATGTTCTGACGCACCCCCTGGGCCTTGGGACACCCGGAGCCGGACCCTTTTTGGTGGATGCTGGTGGTTGTAGTCTTCGTGGCGGCGACCCGGTTCCATGGCTCAGGGCGGTCAAACCAGTGGCGGAACTATTTATGTGGTTTTGATGTTTAAATGTCCGACTACGCCACCCGTGGATTGCGGTCAGAGTGAACCGCCGCTACAGGGCAGACCGCTGAGGCTGGTGTTGTGGGTGCAGCAGAGTGTAGCATAACTCCCCACGGGAGGAGTATAGCCTCAGGGCAGTGTATGCGGAGGATGGGGGTGATGGTGCAGGGCAGCAGCAGTAACGACACGGAGTCAGTGATGCAGTCCAGGGCCTTTACTCACAGTTCTTATTATCCAGACCACGTCTGCAGGTAACGGCTGCCCACGTCGTACTGTGCTCACCAGGTGAGGGGCTCAGACAACTCCCAGTTAACTTTGGAGCACTTCACAGGACCCCCTTTGTGTGTCCTTTGTCTGGCCTTTCTTACCAACCCTTCTGTCCGGCTGCCTCAGGCCTCCTCTTGGTAAACTTGGCGCCAGTTTCCCTGACCCTATGTGGTGCCTTCCTAGCGGGTGTAGCGAGGGGCTGCGCCACATAAAATGTCAGAGCCTCCGGTTTCTAGCTGAGGGTCGTTTCCTGCCTCCACTAGTTCGGGGACCGGTCTCCCCCTTTGGCCAGACCCCTCCACGCAGGTGGATTCGGGCGTGCGGTAGCGACTCGCCCGTCCGCACCCCTGGGATCCCTTCATTCCTCGTTCCTGGAGCCTTCTCCGCTCCTCTTCCTTCCTTCTCCCTTTTCCAGGCCTGGGCCTCTGTTACTAGGCCCGCCTCCGGAGCAGAGCTCATGCAGAGCCCCTGCTCCCTGCCACTTCTGCTCAGACTTCTCTGCACTGAACTAAGATGGTGCCCACCTTTTATACTCCCTTCTCAATGCACCCAGGAACTGCTTCCTCCCTGCTCCTGCACTACTGGGTTCCCCTTCCTCAGTGTTCCCTCCCCCCACTCCAGCCAGGGACAGGGACTGTCGTGCCCATCTCAGGGGCATATTGGTCGCCCTGCCCCACGGCAATGTGGTGTAATGCATGCAGGTGTCAGGTCCTGATCCACACTCCATCCTTACCTGAGAGTGAGATATCACACCTCTGGGTGAGGTGCAATACGTCTGTAGCAACCGAGCCCTCAGGGTGCTACAGTTCCATTTATCTTCAGCCTAGGTGACGTATTGCGATACAGGGCCGTGATTTTGGCTATAAAAGGGTCCCCTAGACCCCTACCCCAAGCTTTTTAAGAGAATCATATATGGCGTGCCAGGAGACTCTATGGAATGCTTTCTCAGCATCCAACGAGATTATCTAATTACAAATTTTTAACTGCATCTAGCCCAGGAAATACTTTGTGCCTAGTAGCAGTGTCTGCTAGTCAGCGGATTATCCCGGCTGTTAAGCAAGCTACACCACCTGTAGTTTAGACACTTAATTTTTTCAAAGGAAATGCTTCGGGACCATGGGATACTTAGTGAAGAGCATCAGGAGGCACCCCAAGGCATAGGGGCTGGGACTGGCAGTAGGATGCCTTGCGGTGGACAGCCGAGCTCGATCCTTATAAAAGCTTTTTAACTGCAGCAGCTTTAGTGGACGCTACTGGAGCTGGAATTACCGCGGCTGCTGGCATGAGACTTGCCCTCCAATAGATCCTTGTAAATGGATTTAAAGTGTATTCATTCAAATTAGAGAGACAATTTAAATTAAAAAGCTTAGAGCTGCCTCCACCACAGGAGGGCTCGCTCGACCCACCAGCGGACAGGCACCAGTATTGGGAGAGGGGGGCTGGCCGTCAGGGTTCACCGCGGCTCTGGCACAAACCCGGCGACACGGAGGTGGCACGGGCAGGAGCGGACTGGCCGTGTCGGCTTCTCACTTTTTGGATTTTAGAAGGGCATGACATGCCTATATCTGTGTCTCCCCCTCCTTTTACTCCTCCACCTCTTTTATTTTCGCATGACTATATGTACTTGTCACTTTTCCATGTGTTAGTTATGTCTTCTGAGCAGTTTGTCAGCTTTTGGACACCTTTGAAGGTGTTTTCTATGTGTTTCTATGTGTTTTTGTTTGCCTGCCATTGGTTTTAACGGTGTTCGAAGGTGTTCGACGAACAGTTCGACGAACAGTTCGGCGAACACACGGGTGTTCGACGAACCGAACCGAACTCGAACACTACGGGGGTGGCTCAACACTATTCAGGAGTGGCCGATCCCCAAGAACGTCAAGGAGGTCCAACGTTTCATCGGGTTTGCTAACTTTTTGTTATGATCTGCTACAAGCACTTAAGGAAAGACAGGAGATCTGTCCCTACAATAGAACTAAACTGGATCCCTACGATGTAACGGGGAACCTGATCCTGCGATCAGACCCGCTAAAGTCCTCAGCTAGTCTGTACGAAGACCTATAGATGCAATGGAGGGATCCCTAAAAGATCTAGGGACTGGGATAAAGTTGGACACCGCCTAGCAGAAACTGTAGCAGTAAAAGACAAACACACAACAAAGAACATAGAGGTCAGAAGACCTAGTAAAACTAACAGAGAAAGGTAACAGAGCACCAATTGAGATCAAGAGTAGTAATACAATGAAGTCCAGCAAGGCTAGGAGGGTGGAGCCGGATTAAATAGGCAAAAAAGGTCATGTGACCAGCAAACTAGAAAAAAAACAACAGGAGAGTTCTAACAGTACCCCCTCTTCTAAGAGGATCCTCCGGATCCCCTAGGCCCGGGCTTATCAGGAAACCTCCTGTGAAACGCTCTGACAAGTCTGGAAGCATAACATCATCCGCCCTCACCCATGAGTTATCCTCGGGTCCGAAACCCTTCCAAGCGACGAGATACTGCAAACTCCCTCTATACCGTCTAGAATTTAGGATGCGGGAAATTTCATATTCCCCGTCCTCCACCACCAGAGGAACAGTGGCAGAGGCGTCACCAACCGACACATCAGCTCTTTTCAACAGAGAAACATGAAACACCGGATTAATCTTCCAGGAGGTAGGAACCTCCAACCTAACAGCAGATTGGTTAACTATCTGAAGCACCTTAAAGGGCCCTACAAACTTGGGACCCAATTTTTTAGAAGGAATCCTCAATCGCAGATTCTTAGAGGACAACCAAACCATGTCACCAATAGCAAACGAAACCTCTTGCCGTTTCCTATCAAAGTACCTCTTAGATTTTTTGTTAGCCTCCTGAAGATTATCACGCACATCTGTCCAAACTCTCTAAAAATCACCGGAAAAACTTTTCTCCTCAGACACAGCCGATACCAATTTGGAGAATGACCCAAAAGACGGATGTCTCCCAGAACAACAAAAAAAAGGCGAACACCCAGCAGAAGAGGATGTATGTGTAATGGGTCTGGGAGGTGGAACCTCTGAGCAACTACACAAGGGTGCAGTCCTTGTAAGGAAGCGGGTGGCTTCCAGGGAAGGCGGGCAGGTAGTCACGGCTAGTGACGGGGACAGTCTCTGGGTAGAAGGGCAGGAGGACACGACAGGTGACGGGGACAGTCTCTGGGCAGAAGGGCAGGAGGACACGGCAGGTGACGGGCACAGTCTCTGGGTAGAGGGGCAGGAGGTCACGGCAAGTGACGGGGACAGTCTCTTGACAGGCGGGTGGTAACAGCAAGTGACGGCAGAGCCTCCAGGTAGGCTAGCAGGCAGGTAGCAGGTAAGCGCTCCCAAGTGAGCGGGCAAGAGTCTCTGGACAGGCAGGTGGTCACAGCACGTGACGGCGGAGCCTCCAGGTAGGCTAACAGGCAGGTAGCAGGTGAGCGCTCCCAGGTGAGCGGGCAAGAGTCTCTGGACAGGCAGGTGGTCACAGCATGTGACGGCGGAGCCTCCAGGTAGGCTAACAGGCAGGTAACAGGTGAACGCTCCCAGGTGAGCGGGCAGACAGATCCATAGACAGACTGGTAGGACTGGTAGGTAGACTGTCGGACCGCAGATAGATAAGTTACAGGCAGGAATCTGGCAGGTGACTGGCAGGTGACTGGCAGGTAACTGGCAGGTAACTGGTAACGGGACCTGAGGGCTGAAGCAGAGTTGAAAGGCTTTTCAACAACATTGCTCGGGCACCTCCATTTTGGAGGAAGTGCCTTATATATGGGAGGTCCTCCGGCAATTGGCCGGGGACTCCTTAGGACGGCGCGTGCGGTCCCTTTAAGAGAGGGGGAGCGCGCGCGCGCCCTAAGCACACTGCCGGGGAAGGAGCGCGTGCCGGAAGCAGCGGGGAGAGAAGCGTTGGAGGACGCCGCGCCAGGAGCGGGGAGGTGAGAGGGACGGCGTCTCTGCCTAGTACGGGGCAGAGACGCCGATGCTACAGTACCCACCCCTTTAGGCCCCCTCTTTTTTTGGCCAGAAAGAAATTTTTCAAGGAGAAGCGGGGCGTTGATGTTCTCCCTGGGTTCCCAAGTTCTCTCCTCAGGACCAAACCCCTTCCAATCTACCAGAAAAAAGGTCTTTCCTCTTACCCTCTTGGAGGCCAGAATACTCTCTACCTCAAAGACGTCATCAGCGGAAACCGGAGCAGGAGGGGCACCTGGATTATTGGAAAAAGAGTTAAAGACAACGGGTTTGAGGAGAGATACGTGGAAGGAGTTGGGAATCCGTAGGGTGGCCGGGAGTTTTAATTTGTAGGCCACAGGGTTAATTTGCCTGAGGACTTCGAAGGGACCGATGAATCGAGGGCCCAACTTGAAGGAGGGTACTTTGAGCCGCACATGTTTGGACGAGAGCCAAACCTTGTCTCCCGGACGGAATTGAGGCGGATCCAGACGTCTCTTATCAGCATATCTCTTCATCCGCTCAGAGGACAGAAGAAGAGCGGACCTGGTACTCTCCCAAATAGTAGAAAATTCGCTGACAAGAGACTCCGCAGCAGGGTTGTCCACAGAAACGGAGACAGGAAGTGGAATCCGGGGATGTTGGCCACCGACTATAAAGAACGGGGATTTGGAAGAGGATTCGCTCTCATGGTTATTGTAAGAGAATTCGGCCCATGGTAGGAGATCCACCCAGTCCGAATGGTGTGCATTAACGAAGTGCCGCAGGTAACTGGTCAGGATCTGATTGATCCGCTCCACTTGACCATTGGACTGTGGGTGGTAAGCGGAGGAGAAGTTCAGGGTGATGTCTAGCAGCTTACATGTGGCTCTCCAGAAGCGTGAGGTGAACTGAACCCCACGATCCGACACGATGTGGAGGGGCAGGCCATGGAGACGGAAGATGTGGCGGATAAAGTCTTTAGCCAGCTCGGGTGCAGATGGGAGACCAGGCAGGGGAATGAAGTGGGCCATCTTAGAAAAGCGGTCAGCGACAACCCAAATGACTGTACAACCGGCAGAAATAGGAAGATCGGTGATAAAGTATATAGCAATGTGCTGCCAAGGAGCAGCAGGCACAGGAAGGGGCAGGAGATGGCTGGCTGGTAGATGTCTGGGAACTTTGTTACGGGCACAGGATGAGCAGGCCGCGACGAAGTCTACCACGTCCTTACGCAGGGTAGGCCACCAGTAATGCCGGGTAATGAGTTGGAAGGTCTTCTTTTGGCCAGCATGGCCAGCTAGTTTAGAAGAATGTCCCCAGCGAAGAACCCTCTCCCGATCTGGTACAGCTACAAACGTCTTACCGGGTGGGAGACGAGTCAGATCCAAGGGGGCCACATTCATCACCTTGGAGGAGTCGATGATGTGCGTAGGCTCTTCCTCTTGATCGGAGGACAGGAAGGACCGGGACAAGGCATCAGCTTTGACGTTCTTGTCCGCCGGACGGAAATGAAGAATTAAGTCGAAGCGGGCAAAAAACAACGACCACCGGGCCTGGCGAGGATTGAGTCTCAGGGCATTTTGGAGATATGCCAGGTTTTTGTGATCCGTGTAGATAATTACCGGATAAAGGGCCCCTTCAAGCAGATAGCGCCACTCCCCAAGTGCCAATTTGATGACTAGCAATTCACGGTCTCCTATGGAGTAGTTGCGCTCAGACGAGAAGAAGATTTTGGAGAAGAAGCCGCAGGTTACTATTCTCCCGGTAGAAGATTTTTGGGTGAGTACCGCTCCGGCTCCGGAGGAGGAGGCATCAGCCTCCAGGTAGAATTGTTTATTACAGTCCGGACGGTGCAGGACGGGAGCAGAGGCGAAGGCTTTCTTTAAGGAAAGGAATGCCTCCTCGGCTTCAGGCGACCATATCTTGGGATTTGCCCCCTTACGGGTAAGCGCAGAAATGGGAGCAGTCCGAGACGAGAAGTGTGGGATGAAAAGACGATAGTAATTTGCGAAGCCCAGGAATCGCTGTATCGCCTTCAAACCTTCAGGACGAGGCCATTTTAGAACGGAAGAGAGCTTCTCGAGATCCATTTGCAGACCTGTCTGGGAGATGACATAGCCCAAGAACGGTAGGGAGGTCTGGTCGAAGAGGCACTTCTCGTATTTGGCATAGAGGTGGTTCTGCCGAAGCCTAAGCAGGACCTGACGAACATCCCTTCGGTGTGTGGGGAGATCCGGAGAGAAGACCAAGATATCGTCCAGGTATACCACTACGCAGGAGTACAGGAGGTCACGGAAGATGTCGTTGACCAGCTCTTGAAAGACAGCGGGGGCGTTACAGAGACCAAAGGGCATCACAAGGTACTCATAGTGACCGTCCCGGGTATTGAATGCCGTCTTCCACTCGTCTCCATGACGGATACGGACCAGGTTATATGCTCCTCGTAGATCCAGCTTGGAGAAGATCCTGGCGCCCTTGAGACGGTCAAACAATTCGGAGATGAGCGGCAGGGGGTATTTGTTTTTTACTGTGATGAGATTGAGTCCTCTGTAGTCAATACAGGGACGTAGCGAGCCGTCTTTCTTTTTGACAAAGAAGAATCCGGCTCCAGTCGGGGAGGTAGATTTTCGGATAAATCCCCTAGCCAGATTCTCTTCAATGTACTCAGACATGGCCCGGGTCTCAGCTGCAGACAACGGGTAGATACGCCCACGGGGAGGAGTGGTGCCAGGTACCAGGTCGATCGGGCAGTCATATGGCCTATGGGGTGGCAACGTCTCTGCTTCCTTCTTACCGAAGACGTCCGCATAGGGCCAGTAAGGAGCCGGGAGACCTGGTAAATTAGCTGGAGTAGGCGGAGTGCGAGCTGGGCGGACCGGAACCAGGCAGGTCCTATGGCAGTCTGGACCCCATCGGAGTACTTCACCGGATCGCCAGTTCAATACGGGTTCGTGTGTCTGAAGCCAAGGCAGACCTAGCAAGAGGGAGTGAGAAAGTCCGGACAGCACATGGAATGAGATTTCCTCAGAGTGCAGCATTCCCACCTGCAGGGTTATGGGTTCAGTGACGAGCAGGATGGTCTCCGAAAGAAGTCTTCCATCCACGGAGGCGACTGACAATGGTTCAGCCAGGGACTTGGTGGGAATACAGTATCTCTCTACCAGAGAGTGGCAGATGAGGTTTCCAGCAGCTCCAGAATCCAGGTGGGCGAGTTCAAAGTGACGGATTTCTCCCCAAGCAATAGAGACCGGTAAAGTCAGAGACGGAGAGGGCTTACTTTTGTCTAGGACGACCTCTCCGAGCGGTCCTAGACACTGGCGTTTCCCGGCTTTTCCGGGCAGGAACGGATGAAGTGCTCCATACTGCCACAATAGAAACAGCTTCCCTCGGCTCGGCGAGATTCTTGGCGAGATTTGACGATCTTGGTCTGGTCGATCTGCATCGGTTCAGGCGAGTGCGCCAGCGGAGTGACTGGTTGAGAGGCAGGACTCAGGGAAGTAGGAGCAGAGCGAGAAAAGTCTTTCTCCCAGGCAGTCTCTTTGGCACGTTCTTGGAACCAGATGCCAATCTGGGTAGCTAGTGACACCAGGTCATCCAGAGTGGTAGGAATGTCCCGACCAGCTAACTCGTCCTTAATCCGACCGGAAAGACCCTCCCAGAAGACGGACACCAGAGCCTCATTTTCCCAGGCAAGCTCAGAAGCGAGGGTGCGGAACTGTATGGCATATTGGCCCACGGTGAGACTCCCTTGGCGGAGACGTAGCAGAGAGGAGGCAGAAGAGGTTTTCCATCCAGGTTCATCGAAGACTTTCCGGAAAGCAGCGAGGAAAGACGGCAGGTCGGACACCAGGAGATCCCCTCTCTCCCACAGGGGATTTAGCCATGCCAGTGCCTCCCCAGTGAGATGGGACATGATGAAGGCCACCTTGGCCCGGTCAGAGATGAACTGGTATGCCAATAGCTCAAAGCGCAGGGTGCACTGGTTTATGAAACCCCGAGCTAAAGTAGGTTCGCCGGCAAAGCGTGGGGGTGCCAGAAGCCGAGGTCCATAGTCGGGTACCATGAAGGGACTGGATTGCGGTACCGCAGGAATGGGCACGGCTGGACTAGATGTAGACAAAGACGAGTCACACAATGCGCCTAGACGAGAGTTAACGGACCGTAGATAGGACAGTACCACTTCCTGCTGAGTTTTCTGACGTAAGACTTCCTGGTGCAGATCGGAGATCTGGGGGCCACCGGGTTCCATGGCCCGAGCAAACTGTAACGGGTCTGGGAGGTGGAACCTCTGAGCAACTATACAAGGGGGCAGTCCTTGTAAGGAAGCGGGTGGCTCCCAGGGAAGGCGGGCAGGTAGTCACGGCTAGTGACGGGGACAGTCTCTGGGTAGAAGGGCAGGAGGACACGGCAGGTGACGGGGACAGTCTCTGGGTAGAAGGGCAGGAGGACACGGCAGGTGACGTGGTCAGTCTCTGGGTAGAGGGGCAGGAGGTCACGGCAAGTGACGGGGACAGTCTCTTGACAGGCGGGTGGTCACAGCAAGTGACGGCAGAGCCTCCAGGTAGGCTAGCAGGCAGGTAGCAGGTGGACGCTACCAGGTGAGCGGGCAAGAGTCTCTGGACAGGCAGGTGGTCACGGCACGTGACGGCAGAGCCTCCAGGTAGGCTAGCAGGCAGGTAGCAGGTGAGCGCTCCCAGGTGAGCGGGCAAGAGTCTCTGGACAGGTAGGTGGTCACAGCACGTGACAGCGGAGCCTCCAGGTAGGCTAACAGGCAGGTAGCAGGTGAGCGCTCCCAGGTGAGCGGGCAAGAGTCTCTGGACAGGCAGGTGGTCACAGCACGTGACGGCGGAGCCTCCAGGTAGGCTAACAGGCAGGTAACAGGTGAACGCTCCCAGGTGAGCGGGCAGACAGATCCATAGACAGACTGGTAGGACTGGTAGGCAGACTGTCGGACCGCAGATAGATAAGTAACAGGCAGGAATCTGGCAGATGACTGGCAGGTGACTGGCAGGTAACTGGCAGGTAACTGGTAACGGGACCATAAGGGCTGAAGCAGAGTTGAAAGGCTTTGAAACAACATTACTCGGGCACCTCCATTTTGGAGGAGGTGCCTTATATATGGGAGGTCCTCTGGCAATTGGCCGGGGTCTCCTTAGGACGGGTCGCGCGGTCCCCTTAAGAGAGGGGGAGCGCGCGCGCGCCCTAAGCACACTGCCGGGGAAGGAGCGTGTGCCGGAAGCAGCGGGGAGAGAAGCGCTGGAGGACGCCGCGCCAGGAGCGGGGAGATGAGAGGGACGGCGTCTCTGCCTTGTACGGGGCAGAGACGCCGATGCTACAGTATGGTTGTTAAGAGCAAATTAGGCAAGTGGCAGAAACTCAGACCACCGCTCTTGATTGTCTGCCACAAAGCAACGCAAGAACTGCTCAACATCCTGGTTCTTTCTTTCTGTCTGGCCATTAGACTCAGGATGATATCCGGATGAAAACAATAAATGAACTCCCAACCTGTCACAAAAGGCACGCCAAAAACGAGCCACGAACTGAGGTCCCCTATCAGAAACAATGTCAGTAGGAACGCCATGTAGTCTGACAATTTCCTTGACAAAGGCCTTAGCGAGTGTCTTAGCGCAAGGCAGTTTGATGAAGGGAACCAAGTGACACATTGTGCTAAAACGGTCCATGACCACCCAGATGACCATGAAACCTTCAGAGGGGGAAGGTCAGTAATAAAGTCCATAGCCAGATATGTCCAATGTGCACTAGGAACCTCCAGAGGGCAAAGCAACCCCGCAGCAGGAGCATGCGAAGACTTAGATCTAGCACACACAGTACATTGACGCACCCACTTAATGACTTCCTTCTGCCATCCAGGCCACCAAAAACTGCGACCCACAAGTCTCTTGGTCTCAGAAATTCCTGGATGACCTGCCAACCGAGACTCATGACACTCAACAAACAAATCTCTCCTAAAAGTCCTAGGGACAAACAACCTCCCATGGGGAGTGTTAGATTGGGCATTCTCCTGAGCTTTAAGAATCTCATCCTCCAAAACGGAGTCCAAAGCAGCAATCACAACACCTTCTTGTAAAATGCTCTCCTCCTCCTCCTCAGCACCGACCATGGGAGAAAAGCTGCGAGACAAAGCATCCGCTTTAACATTCTTGGTACCCGGGATGTAAGTAACAGAAAAATTAAACCGCGAGAAAAAAAGTGCCCACCTAGCCTGACGGGCATTCAAGCGCTTGGCAGCATCAAGATAGATCAGATTTTTATGATCAATGAAAACCTGAATGGGAAATTCAGCACCTTCCAAGAGATGACGCCAGTGTTCAAATGCGAGTTTAATAGCCAGCAATTCCCGATTACCAATATCGTAATTAAGTTCAGTCTCAGAATTTTTTTTTGAAAAAAAGGCAAAGGGATGTACTCCATCCTTGCTTTCCTGAGACAACACCGCACCGACCCCCACAGAAGAAGCATCAACCTCAACCAAAAACGGCTTAGTCACATCAGGCTGCATAAGGATGGGAGCAGAGGTGAACCTCTCCTTTAGAAACACAAAAGCTTCAATGGCCTCAGAAGTCCACTGAACTGCATTAGCACCTTTCCTGGTGAGATCGGTCAGCGGTTTGACAATAATAGAATTTTTTTTTATGAATTTTCTGTAATAATTGGCGAAACCCAAAAACCTCTGTATCGATTTCAAACCAATAGGCCTAGGCCATTCCTGCACAGCTTGAACTTTAACCGGGTCCATCTCAAAACCTTCACTGGAGATAATGTAACCCAAAAAACTAACTCTCTGTACAGCGAACTCACATTTCTCTAGCTTAGCAAAAAGTGAATTGTCCATTAATAACTGTAAAACCTCACATACGCTCCGCCAATGAGACTCCAGATCAGACGAATAAATCAGAATGTCATCCAAATACACAACCACATTTTTGCCGATCAAAGGTCTAAGGATGTCATTAATAAGATTCTGAAAAAATGCTGGAGCATTGGTAAGACCGAAAGGCATAACCAGATTCTCAAAATGACCCACAGGAGTGTTAAAAGCAGTCTTCCATTCATCACCCTCCTTCATGCGCAACAAATTGTATGCCCCCCGGAGATCAATTTTAGAGAACCACTTGGCCCCCACTAACTGGTTAAACAAATCAGGAATCAATGGCAGTGGGTAAGGATTGCGTACAGTAATTTTATTAATCTCACGAAAGTCCAGACAAGGACGTAAACCGCCATCTTTTTTTTTTACAAAAAAAAATCCAACAGCCACAGGAGACTTGGAAGGCCTAATGTGACCGGCGGCCAAACTTGTCTGTATGTATTCCTCCAAAGCCTTTCTCTCAGGAATAGTAAGATTAAATAAACGACTTTTAGGAAGAGTCGCTCCAGGGACAAATTCAATGGTACAATCATAGTCTCTATGGGGAGGCAAAATTTGTGACTCCTCCTCAGAAAAAACTCTCCAAAAATCCTGAATAGGTACAGGTAATTCCCCTTTTTCCACTGCAGCAATACGTCTGTTACAACACTTGTCATAACATTTAGGGCTCCAGGACTTAATTTCATTGGTAGACCAATCCAGTACAGGATTGTGCAATTTTAACCAGGGCAACCCCAAAATTACTGAAGAAGGCAAATTATTTAATACTTCCAAATCCAAATTCTCTTGATGAATACCATTAATAGTGAGGGGAAATTCATAGACCTTGTGAGTAACACTCTTCAAGGGAGAGCCATCAACAGAAACCACAGCAATAGGGGATGACAAAGGTTTAAGTTTTAATTTAAGTTTTTCCAAGAATCCCCCATCAATCACATTCAGAGTAGAACCACAATCCACAAATACCCGAAATTCAATTAATTCTTCCTGAGCAGCGGTAGTAGCAGATAGGAATACTCCCTTAATATTTAAACAGGCTATACGTGCATGACTGACCATTTTTTTTTCTTTGTTCATACGAAGCACATAGTTCTTAATGAAATGACCACAATTTCTGCACTAGAAGCACAAACCTCCGGAAAGCCTGCGGTCTTTTTCCTGAGAGCGGGGTGCCATCGCCCCAATCTCCATCGGCTCTCCTTTGTCAGCACAGACCCTCTCAAGACTCGGAGCTGACATGGCAGAGGATTTACTCTCATTAACCCTTGCACGCAGTCTCCTGTCCACCCGTATAGCTAATTGCATTGCCTCCTGCAAGTTTCCAGGTGTGGGATAAGCAATCAGCAAATCCTTAACCCTTTCACCTAGCCCTGCAAGAAACAAACTTTTCAACGCTGAATCATTCCACCCCACCTGGGCAGACCAAAGACAGAAGTGAGAACAATATTTTTCCACATTACCTGATCCCTGCCTCAGATGTCTCAATTCAGACTCAGCAGATGAGACACGATCAGGATCATCGTACAACAAACCCAAAGCAGAAAAAAAACTATCCACTGATCTAAAGCATGGATCACTAGGTTGGAGAGAAAAGGCCCATCCCTGAGGATCTTTGCGCAAAAGTGACATTATGAACCCTATGCACTGTGATTCATCACCAGAGGATCTGGGTCTTAAACGAAAATACAATAAACAAGCATTTTTAAAAGAAAAAAAATCTTGTTGTTCACCAAAAAATAGATCAGGCAGACGTACCTTTGGCTCCACAAAATATGCTCCAGAACAGCTACTCACGTGTTGTTGGAGCTCGGCCACCTCCAGAGTGAGTCCCTGCAAGCGTTGAGCCAAATCTTGAACCGAGACCATGATGGAAACTGGAGGTCTTTCCTTAGAGAAATTTTTTTTTTTAGGCTGGACTTACTGTTATGATCTGCTACAAGCACTTAAGGAAAGACAGGAGATCTGTCCCTACAATAGAACTAAACTGGATCCCTACGATGTAATGGGGAACCTGATCCTGCGATCAGACCCGCTAAAGTCCTCAGCTAGTCAGTACGAAGACCTATAGATGCAAGGGAGGGATCCCTACAAGATCTAGGGACTGGGATAAAGTTGGACACCTCCTAGCAGAAACTGTAGCAGTAAAAGACAAACACACAACATAGAACATAGAGGTCAGAAGACCTAGAAAAACTAACAGAGAAAGGTAACAGAGCACCCAGCTAGCTCAAGAGTAGTAATACAATGAAGTCCAGCAAGGCCAGGAGGGCAGAGCCTGATTAAATAGGCAAAAAAGGTCATGTGACCAGCAAACTAGAAAAAAACCAACAGGAGAGTTCTAACACTTTTACAGACGCTTTATCAAGAACTTCTCTGAGATCATCTCGCCCATCACCCGGCTGACAAAAAAGAAGACAGCGTTTATTTGGTCCCCTGAAGCCCAAGAAGCATTCTCTCGGCTCAAGATCAAGTTCACATCGGCACCAGTACTGATCCACTCTGATCCGGAACTCGCCTTCATTATTGAAGTAGATGCCTCAAACAGTGCCGTCGGGGCTATACTGTCCCAAAGAACAGGTGAGAAGAACTTACTTCATCCTTGTGCTTTCCTTTCCAAGCGACTGCCTCCAGCCAAAAAGAACTATGATGTAGGAAATAAAGAATTACTAGCTATCATCACCACCTTCAGGGAGTGGAGACATCTTCTCCAAGGAGATTCACAGCCGATCATTGTCCTAACGGATCATCGCAACCTCGAGTTTATCAGATCAGCAAGATGTCTGACCCCACGACAGGCCCTCTGGAGTCTTTTCCTTAACCAATTCAATTTTACAATCTCTTATAGACCAGGTTCTCGCAATGGAAAAGCAGATGCTTTATCGCGGATATACTCCACTGATGCTTTTCCAGCTGATCCACCTAAGACCATACTTTCTGATCGCAATTTTGTCGGAGTTATTCATAATCAAGATTTGTTGCAGGTCATCAAAGAGGCTTACAACTCGGACTCTTTCCTGTCTCAGCCGTCTGATGAGGTAAGCCTTCTTTTTAGGAATGGAGTTTGGACCTGGCAATGGCGCCTCTACATTCCTGAGACCGTGAGGATAAGCATATTGAGATTGGTTCATGACTCTAAGGTTGCGGGGCACAGAGCAATTCAGAAGACTCAAGAATCCTTATCTCGCTTCTTCTGGTGGCCAGGTTTTCGGAAGGATGTTCAGAAGTACGTTTCATCTTGTGAGGTATGTGCTAAATTCAAGATCCCACGTGCCTTCCCTACAGGTCTGCTACAGCCTTAGCCGGTGCCGTCTCGCCCATGGGGGTCCATTTCCATGGACTTTATTGTGGAACTGCCCACTTCCGAGGGAAAGAGTGCGACTTTGGTGGTGGTCGATCGCCTGACCAAGGCTGCCCATTTCATCCCTTGCTCCGGCTTACCCTCTGCGAAGGACACTGCTGACCTAATCATCCAGAACATCTTTCGTTTACACGGGGTTCCGGATGAAGTTGTTTCTGACCGTGGAGTTCAATTTACTTCAAAGTTCTGGCGAAGCTTTTGTTCGGCATTAGGCATTGAGGTTAATTTATCTTCTGCTTTCCACCCACAGTCCAACGGGCAGACAGAACGTACCAATCAAACATTGGAGCAATACCTTCGCTGTTACGTTGGCCATTTACAAGATGATTGTGTAAGACTACTCCCATTGGCCGAATTTTCGTATAATAATGCCCAGAGTGTTTCCACCAAGCAGTCACCATTTTACGCTAACTTGGGATATCACCCTAGCATTCCTCCCAGATTACCGGTAGATACATCATTACTAGTGTTGAGCCACCCCCGTAGTGTTCGAGTTCGGTTCGGTTCGTCGAACACCCTTGTGTTCGCCGAACTGTTCGTCGAACACCTTCGAACACCGTTAAAACCAATGGCAGGCAAACAAAAACACATAGAAACACATAGAAAACACCTTCAAAGGTGTCCAAAAGCTGACAAACTGCTCAGAAGACATAACTAACACATGGAAAAGTGACAAGTACATATAGTCACGTGAAAAGAAAAGAGGTGGAGGAGTAAAAGAAGGGGGAGACACAGATATAGGCATGTCATGCCCTTCTAAAATCCAAAAAGTGAGAAGCCGACACGGCCAGTCCGTTCCTGCCCGTGCCACCTCCATTTGTGCCAGAGCCGCGGTGGACCCTGACGGCCAGCCCCCCTCTCCCAATACTGGTGCCTGTCCGCTAGTGGGTCGAGGGAGCCCCCCTGTGGTGGAGGCAGCTCTAAGCTTTTTAATTTAAATTGTCTCTCTAATTTGAATGAATACACTTTAAATCCTTTTACAAGGATCTATTTAAGGGCAAGTCTCATGCCCGCAGCCGCGTAATTCCAGCTCCAGTAGCGTCCACTAAAGCTGCTGCAGTTAAAAAGCTTTTATAAGGATCGAGCTCGGCTGTCCACCGCAAGGCGTCCTACCGCCAGTCCCAGCCAATATGCCTTGGGGTGCCTCCTGATGCTCTTCACTGAGTATCCCGTGGTCCCGAAGCATTTCCTTTGAAAAAATTAAGTGTCCAAACTACAGGTGGTGTAGCTTAGCTTGCTTAACAGCCGGGATAATCCGCTGACTAGCAGACACTGCTACTAGGCACAAAGTATTTCCTGGGCTAGATGCAGTTAAAAATTTGTAATTAGATACTCTCGTTGGATGCTGAGAAAGCATTCCATAGAGTCTCCTGGCACGCCATATATTATTCTCTTAAAAAGCTTGGGGTAGGGGTCTAGGGGACCCTTTTATAGCCAAAATCACGGCCCTGTATCGCAATGCGTCACCTAGGCTGAAGATAAATGGAACTGTAGCACCCCGAGGGCTCGGTTGCTGCAGAGGTATTGCACCTCACCCAGAGGTGTGATATCTCACTCTCAGGTAAGGATGGAGTGTGGATCAGGACCCCGACACCTGCATGCATTACACCACATTGCCGTGGGGCAGGGAGACCAATATGCCCCTGAGATGGGCACGACAGTCCCTGTCCCTGGCTGGAGTGGGGGGAGGGAACACTGAGGAAGGGGAATCCTGTAGTGCAGGAGCAGGGAGGAAGCAGTTCCTGGGTGCATTGAGAAGGGAGTATAAAAGGTGGGCACCATCTTAGTTCAGTACAGAGAAGTCTGAGCAGAAGTGACAGGGAGCAGGGGCTCTGCATGAGCTCTGCTCCAGAGGCGGGCCTAGTAACAGAGGCCCAGACCTGGAAGAGGGAGAAGGAAGGAAGAGGAGCGGAGAAGGCTCCAGGAACGAGGAACGAAGGGATCCCAGGGGTGAGGATGGGCGAGTCGCCACCGCACGCCCGAATCCACCTGCGTGGAGGGGTCAGGCCAAAGGGGGAGACCGGTCCTCGAATCCAGTGGAGGCGGGAAATGACCCTCAGCTAGAAACCGGAGGCTGTGACATTTTATGTGGCGCAGCCCCTCGCTACACCCGCTAGGAGGGCAGCACATAGGGTCAGGGAAACTGGCGCCAAGTTTACCAAGAGGAGGCCCGAGGCAGCCGGACAGAAGGGTTGGTAAGAAAGGCCAGACAAAGGACACACAAAGGGGGTCCTGTGAAGCGCTCCAAAGTTATCTGGTAGCTGTCTGAGCCCCTCACCTTGTGAGCACAGTATGATGTGGGAGCCGTTACCTTCAGAAGTGGTCTGGATAATAAGAACTGTGAGTAAAGGCCCTGGACTGCATCACTGACTCCGTGTCGTTACTACTGCTGCCCTGCACCATCACCCCCATCCTCCGCATACACTGCCCTGAGGCTATACTCCTCCCGTGGGGAGTTATGCTACGCTCTGCTGCACCCACAACACCAGCCTCAGCGGTCTGCCCTGCAGCGGCGGTTCACTCTGACCGCAATCCACGGGTGGCGTAGTCGGACATTTAAACATCAAAACCACATAAATAGTTCCGCCATTGGTTTGACCGCCCTGAGCCACGGAACCGGGTCGCCGCCACAGAGACTACAACCACCAGCATCCACCAAAAAGGGTCCGGCTCCGGATGTCCCAAGGCCCAGGGGGGCGCGTCAGAACTAGTGTTGAGCCACCCCCGTAGTGTTCGGGTTCGGTTCGGTTCGTCGAACACCGGGATGTTCGAGGAACTGTTCGTTGAACTGTTCGTCGAACACCTTAGAACACCGTCGAACACCGTTAAAACCAATGGCAGGCAAACAAAAACACATAGAAACACATAGAAAACACCTTCAAAGGTGTCCAAAAGCTGACAAACTGCTCCGAAGACGCTCTCTTTAAAAAAGCCGGCCGGCAATTCAGCAGCGGCATACACCGGTACCCGACAATTTAGAATAGAAAGAATAAAGAATCACACATAGATTAGATAGATAGAAACATGTCAGTCACATATATATGAAGTACAGTGATAGTGTTGATTACTGTACTTGTCATTTAGTGTTAAAATAAAGGATTTATTAAAAAAAAAATTGGCGTGGGGTTCCCCGTAATTTTAGTCTCCAGCGGAGGTTAAGCAGACGGCTGGGGCAGGTGTTTGAAGGCTGGGAAGGGGGTAATACCCACGGAGCTTCCCAGGCTACTAATATCAGCCCCCAGCTGAATACCTAGCCTTTACTAGCTATTAAAATGGGGGACCCCCCCCAAAAAATGACGTGGGGTTCCCCCTATTTTAATAGCTAGCAAAGGCTAGGCAGACAGCTGGGGGCTGATATTAATAGCCCAGGAAGGGTGCCATGAATATTGGCTCCCTCCCAGGCAAGAAACACCAGCCGTCAGCCGCATCAGAAATGGCACATCCATAGGATGCGTCAATTCTGGCACTTAGCCTCGCTCTTCCCACTGCCCTGTAGTGGTGGCAGTGGGGTAATAGGGCTGGGGTTGATGTCAGCTTATAATGCCAGCTGACATCAAGCCCAGGTTAGTAATGGAGAGGCGTCTATAAGACACCCCCATTACTAACCCCATAGTCAAAGTTAAAAGAAAACACAAACACCCAGAATAAAGTCCTTTAATTGAAATAAAGACACAATCCTTTATTGTTCTAAATTAAACCATACTTACCATCACGCCCATTCCAGCTGAAGCCAACGATCTCCTGCAATAAAAGTAAAATAATAAAGCAACCTCATCCTTACCTTTCCATGGTTCCCACGACAGCTTCAGCTCTGCTACATCGAGATGACAGGCTGGAGCGCAGCAGAACGCTGCCATCCAGCCTGTCATCCCGCAGACACTGAGAAGCGCAGGCATGCTTGCGCTCCTCAGTGTCTGGCTGTGACGGCATAAAGATGAGCCGAGGTCAAGTCCAATGAACTCAGCTCACCTCATGCACGTCACTGACAGCGTGGGAAAATTCTCATGCTGAAGCGCTGAGTGCAGGAGAATTTTCCCACGCTATCAGTGACGTGCATGAGGTGAGCTCATTCATGTCCATTGAACTCAGCTGACCTCATGTACGTCACTGACAGCGTGGGAGAATTCTCACGCTGAAGCGCTGAGTGCAGGAGAATTCTTCCACGCTGTCAGTGACGTGCATGAGGTGAGCTGAGTTCATTGGACATGACCTCGGCTCATCTGGATGCCGTCACAGCGAGACACTGAGGAGCGCAAGCATGCCTGCGCTTCTCAGTGTCTGCGGGATGACAGGCTGGATGGCATCGTTCTGCTGCGCTCCAGCCTGTCATCTCGATGTAGCAGAGCTGAAGCTGTCGTGGGAACCATGGAAAGGTAAGGATGAGGTTGCTTTATTATTTTACTTTTATTGCAGGAGATCGTTGGCTTCAGCTGGAATGGGCGTGATGGTAAGTATGGTTTAATTTAGAACAATAAAGAATTGTGTGTTTATTTCAATTAAAGGACTTTATTCTGGGTGTTGTGTTTTTTTTAAATACTTTACTAGAAATTCATGGAGGTCATGTCTAATATTGGCGTGACCCCATGAATTTCGGGCTTAGGGCCAGCTGATAATGCCAAGCTGGCCCTAACCCCTTTATTACCCAGTGAGCCACCGCACCAGGGCCCTGGATGAGTTGGGTACAGCGCCAGAAGATGGCGCTTCTATGAACGCATGAGGTGAGCTCATTCATGTCCAATGAACTCGGCTCACCTCATGCACGTCACTGACAGCGTGGGAAAATTCTCACGCTGAAGCGCTGAGTGCAGGAGAATTCTCCCACGCTGTCAGTGACGTGCATGAGGTGAGCCGAGTTCATTGTCGGCTCATCTGGATGCCGTCACAGCGAGACACTGCAGAGCGCAAGCATGCCTGCGCTTCTCAGTGTCTGCGGGATGACAGGCTGGATGGCAGCGTTCTGCTGCGCTCCAGCCTGTCATCTCGATGTAGCAGAGCTGAAGCTGTCGTGGGAACCATGGAAAGGTAAGGATGAGGTTGCTTTATTACTTTACTTTTATTGCAGGAGATCGTTGGCTTCAGCTGGAATGGGCGTGACGGTAAGTATGGTTTAATTTAGAACAATAAAGGATTGTGTCTTTATTTCAATTAAAGGACTTTATTCTGGGTGTTTGTGTTTTCTTTTAACTTTGACTAGTAATGGGGGTGTCTTATAGACACCTCTCCATTACTAACCTGGGCTTGATGTCAGCTGGCATTATAAGCTGACATCAACCCCAGCCCTATTACCCCACTGCCATCGCTACAGGGCAGTGGGAAGAGCGAGGCTAAGTGCCAGAATTGGCGCATCCTATGGATGCGCCATTTCTGGGGCGGCTGACGGCTGGTGTTTCTAGCCTGGGAGGGGGCCAATATTCATGGTACCCTTCCTGGGCTATTAATATCAGCTCCCAGCTGTCTGCCTAGCCTTTGCTTGCTATTAAAATAGGGGGACCCCACGTCATTTTTTTGGGGGGGTCCCCCATTTTAATAGCTAGTAAAGGCTAGGTATTCCGCTGGGGGCTGATATTAGTAGCCTGGGAAGCTCCGTGGGTATTACCCCCTTCCCAGGCTTCAAACATCTGCCCCAGCCGTCTGCTTAACCTCCGCTAGAGCCTAAAATTAAGGGGAACCCCACGCCAATTTTTTTTAAAATAAATCCTTTATTTTAACACTAAATGACAAGTACAGTAATCAACACTATCACTGTACTTCTTATATATGTGACTGACATGTTTCTATCTATCTAATCTATGTGTGATGCTCTATTCCTTCTATTCTAAATTGTCGGGTACAGATGCTGAAATGCCGGCCGGCTTTTTTAAAGAGACAGTGCATGAAAACACTATTATTTTTTTTAATAAATCCTTTACACTAAATGACAAGTACAGTAAGCAACAATGTCACTGTACTTCATATATATGTGACTGACATGTTTCTATCTATCTAATCTATGTGTGATTCTCTATTCTTTCTATTACAAATTGTCGGGTACCGCTGCTGAATTGCCGGCCGGCTTTTTTAAAGAGATGGTGCATGAAAACACTATTATTTTTTTTGATAAATCCTTTACACTAAATGACAAGTACAGTAATCAACACTGTCACTGTACTTCATATATATGTGGCTGACATGTTTCTATCTATCTAATCTATGTGTGAAGCTCTATTCTTTCGGTTCTAAATAGTCGGGTACCGGTGTATGCCGCTGCTGAATTGCCGGCTTTTCTTGTTCCACTGTTGGCACTGTTCCCATCGATTTGGGCAATCACTGTAATGCCACAACCACCATGGCTGTGGCATTACAGTGAGTAGCAGACAATCCCTGCATGATTGGTGCTCTAAATAGCGCCAGATATGCAGGACACGCTTTTGGTGCACGAACAGTTATCGAACATAACCTCGAACAGCCGAATTTTTTGCAAATCGTTCGGGTTCGTCGAACAACTCGAACACCGCCCAAAACAGCTCGAATTTGAGATTGGCGAACAGTTCTAGTCGAACACCGCTCATCTCTAGTCAGAACATTTTCATCACCTTTCATAATCACCAATGGGACAAGGCAGGGATGTCCTCCGTCCCCTCTCTTATACATCCTAGTGACGGAGCACCTGCTCTCATCAATTCGCCATAACCCCAATATTAGGTGGATTGAGGTGGGAGGCACCGAGTACAAGTGCTCTCTATTTGCTGATGATGTCCTAGTATATATCACTCAATCACATATATCCATCCCTGCTGTTATGGCTGAAATAGATCACTTTGTTACATGGTCAAATTTTAAAATCAATACAGCGAAGTCTGAGGCCCTCGATGTCTCCCTCCCCAAATCCATACAGGATTCCATCCAGTCCAACTTTCCCTTTGCCTGGCCCTCACAGGGTATAAAATTCTTAGGAATTCCTATTCATAGAGACCACTCCCGTCTATGTTATCTTCATTTTGGGCCCTTTATTGAACAACTCCATACAGACCACGGTTGAACTGTAAGATTCACTACGTGAACCACTGGTGTTTTGTGGAAAAGCACATGTACACTGTGTTCCAAATTATTCTGCAAAAAGTGTTTAGGAGTGATAAGGGAAGAATTTGTTTGTTTGTCAGTTAAACTCATTGATGGTGATGTGTGTCAGGGCTCTTTATATCACTGTAAGCAATTGCAGACAACTGTGCTAATTAGTTTGGCAGGTGTGTCCAATGAACGGCAAGACTACTTAAGAAGGCTGTCCCACATTATTAAGCAGCCTACATTTTCTGCCAAAATGGGAAAGAAAAAGGATGTGTCGGCTGCTGAGAAGCAACAAATTGTGGAGTGTTTAGGTCAAGGCATGACTACAATCAACATTGTGTGATGATCAGGATGAAGTGTCTTGGCAATCAAGAAGTATGTAGCTGATTCACAGTACACACGTGTACGTGCTGATAAGGGCAAATTGAGGACTCTTTCCTACAGGCAATTACGTCAGGTTAAAAGAGCAGCGGCAAAAAAGCCTTGTCATAGCAGCCGACAAGTTTTTGAAGCTGCTGGTGCCTCCAACGTCCCCCGAACAACAAGATGCAGGGTCCTTCAGAGGTTTGCAGCTGTGCGCACGCCATCCTGTCGACCTCCTCTATCCACTGCACACAAGAAGAAACGGCTCCAGTGGGCCAAACATTACATGAAGACTGATTTCAAAACTGTTTTGTTCACGGATGAGTGCCGTGCAACGCTCGATGGTCCAGATGGATGGAGTGGAGGATGGCTGGTTGATGGACACCCCACGCAAACACGGCTACAGCGCCAACAAGGAGGAGGTGGAGTATTGTTTTGGGTTGGAATCATGGGGAGAGAGATTGTCAGCCCCTTTAGGATCCCTGAAGGGATAAAGATGAACGCCATAATGTATGTGGAGTTTCTCAAACAGCACTTCCTGCCATGGTTCAAGAAGAAGAACCGTGTATTCCGCAGCAAGATCATTTTCATGCATGATAATGCACCGTCTCATGCTGCACATAACACATCTGCATCTCTGGCTGATATGGGCATAAAAGGGGACAAACTTATGGTGTGACCCCCCATGCTCCCCTGACCTCTACCCCATTCAGAACCTCTGGAGCATCATCAAAAGGAGTGTCTATGATGGCGGGAGGCTGTTCACATCTAAGCTACAGCTCTGGGAGGGTATTCTGTCCTCATGCAAAACAATTTGAAGCAGAAACCATCCAAAACCTGACAAATTCAATGGACGAGAGAGTTCAGAAGCTCCTTTCGAACAAGGGGTCCTATGTGAAAATGTAACATCACCTAGAATAAAGTTTTGAGTTGAAAACAGTTTGATTTCAGTTTCTAATAACCTGCTAATGCTTATAATTTCAAAAATGACCATTTTTTTGGTCTTTATTAAAATGAAAAGGTTGATCGAAGAGTGAGGGGGATCTAAGAGTGTGGCAACCCAGTAGTCAGGATTACTTCGAATTTTGACAATCTGAGGGTCATGTTGCAGGTAGTGCAGCAAGAAGGCACTTATGTGTCTTGCGCATCTCGGAGCCCCAAAATTATTTTTTTCGGGCTAGATGCAGCTAAAAATTATTAGTAATTTTAAATCTGGTGAAGCTTAGTATAGATGGCCTAATAGAATCAGTACTGCACACTGCTACAAAGCCCAAATTATTTTCCAGCCATGATACAGATAAACATGATTAGTAATTTGAAAGCTTAAAACGGTTGGTGAGGGGATTTTAACCAATCATCAAGCTTTTACTCTCCCCAGGATGACACAGGGGTAGAAAAGTCGTTTCGGTTCCATGATTTGTTCATCTTTATGAACGTGAGTCTGTCTACATTATCAGTGGAGAGCCGCGTGCGCTTATCTGTCAACACACCACCAGCAGCGCTGAACACACGTTCAGACAGAACGCTGGCTGCGGGGCATGACAAGATCTCCAAGGCGTAAGTGGCGAGCTCCGACCATTTATACAGATTGGAAGCCCAAAAAGAGCAAGGGTCCAGTGACACAGTCATGGCTTCAATGTTTACTTGGAGATACTCCTGTACCATCGTCTCTATGCGTTGACTATGTGTCAGACTTCTTGTCTCCTGTGGCCTTGCAAAGGATGAGCTAAAAAAGTGGTGAAATGATTCCGCAAAATTGATGTTACCAGCAGATACTGTGTTTCTGTTACGGTTTGAGTGCTGAACATTCGACGGTCCCACGGTTGGCAAGTTGGAACTGTGAGATTCACTACGTGCACCACTGGTGTTTTGTGGAAAAGCACATGTAAGATTCTGCTACAGTCTCTGCTGATACTCCTGCATGCGTGCATCCCTTTCTATGGCAGGAATTATTTCTGCAAATTTACTTTTGTACAGGGGATATAACAGTGTGGCAACCCAGTAGTCAGAATTATTTCTAATTCTCCCAATTCGAGGGTCATGTTGCAGGTAGTGCAGCAAGAAGGCACTCATGTGTCTTGCGCATCCAGGAGCACCAAGTCCCTGTTGTGTTGGTGGCGAGGTAACAATCATGCTTCCTTCCTCTGTCCTCTCCCCCCAACCTCGCCCAAGAGAAATGTGATCAAGGTCTCTCTCATCTGAGGAGTCTTCCATCAGTTCGTCCTCCACTTCTTCCTGGGCTCCTGCACCTTCCTCACTAGTTTGGCTGCTACCATGCGCCCTGGTAAAACCATCTTCCCCACCCTCACATGCCTGCCGCCTTGGTGCTGCCGACCGTCTGGACCTTGCAGATGTTAGCCCTTCCGCATACAACTCCTCCTCCTCTATTTCCTCCACCTCCTCTTGTGCCACCACCTGACTCCGAATTCTGTTTAACATGTGCTCCAGCATGTAAATCACCGGAATAGTCATGCTGATAATGGCATCGTCACCACTAAACATCTTCGTCGCCATTTCAAAACTGTGCAGAAGGGTGCATAGGTCCCTGATCTGAGACCACTCCTCCAGCGTGATTTGCCCCACCTCTGGATCCCGTTGGCCCAGGCTATACATCAGAACGTATTGCATCAGGGCTTGTCGGTGCTGCCACAGTCACTGCAACATGTGCAGAGTTGAATTCCACCGGGTAGGCACATCGCATTTTAGCCGGTGAAGTGGCAGTCCCAACGACTTCTGTAGAGATGTAAGTCGCTGAGCTGCGGGATGCGAACGGCAGAAGTGAGCACACAGCGACCGTGCCCTCTGCAGAAGGCCATCTAGTCTGGGATAGTGGGCTAAAAATTGCTGGACAACCAGGTTCAACACGTGAGCCATACAAGGCACGTGTGTGACATTGCCCCGGCGAAGGGCCGCACCCAGGTTTGCAGCATTGTCGCACACGGCCTTCCCTGGTTTTAGGTCCAGTGGAGTCAATCATTCATGAAATTGGTTCTCCAGAGCTGACCACAACTCCTCAGCTGTGTGACTCACATTTCCCAGACATTTCAAAGTAAAAACAGCCTGATGACGTTGAGCCCTACTGCCAACATAGTAAGGAGGTGTGCAGGATCCCTTCTGCACAGTTAGAAAGCTTGTGGCATGACCAGACAGGCTTTGGGTGCAGGTGGAGGACCGAGAGGAGGTTGAGGAGGCAGAAGCAGCGGAGGAACTTTGACATAAAGAGGATTGACGCACAACTCGTGGGGATGGCAAGACTTGGACAGCAGCCCCTTGTCCTGCTGTCACCATAGTTACCCAGTGCCCAGTCAGCGACATGTAACGCCCCTGTCCATGCCTACTCGTCCAAGTGTCTGTGGTGAAATGCACCCTGTCACACACAGATTTTCTCAAAGAAGCGGTGATGTTGTGCGCGACATGCTGGTGGAGCGCAGGCACACCTTTCTTTGAGAAGTAGTGCCGACTGGGCATCTGGTACTGGGGCACTGCGACGGACATAAGGTCTCAAAAATCCTCTGTGTCCACCAGGCGGAAAGGCAGCATTTCTGTAGCCAAGAGCTTGCAGATGGTGAAATTCAACCTCTTAGCTTTCTCATGGCTAGGAGGAAATGGTCTTTTACTTGTCCACATCTGAGGGACTGAGGGCTGGCTGTTGTGCTTAGACGGGGTTGATAAGGGTGTCTCCGGCAAACTGCTGGTCTGTGAGGAAGATGCAGGCGGACATGTTAGGTTGCCTTGATCCAAAGGTGGTGCTATCGATGTCGGACAGCGCTCAACACCAGCTGGTGTTACCACCTCCAAAGAAAATGATGACCTGCCAATCACGCTGGCTGTTGCGGGTAAAGAGGTGGCAGGTCTGCGTCCCAAAATAGGTGTGACTGCTGTCCCCCAGTCACAGAGGATGAAGAGGCCGCAGATGCACAAGATGGGGCAGAAGGAGGTTGGCCCGGCCGGCTAGGCCGCATTGTAGCACAGTGAGCTTCCCAGTGCAACTTATGCTTCATGTCCATGTGCCGGTTCATGCATGAAGTACTCAAACTATGTATTTTTTGGCCTCTACTTAGCTTTTCTTGACAAATGTTACAGATAACACGAGTTGGGTCATCTTTATCGATCTGAAAAAAAGCCCAGGCTATGCAAGGCTTAGCACCCATGCTGACCTGAAGAGCCACCACGACTTATGGTCAGAGGCAGAGTTGTGTTTGAGGATGCAGTTGTTGACGTGCTTCCAGTACTACGTCTCTGTCCAGGAAGGCGCAACCTGACCTCGTCGTCACTAACATCCTCCTCCACCTCCTCTGCTGACCTCATATCTTGGCTGACTGTGGGTTGACAGTAAGTGGGATCTCCAACCTCATCATCATCACCCTGTGTGTTATCACACCCGTCGTCCTCAGAGCCAACCTGTTCCTGCCCTGACAAAAAACTAAAGTTGTCGCTCCAATCAGGTATTTGAGTCTCAACATCATCTTCCTCATTGTCTCCACCAACAGGAGTTACAGTCTGGGAATGAGGGTCTACATTATGGTCAGAACCTTCTGCGTCTGGTCCTGGATCCAAGTCATAAAGATTCTGGGCATCAGTGCAGATCATTTCCTCGTCTGGATTCACAGAAGCGCTGGAGCCGACCTCTGATTCCCAGGCTATAGTATGAGTAAACAGCTCTGCTGACTCAACCATCTGTTCTACCTCATACTCAGACAGGCAGCTGGAGATTTGGGAGCTGTGAGGAAGCAAGTGCGAATGGGGTAACACCTCTGAGGACTGGAGTATTTGTGATGTTGAAGTTGATGTGGAGGAGAGCCCACTTAAAGGAGCACTTGATATCCGTTGAAGCACCTGCTGTTTTTGTGCCTCATCTGGAATTTGTAGCGATTGGCGTGGCCGTAAGAAAGGGATCTTATCAAATTGTCCGCTAAAAGAAGTAGACATTTTAGTTTGCTGGAAGATGGTCTTTCTTCTGCAGATGTTACTGTTGCTTTAACACCTACTCCACGGACACAACCTTTTTTCCCCTTCCCAACATGCCTATTCCCCTTTCCACCAGCAGCAGGCCTTTTTCCACTCATTTTGGTGGTTAACTAATTCACAACTCTGGAGTTGTTTGCACAAAAAAACAATGGATGGGAACCGAGCAGAGCTGATTGGCCAAACTGTGGTATTAGGCCAAAACTATTGTCTGGGTTAGATGCAGAAAAAAATTATATTCAGTTTGCAACCTGATGGAGGTCAGTATAGATGGACTAATAGAACAAGTCCCACACACAGCTAGAAGCCCAAATATTTTTTCAGAGGTAGATGCAGAAAAAAATTATATTCAATTTGCAACCTGATGGAGGTCAGTATAGATGGACTAATAGAACAAGTCCCACACACTGCTAGAAGGCCAAATATTTTTTCAGAGCTAGATGCAGAAAAAAATTATATTCAATTTGCAACCTGATGGAGGTCAGTATAGAAGAAATAATAGAACAAGTCCCACACACTGCTAGAAGGCCAAATATTTTTTCAGAGCTAGATGAAGAAAAATATTATATTCAATTTGCAACCTGATGGGGGTCAGTATAGATGGACTAATAGAACAAGTCCCACACACTGCTAGAAGGCCAAATATTTTTTCAGAGCTAGATGCAGAAAAATATTATATTCAATTTGCAACCTGATGGAGGTCAGTATAGATGGACTAATAGAACAAGTCCCACACACTGCTAGAAGGCCAAATATTTTTTCAGAGCTAGATGCAGAAAAATATTATATTCAATTTGCAACCTGATGGAGGTCAGTATAGATGGACTAATAGAACAAGTCCCACACACTGCTAGAAGCCCAAATATTTTTTCAGAGGTAGATGCAGAAAAAAATTATATTCAATTTGCAACCTGATGGAGGTCAGTATAGATGGACTAATAGAACAAGTCCCACACACTGCTAGAAGGCCAAATATTTTTTCAGAGCTAGATGCAGAAAAAAATTATATTCAATTTGCAACCTGATGGAGGTCAGTATAGATGGACTAATAGAACAAGTCCCACACACAGCTAGAATGTCATGGTTGTGTCGCCACGAAGATCGTCACGATTACACAGCCTGACTTCTCGCAGCTGAGTTTTTGGTGCTTTGTGCTTTTCGGCAGTGAGGGAGTTAACTCTCTCTCTCTGTGCTAGACAAGGTCCAGCCTCGCACAGCTGCAATCAATTCTGCAGTAGTGAGATTCCTTCATATGTCTGCTGCTCTGTTAGGGAAGTGTCGGTGAAAGCATTTCATGCAGACTAACAGAGCGGATCGTGGTATTTGGAGTTTCAGAGATAAGGGTATTTGGAGTGTTTTTTCCCTTCCTCGCTTTATCATTTATCTCCTTTCCCGTTGGTGTTCCCTCTGTTGTAGTTGTGTAGTTTTTGTATGCAAGGTGGTTTTGGTTTTACCCTTGTACTGTCTCGTTCGTCTAAGTACTGAGTGTTGGCATATTATTACCTGTCCCCTTTTGTTGTGATCGGGGTCCTTCTCAGGACTAGATTACTTAGGTGCAGGGATCCTCAGGAGGTAGGGGATACGCTGGCGGCCTGGACCTCTGTACCTTTAACAGTACCTCCAGGTAGAGGGATTAGTCAGGGCCCCAGCTCAGGGTCAGCTTAGGCCCCCTACCTCCAGTACACAGAGACAGCGTGACATTTTCACCGACCCCCTTAGATTTTCTCCAGCTACCATGGATCCAGTAGCCGGTCTAGCTCGGCAGTTGCAGAGTTTGTCCATGGAGCTGGCGGACGTTAGGTCCAAGGTTTTGTGTCCCCAGGAGCAAGCTGGACCAGAACCTAAGGTAGCTCTCCCTGACAGGTTCACTGGGGGGCGGGACAAGTTTTTTGTTTTCCGAGAGGTATGCAAGTTGTACTTTCGGCTGCGGCCTCGGTCATCGGGGAGTGAAGAACAAAGGGTGGGAATTGTCAGCTCGCTCCTACAAGGGGACCCACAATCTTGGGCGTTCTCTCTTCCCCCGGGCTCCCCGGCTCTCCAGTCAGTGGATAGGTTTTTTGCTGCTCTGGGTCTTGTATATGATGACCCGGATCGGATCTCCCTTGCTGAATCTAAGTTACGTAGGATCCAGCAGGGAGATCGTCCGGCGGAGGAATTCTGTTCGGAGTTCCGTAGGTGGGCCACTGACACCCAGTGGAATGACCCGGCTCTTAGAAGCCAGTTTTGTCAAGGTTTGTCCGACAAATGAAAGGATGTGTTGGCACAGTATGACTCTCCCGCGTCACTGGAAGCCGCTATGGCCCTTGCTATTCGCATTGACAGACGGCTTCGGGAGAGATGCGGGATAACTCCACCCCCTGTGATGACTCCACCTCCTACAAGGTCCCCTCATTTGGTGGTTCCCCTGGTCAGTCCAGAGGAGCCTATGCAATTAGGAGGGACATCATTTCGGGGGAGGGGACCGGTGGCACACCACAAGACTGGAAGGTGTTTCTTCTGCGGGAGAAAGGGACATTTTATTGGGGGGTGTCCATCCCGTCCTTTGCAGAGTAAAGAGTCGTCGGAAAACTTTTAATCCCAGGTTGTGTGGTGGACGGCAATCTGGGAGTAGGCACTTCGTCCCTGGGGTCATCTCAGTTTCTCGTACCGGCGGAGGTGGTGGTGGGTATGAGAACTGAGAAGATATCTGTTCTTTTAGATAGTGGGGCCGGGGCTAATCTGGTGGACGCTCGGTTTGCCCGGGTTCAAGGTATGCATTTGAGTGAGTTGGCTAAACCCATCCCCATATTCTCGATCGATGCCAGGCCCCTCGGTCAGGGAAGTTTTTTGCATGTTGTGCATAACGTAAAACTTCAAGTGGGGGCGATACATAATGAACTGTTGTCTTGCTACGTGTTGGAGGGTCTTCCCACTCCTATAGTGTTGGGCCTTCCTTGGTTAACTAAGCATAACCCGGTTATTAATTGGCAATCCAGAGAGATAAGCCAATGGAGTAATTTCTGTAATAAAAACTGCATGAATACGGTCATCGGTGCTGTCACTCCTAGGGTCTTGCCTCCATTTTTGGTGGACTTTGAGGATGTATTCTCGGAGAAGGGGTGTCGGGAACTACCTCCTCATCGCGAGTATGACTGTTCTGTTAAACTGCTCCCTGAGGCCAAGTTACCTAAATCTAGGTTGTATAACCTTTCTGGTCCTGAGAGGCAGGCCATGAAGGATTATATTTCTGAAAGTCTGGCTAAGGGGCATATTAGACCTTCATCTTCCCCGGTGGCCGCGGGGTTCTTCTTTGTGAAGAAGAAGGATGGAGGCCTACGCCCTTGCCTGGATTTCCGTGAACTTAATCGGATTACGGTCCGAGATCCGTAACCGCTCCCACTTATTCCCGATCTCTTTAATCAGATCGTGGGCTCCAAATGGTTCTCTAAGTTGGATCTCAGGGGGGCGTACAATCTGATTAGAATGAAGGAGGGGGATGAGTGTAAGACGGCGTTTAACACTCCGGAGGGGCATTATGAGAACCTTGTCATGCCATTCGGTCTGACTAATGCCCCGGCGGTGTTCCAACACTTTGTTAATGACATTTTTCGCCGCCTGGTTGGACAGTTTGTTGTCATATATCTGGATGATATCTTAATTTACTCGCCTGATCTGGTGTCTCATCAGGAGCATGTTAGGCAGGTGTTACAGATCTTGCGGGATAATAAACTGTATGCTAAATGGGAAAAGTGTGTGTTTGCCGTACAGGAACTCCAGTTTTTAGGTTTCCTGGTTTCAGCGTCTGGTTTTCGTATGGACCCTGGGAAAGTGCGGGCAGTTCTTGAGTGGGATCTGCCTGAGAATCTTAAGGCACTACAACGTTTCCTGGGGTTTGCTAATTATTACCGGAAGTTCATTCGTAATTTCTCGTCCATGGTTAAACCTCTCACTGACATGACAAAAAAGGGGACGGATTTTTCTAGGTGGTCTGACAAGGCTTGTCAAGCTTTCTCCTCCTTGAAAAAATGTTTTGCCTCAGCACCCATACTCATTCAACCTGATGCGTCACAGCCATTCATTGTAGAGGTAGACGCTTCCGAGGTAGGGGTGGGAGCAGTGTTGTCACAAGGTTCGTCCCCTGGTAAGTGGCATCCGTGCGCCTTTTTCTCTAAAAAATTGTCGTCCGCCGAGAGGAATTACGATGTCGGCAATAGGGAACTCTTGGCCATTAAGTTAGCTTTTGAGGAGTGGCGCCATTTTTTGGAGGGGGCAGTCCATCCGGTCACCGTCATCACCGATCACAAGAACCTGCTTTATCTGGAGTCTGCAAAACGTCTGAATCCCAGACAAGCCAGGTGGTCGTTGTTTTTTACCAGGTTTAATTTTGTCATTACGTTTCGTCCTGGGTCAAAAAATGTGAAAGCGGATGCCTTGTCTCGTAGTTTCCCTGGGGCCGGGAATACGGATGACCCGGTTCCTATCCTTCAAGAGGGGGTGGTGGTGTCGGCAGTATGCTCTGAGCTTGAGGAGGAGGTATTGGAGGCTCAGGGGGACGCCCCTGTTGGACCTCCAGGGAGACTGTTTGTTCCAGATCAGCTACGACAAAAGGTGATCGAGGCACACCATAACTCAGCTTTAGCAGGACACCCAGGGAGTAAAGCAACTGTGGATCTCCTCTCGCGTCGATTTTGGTGGCCTAACTTACATAAGGAGGTGGTAACTTTTGTTGCGTCCTGTGGGGTTTGTGCGCGCTCTAAGACCCCACATACCCGTCCGTCTGGGGCCCTCTTACCTTTGAAGATCCCGGAGCGTCCTTGGACTCATCTGTCTATGGACTTTATTACGGACCTCCCGCCGTCTTCGGGTAAAACTGTCATTCTCGTTGTAGTAGACAGGTTCAGCAAGATGGCACATTTTATCGCTCTTCCTGCTCTTCCTAATGCTAAAACTCTTGCGCAGGTGTTCATTGGGGAGATTGTGAGGCTTCACGGGGTACCCTCCGATGTGGTGTCGGATCGGGGGTCTCAGTTTGTGTCCAAGTTCTGGAAGGCATTTTGTACTCGGCGGGGGATGCATTTGTCGTTCTCATCGGCTTTTCATCCCCAGACCAATGGTCAGACGGAACGTCTGAACCAGAGTTTGGAGACATATCTCCGGTGTTTTGTGTCAGAGAACCAGGAGGACTGGGCTTCTTTCTTACCTCTGGCGGAGTTTGCTCTTAATAATAGGCGGAGCGAGTCCACTGGTAAGTCCCCGTTTTTTGGGGCATATGGTTTTCACCCCCAGTTTTGTACTTTCAGTAGAGGGGGCTCTTCGGGGGTTCCTGAGGAGGAACGATTTTCGTCATCACTCGCTTCTGTATGGAGAGGGGTACTGAATAATCTGAGTACTATGGGGAACCGTTACAAATGTATGGCTGACAGGAGGAGAGTGTCTGGTCCGGACCTAAGTGTGAACGATCTGGTATGGTGGTCTACTAAGAATATAAAACTTAAGGTTCCTTCCTGGAAACTGGGTCCCAGGTTCATCGGGCCGTACAGGATCAGTTCTATAATTAATCCGGTGGCATTCCGTCTTGATCTCCCCCTACGTTTAAAATTCACAACGTGTTCCACAGATCGTTGCTTAAGAGGTATGTGGCGCCGGTGATACCGTCACCTTTACCTCCGCCTCCAGTTGTGGTCAATGGTAACTTGGAGTTCCAGGTATCGAAGGTAATCGATTCACGCTTTAATCGTCGGTCCCTTCAGTACCTGGTTCATTGGAAGGGGTATGGTCCTGAGGAGAGGATGTGGGTTCCTGCGTCAGATATTAACGCAGACCGGTTAATTCGGGCCTTCCACACGACTCACCCGGATAAACCTGGCCCTGAGGGTCCGGAGGCCCCTCGTAGAAGGGGGGGTACTGTCATGGTTGTGTCACCACGAAGATCGTCACGATTGCACAGCCTGACTTCTCGCAGCTGAGTTTTTGGTGCTTTGTGCTTTTCGGCAGTGAGGGAGTTAACTCTCTCTCTCTGTGCTAGACAAGGTCCAGCCTCGCCCAGCTGCAATCAATTCTGCAGTAGTGAGATTCCTTCATATGTCTGCTGCTCTGTTAGGGAAGTGTCGGTGAAAGCATTTCATCCAGACTAACAGAGCGGATCGTGGTATTTGGAGTTTCAAAGATAAGTGTATTTGGAGTGTTTTTTCCCTTCCTCGCTTTATCATTTATCTCCTTTCCCGTTGGTGTTCCCTCTGTTGTAGTTGTGTAGTTTTTGTATGCAAGGTGGTTTTGGTTTTACCCTTGTACTGTCTCGTTCGTCTAAGTACTGAGTGTTGGCATATTATTACCTGTCCCCTTTTGTTGTGATCGGGGTCCTTCTCAGGACTAGATTACTTAGGTGCAGGGATCCTCAGGAGGTAGGGGATACGCTGGCGGCCTGGACCTCTGTACCTTTAACAGTACCTCCAGGTAGAGGGATTAGTCAGGGCCCCAGCTCAGGGTCAGCTTAGGCCCCCTACCTCCAGTACACAGAGACAGCGTGACATAGAAGCCCAAATATTTTTTCAGAGGTAGATGCAGAAAAAAATTATATTCAATTTGCAACCTTATGGAGGTCAGTATAGATGGACTAATAGAATGATGCTATGCCCAAAAGGTTTTACTTCACTAGGTGCAGTAAAAAAATTGGTATTCTATACACAGGTGGTGTAGCTTGCAACACAGATAGGCTACTCCACTGACTAACACACTCTGCAATAGGCCAAAAAGGATTAGCTTTGCTAGATTTAGCCAAATGCTGTGAAAAAAACTTGCACAGCACTGGCACAGACCTGCCTGGCAAAAACTGATAGGAACTGATGTAACTTAGTCCTGAAAAGGCTGCAATTACAATTAGTCTTTACTCCCACAACCTATCTATTTAAGAGCACAGACCTGCCTGATAAAAGTCGTAGGAAATGCTGTAACCTAGTCCTTAAAAGGACTGCAATCACAACTATTCCCTACTCCCAAGCTATCTGTAGATTTGTGCGAAAATTGGCTTGAAATTAACAAGGTATAGCGCACACAGCAACAGCGGTGCCGTCTAACACGCAGCTGCAGCAGTGAGAAAATGGTGGCGATGGGGAAAATGGCTGGGTCTTATAGGGCAAGGACATGTGACATACACTGCCAATGACACATGCCCTTGCTTGTGTGAAAAAAGCACTTCGCTCCGTGTGTGCGCTGCTGATAGGCTGACAGATTGCACCTCCCCACTGTAAATGCGGGAGAGAGAAAAAAAAAAAGGAGATCTTCATTATTCCTGCAGAGATCCATCCCCTGCCCCTCCCCCCACCCCGCTGTACACTCGAACTGCGTATTAACATTAATTTTCATCATTACTGAGAAAAAATCCAGTTATGATTTTGCTGCACGAACAGTTATCGAACATAACCTCGAACAGCCGATTTTTTTTCAAATCGTTCGTGTTCGCCGAACGGCTTGAACACCGCCCAAAACAGCTCGAATTTGAGATTGGCGAACAGTTCAAGTCGAACACCACTCATCTCTAATCATTACCAGCATTTGCCGACAGGATCTCTTCACTTCAGCAGAACCTTGAACTTCTGAAAGAGACTTTGGTTTCCGCACAAGATAGGTACAAGAAGGCAGCTGACAGATTTCGCAAGCCAACACCAACATTCAAGGTAGGAGATTTAGTCTGGTTTTCTACAAAAAATTTAAAGATGAAGATCCCTTCCTCTAAGTTGGGACAGAAGTACATCGGTCCCTATAGGATCAGTGGGTTGGTAGGTGCTGTTGCATGTCGCTTAAAACTCCCAAGAACTATGAGGAAACATCCTGTCTTTCATACTTCCTTACTTAAGGCTGTAGTACCAAATCCTTTTCCAGGATGTTCATCTCCTCCTCCCAATCCCATTCTCATGGATGGTCAAGAACTGTTATAGTTGAGAGGATTCTGGACTCGAGAATCTGCAGAAATCGATTGCAGTACTTGATTAAATGGCAAGGCTATTCTTCAGTGGAGAATTCCTGGGAACCCGTGGATAATATTAATGCATCCCGATTGATTGAGCAGTTCCTTCAAAGGTACCCTGGCAAGCCTGGTCTGGGATCGTCCTGAGGCCATTCTTGAGGTGGGAGTAATGTCAGGATCTAGGCCTGGAACCTGTTGTTTCTTTTGCCCTTAGTTAACATGGATCTTTATGTTTCACTTCGGCCATCTTGCTTCCTGCCCAAGCTATATATAAAGTCAGCACCTGTTCTGTTTCCTTGCTTGTGTATTATGTTTTGGACCTTGTTCCTCTGCAGTCTCAAGCCTGGACTTGCGAACCCTGTTGGTCCTTTCCTAACGACGGAGTCCTCTGCCGACCTGCACGTCTGGATCCCCGCCTGGTGACCGAGTGATTGCTAACACCCGACTTCAGAAATCTCCGACCTGACTACACCTGTGGTTATGTAAGAACTCCCACCAGCTTGTGTTCCTTTGCTCTGCAAGAGAGTCTGTCAGTGCCGGACATCTTGGTGCTCTTATTGCTCAGTGACTTTGCATGCTATATTGCCGAGTGTAAGCTCTGCCGCTATTGTCTGTTGGATTGGCTAAAGACTCGTCTGAACTTCTATGCTGTATTGCATTCAAATCATCAATACAATATCGCTTGTTTAACTCTTGTGTCTGCAGTCTCTTTGACCTAGCTACTGGTGTCCAGTTGTGTCCACTAGTATTGTGACACTCCCACTCAGAAGCAGTGTCAGACTGAAAACATTGGGCCCACCAGAGGATTTGATTCTGAGGGCCCACCTTTTTCCCCCGCTAAAGAGCCCCATAGCAGCTGCAAAGTCTGTAATTATCGAACTCTCCTGAAGGAGAAGCCAGGGCCCATCCGAGGATTCTCAGGTGGGCCCGTCCAACCATGCTGAGAAGCAGCCCTGGCTAAGAAATGTGTTTGGGAAGGTTCCCATACTCTCTATGGCTGCATTTTTAATGTGGATTGGTTCCGTACCATACCTGGCCACATTCACCTGTCCATGTGTTTGTGGTTAGGCGGTACGTCCCACCTAAGCGCACTGGGGAGGGCACGGGTAATGTTGTAAGACCCGTGCTTGTGGAAGGCGGAGATGACATTGGGAGAAATAGTGGCGACTGGGGACCGAGTATGGACACCCAGCCGCCACCGCCATGAGGTTATGGACAGCTTCCGTATCCACGAGCCTTGTGGAGGAGGTGTGGAGGAGCATTTTTGTTTTTGTATATTTATTTTGCCTTATATACAAGTTATTATCCTGGAAAGGATGTTCCATAACCGCTTCCAGACCGCCCACTACATAAACGTCGGCGCTGCCTGGGCTCTGTGCAGCGCAGACGTTTATGAACGGTTGGTGGTCCCGCAGCCCCCAGGACCCCAAGGGTCCAGCAATTGTTATGGAAGCCAGAGGTCACATGACTGCCTCCGGATCTTCCATATATGATGTCCTGCTAGGCTCAGCCTGCAGCTGAACTCTAGCAGGAGACAGACAGTGTGAAACTGTCAGCAGAGCTCTCATGCAATGCTATACATGTCTTTTGCATTGCATGAGAACAGTGATTAGAAAAATAAAAATTAATGTCCCATACAGGTACTAAGTAAAAATGTAAAAAAAAAGTCTAAAAATTGTTTTCAAACTGTTAAAAAAAAATCACAAAATAAATAAAAATAAATAAATAAAATATTAAACCAATAAATCCGTATATTTATGCAAAAACAAAAAAAGTACACATATTTGGTATCGCCGCATCTGAAACAATCCAATCTATAAAACTGTCACACTAATTAACTCCTTCTGTGCACACCGTAATAAAAATAAATAAAAAGCGGAGCACAAACCTATGCTTTTTCATCATATCGCCAAACAAAAAGTGGAAAAAAATCCGATCAAAAAGTAAAATGGAAATAAAAATGGTACCGCTGAAAACGTCATCTTGTTCCGCAAAAAAAAAGCCGCCATACAGCTCCATCAGCCGAAAAATAAAAAAGTTATAGCTCTCAGAATAAAGCGATGCAAAAAAATATTTCTTCTATAAAATTGTTTTATTGTGCAAAAGCGCCAAAACATAAAAAAATTCAGTAAGTGTAGTATCGCTGTAAACGTACTGACCCGAAGAATAATGCTGCCTTATCACTCTTACCACATGCAGAACGGCATAAAAAAAAACCTCATAAAACAATTCCTGAATTGTTGGTTTTTGTTAATTTTACCTCCCAAAAAACGGAATAGTAAGCGATCAAAAAATGTCACGTACCCAAAAATGGTACCAATAAAAATGTCAACTCGTCCCACAAAAAACAAGCCATCACATGACTCTGTCGGCCGAAATATGGAAAATTTATAGCTCTCAAAATATGGCGATGCAAAAAAAAGCGTCTTTTAGTGTGTGACAGCTGTCAGTTATAAAAACCAGATATAAATCTGGTATCTCTGTAATCGCACCGACCCAAAGAATAAAGTAATCTCATCACTTATACCGCACGAGGAGCAGCGTAAAAAATAAATAAAACCAATTCTTCGCCTGCTACTGATTTGTTTATTATGTCTCCCAAAGATCGCAGTAAGGCTCTGCTCACATTTACCCTGCGCTCTGCACTGAGCACTTACACCAGAGTTTCCGCGTAAATCTCTGAAATACGTGATTCAGATGGAACCCATGACAGAGGATTCCCTGTAATGAGGCAGATATAGGCCACTGTGGATGCCGCCTGGCCTGTGATCCCACGGTGTCAGCTTTTTTAGGCGTGCATAAAAGTGCGGTTGGCCACAGTTTTGTGCACTTCTGAAAAAAAGGACACCGCTAAACAGAGGCCAGACGGAGTCCAGAGTAACTCTGCTGCCTCATTACAGTGAATGGATCCTGCAGGGGTTTCATCTGAATTATATCACTTGTAAATTTAGATGGAAACCCCGATGTAAGTGCTCAGCCTAGAGCGCCGGATAAATGTTACGTAAAATGTTCCCAATAAAAGCTTCAACTCAGTCCTCAAGAAAAGCTAGTCCCCACTCAGGTCCGTCATCTGTTAAAAATATAAGGGACTTCCAAGTTACTGGTAGCAGAAAGGCTCTGGAAAAGCTAAATGGCCCTTGCTCCCCAAAAGAAATTCAGAAAATTTTGTTGTCCCAAATCCAAATGCCTATTCTACAATAATTTGTTCTCCAAATGTCAAATAGCACTCTGTCCCTCCCAGATCTCGCCGTATGGCTAAGCGGTACGATACAGCCACATATGGGCTATTGCCACTATTAGAAGAAATTGTGTGACACATTTTGGCACCATTTTTACCCATTGCCCTGTGTGAAAATGTAAAATCTGAGGGTAAAACATTTTTTTGTGGTAAAAATACAATTAGGTTTTCTTCACTGCCCAATGGTATAAATTAAAAAATTAAAAAATACTCACTACTTCCCTAGATGAATTCCTTCAGAGGTGTAGTTTACAAAATGGGGTCACTTGTATGGGTTTCTGCTGTTTCGGCATGTCAGCGACTCTTCAAACTTCAAATTTGACATGGTGTCTGCAACCTATCCCAGCCAACATAGCGCTCCTTTCTCTTCCGAACCCTGCCGTACACCAAAGCAGTGGTTTTCCCCCACATATGGGGTATCTGCGTACTCAGGAGAAATTGCACAACAAATTTCATGGTGCAATTTCATCTGTTATCCTTATGATAATGCAAAATTAGGGGATGAAAAACATTTTTTGTGGGAAAAATGTGAACATTTTTATTTTTACGGCTCAATATTATAAATTTCTGTGAAGCACCTGGGGGTGCAAGGTGCTCACCACACATCTAGATAAGTTCCCTAAGGGGTCTAGTTTCCAAAATGGTGTCACTTGTGGGGGGTTTCCACTGTTTAGGCACATTAGGGGCTCCCCAAATGCGACATGGCGTCCGCTAATTATTCAAGCAAATTTTACATTCAAAAAGTCAAATGGCGCTCCTTCCCTTCCGAACCCTGCAGTGCGCCCAAACAGTGGTTTTCCCTCACATATTGGGTATCAGCGCGCTCATGAGAAATTGCACTACAAATCTTATGTTCCATTTTTACCTGTTACCCTTGTGAAAATAAAAAAAATGGGTCTAAAATAACATTTTTGTGAAAAAAAGTTAAATGTTCATTGTTTTCTTCCACATTCCAAAAATTCCCATGAAACACCTGAAGGGTTAATAAACTTCTTGAATGTGGTTTTGAGCACGTTGAGAGGTGCAGTTTTAAGGATGGTGTCCCTTTTGGGTATTTTATGTCATAAAGGCCCCTCAAAGTCACTTCAAATAAGATGTGGTCCCTAAAAAAATGTTTTTGTAAATTTTGTTGGAAAAATGAGAAATCGCTGGTCAACTTTTAACCCTTATAGCTTCCTAACAAAAAAACATTTTGATTCCAAAATTGTGCTGATGTAAAGTAGACATGTGGGAAATCTTATTTATTAACTATTTTGTGTGACATATCTCTCTGATTTAAGGGCATAAAAATTAAAATTTGAAAATTGAAAAATTTTCAAAATTTTCACCAAATTTCTGATTTTTTCACAAATAAACGCAAGTGATATCGAAGAAATTTTACCACTATCATGAAAAAACATATGTCAAGAAAAAACAATCTCTGAATCAGGGGAATCTGTTGAAGCGTTCCAGAGTAATTACTTCATAAAGTGACAGTGGTCAGAATTGAAAAAATTGGCCTGGTCACGAAGGCAAAAACAGGCTCTGGCGCGAAGTTGTTAACATATTTCCCAGGAAAATCCATTTTGGTTTCATTTTTGTATGTTTTATTGTGGTTCTGTAAAAGTGGCATAATGCCTTTGACAACGTTGTTGACATCAGTGACCTGGGAGCCACAAATGCTTCCAGGGGTCTTCCCCATGCTGTTCCCATGTAATTTGAGCACTGTTCCCATAGATTTGGGCAATTTTTAGGTCCTTTGCAGACCGCCAGGGGAGCCACCAGAAAAATGCTTGAGTTTCCCATAGACTTACATTGGGCTCGTTACTCGGTCCGAGCACTCGAGCATTCCAATTTGCTCGGCTCGAACAACGATTACCTGAGCATTTTAGTGCTTGCTTATCACTAATAAAGACACACTTGTTGCAGTCTGGCCATGATGCACCTGTAAACTGTGCCAACATGTAGCATGTCACTTTGCTCCTAGGACCTATTTGCAATAGCCAACTGTCATTACCCCCTTATTTTTACTAAAGTGGCCCATGCTGTCAATATTTCTCCCATGGTTTTGTCTGTATGTATACCACTCTTACAGTGTTATTTTATGGAGGCGAGACTGGTCACTTGTTGCTAAAACATGACAGGCAATTTGATGGTCACTTGTAAAGGGGAAGTTGAAATGAAGCTTTGCTGTTTACTTCTAATTGCTGGATACCAGTTGGGGGTTGTAGATGGTAAATTTTGCTGAGGTATGAAGGGATTAATTTAAACTTTACTGGTCAACAGTTCAGAGAGGGGCAAGTGTCCTAGATGAGTTGACACTTGCTGGCAGTGGTGATATTGGATCTTTGCTAAAAGCTTTGCTAGTCATATGTTAAAGGGAATCTGTCAATGATAAAGTATGAAGTTGTGTATATAGTGTACATTTTCAACCCGCAGAGATTTTTCTCTTTGGTGTGGGGGAAATGGGTGTGTGCTATTTCATTTTTCACCACAAGCAGCAAAAAAGCTAGAAATAGCCCTGACTGCATGTCATGTGCACTATAGTCATGATTTCACCAATGCAAACTGTAAAAAGTCACCAGCACCACCAGCAAAGAGCTCACACAGGTGCTTTTGGCTGTTTAAACTCACATCTTTAGAGTAATTTACTGGTGGAAAATTATAATCTCACAGAGCAGAATATATTTATTTTATGTTTATATAATTATTGTTTTGAAAACATAAAAAAAATAATTTTTGTGGCATATCTTTAATTTTTTGGAAGAGTCATTTTAAGTTTTCAAGATCGAACTCCATTCAAAAATCACTTGACAAGGAATCAACCTAAACACATCAGTGTAGATAAAGTTAGAATTAAATTCAATGCATTCAGCTATACTCTATACTTACTCATTTAATTACAGATGGCAAAATTAAAATTTTCCAGATACCGCAAATTTTACAAAGACAATCGACTTGTAGAGAACTTATTCACTGCAAGTTGATTGTCTCCAGATCCAGAGCACAATAAATGTAAAATGAAGAAATTTATAAAAAATAGATGTAGAAAACAAAAAAAAATACGTTATTGCTTACCTCTCCAGCCCCTCCACTCTTCACTGTTCTCTGTCCAGTCCTTGGCACATCTTCTTATCACAGTCACCAATCACTGAGTTCCCAAGCCTCTTAACCCTAGTCCGGGACTTCTGGCTCTGATGGGGGCTTGAAAATTTCTGTCCACATGCAAGCTTAAGGAGTCATGATGTCACAACATAAGACATTACCTTGTATGCACAGAAATGTCCAGTGCCTCATCAGAGCCTGAAGTCCCAGTTTTAGCATGAAGAGTCAACTACAACCTGAAACTGCTTGGAAGTAAACAACAAAAATATAATTATAATTAAATTCCACTTGAATATATTCAATCATCTCTGCCTATGATGAATATCTACTTTTAGTTGAACCATTAGCTTCTTTGTAAATACGGGAACCTTTTAATTTTTTTAAGCCTTGCGAAGACTCAATCATCAATGATCTCAGCTATGGTTTGTAATACAACTACAATACTAACATACTTTCATTGTAAGAGTCAATTTGACCTTGCAGATCATATTGAAATAAATCTCAATTTTAGGAAAATGGAAGGAAAAATAATTCAGCAACTCCATTGTAATAATATTTAAATCCTTTTATTATATAGTACAAAGGAAAGATACAGTCTTAATAATATAAACATACCTACTAATGCATTTCAGTTATTCTGTCTCTCAGGGTAATATTTACATATAGCAGATTTTTTTTGTAGAAATCTTCTGCAGAAAATGTAGAAGAATAGTGAACCAAACACGGGCAGGGGGCCACAAAATTTAAGCCATAAAAGCACCATGGAAGGTTAATTTTTTTTATAATTTTATGAAAATTATTTTTTGTTAATTACTTGTTAATTTCAGGTAATCTGCAGCAATTGAAATTTGTTGACCACTAAACTCAATGGAGAAATTTTACAACAAATCCTTGATCATTCCATATCATAAAAAGACATTTTGTGGATCTAAAATTCACACTATTAGGCTGAATCATGAAGACTAGTGTTGCAAAAGTCAGTCTTAATGAAAGGGCTTGCTTGAAAATGATGTGCCTAATTCTTTATGATGCTCAACAACTTAATGAATTAGGCATGTCTCTTAAATTCTGTGTGCCTCTGACAGAAATATAGTTCAGTCTGGGGGTGAAGAACATCTCTCAAGTAAGTTACATGTAACTTTGAACAGGTTGGTGTAGCTCCACCCATCAATGCTCCACCCATATTGCGAGCTGCTCAAAAATATTGTGACTTATTAAGGTGTTTTACACCAGAATTCTGGCATAAATACCTAACTGAATAGGCCCCTATATATCAATTTATATGCAGGTATTTTTCCACAGTGCGTTGATGTATCTTGCTGCTTGAAATACTTGTGGATTGTGGACCCATTGCAATATGGGCTGGGCTTACCCGGGAGGGGCATAGTTAAGCCTCTTCCTGGTTTTCACTGGAGTCCCTAATGTTGAGGTCAGGCTTGTTTGACAGGTAGCAGTCAGGTATCAATCAAGGTCAGTGACCAGAACAGTAGCATGTAACCCCAAGATTCAGAGACGTTGGTTCAGATAGAGTGTCCTAGAAGGGATAGGACTGCCACTGGTGTGGGTACAGATTGTGTGGCTCTGGATAGAAGACAGTATGGCCACTGGCACTGGTACACACTCTGCCGCTCTGGATAGAGAACATGACGGCCACCCTAACTCCCTTAACGTCCCGAAATAGGTTCCACACCTATCACCGAGCAGGAAACCTAATCCTTGACTGACCCTAGCAATAGGCCCTAGGTAGGGAGGGGACGGGATGAGGACTAGTCAGCCACCATTGCAACTAAAGAGAAACAGGTAAACAAACAAGGGAAACACTTGAGAACACACCAGAGACATCACGCCAACTATCCTCCAAGGGAACTCCAAGAAGACACTAGCTGACTACTAGTACTAACATCCAGCAAGGGTGTGTCAATTAGCAGCAGAAGGTGGATGTTACTGCTAGGTCCTAGAGGAAGAAGGATATCACTACACTACAGGGAAGAGAAGATCAAGAATGTGCCTGCAGAGCCAAGCACAATGATCTTCAGCTGAATCCAGGACGACTGTCTGTCACACCTGACACTCAGGACCAGGTTTCTCAGGATGAGAGACATGGACTGAAAAGACCTGCCTAGGGGCATTCTCCTCTGATGCTGAAACACACATCCTTTCCTCTGGACCATAAACCCTTCTAGTGCACCAAGTACTGTAGGGAACGATGCTGGAGATGGGAATCAACAATCAACGAAATTTGGAACTCCAAATTACCATCAAGCATGATTGAGGGTGGCAGCTGGGGAGAGGACTCAAAAGATTCTACTTATTTCTTGAGTTGAGACCTGTGGAACACATTGTGAATTTTAAGAGCCTGAGGTAATTCAAGACGAAACGCTGCAGGGTTAACGACGGCGGTTATTTTATATGGGCCAATAAACCTAGGTCCCAGCTTCCAGAAAGGAATCTTCAACTTGATATTCCTGGTAGACAATCACACAAAGTTATTCACACTTAGATCCAGATCTGGCGAGCGTTTCCTGTCAGCCATACATTTGTACCTGTCTCCCATGATTTTCAAATTACTCTGAACCACCCGCCACACAGAAGAAAGCCACGAAGCAAAACTTTCCTAGTCAGGAACTCCCGAAGCCCCTACCCCACTAAAAGTACCAAACTGTGAATGGAAACCTTATGTACCGAAGAACAGTTACCTGCCGATAGATTCTTGGCGATGATTATTAATAGCAAACTCGGCAAACGGTAACTAAGATGCCCAATCCTCCTGGTTTTCAGAGACAAAACACCTTATTGTGAACCACTGTCATCTGACAGCGTGGGAACTGCAGCTCTCTGATCGTCAGTAATGATATTACTGCCAATCAGAGGCAGTGTTTGCCGCGCTGTCATGCATATGACAGCATGGCAAACACCCTATGTGAATGGGGTCCGTGTTTGGGTTCAGGTTCGGGTACTGTTCTGGTACCTGGACCCGAACTTTTAATACACTGTTCGGTGTTCGGCTGAACCTGCCGGACCCGAACAGTCAGGGGTTCGCCCATCACTTTTCACTAACACTGCGACATACGCTCTCCTAATGCGCTACTTCTAAAGCTATTAAAACTGTTTCTGCAAAAGAAAAATGGATGTCATCAACACTACGACGTCCACTTCCCTAATGCTCTACCTATGAAGGTACTCGGTACTAAGTATTATTTGCCGTGTATGGAAATGGCTCAGCTTTTGAGCCCACTCTTTACACCCACACCCAACACCTCCCATACATATAAGGAGGATGTTAAGATTAAGGGTGAGGGGTTAATAAACTTTCAAAGATGCTTATGGAAAGTAACACAAATGTTAAACAATCATTATCTTTTTCAGTAATCAATATTTTTCAACTATAGCCGTTATAAAATATACTTTTAAAATAACCAATAATGTTAAATTATAATTTGTAAATAATAATAATAATAATAGAAATTAAATAAAAGATAGCATAAAAGAAGCAGGAAAAATACTGTAAACAGTATTAAGACGTAGGAACAATGAGTACTGAAATGATTTTGAAGAGTTTGGCAGTTACATTGAGAGAACGAGCTGCTGAACCATATGGGGTTATAAAAACTCATTTAGCATACAGTGGAGAAAAGTGATTCATATTAATATTCCAATCTTACAGGATCAATGAGCCCCTAGCCAACTGTTTTCAAGTGTGCTGTAATAATTGTTTTTAAAATGTCTTTTCACTGATTTCCAGAAGATGTTCTTCTGCGTTTAACTGCTAAACTAGAAACACAAAGACAATGTAAAACTCAAAGAATTAACTTTTTTTTGTCCTGCGGGGCCCAATGGCACAGGCCTAGGATGGCATAAAAAGCATTGGTATCCAAGCCAATATTGGCACTTCTCTGAGGAGTATTTAATCAATAAAAAGTTAAAGGGGTCCGTGCACCTGGAAGTGTTATTTTCCCACACCGTGTGTAGCAGTCCCTAAAAACCTGTATTATGGAGCCGTAGGCAATCCATGGTACAATTTAAGTTTTAATGAGGCAATGAGATTTCCAGTAAATATAATGCTTCTTACAGTGAAGTAAATGAAATGTCTTGGAACATACAATTATTTTTATTTTTTTGCATTCCTACCCCATGACACCATAGGAAGCTGACACCGCCAATAGCTAGTTCCAATCTATGTTGTCTAACTATTTAAATGCCACTCTTGATCTTTAACCGCTGCATTTAAATAACTCGATAGCATAGTACAACTGTTCTGGTGCTCAATGCTTTCCCTCGAAAAAGGGAACTGATGGGTTACCTGGCAGCCAGGGGTCTTCTGAAAGCCCTTGCTACCATTGTATTTGTGCTCCTAAGAAACCCAGCCTATGACTAGGATTTTTAGGATATCAGTAATTTTGCAATATAGTGAAATACTGTTGTACTGCAGTATATAGCACAAACATTCAAACAATTGCATGTTTTTACCCTAAGGAGACTAAAAAATAAAGTAAAAAAAAATAAAATAAAAGGCTTTAAATATATAAACATAGAATAAAAAATACATAAATTTAAATTAGCCCTTTTTCTCAATTGAATAAATAAATACAAAACATGTTGTTTAATTGTGTCTGTAAACTCTGATAAATCAAAATATAAAAATGAATTAACCCATACAGAAAAAAAAATTAAAATGCTAGAACTTCTGTTTTTCGGTTGCCGAACTTTTCCCCAAAAAATGCAATAAAAAGCGATTAAAACATAAAACTTGATTCATTAAGATTGGAGTTGTACTTGCTAGTCTTAATGAAGGGATGTGGTAGAGTAATAAAAGCCTGAATCATTAAGAGTTGCATCTTACAAGTGGCATGCACATCATCAGAAATCTTACTACAGTCAAGGACTAGAGTAAAATTTCAGGTGTAAACTACACCACGTATAATCATAAATAGGGATGAGAGGACATGTATAAGTTCGGGTTCAGGTACCTGACACGAACTTCATACCAAAGTTTGGTTCGGGTACCAGAACTGTATCCAAACTTCAACCAGAACCCGAAAACCATTGAACAGAATGAGCACTCAAACTTTACTGGAAAAAAAAAACTCTTTCTCTTCAACAGACTTCCCTTGGAACTCCGAATTTTACAATAGACTTCCGGAAGAAGTCAGTGTTCAGTGTTTAGCCCCTGACACTAACTGTCCGGTGCAAACCCCGCACTTTTAAGTTCAGGTTCGCTCATCTCTAGTCATGAATTACATGGGTGGGCATTACCATGCCGCTGTCAAGCTCACTTTGATAGAAATGACTGAGACTAGAGATAAAATGTCAAAACAGTTTTGCATAACTCCAAATTTTGCAAGAATTATATGAATTTAGAAAGTGTTTTATGCCAGTTTTCTGGCCAAAAATCCTTTGACGAAACAAAGCGATAATATTTACGTACCTCAAAATACTATCAATATTGAAGCAATAACAGACCATTACAAATGATAGAATAAATTCTATGTGAATTGAATTAGGGTGGAGTTTTATGACATTCACTGTTCATGGGAAATTCTAACAATGTGCTATTCAATTCATATTAATTGCCAATAAATGCCCCCCCAACACCTACCACCACACACACACACACACACACACACACACACACACACACTTTTGTACACGTTGCAGAAGATTGCATCAGTGACAGAAGGCTGACATGACCTCAGGAGCAATCATGCCATATGGCCTTCCCCATAATGCCTTGCAGCTGTCACATCAAATGGTATAGTGCAGCCATTCAGGAGGGAAGATAGCAGCCTGTATAATAGCCGAGGCAGGGAGCATTGCAGCTATTTTATGGTGATTTAAAATAATGAAACTAAGTCAGAGTTCACACCTTAACAATAAGGGTATGTGCCCATGTAGCGTTTTTCAAGCGGATATGTGGCGGAATTTCCGCAGCAAAAACGCTTGTGAAACGCTATGTTATCCGCCCCCCATGGTCCCCAATGTGATTACGCAAGTTCTATGCCCATGCTGCGGATTTTTCCGCAGTGTTTTGCTGCGGGGAAAAATCCACAGCATGTTCATTAATTTTGCGTTTCCGCAAGTGGAATTGCCTTTGCAGTGCAATAAAAAACGCAAGGCAATTCCGCATGTTGAAATCGCGCGATAAACGCACGATAAACGTGTGTGGAATTCCGCATGCGTTTATCCAGGAGAGGACATGCAGAAATGAAGCAGAAATTTTCTGCTTCATTTCCGCAGCGTGGGCACATAGTCTAAGTATAGGAACAGAAAACCCTTAAACATTGGACAGATACTCCCCACAGTAATGTTATGTATAGCTGCATCAATGAAGATGATGAGAGTAGTAATCTGGTAATAATAAAGAGATTCAGTTGATAAGGGGTGTGATGCTAGCAACAGTGCTCAGTGTAATTGATCAGTGATATGTTGTAGCTGACATGAATCGTGCTGGATTTTGAGTTATAATTACATATTTTTTCATAATTCCTAATGTACTAGAAAACAGAAGCAAGACAGCACAATAGTTTTAACATTAAAAATATGAAAATTGTTGAGTCAGACATACTCTTATGCAATCATTTCTGGGAAGATGATAATATAATTGTTTTTTAATACAAAACAAAATTCCCCAAAATCCAAACATTTAACTGTGACAGTGTACTTCACAAAATATGTGTAAAAAATTGTATTTGCATATCTGTTTTACTAGCCAAATTTTACATCCATACACGCCACGCCAATGCAGAGCACTTTTGCAGGTGCTGGCTTTATAGTATCCACCTAGCATTTCTTGTTTTCTTATTTCAGGGAAGAGGTTATTTAGATATTTAACTGCACACCTGTTTTACTAGTCTAATTTGAAAACTGTACATACCGCACTTATACTCTGGCCTGCTGCCACATATTGCTTTCTGTAATAGTACCTTCTTAACAACTCTTAAGTCCCTTTAGAGTAAATCAGAAAGTTTAGTCAGTTTTCAACATCAATAAAACAACTGAAGAGAATATCAGTGTGAGGAGATACATTTTGATATGAGTTATAAAATAGAAATAGAAATGTCAACCACATATATCATTCATCTTAAAAAAGAGAATATAATAACACTGTATGAAAAAGAAGCGTACATATAGTACGCTACATCTCCCAGAGCAGAAAAAATTACCAAAAAATAGAAAAGAAACTGAGAGAAACAAATATATGTATATCTAGAGAGATAGAGAGAGAGAGAGAGAGAAGAATGGAAATGAAACATAAGAAAAGAATAGAAAGGGGGGTGGGAATCCTCACACGCATAGGGGCTGCTGGACCCTGGAAGCCTTATAATCCCGCATCAGTCAGATATCCAACTTAGAGGGGTCTCTAAACAAACCTCCAAAGCATCCATGTAGTGAGAACCTTCTCCACACTGCCTCAGGTCTGAGTCACCAACTCCTCCATTCTGAGGATACTGCATAGTTCAGCCTCAAATTCTGCACAAGGTGGAGAGGTTCATTCTTTCCAATATCTAGGTATGAGTCTTTTAGTTGCAGAAAGGAAGTGCCTATGCAGTACCTCTCCATAGTTGTAAACTGGTAAGTTACCAAGAGATAGAAGGGCCAAGGCCATTAAAGATTGTACCAGCGGCATAATGACTGCGGTCACAGAGGTCACGACAGTGACTGAGCCGGTGCGGGTGGGGGCCCGCCAACGCCAGCACAAACCTCAACTGGATATCCTATGATGCACATTCAGCTGAAGTGTATTGTGATCTTTTGAGTCTGTGCTCAGTAATACATGCTGCCAGCCAATCCGAGGCAAACAGCTGATGTCGGTCTGTACGTGACTAAGGGCGCATGGCAGTGACATTGTGCACTTCTATCGCTTTAATGCTAAAGTCAGCTGCTGGCTTCAGAAGAGGATGCAGCTCGGTGGGGAAGCAGAGGGAAAGTGAGTAGAATTGTTTATTTTTTTATATATATTAAAGAATAGTAGCTAAATGGGGGACATATACCACGGGATATATATGGCAGGCTGGGGCCAACGCAGGATAAGAGACATATATACCAGGATGTGGGATGTATATACTGTACCAGACTGAGGCCTAGGATAAGGGAAATATATAGCAAGAGTTGAGGCCCAGGCTAAGGGACATGTATACCAGGATGGGGTTATATATAACAGGATGGGACCCAGGATAAGGGACATATATACCAGAATGGGGGATCTATATATATCAGGATGAGGCCAGAAGGAGGGACATACATATAGCAGGATGGGTGAGGGGGGCCCGGTCCAAATCTTGCACCACGGTCTATCAGACTGTAACAACACCACTGGATTGTACCTTAGTAGTGTTGAGCGAACATGCTCGACACTGCTCGGTACTCGCCCGAGCATCACGCTACTCGGGATGTTCGGCAAGCACCAAGCATTTCCAGGTTACTCGGGCGGGAACTCGGGTCTCCGCCCTGCATGTTTGGCGCTCTTTACAGAGCCAATGAACATGCAGGGATTGCCAGCCAGTCACTGTAATGCTGCAGCCATGTTGGTTGTGGGCATTACAGTGATTGGCTGGCCGCACAGCGTCACCTCGAGTATTTAAAACGGGGCGCCGCCATCTTGGACACAGTCACTCCGGATTAGACAGTGTAGGGACAGCGCTGCTGATTTAGGGAGAGATATAAACTGCGAAATAGTTAGTGTAGGGTCTGTAAAGGCTGCCAGAACAAACAAACAGTCCTTTTCAGGACTAATATCCATCCCAGATACCAGGCAGGCAGGCTGTATAGGAGACACAGTGGTTATACCAGCAAACGCTGCATTACAGTCCTGTGTGCTCCTGTTGCTGAAATTGCTGGACTTAGCACCAGGTGTCGGGGGCCAGGAAAAATCCTTTTTTTTTCCATCTAAATCCTCCTTTTTTTTTCCTCCTTCACACTGTACAAATACCCGTCTTATTAACCTTTTGGTGTGTCCCCCCCTCCCCCCCAAAAAAAGCGTGTCTCTGATTTTTCAGACACAAATATAACTGTTGAAAATAGTCTGGTGTAGGCTAGAGAAACAGAAGTGTTGTTTTGCACTTCCACGGTTCAAACCTCTGTATTATCCATTTTGGGCCATTTGTATCTAAAAAAAAAACAGTTTGAGTGTGTCGCTCACTGTTCAGCCGCAAATATCTCTATTTAAAAAAGTGTGGTATACCCCAGTAAACAATAACTGTGGTTTTGCCATCCCACGGTAAAAAATCTCTATTATTCAGCTTTTGGTAGTTTTTTCCGTAAAGAAAAACAGTAGTGTCTCCTGATTGTTGTGACACAAAAATATATCTGTTGAAAATAGTCTTGTGTAGGCCCGACATCCCAGTGTGGTTTCGCAGTTCCACGGGTCAAATCGCTGTACTATCCAGTTTTGGGCCTTTGGTATCTAAAAAAAAAAGCAGTTTGAGTGTGTCGCTCACTGTTCAGCCGTAAATATCTCTATTTAAAAAAGTGTGGTATACCCCAGTAAACAGTAACTGTGGTTTTGCCATCCCACGGTAAAAAATCTCTATTATTCAGCTTTTGGTAGTTTTTTCCGTAAAGAAAAACAGTAGTGTCTCCTGACTGTTGTGACACAAAAATATATCTGTTTAAAATAGTCTTGTGTAGGCCCGACATCCCAGTGTGGTTTCGCAGTTCCACGGGTCAAATCGCTGTACTATCCAGTTTTGGGCCTTTGGTATCTAAAAAAGAAGCTGTGTGAGTGTGTCGCTCACTGTTCAGCCGCAAATATCTCTATTTAAAAAAGTGTGGTATACCCCAGTAAACAATAACTGTGGTTTTGCCATCCCACGGTAAAAAATCTCTATTATTCAGCTTTTGGTAGTTTTTTCCGTAAAGAAAAACAGTAGTGTCTCCTGACTGTTGTGACACAAAAATATATCTATTGAAAATAGTCTTGTGTAGGCCCGACATCCCAGTGTGGTTTCGCAGTTCCACGGGTCAAATCGCTGTACTATCCAGTTTTGAGCCTTTGATATCTAAGAAAAAAGCAGTTTGAGTGTGTCGCTCACAGTTCAGCCGCAAATATCTCTATTTAAAAAAGTGTGGTATACCCCAGTAAACAATAACTGTGGTTTTCCTCTTCCACGGTTCTAATCTACTCTTTATTACCCTTTTTCCATTGATAGTGCAAGTGTAAGCTATTTTACTTCATTTACAATGGGCAAGGCGCGTGGCAAGGGACGTGGAAGTGGACGTTCTGGTGATGGTTCGTGCATAGGACGGGGCCGTGGCCAAGGTGAAAATGTGCCACAACCAACAGCCACATCTTCTCGCTCCCACTTCTTGACCGAATTACTAGGGAAGCACAGAACAACACCAGTATTGAGAACTGATCAGTGTGAACAGGTTATTAATTGGATAGCAGACAATACTTCCAGTTACCTGGGCCCCACCACCTCCGGTCTGTCTTACACACGGTCAACTCTTAGTAGCCGTGAGTCTCGACCGCATACTCCTCCTCACCCTGATGCTCCTTCCTCCCACCATGCCGAGTGTCGTCAGACAGCAAGTGATCCCACACTTGGACACTCTGAAGAGCTGTTCACTGGTCCATTTCCATATTTGGGCTCCTCGCCTGATACGCTTGAAGTGGTGGAAGAGGAGATCCCATGTTGCAATGCCCAAATATTTGAACAGCCACGGCCACAGGAAGTCGACGTTGCCAATCTGTCACAAGAGGTGGACGATGACGAGACACAATTGCCAGGAAGTGAGGAGGAGGATCGTGGTGCACAAGTGGAAGAGGAGGAGGTGGTGGATGATCTAGTAACTGACCCAACGTGGAAGGCGGACATGCAGAGTGAGGCCAGCAGCACACAGGGGGAGGGAGGCAGAGTACCCCAACAGGCAGGAAGAAGCAGTGTGGTGGCCGCTGACAGAAGGCAGGCAACCGTTCCCCGTAACACCAACACGAGGGACGTTGCCAGTACAAGCGGTAGGTCTTCCAGAGTCTGGAATTTTTTTAAAGACTCTGCTGATAACCCCAAAAAGGCCATATGTTCCACCTGCCATGCCAGCATCAGCAGGGGTGACAAAACTACCAGCCTGACCACCACCAGCATGATCAGGCACATGACAGCAAAGCACCCGACTTTGTGGGGCGAAACCCAGGGTCCACGACCAGTGTCAGCGGGTGTCACCACTGCTTCTTCCACTGTTGTGCGTGCAATAGAACCCCCTGTTGTGTGTGCAAGGCAATCCCTTGTCCCTACTGCATGTAAAGATGCCCCCTCCTCTCAGTCTTCACTTGTTATGGCAGTTTCTCAAGAAACAGCATCAACGTCCACGTTCACGTCCCACAGCAGCCTTCAATTGTCCATATCCCAGACCTTTGAACGAAAGCGGAAATTCGCAGCTAACGCCCCACAGGCCACAGTCCTAAATTCGCACATTTCACGACTGCTTGCATTGGAAATGCTGCCTTTTGGGCTGGTGGAGACGGAATCCTTCCACAATCTTATGGCGGTGGCCGTCCCTCGGTACTCGGTCCCCAGCCGACACAAGCACGTGTCCCAAAGCATCTGCCGTGCCCTCAACAACGCAGTTACTGGGAGAGTCCACCTGACAACGGACACGTGGACAAGTGCTTGTGGCCAGGGACAGTACATCTCTCTGACGGCACACTGGGTAAACATAGTGGAAGCCGGGACCCAGTCGGACCTTGGGACGGAACACATCCTCCCCACACCGAGGATTGCGGGCCCTATGTCAGTCAGAGTTGCCCCCACAGTGTACAGCTCCTGCGCATCCTCCTCCTCCTCCTCATGTTCAGCTTCCTTCTCAGATGTCACCACATCAGTTACAAGCTGGAAGCATTGCAGTACTGCCTCCGCCAAGCGGCAACAGGCTGTGCTGAAACTCATAAGCTTAGGTGATAAACCTCACACTGCTTGTGAGTTGTGGACAGCTGTGAAAGAGCAGTCAGATCTGTGGCTGAGACCGCTGAACCTACATCCTGGCATGGTCGTGTGTGACAATGGCCGTAACCTGGTGGCGGCTCTGAGGCGAGGTGAGATCACACACGTACCATGCCTGGCTCATGTGCTTAACCTCGTGGTTCAGCGGTTTCTTAAATCGTACCCCGAGTTGCCAGATCTGCTCGTGAAAGTACGCCGCCTGTCAGCTCATTTTCGCAAGTCGGCTACAGCTTCCGCCGCCCTTGCTGTGTTGCAGCAGCGTTTGCAGCTTCCGGCACACCGACTGGTGTGTGATGTCCCCACACGTTGGAACTCTACCCTCCACATGTTGCAAAGGATTTGTGAGCAGAAGAGAGCAGTTGTGGAGTACCAGCTGCAACAAGGCCGTCGATTTTCTGGTCAGACTCCACACATAAGACCTCAGGAGTGGACCTGGATGTCTGACATATGTACCATCCTGACAAACTTTGAGGAGGCCACCAAGATGGTGAGTGGCGATGACGCCATCATTAGTGTCAGCATCCCACTTATCTGTCTTTTGCAATGCTCTCTGCAGAGAATTAAAGAGGAGGCATTGCAGCCAGAGTATGATGAGATGGATCAAGAAGCCGTAGCGGGCGATTACACACAGCCCAGCCTCATCTCATCCCAACGTGCATTGGGGGACAATGAGGGAGAGGAGGAGGAGGAGGAGGAAGAACAGGAGCTGCTATCATGCGTTGTAGACGGTAGTACCTGTACAAGTGTCATACCGTCGGTTCAGCGTGGGTGGCCTGAGGACAGGGGGGAGGAGGAAGAGGAAGAGGAGAGCATGGTCAGTCGTCATCTTGGTGAGGACATGGAAATCTTGCCCGTTACCAGTCTGGCACACATGGCTGACTTTATGTTACGCTGCCTTAACCGTGACCCTCGCGTTGTCAAAATGTTGGGTGACAGTCATTACTGGTTGGTGACACTTGTAGACCCCCGCTACAAGGAGAACTTTCACTCTCTTATTCCTGAGGTGGAGAGGTCTACAAAAATGGGGCAATACCAGAAGGCCCTTGCTGCAGAACTCTTAAAAAAATTCCCATCTGAACACGCTAGCGGCAGAGGTCACAGTTCGTTGCCCAACCAAGGCGTACAGGCGAGAGAGATGCAACTCCAATCCAGCAGAGGCAGGGGAACACTGTCAACTTTCTGGGACAGTTTTCTGACACCCGCCCAGCTTACAGGCCCTGAGGCGCGGGGTACTCTCACAAGGAGTGGAAAGTTTCAAAAGATGGTGAGGGAGTACCTTGCCGATCGTACCAGTGTCCTCCGTGATTCCTCTGTGCCTTTTAATTATTGGGTATCCAAGCAGGACACTTGGAATGAACTCGCTATGTACGCCTTGGAGGTCCTGGCCTGCCCTGCCGCTAGCGTGTTATCGGAGCGTCTTTTTAGTGCCGCTGGGGGAATTATAACTGATAAGCGCACTCGCCTGTCAACTGACAATGCTGACAAGCTGACCCTTATCAAAATGAACAAGGGCTGGATTGGGCCAGACTTCTCATCACCACCAAATGACAGCAGAGTAACATAAAGTCAAATCCACTGTGTTATTTCGGGAGGTGTATTCACATGCACCGCTTCACACCCACACATGGGTATACGCTTCCTCGTTTCGGCTGTTTAATCTTCTTCTCCTTATCCTCAGCCTCCACCACCAATATACCACCAGGGTTCCAGCATTGCAAGATCCTCCGTCCTTATTTTTGGCAGCTTTTGCTTGCAAGGCATAAGCAAATACTATGGGACACCCACTCCCCAATAATGGGACTTATGTTTGTAATATGCTGTACTGCATGGCTCTTGTAAGGGGCATGGCAAGTTGCTCCGTCCTAATTTTTGGCAGCTTTTGCTTGGAAAGCATAAGCAAATACTATGGGACACCCACTCCCCAATAATGGGACTTATGTTTGTAATATGCTGTACTGCATGGCTCTTGTAAGGGGCATTGCAAGTTGCTCCGTCCTAATTTTTGGCAGCTTTTGCTGGGAAAGCATAAGCAAATACTATGGGACATCCACTCCCCAATAATGGGACTTATGTTTGTATTATGCTGTACTGCATGGCTCTTGTAAGGGGCATTGCAAGTTGCTCCGTCCTAATTTTTGGCAGCTTTTGCTTGGAAAGCATAAGCAAATACTATGGGACACCCACTCCCCAATAATGGGACTTATGTTTGTAATATGCTGTACTGCATGGCTCTTGTAAGGGGCATTGCAAGTTGCTCCTTCCTAATTTTTGGTAGCTTTTGCTGGGAAAGCATAAGCAAATACTATGGGACACCCACTCCCCAATAATGGGACTTATGTTTGTAATATGCTGTACTGCATGGCTCTTGTAAGGGGCATTGCAAGTTGCTCCGTCCTAATTTTTGGCAGCTTTTGCTGGGAAAGCATAAGCAAATACTATGGGACACCCACTCCCCAATAATGGGACTTATGTTTGTAATATGCTGTACTGCATGGTTCTTGTAAGGGGCATTGCAAGTTGCTCCGTCCTAATTTTTGGCAGCTTTTGCTTGGAAAGCATAAGCAAATACTATGGGACACCCACTCCCCAATAATGGGACTTATGTTTGTAATATGCTGAACTGCATGGCTCTTGTAAGGGGCATTGCAAGTTGCTCCGTCCTAATTTTTGGCTGCTTTTGCTGAGAAAGCATAAGCAAATACTATGGGACACCCACTCCCCAATAATGGGACTTATGTTTGTAATATGCTGTACTGCATGGCACTTGTAAGGGGTATTGCATGTTGCTCCGTCCTAATTTTTGGCAGGTTTTGCTGGGAAAGCATAAGCAAATACTATGGGACACCCACTCCCCAATAATAAGACTTATGTTTGTAATATGCTGTACTGCATGTGACGCGCCCCCTGGGCCGTGTGTACACGTGTGTGGGATACCCGGTGCCGGGTCTCTGGGGTCTGTAGTCTCCGTGGCGGTGACCCGGTCCCGTGGCTCAGGCTGGTCAAACCAGTGGCAGTCTTTCTTAGGTTTTGAGGTTAATTGTCCGACTGCGCCACCCGTGGATTGCGGTCAGTGAGTACCACCGCTGCGAGGCAGACCGCTGAGGCTGGTGTTGTGCGCGCAGCATAGAATGGGATAACTCCCCTCGGAAGGAGTATAGTCTCAGGGCAGTGAGAGTGGATGATGGGGGTGATGGTGCACGAGCGCAGCAGGAATGACTCAGAGTCTTTGCAGTGCAGTTCAGGGTCTTTACTGATGATTATAAGGTAGACCCTCCCGGGAGTACTGGCTAGCATAAGAGGCCTGGTCAGTCTGTGAGCAAGCAGGAGTTCCCCTGGCCAGGTGGAGTTGTAGGCCTCCCCGTCTGTCTGCACTCTTCCTGGCTACCTTGCTGTAAGCAGGTAGAAGTAGCCCACGTCCCTGAGTGTACCGTGTAGTGCTCACCCGTATGGCTGGTGACTTGGGGCCTTCTGTTAGCCTCCGCTCCACGACGGCGGTGCTGGTCCCTTGCTTGTGACTGAGCCTCCGGGCTTCTATGGCCAGAGGACCTGAAATCCCCTGCCGGCTGGTTTCTGCTGCTGGATATATAAGTCCTCACAGCTTCGGACTCCTGTGTCCGGTTCCTATTGTCTTCTGCCAGGGCGAGCTCTGCTCAGCTTCAAGCCCCTGGTCTTTAGCTCCTAGCTCCTACAGAGCTCCTTGCTGTTACTTTCCCTTGCTCTCACTCTGACTCTGACTGTTCTCTGACTCACTCAACCCCGCCCCAGATCCAGTTTATAAGGGCAGAATTCTCCCCTCCCAGGATTGGGGCAGGAGGATGATGCATGTTTAAGGGATCCTGACCAGGAAACCTCCCACTTGCTCTCCGACGTAATATCTTTATTACTGTGGTGACCAGACCCCTGGGGTGCCACACATGGCTCTTGTAAGGGGCATTGCAGTTCCTCATAATTTTTGGAAAGCCTTCCATTCACTGCTTAGGCCAACAGTGCACGGGAGACCCAGTTGCTATAAATGGAAAAAAACGTTTAGTTAACGCCCTTTGACCTCCATGTCATTTCCAAGGGGCATTGGAGTGGCTCGAAATTTTTGGTAGGCATTGCACTCACTGTATGCCCTATAACTGTGTAGCCGAACCGCTCCTTTTGTTATAGAAACATATCCTACAAGACATATCTGGTTGACTGGCCTGATATTGATGTGAATGGTCCCTGTTCCTCCTGCTTTTCTCCTTTGCCACTACCTCATCCATCATTTATCACCTGAAGCTTTGTTTTAACGGGAGTCATAGAACTTGGATAGTAGCAGGAAAACATCCAGCAATCCTCGGAGGAGGTAGGATATGCGCCAAAACGCTGACCACCTCAGGCCTAGCCGCTACTACATACATGCGCTTGCATTACAACAAAACAAAGCAGATGCTAAATTCTATCATCATCATCATGCTCCTCAACTTGGCACTCTCAACTCCCCTGATGGAGAAGCCAGGGCCCACCGGAGGAGTCTGATAGTCCGGTGGGCTCGGTCAATGCTGTCCTAAAGCAGGCCAGGCTAAGAAAAGTGTTTTAAAGGTTACCGGGACAAATAGGGGTGGCTGGGGACCGAGTATGGACACCCGACCACCCCCTGGAGGCTGGGGAGCAAGCGGGGACACTCGGCCACCAGGCGGCTGGGGACTGAGTATGGAAACCAGGCCGCCGACACAGCCATGGCGTGGTGGCCAGATTCCGCCTCCACATGCCTAAAAGGCCCAATTTCAAGTTCAAGCAAGCAAGCAGTATGTTATTGCAGCCTGGGGGTGGGTGGGTGGCAGGCTTCATACTTGAGCTTGTATTGCAAGGAATGGTGGAGGTACAATTGAACACTGCCCTGGGACTAGAACTTGCATGGGGATAGTTGCAAGTCTGCATCTTCTGATGCGGTAAGGATTACTTATGATGGGCACACTTTTAGACAGTGACCTAGGAGTCAGAGATGCTTCCAGGGGTCTTCCCCATGCTGTTCCCTTGTCTTTTCAGCACTTTATGCATGTGTCACACAGCACATGGCCAGATAAGGTTGTAAAATGTTAAAATGACATTTCACGGTGAATGCATTTGTCATAGTTGAAAGCAATACAAAAGTGCAAAAACGCATAAAAAATGCTACTTGTGAACATAGCCGAAGGTGTGAAGGAGTATTTTTGTTTTTGGTCATTTATTTTAACTTATACATAAGTCTTTACCCTGGAAAGGATGTTCCTTAACATTTTTCACAGGAGAAAAGTTTCACTTTCGTTTTTGAACGTTTTATTGTGAGCCTGTAAAAGTGGCTTAATACCTCTGACCACGTTGTTGACAGCAGTGACCTGGGGGTCAGAAATGCTTCCTGGGGCGATCCCCATGCTGTCCCGATGTCATTTGAGCACTGTCACTATTGTTTTGGGCACTTGTTAGGCTTTTAAAAGACTGCCGGGGGTGCCACCGCAAAAATGCTCGAGTCTCCCATAGACTAACATTGGGCTCGTTGCTCGGGTCGAGCACCCGAGTATCACGGCGAGCTCGGCCCGAGCTTCGACGCACCCGAGCATTTTAGTGCTTGCTCAACACTATACCTTAGTAGAGGATAGTAGAGGAGGATTTGTTAAACATCTCAAAGATTGCATCCCAGAAAAGTCTTACAATGGGTCAAGACCATCAAATATGGGTGTAAGAGCCAATGGCACAAAGACACCTCCAGCACGAAGCCAAAACTGAAGGGAACATTAAATGTAGGGTTGTCTTGCACCTATACCACCTTAAAAATATAGCTATAGTTCTTCTCCTGTGAAAGATAACATAACGATTGCTCATGAGAAAGGAGAAGAATTCTGGTTCATTCCTTGTGAGTTAGGGATCTGTCTATGTCCTCTCCCCATTTTGCAAAGAGGGGAGGATCTATCTGTGAGCATTAGTGTTAGTGTAAGCGGGCTCGCACGTGCAGGTGGATCCTCTGAGCTCAAGGTCTGGTTGTGAATATTGGCCACAGGCGTCGGTGAAGCAGCCAGATTGAGCACGCTGAACACAGACACATTGAATGAAATGCCCAGAGTACTAGGTGAAGGGGATACATGACTTTAGAAAGGGGGGCCCTCAAATGCTGGAATTTTTATTATCTATATTTATATTGATTGTATTAGGCTGAGTGGTCCCCCTTTTAGAAACAGCAGTCCGTTTGTGTTCCTAGTTTTGTATTACTGTTGGGAGGTAGGAGTTAATGAAAAAATATAACTTCCTGTTTCACTGTCTTTCTCCTACCAGAAAAGATGGCAAAAACATTTCCTGCCTATCTGCCCCCCTTTTTTTTGTTTTACTGTGCAATTATAAATTTGATATATTACTTGACTGCTTAACCTGTTTAGGTTTATGCATGATGTATCATTGCATTCTTTATCTGTAACCTTTCGTTGTATAGGTTATATAATTTTAAAAAACAAACAAAAAAAAGCATGTTGATTGGAATTTTTGGCAGTAACCTTCTAAGCCCAAGGGAGGGAAATCCTTCAGTCATGGTTCCCTAGAGGTTTCCTCCACAAGGGATTTTTCCTCTTCTGAATGTTGAAGTAGAGCTCTTTGTGAGTTGGGGGTTTAATGCCTTTTTATAGATTTAACCTGATTTTATTAAAAAATAAAAAAAAAATTAATAAAATAAAAGTCAGAATGAAAGGCAATTTAAATCAAATCAGATTGGGGAGTCAGGTGAAAGTGGGCGGCAAGTTATAGTGGACTAATGTTAATTTAATAGAAGCTGTTACACAGTGGTGGTGAATAGGCTGAGCTTTGATGGCCAGCTGAAGGATGTGATAATGGTAATGTCATCCATGGGCAACTAAACTGTTAAGCACAGACATGAGGATCTTTGATAGGGTCATTGGAGCCCTTGAAGTGGACTGGCTTTGCTACTGTGGCACGTCAACGTTTATCGCCCCTGGATTGCTGCCTGCTGATTGCTATATGGCTGGCAGATCTGGGATTTCACGGTGTCTGTAAATCTCAGAATATACTTACCGGTACCTAGCATTTCACTTGACTCTTAAATATACTCATGTGATTTTTAATAAAAGTTGAGGCCTTATTGACACCAAAATAACGTGTTGAGTATTTTATTGGGCTATTTAGTTTGGGTCATGTACGAATAAATGAGGGGCTATCCCATATCCAGGAGTGATAGAAGAGAAAGGGAGAAAAAGCACGCTATGTGAAGGACCTGATAGGTGGATGTGACGGAAACAGCCAAAAAGCGACTCACCTGTTGGAGTTGTGCACCCGTGCACAACTCCGGTGTTAGTGTGAAAATGGAAGGAGCAGGCATGTCTCACCGCAAGGTACAGGTAGCTTGGCACACCACGTGCCGTGTGCTGCAGACCGCCGCTCGTGCTCACCGCTTCCAGGTTCCAAAATTGCAGGCCTCGTGTCTGCCCACAGATCACGTGACTCAGGATCAGATGTGCATCACCACAGGTCCTGAAAGTTAGGAGAGTGCAGCCCCCAACCGCAGGTCCTGAGTTGAGCAGCCAAAGGGGAATTTTATAGTGGGGGGATTTATGAATGATTAACGAGAAGCTCCTGCCGCTAGCCCCCAAAGGGGGATTGAAAGTGGTCCAAATTAAGTAAAAAAGCGGTCTACCAGGTGTACCACCTGAGGAAGATAGTTTACTATCAAAGCGCGTTGTGGAAAGGGCTCATTAAATTTATTTTTTAGCCCTAAAAATTTTTCACCTCTAGTGTTCATTCGTTTAGCGCCCTATAGACCGCTTTTTTATTTAATTTGGACCATATCCAGGAGTCATGGAAACTAAGAGTTTAACAAAGTTCTGGAAACTACAGACAGATAGCAGAATTACTGGAGACCTTTGGCAGATAGCAGAATTACTGAAGACTAGTGATGAGCTAATATGTTCGAAATCCGATCTCCGAACTTAAGTTCAACACAAATATGGCACATTCGGATTCGTGATTGGAAAGATGAGCAAAATTTGTTAAATTTGGAAAATCGTTAACTTTCGTCGAATTTCTGTGGTTACGTGATTGCAGGGAAACTACAATGTTTTTAACAGTTTTGCTAGCATAGTGCTTGTGTATGCTTGTGTATGATGAGTGTGGAGACGTGGTAGATGAGTGGCGGGGCTGGTGATAGATCAGAACAGGTCAGATCAGCGGTGCGCTGTTTTTTTTTTTTTTCCTGTAGGCAGTAACTTTAAATCAGGAAAGCGAGGCTAGCCAATCAGAGCGCAGGAAGCATCCACAATGTCCCAGACACAAGGGTTACTGCAATTGGCTGCTGAAATCACATGTCCTCTCCATATGAAAACCGGCCATGTTCCCTCAGTGCCATTTTATGCATGTCACTGCTGGAGACAGACACTGCTCCTGTGTAATGAGAGATATTAGCTAGATACATGGACGCTTCTGTGGAAGTCAGATAGTGTACATAAGTCCTGTGCTGTGTACCTGTTCAGTCGACCTTGCAGCACTTTTTTTTGTTTTTGTGCAATTACTGAGATTCTGACAGAAAGAGCAGGGCTTATGGCATAGAACAGTGTTGTGCACCAGTTGTACTGTCTGTGCTCAATGCAGGGGTATACCTTCAATCAATTTTTGCACTTGATAATGTGATAAAGCAAGCAAGCAAGCCCTTGTAGGCCACTTTTTGATTTTGTGGGGTTGAAATTCAGCTATCTTCAGATCTTGTCAGTGGAGAGCTTCATTTTTTTGGTGGATGAATTTCAGCTTTATGCACAGTAAAAACAAATATTTTTTTTCTGTTTCTAGATAGATTCCACAAACGATTTTTTTGTGTGTCAAACATGATACAGTCTGCTAAAAGCCACCTACTATCTTAGTGGTGGTGAACCTCAGCTGTTTTCAGAGAAAAAAAAAAGATTTTTTTCTGTTGTTAGCCACAGTCCACCAAAGATGTTTTTGTGTGGCAAATGTGATACAGTCTGCTAAAAGCCACCTACTATCTTGGTGGCGGTGAACCTAAGCTGTCTTCAAAGTAAAAAAATAAATTTTTTGTCTTGCTAGACAGAGTCCACCAAAGATTTTTTTATATGGCAAACGTCATACACTCTGCTATACATCAGCTACTACGTTAGTGGTAGTGAACTTCAGCTGTTTTCAGAGTAAAAAAAAAGATTTTTTTTCTGTTGCTAGCCACAGTCCACCAAAGATTTTTTTGTGTGGCAAACGTGATACACTCTGCTAAAAGCCACCTACTATCTTGGTGGTGAACTTCAGCTGTTTTCAGAGTAAAAAATTTATTTTTTTTGTCTTGCTAGCCACAGTCCAAACAATATTTTTTTTCTGTCGCAAACGTGTTACACTTTGCTCTTAGCCACCTAGTCCTTTTAGTGGGGGTGAAATTCAGCTGTATTCAGAGGTTGTGCAGAGTCAAAAAAATCTATTTTTTTGCTGTTCCTAATGTGATACAGCAGGCTAGATCTGAGTGTGAAATAGTTTGGAGAATATCTTGTATGTTATACAGACACCATCCACAGTAAAAAAAAAAATACTTTGTTCGATTCCTAACGTTATACAGCAGGGACATCTCAGTTTGAAATAGTTTGGAGAATATCTCCTATGTAATACAGGCCTCTAACACATTAAAAAAAAACTTTCTTCTGTTACTAATGTCATGCACTAGGGCTCATCTCAGGGTGCCAAGGGATGGGTGGTTCACTGCGATTGAAGGGGGTTGGTGATACCAGAAAAACTGTTAGTGAAGGTGTTAGTAAAGGTGAGGAACAAATAGAAGAGGAAGAGGTGATTGGCGAGCAACAGTCAGAACATGAAGAGGATAATCATCTCCCCTCTCTGTTCATGTTTGACGGGAGGGGGCGGAGGAAACAAGCATCAGAATTACCCAGCCACCAACACTGCATGGGCTTGAACCTCATGAAAGAGCCCGACATATGAATGCGTTCTTGCTGCACTATCTGCAACATGATCCCAGTATTGTTATGATTTGAAATAGCGCTGACTACTGGGTAGCCACTCTGTTAGATCCACATTATAAGAGTAAATTTTGCCAGATGCTTCCTGCCCTGGAAAGAGACCCGTGAATGCTGGAATATTGAAACACCCTTTTACACAACCTTAAGATAGGTTTTCCTGAAGCCAGCAGTGAGGCACATCGCAGCTCTACACTTTCAACCTCAGGCACGTCAATTCGTCAACGCCGAAATATTTGCAGCAGCAGTAGTATAAGTGTCAGAAGCAATTTCTGTCAGTCCTTTCACACACTTTTTAGACCAGCTTGTGCACTTGCACAACAGAGTACAATTCAGACAGGTGGTGAGTGACTTGAAAGGATGGTGCACTCCTGATTGAGTCTCCATCTGCTGGGTTGGCTGTGGTGGAAGAGGTTTTGGTCTCTATTATACGACTTAAACTCTAGTGAAATTGATGCCACTTTGGTGGTTTTAGGCCCTAATTTATTAAAATGTGAACACTCCTGATTGGGTCTCCATCTACTGGGTTGGCTGTAGGGGGAAGAGGTGTCGTTATTAATTCTACAATTTCTACTGTAGAGAAATTGATGCCACTTTGCTGGTGTCTGCCACTAATGTTTGTAAATGTGGGGAATCCTGATTGGGTCTCCATCTATTTGGTTAGCTGTAGTGGAAGCAGTCTCGGTCCCCGTTATACTACTTAAACTCTAGTGAAATAGATGCCACATTGGTGGTTTTAGGCCCTCATTTTTTAAATGTGAACACTCCTGGTTGTGTCTTCATCTATTGGGTTGGCTGTAGTGGAAGAGGTTTCCATCTCCATTAAATTACTTCTACTCTAGTGAAATTGATGCCACTTTGCTGGTGTCTGCCACTAATTTTTGAAAATGTGGGGAATCCTGATTGGGTCTCCATCTATTGGGTTAGCTGTAGTGGAAGAGGTGTCTGTCCCCATTATACCACTTCTAATCTACTGAAATTTATGCCACTTCGGTGGTGTCAGGCCCTATTTTTTTTAATGTGAACTCTCCTGGTTGGGTCTCCATTTGCTGGGTTGGCTGTAGTAGAAGAGGTTTTCGTCTCCATTATAATAGTTTTACTCTAGTAAAATTAATTTTTTTGGTGCAGATATTGTTCTCAACAAAGGGGTAGACAAAGATGATAAACTCAAAATTGGTTTTCAATAAACAATCATCAGCCGCCCCACCAAACATATCTGCTGCTTCTTCCTCTGTTACCTCCGGTTGTATACCTGCTCCAGTCAAGCTGAGCTAGAGCCCATCAGCTCTAACGGAAGCGGACATGCCTGGTGTGTTTGTTTCACAGAGCACACCACACGGTTCTCAATCCTCTGTAACATCTCCGCCTTCACCTCACTCACGGTCCAGCCGTTTGTCCGTTTCACCGTACTCCACCCTCTCTCAGCACTGGAGCCAGCACTCGGTCCCACAGTTGTGGTCATGTAAAAGATTGTTTCCTCCTACACATGACAAAGCTAAGAGGTTGAACTTCATCATCTCTAATCTGTTGGCCATGGAAATGGTGCTCTTAGGCCCTAATTTTTTTAAATGTGAACAGTTCTGATTGTGTCTCCATCTGCTGGGTTGGCTGTAGTGGAAAAGGTGTCTGTCCCCATAATACTACTTATACTCTAGTGAAATTGATGCCACTCTGGTGGTTTTAGGCCCTAATTTATTAAAATGTGAACACTCCTGATTGGGTCTCCATCTATTGGGTTGGCTGTAGTAGAAGGTTTCAGTCTCCATTTAACTACTTCTACGCTGGTAAAATTGATGCCACATTTCCAAAACTTAGTGGCAGACACCAGCAAAGTGGCATCAATTTCACCAAAGTAGAAGTAGTTTAATGGAGACAGAAATGTCTTCCACTACAGCCAACCCAATATATGGAGACCAATAACTAAACAATCTACAACAACTAAATGTGCTCAACGTAGTGGTTCAGCGGTTTCTCAAAACCTACCCAAATCTGCCAGAGCTGCTTGTGAAAGTACAATGTGTATGTACCCATTTCAGAAAGTCAGCTAATGCTTCCGCCAGCCTGACAGTGCTTCAGCAGCAATTGCAGCTTCCAGCTCACTGACTGTTGTACGATGTCACCACATGTTGGAAATCAACGTTGCAGATTTTGGGAAGGATTTGTGAGCAGCAGAGGGCAGTTGTTGAATATCAGCTTCAACACACCTATCGGCATTCAGGTCAGACTCCGCACATAAGAACTGATAAGTGGGCATGGATGTCTGATATCTGTGCCGACCTCCAAAACTTTGAGGACTCCACCAATTAGCGTCACCATCTCGCTTCTCTATCTGCTGAAACGCTTGGTGCTCACAGTTAAAGAGGAGGCATTGCAGGCGGAGCAAGGAGCTATGCAGCCCAGCCTCATCTCATCTCAGTGCGGATTGGGTGATAATGAGTAGGAGGAGGAGAACATGGACAGTTGTCCCCTTGGGGAGGACAGGGAAGTCTTGACTGTCTCGGAAGTCTTGATACCCCTCTTTCAGTCTGTGGGAAAGCTGTATGAGTTTCACTTAATGACCTTCAGTATCCTAAACAGTGGCTTTGCTTATGCACGTTATTTCTGAAAACGCATTGCAGATCAGGCCATTGTCCAACTCCGTAGTGATTAAACTCATGGCATAAAGATCTTTTTCTGTGACTAAGCATCACCGAGAAGTGTGAGCTGATGTTGGACAGGCTGCCATTGCTTATGCAACAACCTGCATTACAGGACTTCCTGGGAGAAATGACAACCTGAGTAGATACGGTTTCCCTCTATGCCAGTCCTTTCACCGAGCTAAAGTATATGGCTGTGGTGAAATACAACTCTCACCAAGAAGAAGTGTAAAACTGAGGAACATTGGGTTCCCCAGAGGATTTGTTTCTGAGGGCCAAATTTCTCCCCCCACTCAAGAGCCCCAGAGCAGCTGCAAGGGTTGCGCTATGAACTCTCCTGAAGGAGAAGTCAGGGCCCACCGGAGGATTCTCCAGTTCTCTGGTGGGCCTGTCCAACCCTGCCGAGAAGCATTCCGTGGCTAAGAAAAGTGTATGGGAAGGTTCCTGTACACTCTATGGCTGCTTTTTTAATGTGGACTGGCCGCCACCGCCATGAGGTTGTGAAAAGCTTCCATCTCCACGAGCCTAAAAGGCAACATTTCAAGTGCAAGCAGCTATCCAGAAATGTGGCACTTTATTATTGCAGCCTGTGGGTGGGTGGCTGGCTGCATACCGTATTTTTCAGATGATAAGACGCGCTTTTTTCCCCCCAAATTTAGGAGGAAAATGGGAGGTGCGTCTTATGGTCTGAACCTTACCACAAACTTGCGGTGGTGGGTGCGGCGGCAGAGCCGATGCAGCAGAGCGGCGGTGGGTGCGGCGGCAAAGCAGAGCGGCTGTGCGGTGGCTAGACAGAATGAATGTGCAGCGCTGTGGCGGCGAGGCAGAGTGGCGGTGGGATGCACAGTGATCTACAGGAAAATGGCCGCCCGTGCCAGCGCATGCATTGTCTGGGAGCTCGGGCCTTTTTTCTGTGGATCACAGCTTCATGAAGATGGCTGCGGCCACCAGAAAGCCGCAACGCTCTGCTGCACTGCTGCCCCGCCGCACAGCCACCGGACAGCAGCGTACGCCGCTCACAGGCCCAGGACCCAGCCCTGGCCCCAGCCAGGCTCCAGTCCCAGCCAGGTCCCAGCCAGGCTCCAGCCCCAGCCCCAGCACAGGCCCCAGCACAGGCCCAGGCCCCAGGACCGGCCCAAGCCCCAGGTCCCACCACATTCCCAGGCCCCACCACAGGCCCAGGCCCCTCCACAGGCCCAGGCCCCAGCCCAACCACAGGCCCCAGGCCCCAGCACAGGCTCAGGTCCCTCCACAGGCCCAGGCCCCACCACAGGCCCCAGGCCCTACCACAGGTTCCAGGCCCCACCACAGGCCAAGGCCCCAGGCCCCACCACAGGCCACAGGTTCCAGGCCCCATCACAGACCCAGGCCCCACCATAGGTTCAGGCCCCAGGCCCCACCACAGGCCCCAGGCCCTGGCCCCACCACAGGCCCAGGCCCCACTTCCGCCGGCTTCCTTAAGGAACCTGCCTCCTGTGACCCTCGCTTCAACGCCCCCCAGGTAAGATTCCTATTCAGACTATAAGACGGACCCCCATCTTATAAAAAATATTTTTTTTCCTATTTTCCACCCCAAAATTTGGGGTGCGTCTTATGATCTGGTGCGCCTTATAGTCCGAAAAATATGGTACTTGCACTTGCATTCAAAGTAACAGAAAACTAAGGCGTTGGATGGCCTCATCATCATCACAACCTGAAAGGTTTGCGCTATGAGTGCTTCTGATGGAGAAGCCAGGGCCCACCAGAGAATTCTCTAGTGAGATTCCGAATAAGATTCTATTTGTGTGGGACGGTTCCCGGACACTCTATGGCTGCTTGTTTACTGAGGGGAACATACAAAATCCTTGCAGATGTTATCCTTGGTGGGATTTGAACCCTGGACCCCAAAGCTGCAAGGCTTCAGTGCTAACCACTCAGCAACTGTGCTGCCCTCTCTGTTCTCCCTCTGATATCTAACTTGCTGGAGAAACTTGCACCTACTGCCACTCAGTATCTTCAGCTCCTTTGTGAAATACTAATGTATTTGGGCAGCCACTCACCTACCAAATAAAATTCCTGAGAAGGAAATTGTGGATGGCTTCGCTACTGGTACTGGGGGCACTGCTAATATCATGGCGTCATGCCATAGTTCACTGAAAATATTCCAGGCTGGTTGGAGCCAAGCTGATTTCCATAGAAAAGTACCAGCAGCAACCTAAGGAGTTGGTGGCCTCTATCATCATCACAACCTCGGCACTATGAACTCACCTGATGGAGAAACCATGGCCCACTGGAGGAGTCTCTAGTTCTCTGGTGGGCCTGTCCAACCCTGCTGAGAAGCCGCCCTGGCTAAGAAAAGTCTGTGGGAAGGTTCCTGGACACTCTATGGCGGCTGCTTTTTTGCTGTGACCTGGCTCCAGTGAGATGTACTGTCCCTGGCCATATTCACTTGTCCATGTGTTTGTGGCTAGACGGTACTTACCACTAAGTGCACTGGGGAGGGCATGGGTAATGTTCTGGGACCCATGCTTATGGAAGGCAGGGACGACACCGGGAGAAAAGTGGTGGCTGGGGATCGAGTATGGAGACCCGAACGCCGCCACCATGAAGTTGTGAAAAGCTTCCGCCTCCATGAATGTAATCTCCAGTCCCCCCAAGACCTCCTTCTTTCCACACTTATTTGTTCCTCACCCAATCACCTCCAATACTTCTACCAAATTTCCCCCATCCCATCCTTAGCCACCAAATTCAGATCCTTCAGACACAACCTGAAAACCCATCTCTTCAAGACAGCCTATAGCCTGCCATTGCCTCGTTGCCACCTCATCACAACACCACCGGAGCTAATGCAACTCCATGACCTACTGTCTCCTTTCCCACCATCCTGTAGAATGTAAGGCTGCAATTGCAGGGTCTATAAGACTAAAGATGTAATATGGCACCTTGGCAAAGCCCAGTTATGTTTTGCCTCTGATTTCTAACAATAACAGACAGGTCATGCTGGTGAAACTTGCAGCTACTGCCACTCAGTGTCTTCAGCTCCTTTGTGAGAAACTATAGTGGCGGAGAAATTGCTGTACTATCAGGTTGAGGATGCGAGCCATGCAAGGCACGTGTCTGAGGTTGCCCCAGCGTAGGGCTATCACCAGGTTTGCACCGTTATCGCACTTGGCCTTCCCTTGCTCCAGGCTCAGTGGAAACAGACATTGCTCAAACTTGGCCTGGAGAGCTGTCCACAACTCTTCAGCTGTATGACTGCGATCTCCAAGGCATATTAATTTTAACACTGCCTGATTGCGGTGAGACCTGGCTGCACAGTACAGAGGTGGGGGGATTCTCTCTGCACTGTTGGAATATCTGTATCATTAAGGCAGAGGTTGAGGGTGCAGGTGGAGGCCCTAGAGGAGGTGGGGGATGGAGAAGCACTGGAGGAAGTGTTAGATATAGAGGTTTGTCCTGCAAGCCTTGGGGATTCCAACACTTGCTGTCTAGTGCCACCTTGGTGTCTAGTGGTTTAGTTCTTTATCCCCTGGTGTGTAGTGGTTTAGTTATCCAACCCTAGCTGTTTAGTAGGTTAGTTCTCCAACCCCTGTTTTCTGTTAGCTTAGTTCTCCATGTTTTGTTGTGTATTTGTTTCATTCTCCAACCTTAGCTGTTTAGTAGTTTAGTTCTCTAACCCCTGTTGTCTTATTAGTTTAGTGTTCCATGCTCTGGTGTGTATTTATTTCTTTCTCCAACCCATCCTTGCCCGCCCCCAGGGGTTAACGTCTCGTGAGGAGGGTTCGGATTCTTCTTGGACCCTACTTTGTCTGGGCCCGGATCAACTGGCAAAAATTTTGGGCATCACTACACATGCTTTCCCCCCTTGATTCTGTGAAGCATTGGATCAGACCTCGAATGCCCCATAATAGAATGTGTGAACAGCTCTGCAGACTCGCCCATCTGTACTTCCCCATAGTCAGTTGGCCAGTTGGAGAGTTGTGACGTGGGTGAAAACAAGGGTAATTGGGGTGGCACCTCAGAGGACTGTACTGTGTGTAATGTTAAGGTGGAGGAAGAAGAGCAGAGGCCACTTGAGGCAGCGCTAGTCATCTGTTGGAGCACATGTTCTTCCTGCCCTTCATCTACAAGGCATAGCGCTGTGTGACACCAAAGGAAGCGAGTGGAGTCCAGTAACAAAAGTTTTCAAAATGCTGCACAATTGCCTACTGCAGCAAAACAAACCTACTTCTCATCTCTCATATCATACAAGTCTCACAACCCTAAACAGCTATTCAGTACATTAAAGTCTCTCCTCTGTCCACCAGCTCCCCCTCCCTCTCCACTCCTCTCATCTCAGCTGAAGACTTAGTCTCACTCCTCAAGCAGTAGATTGACAACATAGGGCAAAGCGTTTGCTTAAAGACCCAACAGCCCCTTCCCATAACGACTCAACTCTCCTCCTCCAAAACTTGCTTCTCTGTCATCATGGAAGATCATCTTTACTCTCCAAATCACATCTCGCAACTTTGAACTTGACCTAATACCATACCACCGCATTCCAAACCGTACCAGTCTTCATCCCAAGCCTAACCCTCCTCTTCTACCTGTCACTAACAAATGGCGTCTTCCCCTCATGATTCAAACATACCTTGATCACACCCATCCTCCAAAAGCCCTCCCTTGACCCATCCTATGTTTAGCTATCGCCCCATCTCATTTCTCCCCTATGCCTCCAAACTACTGGATCAACACGTCTATTTTGAACTGTCCTCCCACCTCTCCTCCCGCTCCCTCTTTGACCGCTTACAAACTGCCCTGACTAAAGTCACCAACTACCTACTAACTGCCAAATCCAAGCTAGAATACACTGTCTTCCTCCTCCTAGACCTGTCATCTGCTTTGACACAGTATACCATACCCTCTTACTACAGACTCTCATCTCCCGGCATCACAGACTTGGCCCTGTCTTGGATCTTTTCATACCTAACCGACAGGACATTCAGTGTCTCCCACTCACACACCACCTCCTCATCTCACCCCCTATGTGTCAGTGTCCCCTAAGATTCAGTTGTAGGACCCAGGCTTTTCTCCATCTACACCTTCAGCCTGGGACAGCTCATGGTCTCATGGCTTTCAGTATCACCTCTATGATGATGGCACACAGATCAACCTCTCTGGACCTGATATCACCTCCTTACTAACCAGAATCCCACAAATTGTGTCTTGCATTTCATCTTTCTTCTCTGCTAGATTTGTAAAAATTAACACGGATAAAACAGAATGCATCATCTTTCCACCTTCTCATTCACCCCTCCCAAACTGACCTACCCATCAAAGTGAATGGCTGCCCACTCTCCCCAGTCCCACAAGCTTTACTCTGATCTGTCCTTTAAATGTCAGATCCAAGCCCTTTCCACTTGCTGCTGATTCCAACTCCAAAGTATCTCAGGGATCCGCACATTCCTCAACCATGAATCTAAAAAAACACCAGTGCACGCCCTCATCATCTCCTGCCTCGACTACTACAAGCTCCTGCTCTGTGGCCTCCCTTCTACCACTCTTGCACCCTTCCAATCTATCCTAAACTGTGCTGGCCGATTAATTCACCTGTCACCCCGTTATTCCCAGACTTCTCTTCTCTGTCAATCCCTGTGCTGGCTCCCTGTTGCCCAGAGACTCCAGTTGAAAAGCCTAACTTTGGCATACTAAGCCATCGAAAACCTGTCTCCTCCATACATGTTTGACCTAGTCTCCCTGTACTAGTTACCTGCACGCAACCCCTCATCCTTCAAAGATCTCCTTCTCTACTTCCCTCTTATCTCTTCTTGTCACGATCGCATACAAGACTTGTCCCGTGCATCTCCGCTACAGTATAACTTTTTACCTCAACACATCAGACTCTCACCTACTGTGCAAACCTTGAAAAGGAAGCTGAAGACCCACTTCTTGTGACAAGTGTACAATCTCCGGTAACCCTCGCTCCAGCATACCGCAGCACGACTAGCTGTGCCCTGATCTACTGTATCCTCACCCATCCCTTGTACATTGTTTGTGCGCCCTCGCAGGCAGGGTCTTCTCCCCTCTTGTACCAGGCAGTGACCTCTTTTGACATGTAAAGCGCCACGGAATAAATGTCGCTGTAGTAGTAATAATAATTATAGTACTTGTACTCTGGGTCAATTGATGGCACTTTCCAGGTGTCTACCCCTAATTTGATGTGTTTTGGCTGCTTTTGGGCACATTTAAAGGTGTTGTGTATGCATTTTTTGGGCCCCCTTTTGAATCCTATGGCATTCGATAATGTTCGATGAACATTCAACGAATAAATCGGCGAATATTGCAAATTCGACGATCATAATCCGAATCTAATATAGAAACATTTGCTCACCTCTACAGAAGACCTCAGACAGACAGTAGAGTTACTTAACCTTCCTCTTGTGTTAGCTTTCTGTTACTCTTTCTTATGTTAATGGGTCGGTTTTGACCTGTGTCTTAAATCACCCCTAGGATACCCTAAAAACAGTTATTTATGATCCAATTTGTTTCTTACCTCTTAGTTACCTTGTTACTGTTTCTCATCCATGGAAGGATTGATTTTAATATTTTTGTTGTGGCCCCCTGGGCCTTTCATTTGGGAGCTTCATTTTCAATATAAAAATATTGTCAAATGAACCTCAAGAGAATAATATAAACTTAAAAAAGTTTGTTATATTACCTGACTATTACTGAAGGGTTTTAGAACACATTTCTTAAATGTAAAAAAAAGTATACATATATATATTTTATATTATTAACTCTAGTAACATCTATGGTGTTACGGGTCAGTTTTGACCCATATCTAACTACTTTATGAAAAAGGCAAAAAACTGATTTTTTTTTTTATAGAACTTTAATACAAATAAAAGATGAAAATTATATTAACATTAATAGCAATAATAATAAAAAGTAGCTTTTCTAGGTCAAACAAACAAACAACAATCAATCAAGCAAATCAACAGAAATCAAGTACTAGTTTTTAGATGCATTAGTATTTAGATGCATGTGTGGCAAAAAGTGACACTTTTTGTGTGTTCTTTGCAGAGGTATTTTTTCAGCCGAAGCACGATGTGTTTGTCTTTCTGTCTTTATTGCTAGGGCAGACCTGACACCTCTTTCTTTTAGAATCAGGTGGTCTCACTGGGGTTGTGGCTGTTGTGGTTGATGTTGAGGCAGGCCTGGTTGAGGAGGATGCTGGTGATGATGCTCTTTGTGTTACTGTGGGTGTGGACGAAGCACTTGTTGAGCTCTGGAGTTGTCGGACAAAGGCTGCAGCGGCTGGGTCTCGGGGCACTCGTTCCCTTTGGTCAATGTGCGCCTTGACAAGGGATCTTCCTAGTTCCTCAAGAAACATCCTCAGCTTGTGTTTTTTCTTTGAATTCCATCCTTGGTGAATGTGGGTCCACAACACAAATGAATTGCATGCTGACACATCAAGGATGTTGTAAAATACAACCATTGGCCATCTCCTAGTTATTCGCTGGCAAGTGTAGGTGGCAGTCAGCTTGTGCAGGTTGTCCACTCCTCCTTTGTTTTTGTTATAGTCCAGGATGATTCTGGGCTTTTTGTCACTTCCTGATGACACAGCTGCATCTTTGTGAAGTGTGGACATCAGTACCACATTCCGTAGTTTTTTGGGGCAGTATGAAACAGCAGTGGTGGTGTCTGTAAAAACAAACTTTGAGGAAAGTGGAGCCCTGTCCTTCACTTGCAACAATTCAGCGGGCAGCTCAGGTTTGTTTTTTTTCACTGTGCCCACCATGATGATTTTCCTCCTGAGAAGTTCTTGTCCAAGGTCATAGCTGGTAATAAAATTGTCACAAGTAATGTTGTGACCCTGCAGTCCAGTAGTCATATCGAGGACTACACGTTTTCCTTGTTTTTTTTCAGGGATGCCGCTTGCAGACTTGCCTGTGTAAATCTGTAGATTCCATGCATAGCCAGTTTTTGCATCACAGGCTGCCCAAATTTTTATGCTGTATTTGCCTGGCTTACTTGGCATGTATTGCCGGAAGGGGCATTTTCCGCGGAAAGGGAGAAAACGTTTGTCTACTGTCACCTCTGGCCCTGGGTTGAACATCAGTGGAAGGAGCTGCACCCATTTCTCCCAAACATCCCTGATGGGAGCAAGTTTGTCAGATTTTGTTCTGGTGTCTCTGTTGTCAAATCTGAGGACTCTTGATATCATTTGAAAATTTTGAAGTGACATTGTTGCCCGGAAAATATCCCTGCCTGTCGATGCGTCCCAGAGACTATCAGTGGCCTCATTGCAGGATTTGTACACTCCAGCAAGGAGAAGAACACCAATGTAGGCATCCAGGACATCATCATGAAGGTCATTCCACATGTTGCCGTGGACTTTTTTTCCTTCAAGGTTTGTCATAGCAATAATGACTTTTTTTATTGACAATGGCATAAACAGATCAAAACATGACTTGATGTCACTTACTCTTGTCACAGCAAACCTTGTGATCCCAGTGGTCATTTTTATGACATTTGCAGCATCTGCCCTGCCATGTACATCTGGAGGTACTGAGCTCCAACTGATCTTGCCACTTTTGGATTTGAATCTTTCAGCGGGAGCAGCTTCAGCACCAGTGACCTCCTCATCAGACTGATCAGAACTGTCTGTGTCTTCCGGTTGATACTCCGCATCATCTTCCTCCTCAGAAACCTGTTCATCTGTATCAGTTTGCTGCTGTGTGTCCTCTGATTCATTATCATCTAAGATATAATCCAGAATTTGGCTTACATCAAATCTTCTCCTCATTGTTGCATGTGTAAACTGCAGATGTATACTCTGCAAAGTACCAACTCTAAGCTGATTTGGCCATACATGCCTGGACATGTCCCTAACTCAAGTTGTTGGAGGTAGAGCTGGCTGTGGGCTGTTGGTTTATATTGTGTTTATGAGTTCAGTTTTGGGACTTATTATTGTTTTTTTACTCTTATATTAGACCTGGGTCGAAATTGACCCCAACAACACAAATGTTATAATTTTAATAAGATAATAAGAGCATTTTTACAATTTAGTAAAATAGTTTTATTTATTGTATTTTGTTTAAAAATAAATTCCTGAAAAAGTCAAAAAGTCTTGATGCAATAAACAAATGTATGTAGAATTTGTATGCATTTAAAACCTAAAACGGGTTGGTCACGACCCTAACACAAGAGGAAGGTTAAGACCTCGTGCAGATTGCATAGTTACTGAACTCTTTGGCAGATTGCAAAGTTATTGCACACCTCGGACAGCTAGCACAGTTGCTGAACACCTCGGGCAGATAGGAGAATTACTGAACACAACAGACAAGCAGGAGGCATCATGTAGATGCAGACAGAAGAAAAACTCTGGAGCAGCAAGAAAGTCTAATACCATGGAAGCTGTACACAGTCAGGAAGATGTCCAGAAAACCACAGGTGGAAACGTAGAAGAGGTCCTAGAAGACCATGGACAGATAGCAGACAGAAGTCCAGAGAAACTAGAAAGTCAGTCAGCCAGGAAGACATCCTGGAATCCGCAGTCAGGTTGATACTGAAAACCGCAGGCAATTAGGTATCCTGCAAACCATAGGCAGGTATGTAGCGATACTGGAAATTGCAGGCAGGTAGGTAAAGTCCAGAACACTACTGACAGGTAGCAAGGCTATTGGAAACTGCAGACAAGTAGATGAGCAAAGTTACTGGAAATTCCAGACAAGTAGGTGAGCAAGGTTACTGGAAACCGCAGATGAGTACATGAACTCATCTTTTGAAAGTGATTATGAAATATGTACTTTTTGAATGGTGCTTTCCAGATTTGGCTATTGTCTCAAGCATTGTGATGAGATCAATATACACATACAATAGATGAATAACATCAAAGAATGTCTGCATTGGTTAAGAATGCTACTAACTGTTTTCAATTAGGTTTATGATTATATTAACTATATTATTGGCTAAGAATGGTATTCAACTGTCTGCAATTATGCTTTTTCAATATATTAACTATATTATTGGTTAAGAATGGTATTAACCGTTTGCAATTATGCTTATGATTATAGGAATTATATTAATGACACATATAATGGATTATTAACATCAAATGAACTTATATAGAGATTAATGACGCGCCCCCAGGGCCGTGGGGTACTCGGCAGCCGGGCCTCCGGTTGCCGGGGGATATCACGGTGGCTGGCCTGGTTCGTGACCCAGGGCAGTCAGTGAAATGGGGAGACTTCTATTATTTGGGGTTTTTGGAATTATTCGTGACGCCACCTGTGGTACCTGGTGATGATCACCAGCACTGCTACAGTCCTCTGAGGCAGATGTTAGGGCAGCTTGTGATGGGACAGCTCCCCACAGGTGGAGCAGGCCTCAGGGCAGTGTAGATCAATGGAGGTGTGCTGGGCGTTGTAGTGCAGGGAGGGAAATACACCGGCGAAATAAAGGAGCGGAGGCAGCTCAGTGCAGTCATCCAAGATTTACTCACAGTTCTTAGACAGTCCACAGGTGCTCTGTACTGGTGCAAGCCTCCCGCGTCGCACTGCGTTCACCGGGCAGGGGTTCAGTCCTTCCTCAGGCAGCTCGGGTGTACCTGGCAGAACCCCACTTTCTTATGTACCTCTCTAGACCGACTTCACGCTGCGTCTTACTCCCTCCTGCCCTGCGCTTCCCGCTGTGAATACTGTTCGGGTGCTGCGAGGTCCCCCCTGTCTGTCGGAGTTGCATAGACCTGCTTGACCTTACTTGGATTGAAGTGGGGGTTCGGCTTCTGGGTATAAAAGCCAGAAGCCTCCAGTTTTTCCAGTCGAGGCTTGAAGCTGCACGACTTGGCCAGGGGCCGGTCCCCTTCTTGCGGCCTAGATCCTCCTGACACTTGGCAGGTTCGGGTGTACGGGTGCCGCCTGCACTCGCCGTACTCCCCTAGGATCCCTTCTGTAGAACAGAGCCTATTCCCTGCCCCCCTCCTGGGCCTCAGTCCTGGGCCCTTGTAGTGGAGCAGAGCTCCTACAGAGACTCTGCTCCCAGACTGTTCCTCTGAACTGTCCCTACTCAACTCCTCAACTACTTTAAGATGTCTACCTTTTATATATTTACTGTATGAGTGCTCCCATAACCTACTTCCTCCACCCACACCCACTACTGGTTCCCCCTAACTTTGGGTTCCCCCCACCCCAGCCAGGGTCAGAGCTCAGCAGAAAACTACATTGCGTCTTGCTCCTCCGGCTGGCCTGCGGTAGTGTTGTGTTGGATGTAGGTGTTGGGGTTCCGTGCAGCGCTCCCTCCTTACCTGAGAGAAGGGAGACACCACACCTCTGGGTGAGGTGCAGTACCTCTGTGGTGACCGAACCCTCAGGGGCGCCACATTAAGATGTCACTAATCACTTGTAATCATGTTGATTATATTCTCTGGACGAAATTATGATGTGATGACACCTTGACCAACCTGTATGTAACATAGTTTTTAAGGTTGAAGGAAGACTAAGTCCATCTAGTTCAACCCATAGCCTAACATGTTGATCCAGAGGAAGGCACAAAAAACTCATGTGGCAAACACTAAGCTCCACATTGGGGAAAAAAATTCCTTCCTGACTCCATACGGCAATCAGACTAGTTCCCTGGATCAATGCCCTATCAAGGAATCTAGTGCTTCCATATATATATATATATATATATATATATATATATATATACATGTGTAGTCTCTGCCCAATGATGCTTTTTTATCTGCTACTACTATGATCTGGGTCTCTTGAGATATTTTCTTATTTGGTTTGGGCTCTTCTCCTTTGCCCATTTCCTTTGCCCTATTACATCATGGCTGCGGCGACGTTGTGTGCCGGCTGCACGTGGTCGCCACTCGCTTTCTCCGACTCACTCAAGAGGTGGGTCACCTGACTACGACATCGTCGCACTTGGATGACGCTAACCTGGTGTGATGGCGATGGCCGTGGGGGCGCACGCGCACTGGTGGCGCCCAGTAATCAGGACGTCCCCTGGTAAGTAGCAACAGCTGTATCCTCCCTAGTTAGGGTCCCCATTTCCTCTCCATCACTACTCCCTGACGAAGCGTAAGCGAAACGTGCATTGGAGTTGGTGGAAAAGGATGAGGTGTGCCACTCAGGTCTGTCATTGCAATGTAGATGGGCTTCCTTATATGGGCATTATTAGCTGCTTTCCTGTCCATCACGATCTATGGGTGGTCTGAGTGAGATATGCATTAAACTATTTGGTATCTAGTGATATGGATCACCTATGGATAATTGATTAGTGCTATGCATAGAACAAAATATGAAATCACTGTAAGTAATTGTATTTTTGTATGCTGAGGTAACATGCACCACCTAATGTGGGATCTCTTTGTTTATGTCCTAGGAAGAGATATGATCGATTCTATGGGATAATAATTCATTTTCTTTCATATAATAGGTGATAGGTCATATGATAGGTGTTTCCCTGAGGCCACCTACCTGAATTATAAATGGGACAGGGCTGCTAATCCTTTTCTATGGAGCTGCACTTGTGTGAAGTGCTAATCATTTGGATAATTGTTTTTTGGTAGATTTTACATGTGTCTGATCAATTTATTGAATAATTGGGCGGTGTAAAAAGGATTTCTTTGAAAAAATCTTGCCTTATAATAGTCTTTCTGGCATATCTGCAATTTAAGTTGGCTATATACCTTGGCAGTATATGTGGGCAGATTGATTCAATCCTTGACTTTCCAGCACATCTGCACTTTAAAGTGCTTATACACCTTGGTAGTACATGTTGGTAGATTGATGCAATCTTGGTTGGTTTAAATATTAGATTTTATCCCCTGTCAATGTATTGATAGATCTTAGTATTTATTTTCTACTAATTGCTTCTCTGAAAGGATCCTCCTTGTTTGGAAAACAATCTGGTATTATTTGTGCAACTTCCTTAGTAATTAGTAGAAACCAACTTAGCCTTTTACACTGCCCAATATTATGAATAATTAATTTGGTACATCCATCCCTCTGCATAAGATATATATTTTAATACACTTCTTTTTCTTCCTCACTTTGTTTTTATGATGTGTGGTTTTTGTTTTATATATATGTCTAATAAAGATGTATAAATTTTAAATTTGTTTGTGCTTAATTTAGGAATAATTAAATAAGGTGTAAGTACATGAACTCCTCCACTGACAAGTAGCATGGCTACTGGAAACCACAGACAAGCAGCTGAGGTCTTCCACTGACAGGTAGCATAGTTACTGGAAACTGCAGACAAGTAACTCATGGACGGAAAACTATAGACAACCAGGAAAGGTCCTGATGACTGTGGACTGGAACTGTGTACAGACAACTAAGAGACTTACCAGCAAGTCTTAGAGCAATACCAAGACACAAGTGTGAGTCTTGGGAGCCTTACATATTCCTAGGAAGTTCATTTCATGAATTGCACAGCTTTTTATTTTTAGAAGTACCAGCATCAATCAAAGTTCACCACCAATTTGTACCATAAAGTTGTCATAAAAATGAACTTGTATTAGTCAGATCTTAAAATAATTATGCAATCTAGGACATATAGGACTAACACCACATCACCTATTATTTATAACTAAAAGGGTCAATCTAGTCAGGGGAGGGGAACTCACACTGTTGTATTACTATGTTGCCCTGACTTGACGCAAATGTTGGCACCCCCGCTCACTGATGGCTGGCCTTGATAGACACGATTAGGCCTGAGCTACCAAAATCCAAAACACATACATATATGTACAAGAAATAAAATCCTTATTAGATTTATTAAAGTGCCAAGTGCATGCTACAACTATATGGCTGCAACCAACAATCTAATACCAGTCAACTACTGATGGCTTTAACACAGATTTTGGTATCAAAGGGGCTAGTGCCTTACACCTATGTAATTGTCAGATAATGCATAGCAACATAGTATTTCAGATCAAGCTTAGACAAAAATTGCAATCAATCCTAAAAACTATACCAAGTACAATTAGCACATGTTAGTTTTTTGAATCCTGGAAAGATTACAGTCAATCTTGAAAGATATATCCAGCACAATTAGTACATGTTAAATTTAAAACTCATATCAGCATTTAGCTCTTCAGCATAATTAGTACATGTTAAATTCGAAGCTCATTACCCATAATAAACTCCATGCATTTTCCCTATAACAAGGTTCCTCAGGAGTGATGAACTAGGTAATTAGCATAGAAATAATAATAATAAGATTATACTTAGCTGAAATTAGTTGTTATCATGCCACAACAGATTATGCCACTAGGATACCATGTGATAAGGCTCCACAGAACACATAGTTGTAAGTTGCAGTCCGACTATAATTTAACGATACGACAGTCTGACAAAGGAGGTTGTGTGGATACTGCTTTCTACTTTAATTTGGTTTGTGTTATTTTTCGTGATACTAACACAAATAACTAAGATCCGATCCTACTGTGTCATTTAAATGTGAGTTGTCACTTTGCTTAAACAAAGGTTTGAGATTGGGGATCCTTACTAAAAAAAATTGCTAGATGGCTGCAACCTGACCATCCTATCACTCCCATTTCCATATTCCACGTACTCCCAAAAATCCACAAGGATATCTTTCCACCACCTCTTCGTCCCTTAATTTCAGGAATAGGATCCCTGAACGGGAACCTTAGCCAGTGGCTGAATGAACACCTGCAGCCCTTAATTCCCAGAACCCCAGGTTAACTTAGGGATAAATCTTCAGAGTTGAGGGCTTTTGACACATTTCACTGGCAATAAGAATTTCTTTTTGCAAGCTGCAATATAATAAATCTTCATTCATCTATCCATTGGCAATTACAGCCATCAAATACCAACTTGACAAATATAGTCTTTACTCCACACCTTTGAAACATTTTATCCTTTCTTCATTATGTTATTTATTAAACCGCAATTTTTTTATTTTTCTTACAAACACTGGGTGCCCCAATGGGTTCAAAATTCTATCCGTCTTTAGCTGTATTGTTTATGTTGTGGTGGGAGGAATTCTAATTTTTTTCTGATACTAATTTGTTTTTTTCTGATATGATTTGGTATGGGAAATATGTTCTCAGCAGCCGACACATCCTTTTTCTTTCCCATTTTGGCAGAAAATGTAGGCTGCTTAATAATGTGGGACAGCCTTCTTAAGTAGTCTTGCCTTTCATTGGACACACCTGCCAAACTAATTAGCACAGGTGTCTGCAATTGCTTACAGTGATATAAAGAACCCTGACACACATCACCATCAATGAGTTTAACTGACAAACAAATTCTTCCCTTATCACTCCTAAACACTTTTTGCATAATAATTTGGAACACAGTGTACATGTGCTTTTCCACAAAACACCAGTGGTTCACGTAGTGCATCATACTGTTCTAACTTGCCAACCGTGGTCTGTATGGAGTTGTTCAATAAAGGGCCCAAAATTAAGATAACATAGACGGGAGAGGTCTCTATGAATAGGAATTCCTAAGTATTTGATACCCTGTGAGGGCCAGGCAAAGGGAAAGTTGGACTGGATGGAATCCTGTATGGATTTGGGAAGGGAGACATCGAGGGCCTCAGACTTCGCTGCATTGATTTTAAAATTTGACCATGTAACAAAGTGATCTATTTCAGCCATAACAGCAGGGATGGATATATGTGATTGAGTGATATATACTAGGACATCATCAGCAAATAGAGAGCACTTGTACTCGGTGCCTCCCACCTCAATCCACCTAATATTGGGGTTATAGCGAATTGATGAGAGCAGGTGCTCCGTCACTAGGATGTATAAGAGAGGGGACAGAGGACATCCCTGCCTTGTCCCATTGGTGATAATGAAAGGTGATGAAAATGTTCTGACGCGCCCCCTGGGCCTTGGGACACCCGGAGCCGGACCCATTTTGGTGGATGCTGGTGGTTGTAGTCTCCGTGGTGGCGACCCGGTTCCGTGGCTCAGGGCGGTCAAACCAGTGGCGGAACTATTTATGTGGTTTTAATGTTTAAATGTCCGACTACGCCACCCGTGGATTGCGGTCAGAGTGAACCGCCGCTGCAGGGCAGACCGCTGAGGCTGGTGTTGTGGGTGCAGCAGAGCGTAGCATAACTCCCCAGGGCAGGAGTATAGCCTCAGGGCTGTGTATGCGGAGGATGGGGGTGATGGTGCAGGGCAGCAGCAGTAACGACACGGAGTCAGTGATGCAGTCCAGGGCCTTTACTCACAGTTCTTATTATCCAGACCACTTCTGCAGGTAACGGCTGCCCATGTCGTACTGTGCTCACCAGGTGAGGGGCTCAGACAACTCCCAGATAACTTTGGAGCACTTCACAGAACCCCCTTTGTGTGTCCTTTGTCTGGCCTTTCTTACCAACCCTTCTGTCCGGCTGCCTCGGGCCTCCTCTTGGTAAAATTGGCACCAGTTTCCATGACCCCATGTGGTGCCTTCCTAGCGGGTGTAGCGAGGGGCTGCGCCACATAAAATGTCACAGCCTCCGGTTTCCAGCTGAGGGTCGTTTCCCACCTCCACTAGTTTCGGGGACCGGTCTCCCCCTTTGGCCTGACCCCTCCACGCAGGTGGATTCGGGCGTGCGGTGGCGACTCGCCCGTCCACACCCCAGGGATCCCTTCGTTCCTCGTTCCTGGAGCCTTCTCCGCTCCTCTTCCTTCCTTCTCCCTCTTCCAGGCCTGGGCCTCTGTTACTAGGCCCGCCTCCGGAGCAGAGCCCATGCAGAGCCCCTGCTCCCTGTCACTTCTGCTCAGACTTTTCTGCACTGAACTAAGATGGTGCCCACCTTTTATACTCCCTTCTCAATGCACCCAGGAACTGCTTCCTCCCTGCTCCTGCACTACAAGGTTCCCCTTCCTCAGTGTTCCCTCCCCCCACTCCAGCCAGGGACTGTCGTGCCGATCTCAGGGGCCTATTGGTCGCCCTGCCCCACGGCAATGTGGTGTAATGCATACAGGTGTCGGGTCCTGATCCACACTCCATCCTTACCTGAGAGTGAGATATCACACCTCTGGGTGAGGTGCAATACCTCTGTAGCAACCGAGCCCTCGGGGTGCTACAGTTCCATTTATCTTCAGCCTAGGTGACGTATTGCGATACAGGGCCGTGATTTTGGCTATAAAAGGGTCCCCTAGACCCCTACCCCAAGCTTTTTAAGAGAATTATATATGGCGTGCCAGGAGACTCTATGGAATGCTTTCTCAGCATCCAACGAGAGTATCTAATTACAAATTTTTTACTGCATCTAGCCCAGGAAATACTTTGTGCCTTGTAGCAGTGTCTGCTAGTCAGCGGATTATCCCGGCTGTTAAGCAAGCTACACCACCTGTAGTTTGGACACTTAATTTTTTCAAAGGAAATGCTTCGGGACCCCGGGATACTCAGTGGAGAGCATCAGGAGACACCCCAAGGCATAGGGGCTGGGACTGGTGGTAGGAGGCCGTGTCTGCTTCTCACTTTTTGGATTTTAGAAGGGCATGACATGCCTATATCTGTGTCTCTCCTTCCTTTTACTCCTCCACCTCTTTTCTTTTCGCATGACTATATGTACTTGTCACTTTTCCATGTGTAAGTTATGTCTTCTGAGCAGTTTGTCAGCTTTTGGACACCTTTGAAGGTGTTTTCTATGTGTTTCTTTGTGTTTTTGTTTGCCTGCCATTGGTTTTAACGGTGTTCAAAGGTGTTCGACGAACAGTTCGACGAACAGTTCGGCGAACACACGGGTGTTCGACGAACCGAACCGAACTCGAACACTACGAGGGTGGCTCATCACTACTGATGATCCCAGAAGAAATATGGTTCACCTACTAAAAAGTCTCAGCACAAAGTCTCAATGAGAAATTGGCTGGGAAATCTGCAGAACTATATGATTTTTACTTGTTTTAAGAAAAAGGTGTGTTATACGTTGTAAAATTCAGCTACAGTGAACAACAAATATCTAGTTTCAGAGTTGGTAGAAAAATGGCAAAAAATATTAAGTGGGGATTCCGAGGGTTAAGACGTGGTCTTATTTCATGTTTCACTTGACTGAAGAGGAAACAGTCTGGAGAGAAAGCTCTTCATTCATCCTAAATTGCCTCATTAGAACGCCAGCATAAATGTCACTCGACACTTTCTCTTTAGGGTAAATTTTCCACTATTCGTCAAACTCCTGGCCATTCTGCATCAGAAATTTTGATGCCTAAGACAGCATAATATAAGTTGCTTCTAATGTTTGGGTGATATAAGTAATAAACTGTAATCTATGGCTTTGCACCAGTGCTCCCTGGCTGCTTATATTCTTCATATAAATGTCTCTAGTGGAAAAAGGTGTAAACAACAGCAGGTATGGCACCCATGAGTTTAATTCCACTTCTGCAATGGATCTCTGTATATTTCCAGCACGATCAGCTCCAAATTTCCACCCCCCCAGCTTCTTATTTCTAGGAAAATAAACATTGGCAATTACAAAATGGTGAAATGCTCAATACACTTGTAAGAGTATATATTTACCCAATCATATCAATTATAGAATTCAGAACTGTCGGTGCAAAGATTTTGTGAAAAGTCACAGAGACTCCTTTAGATTTGACATCAGGATTGTTACTAAAATCTTGTTGGATAATATTTAAGAATGCAATTAGGAAACAAATTTGAACAGGAATGCTCTTAAGCTTATTGCAGCATTAGAATTAAAACTTGCTGTTTGTGACTAGTGATGAGCGAATATGTTCGAAATCCGATCTCCAAACTTAAGTTCGACATGAATGTGGCACATTTGGATTCGTGATTGGAATCCACACTGTCCAGATACAAGGCCTTCAGGTTTTGGCTGCTGAGATCACATGTCCTCTCTATATAAAAAGCGGCCATGTTCCCTCTGTGCCATTTTATCCATGTCACTGCTGGAGATAGATGCTGCTCAGTGTGTTCCTGTGTAATGAGAGATATTAGCTAGCTAGATAGATGGGCGCTTATTTGGAAGTCAGATAGTGTAGATAAGTCCTTTATTGTGTACCTGTTCGACCTTGCAGCACATTTTTTTTTCTTGTGCAATTACTGACATTCAGACAGAAAGAGCAGGGCCTATGCCAGAGAACAGTGTTGTGCACTGGTTGTATTGTGCTGTATTATGATATATGTTGGGGAATACCTATACTAACAGGACGTTCAATGGCCCTCTTGTGCTGTATCATGCACTGCAGTCTGCAACATACACTGCCTGCCTGCCTAGCACGGATTATATGCAGCTGGATTAGTCCTCAGAATGACTGTTAGTTCAGTTGGATACTATAGATACTGTATATGTTGTGGAATACCTATACTAACTCTAAACAAGCAACTCTCTCCCTGATGCAGCAGCACCTCTCCTTACTCAGCCTAATTCCAGGGGAAACTGTGACGAGCATGGCGGCGCCCTGTCTTATATACACCTGATGATGCTGTGTGGCCAGTCAATCACTGTAATGCCACAACCAACATGTCTATGGCATTACAGTGCATGGCAGACAATCCCTGCATGTTCATTGGCTCTCTAAAGAGCGCCAAACATGCAGGAAGGAGACCCAAGCTCCCGGAGACTAGTGATGAGTGAGCACTAAAATGCTTGGGTACTCATTGCTCGGGTTGAGCAAATTGGAATGCTCGAGTGCTCGGTCCAAGCAACAAGCCCAATGTAAGTCTATAGGAAACTAGAGAATTTTTCCGGTGGCCCCCCCGGCGGTCAGCAGGGGGCCTAGAAATTGCCCAAATCAATGGGAACAGTGCTCAAATTACATGGGAACAGCATGGGGAAAACCACTGGAAGCATTTCTGACTCCCAGGTCACTGCTGTCAACAATGCTGTCAGCGGTATTACGCCACTTTTACAGACTCACAATAAAGCATACAAAAATGAAACCAAAATGGATTTTCCTGGGAAAAATGTTAAGGAACATCCTTTCCAAGGTAATGACTAGTATAGAAGGCAAAATAAATAACCAAAACCAAAAATGCTCCTCCACCTTGGGCTATGTTTACACGTAGCGTTTTTCACTTTTGCATTGCTTTCAACGGTGAAAAATACATTCACCGGTAAATGTCATTTATACATTTTACTACCTTATCTTGCCATGTGGTGTGTTGGACATGATCAGACACATCCTGTTTCATTTATGGAGGAGTGACTCTGAAAGTCACAAAGACTATTTTTATAGGGCCATCAGGTGGCCCTTATTATCCTTAAAGGACCAGCAGTCGGCTATGCTTTGTTCTTCCCATTATTAAAGAGTATGTCTCGTATAATGTTATTGCGTATGCAGTGACTGCAAGGGCTGCCAAAAAATTGGACGCACCTCAATACCCCTTTGAAAAGCTATAGACTAGGGCCTCAGTAAAAAAAAATGTTCCCATTATAAAGGAGTGGGTCTCCTATAGTGGTAATGCCGATGCAGTGACTGCAAGGGCAGTCAAAATTTGGGAATGGAACCCCAATAACAATTTAAAGACACATACAGCTAGGCCTCAGTAACGACATGTTTCCATTAGAAAGGAGTGGGTCTGCTATCCAGTTATAGGGTATGCAGTGAGTCCAACAGCTGCCAAAATTTAGGAAATACCCCAATAACGATTTAAAGAAACATAAAGCTGGGCCACAGTAGCGACATGTTCTCATTAGAGACGAATTGGTCAACCATACTGTTCTTGCTTATGCAGTAACTGCAACGGCTGCCAAAACTCCAATGCCCCTTGCAAGAGATGTAGAGATCGAAGGGCCAACTAAAAACAATGTTCCCATTATTAGGAAGTGAGTCTCCCATACTGTTTGCCTATGCAGTGAAAGCAACAGCTGCCAAAAATTTGGAAGAACTCCACTGTCCCTTGCAAGAGACATAGAGGTCGGAGGGCCAACTAAAAACAATGTTCTCGTTATTAGGAAGTGGGTCTCCCATACTGTTTACCTATGCAGTGAATGCAACAGCTGCCAAAAAATTGGAAGAACTCCATTGTCCCTTGCAAGAGATGTAGAGGTGCATGCGAACAGAGTTAGACCTCCCAAAAAAAAGACACTGTATTTGAGTTTATGCTATGTTGCTATCATTCGGTGGTGTCGAGAAGTCTGGCCCAATCCAGCCCTGGTTCATTTTTTATAAGAGTCAGCCTGTCAGCATTTTCAGTTGACAGGCGCCTATCAGTTTTAATTCGAACCTGATTGACCCCGGTCCCACAATCCTCGGGGTCGGAAGGTCTTGTTCCATCCCAAGGTCCGACTGGGTCACGGCTTCCACTATATTAACTCAGTGTGAAGTCAGCAAGATGTACCATCCCTGCCCACAAGCACTTGTCCACGTGTCCTTGGTTAGGTGGACTTTCCCAGTAACTGCGTTGTTGAGGGCTCATCTAATATTGTGGGACACATGCTCATGTAATGCGGGGATGGTACACCGGGAGAAATAGTGGCGGCTGAGGACCAAGTAACAAGGCGGGAGGCATCTTCACATGCGCCATGGACAGGGGATTGGCATGCACGCACAACAGCGAAGAAGCAGTGGTGTCACCCACAGACACTGTTTCTGGACTGTGCCCTTGTGTCTGGGACTCTGTAAATGCTTCACGCACTCTGATTGGCTAGCCGCGCTTTCCTGACTTAAAGTTACCATCTACAGGTAATAAAAAAAAAAAACAGCGCACCACTGATCTGACCTGTTCTGAGATATCACCAGCCCCCCACTATTCTACCACGTCTCCCCGCTCATCATACACAAGCACTATGCTAGCAAAACTGTTAAAACGCTGTAGTTGCCCGGCAATCACGTAACCACAGAAGTTCACAGAACGCTACAGATTTTCCTGAATTTAACAAATTTTGCTCGCCTTTCCGATCACGAATCCGAATGTGCCACATTCGTGTTGAACTTAAGTTTGGAGATTGGATTTCTTACTTATTCGCTCATCACTACTCTTGAGGTAAACTCCTTAATTTTAGCTGAATAAGCACAGGTCTCATCGCTCACTGAAGCTGCAACGTGTATTTCTCAAGGACAAGAAGCAGCAATATTTGTTAACTCTGAAAATCAATGCCATGATGAATTCTTCAAGTTTGAAGAAATTCACTTTGCATATTACATCTCTAGGATGGAATTCTCTCCCGGGTCTGGGGCCTAAGTCTGATTTTTTTTTAAAGTGTTTTTGAATTTTTAAAAGCATGAAGTCTGTGTGCTGTGTTATTGAATGGGCTATTAGTTACTACCGGGTTACCATCCTTTCCTATGGTGAGGTCACATTGACATTACTAGGCTATGTTTACGATAAAGAGATTGAATGGGTTGGATGCATTCCTAGTAGACCTCAGATAGTTTTATGCATCTTTTCACTGTAATTATAGTACATTTGATTCACAACAGATATGTTTTTTTCAATTTGCTGAACATGGCAAATTACAATTTCAAATATTTGAACATCTCTATTCAGCATACGTAAAGCAAGCCCTCACACAGGTCCATTGATAGAAAAATATAAAGTTTTGGATCTCAGAAAATGGTCACACACCATGTTCTGAAAATTTCAACCATTAATATATATATAGTACAGACCAAACGTTTGGACACACCTTCTCATTTAAAGATTTTTCTGTATTTTCATGACTATGAAAATTGTACATTCACACTGAAGGCATCAAAACTATGAATTAACACATGTAGAATTATATACTTAACAAAAAAGTGTGAAACCACTGAAAATATGTCTTATATTCTAGGTTCTTCAAAGCAGCCACCTTTTGCTTTGATGACTGCTTTGCACACTCTTGGCATTCTCTTGATGAGCTTCAAGAGGTAGTCACCGGAAAAGTTCTTCCAACAATCTTGAAGGAGTTCCCAGAGATGCTTCGCACTTGTTGGCCCTTTTGCCTTCACTCTGCGGTCCAGCTCACCCCAAACCATCTCGATTTGGTTCAGGTCTGGTGACTGTGGAGGCCAGGTCATCTGGCGTAGCACCCCATCACTTTCCTTCTTGGTCAAATAGCCCTTACAGAGCCGAGAGGTGTGCTTGGGGTCATTGTCCTGTTGAAAAATAAATGATGGTCCAACTAAACGCAAACCGGATGGAATAGCATGCCGCTGCAAGATGCTGTGGTAGCCATGCTGGTTCAGTATGCCTTCAATTTTGAATAAATCCCCAACAGTGTCACCAGCAAAGCACCCCCACACCATCACACTTCCTCCTCCGTGCTTCACGGTGGGAACCAGGCATGTAGAGTCCATCCGTTCACCTTTTCTGCGTCGCACAAAGACACGGTGGTTGGAACCAAAGATCTCAAATTTGGACTCATCAGACCAAAGCACAGATTTCCACTGGTCTAATGTCCATTCCTTGTGTTCTTTAGCCTAAGCAAGTCTCTTCTGCTTGTTACCTGTCCTTAGCAGTGGTTTCCTAGCAGCTATTTTACCATGAAGGCCTGCTGCACAAAGTCTCCTCTAAACAGTTGTTGTAGAGGTATGTCTGCTGCTAGAACTCTGTGTGGCATTGACCTGGTCTCTAATCTGAGCTGCTGTTAATCTGCGATTTCTGAGGCTGGTGACTCGGATAAACTTATCCTCAGAAGCAGAGGTGACTCTTGGTCTTCCTTTCCTGGGGCGGTCCTCATGTGAGCCAGTTTCTTTGTAGTGCTTGATGGTTTTTGCAACTGCACTTGGGGACACTTTCAAAGTTTGCCCAATTTTTCAGACTGACTGACCTTCATTTCTTAAAGTAATGATGGGCACTCGTTTTTCTTTACTTAGTGGCTTTTTTCTTGCCATAATACAAATTCTAACAGTCTATTCAGTAGGACTATCAGCTGTGTATCCACCTGACTTCTGCACAACACAACTGATGGTCCCAACCCCATTTATAAGGCAAGAAATCCCACTTATTAAACCTGACAGGGCATACCTGTGAAGTGAAAACCATTTCCGGTGACTACCTCTTGAAGCTCATCAAGAGAATGCCAAGAGTGTGCAAAGCAGTCATCAAAGCAAAAGGTGGCTACTTTGAAGAACCTAGAATATAAGACATATTTTCAGTTGTTTCACACTTTTTTGCTAAGCATATAATTCCACATGTGTTAATTCATAGTTTTGATGCCTTCAGTGTGAATGTACAATTTTCATAGTCAAGAAAATACAGAAAAATCTTTAAATGAGAAGGCGTGTCCAAACTTTTGGTCTGTACTGTACATATACCGTATTTTTCGGACTATAACACGCACCGGACCATAAGACGCACCCCAAATTTTGGGGTGGAAAATAGGAAAAAAATATTTTTTATAAGATGGGGGTTCATCTTATAGTCTGAATAGGTACGGTATCTTACATGGGGGCAGTGAAGCGAGGGTCACAAGAGGCAGGGCCCCTCAGGAAGTCAGCGGCTGCAGCAGAAGAGGTCAGATGCTGTGGAGCCTGTGCCAGGCCAGGGCCTGTGTCTGGCTGAGGCCCTTAGCCTGGGTGGTTCCTGTGCGGAGGCCTCTTCCTGGGGCTGAGGCCGGGGGCCTCTGGCTGGGGCTTAGGCCTGTGGCTGGGCCGAGGCCTCTCGTTGGGGGAGGGGGATGTACCGGGCTGTGAGCGGCAAAGCAGTGCGGCCTGCGCAGGTTTCCGGTGTGCGCGGCCATCTTCCTAGACCTGTGATCTACAGGAAAATGGTCGCCGGAGCTGCCGGTCCGCGCATGCGCTAGCTCGGGCGGCCATTTTCCTGTAGATCACAGCTCTAGGAAGATGGCCGATCACCCTTCTCAGCCCAACACCGGCCCCAGCCCCAGTACCAGCCAGGCACAGGTGCCGGTCCCAGCCTCTCACCTCTACTGCCGCTGACACCGCCACTGCTACCACCACCGCCGCGTTCCTGGAGGGGCCTGAAATCCACCACCGCAGGTAAAGTTCGGACCATAAGACGCACCCCCCATTCTTCTCCCAAATATTGGGGAAAAGAGTGCGTCTTATGGTTCGAAAAATACGGTATATAATATAATTATATATATATATATATATATATATATATATATATATATATATATTGTAAGGTAGCGCTATTCATCACGCTGGGGCACTCGCTTCACCGGGTCAATCAAAGCACACATGCAACGTTTTTCCGGTAATTCACAGTACAGCAGTTTATTACACATCATAAACCGCTCATAACATAGTCCATCTCAGTGGCTCGCCGACATTTTACACATAATTTCCCAGAGCCTTTCTAGTGATGGACATGCCCACTTGGCTCCAGATACAGCCTTCAGCAAGGTAACAATATCAATGTCCACATCAAGCAGCGTTTTTACCTTTGCCGGGTCGTCGCTGCTTCAGTCAGCTCGATTCTGCCACAGCTGTGGCTTTAAGGCTTCCCAGATGGTGCCTCCGGGCCACATACCTTCAAAGGCTACTGGTATCTCAAACACAGGGGGATCCTGCCTCTGCCTTCCAGGCTAGTGGAGTCCCACACAGGGACCAGGCCTCTCGCCCTCCAAGGCTACTGGTATCCTAAACACAGGGGGATCCAGCCTCTGCCTTCCAGGCTTCACCAGGCCTCTCTTTCTAGGCCTCACCTGGCCACTCTTTCTCTACCTGTTTCAAAACTACCATGGTTTATATATCCTTTTGTGCACACAGGACCTGTGATGATGTCACAGTCACGTGATCAGTCACCTGAGGGGGAGGTAAATGGTTAGCTAGAGCACACCCCCTGGACATTCTAGCAATGCAGCAAGCCGCTGCATTACATATCCCCCCCATCTGTTCAAACTTGTGGGGTTGAACACATAGCATACACAATCACATTATAACCCCTGGTTCACACAGAGACCATGTACTTGACAATTGCGCTGCTCAGCCCCTGGAACATTAGTCATCGACATTATCCCTTTCCTTAGGGACCTACCATCTGTCATTGCCACTAACTTCGTCAAGTCACATTTCCGAGTAGTAACCTTGTCAGACCTCCCCCGCTCCCAGCGGTCTGTCGTAACCTTGTCAGACCTCCCCCGCTCCCAGCGGTCAATACAGCAGTGTGACTTACTTGCCCTTGTATCTACGGTCAGGTCTGACTTCGTGCTGTCCCATACTCTAGTGCAGGGGTCTCAAACACGCGGCCCGCGGGCCGCATGCGGCCCCTCAGGCTGCTTTATGCGGCCCGCAGGCATAGACCCCTTAACGATCCCGACCTGGTCCAGGAGGAGCCGCCGACAGCAGCGCTGCATTGCCGCACAGAGACTGTTTCCCAGCACTGCATTTCCAATGCCAGCCGCCGGCCAATCAGAGGCCAGCAGCTGATATCTGCGTGTCGGCGCAGCGAGTATGACGTCATTGCCATATGCAGATGTCAGCTGCTGGCCTCTGATTGGCCGGCGGCTGACATTGAAAATGCTGTGCTGGGAGACAGTCTCTGTGCGGCAATGCAGCGCTGCTGTCGGCGGCTCCTCTTGGACCAGGTCGGGATCGTCAAGGGGTCGGACTCTGTGGTGCCTGCGGGCCACATCTGCAGGAAGGCCGCCGAGGGAACGGAGGACAGGTGAGAATCATCTTTTTTTTTTTCTATTTTATGTGTGTGAAGAACAGGGGGCACATAGCCACAAGATGGGGACCTGGATGGGGCACATAGCCACAAGAGGGGACCTGGATGGGGCACATAGCCACAAGAGGGGACCTGGATGGGGCACATAGCCACAAGATGGGGACCTGGATGGGACACATAGCCACAAGATGGGGACCTGGATGGGGCACATAGCCACAAGATGGGGACCTGGATGGGGCACATAGCCACAGGATGGGGACCTGGATGGGGCACAGAGCCTCAAGATGTGGACCTGGATGGGGCACAGAGCCTCAAGATGTGGACCTGGATGGGGCACAGAGCCACAAGATGGGGACCTGGATGGGGCACATAGCCACAGGATGGGGACCTGGATGGGGCACATAGCCACAAGAGGGGACCTGGATGGGGCACATAGCCACAAGATGGGGACCTGGATGGGGCACATAGCCACAAGATGGGGACCTGGATGGGGCACAGAGCCATAAGATGGGGACCTGGATGGGGCACAGAGCCACAAGATGGGGACCTGGATGGGGCACAGAGCCACAAGATGGGGACCTGGATGGGGCACAGAGCCACAAGATGGGGACCAGAGCCACAAGATGGGGACCTGGATGGGGAACATTGCCACAGGATGGGGACCTGGATGGGGCACAGAGCCACAAGATGGGGACCAGAGCCACAAGATGGGGACCTGGATGGGGAACATTGCCACAGGATGGGGACCTGGATGGGGCACATAGCCCCAAGATGGGGACCTGGATGAGGCACATTAGTACAAGATGGGCACCAGGATGGGGAACGTTGCTACAGGATGGGGACCTGGATGGGGCACATAGCCACAGGATGGGGACCTGGATGGGGCACATTAGTACAAGATGGGGACTTGGATGGGGAACATTACTACAAGATGTTTTCCATTATTACTATATGATGCTAATTGTAAGACAATATTACTGTATGTGGCCAATTGGGGGAAATAAAATTGTAAAAAAAATAAAAAATAAAATAAAGCATGAAAAAATATTGGGCACTAAAAATGCTGTTTTATATGTAAACTAAAGTAAACACAAAAAAGTGCATGTTTATTATCGCCACATCCATAACGACCCAAGCCATAAAAAAATAAACACGGCAAAAATGTTCAAAAGGTGTATACAAAAAAAATGGTATCACTAAAAATGTCACATTGAACAAAGAATGCGGCCCCCCAAATTCAAATTTTTTCCATGTGCGGCCCATATACCCAGCCGAGTTTGAGACCCCTGCTCTAGTGGGTCATTTTTATGGGCCTCTCAGACCTGAGTTACTGGGGGTCTCACTACCTCTAAAGCAACGGCCACTATCTTCAGGACATCTTGAAAGGTCTCTAATAGCGTTGAGCCACCCCCGTAGTGTTCGAGTTCGGTTCGGTTCGTCGAACACCCTTGTGTTCACCGAACTGTTCGTCAAACTGTTCGTCGAACACCTTCGAACACCATTAAAACCAATGGCAGGCAAACAAAAACACATAGAAACACATAGAAAACACCTTCAAAGGTGTCCAAAAGCTGACAAACTGCTCAGAAGACACAACTAACACATGGAAAAGTGACAAGTACATATAGTCATGCGAAAAGAAAAGAGGTGGAGGAGTAAAAGGAGGGGGAGACACAGATATAGGCATGTCATGCCCTTCTAAAATCCAAAAAGTGAGAAGCCGACACGGCCAGTCCGTTCCTGCCCGTGCCACCTCCGTGTCGCCGGGTTTGTGCCAGAGCCGCGGTGGACCCTGATGGCCAGCCCCCCTCTCCCAATACTGGTGCCTGTCCGCTGGTGGGTCGAGCGAGCCCCCTGTGGTGGAGGCAGGTCTAAGCATTTTAATTTAAATTGTCTCTCTAATTTGAATGAATACACTTTAAATCCTTTTACAAGGATCTATTGGAGGGCAAGTCTCATGCCAGCAGCCGCGTAATTCCAGCTCCAGTAGCGTCCACTAAAGCTGCTGCAGTTAAAAAGCTTTTATAAGGATCGAGCTCGGCGGTCCACCGCAAGGCGTCCTACCGCCAGTCCCAGCCCCTATGCCTTGGGGTGCCTCCTGATGCTCTTCACTGAGTATCCCAGGATCCCGAAGCATTTCCTTTGAAAAAATGAAGTGTCCAAACTACAGGTGGTGTAGCTTGCTTAACAGCTGGGATAATCCTCTGACTAGCAGACACTGCTACTAGGCACAAAGTATTTCCTGGGCTAGATGCAGTTAAAAATTTGTAATTAGATACTCTCGTTGGATGCTGAGAAAGCATTCCATAGAGTCTCCTGGCACGCCATATATTATTCTCTTAAAAAGCTTGGGGTAGGGGTCTAGGGGACCCTTTTATAGCCAAAATCACGGCCCTGTATCGCAATACGTCACCTAGGCAGAAGATAAATGGAACTGTAGCACCCCGAGGGCTTGGTTGCTACAGAGGTATTGCACCTCACCCAGAGGTGTGATATCTCACTCTATGGTAAGGATGGAGTGTGGATCAGGACCCCGACACCTGCATGCATTACACCACATTGCCGTGGGGCAGGGAGACCAATATGCCTCTGAGATGGGCACGACAGTCCCTGTCCCTGGCTGGAGTGGGGGGAGGGAACACTGAGGAAGGGGAACCCTGTAGTGCAGGAGCAGGGAGGAAGCAGTTCCTGGGTGCATTGAGAAGGAAGTATAAAAGTTGGGCACCATCTTAGTTCAGTGCAGAGAAGTCTGAGCAGAAGTGACAGGGAGCAGGGGCTCTGCATGAGCTCTGCTCCGGAGGCGGGCCTAGTAACAGAGGCCCAGGCCTGGAAGAGGGAGAAGGAAGGAAGAGGAGCGGAGAAGGCTCCAGGAAAGAGGAATGAAGGGATCCCAGGGGTGCGGACGGGCGAGTCGCCACCGCACGCCCGAATCAACCTGCGTGGAGGGGTCAGGCCAAAGGGGGAGACCGGTCCCCGAAGCTAGTGGAGGCGGGAAACGACCCTCAGCTAGAAACCGGAGGCTGTGACATTTTATGTGGCGCAGCCCCTCGCTACACCCGCTAGGAAGGCACCACATAGGGTCAGGGAAACTGGCGCCAAGTTTACCAAGAGGAGGCCCGAGGCAGCCAGACAGAAGCATTGGTAAGAAAGGCCAGACAAAGGACACACAAAGGGGGTCCTGTGAAGCGCTCCAAAGTTATCTGGGAGTTGTCTGAGCCCCTCACCTGGTAAGCACAGTACGACGTGGGCAGCCGTTACCTGCAGAAGTGGTCTGGAAAATAAGAACTGTGAGTAAAGGCCCTGGACTACATCACTGACTCAGTGTCGTTACTGCTGCTGCCCTGCACCATCACCCCCATGCTCCGCATACACTGCCCTGAGGCTATACTCCTCCCGTGGGGAGTTATGCTACTCTCTGCTGCACCCACAACACCAGCCTCAGCGGTCTGCCCTGCAGCGGCGGTTCACTCTGACCGCAATCCACGGGTGGCTTAGTCGGACATTTAAACATCAAAACCACATAAATAGTTCCGCCACTGGTTTGACCGCCCTGAGCCACGGAACCGAGTCGCCGCCACGGAGACTACAACCTCCAGCATCCACCAAAAAGGGTCCGGCTCCGGGTGTCCCAAGGCCCAGGGGGCGCGTCAGAACATTTTCATCACCTTTCATAATCACCAATGGGACAAGGCAGGGATGTCCTCTGTCCCCTCTCTTATACATCCTAGTGACGGAGCACCTGCTCTCATCAATTCGCCATAACCCCAATATTAGGTGGATTGAGGTGGGAGGCACCAAGTACAAGTGCTCTCTATTTGCTGATGATGTCCTAGTATATATCACTCAATCACATATATCCATCCCTGTTGTTATGGCTGAAATAGATCACTTTGTTACATGGTCAAATTTTAAAATCAATGCAGCGAAGTCTGAGGCCCTCGATGTCTCCCTCCCAAAATCCTTACAGGATTCCATCCAGTCCAACTTTCCCTTTGCCTGGCCCTCACAGGGTATCAAATACTTAGGAATTCATATTCATAGAGACCTCTCCGTCTATGTTATCTTAATTTTGGGCCCTTTATTGAACAACTCCATACAGACCACGGTTGGCAAGTTAGAACTGTAAGATTCAATACGTGAACCACTGGTGTTTTGTGGAAAAGCACATTTACACTGTGTTCCAAATTATTATGCAAAAAGTGTTTAGGAGTGATAAGGGAAGAATTTGTTTGTTTGTCAGTTAAACTCATTAATGGTGATGTGTGTCAGGGCTCTTTATATCACTGCAAGCAATTGCAGACACCTGTGCTAATTAGTTTGGCAGGTGTGTCCAATGAAAGGCAAGACTACTTAAGAAGCCTGTCCCACATTATTAAGCAGCCTACATTTTCTGCCAAAATGGGAAAGAAAAAGAATGTGTCGGCTGCTGAGAAGCAACAAATTGTGGAGTGTTTAGGTCAAGGCATGACTAAAATCAACATTGTGCGATGATCAGGATGAAGTGTCTTGGCAATCACGAAGTATGTAGCTGATTCACAGTACACACGTGTGCGTGCTGATAAGGGCAAATTGAGGACTCTTTCCTACAGGCAATTACGTCAGGTTAAAAGAGCAGCGGCAAAAAAGCTTTGTCATAGCAGCAGACAAGTTTTTGAAGCTGCTGGTGCCTCCAACGTCCCCCGAACAACAAGATGCAGGGTCCTTCAGAGGTTTGCAGCTGTGCATACGCCTTCCTGTCGACCTCCTCTATCCACTTCACACAAGCAGAAACGGCTCCAGTGGGCCAAACATTTCATGAAGACTGATTTCAAAACTGTTTTCTTCACGGATGAGTGCCGTGCAACGCTCGATGGTCCAGATGGATGGAGTGGAGGATGGCTGGTTGATGGACACACCACGCAAACACGGCTACAGCGCCAACAAGGAGGAGGTGGAGTAATGTTTTGGGCTGGAATCATGGGGAGAGAGATTGTCGGCCCCTTTAGGATCCCTGAAGGGGTAAAGATGAACTCCATAATGTATGTGGAGTTTCTCAAACAGCACTTCCTGCCATGGTTCAAGAAGAAGAACCGTGTATTCCACAGCAAGATCATTTTTATGCATGATAATGCACCGTCTCATGCTGCACATAACACATCTGCATCTCTGGCTGATATGGGCATAAAAGGGGACAAACTTATGCTGTGACCCCCATGCTCTCCTGACCTCTACCCCATTCAGAACCTCTGGAGCATCATCAAAAGGAGTGTCTATGATGGCGGGAGGCAGTTCACATCTAAGCAACAGCTCTGGGAGGGTATTCTGTCCTCATGCAAAACAATTGAAGCAGAAACCATCCAAAACTTGACAAATTCATTGGACGAGAGAGTTCAGAAGCTCCTTTCGAACAAGGGGTCCTATGTGCAAATGTAACATCACCTAGAATAAAGTTTTGAGTTGAAAACTGTTTGATTTCAGTTTCTAATAACCTGCTAATGCTTATAATTTCAAAAATGACCATTTTTTTGGTCTTTATTAAAATGAAAAGGTTGATCGAAGAGTGTGGGGGAGATAAGAGTGTGGCAACCCAGTAGTCAGGATTACTTCGAATTCTGACAATCTGAGGGTCATGTTGCAAGTAGTGCAGCAAGAAGGCACTTATGTGTCTTGCACATCTCGGAGCCCCAAAATTATTTTCCGGGCTAGATGCAGCTAAAAATTATTATTAATTTTAAATCTGGTGGAGCTTAGTATAGATGGCCTAATAGAATCAGTACAGCACACTGCTACAAAGCCCAAATTATTTTCCAGCCAAGATACAGATAAACATGATTAGTAATTTTAAATCTGGTGGAGCTTAGTATAGATAGCCTATTAGAATCAGTGCTGCACACTGCTACAAAGCCCAAATTATTTTCCAGCCAAGATACAGATAAACATGATTAGGAATTTGAAAGCTTAAAACGGTTGGTGAGGTGATTTTAACCAATCATCAAGCTTTTACTCTCCCCAGGATGACACAGGGGTAGAAAAGTCATTTCGGATCCATGATTTGTTCATCTTTATGAACGTGAGTCTGTCTACATTATCAGTGGAGAGCCGCGTGCGCTTATCTGTCAGCACACCACCAGCAGTGCTGAACACACGTTCAGACAGAACGCTGGCTGCGGGGCATAACAAGATCTCCAAGGCGTAAGTGGCTAGCTCCGGCCATTTATCCAGATTGGAAGCCCAAAAAGAGCAAGGGTCCAGTGACACAGTCATGGCTTCAATGTTTACTTGGAGATACTCCTGTACCATCGTCTCTAGGCGTTGACTATGTGTCAGACTTCTTGTCTCCTGTGGCCTTGCAAAGGATGGGCTAAAAAAGTGGTGAAATGATTCCGCAAAATTGATGTTACCAGCAGATACTGTTTTTCTGTTACGGTTTGAGTGCTGAACACTTGACGGTCCCACGGTTGGCAAGTTGGAACTGTGAGATTCACTACGTGCACCACTGGTGTTTTGTGGAAAAGCACATGTAAGATTCTGCAACAGTCTCTGCTGATACTCCTGCATGCGTGCATCCCTTTCTATGGCAGGAATAATTTCTGCAAATTTACTTTTGTTCCGGGGATCTAACAGTGTGGCAACCCAGTAGTCAGGATTATTTCTAATTCTCACATTTCGAGGGTCGTGTTGCAGGTAGTGCAGCAAAAAGGCACTCATGTGTCTTGCGCATCCAGGAGCACCAAGTCCCTGTTGTGTTGGTGGCGAGGTAACAATCATGCTTCCTTCCTCTGTCCTCTACCCCCAACCTCGCACAACAGAAATGTGATCAAGGACTCCCTCATCTGATGAGTCTTCCATCAGTTCGTCCTCCACTTCTTCCTGGGCTCCTGCACTTTCCTCACTAGTTTGGCTGCTACCATGCGCCCTGGTAAAACCATCTCCCCCACCCTCACATGCCTGCCGCCTTGGTGCTGCCGACCGTCTGGACCTTGCAGATGTTAGCCCTTCCGCATACAACTCCTCCTCCTCTACTTCCTCCACCTCCTCTTGTGCCACCACCTGACTCCGAAATCTGTTTAACATGTGCTCCAGCATGTAAATCACTGGAATAGTCATGCTGATAATGGCATCGTCAGCGCTAAACATCTTCGTCGCCATTTCAAAACTGTGCAGAAGGGTGCATAGGTCCCTGATCTGAGACCACTCCTCCAGCGTGATTTGCCCCACCTCTGGATCTCGTTGGCCCAGGCTATACGTCGTATTGCACCAGGGCTTGTCGGTGCTGCCACAGTCGCTGCAACATGTGCAGAGTTGAATTCCACCGGGTAGGCACATCGCATTTTAGCCGGTGAAGTGGCAGGCCCAACGACTTCTGTAGAGATGTAAGATGCTGAGCTGCGGGATGCGAACGGCGGAAGTGAGCACACAGCGACCGTGCCCTCTGCAGAAGGCCATCTAGTCCGGGATAGTGGGTTAAAATTTGCTGGACAACCAGGTTCAACACGTGAGCCATACAAGGCATGTGTGTGACATTGCCCCGGCGAAGGGCCGCACCCAGGTTTGCAGCATTGTCGCACACCCCCTTCCCTGGTTTCAGGTCCAGTGGAGACAACCATTCATGAAATTGGTTCTCCAGAGCTGACCACAACTCCTCAGCTGTGTGACTCACATTTCCCAGACATTTCAAAGTAAAAACCGCCTGATGACGTTGAGCCCTACTGCCAGCATTGTAAGGAGGTGTGCAGGATCCCTTCTGCGCAGTTAGAAAGCTTGTGGCATGACCAGACAGGCTTTGGGTGCAGGTGGAGGACCGAGAGGAGGTTGAGGAGGCAGAAGCAGTGGAGGAACTTTGAGATAAAGAGGATTGACGCACAACTCGTGGGGACGGCAAGACTTGGACAGCAGCCCCTTGTCCTGCTGTCACCATAGTTACCCAGTGCCCAGTCAGCGACATGTAACGCCCCTGTCCATGCCTACTCGTCCAAGTGTCTGTGGTGAAATGCACCCTGTCACACACAGAGTTTCTCAAAGAAGCGGTGATGTTGTGTGCGACATGCTGGTGGAGCGCAGGCACACCTTTCTTTGAGAAGTAGTGCCGACTGGGCATCTGGTACTGGGGCACTGCGACGGACATAAGATCTCGAAAATCCTCTGTGTCCACCAGGCGGAAAGGCAGCATTTCTGTAGCCAAGAGCTTGCAGATGGTGAAATTCAACCTCTTAGCTTTCTCATGGCTAGGAGGAAAAGGTCTTTTACTTGTCCACATCTGAGGGACCGAGGGCTGGCTATTGTGCTTAGACGGGGTTGATAAGGGTGTCCCCGGCAAACTACCGGTCTGTGAGGAAGATGCAGGTGGACATGTTAGGTTGCCTTGATCCAAAGGTGGTGCTATCGATGTCGGACAGCGCTCAACAACAGCTGGTGTTACCACCTCCAAAGAAAATGATGACCTGCCAATCACGCTGGCTGTTGCGGGTAAAGAGGTGGCAGGTCTGCGTCCCAAAACAGGTGTGACTGCTGTCCCCCCAGTCACAGAGGATGAAGAGGCCCGGGATGCACAAGAAATGGCAGATGGTGGTTGGCCCGGCCGGCTAGGCCGCATTGTAGCACAGTGAGCTTCCCACTGCAACTTATGCTTCATGTCCATGTGCCGGTTCATGCATGAAGTACTCAAACTATGCATTTTTTGGCCTCTACTTAGCTTTTGCTGACAAATGTTACAGATAACGAGAGTTGGGTCATCTTTATCGATCTGAAAAAATGCCCAGGCTATGCAAGGCTTAGCACCCATGCGACCTGAAGAGCCACCACGACTTGTGGTGAGAGGCAGAGTTGTGTTTGAGGATGCAGTTGTTGACGTGCTTCCAGTACTACGTCTCTGTCCAGGAAGGCGCAACCTGACCTTGTCGTCACTAGCATCTTCCTCCACCTCTTCTGCTGACCTCATCTCTTGGCTGACTGTGGGTTGACAGTAAGTGGGATCTGCAACCTCATCATCATCACCCTGTGCGTTATCACACCCGTCGTCCTCAGAGCCAACCTGTTCCTGCCCTGACAAAAAACAAAAGTTGTCGCTCCAATCAGGTATTTGAGTCTCATCATCGTCTTCCTCATTGTCTCCACCAACATGAGTTACAGTTTGGGAATGAGGGTCTACATTATGGTCAGAACCTTCAGCGTCTGGTCCTGGATCTGACTCATAAAGATTCTGGGCATCAGTGCAGATCATTTCCTCATCTGGATTCACAGATGCGCTGGAGCCGACCTCTGATTCCCAGGCTATAGTATGAGTAAACAGCTTTGCAGACTCAACCATCTGTTCTACCTCATACTCAGACGGGCAGCTGGAGATTTGGGAGCTGTGAGGAAGCAAGTGCGATTGGGGTGACACCTTTGAGGACTGGAGTATTTGTGATGTTGAAGTTGATGTGGAGGAGAGCCCACTTAAAGGAGCACTTGATATCCGTTGAAGCACCTGCTGTTTTTGTGCCTCATCTGGAATTTGTAGCGATTGGCGTGGCCGTAAGAAAGGGATCTTATCACATTGTCCGCTAAGAGAAGTAGACATTTTAGTTTGGCTGGAAGATGGACTTTCTTCTGCAGATGTTACTGTTGCTTTAACACCTACCCCACAGACACAACCTTTTTTCCCCTTCCCAACACGCCTATTCCCCTTTCCACAAGCAGCAGGCCTTTTTCCACTCATTTTGGTGGTTAACTAATTCACAACTCTGGAGTTGTTTGCACAAAAAAACAATGGATGGGAACCGAGCAAAGCTGAGTAGCCAAACTGTGGTATTAGGCCAAAACTATTGGCTGGGTTAGATGCAGAAAAAAATTATATTCAATTTGCAACTGGATGGAGGTCCGTATAGATGGACTAATAGAACAAGTCGCACACACTGCTAGAAGCCCAAATATTTTTTCAGAGCTACATGCAGAAAAAAAATAATTTTTAATTTGCAACCTGATGGAGGTCAGTATAGATGGACTAATAGACCAAGTCCCACACACTGCTAGAAGCCCAAATATTTTTTCAGGGCTAGATGCAGAAAAAAATTATATTCAATTTGCAACCTGATGGAGGTCAGTATAGATGGACTAATAGAATAAGCACAGCACTGGCACAGACCTGCCTGGCAAAAACTGATAGGAACAGATGTAACTTAGTCCTGAAAAGGACTGCAATTACAATTAGTCTTTACTCCCAACCTATCTATTTAGGAGCACAGATCTGCCTGATAAAAGTCATAGGAAATGCTGTAACCAAGTCCTTAAAAGGACTGCAATCACAACTCTTCCCTACTCCCAAGCTATCTGTAGATTTGTGTGAAAATTGGCTTTAAATTAACAAGGTATAGCGCACACAGCAACAGCGTTGCCGTCTAACACGCAGCTGCAGCAGTGAGAAAATGGTGGCGATGGGGAAAATGGCTGGGTCTTATAGGGCAAGGACATGTGACATACACTGCCAATGACACATGCCCTTGCTTGTGTGAAAAAAAGCTGTTCGCTCCGTGTGTGCTCTGCTGATAGGCTGACAGATTGCACCTCCCCACTGTAAATGCGGGAAAGAGAAAAAAAAATGGAGATCTTCATTATTGCCCCTCCCCCCGCCCCGCTGAACACTCAAACTGCGTATTAACATTAATTTTCAGCATTACTGAGAAAAAATCCAGTTATGATTTTGGTGCACGAACAGTTATCGAACATAACCTCGAACAGCCAAATTTTTTTCAAATTGTTCGTGTTCGTCGAACGGCTCGAGCACCGTCCAAAACAGCTCGAATTTGAGATTGGCGAACAGTTCGAGTCGAACAACGCTCATCTCTAGTCTCTAACTTCTACTGTAGCCATCCTATTATTTGAAGGGCCCTTTCTCTGTCTGGTCTCACAATTTATAGATGGCTGCCATCTTCTGCTGCTCAGATGATGCTGTCTTTCCATTCTCAGTCTGGCGAGAATCAACTGTTCTACCTCTCGCAGGTAGGTCACTCGGTACTCCATCAGTATTCATATATATGCAAGATTTTCTTCCTTTCCTACAGGGAGAATGACACCATACCGTCTTCATCTGGTATCCAGTCCTGACGTTCACGTGGACTGCTTACTTTCATCACACCAGACTTCTTTACCATCATTTGCATGGCTTGGCCATTTCTCCCAATGAGCTTTCTTACCAGAGCATGAAGCACCTGGATGACCTCTTCACGCAGACTTTGAGCTTTTCTCATAAGCTCCAGTTGTCTAATGGCTTGTTCCGTCTTCAACCGGACAAACCGCTTTGTGCAAATACATCGCCAGTGCATGTCACTTAGGATAGTCACCCTCTTCGCTGTGACTTCGGCTGTGGACAGGACCACCAGCTGTTTAGCTTCTGAGGTCGAGTACACCTTACAGGCTCCCACGGCCATTCTTAAACTCTTCATGCACTGACTCTCTGGTACATTCTTCTCTCAAATCTTCGGGTACATCTATGAGGCACTTGTACCGAGATGTTTCTGTGTCACCAGTGGTCTCCAAATGATCATCTGGCTCAGGTTTCAGGGACAACTGACTTTCAGCTTCTTCACCCTGTATGCTTCCCCTGAGCTGACTCACAGCTATGAACTCAAGAATTCTCGTCTTGACCACCCCCATTTCATACTTACATACTTATTTTCTTTCAACACTTTCTCAGCTCTCCTCAGGTCCACCGTCTCACGGCCCAAAGGACTGAGCGCAACTTGTTTGCCCTTCTCATTCTCCAAGGAGGCCTCGTTCGCTGATTGGTACTTTGCCAGGCAACCTTTGAGCTCGACAACTTCTTTCTCTAGGTCAGCTATTCGCCTCTCAGCAGCCCATCTCTGAAGCTCTTCTGGCTTCAACTGCTCCTTTATCAGCAGAATTTTCTCAGAACTCTCTGTCTCCAATTCGCCCACTCTGCTCTCGACAGCCAGTCTCTCAAACTTCTCTTGCTTCAAATGGGCTTGTAGCGTCTCCTTGAGCTCCTTGATCTCAGCTCTTACATCCACCGAATCATCCAAGCTCGCATTATTCAAAGAGGCATTTGCTTCATACCTCCCTTCTCCGATGGACTCCTCCATCCTGCAGATTCTATCCTTAAGGCACGTCTCTGCCCTCTGGAGATCACCACAGAACGTCTGCAGCTCCTTCACCTGAGCTTCCAGACCTGGAATCTTTCTGCGGAGATCATCATTCTCATCACGGGTGTCCTGTAGAGTAGTCTCAATCACTTGGCGCATGTGCTCTGCATCAGTTTTATCATCTTCTAGTTTTTCCTTAACCTTGAGGAGATCCTCATAGTCTCTCTTGATTTGTTGCAGTTCCCTATTGAACTTTTCATGCCTCTTTTCTGCCTCACGGTCGTGACCAGACACTTCATCTTTTATTGCCTCTTTCAGGGGGCATAGCTCCCAGTCTCACTCGTACAGAGAGTCCACCAGCCGCTCCTTCTCCTGCATTTGAGGCTTTACTTGGTCCTGGAATTGCTGCAGCTCCCTCATGAGTTCACCATACTCCTTCTTGGAGTCACATAGTTCCCGGATGAACTGTTTGCGCAGTCGTTCTAGGTTTTGGTCACGTCCAGAAACTTCATCCTGCAGTGCCTCTTTTAAGGCAGACAGCTCCCTATCCCTCTGGTGCAATCCCTCATCCAGCTTTTGCTTCACCTGCATCAGCTCTAAGTGTACCAGGGAGAACCGATCTTTCAACTCGCACAGCTCATCGTCAAACTCCTCTTTGTCAAGCTCCAACTGATGAAAAACCTCCTCTTTATTTTTCTGGAACTTTTCCTTCCAATTGTCGACTTCCTTGCTGCTTTCCTCCAGTTCTCGCTGTAAGTTCCTCACAACCTGGTTTATTTTCTGCCGTTCAGACTCCAGGCTCAGCTGGTTTGAGGACATGTTCTCCAGGTTTTTCCTTAGTTGCTGCAAGTCACTCTTATACTGCTGCCTGATAGGCTCCAGCTCTTGGTCATGAGTGGCCGCCTCCTCTTTCAGGGCTGTCGGAATCTCATCCTTCTGTCTCAGTACTGTATCGGAGGTTGCTACTGGCAACGTCATCTCCTCTTCTGCTTCTAAAGGAGGATCCACACTCAGAATAAAAGCACACAGCATTACATTTTCTTTATTTGCGCTTTCAGCAAAGGCAACAGAAGCAACTTTTTTGTGGCCCAAGAGGGGGACTTTCTCACCTCGTCTAGCTCTTCCTGACTGAACTCTCTTTCTACTTTCATAGTGTCACCATCAGTTGTGGGGTCTGTGTCAATCCCCATGGTGTTGTGGACCAACAAGTCACCTCCCACTTTGACGTCAACCCCTTCTACTGGAGCTACCCCGTTATCAACAGTCAAATTGTCATTTTTAGGCGGTACCAACCCACAACCAGTAACCAAATTTGGTTTCCTATACTCCACGCTCTTTTGAAAATCTGCCCCCTTTGGAGACTTCGCCCCCTTTTGGACATCCACACCTGTAGAGGGATTTTTTAAAAAAAAACACACGATAGTCTTAGGACCCAGTTCACAACATCTCTTACACCTCCCTGGGTACTCTGGGACAATACTGGCGCCCCCGGAGAACTCACAGAATGGTTCACTGCCGCCATTCTATACAGTGCCAACAGCTCCTGCCGTTCCTGCACCATGTCCTGTTGCTGCAATTTTAACAGGTACCTTAACCACTCAGCCGCTTCAGTCTCATCTGCTGATCCCTTCACAGACATCTTTATCTGCTCCTGCATTTCTTCAGAAAACTCCATTTTGCTGAAGAGCGTTTGCAGCAGGTCATCTAACCACTTCTCCATTCCGTCTGGGGATACTGCTCCATTCATAGCCACCACATGTAAGGTAGCGCTATTCATCACACTGGGGCACTCGCTTCATCGGGTTAATCAAAGCACACATGCAACATTTTTCCGGTAATTCACAGTACAGCAGTTTATTACACATCATAAACCGCTCATAACATAGTCCATCTCAGTGGCTCGCAGACATGTTACACAAAATATCCCAGAGCCTTTCTAGTGATGGACATGCCCACTTGGCTCCAGATACAGCCTTCAGCAAGGTAACAATATCAATTTCCACATTAAGCAGCGTTTTTACCTTTGCCGGGTCGTAGCGGCTTCAGTCAGCTTGATTCTGCCACAGCTGTGGCTTTAAGGCTTCCCAGATGGGGCCTCCGGGCCACGTACCTTCAAAGGCTACTGGTATCTCAAACACATGGGGATCCAGCCTCTGCCTTCCAGGCTAGTGGAGTCCCACACAGGGACCAGGCCTCTCGCCCTCCAAGGCTACTGGTATCCTAAACACAGGGGGATCCAGCCTCTGCCTTCCAGGCTTCACCAGGCCTCTCTTTCTAGGCCTCACCAGGCCACTCTTTCTCTACCTGTTTCAAAACTACCAGGATTTATATATCCTTTTGTGCACACAGGACCTGTGATGATGTCACAGTCACGTGATCAGTCACCTGAGGGGGAGGTAAATGGTCAGCTATAGCACACCCCCTGGACATTCTAGCAATGCAGCAAGCCGCTGCACTACAATATATATATATATATATATATATATATAGTACAGACCAAAAGTTTGGACACACCTTCTCATTTAAAGATTGCTCTGTAGTTTCATGACTGAAGGCATCAAAACTATGAATTAACACATGTGGAATTATATACTTAACAAAAAAGTGTGAAACAACTGAAAATATGTCTTATATTCTAGGTTCTTCAAAGTAGCCACTTTTGCTTTGATGACTGCTTTACACACTCTTGGCATTCTCTTGATGAGCTTCAAGAGGTAGTCACCGGAAATGGTTTTCACTTCACAGGTGTGCCCTGTCAGGTTTAATAAGTGGGATTTCTTGCCTTATAAATGGGGTTGGGGCCATCAGTTGTGTTGTGCAGAAGTCTGGTGGATACACACCTGATAGTCCTACTGAATAGACTGTTAGCTGCTTTTTCTCTTGCCATAATACAAATTCTAATAAAGAAAAACGAGTGGCCATCATTACTTTAAGAAATGTAGGTCAGTCAGTGCGAAAAATTAAGAAAACTTTGAAAGTGTCCCCAAGTGCAGTTGCAAAAACCATCAAGCACTACAAAGAAACTGGCTCACATGAAGACTCCCCCAGGAAAGGAAGACCAAGCGTCATCTCTGCTTCTGAGGATAAGTTTATCTGAGTCACCAGCCTCAGAAATCGCAGGTTAACAGCAGCACAGGTTAGAGACCAGGTCAATGCCACACAGAGTTCTAGCAGCAGACACATCTCTACAACAACTTTTAAGAGGAAACTTTGTGCAGCAGGCCTTCATGGTAAAATAGCTGCTAGGAAACCACTGCTAAGGACAGGCAACAAGCAGAAGAGACTTGTTTGGGCTAAAGAACACAAGGAATGGACATTAGACCAGTGGAAATCTGTGCTTTGGTCTGATGAGTCCAAATTTGAGATCTTTGGTTCCAACCACCGTGTCTTTGTGCGACGCAGAAAAGGTGAACGGATGGACTCTACATGCCTGGTTCCCACCGTGAAGCACGGAGGAGGAGGTGTGATGGTGTGGGGTGCTTTGCTGGTGACTCTGTTGGGGATTTATTCAAAATTGAAGGCATACTGAACCAGCATGACTACCACAGCAGCTTGCAGTGGCATGCTATTCCATCCGGTTTGCGTTTAGTTGGACCATCATTTATTTTTCAACAGGACAATGACCCCAAACACACCTCCAGGCTGTGTAAGGGCTATTTGACCAAGTACGAGAGTGATGGGGTGCTACGCCAGAAGACCTGGCCTCCACAGTCACCAGACCTGAACCCAATCGAGATGGTTTGGGGTGAGCTGGACCACAGAGTGAAGGCAAAAGGGCCAACAAGTGCTAAGCATCTCTGGAAACTCCTTCCAGATTGTAGGAAGACCATTCCCGGTGACTACCTCTTGAAGTTCATCAAGAGAATGCCAAGAGTGTGCAAAGCATACATCACAGCAAAAGGTGGCTACTTTGAAGAACCAAGAATATAACACATATTTTCAGTTGTTTCACACTTTTTTGTTAAGAATATGATTCCACATGTGTTAATTCATAGTTTTGATGCCTTCAGTGCGAATGTACAATTTTCATAGTCATGAAAATACAGAAAAATCTTTAAATGAGAAGATGTGTCCAAACTTTTGGTCTGTACTGTATATATATATTTATATTAGTATGAGCTTATCATCATAATGGTACGGACCAAAGAAACCTTTTTGTCTTGTTATTTTTACTGCATAATGAACACCGTAAAAGCAAAATCCAAAAAACAGTGTTAGAATTGCATTTTTTAACCATTTCACTCAATTGGAATTTTCCCCATTGTTCAGAACAGTACTGTATATGGAAAATCAATTATGTTACTCAAAACCATTAATCATTCAGCAAAAGAGAAGCGCTCATATATCTGTGACGATGGAAAAATAAAAAAGTTATGACTATTTGAAAATGGGTATGTTAAAACAAAAGGGCAAAACCAAGAAATCCCTATGTTGAGAAAGGGTTAACAAATTACGCAAGTTCTCTGTAACTGCAACTAACAGTTATATGGAAGGTTTTAATGAGCTGAGAAGAATCATTTGTTCCTGTAATAGTAAATGAAAATTATTTTTTGGAATCAGGGGGTTAATGAGAAAGAGTCTCAAACTGAAACCTGTTTGCACTTCTCTACAAGAAGAGCACTTTGAAAAATTTATTCCATCCTCATTATTTTGAAGTATGAATTTAACACTCAGCTCCTTCAATCTATAGTCAGTTTGACAGTAATTGGTGGGTAATATATTTGGGCATGTAAACAGGACACAAAAGACTCAATTACACAAAGCACTTTCTGTGTTAGAGCTTATTGTAAGATGCAAAGGGAACTCTGACAACCAAATTCAGTATCAGAAGTGAAGAAAGAATCCAGGGTCATTCAGCTATCTTCCGGCTCTTGACAATTCACAAAAAACTCTTACTTTGCATAATGTTTTGATATTTCAGTTTATTTTATGCAAAACTACACATTCTTTTGTCTGAAGGCTGCTTTATAACGTTACTCTAACTTATCTTTTTGAACAAACAAGTTTTTATAGTATTTGAAATGAAGACATGGCAGCTAGGAATGAGCGAACGTGCTTGGTGATCCTCGGATGTGGAGTATCTGGGTGTTCAGATGTGCTCGTTACTCGGCGATCTTGGGCATTGATGGATTTCAAACTCAGCCAATAAGCATGCGGGGATTGCCTGTGAGTCTCTAATGCCGTAGCCAACTTGATAATGGCAGTACTGTGATTGGCTGGCTGCCGGACATCATCAGGGATTATAAAAGAACAGACGCCGTCCAGCTCAGCACACTGATGCCATTTCACAGCTCTGACAGTTTGTATGGGAGGGAGATGGTGATTGTCCAGGCGTGTGTGTACACAGTATAACGAATCTGAATCCTGTACTGTTGATACTGGTGCTGAAGCTGGACCATCATACTAAGAGCCCTTGTCAGGGCTAATCCTTTGCTTTGTTGTTTGTATCACATACATTCTGCATTTAGTGTAGGGAGTAGTGATGAGCGAGTATGTTTTGTTAACCCTTTCGCCGAGTATGCTCGGCTGAGCACCGAGTAGTTACAGCTGCTTGGTGATATGTTTGAATTACTCCCGTGTGCATGACGACTGTTTGACAACTTTAATACATGTGAGGAGTGTCTATTTCTTACACATTCCTCACATGCATTAAAGTTGTCAAACAGTCGCAAATCATGTACACGGGAGTGATTCAAACATATCACCGAGCAGCTCTAACTACTGGGTGCTCGGCCGAGCATACTTGGTGAAAGGGTTAACAAAACATACTCGCTCATCACTAGTACTGAGCGAGAGTTGCAGGAGCATGGAGAGTGACAGAATACATTCTGTAGACAGGGATTAGGGCTGTGCAGTCCATTGACAAATATATAGCTGCACCATTTTTTGGGGGGTGGGGTGAAAAATTGAATATATTTTGATCCATCAAGTATTACATGTTTTGAGGTACTTTTTTGTGTTATATAACACTCCGAAAAGTTGTTGAAACATTTTCCTGGGTTAAATTTCTTACCCATACACTATTCTGTGTTCTGGACTACATTTTTTGATATATAACACTTCCAAATATCGTTGAAAATTTTTCCTGGGTTAAATTTCTCACCCATGTACTATTTTGTGGTGTGGGGTACATTTCTATGATCTATAAAAATAAAAGAGTGTTCAAAAGTTTTTCAGTGTTAAATTACTCAGCCATGCAGTATTCTGGGGTCGTGGGTACATTTCTGTGATATCTATATATTGGAGCCAGTGGCAGCGGCACAACAGCAGAGGTGGCAGGAGCCTGTGATCCGGATCTGGCCGATTTCCATGAACCACCAAGCCCCGAACCCAGGCGGCATCCTTTACCGCTGGGGTTCTTTCAGATTGTGAACGGGAGAGCCGGGTCCTAGGAATTAGTGAGCGAACTGTGGAGCCTAGGCTGGTGGGAAGAGACAAGGAGGTGAGCCAGGACCATGTCTGGAGAAATGTTATAGGGCCCACTAGCCGCAAGGTACCGAAAGTATGCATCCCACGGGGTGGTCGTTACTTATGACCATCAGCGGAGAAGTGGATCCATTGAAGAGTTTGTGACCCACCATCACATCTCGTTCAACTATCGGGCAGTAGAGGTGGAACACTTGCCTCTAAGGCTGCAAGAGCTTATGGTTGGAACCAGAATAACATTCCTCAAAATGGAGGGCCAACATTGCTGGTATGCAGTGGGTGTGATGCCAGAAGGAAGGGAGCAGGATGAACCCTTTTTGAGGAATGAATGGACCTGGGAGAAGCTCCTTGAGGCTGCTTGAGACTGGGCTACCACCACCCCCAAGAGATCGTACTGTCTTTGGGGTTCCCCATCTTCTATGCGGGAGCAGGAGATGGTGCAGGTAACACAGGGAGCTTGTAATGACACAGCTTTTCTTCTTAATTATGCCAGACAAATTCAGTAAGCCAGGAGCCATATGCTTTTATCTTCATATTGAGTTTTGCATTGGTTTTCTACTTTGGTTTAATAACACAGGCTATTGTTTGAATAATCCTGAATGTTGACACTTGAGTTGAGATGTTCTGTAACCTATTGTCTGCAAATCTTGCAAGATAGAGACATGGAGCAATACTGTGATAATATGCTGATTCCGTATTATAGCAAACCATGCAAGTTGATAACATGCTTAAACAATGAGTCAAGGGCCCCTTCGACCTTGATCCCTGACCCTTGACCTGTGAATGATGGCTGCAAGAACAACTGTGATCTATACAAAAAGAGGTCTCTGTCTTTATTCGGGATCATTCTACAGCATGTCAGCTTAGGGGACTTTGGCTCCAGCTGAAGGACTAAAGATCAGCTTCATTGACTATTGCTGAACCCTCAGACGTCTTGAAGAATCTAGGTTGGGACAATCAGGCCACTTGGCCCCAGACTTCACTGCTCTCGCCCAGTTTCCTAAGCTTGCCATTACCTTCTCTCTTTGGGGGCCCATCAAAAGCGGGGTGCCACTGGTGGGGTAGTCAGCCCTGGAAGCCCCAAAATCGCAGATACTCTATTCTCGGCCGGCCAGTGGAAGGGTAAGGACTGTGTAATGTTGCACCATCTTGGGTAATTGCTGGGACTGTACTATGTGGTTCAGTCCGCTTTGTAATTCAAAAAAGTATTGCCACACTGTTTTACCCGCATCCTGTGTCTGAGTAGTGTTACGTCCACGGAAGACTCCGTGTCTTTACAGAGCTGTCGCCCATTTCTACATATCGGGAGCTTCAGCACTACCCGAACGTGGGTCACTTACAGCCCAGGCACCTGGGAATTGGGCTCAAGGAAGCAGATGGAGGCTGCCCCCCCAGACTCATGAGGAAGGAGAAGGAGAAGTGGACACATGAAGAGTAGTGATGAGCGAGCATGCTCGCTTCTGCTCAGTGCTCACCCGAGCATCTCACTGCTCGAGATACTCGGCGCTTGCTGAGTATTTCCGGGGTTGCTTGGCGGGAGCTCTGGTCCCCTCCCTGCATGTTTGTCACTTTTTAGAGCGCCAATGAACATGTAAGGATTGTCTGCCACACTGTAATGCTGCAGCCATGTTGGTTGTGGCATTACAGTGATTGGCTGGCCACACAGCGTCATCAGGTCTATATAAGACCTGGCGCCGCCATGGTAGTCACAGTCACTCCGGAATCCGGCAGTGTAGGGAGAGGTGCTGCTGAGCTAGGGAGAGATTTGCTTGTTTCCTAGTTAGTGTAGGTATGCCACAACATATTCTACACATATCCATCTCAACTAACAGTCCTTCTGAGGTCTAATCCAGCTGCATAGATATCAGTGCTAGGCAGGCAGGCAATGTATGTGGCAAACTGAAGTGCATACAGAAAGAGGGTACATTCCAGTTCTGTCTGCTGGTGCTTTTACAGATATTTCTAGAAATAGCCCAAGGTATCAGGAGCCATGGATAATTTTTTTGGGGATCTTAATACTGATTATTTGCTTAAAAAGCAATCCAGAAAATACAGTTTTTCTGTTCCATTTGCTTGTTCACACTGCAGAATACAGCCAGATCCTTTCCATATTGCAGCGCTAAAAATCCAGCTATTTAAAACTGTGGTTTGTCTGTCACACGGATCAAATATAATTGCGCAGAAAATTCTGCCATTTCTGGCCTCCATTGAAATTTTGTTGCAGTGGGTCAGCGAAGTTATTGACACGAGGTCGCTGTTAAAAATAGTTACCTACAGACCAGCTATATAAAACTGCGGTTTGTCCATCACACGGATCAGATATAATTACGCTGAAGATTCTGCCATTTCTGGCATCCATTGAAATTTTGCTGCAGTGTGTCAGCAAAGTTATCTACAGGCCAGCTATTTAAAACTGTGGTTTTCCGTCACACGTATCACATATCACTGCAGTTCAAATCCAGCCATTTGTACTGAACGTGGAAAATATTGTCCTCCATTTAAAATGGGCAAGGCGCGTGTCAAGGGACAGGGAAGTGGACGTGATGGTGATGATAATGCATGCAGAAGACGAGGCCGAGGCCGTGGGCTAGCTGAAATTGTGCCACAGCAAACACCCACATCTTCTCGCTCAACCTTCCTGTCCCAATTAATAAGGGACCGCAGAACATCACTGTTGAACACAGAGCAGTGTGCAAAGGTTACTGGTTGGGTAGCGGATAATGCTTCCAGTCACTTAGCCACGACCACTCTGTCTTCCACACAGTCAAGTCTCAGTAGCCGTGAGTCTGTACCGCATAATCCTCACCCTGATCCTCCTTCCTCCCACCATGCCGAGTGCGCAGAGACAACTGATCCCACACTTGGACACTTCAAAAAACTGTTCACTTTTCCATTTATAGATTCGGGCCTCTCGCCCGGTCCACTTGAAGCAGGGCAAGAAGAGATAACATGTAGTGATGCCCAAATATTTAAGCAGCTACGGTCACATGAAGGTGCCGGTGGGAAACTGTCACAAGAGGTGGAAGATGATGAGATAAAATTGCCAGAAAGTCAGGAGGAGGACCAGGGTGCGGAAATGGAAGAGGAGGTGGTGGATGATATAGTAAATGACCGAACCTGGCAGGGGGACATACAGAGCGAGGATAGCAGCACACAGAGTGAGGGAGACGTAGAACCACAACAGGCAGGAAAAAGCAGTGTGCTGGCCGCAGACAGAAGGCTGGCAACCGTTCCCCGTAACATCAACACGACGGAAGTTGCTAATACAACTGTTAGGTCTTCCAGAGTCTGGTTGTTTTTTAAAGACTCTGCCGATAACCCCAAAAAGGCCATTTGCACCACCTGCCAGGCCAGCGTCAGCAGGGATAGCAAAACTACCAGCCTGACCACCACCAGCATGATCAGGCACATGGCAGCCAAGCACCCGACTTTGTGGGCCGAACCCCAGGGTCCATGAACAGTGTCTGCGGGTGGCACCTATGCTTCTCCCGCTGTTGTGAATGCAAGCCAATCCTCTGTCCATGGCGCATGCGAAGATGCCTCCTTCCCTGCACCTGTCATTGCACAATCTCAACTAGCACCACCAGCAAGCATGTCCACGTCCTTGTCCCAGCTCAGCGTTCAGCTGTCCATACCCCAGTCCTTGGAACGCAAGCGCAAATATGCAGCCAACGTCCCACAGGCCACACTACTAAATTCCCACATTTAGTGACTGCTTGCGCTCGAAATGTTGCCTTTTAGGCTCGAGGAGACTGAAGCTTTCCGCAACTTGATGGTGGCGGCCGTCCCTCAGTCGCCACTATTTCTCCCGGTTTGACGTCCCCGCATTACACGAGCACGTGTCCCACAACATTAGCCATGCCCTCAACAATGCAGTAACTGAGAAAGTCCACCTAACCACGGACACGTGGACAAGTTCTTGTAGGCATGGACGATACTTCTCGCTGGCGTCACACTGGGTTAACATAGTGGAAGCCGGGACCCAGTCGGACCTTGGGACGGAACACGTCCTCCCGATGCCGAGGATTGTGGGCCCTGGATCAATCAGGCTTGCCCCCACATTCTGCAGCTCCTTCACCTCATCCTCCTCCTTCTCTTCAGCATCCATCTTCAAAATGACCACATCAGTCTCAAGCTGGAAGCACTGCAGCACTGCCTCGGCCAAACAGCAACAGGCTGTGCTGAAGCTAAAATGCTTAGGTGACAAACCACACAACGCTGAAAAGTTGTGGACAGCTGTGAAAGAGCAGGCAGATCTGTGGCTGACACCGCTGAACCTACAACCAGGCATGGTCTTGTGTGACAATGGCTGGAACCAGGTGGCGGCTCTGAGGCGAGGCAAGCTCACATACATACCATGCCTGGCCCATGTGCTTAACCTCGTGGTTTAGCGGTTTCTCAAAACCTACCTGGAGCTGCGGGATCTGCTTGTCAAAATATGCCGCCTATTTGCCCATTTTAGAAAGTCACCTACAGCTTCCGCCACCCTTGCAGTGTTTCAGCAGCATTTGCCGCTTCCAGCTCACCGACTGGTGTGTGATGTCCCCACACATTGGAACTCTACATTGCAGATGTTGGCAAGGATTTGTGAGCAGAAGAGTGCAGTTGTTGACAACCAGCATCAACAAGGCCATCGGTATTCAGTTCAGACTCCACACATAAGACCTCAGGAGTGGACATGTCAGACATAACTCCAAAACTTTGCGGACTCCACCAAGATGGTGAGCGACAATGACGCCATAATTAGTGTCAACATCCCGCTTCTCTGTCTTTTGAAACGCTGTCTGCTCACAATCAAAGAGGATGCATTGCAGGTGGAGCACGATGAGATGCAGCAAGGAACCATACAGGGTGATTCCACACCTCATCTCATCCCAACGTGAATTGGGTGACAATGAGGAATAGAAATAGGAGCTAGTTTCATGCGCTATAGATGGTACTACCTGCACAACTGTCATACTGTCTGTTCAGCGTGGATGGCCTGAGGACAGAGGAGGAGGAGGAGGAGAGCATGGTCAGTCGTCCTCTTGTTGAGGACACGGAAGTCTTGCCTGTTAGCAATCTGGCACGCATGGCTGAGTATATGTTACACTGCCTTTCCAGTGACCCTCGCGTTCTCCAAATTTTGGGTGACAGTCCTTACTGATTGGTGACACTTCTAGACCCCCTCTTCAAGGGGAACTTTCTATCTCTTATTCCCAAGGCGGACAGGTCTAATAAAATGGGGCAGTACTAGAAGGCCCTTGTTGCGTAATTATTAAAAAAATTCCCATCTTAAAACTCTGGCGTCAGAGATCACAGTTCGTTGGACAACCAAGGAGTACAGGCGAGAGAGACACAACTCCAATCCAGCAGAGGCAGGAGAACACTGTCAAAGTTCTGGGACAGTTTTCTCAGACCCTCCCATCGGACAGGGCCTGAGGCGTGGGGTACTCTCACAAGGAATGTAAAGTTTGGGAAGATGCTGAGGGAGTACCTCGCCGACCATACCAACGTCCCCCGTGATTCCTCTGTTTCTTAAAATTACTGGGTATCCAAGCTGGACATGTGGAATGAACTGGTCTGTACGCTTTGGAAGTCCTGGCCTGCCCTGCCGCTAGCGTTTTATCAGAGCGGGTTTTTAATGCCGCCGGTGGAAAATGCTGACAGGCTGACCTTATAAAAATGAACAAGTGCTGGATTAGGCCAAACTTCTCAACACCACCGAATTATAGCAGCATAACAAACTCAAATTCTGTGTCTTTTTTTGGGGAGGTCTAACTCTATTCCCATGCACCTCTGTCTTCACACCCAGACATGGGTATATGCTTCCTGATTTTGTCCATTTGCTCTTGTCCTCCTCCTTCTTCTCATCCTCCATCACCATATCATTCACCACCATATCTACCATATCACCTCCTCTACGTCTCTTCCAAGGGGCATGGGAGTGCCTCCAAATTTTTGGCAGCTTTTGCATTCACTCCATAGGCAAACACTATGGGAGACCCACTTCCTAATATTGGGAACGTTGTTTTTAGGAGGCAGTCCGACCTCTACCTCTCTTGCAAGGGGCATTGGAGTTCCTCCAAATTTTTGGCAACTTTTGCATTCACTGCATAGGCAAACACTATGGGAGACCCACTTCCTAATAATGGGAACATTGTTTTTATAAGGTTCTTCGACCTCTACGTCTCTTCCAATTGGCATTGGAGTGCCTCCAAATTTTAGGCAGCTTTTGCATTCACTGCATAGGCAAACACTATGGGAGACCCACTTCCTGATAATGGGAACATTTTTTCATGAGGCCCTCTACATCTCTTCCAAGGGGCATTGGAGTGCCTCCAAATTTTTGGCAGCTGTTGCTTCACTGCATAGGCAAACACTATGGGAGACCCACTTCCTAATAATGGGAACATTGTTTTTATAAGGTTCTTCGACCTCTACGTCTCTTCCAATTGGCATTGGAGTGCCTCCAAATTTTAGGCAGCTTTTGCATTCACTGCATAAGCAAACACTATGGGAGACTCACTTCCTGATAATGGGAACATTTTTTCATGAGGCCCTCTACATCTCTTCCAAGGGGCATTGGAGTGCCTCCAAATTTTTGGCAGCCGTTGCTTCACTGCATAGGCAAACACTATGGGAGACCCACTACCTAATAATGTTAACATTGCTATTAGGAGGCTCTCCGACCTCTACCTCTCTTGCAAGGGGCATTGGAGTTCCTCCAAATTTTTGGCAGCCGTTGCTTCACTGCATAGGCAAACACAATGAGAGACCTACTTCCTAATGATAGGAACATTGTTTTTAGGAGGCTCTCCGACCTCTACATCTCTTTCATGGGGCATTGGAGTTCCTCCAAGTTTTTGGCAGCCTTTGCTTCATCACATAGGCAAACACCATGGGAGACCCACTTCCTAATAATTGGAACATTGTTTTTAGAATGCTCTCTGACCTCTATGTCTCTTGAAAGGGGCATTGGAGTGCCTCCAAATTTTTGGCAGCTCTTGCAGTCACTACATACGCAATAACAGTATAGGAGACTCACTCGTTAATTATGGGAAGAACAAAGCATAGCCGGCAGATGGCTCTCTAACAATAGTGAGGGCCGACTGCTGGTCCTTTAAGAATAGTAAGGGCCGCCTGATGGCCCTATAATAATAGGCTTTGTGACTTTCAGAGTCCCTACTTCATAAACGAAACAGGATGTGTCTGATGATGTGTCACACACCACATGGCCAGAAAAGGTTGTAAAATGTTAAAATTACATTTACCAGTGAATGCATTTGTCTTGGTTGAAAGCATTGCAAAAGTGCAAAACCGCATCAAAAAAGCTACGTGTGAACATAGCCCAAGGTGTGGAGGAGCATTTTTGTTCTTGTTTATTTATTTTGCCTTATATACAAGTCATTACCCTGGAAAGGATGTTCCTTAACATGTTTCCCTGGAAAATCGATTTTGTTTTCGTTTTTGTATGTTTTATTGTGAGTCCGTAAAAGTGGTGTAATACCTCTGACAACGTTTTCACAGCAGTGACCTGGGAGTCAGAAATGCTTCCAGGGGTCTTCCCAATGCCTTTCCCATATCATTTGAGCACTGTTCCCATCGATTTGGCCAATTTTTAGGCCCTTTGCTGACCGCAGGGGGAGCCGCCTGAAAAATGCTGAGTTTCCCGTAGCATTTTAGTGCTCGCCCATCACTACTAAAGAGGATTACAGTATTACCCTCATTTGAATTTTTTACTGTCTTTGTACTTTGTGCAAATCCTTTATGAGTGTAGGAGTACATGAAGTATACGTTCAAAATATTCATGTTCAAATATTTTTTTATGGATTCAATTAATCATCCATACAGTTTAATGTGCTTTGTGTAAAATTACAGTGGCATAAAATTAAAAAAAAAAAACTTGGTACAGTTACAATATTTTTGTGCTAAAAATTGCCTATCGTCACATATACTCTAAAACTTGGTTGGTGTGAAATTTCGTTGGTTTTAAAAACACCTAAAAATTGGGCTGGTGCATGTGTAAAAATTTGGCTTGTCAAAAATTTATTATTGTCATCAAGGTTGTTTTTTATTTTTTTTTAAAAAAAAAAATATTTTGTCACAGTTTGCTATAGGAACAATCCCTGTTTTTGATTTCTTAATTTCTTTTAATTTCTTTACAATTTCTTGCAAACTGTGTATTCTTGAACTCATATCTGTGGGAGTAATGTGCCTTTAAGCCGCGGCGTGTATTTGGCAACCCTGCCTGTAGAGGTACTGTAGGCCATTGTCTGGGTGTGCAATTTGTTATCAGCTTCTGTGGGATAAATGTGGAGATATGCTTTGTGGGTGACATTTGTTATTACCTTCTGTGGGGGTGCTGTATCCAAAAGTCTCTGTGTACTTTGCAGCCATGTCTGTACAACTAGTGTGGCGAAAAATTTTTTTTACTCTATCTTTGTGGCCGGGCCTAAAGCCTATTAAAGGATTTAACTACTCATCCCAATTACAGAGCCTCTAAATGGTCATGGATGGCTATTTTGTAATATCAGCTGCTGACTAATTTGTGAACTGGTTAATTTGCTTGACTGCTGCCTTTTTGGATGTGGTACACGTTTATCATGTTGCGCCTCTGGAATAGAAACCTGATTCTCCGTTACACATGTTAACTCTGCAACCCTGCCTGTGGGTGGTTTGAGATTGCATGGCTGAGAGTGTATTCAGTTCCTTCACTTTGTGATCCACCGGGTCCCCTCTTAATTATGGCCCCATTTGGAAAATGTCCAAAGGCTAAGGGTCTGAAACTGGCAGAAGCAAGCCTTGTGGCGGACCACCAGCTGTATCCAGAATCAAATTACAAGCTTTTTATGTGCGGCTGCTTGTACATTACTGAAGGTGACATTTTGAAGCTATGGATGAAATGTGTCAACAACATGCTATGTGTGTGAAATTTGTAAGCTACTAATCTAGGAGTACTCTGCCCCATGCTTTGTGTGTGAAATTTGTATGCTGCTAATGGAGGGCTAATGTGGTCTGTGGGTGAAATTTTTAACTGGATTGGAAGTAGCGAGTCTTAGTCTCTGTGAGGGCACTGTTAAAATGTTTATGTTATTCATTTACTTCCTATTTTACCATGATTGCTATGGTGAAAGAACCATTTTAAGTCATTTTCCTATCCACATTTGTTTGTAGGGCAATTGCCCTGCTCTTACCCCCATTTAGTGTAATTTTGCAGCCCCCATAGCCCTGACTTTGATCATTTTACAGCCAGCTTCCAACCAGACATAGTCATGAGTGATAATGGACGGAACCTGGTGGCGGCTGTGAAGCTTGGAAAGCTTACACACATACCATGCTTGGCACATGTGCTCAACTTGGTAGTTCAGTAGTGATGGACGAACCCGAAGACTAAATTTCAGGGTCCGCACTGAACACCTACTGTTCGGGCACGGACCCCGAACACGGATTTCCTTAGGAAGTCCATGTTAATGTTCTGGTTCGGGTGTTTCCCACGCTGTCACTTGGGGTCCCATGATGATCCCATGAACAGAACGCCACATTGTAAAATATGACCACTCTGTTCATTTGCCAGCAATACACTGACGCTCAGTGTATTGCCGGCAAATGAGGTCAGCGCATGCACAGTGAGTATTTTCCCATGCTTGCGTCAATGGGTTGAACTGCGTTCAACTCATTGATGTCAGATGACGTCATTTGCGCTGACCTCATTTACCAGCAGTCCAATAAGCGTTAGTGTATTGCCGGCAAATGAACAGAGTGGTTACATTTTACAATGTTGCCGTTCTGTTCATGGGATCATCGTGGGACCCTCGCTATTTAGACTGCGTCGGACAGATGAGGATGAGGTTTCTTTATTATTTTACCTTTTTTACAGGTGATCATGGGCTTCGGGGATTAGCTGTAAAGTGAGAATATAGTATTTTTTAATTTTTGATTTTTTGCAGGGGCGGAGAACATCGGGAACAAGGTGTAGGTGAGTATAATATGTTTTATTTTTATTTTAATATTTTTTTTAATAATTTTACTATTTTTTTTTACTTTTAGCAGAGCACAGGCTCCAGCGGATGGGAGACTACTGCTCCCATCCAGCGGTGCCTGTGCTCTCTGTTTCCTATGGCAGTAGGCACCAGCTGATGGTGGTAGTATTACTATGCCGGCACATAACCTTTTTACTGTGGGTCACAATCAGCATGATGCCACAGCGCTATGACCGCGGTGATGCTATTACTGCTGATCAGAGCCAGTATTTCCAGTGCAGTAATGCAAATGACAGCACGGGAAACCAGGTAAATTTGGCTCCCCCATTCGGTCCGTGTTCGGGTTCGTGTACTGTTCTGGTACCCGAACTCAAACTTTTAAAAAACTGTTTAGCTTAATTAGCCGAACCTGAACAGTCATGGGTTCACCCATCACTATAGCGTCTTCAGAAAACCAACCCAGATTTGCCAGAGCTTATTGTCAAAGTATGCCCTGTCAGCGCCGATTTCTGCAAGTCAGCTAGAACTGCACCGCTCTGGCAGAGCTGCAGCAGCTCTTGCGCTTTCCAGCTCACCGACTTGTCTGCGAAGTGACCACATGCAGAGGCCTGTTGTGGGATGCCAGCTCCAAAATGCCCCATTGGTATTCTTGTCAGCCTTCGCACATAACAACTGAAGAGTGGGCATGTATGTCTGACATTTGTGCGGTTCTTAAGACTTTGAGCAGTCCACAAAGATAGTTAGCAGCGATGATGCCATCATCAAAGCAACAATCTTACTTCTGTGCCTATTTAAAAGGTCACTGCTGATAATTAAACATGAAGCTTTGCATGCGGACCAGGTGGAGATAGAGAAAGACACGAGACAGGCAGATGCTACCTAGCTAGCCTCATCTCATCTGCTCAGCATGGGTTGGTTAACAATGAGGAACCTTTCCCATGACCGTAGCAGTACATTCATCTTTGCCAAAAAAGAGTATTGGTTGTTCAGCCTGCTAGACAAATGTTACAAGGAGAACTTTGCATCTCTTCTTCCTAAGGCTGAGGGGTCTTCAAAAATGGTGCCATTGTGTTAAATATGTTGAAACAATTCACATCAGACAACAGAAGGGGGCAAGCTTTCTTTCCCAACCAAGGAGGAGAGGTGAGGGAGACACACACCTGGTACAGCAGAGGCAGGGGACAGACACTGTGAAAGGCCTGGGCAAATTTGATGGCACTCTCCCAGTGTCCATGCCCTCATGACCGAGATATTTTTGACAAGGATGGAAAAGTTTTAAAAGATGGTAAAGCAACACCTGGCCAACCAAACCAGTGTACTCCCTAATTCCTCTGCGATCTTCAGCTATTGGGTCTCAAAGCTGGATAATTGGCATGAGCTGTCCCTCTATGCCTTGTGTCTGTTGTGCTGCCCAGCTGCTAGCGGGTTGTCTGAGTGGATTTTTAGTGCTAAAGGGGGGTCATAATAAGTGTTGAGCCACCCCCGTAGTGTTCGAGTTCGGTTCGGTTCGTCGAACACCCGTGTGTTCGCCGAACTGTTCGTCGAACTGTTCGTCGAACACCTTCGAACACCGTTAAAACCAATGGCAGGCAAACAAAAACACATAGAAACACATAGAAAACACCTTCAAAGGTGTCCAAAAGCTGACAAACTGCTCAGAAGACATAACTAACACATGGAAAAGTGACAAGTACATATAGTCATGCGAAAATAAAAGAGGTGGAGGAGTAAAAGGAGGGGGAGACACAGATATAGGCATGTCATGCCCTTCTAAAATCCAAAAAGTGAGAAGCCGACACGGCCAGTCCGCTCCTGCCCGTGCCACCTCCATGTCGCCGGGTTTGTGCCAGAGCCGCGGTGAACCCTGACGGCCAGCCCCCCTCTCCCAATACTGGTGCCTGTCCGCTGGTGGGTCGAGCGAGCCCCCCTGTGGTGGAGGCAGCTCTAAGCTTTTTAATTTAAATTGTCTCTCTAATTTGAATGAATACACTTTAAATCCATTTACAAGGATCTATTGGAGGGCAAGTCTCATGCCAGCAGCCGCGGTAATTCCAGCTCCAGTAGCGTCCACTAAAGCTGCTGCAGTTAAAAAGCTTTTATAAGGATCGAGCTCGGCTGTCCACAGCAAGGCATCCTACTGCCAGTCCCAGCCCCTATGCCTTGGGGTGCCTCCTGATGCTCTTCACTAAGTATCCCATGGTCCCGAAGCATTTCCTTTGAAAAAATTAAGTGTCTAAACCACAGGTGGTGCAGCTTGCTTAACAGCCGGGATAATCCGCTTACTAGCAGACACTGCTACTAGGCACAAAGTATTTCCTGGGCTAGATGCAGTTAAAAATTTGTAATTAGATACTCTCGTTGGATGCTGAGAAAGCATTCCATAGAGTCTCCTGGCACGCCATATATGATTCTCTTAAAAAGCTTGGGGTAGGGGTCTAGGGGACCCTTTTATAGCCAAAATCACGCCCCTGTATCGCAATACGTCACCTAGGCTGAAGATAAATGGAACTGTAGCACCCTGAGGGCTCGGTTGCTAAAGACGTATTGCACCTCACCCAGAGGTGTGATATCTCACTCTCAGGTAAGGATGGAGTGTGGATCAGGACCCGACACCTGCATGCATTACACCACATTGCCGTGGGGCAGGGCGACCAATATGCCCCTGAGATGGGCACGACAGTCCCTGTCCCTGGCTGGAGTGGGGGGAGGGAACACTGGGGAAGGGGAACCCTGTAGTGCAGGAGCAGGGAGGAAGCAGTTCCTGGGTGCATTGAGAAGGGAGTATAAAAGGTGGGCACCATCTTAGTTCAGTGCAGAGAAGTCTGAGCAGAAGTGGCAGGGAGCAGGGGCTCTGCATGAGCTCTGCTCCGGAGGCGGGCCTAGTAACAGAGGCCCAGGCCTGGAAGAGGGAGAAGGAAGGAAGAGGAGCGGAGAAGGCTCCAGGAACGAGGAATGAAGGGATCCCAGGGGTGCGGACGGGCGAGTCGCCACCGCACGCCCGAATCCACCTGCGTGGAGGGGTCAGGCCAAAGGGGGAGACCGGTCCCCGAACTAGTGGAGGCAGGAAACGACCCTCAGCTAGAAACCGGAGGCTCTGACATTTTATGTGGCGCAGCCCCTCGCTACACCCGCTAGGAAGGCACCACATAGGGCCAGGGAAACTGGCGCCAAGTTTACCAAGAGGAGGCCGAGGCAGCCGGACAGAAGTGTTGGTAAGAAAGGCCAGACAAAGGACACACAAAGGGGGTCCTGTGAAGTGCTCCAAAGTTATCTGGGAGTTGTCTGAGCCCCTCACCTGGTGAGCACAGTACGACGTGGGCAGCCGTTACCTGCAGACGTGGTCTGGATAATAAGAACTGTGAGTAAAGGCCCTGAACTGCATCACTGACTCCGTGTCGTTACTGCTGCTGCCCTGCACCATCACCCCCATCCTCCGCATACACTGCCCTGAGGCTATACTCCTCCCGTGGGGAGTTATGCTACGCTCTGCTGCACCCACAACACCAGCCTCAGTGGTCTGCCCTGTAGCGGCGGTTCACTCTGACCGCAATCCACGGGTGGCGTAGTCGGACATTTAAACATGAAAACCACATAAATAGTTCCGCCACTGGTTTGACCGCCCTGAGCCACGGAACTGGGTCGCCGCCACAAAGACTACAACCACCAGCATCCACCAAAAAGGGTCCGGCTCCGGGTGTCCCAAGGCCCAGGGGGTGCGTCAGAACATTTTCATCACCTTTCACAATCACCAATGGGACAAGGCAGTGATGTCCTCTGTCCCCTCTCTTATACATCCTAGTGACGGAGCACCTGCTCTCATCAATTCGCCATAACCCCAATATTAGGTGGATTGAGGTGGGAGGCACCGAGTACAAGTGCTCTCTATTTGCTGATGATGTCCTAGTATATATCACTCAATCACATATATCCATCCATGCTGTTATGGCTGAAATAGATCACTTTGTTACATGGTAAAATTTTAAAATCAATGCAGCGAAGTCTGAGGCCCTTGATGTCTCCCTCCCCAAATCCATATAGGATTCCATCCAGTCCAACTTTCCCTTTGCCTGGCCCTCACAGGGTATCAAATACTTAGGAATTCCTATTCATAGAGACCTCTCCCATCTATGTTATCTTAATTTTGGGCCCTTTATTGAACAACTCCATACAGACCACGGTTGGCAAGTTAGAACTGTAAGATTCACTACGTGAACCACTGGTGTTTTGTGGAAAAGCACATGTACACTGCGTTCCAAATTATTATACAAAAAGTGTTTAGGAGTGATAAGGGAAGAATTTGTTTGTTTGTCAGTTAAACTCATTGATGGTGATGTGTGTCAGGGCTCTTTATATCACTGTAAGCAATTGCAGACACCTGTGCTAATTAGTTTGGCAGGTGTGTCCAATGAAAGGCAAGACTACTTAAGAAGGCTCTCTCACATTATTAAGCAGCCTACATTTTCTGCCAAAATGGGAAAGAAAAAGGATGTGTCGGCTGCTGAGAAGCAACAAATTGTGGAGTGTTTAGGTCAAGGCATGACTACAATCAACATTGTGCGATGATCAGGATGAAGTGTCTTGGCAATCAAGAAGTATGTAGCTGATTCACAGTACACACGTGTGCGTGCTGATAAGGGCAAATTGAGGACTCTTTCCTACAGGCAATTACGTCAGGTTGAAAGAGCAGCGGCAAAAAAGCCTTGTCATAGCAGCAGACAAGTTTTTGAAGCTGCTTGTGCCTCCAACGTCCCCCGAACAACAAGATGCAGGGTCCTTCAGAGGTTTGCAGCTGTGCATGCGCCATCCTGTCGACCTCCTCTATCCACTTCACACAAGCAGAAACGGCTCCAGTGGGCCAAACATTACATGAAGACTGATTTCAAAACTGTTTTGTTCACGGATGAGTGCCGTGCAGCGCTCGATGGTCCAGATGGATGGAGTGGAGGATGGCTGGTTGATGGACACCCCACGCAAACACGGCTACAGCGCCAACAAGGAGGAGGTGGAGTAATGTTTTGGGCTGGAATCATGGGGAGAGAGATTGTCGGCCCCTTTAGGATCCCTGAAGGCGCTAAAGATGAACTCCATAATGTATGTGGATTTTCTCAAACAGCGCTTCCTGCCATGGTTCAAGAAGAAGAACCGTGTATTTCACAGCAAGATCATTTTTCTGCATGATAATGCACCATCTCATGCTGCACATAAAACATCTGCATCTCTGGCTGATATGGGCATAAAAGGGGACAAACTTATGGTGTGACCCCCATGCTCCCCTGACCTCTACCCCATTCAGAACCTTTGGAGCATCATTAAAAGGAGTGTCTATGATGGCGGGAGGCAGTTCACATCTAAGCAACAGCTCTGGGAGGGTATTCTGTCCTCATGCAAAACAATTGAAGCAGAAACCATCCAAAACCTGACAAATTCAATGGACGAGAGAGTTCAGAAGCTCCTTTCGAACAAGGGGTCCTATGTGAAAATGTAACATCACCTAGAATAAAGTTTTGAGTTGAAAACTGTTTGATTTCAGTTTCTAACAACCTGCTAATGCTTATAATTTCAAAAATGACCATTTTTTTGGTCTTTATTAAAATGAAAAGGTTGATCGAAAAGTTTGGGGGATCTAAGAGTGTGGCAACCCAGTAGTCATGATTACTTCGAATTCTGACAATATGAGGGTCATGCTGCAGGTAGTGCAGCAAGAAGGCACTTATGTGCCTTGCACATCTCGGAGCCCCAAAATTATTTTCCGGGCTAGATGCAGCTAAAAATTATTTTTAATTTTAAATCTGGTGAAGCTTTAGTATAGATGGCCTAATAGGATCAGTGCTGCACACTGCTACAAAGCCCAAATTATTTTCCAGTCAAGATACAGATAAACATGATTAGTAATTTGAAAGCTTAAAACGGTTGGTAGGGTGATTTTAACCAATCATCAAGCTTTTACTCTCCCCAGGATGACACAGGGGTAGAAAAGTCATTTCGGATCCATGATTTGTTCATCTTTATGAACATGAGTCTGTCTACATTATCAGTGGAGAGCCGCGTGCGCTTATCTGTCAGCACACCACCAGCAGCGCTGAACACACGTTCAGACAGAACGCTGGCTGCGGGGCATGACAAGATCTCCAAGGCGTAAGTGGCTAGCTCCGGCCATTTATCCAGATTGGAAGCCCAAAAAGAGCAAGGGTCCAGTGACACAGTCGTGGCTTCAATGTTTACTTGGAGATACTCCTGTACCATCGTCTCTAGGCGTTGACTATGTGTCAGACTTCTTGTCTCCTGTGGCCTTGCAAAGGATGGGCTAAAAAAGTGGTGAAATGATTCCGCAAAATTGATGTTACCAGCAGATACTGTGGTTCTGTCACGGTTTGAGTGCTGAACACTTGACGGTCCCACGGTTGGCAAGTTGGAACTGTGAGATTCACTACGTGCACCACTGGTATTTTGTGGAAAAGCACATGTAAGATTCTGCAACAGTCTCTGCTGATACTCCTGCATGCGTGCATCCCTTTCTATGGCAGGAATAATTTCTGCAAATTTACTTTTGTACCGGGGATCTAACAGTGTGGCAACCCAGTAGTCAGGATTATTTCTAATTCTCACAATTCGAGGGTCATGTTGCAGGTAGTGCAGCAAGAAGGCACTCATGTGTGTTGCGCATCCAGGAGCACCAAGTCCCTGTTGTGTTGGTGGCGAGGTAACAATCATGCTTCCTTCCTCTGTCCTCTCCCCCCAACCTCGCACAACAGAAATGTGATCAAGGTCTCCCTCATCTGATGAGTCTTCCATCAGTTCGTCCTCCACTTCTTCCTGGGCTCCTGCACCTTCCTCACTAGTTTGGCTGCTACCATGCGCCCTGGTAAAACCATCTCCCCCACCCTCACATGCCTGCCGCCTTGGTGCTGCCGACCGTCTGGACCTTGCAGATGTTAGCCCTTCCGCATACAACTCCTCCTCCTCTACTTCCTCCACCTGACTCCGAATTCTGTTTAACATGTGCTCCAGCATGTAAATCACCGGAATAGTCATGCTGATAATGGCATCGTCAGCACTAAACATCTTCGTCGCCATTTCAAAACTGTGCAGAAGGGTGCATAGGTCCCTGATCTGAGACCACTCCTCCAGCGTGATTTGCCCCACCTCTGAATCTCGTTGGCCCAGGCTATACGTCAGAACGTATTGCACCAGGGCTTGTCGGTGCTGCCACAGTCGCTGCAACATGTGCAGAGTTGAATTCCACCGGGTAGGCACATCGCATTTTAGCCGGTGAAGTGGCAGGCCCAACGACTTCTGTAGAGATGTAAGTCGCTGAGCTGCGGGATGCGAACGGCGGAAGTGAGCACACAGCGACCGTGCCCTCTGCAGAAGGCCATCTAGTCTGGGATAGTGGGCTAATAATTGCTGGACAACCAGGTTCAACACGTGAGCCATACAAGGCACGTGTGTGACATTGCCCCGGCGAAGGGCCGCACCCAGGTTTGCAGCATTGTCGCACACGGCCTTCCCTGGTTTCAGGTCCAGTGGAGACAACCATTCATGAAATTGGTTCTCCAGAGCTGACCACAACTCCTCAGCTGTGTGACTCACATTTCCCAGACATTTCAATGTAAAAACCACCTGATGACGTTGAGCCCTACTGCCAGCATAGTAAGGAGGTGTGCAGGATCCCTTCTGCGCAGTTAGAAAGCTTGTGGCATGACCAGACAGGCTTTGGGTGCAGGTGGAAGACCGAGAGGAGGTTGAGGAGGCAGAAGCAGTGGTGGAACTTTGACATAAAGAGGATTGACGCACAACTCGTGGGGACGGCAAGACTTGGACAGCAGCCCCTTGTCCTGCTGTCACCATAGTTACCCAGTGCCCAGTCAGCGACATGTAACGCCCCTGTCCATGCCTACTCGTCCAAGTGTCTGTGGTGAAATGCACCCTGTCACACACAGAGTTTCTCAAAGAAGCGGTGATGTTGTGTGCGACATGCTGGTGGAGCGCAGGCACACCTTTCTTTGAGAAGTAGTGCCGACTGGGCATCTGGTACTGGGGCACTGCGACGGACATAAGGTCTCGAAAATCCTCTGTGTCCACCAGGCGGAAAGGCAGCATTTCTGTAGCCAAGAGCTTGCAGATGGTGAAATTCAACCTCTTAGCTTTCTCATGGCTAGGAGGAAATGGTCTTTTACTTGTCCACATCTGAGGGACCGAGGGCTGGCTATTGTGCTTAGACGGGGTTGATAAGGGTGTCCCCGGCAAACTGCCGGTCTGTGAGGAAGATGCAGGCGGACATGTTAGGTTGCCTTGATCCAAAGGTGGTGCTATCGATGTCGGACAGCGCTCAAGACCAGCTGGTGTTACCACCTCCAAAGAAAATGATGACCTGCCAATCACGCTGGCTGTTGCGGGTAAAGAGGTGGCAGGTCTGCGCCCCAAAACAGGTGTGACTGCTGTCCCCCCAGTCACAGAGGATGAAGAGGCCGCGGATGCACAAGATATGGCAGACGGTGGTTGGCCCGGCCGGCTAGACCGCATTGTAGCACACTGAGCTTCCCACTGCAACTTATGCTTCATGTCCATGTGCCGGTTCATGCATGAAGTACTCAAACTATGTATTTTTTGGCCTCTACTTAGCTTTTGCTGACAAATGTTACAGATAACACGAGTTGGGTCATCTTTATCGATCTGAAAAAATGCCCAGGCTATGCAAGGCTTAGCACCCATGCGACCTGAAGAGCCACCACGACTTGTGGTGAGAGGCAGAGTTGTGTTTGAGGATGCAGTTGTTGACGTGCTTCCAGTACTACGTCTCTGTCCAGGAAGGCGCAACCTGACCTCGTCGTCACTAGCATCTTCCTCCACCTCCTCTGCTGACCTCATCTCTTGGCTGACTGTGGGTTGACAGTAAGTGGGATCTCCGACCTCATCATCATCACCCTGTGCGTTATCACACCCGTCGTCCTCAGAGCCAACCTGTTCCTGCCCTGACAAAAAACTAAAGTTGTCACTCCAATCAGGTATTTGAGTCTTATCATCGTCTTCCTCATTGTCTCCACCAACAGGAGTTACAGTTTGGGAATGAGCGTCTACATTATGGTCAGAACCTTCTGCGTCTGGTCCTGGATCCGACTCATAAAGATTCTGGGCATCAGTGCAGATCATTTCCTCGTCTGGATTCACAGAAGCGCTGGAGTCGACCTCTGATTCCCAGGCTATAGTATGAGTAAACAGCTCTGCAGACTCAACCATCTGTTCTACCTCATACTCAGACGGGCAGCTGGAGATTTGGGAGCTGTGAGGAAGCAAGTGCGATTTGGGTGACACCTTTGAGGACTGGAGTATTTGTGATGTTGAAGTTGATGTGGAGGAGAGCCCACTTAAAGGAGCACTTGATATCCATTGAAGCACCTGCTGTTTTTGTGCCTCATCTGGAATTTGTAGCGATTGGCGTGGCCGTAAGAAAGGGATCTTATCACATTGTCCGCTAAAAGAAGTAGACATTTTAGTTTGGCTGGAAGATGGTCTTTCTTCTGCACCTACCCCACGGACACAACCTTTTTTCCCCTTCCCAACACGCCTATTCCCCTTTCCACCAGCAGCAGGCCTTTTTCCACTCATTTTGGTGGTTAACTAATTCACAACTCTGGAGTTGTTTGCACAAAAAAACAATGGATGGTAACCGAGCAGAGCTGAGTGGCCAAACTGTGGTATTAGGCCAAAACTATTGGCTGGGTTAGATGCAGAAAAAAAATTATTTTTAATTTGCAACCTGATGGAGGTCAGTATAGATGGACTAATAGACCAAGTCCCACACACCGCTAGAAGCCCAAATATTTTTTCAGAGCTAGATGCAGAAAATTTTTTTATTCAATTTGCAACCTGATGGAGGTCAGTATAGATGGACTAATAGACCAAGTCCCACACACTGCTAGAAGCCCAAATATTTTTTCAGAGCTAGATGCAGAAAAAAATTATTTTTAATTTGCAACCTGATGGAGGTCAGTATAGATGGACTAATAGACCAAGTCCCACACACTGCTAGAAGCCCAAATATTTTTTCAGAGCTAGATGCAGAAAAAAATTATTTTTAATTTGCAACCTGATGGAGGTCAGTATAGATGGACTAATAGACCAAGTCCCACACACCGCTAGAAGCCCAAATATTTTTTCAGAGCTAGATGCAGAAAAAAATTATATTCAATTTGCAACCTGCTGGAGGTCAGTATAGAAGGACTAATAGAACAAGTCCCACACACTGCTAGAAGCCCAAATATTTTTTCAGAGCTAAATGAAGAAAAAAATTATTTTTAATTTGCAACCTGATGGAGGTCAGTATAGATGGACTAATAGACCAAGTCCCACACACCGCTAGAAGCCCAAATATTTTTTCAGAGCTAGATGCAGAAAATTTTTTTATTCAATTTGCAACCTGATGGAGGTCAGTATAGATTGACTAATAGACCAAGTCCCACACACTGCTAGAAGCCCAAATATTTTTTCAGAGCTAGATGCAGAAAAAAATTATTTTTAATTTGCAACCTGATGGAGGTCAGTATAGATGGACTAATAGACCAAGTCCCACACACTGCTAGAAGCCCAAATATTTTTTCAGAGCTAGATGCAGAAAAAAATTATTTTTAATTTGCAACCTGATGGAGGTCAGTATAGATGGACTAATAGAACAAGTCCCACACGCTGCTAGAAGCCCAAATATTTTTTCAGAGATAAATGAAGAAAAAAATTATTTTTAATTTGCAACCTGATGGAGGTCAGTATAGATGGACTAATAGACCAAGTCCCACACACTGCTAGAAGCCCAAATATTTTTTCAGAGCTAGATGCAGAAAAAAATTATTTTTAATTTGCAACCTGATGGAGGTCAGTATAGATGGACTAATAGACCAAGTCCCACACACCGCTAGAAGCCCAAATATTTTTTCAGAGCTAGATGCAGAAAAAAATTATATTCAATTTGCAACCTGCTGGAGGTCAGTATAGAAGGACTAATAGAACAAGTCCCACACACTGCTAGAAGCCCAAATATTTTTTCAGAGCTAAATGAAGAAAAAAATTATTTTTAATTTGCAACCTGATGGAGGTCAGTATAGATGGACTAATAGACCAAGTCCCACACACTGCTAGAAGGCCAAATATTTTTTCAGAGCTAGATGCAGAAAAAAATTATATTCAGTTTGCAACCTGATGGAGGTCAGTATAGATGGACTAATAGAATGATGCTATGCCCAAAAGATTTTACTTCACTAGGTGCAGTAAAAAAATTGGTATTCTATACACAGGTGGTATATCTTGCAACACAGATAGGCTACTCCACTGACTAACACACTCTGCAATAGGCCAAAAAGGATTAGCTTTGCTAGATTCAGCCAAATGCTGTGAAAAAAACTTGCACAGCACTGGCACAGACCTGCCTGGCAAAAACTGATAGGAACTGATGTAACCTAGTCCTGAAAAGGACTCCAATTACAATTAGTCTTTACTCCCACAATCTATCTATTTAAGAGCACAGACCTGCCTGATAAAAGTCGTAGGAAATGCTGTAACCTAGTCCTTAAAAGGACTGCAATCACAACTATTCCCTACTCCCAAGCTATCTGTATATTTGTGCGAAAATTGGCTTGAAATTAACAAGGTATAGCACACACAGCAACAGCGGTGCCGTCTAACACGCAGCTGCAGCAGTGAGAAAATGGTGGCGACGGGGAAAATGGCTTGGTCTTATAGGGCAAGGACATGTGACATACACTGCCAATCACACATGCCCTTGCTTGTGTGAAAAAAAGCACTTCGCTCCGTGTGTGCGCTGCTGATAGGCTGACAGATTGCACCTCCCCACTGCAAATGCGGGAAAGAGAAAAAAAAATGGAGATCTTCATTGTTCCTGCAGAGATCCATCCCCTGCCCCTCCCCCCGCCCTGCTGTACACTCAAACTGCGTATTAACATTAATTTTCATCATTACTGAGAAAAAATCCAGTTATGATTTTGGTGCATGAACAGATATCGAACATAACCTCGAACAGCCGAATTTTTCTCAAATTGTTCGTGTTCGCCGACCGGCTCGAACACCGCCCAAAACAGCTCGAATTTGAGATTGGCGAACAGTTCGAGTAGAACAACGCTCATCTCTAGTCATAATAGACAGGCATTTTCGCCTGTCAGCAGAAAATGCTGACAGGGTCAATCTGATAACAATGAACAAAGCATGGCTTAGACCCTGAGTCTCTAATTTTCGGCAGTTCTTGCTTCCTTCATAAATGACACTTAAATTTCCTATTTTTTAATAAAAAGTTCATTTTTGGTTTTCTTAAACTATATATTTTTTTTAAATCCTTTTAAAATTTTGCCTTATGTGTAAGTCATTATACAGGAAAAAATGTTTAACATTTTTTTTCCTATAAACTGCAATTTCTCGTCCATTTGGAATGTTTTATTGTCACTCCTTAAAGTGGAGAAAAAGCGTGCCAGCATTGTTCTCAGCAGCGATCTGGGAGTCAGAGATGATTCCAGGGGTCTTCCTCATGCTCTTCTCCTTACATTCAGCATTTTTCTCAACAATTTGAACATTTTAACTGCCCCCCCAGACCTCATTGTAGGGTCTGCCGGAAAAATGCTCGGATTTTACATTGGCTCGCATTATACTCGTTACTCATAACCAGTACCCGAGCATTAGGAATTGCTTGCTGAGCAACAAGCATCCAAGCATTTTAGTGCTAGCTCATCTCTAATGGAGGCAGAAACTTGTGAAGGACATATTCTTTTTTATGTGGGGAAGTATTTTACAGCATCTGATAGAGCATGTTTCAATAAATGTTTTTTTCTCTAGATTTTACAAAGACCAATAAACAAAAAAAACTATGCTGTGAGATGATTGTGAATAGGCTTGCAGACGAGTGTGAGCGAGATTCTCTGCCATCCTGGGAGCTCAGAGTTCATTGTGTTCCAGAAACTAACTAGAGTACTAGTGTTATGATCTGCAACATAAACTAGGGAAAGATGGGGAGAGCTGTCCCTACAGTAAGACTAAGCTGAGTCCCTACGTTGTAGCGGGCAACCTGTTCCTTGTGAACAGACCCGCCTTCGTCCTCGGCTAGTCTGAACGGAGACCTATAGAGAAAGGGAGGGGTCCCTAAAAGAACTAAGGACTGGGACAAAAATGGGACACCTCCTAAACAGAAGTTGTTGCAGAGCAAAAGATAAACTGACAAAAGTACTAGAGGTCCCAGAGGACCAAGCAAACTAGAGATAGATAGGCACAAAAGCACCTGGCTAGAGAGACAGTCAAAACAACACTGAAGTCCAGCAAAGCCAGAAGGGCGGAGCTGGAATATATAGGAAGATGGTCAAGTGACCGCAAAACACAAGATAGAAACAAAAACAAACAGGAGGGTTCTAACAGTACCCCCTCTTTTATGAGGATCCTCCGGATCATCCAGGCCCAGGCCTATCCGGAAACCTCCTGTGGAAAGCTCTGACAAGTCTAGGGGCAGAGACATCATCCGCCTTTACCCAGAAGTTATCCTCGGGACCGAAACCTTTCCAAGCGACGAGATACTGCAGTCTCCCTCTATGCCCTCTGGAATTCAGGATACGAGAAATTTCATATTCGCCGTCTTCCACCACCGGAGAAAGTCTGACAGTGGCCTCCCTATCCGATACATCAGGCTTTTTCAACAAGGAAACATGAAACACAGGATTAATATTCCAGGAGGTGGGAACCTCCAACCTAACAGCAGACTGGTTAACCACCTGAAGCACCTTAAATGGCCCCACAAACTTCGGACCCAATTTTTTAAAGGGAATCCTCAACTGCAGATTCTATGAGGACAACCAAACCATGTCACACAGTAAACAAAACCTCTTTACGTTTCCTGTTAAAATACTTCTTGGACTTTTTGTTAGCCTCTTGAAGGTTACAACGTACATTAGTCCAAACTCTCTTCAAATCACCGGAAAAATTCTCCTCCTCCGGCACCTCCGACCCCAATTTGGAGAACGAACCAAAAGACGGATGTCTCCCAGTACAACAGAAAAAGGAGAACACCCAGCAGAGGAGGATGTATGGTTGTTAAGAGCAAATTCTGCAAGTGGAAGAAACTCAGACCACACCTCTTGATTGTCTGCCACAAAACAACCCCAAAACTGTTCAACATCCTGGTTCCTTCTTTCAGTCTGTCCATTAGACTCAGGATGATAACCAGACGAAAATGACAAATGGACTCCCAACCTGTCACAAAAAGCACGCCAAAAGCGAGCCACAAACTGAGATCCCCTATTAGAAACAATGTCGGCGGGAATGCCATGGAGCCTGACAATTTCCTTAACAAACGCCTTAGCGAGTGTCTTAGCGCAGGGTAGCTTAATGAATGGAACCAAATGACACATCTTGCTAAAACGGTCCCCGACCACCCAGATGACAGTGAAACCCTCGGACACAGGAAGGTCAGTAATAAAATCCATTGCCAGATAGGTCCAAGGCGCACTAGGAACCTCCAGAGGGCAAAGCAACCCCGCAGCAGGGGTATGTGAAGCCTTTGACCTAGCACACAGCGCACATTGATGCACCCACTTGATGACTTCCTTCTGCCATCCAGGCCACCAAAAACTGCGACTGATAAGTCTCTTAGTCTCCGAAATTTCTGGATGACCTGCCAACAGAGACTCATGATACTCCACAAACAAATCACTCCTAAAGGTTCTAGGCACAAACAACCTCCCATGAGGCGTGTTAGATGGGGCATCCTCTTGGGCTTTCAGAATCCCATCTTCCAAAACGGAGTCCAATGCTGCTACCACAACTCCATCCTGTAAAATGCTCTCCTCCTCCTTGGTACCAACCATGGGAGAAAAGCTGCGAGATAAAGCATTGGCTTTAACATTCTTAGTACCAGGGATATAGGTAACAGAAAAATTAAACCGAGAAAAAAAAAGTGCCCACCTAGCTTGACGGGCATTAAAGCTTTTGGCAGCATCCAGATAGATCAAATTCTTATGATCTGTGAAAACCTGAATAGGAAATTTAGCACCTACAAAGAAATTACGCCAATGTTCAAACGCGAGTTTAATAGCCAGCAATTCCCGATTACCAACATTGTAATTAAGTTCGGTTTCTGAAATTTAAAAAAAAAAAAAAAGCACAGGGATATACTCCATCCTTGTTCTCCTGAGACAAAACTGCACCGATCCCTACCGAAGAAGCATCAACCTCGACCAAAAAAGGCTTGGTCTCATCAGGCTGCATAAGGATAGGGGCAGAACTGAACCTCTCTTTGAGATACACAAAAGCTTCAATGGCCTCAGTAGTCCACTGGAACGTATTTGCACCTTTCCTGGTGAGATCGGTCAGCGGCTTAACGATTGTAGAAAAATTCTTAATGAATTTCCTGTAATAATTGGCGAAACCCAAAAATCTCTGTATCGATTTCAAACCAATAGGTTTAGGCCATTCCTGCACAGCCTGAACCTTCACCGGGTCAATCTCAAAGCCCTCGCTGGAGATAATGAAGCCCAAAAAACTAAATTCTCTGCACAGCGAACTCACATTTCTCCAGCTTAGCAAAAAGTGAATTATCACTCAATAACTGCAACACCTCACGTACGCTCTGCCAATGGGACTCCAGATCTGGTGAATAAATCAGAATGTCATCCAAATACACAACCACATTCTTACCAATCAAAGGTCTCAGGATGTCATTAATAAAGTTCTGAAAAAACGCGGGTGCATTGGTAAGACCAAAAGGCATCACCAGATTCTCAAAATGACCTACCGGAGTGTTAAAAGCAGTTTTCCATTCATCACCCTCCTTCATTCGTAACAAATTGTATGCCCCCCGGAGATCAATTTTTGAGAACCACTTGGCTCCCACTAACTGGTTAAACAAGTCAGAAATTAACGGCAATGGGTAGGAATTGCGTACGGTAATCTTATTAATTTCACGAAAGTCCAGACATGGACGTAAACCACCGTCCTTTTTTTTACCAAAGAAAAATCCAACGGTCACAGGCGACTTAGAAGGTCTAATGTGACCAGCAGCCAAGCTCATCTGTATGTATTCTTCCAAGGCCTTTCTTTCAGGGATAGTCAGATTAAATAAGTGACTCTTGGGAAGAGTAGCTCCAGGAACAAACTCAATGGTGCAATCATAGTCCCTATGAGGAGGTAAGACTTGCGACTCCTCCTCTGAAAAAACCTTCCAAAAATCCTGAATAGGTACAGGTAATTCCCCTTTTTCCACAGCCGCAATGCGATCATTACAACATTTATCATAGCACTTAGGACTCCAAGACTTAATCTCATTAGTAGACCAGTCCAGTAAAGGATTGTGCAATTTTAACCAAGGCAAACCTAAAACGACTGGAGAGGGTAAATTATTTAATACCACCAAATCCATATTTTCTTGGTGAATGCCATTGATAGTGAGGGGAAATGCAGCAACCTTGTGAGTAATACATTTCAAAGGAATGTTATCAATTGCAATCACAGAAATAGGTGATGAGAAAGGTTTGGATTCCAATTTAAGTTTTTCTAAAAAACCCTTATCAATCACATTAAGTGTTGAACCACAATCCACAAATACCTGAAATTCAAACAAATCTTCCTGCAATGAGGTACTCCCTGAAAGAAATACTCCCTTAGAGCTCAAACAAGCAATACGGGTGTAACTGACCTTTTTTTTTCTTTACTTAAACGAAGCTCACAGTTCTTAATTAAATGGTCAGGTTTATTACAATAATAACACAATCCCTTGGAAAACCTGCGGTCTCTTTCCTGAGAGCGGAGTGACATCGCCTCAACCTCCATCGGTTCTCCAACGTCCGAGCAGACCCTCTGGGGACTAGGAGCTGCAATTGCAGGAATTTTTTCATCATTAACCCTGGCACGCAGTCTCCTGTCCACACGTATAGCTAACTGCATAGCTTCTTGCAGGTCTCAGGTGCAGGAAATGCAATCAGCAGATCCTTAACCCTTTCACTTAGACCAGCAAGAAAAAAACATTTTAACGCCGAATCATTCCATTTTACTTCTGAGGACCACCTTCTGAAGTGTGTACAATAATTTTCAACATCACCTGACCCCTGATTCAAACGCCTCAGTTCTGTCTCAGCAGATGAGACTCGATCAGGATCGTCATATAATAGCCCCATAGCAGAAAAAAAATCCTCCACTGACCTAAAACACGGATCATTAGGTTGGAGAGAAAAGGCCCACCCCTGTGGTTCCTTGCGCAAAAGTGACATGATAAACCCAATGCGCTGTGATTAGAGATGAGCGGTGTTCGACTCGAACTGTTCGCCAATCTCAAATTCGAGCTGTTTTGGGCGGTGTTTGAGCCGTTCGGCGAACACGAGCGATTTGAAAAAAATTCGGCTGTTCGAGGTTATATTCGATAACTGTTCGTTCACCAAAATCATAACTGGATTTTTTCCCAGTAGTGCTGAAAATTAATGTTAATACGCAGTTTGAGTGTACAGCGGGGCGGGGGGAGGGGCAGGGGATGGATGTCTGCAGGAATAATGAAGATCTCCATTTTTTTTTCTCTTTCCCGCATTTACAGAGGGGAGGTGCAATCTGTCAGCCTCGCACAGCAGCGCACACATGGAGCGAACTGCTTTTTTTCACACAAGCAAGGGCATGTGCCATTGGCAGTGTATGTCACATGTCCTTGTCCTATAAGACCCAGCCATTTTCCCAGTCGCCACCATTTTCTCACTGCTGCAGCTGCGTGTTAGACGGCACCGCTGTTGCTGTGTGCACTATACTTTGTTAATTTCAAGCCAATTTTCTCACAAATCTACAGATAGCTTGGGAGTAGGGAAGAGTTGTGATTGCAGTCCTTTTAAGGACTAGGTTACATCATTTCATACGACTTTTATCAGGCAGGTCTGTGCTCTTAAATAGATAGGTTGGGAGTAAAGACTAATTGTAATTGCAGTCCTTTTCAGGGCTAGGTTACATCAGTTCCTAGGACTTTTTGCCAGGCATGTCTGTGCCAGTGCTGTGCAAGTTTTTTTCACAGCATTTGGGTAAATCTAGCAAAGCAAATCCTTTTTGGCCTATTGCAGAGTGTGTTAGTAAGTGGAGTAGCCTATCTGTGTTACAAGCTACACCACCTGTGTATAGAATACAAATTTTTTTACTGCACCTAGTGAAGTAAAACCTTTTGGGCATAGCATCATTCTATTAGTCCATCTATACTAACCTCCACCAGGGTGCAAATTAAAAATAATTTTTTTCTGCATCTAGCTCTGAAAAAATATTTCAGCTTCTAGCAGTGTGTGGGACTTGGTCTATTAGTCCATCTATACTGACCTCCATCAGGTTGCAAATTCAATATAATTTTTTTCTGCATCTAGCTCTGAAAAAATATTTAGGCTTCTAGCAGTGTGTGGGACTTGTTCTATTAGTCCATCTATACTAAAGTCCACCAGGTTGCAAATTAAAAATATTGTTTTTCTGCATCGAGCTCTGAAAAAATATTTAGGCTTCTAGCAGTGTGTGGGACTTGGTCTATTAGTCCATCTATACTGACCTCCATCAGGTTGCAAATTCAATATAATTTTTTTCTGCATCTAGCTCTGAAAAAATATTTAGGCTTCTAGCAGTGTGTGGGACTTGGTCTATTAGTCCATCTATACTGAACTCCATCAGGTTGCAAATCCAATATAATTTTTTTCTGCATCTAGCTCTGAAAAAATATTTCAGCTTCTAGCAGTGTGTGGGACTTGGTCTATTAGTCCATCTATACTGACCTCCATCAGGTTGCAAATTCAATATAATTTTTTTCTGCATCTAGCTCTGAAAAAATATTTCAGCTTCTAGCAGTGTGTGGGACTTGGTCTATTAGTCCATCTAGACTGACCTCCATCAGGTTGCAAATTCAATATAATTTTTTTCTGCATCTAACCCAGCCAATACTTTTGGCCTAATACCACAGTTTGGCCTCTCAGCTCTGCTCGGTTCCCATCCATTGCTTTTTTGTGCAAACAACTCCAGAGTTGTGAATTAGTTAACCAACAAAATGAGTAGAAAAAGGCCTGCTGCTGGTGGAAAGGGGAATAGGCATGCTGGGAAGGGGAAAAAAGGTTGCGTCCGTGGAGTAGGTGTTAAAGCAACAGTAACATCTGCAGAAGAAAGACCATCTTCCAGCCAATCTAAAATGTATACTTCTTTTAGCGGACAATGTGCTAAGATCCCTTTCTTACGGCCGTGCCAATCGCTACAAATTCCAGATGAGGCACAAAAACAGCAGGTGCTTCAACGGATATCAAGTGCTCCTTTAAGTGGGCTCTCCTCCACCTCAAATTCAACATCAAAAATACTCCAGTCCTCAGAGGTGTCACCTCAATTGCACTTGCTTTCTCACAGCTCCCAAGTCCCCAGCTGCCCGTCTGAGTATGGGATAGAACAGATGGTTGAGTCAGCAGAGCTGTTTACTCATACTATAGCCTGGGAATCAGAGGTCGGCTCCATAGCTTCTGTGAATCCAGACGAGGAAATTATCTGCACTGATGCCCAGAATCTTTATGAGTCGGATCCAGGACCAGACGCAGAAGGTTCTGACCATAATTTAGACCCTCGTTCCCAAACTGTAACTCCTGTTGGTGGAGACAATGAGGAAGACGATGATGAGACTCAAATACCTGATTGGAGCGACAACTTTAGTTTTTTGTCAGGGCAGGAACAGGTTGGCTCTGAGGATGACGGGTGTGATAACACACAGGGTGATGATGATGAGGTTGGAGATCCCACTTACTGTCAACCCACAGTCAGCCAAGAGATGAGGTCAGCAGAGGAGGTGGAGGAGGTTGCTAGTGACGACGAGGTCAGGTTGCGCCTTCCTGGACAGAGACGTAGTACTGGAAGCACGTCAACAACTGCATCCTCAAACACAACTCTGCCTCTGACCACAAGTCGTGGTGGCTCTTCAGGTCGCATGGGTGCTAAACCTTGCATAGCCTGGGCATTTTTTCAGATCGATAAAGATGACCCAACTCGTGTTATCTGTAACATTTGTCAGCAAAAGCTAAGTAGAGGCCAAAAAATACATAGTTTGAGTACTTCATGCATGAACCGGCACATGTACATGAAGTATAAGTTGCAGTGGGAAGCTCACTGTGCTGCAATGCGGCCTAGCCGGCCGGGCCAGCCACCGTCTGCCACATCTTGTGAATCCGCGGCCTCTTCATCCTCTGTGACTGGGGGGACAGCAGTCACACCTGTTTTGGGACGCAGACCTGCCACCTCTTTACCCGCAACATCCAGCGTGATTGGCAGGCCATCATTTTCTTTGGAGGTGGTAACACCAGCTTGTGTTCAGCGCTGTCCGACATCGATAACACCACCTTTGGATCAAGGCAACTTAACATGTCCGCCTGCATCTTCCTCACATACGAGCAGTTTGCCGGGGACACCCTTCTCAACCCCGTCTAAGCACAACAGCCAGCCCTCGGTCCCTCAGATGTGGACAAGTAAAAGACCATTTCCTCCTAGCCATGAGAAAGCTAAGAGGTTGAATTTCACCATCTGCAAGCTCTTGGCGACAGAAATGCTTCCTTTCCGCCTGGTGGACACAGAGGATTTTCGAGACCTTATGTCCGTCGCAGTGCCTCAGTACCAGTTGCCCAGTCGGCACTACTTCTCAAAGAAAGGTGTGCCTGCGCTCCACCAGCATGTCGCACACAGCATCCCCGCTTCCTTGAGAAACTCTGTGTGTGGCAGGATGCATTTCACCACAGACACTTGGACGAGTAGGCATGGACAGAAGCATTACATGTCGCTGACTGGGCACTGGGTAACTATGGTGACAGCAGGACAAGGGGCTGCTGTCCAAGTCTTGCCGTCCCCACGAGTTGTGCGTCAATCCTCTTTATCTCAAAGTTCCTCCACTGCTTCTGCCTCCTCAACCTCCTCACGGTCCTCTACCTCCACCCAAAGCCTGTCTGGTCAAGCCACAAGCTTTCTAACTGCGCAGAAGGGATCCTGCACACCTCCTTACTATGCTGGCAGCAGGGCTCAACGTCATCAGGCGGTTTTTACTTTGAAATGTCTGGGAAATGTGAGTCACACAGCTGAGGAATTGTGGTCAGCTCTGGAGAAGCAGTTTCCTGAATGGTTGTCTCCACTGGACCTGAAACAGGGGAAGGCCATGTGTGACAATGCTGCAAACCTGGGTGCGGCACTTCGCCGGGGCAATGTCACACACGTGCCTTGTATGGCTCACGTGTTGAGCCTGGTTGTCCAGCAATTTTTCGCCCACTATCCCAGACTAGATGGCCTTCTGCAGAGGGCACGGTCGCTGTGTGCTCACTTCCGCCATTCGCATCCCGCAGCTCAGCGACTTACATCTCTACAGAAGTCTTTGGGCCTGCCACTTCACCGGCTGAAATGCGATGTGTCTACCTGGTGGAATTCAACTCTGCACATGTTGCAGCGACTGTGGCAGCACCGACAAGCCCTGGTGCAATACGTTCTGATGTATAGCCTGGGCCAACGAGATCCAGAGGTGGGGCAAATCACGCTGGAGGAGTGGTCTCAGATCAGGGTCCTATGCACCCTTCTGCACAGTTTTGAAATGGCGAAGAAGATGTTTAGTGCTGACGATGCCATTATCAGCATGACTATTCCGGTGATTTACATGCTGGAGCACATGTTAAACAGAATTCGGAGTCAGGTGGTGGCACAAGAGGAGGTGGAGGAAGTAGAGGAGGAGGAGTTGTATGCGGAAGGGCTAACATCAGCAAGGTCCAGACGGTCGGCAGCACCAAGGCGGCAGGCATGTGATGGTGGGGGAGATGGTTTTACCAGGGCGCATGGTAGCAGCCAAACTAGTGAGGAAGGTGCAGGAGCCCAGGAAGAAGTGGAGGACGAACTGATGGAAGACTCATCAGATGAGGGAGACCTTGATCACATTTCTGTTGTGCGAGGTTGGGGGGAGAGGACAGAGGAAGGAAGCATGATTGTTACCTCGCCACCAACACAACAGGGACTTGGTGCTCCTGGATGCGCAAGACATATGAGTGCCTTCTTGCTGCACTACCTGCAACATGACCCTCGAATTGTGAGAATTAGAAATAATCCTGACTACTGAGTTGCCACACTGTTAGATCCCCGGTACAAAAGTAAATTTGCAGAAATTATTCCTGCCATAGAAAGGGATGCACGCATGCAGGAGTATCAGCAGAGACTGTTGCAGAATCTTACATGTGCTTTTCCACAAAACACCAGTGGTGCACGTAGTGAATCTCACAGTTCCAACTTGCCAACCATGGGACCGTCGAGTGTTCAGCACTCAAACCGTAACAGAAACACAATATCTGCTGGTAACATCAATTTTGCGGAATCATTTCACCACAATTTTAGCCCATCCTTTGCAAGGCCACAGGAGACAAGAAGTCTGACACATAGTCAAAGCCTAGTGACGATGGTACAGGAGTATCTCCAAGTAAACATTGAAGCCATGACTGTGTCACTAGACCCTTGCTCTTTTTGGGCTTCCAATCTGGATAAATGGCCGGAACTCGCCACTTACGCCTTGGAGATCTTGTCATGCCCCGCAGCCAGCGTTGTGTCTGAACGTGTGTTCAGCGCTGCTGGTGGTGTGCTGACAGATAAGCGCACGCGGCTCTCCACTGATAATGTAGACAGACTCACGTTCATAAAGATGAACAAATCATGGATCCGAAACGACTTTTCTACCCCTGTGTCATCCTGGGGAGAGTAAAAGCTTGATGATTTGTTAAAATCACCTCACCAACCGTTTTAAGCTTTAAAATTACTAATCATGTTTATCTGTTTCTTGGCTGGAAAATACTTTGGGCTTTGTAGCAGTGTGCAGTACTGATTGTATTAGGCCATCTATACTAAGCTCCACCAGATTTAAAATTAATAATAATTTTTAGCTGCATCTAGCCTGGAAAATAATTTTGGGGCTCCTAGATGTGCAAGACACATGAGTGCCTTCTTGCTGCACTACCTGCAACATGAACCCAGTAATCCTGACTACTGGGTTGCCACACTCTTAGATCCCCCACACTCTTCGATCAACCTTTTCATTTTAATAAAGAACAAAAAAATGGTCATTTTTAAAATTATAAGCATTAGCAGGTTATTAGAAACTGAAATCAAACAGTTTTCAACTCAAAACTTTATTCTAGGTGATGTTACATTTGCACATAGGACCCCTTGTTCGAAAGGAGCTTCTGAACTCTCTCGTCCATTGAATTTGTCATGTTTTGGATGGTTTCTGCTTCAATTGATTTGCATGAGGACAGAATACCCTCCCAGAGCTGTGGCTTAGATGTGAACTGTCTCCCGCCATCATAGACACTCCTTTTGATGATGCTCCAAAGGTTCTCAATGGGGTTGAGGTCAGGGGAGCATGGGGGTCACACCATAAGTTTGTCCCCTTTTATGCCCATATCAGCCAGAGATGCAGATGTGTTATGTGCAGCATGAGACGGTGCATTATCATGCATGAAAATGATCTTGCTGTGGAATACACGGTTCTTCTTCTTGAACCATGGCAGGAAGTGCTGTTTGAGAAACTCCACATACATTATGGAGTTCATCTTTACCCCTTCAGGGATCCTAAAAGGGTCGAAAATCTCTCTCCCCATGATTCCAGCCCAAAACATTACTCCACCTCCTCCTTGTTGGCACAGTAACCGTGTTTGCGTGGGGTGTCCATCAACCAGCCATCCTCCACTCCATCCATCTGGACCATCGAGCGTTGCACGGCACTCATCGGTGAACAAAACAGTTTTGAAGTCAGTCTTCATGTATTGTTTGGCCCACTGGAGCCGTTTCTGCTTGTGTGCAGTGGATAGAGGAGGTCGACAGGATGGCTTACGCACAGCTGCAAACCTCTGAAGGACTCTGCATCTTGTTGTTCGGGGACGTTGACAAGGCTTTTTTGCCGCTGCTCTTTTAACCTGACGTAATTGCCTGGAGGAAAGAGTCCTCAATTTTACCTTATCAGCACGCACACGTGTGTACTGTGAATGAGCTACATACTTCTTGATTGTGCGATGATCAGGATGAAATGTCTTGGCAATGTTGATTGTAGTCATGCCTTGACCTAAACAATCCACAATTTGTTGCTTATCAGCAGCCGACACATCCTTTTTCTTTCCCATTTTGGCAGAAAATGTAGGCTGCTTAATAATGTGGGACAGCCTTCTTAAGTAGTCTTGCCTTTCATTGGACACACCTGCCTAAATAATTAGCACAGCTGTCTGCAATTGCTTACAGTGATATAAAGAGCCCTGACACACATCACCATCAATGAGTTTAACTGACAAACAAACAAATTCTTCCCTTATCACTCCTAAACACTTTTTGCATAATAATTTGGAACACAGTGTACATGTGCTTTTCCACAAAACACCAGTGGTTCATGTAGTGAATCTTACTGTTCTAACTTGCCAACCGTGGTCTGTATGGAGTTGTTCAATAAAGGGCCCAAAATTAAGATAACATAGACGGGAGAGGTCTCTATGAATAGGAATTCCTAAATATTTGATACCCTGTGAGGGCCAGGCAAAGGGAAAGTTGGACTGGATGGAATCCTGTATGGATTTGGGGAGGGAGACATCGAGGGCCTCAGACTTCGCTTCATTGATTTTAAAATTTGACCATGTAACAAAGTGATCTATTTCAGCCATAACAGCAGGGATGGATATATGTGATTGAGTGATATATACTAGGACATCATCAGCGAATGCAGAGCACTTGTACTCGGTGTCTACCACCTCAATCCACCTAATATTGGGGTTATGGCGAATTGATGAGAGCAGGTGCTCCGTCACTAGGATGTATAAGAGAGGGGACAGAGGACATCCCTGCCTTGTCCCATTGGTGATTATGAAAGGTGATGAAAATGTTCCGACGTGCCCCCTGGGCCTTGGGACACCCGGAGCCAGACCCTTTTTGGTGGATGCTGGGGGTTGTAGTCTCCGTGGCAGCGACGCGGTTCCGTGGCTCAGGGCGGTCAAACCAGTGGCGGAACTATTTATGTGGTTTTGATGTTTAAATGTCCGACAACGCCACCTGTGGATTGCGGTCAGAGTGAACCGCCGCTGCAGGGCAGACCGCTGAGGTTGGTGTTGTGGGTGCAGCAGAGTGTAGTATAACTCACCACGGGAGGAGTATAGCCTCAGGGCAGTGTATGCGGAGGATGGGGGTGATGGTGCAGGGCAGCAGCAGTAACGACACGGAGTCAGTGATGCAGTCCAGGGCCTTTACTCACAGTTCTTATTATCCAGACCACTTCTGCAGGTAACGGCTGCCCACGTCGTACTGTGCTCACCAGGTGAGGGGCTCAGACAACTCCCAGATAACTTTGGAGCGCTTCACAGGACCCCCTTTGTGTGTCCTTTGTCTGGCCTTTCTTACCAACGCTTTTGTCCGGCTGCCTCGGGCCTCCTCTTAGTAAACTTGGCACCAGTTTCCCTGACCCTATGTGGTGCCTTCCTAGCGGGTGTAGCAAGGGGCTGCGCCACATAAAATGTCACAGCCTCCGGTTTATAGCTGAGGGTCGTTTCCCGCCTCCACTAGTTTCGGGGACCGGTCTCCCCCTTTGGCCTAACCCCTCCACGCAGGTGGATTCAGGCGTGCGGTGGCGACTCGCCCGTCCACACCCAAGGGATCCCTTCGTTCCTCTTTCCTGGAGCCTTCTCTGCTCCTCTTCCTTCCTTCTCCCTCTTCCAGGCCTGGGCCTCTGTTACTAGGCCCGCCTCCGGAGCAGAGCTCATGCAGAGCCCCTGCTCCCTGTCACTTCTGCTCAGACTTCTCTGCACTGAACTAAGATGGTGCCCACCTTTTATACTCCCTTCTCAATGCACCCAGGAACTGCTTCCTCCCTGCTCCTGCACTACAGGGTTCCCCTTCCTCGGTGTTCCCTCCCCCCACTCCAGCCAGGGACAGGGACTGTCGTGCCCATCTCAGGGGCATATTGGTTGCCCTGCCCCACGGCAATGTGGTGTAATGCATGCAGGTGTCGGGGTCCTGATCCACACTCCATCCTTACCTGAGAGTGAGATATCACACCTCTGGGTGAGGTGCAATACCTCTGTAGCAACCGAGCCCTCGGGGTCCTACAGTTCCATTTATCTTCAGCCTAGGTGATGTATTGTGATACAGAGCCGTGATTTTGGCTTTAAAAGGGTCCCCTAGACCCCTACCCCAAGCTTTTTAAGAGAATAATATATGGCGTGCCAGGAGACTGTAAGGAATGCTTTATCAGCATCCAACGAGAGTATCTAATTACAAATTTTTAACTGCATCTAGCCCAGGATATACTTTGTGCCTAGTAGCAGTGTCTGCTAGTCAGCGGATTACCCCAGCTGTTAAGCAAGCTACACCACCTGTAGTTTGGACGCTTAATTTTTTCAAAGGAAATGCTTCGGGCCCCCGGGATACTCAGTGAAGAGCATCGGGAGGCACCCCAAGGCATAGGGGCTGGGACTGGCGGTAGGACGCCTTGCGGTGGACCGCCGAGCTCGATCCTTATAAAAGCTTTTTAACTGCAGCAGCTTTAGTGGACGCTACTGGAGCTGGAATTACGCGGCTGCTGGCATGAGACTTGCCCTCCAATAGATCCTTGTAAAAGGATTTAAAGTGTATTCATTCAAATTAGAGAGACAATTTAAATTAAAAAGCTTAGACCTGCCTCCACCACAGGGGACTCGCTCGACCCACCAGCGGACAGGCACCAGTATTGGGAGAGGGGGGCTGGCCGTCAGGGTCCACCGCAGCTCTGGCACAAACCCGGCGACACGGAGGTCGCACAGGCAGGAACGGACTGGCCGTATCGGCTTCGCACTTTTTTGGTTTTAGAAGGGCATGACATGCCTATATCTGTGTCACCCCCTCCTTTTACTCCACCACCTCTTTTCTTTTCGCATGACTATATGTACTTGTCACTTTTCCATGTGTTAGTTGTGTCTTCTGAGCAGTTTGTCAGCTTTTAGACACCTTTGAAGGTGTTTTCTATGTGTTTCTATGTGTTTTAGTTTGCCTGCCATTGGTTTTAACGGTGTTCGAAGGTGTTCGACGAACAGTTCGACGAACAGTTCGGCGAACATACGGGTGTTCGACGAACCGAACCGAACTCGAACACTACGGGGGTGGCTCAACACTAGCTGTGATTCATTCCCAGAGGACCTTGGTCTCAAACAAAAATATAATAAACATGCATTTTTAAAGGAAAAAAAATCTTGCTGTTTACCATAAAAAATATCAGGGAGTCCTACCTTGGGTTCGACAAAATGCCCTCCAGAACAGCTACTCGCTTGTTGCCAGAGCTCGGACACCTCCAGAGATAACCCCTGCAGGCATTGAGCCAAATCTTGAACCGAAACCATACTGATCCCCAGATTTCTTTCCTTAAAGTTTTTGTTTGGGCTGGACTTACTGTTATGATCTGCAAGATAAACTAGGGAAAGATGGGGAGAGTTGTCCCTACAGTAAAACTAAGCTGAGTCCCTACGTTGTAGCGGGCAACCTGTTTCTCGTGAACAGACCCGCCTTTGCCCTCGGCTAGTCTGAACGGAGACCTATAGAGAAAGGGAGGGGTCCCTAAAAGAACTAAGGACTGGGACAAAAATGGGACACCTCCATTTTTTTGCAGAGCAAAAGATAAACTGACAAAAGTACTAGAGGTCCCAGAGGACCAAGCAAACTAGAGATAGATAATCACAAAAGCACCTGGCTAGAGAGACAGTCAAAACAACACTGAAGTCCAGCATAGCCAGAAGGGCGGAGCTGGAATATATAGGAAGATGGTCACGTGACCGCAAAACACAAGATAGAAACAAAAACAAACAGGAGGGTTCTAACAACTAGAGTATTGTGTACCTGTTCCCGTGACGCCTGTTAGAGGGAAATAATTACTTTGGGAGGACGATTATGGTTGGATACAGAGTCGGATTCCCCCAAGAAGCCATCTGCATTGATGTGGAGGGTCTCCAGCTAGCCATTCAGGCTAAAAGCACCGCTTAAAGTGATAAGTCCAGCATTCTCTCCTCAGCCACTCAGCTAACGGCCGAATGGACGATCAGCCACCTTCCTCCGCATTATGGTCTGTAAGTTTGGAGCTCAGGCCCCACCACAGTGATCACGGTGGGAGCTTGCACGCAGACCTGGTGAGAGAGTTTGGCACCAAACAGATTGTCAGGCAGAGACATTGTTTGCAAGTAGAACTGTATGAACTAATTGCTCATAGCCTTAGAGAGGTTTATATACATATATTTTTAACAAAACTCTCCCCTTGGAGAATGGTGGAAGGAAAGGGTGGGTTAGAGAATTGTTAATTTTATTAACTGTTGTGCTGCACCACTGTTGGGCTGGCCCTTGCACTCGTATAATTGCATTATTGTACATGGTTAACCCCTTGTCTCCTGCATTACGTGGAGGCACAGGTGAGGCAAATTATAGTGTACAGTTGAAACCAGACGTTTACATACACTACATAAAAAGACACATATGCATGTTTTTCTCAATATCTGACATGAAATCAGACTAAACCTTTCCCTGTTTTAGGTCAATTAGGATTACCATAATCTTTAATATTTGCCAAATGCCAGAATAATGAGAGAGAGAGAGTGAGAGAGAGAATGTTTTAAGGCATTTTTATTACTTACTTCAAAGTCAAAAGTTTACATACACTAAGATTACTATGCCTTTAAACAATTCTAGACTGCCTATATGATGATGACGTGTTTAGAAGCTTCTGATTCTGTTTTTTTGCAAACATCTAAGTTAATTAGAGACACACCAGTGGATGTGTGGTGCCCCTGAGGGCTCGGTCGCCGCAGAGGTAATACATCTTAGCCAGAGATCTCACTCTCAGGTAAAGAAGGAGTACAGATCAGGACCCTAACACCTGCATCCAACACTACACTACTCCGGACCAGCAGGAGGGGCAAGATGCCTCTGGTTCCTGCTGAGCCCCTTCCCTGGCTGGAGTGGGGGGAGGACCAAGTGAGGGGGAACCATGTAGTGGGTATGGGTGGAGGACATAGATCAGGGGAGCACATGAAAGGAAGCTGTATATAAAGGGGAGCCATCTTGGAAGGACAAGCCAGTCAGAGGAGGAGAAGTGAAGGAGCTGAGGCTCTGCAGGAGCTCTGCTCCAGAGGTGGGCCTAGCCAGTTAGGCCCAAGTCTGAAGAGAAGGAGAGAAGAGAGGAAAAGGAGCAGGAGAAAGGCTCCAGGAATCAGGAAAGGACCCCAGGGGTACGGGCCGTGCAGAAGGCCACCCGTACGCCTGCATCTGCCAGGCGGTGGAGGGGTCAGGCCATCTAAAGGGAACCGGTCCCTCAACTAGCGGAGGACTTTATGCCCAACTAGAAACTGGAGGCTGCAGAACTTTATGTCCTGTAGCCACAAGTCCACGTCTGTCTCACCGAGAAGGTAGCCACATAGGACCCAGGGGACGGAACAGACGTCGCCCGCCAAGGCCCGCGGGTACCGGATTGGAGATACTAGGTGTGAGATGCAAGGAAAAGGCCAGAGAGAGGACACACAAGGGGGTCTGCTAAGTACTCCGGAGTTACCTGGGGGTAGACCGAACCCCTCCCTGAGTAAACACAGGACAACGAGGGCAGTTACATGGATCCCTGTAATCTGGACTGCAACAACTGTGAGTAAAGACCCTGGGACTGCACTTCCTTGTCTCTGTGTTTCTTGCTGCGCCATCAACCCCTGCACTACAACGCCCAGCACAACCTACAACATCTACACTGGCCTGGAGCTAAGCTCTTCCTGTGGAGAGCCACACCATCCCTGCTGCAGTAACATCAGCTTCAGAGAACTGCTCCGCAGCGGCAGCTCCCTTTAGCCGCATACCACAGGTGGCGTCACGAACTTTATAAACTATAATCCCCTGTAAATATTCCCCTATTGAATGACCGACCTGGGTCACGGACCGGGTCACCGCAACTGTGACATCCCCCAGTATCTACCGGCCCGGCACCGGGTACCCTACGGCCCAGGGGGCGCATCAGATGTATTTTAATGCATGCCTGAAACACCATGCTTCTTTGTGCAGCATAATGAGAAAGTCTAAAGAAATCAGCCTTGATATCAGGAAGAGAATTGTGGACTTGCACAAGTCTGGCTCATCCTTGGGTACAATTTCAAGATGCCTGAAGGTGCTTTGTTCATCTATACAAACAATTATACGCAAGTACAAATAAGATGGGAATGTCCAGCCATCAAGCTGCTCAGGAAGGAGACGGATTCTGTGTCCCAGAGATGAACGTGGTTTGGTTTGACATGTGCATATCAACCCAAGGACAAAAGCAAAAGACCTTGTGAAGATGATGGCAGAAGCTGGTAAGATTGTGTCAATAACCACAATGAAACAAGTATTGTATCAACATGGGCTGAAAGGCCACTCTGCCAGGAAGAAGCCATTACTGCAAAAGAAACATAAAAAAGCCAGATTAATGTTTGCAAATGCACACAGGAACAAAGACCTTAATTTTTGGACACATGTCCTGTGGTCTGAAGAAACTAAAAATGAACTTTAAGGGCATAATGACCATCGTTACGTTAGAAGGAAAAAGGGAGAAGCTTGGAAGCCTAAGAACACCATCCCAACTTTGAAACACGGGGGTGGCAACATCATATTGTGGGGTTGTTTTGCTGCAGGAGGGACTGGTGCATCACACAAAATAGATAGCATCATGAGAAAAGAAGATTATGTGGCAATACTGAAAGAACATCTCAAAACATTAGCCAGGAAGTGAAAGCTTGGACGAAAATGGGTCTTCCAAATGGACAATGACCCGAAGCATTCAGCAAAAATGGTAACAAAGTGGCTTAAAGATAACAAAGTCAATGTTTTGGTGTTTTCCTAATGATGATAGTGAACAGGCCATAGCCCTAAAAGGCTAATTAAGGTCTGAAACCTTCGTCAAAATTATCTGAGCACACAAATCTCCAAGGGTGCCAAACTTTTGCATCAGACCATTTTCCTTCTTTGTAATTTTTAAAATGTAAAAGATGAAAATATAAATATAGATTTTTTTGTCTAAAATACAAAGGAAGTGTGTCATCTTTAACTTTAGGCATTTTAGAGATCATTTCATCTTCAACTTGCTTAACTGTTCACAGTAAGAGTAATTTTGACCAGGGGCGCCAAAACTTTTACATGCCACTGTAGGTTGTGCAGCACAGGGATACTAGTCAACTCTGACTAGGTGTGCAAAACTTTACTGCAAATGGAAACTGAGTTCCTCAAACAACACAAAAGAAAACACAGTAAAGAGTAGTTCCTTCACAAGTTGTCTGGTAGTGTTCTTTGCCCACGGCCTGCTGTATCCTGGGGAGACCAACCCGGTACACGGTCTACAATGCTATTGTATGAAATCAGAAGCATACAAACGAACAATAGTATCCTATAAAACTATTTGGGCCTCACTATCACATCTCCTAGACCTGCTCCTGTGATATTTGCTTCTGTCTTCAGGTGCCATCATATTCATTTTGTGGGCGCCACTAGTAATTGAGAAGATGTTGGGACCAGAAGCTTTGGGTGGTGCAGGCTCTGTCCAGCCACAAAGACTATGGTAGCTGGGACCTTTATCGTTGTCTAGTCTGTCAGTATGGCTGTATGCTGTCCAGCTGGAGTAATAAACTTTCTGGTTTGGCAAATGGGATAGTATGACACCTTTCTAAAGGAATGCTTCTTATCAGACCATAGATTGGTCCAGCCTGACTTAGAACATCTATTTCTAGTGGAGGTTGATGCATCAGAAGTTGGGCGTTGATGCAGTGTTATTACAAAGTACAGCAACTCTTACTCATCATTGTCCATATTATTCACAAAAAATATAATCTGCAGAAAGAAACTCTGATATCGGTAATCATGGATTGTTAGCAATTAAGTGGGTCTTCGAGGAATGGTGTCATTTTCTAGAAGGTGCCAAATATAGTCATTATTTTCTCAGATCATAGAAATCTGACTTATTTAGGATCAGCTCAAAGACTCAGCCCCAGGCATGCTAAATGGGCTTTGTTCTGTTCTAGATTTGTTTTAGTTGTGACATTCAGTCCTGGTAAATAAAAGTCAACACACTTTCCCCATTTTTCCGTCCATCTCAGATTGAAAACAAGCTCCCATTCTTCCTGAAGGTATAGTAGTGCTCTCTGTTTCTTTAGATCTGAGTGAAGAGATCTGTAGATGTCAGGATCTATCCCATCTAATATTTTTTTTTATTCCACCTCTGTAGTGATGAGCGAATATGTTCAAAATCCGATCTCCAAACTTAAGTTCAACATGAATGTGGCACATTCGGATTCGTGATTAGAAAGGCGAGCAAAATTTGTTAAATTCTGGAAAATTGGTAACGTTCGGCAAATTTACGTGGTTACATGATTTCGGGGCAACTACAGTGTTTTTAACAGTTTTGTTAGCATAATGCTTGTTTATGATAAGCGGGGGGACGTGGTAGATGAGTGAGGGGCTGGTGACAGCTCAGAACAGCGGCGCGCTGTTTTTTTTTTCCCTGTAGGCGGTAACTTTAAGTCAGGAAAGTGCGGCTAGCCAATCAGAGCGCAGGAAGCATCCACAGTGTCCCAGACACAAGGGCTTCTGCAATTGGTTGCTGAAATCACATGTCCTCTCTATATAAAAAGTGGCCATGTTCCTTCAGAGCCATTTTATGCATGTCACTTGTGATGGATGCTGCTCCTGCACCCAGCTCCTGTGTAAAGAGAGATATTAGCTAAATAGATAGAAGCTTCTGTGGAAGTCAGATAGTGTAGATAAGTTCTGTGCTGTGTACCTGTTCAATCGAACTTGCAGCTCTTTTTTTTGTTTTTGTGCAATTACCGAGATTCTGACACAAAGAGCAGGGCCTATGGCATAGAACAGTGTTGTGCACCGGTTGTACTGTTTGTGGTCCATGCAGGGGTATACCTTCAATCAATTTTTTGCTCTTGATAATGTGATAAAGCAAGCAAGCAAGCCCTTGTAGGCCGCTTTTTGATTTTTTGGGGTTGAAATTCAGCTATCTGCAGAGCTTGTCAGTGCAGAGATTCTGAGTTCAGAACACAAAAAAACTTTTTTTTTCATTTGCTAATGTGATAGTGCAAGCTATGTTAGCCCAGTTTGTCATTTTTTGGTTGGTGAACTTCAGATGTATGCACAGTAAAACAACTATTTTTTTTCTGTTGGCAGGCAGAGTCCACAAAAGTTTTTTTTTGTGTGGCAAACGTGATACACTCTGCTATACGTCAGATACTACGTTTGTGGTGGTGAACTTCAGCTGTTTTCAGAGAAAAAAAAAATTTTCTCTTCCTAGGCAGAGTCCACCAAAGATTTTTTTGTGTCACAAATGTGATACACTTTGATAAAAGCCACATGCTATTTTAGTGGTGGTGAAATTCGGCTGTATGTAGAGCCTATGGAGAGTATAAAAAAATATTTTTTACTGTGACTAACATGATACAGCAGGCTAGATCTGAGTTTGAAATATCTTGGAGCATATATTCTATGTTATACAGGCTTCATCCACAGTCAAAAAATACTTTGATTCCTAACGTTATACAGCAGGGACATCTCAGTTTGAATTAGTTTGGAGAATATCTCGTATGTTATACAGGCCTCATCCACATTAAAAAAATACTTTCTTCTGTTGCGAACGTCATACACTAGGGGACATCTCGACGTGCCAAGGGAGGATGGTTCACTGCGATCGAAGAGGGTTGGCGATACCAGAAAAACTGTTAGTGAAGGTGTTAGTGAAGGCGAGGAACAAATGGAAGAGAAAGAGGTGATTGGTGAGCAACAGTCAGAACATGAAGAGGATAATCATCCTCTCTCTGTTCATGTTCTGTGGGAGGGGATGGAGGAAGCAAGCATCGGAATTACTCAGCCAGCAACACCGCATGGGCTTGAACCTCATGAAAGAGTCCGACATATAAGGCTGCATGCCCATGATGCGTTCTTCAAGCGTTTTTGCTGTGGAATTTCCGCAGCGGAGACGCTTTTAAAACTCTTGGTAGTACGTGCCCCATGTTCCCCAATGACAATCCGCATGTTCTGTGCACATGCTGTGGAATTTTCCGCAGCGGATTTTCTGTGTGGAAAAATCCGCAACATGTCCATTATTTGTGCGTTTCCGCATGCGGATTTGCCTTCTCAATGCATTTGAAAAACGCATGGCAAAACGCTTCAAAAGCGCTTCAAAAACGCATGTTAAAATCCGCATGCATTATTACTGGCAAGGACATGCAGAAATGCTGCGGAAATTTTCTGCTTCAATTCTGCATCGTGGGCACATAGCCTAAATGCGTTCTTGCTGCACTATCTGCAACATGATCCCAGTATAGTTATGATTCGAAATAGTGCTGACTACTGGGTTCCCACTCTGTTAGATCCATGTTATAAGAGTAAATTTTGCCAGATTCTTCCCACCCTGGAAAGGGACCCGCAAATGCTGGAGTATTGAAACACTATTTTAAACCTTAAGATAGGTTTTCCCCAAGCCAGCTGTGAGGCACACAGAGTTCATCGTAGCTCTACACTTCCAACCTCCATCACGTCAATTCATCAACGCCAAAATATTGGCAGTAGCAGTAGTGTAAGTGGTAGCAGCAATTTCTGAGAGTCCTTTTACCCATTTTTTAGACCAGCTCGTGAACCTGCACAACAGTTTACAAGTATAACACGTGGTAAATGACTGGAAAGGATGGTGCACTCCTGATTGAGCCTCCATCTGTTGGGTTGGCTGTAGTGGAAGAGGTTTTGGTTCCTAATTCTACAATTTCTACTGTAGTGAAACTGATGCCAATTTGCTTTTGTCTGCTACAAATTTTTGGGTCTCCATCTATTGGGTTTGTCTGTAGTGGAAGAGGTTTCTGTCTCCATTAAACTGCTTCTACTCTGGTGAAATTGATGCCATGTTTGTGGTTAGGCGGTCCTTCCCACTAAGTGCACTGGGGAGGGCACAGGTAATGTTCTGGGACACGTGCTTGTGGAAGGTGGGGACAACACAGGGAGAAATAGTGGCGGCTGGTGACCGAGTATGGAGACCTGGCTGCCGACGCCATGAGGTTGTGAAAAGCTTCCGCCAACACGAGCCTAAAAGGCAACATTTCAAGTGCAAACAGCTGTCCAGGTGGGTGGCTGGGTGCTTACTTGTTCTTGCATTCTAAGTAACAGAAAGCTAAGGAGATTTATGGTCTCATCATCATCATAACCTGAAAGGTTTACATTATGAACTCTCCTGATGGAGAAGCCAGGGCCCACCGGAGAATTCTCCGGTTCTCTGGTGGGCCCATCCAACCCTACCGAGAAGCAGCCCTGGCTAAGAAGAGTGTGTAGGAAGGTTCCCGGACACTATGGCTGCTTTTTTACTGTGGACTGGCTCCAGCAATCCATAAGATTGCAATCTATAAGATCCCTTCACTGGCCCCCAATTGCCCAGCGTATCCAGTTCAAACTACTAACACTGACGTACAAAGCCATCCATAACCTTTTTTCTCCGTACATCTCTGAACTTATCGCCCGATATATTGCCTTATGTAATTTCCGGTCCTCCCAAGACCTCCTTCTTTCCACACTGATTTGTTCCTCACCCAATCACCTCCAATACTTCTACCAAATATCCCCCATCCTCTGGAATTCTATGCCTCAACACGTCCGATTTATCCACCACATTCGGATCCTTCAGACACAACCTGAAAACCCATCTCTTCAAGACAGCCTACAGCCTGCCATTGCCTCGCTGCCACCTCACTTCAACACCACCGGAGCTAATGCAACTTCACAACCTACTGTCTCATTCCCCAACATCCTGTAGAATGTAAGGCCTGCGCTCCGCAGTGTCTCTGAAGGATGACAAGCTGAATGGCAGCAATCTGCTACCATCCTGCCTGCCATCTCAATGCCATCCCAGCGTGGGAGAACTCTCCTACTCAAGCGGTGATGTCATTTGCCGGCACTGCCTGCGCAAGAGAATTCTCCCCCGCTGTCAGTGACGTGCATGAGGTGAGCTGAGGTCATTGGACAGTACAAAAAAATTTGATGTGGGGCTTCGCCCTATTTTTGTGTCCAGCCAGGTACAACTAAGCAGCTGGGAGCTGGAATCCACAGCGCAGGGAGGCTCAAGCTTTCTGGGCCCCCCGCAGGTCCGAATTGCAGTCCGCAGCCACCCCAGAAAATGGCACTTTCATAGAAGCGACATTTTCTGGCGCTGTACCCAACTCATCCAGGGCCCTGGTGGGGTGGCTCACTGGGTAATAAAGGGGCTAGGGCCAGCTTGGTATTATCAGCTGGCCCTAAGCCGGAAATTCATGAGGTCACACCAATATTAGACATGACTTCCATGAATTTCTAAGTGAAATATTAAAAAAAAAACACAACACAGAGAAATAAATTTTTTATTAGAAATAAAACAAAAAAAAAATTAGAGACTAGAGATGAGCGGTGTTCGACTCAAACTGTTCGCCAATCTCAAATTCGAGCTGTTTTGAGCGGTGTTCGAGCCGTTCGGCAAACACGAACGATTTGAAAAAAATCCGGCTGTTCGGGGTTATGTTCGATAACTGTTCGTGCACCAAAATCATAACTGGATTTTTTCACAGTAATGCTGATAATCAATGTTAATACGCAGTTTGAGTGTACAGCGGGGCGGGGGGAGGGGCAGGGGATGGATCTCTGCATAAATAATGAAGACCTCAATTTTTTTTTCTCTTTCCCGCATTTACAGTGGGGAGGTGCAATCTGTCAGCCTATCAGCAAGGCACACACGGAGCGAAGTGCTTTTTTTCACACAAGCAAGGGCATGTGTCATTGGCAGTGTATGTCACATGTCCTTGCCCTATAAGACCCAGCCATTTTCCCCCATCGCCACCATTTTCTCACTGCTGAAGCTGCGTGTTAGACGGCACCGCTGTTGCTGTGTGCGCTATACTTTCAGTGTTAATTTCAAGCCAATTTTCTCTGAAATATACAGATAGCTTGGGAGTAGGGAATAGTTGTGATTGCAGTCCTTTTGAGGACTAGGTTCCAGCATTTCCTACGACTTTTTGCCAGGCAGGTCTGTGCTAGTGCTGTGCAAGTGTTTTTCACAGCATTTAGCTAAATCTAGCTAAGCAAATCCTTTTTGGCCTCTCGCAGTGTGTGTTAGTCAGTGGAGTAGCGTATATGTGTTGCAAGCTACACCACCTGTGTATAGAATACAATTTTTTTAACTGCACCGAGCCAAGTAAAACCTTTTGGGCATAGAATCATTCTATTAGGCCATCTATACTAAGCTCCACCAGCTTGCAAATTACTAATAATTTTTATCTGCATCTAGCTCGGAAAATAATTTTGGGCTTGTAGCAGTGTGTGGGACTTATTCTATTAGTCCATCTATACTAAGCTCCACCAGCTTGCAAATTACAAATAATTTTTAGCTGCATCTAGCTCGGAAAATAATTTTGGGCTTGTAGCAGTGTGTGGGACTTATTCTATTAGTCCATCTATACTATGCTCCACCAGCTTGCAAACTACAAATAATTTTAATCTGCATCTAGCTCGGGAAATAATTTTGGGCTTGAAGCAGTGTGTGGGACTTATTATATCAGTCCATCTATACTAAGCTCCACCAGCTTGCAAATTACAAATAATTTTTAGCTGCATCTAGCTCAGAAAACAATTTTGGGCTTAGTAGCAGAGAGTGGTACTCATTCTATTAGGCCATCTATGCTAGCCTCCACTAGCTTGCAAATTACAAATAATTTTTATCTGCATCTAGCTCGGAAAATAATTTTGGGCTTGTAGCAGTTTGTGGGACTCATTCTATTAGTCCATCTATACTAAGCTCCACCAGCTTGCAAATTACAAATAATTTTTAGCTGCATCTAGCTCGGAAAATTATTTTGGGCATAGTAGCAGTGTGTGGTACTCATTCTATTAGGCCATCTTTACTAAGCTCCACCAGCTTGCAAATTACAAAAAAATTTTTAGCTGCATCTTGTCTGGAAAATAATTTTGGGCATAGTAGCAGTGTGTGGTACTCATTCTATTATGTCATCTATACTAAGCTCCACCAGCTTGCAAATTACAAATAATTTTTATCTGCATCTAGCTCGGAAAATAATTTTGGGCTGGTAGCAGTGTGTCGGACTCATTCTATTAGTCCATCTATACTAAGCTCCACCAGCTTACAAATTACAAATAATTTTTATCTGCATCTAGCTCGGAAAATAATTTTGGGCTTGCAGCAGTGTGTGGGACTCATTCTATTAGTCCATCTATATTAAGCTCCACCACCTGTGTATGTAATAAAATTGTTTTACTGCATCTAACCCAGCCAATCCTTTTGGGCTAATACCACAGTTTGGCCACTCAGCTTTGCTCAGGTCCCATCCATAGTTTTTTGCGCAAACAACTCCAGAGTTGTCAATTAGTTAACCACCAAAATGAGTGGAAAAAGTCCTGCTGCTGGTGGAAAGGGGAATAGGCATGTTGGGAAGGGAAAAAGGTTGTGTCCGTGCGGTAGGTGTTAAAGCAACAGTAACATCTGCAGAAGAAAGACCATCTTCCAGCCAAACTAAGATGTCTACTTCTTTTAGCGGACAATGTGATAGAAACCCTTTCTTAGGGCCACGCCAATCGCTACAGATTCCAGATGAGGCACAAAAACAGCAGGTGCTTCAACGGATATCAAGTGCTCCTTTATGTGGGCTCTCCTACACGTCAACTTCAACATCACAAATACTCCAGTCCTCAGAGGTGTCACCCCAATCGCACTTGCTTCCTCACAGCTCCCAAGTCTCCAGCTGCCCGTCTGAGTATGGGGTAGAACAGATGGTTGAGTCTGCAGAGCTGTTTACTCATACTATAGCCTGGGAATCAGAGGTCGGCTCCAGAGCTTCTGTGAATCCAGACGAGGAAATGATCTGCACTGATGCCCAGAATCTTTATGAGTCGGATCCAGGACCAGACGCAGAAGGTTCTGACCATAATGTAGACCCTCGTTCCCAAACTGTAACTCCTGTTGGTGGAGACAATGAGGAAGACGATGATGAGACTCAAATACCTGATTGGAGCGACAACTTTAGTTTTTTGTCAGGGCAGGAAGAGGTTGGCTCTGAGGACGACGGGTGTGAGAACACACAGGGTGATGATGGCGAGGTTGCAGATCCCACTTACTGTCAACCCACAGTCAGCCAGTCGATGAGGTCAGCAGAGGAGGTGGAGGAGGATGCTAGTGACGACGAGGTCAGGTTGCGCCATCCTGGACAGAGATGTAGTGCTGGAAGCACGTCAACAACTGCATCCTTAAACACAACTCTGCCTCTGACCACAAGTCGTGGTGGCTCTTCAGGTCGCATGGGTGCTAAGCCTTGCATAGCCTGGGCATTTTTTAAGATCGATAACGATGACCCAACTCGTGTTATCTGTAACATTTGTCACCAAAAGCTAGGTAGAGGCCAAAAAATCCATAGTTTGAGTACTTCATGCATGAACCGTCACATGGATATGAAGCATAAGTTGCAGTGGGAAGCTCACTGTGCTACAATGCGGCCTAGCGGGCCGGGACAACCACCGTCTGCCCCATCTTGTGTATCCGCGGCCTCTTCATCCTCTGTGACTGGGGGGACAGCAGTCACACCTGTTTTGGGACGCAGACCAGCCACCTCTTTACCCGCAACAGCAGGCATGATTGGCAGGTCATCATTTTCTTTGGAGATGGAAACACCAGCTGTTGTTGAGCGCTCTCCGACATCGAGAGCACCACCTTTGGATCAAGGCAACCTAACATGTCCGCCTGCATCCTCCTCACAGACCGGCAGTTTGCCGGGGACACCCTTCTCAACCCCGTCTAAGCACAACAGCCAGCCCTCGGTCCCTCAGATGTGGACCATTTCCTCCTAGCCATGAGAAAGCTAAGAGGTTGAATTTCACCATCTGCAAGCTCTTGGCTACAGAAATGCTGCCTTTCCGCCTGGTGGACACAGAGGATTTTCGAGACCTTATGTCCGTCGCAGTGCCCCAGTACCAGATGCCCAGTCGGCATTACTTCTCAAAGAAAGGTGTGCCTGCGCTCCACCAGCATGTCTCACACAACATCACCGCTTCTTTGAGAAACTCTGTGTGTGACAGGGTGCATTTCACCACAGACACTTGGCGAGTAGGCATGGAAAGGGGCGTTACATGTCGCTGACTGGGCACTGGGTAACTATGGTGACAGCAGGACAAGGGTCTGCTGTCCAAGTCTTGCCGACCCCACGAGTTGTGCATCAATCCTCTTTATCTCGAAGTTCCTCCACTGCTTCTGCCTCCTCAACCTCCTCTCGGTCCTCCACCAGCACCCAAAGCCTGTCTGGTCATGCCACACGCTTTCTAACTGCGCAGAAGGGATCCTTCACACCTCCTTACTATGCTGGCAGCAGGGCTCAACGTCATCAGGTGGTTTTTACTTTGAAATGTCTGGGAAATGTGAGTCACACAGCTGAGGAGTTGTGGTCAGCTCTGGAGAACCAGTTTCATGAATGGTTGTCTCCACTGGACCTGAAACCAGGGAAGGCCGTGTGCGACAATGCTGCAAACCTCGGTGCGGCTCTTCGCCGGGGCAATGTCACACACGTGCCTTGTATGGCTCACGTGTTGAACCTGGTTTTTAGGCCACTATCCCTGACTAGATAGCCTTCTGCAGGGGGCACGGTCTCTGTGTGCTCACTTCCGCCGTTCGCATCCCGCATCTCAGCGTCTTACATCTGTACAGAAGTCGTTGGGCCTGCCACTTCACTGGCTAAAATGCGATGTGCCTACCCGGTGGAATTCAACTCTGCACATGTTGCAGCGACTGTGGCAGCACCGACAAGCCCTGGTGCAATACGTTCTGACGTATAGCCTGGGCCAACGGGATCCAGAGGTGGGGCAAATCACGCTGGAGGAGTGGTTTCAGATCAGGGACCTATGCACCCATCTGCACAGTTTTGAAATGGCGAAGAAAATGTTTAGTGCTGAAGATGCCATTATCAGCATGACTATTCCGGTGATTTACATGCTGGAGCACATGTTAAACAGAATTCGGAGTCAGGTGGTGCGACAAGAGGAGGTGGAGGAAGTAGAGGAGGAGGAGTTGTATGCGAAAGGGCTAACATCTGCAAAGTCCAGATGGTCGGCAGCACCAAGGCGGCAGGCATGTGAGGGTGGGGGATATGGATTTACCAGGGTGCATGGTAGCAGCCAAACTAGTGAGGAAGGTGCAGGAGCCCAGGAAGAAGTGGAGGACGAAGTGATGGAAGACTCATCAGATGAGGGAGACCTTGATCACATTTCTGTTGTGCGAGGTTGGGGGGAGAGGGCAGAGGCAGGAAGCATGATTGTTACCTCGCCACCGACACAACAGGGACTTGGTGCTCCTGGATGCGCAAGACACATGAGTGCCTTCTTGCTGCACTACCTGCAACATGACCCTCGGATTGTCAGAATTCGAAGTAATACCAACTACTGGGTTGCCACACTCTTAGATCCCCGGTACAAAAGTAAATTTGCTTAAATAATTCCTGCCATAAAAAGGGATTCACGCATGCAGGAGTATCAGCAGAGACTGTTGCAGAATCTTACATGTGCTTTTCCACAAAACACCAGTGGTGCACCTAGTGAATCTCACAGTTCTAACTTGCCAAACGTGGGACTGTCGAGTGTTCAGCACTCAAACCGTAACAGAAACACAGTATCTGCTGGTAACAGCAATTTTGCGGAATCATTTCACAGCCTTTTTAGCCCATCCTTTGCAAGGCCACCGGAGACAAGAAGTCTGACACATAGTCAACGCCTAGTGAGGATGGTACAGGAGTATCTCCAAGTAAACATCGAAGCCATGACTGTGTCACTGTACCCTTGCTCTTTTTGGGCTTCCAATCTGGATAAATGGCCAGAGCTCGCCACTTACGCCTTGGAGATCTCGTCATGCCCTGCAGCCAGCGTTCTCTCTGAACGTGTGTTCAGCGCTGCTGGTTGTGTGCTGACATATAAGCGCACGCGGCTTTCCACTGAGAATGTAGACAGACTCACGTTCATAAAGATGAACAAATCATTAATCCACACGGACTTTTCTACCCCTTTGTCATCCTGGGGAGAGTAAAAGCTTGAGGATTTCGTAAAATCACCTCACCAACCGTTTTAACCTTTCAAATTACTAATAATTTTTAGCTGCATCTTGTCTGGAAAATAATTTTGGGCCTGTAGCAGTGTGCAGTACTCATTCTATTATGCCATCTACACTAAGATCCACCAGCTTGCAAATTACTAATAATTTTTAGCTGCATCTTGTCTGGAAAATAATTTTGGGCATAGTAGCAGTGTGTGGTACTCAATCTAACCAACCGTTTTAAGCAACTCTGGGGCAATTGATGCCACAAATTTTTGGAAAAAATTGAGACTCTTTTTGGAGTCCCCTTGCTTTGTTTTACGTGACGTTGCCATCGTCAATTAGAGGTGGGTTGGGTCTCCCCCCCCCCCTTTTAACCGTAAGAAAATACATACACTATGGCTTGGGGTAACACAGATGGTTGAGTCTGAAGAGCTGTTTACTCAGAGGTCTGCTCCAAAGCTTCAGTGTCTGCTAGTCAGCGTATTAACCCAGTTGCGAAGCAAGCAGCACCGCCTGTGTATCTAATAATGATTTTTAAATGCATCTAGCCTAGGCAGACTTTGGGGACCCCTAACCAAACCCAGACGCTCAGCCCCCTAACGCCCCCCTTTCATTGACAATACAATCGTGTAACTCTTACAACTGGATGGGTGAGGATCGGTCACAGCTTTAGTAACAATTTATACTCATTCCAATAGAAATGCATTTTACTTCTAAAATAATTCAGCTTGTTGCAGCATGCTCTGTGTCTCCAGTCTCCACAACGACAAGTTGGCCAACAAGTGTAACTCTCCAACATGTCCTTTCTATTTCCAGGCCACGGAGGATCCTGCTTACTCGTATGCAGGACTCCAACCCCCATCCATCACTCTTAATGCTTGTTCCACTCCGTCCTGGAGTCCTGACAGTAATATGTCCAGTCCAATATCCATTAAGTGAACACCGTCGGGCCGTATGAGGCCTGCTTTATCTCCTTCCAGTTGTCGGTGTCGTATCACTACACAGCCTCAATCTCTTATAAATTTTGCCATCCGAATATTTATTACCTGCCTTGTTCGTTCGATGACCATGATGTCTCACGCACCTTGCCATACCGTTCTCGGCACAATCTCTTACCATACTATAGTTAGTTTTGTGAAAAATTCTCTGAAGAGCTCAGTACTAGTTTCATTATTGCCATTAGTTATGCGCTCTTGTGATAAGCTATATCGTTTCCCCCGGCCTGTATAACTATGATGACCGGACCTCTTGCCTCTCTCCCTACCTTGATTACCTCCATTAATACCTGTGGCCATTGCAGGCCTCTAATACCTCTCCAGTTCAAATATGTGTTATGAAACTCCTATTTCCTCCCGCCTGGGTGGACTTTCACCCTTCTTTCTGCACAATATATATACGAGTTCTTAATCATTGCATAGCAAAAATACAGCAAGGAATTGGTATTTATATGTCATGTCCTGCTATGCACCTGTTCAAGGCTGAGTTAATCAGAAATTTAAACACACATACCATGTTAAAATCGTATAGCATAGAAAGAATGCATTTAAATGTAAATAATCAAAAAGAAAAGAAGAAAAAGGGAACATATATATAATAATAATCTATAAATGATCACTCATAATGATACATCAAATCATGTCTGATGTTTAAACCCGCTGGTACACGTGTATTTAAAGTATAAATCCACCAACTTTCTCTATTAAGGATCTTTCTCCTATAATCATCCACCAAATCTCCACCAATCACCACGGCCCATGGAGGGGCCACCACAGTCAGTGAATCCTTCCTTATTTAGTATAGAGTCTACCAATACTTTGGGCGTATTAGCCCAGCTGCGAAGCAAGCTGCACCACCTGTGTATCTAATGAGAACTTTTAACTGCATCTAGCCTAGGCAGACTGTGGGGATCCCCAACAAAACCAAGAAGCTCTGCATCTAACCCAGTCAATCATTTGATAGTATTGCTAGTAGCAGAGTCGCATCGGCTCTAAACCTTGCATAGCCTGTGCATTTTTTCAGATCGCTAAGGATGACCCAACTCGTGTTGTCTGTAACATTTGTCACCAAAAGCTAAGTAGAGGCCAAAAAATACATAGTTTGAGTACTTCATGCATGAACCGTCACATGGATATGAAGCATAAGTTGCAGTGTGAAGCTCACTGTGCTACAATGCGGCCTAGGGGGCCGGGACAACCACCATCTGCCCCACCTGTGTCAACCTGGGGAGACTAAAAGCTACTGCGTAGTCTTTTCCAAAAATTTGAGGGAATTACCACGGGAATGGTTTAGAAGAGGTATAAGAGTTTAGGTAGGACGTTCATTTTTAGTATACTTATTCTGCCGAACCAGGAAAAATCCTTCACCGTCCAAGAAGTAAGATCTTTATGGAGTTGTTCAATAAAGGGCCCAAAATTAACATAAAATAGACGGGAGAGGTCTCTATGAATACGAATTCCTAAGTATTTGATACCCTGTGAGGGCCAGGCAAAGGGAAAGTTGGACTGGATGGAATCCTGTATGGATTTGGGGAGGGAGACATCGAGGGCCTCAGACTTCGCTGCATTGATTTTAAAATTTGACCATGTAACAAAGTGATCTATTTCAGCCATAACAGCAGGGATGGATATATGTGATTGAGTGATATATACTAGGACATCATCAGCAAATGCAGAGCACTTGTACTCGGTGCCTCCCACCTCAATCCACCTAATATTGGGGTTATTGCGAATAGATGAGAGCAGGTGCTCCATCACTAGGATGTATAAGAGAGGGGACAGAGGACATCCCTGCCTTGTCCCATTGGTGATTATGAAAGGTGATGAAAATGTTCCATTTATCTTCAGCCTAGCTGACGGACTGCGATACAGGGCCATGATTTTGGCTATAAAAGGGTCCCCTAGACCCCTACCCCAAACTTTTTAAGAGAATAATATATGGCGTGCCAGGAGACTCTATGTAATGCTTTCTCAGCATCCGAGAGTATCTAATTACAAATTTTTAACTGCATCTAGCCCAGGCAATACTTTGGGCCTAGTAGCAGTGTCTGCTAGTCAGCGGAGTAGCCACCGCCTGTAGAGCTAATTACAAATTTTTAACTGCATCTAGCCCAGGAAATACTTTGGACCTAGTAGCAGTGTCTGCTAGTCAGCGGATTATCCCACCTGTTAAGCAAGCTACACCACCTGTAGTTTGGACACTTAATTTTTTCAAAGGAAATGCTTCAGGCCCCCAGGACACTCAGTGAAGAGCATCGGTGAGGCACCCCAAGGCACAGGGCCTGGGACTGGTGGTAGGACGCCTTGCAGTGGACTGCCATGCTTGATCCGTATGAAAGCTTTTTAACTGCAGCAGCTTTAGTGGACGCTACTGGAGCTGGAATTCCCACGGCTGCTGGCATCAGACTTGCCCTCCAATAGATCCTTGTAAAAGGATTTAAAGTGTACTGATTCAAATTAGAGACAATTTAAATTAAAAAGCTTAGACCTGCCTCCACCGCAGGGGGGCTCGCTCGACCCACCAGCGGACAGGCACCAGTATTGGGAGAGGGGGGCTGGCCGTCAGGGTCTACCGCAGCTCTGGCACAAACCCGGCGACACGGAGGTCGCACGGCAGGAGCGGACTGGCCGTGTCAGCTTCGCACTTTTTTGGTTTTAGAAGGGCATGACATGCCTATATCTTTGTCTCCCCCTCCTTTTACTCCTCCACCTCTTTTCACATGACTATATGTACTTGTCACTTTTCCATGTGTTAGTTGTGTCTTCTGAGCAGTTTGTCAGGTTTTCGACACCTTTGAAGGTGTTTTCTATGTGTTTTTGTTTGCCTGCCTTTGGTTTTAATGGTGTTCGGCGAACAGTTCGGCGAACATTCGGGTGTTCGACGAACCGAACCGAACTCGAACACTACGGGGGTGGCTCAACTCTATTAGAGACTCCATCTTTTTAAAAAAAGTTATCTTCCGTCCGACGTAATCCAATGGAGTCTTCTTCTTTAGCTCAGCTACATCTCTGGTAGAGATTCTCTACCAGAGGTGTATCTATGCTGTGCGGCCGTGGGAAAGTTGATGTGAGTTCATGCAGTCAAGCGTGAACTCACATGAACCCTCTGAGGGCACCGCGGCTACTTCAAATGAACAGCTGATCAGCATCAGCTGATACCTCAGCTTTTCATTTGAAATAACCAGCGGGAAAGCCGTTAGCGAAAAGACTTCACCTCCGGCTTTCACGTTCGGTGCTGCGCTCCCCGCTCCCTGATGTATGCTCCCCGCTGCCCCACCGCCTCCCATCCTGATCCTAAGTTAGGACAGGGTGAGGAGCGAAGCACCAGGGAGCACAGCACCGAACGGGAAAGCCGGCGGTGAAGTCTTTTCACTGCCAGCTTTCCCGCCCGAGTCCTCCGCTCCCCGCTCCCTGGTGCTGCGCTCCCTGCCCGGTCCTAACTTAGGATCAGGATGTGAGGCGGCGAGGGAAGCGGAGGATCGGGATGGGAGGCGGCAGGGGGAGTGGAGGATCGGGATGGGAGGCGGCGGGGAAGCCAGTATGGGGCTGAGTGATTGTTTGAAAGCCGGCGGCTTTTTACCGCCGGCTTTTAAACAATCATGCACCCATTTCAGCCTTTTTCCTCAGCCCCCAGACCGCTTTATAGGCTCCAGCAGACAAGGCTCGCATTTCCCATTGACTTACATTGTACTCGTTACTCCTAGCGAGTAATCACAAGGAATCTAGGGGAGTAACGAGTAGCCCGAGTACCGTACTATTCTGAGAGTACCGAATAGTAACGAGTATACTCGCTCATCCCTACTCCTTCTCTATTTCCCTCTAATCTCTTCTTGTCACAATCGCATACAAGATTTGTCCCGTACATCTCTGGTACTGTGTAACTCCGTACCCCAGCACATCAGACTTCCGCCTACCGTGGAAACCTTGAAAAGGCAGCTGAAGACCCACTTCTTTTGACAAGCGTACAATCTGCGGTAGCCCTCACTCCAGCATACCGCTGCACGACTAGCTGTACCCTGACATACTGTATCCTCACCCATCCCTTCTACATTGTTTGTGCGCGCTTGCGGACAGGGTCCTCTCTCCTCTTGTACCAGTCGGTGAGTCACCGTCGATGATTCCTTTTCACATGTAAAGAGCCACGGAATTAATGTCGCTGTAATAATAATTATAGTACTTGTACTCTGGGTCAATTGATGGCACTTTCCATGTGTCTACCCCTAATTTGATGTGTTTTGGCAGCTTTTGGGCCCACTTGAAGGTGTTTTGTATGCGTTTTTTTTGCTCCCCATTGAATCCTATGGCATTCGGTAACATTGACGAGCATTCAGCGAATAAATAGGCAAATATTGTAAATTCGGTGATCGCAATCCGAACCGAATATTGAAACATTTGCTCATCTCTACTCTTCAATTCTGTCTGCTAGTCCTACAGAAATCTCATAGCTCATTTCTCGCAGGTGACCCCTGGATTAATAATATTCTTTGACTTGTAGACAAATATTTTTGGTGGCCAACTATAGTTTGGGACTGTCGGGAATATACACTGCTCAAAAAAATAAAGGGAACACTCAAATAACACATCCTACATCTGACTGAATGAAATATTCTCATTGAATACTTTGTTATGTACAAAGTTGAATGTGCTGACAACAAAACCACACAAAAATCATCAATGAAAATCAAATTTATTAACCAATGGAGGCCTGTATTTGGAGTCACCCCCAAAATTAAAGTGGAAAAACACACTACAGGCTGATCCAACTTTGATGTAATGTCCTTAAAACAAGTCAAAATGAGGCTCAGTATTGTGTGTGGCTTCCACGTGCCTGTATGACCTCCCTACAATGCCTGGGCATGCTCCTGATGAGGTTGCGGATGGTCTCCTGTGGGATCTCCTTCCAGACCTGGAATAAAGCATCTGCCAACTCTTGGACAGTCCATGGTGCAACGTGACGTTGGTGGATGGAGCGAGACATGATGTCCCAGATGTGCTCAATCGGATTCAGGTCTGGGGAACGGGCGGCCAGTCCATAGCTTCAATGCCTTCATCTTGCAGGAACTGCTGACACACTTCAGCCACATGAGGTCTGGCATTGTCCTGCATTAGGAGGAACCCAGGGCCAACCACACCAGCATATGATCTCACAAGGGGTCTGAGGATCTCATTTCGGTACCTAATGGCAGTCAGGCTACCTCTGGCGAGCACATGGAGGGCTGTGCGGCCCTCCAAAGAAATGCCACCCCACACCATTACTGACCCACTGCCAAACCGGTCATGTTGAAGGATGCTGCAGGCAGCAGATCGCTCTCCACGGCGTCTCCAGACTCTGTCATGTCTGTCACATGTGCTCAGTGTGAACCTGCTTTCATCTGTGAAGAGCACAGGGTGCCAGTGGCGACTTTGCCAATCCTGGTGTTCTGTGGCAAATGCCAAGCATCCTGCACGGTGTTGGGCAGTGAGCACAACCCCCATCTGTGGACGTTGGGCCCTCATACCACCCTCATGGAGTCGGTTTCTAACCATTTGTGCAGACACATGCACATTTGTGGCCTGCTGGCGGCACGGTGGCACAGTGGTTAGCACTGCAGCCTTGCAGCGTTGGGATCCTGGCTTCAAATCCCACCAAGGACAACATCTGCAAGGAGTTTGTATGTTCTCCCTGTGTTTGCGTGGGTTTCCTCCGGGTTCTCCGGTTTCCTCCCACACTCCAAAGACATACTGATATGGAATCTAGATTGTGAGCCCCGATGGGGACAGCGACGATAATGTATGTAAAGCACTGCGGAATATGTTAGAGCTATATAAAAATAAAGATTATTATTATTATTATTTGTGAACTGCTGGAGTTCATTTTGCAGGGCTCTGGCAGTGCTCCTCAATGTTCCTCCTTGCACAAAGGCGGAGGTAGCGGTCCTGCTGCTGGGTTGTTGCCCTCCTACGGCCCCCTCCACCTGGGACATTATGTCTCGCTCCATCCACCAATGTCACTTTGCACCACAGACTGTCCAGGAGTTGGCAGATGCTTTAGTCCAGGTCTGGGAGGAGATCCCACAGGAGACCATCCGCAACCTCATCAGGAGCATGCCCAGGCATTGTAGGGAGGTCATACAGACACGTGGAGGCCACACACAATACTGAGCCTCATTTTGACTTGTTTTAAGGACATTACTAGAGATGAGCGGTGTTCGACTCGAACTGTTCGCCAATCTCAAATTCGAGCTGTTTTGGGCGGTGTTCGAGCCGTTCGGCGAACACGAACGATTTGAAAAAAATTCGGCTCTTCGAGGTTATGTTTGATAACTGTTCGTGCACCAAAATCATAACTGGATTTTTTATCAGTAATGCTGAAAATTAATGTTAATACGCAGTTTGAGTGTACAGCGGGGCGGGGGGAGGGGCAGGGGATGGATCTCTGCAGGAATAATAAAGATCTCCATTTTTTTTTTTCTCTTTCCCGCATTTACAGTGGGGAGGTGCAATCTGTCAGCCTATCAGCAGCGCACACACGGAGCGAAGTGCTTTTTTTCACACAAGCAAGGGCATGTGTCATTGGCAGTGTATGTCACATGTCCTTGCCCTATAAGACCCAGCCATTTTCCCCGTCGCCACCATTTTCTCACTGCTGTGTGCGCTATACCTTGTTAATTTCAAGCCAATTTTCGCACAAATCTACAGATAGCTTGGGAGTAGGGAAGAGTTGTGATTGCAGTCCTTTTAAGGACTAGGTTACATCATTTCCTACGACTTTTATCAGGCAGGTCTGTACTCTTAAATAGGTAGGTTGGGAGTAAAGACTAATTGTAATTGCAGTCCTTTTCAGGACTAAGTTACATCAGCTCCTATCAGTTTTTGCCAGGCAGGTCTGTGCCAGTGCTGTGCAAGTTTTTTTCACAGCATTTGGCTAAATCTAACAAAGCAAATCCTTTTTGGCCTATTGCAGAGTGTGTTAGTCAGTGGAGTAGCCTCTCTGTGTTGCAAGCTACACCACCTGTGTATAGAATACCAATTTTTTTACTGCACCTAGTGAAGTAAAACCTTTTGGGCATAGCATCATTCTATTAGTCCATCTATACTAACCTCCACCAGGTTGCAAATTCAATCTAATATTTTTCTGCATCTAGCTCTGAAAAAATATTTCGGCTTCTAGCAGTTTGTGGGACTTGTTCTATTAGTCCATCTATACTAACCTCCATCAGATTGCAAATTCAATATATTTTTTTTCTGCATCTAGCTCTGAAAAAATATTTCGGCTTCTAGCAGTGTGTGGGACTTGGTCTATTAGTCCATCTATACTGACCTCCATCAGGTTGCAAATTCAATATAATTTTTTTCTGCATCTAGCTCTGAAAACATATTTCAGCTTCTAGCAGTGTGTGGGACTTGGTCTATTAGTCCATCTATACTATCCTCCACCAGGTTGCAAATTAAAAATAATTTTTATCTGCATCTAGCTCTGAAAATATATTTGGGCTTCTAGCAGTGTGTGGGACTTGTTCTATTAGTCCATCTATACTGACCTCCATCAGGTTGCAAATTCAATATAATTTTTTTCTGCATCTAGCTCTGAAAAAATATTTCGGCTTCTAGCAGTGTGTGGGACTTGGTCTATTAGTCCATCTATACTAACCTCCACCAGGTTGCAAATTAAAAATAATTTTTATCTGCATCTAGCTCTGAAAAAATATTTCGGCTTCTAGCAGTGTGTGGGACTTGGTCTATTAGTCCATATATACTGACCTCCATCAGGTTGCAAATTTAATATAGTTTTTTTCTGCATCTAGCTCTGAAAAAATATTTTGGCTTCTAGCAGTGTGTGGGACTTGGTCTATTAGTCCATCTATATTGACCTCCATCAGGTTGCAAATTCAATATAATTTTTTTCTGCATCTAGCTCTGAAAAAATATTTTGGCTTGTAGCAGTGTGTGGTACTCATTGTATTAGGCCATCTATACCAAGCTCCACCAGCTTGGAAATTAATAATAATTTTTAGCTGCATCTAGCCCTGAAAATAATTTTTCTTTCCAATAGTGGTAGCAATAGAAATATTGGGCGCGCGCCTGGCTAACAAAAATATATGCTTCATAACAAAAAACACCAGCCTAGCGCATTGCATTAATAAGATGGCATCATCGTCTCTCCCAGTGCTAGGCCTACTACGCCGGCTAGCAGTCCTGTGCCTAAAACACAATGTATGGGTCTGCGCTAGCCACTATGCTGAGGGGTGTACAGCTGCTGCTAACGCTTTATAACAATTCAATTGGCAGATTTTCACAGAGCTCTTCCCCAATGCCCACCCATCGGGCAGCAGTTGCCCACCCTCCCTATGGGATCTAGTGGCGAATAGTTGATGCCATTAATCAGAGCGTCAATTGCCCCATCGACGTGTCAAGCATACGGTAAGGCATGGGAAGAGTGGACAGATGGGTTGACCAATGTGAACAAGCCAGATCACAAGTCACCATAGAATTTCTCCACCAGCTAATGATGAGGGGCATATCAGGGGCGTCAGCGCAGCGGTGTCTGACCGGAGTAGCATTTCACTTCCAACTACTGAATTGGGGAGATGTGACAAAGATTCATCATCAGACAATCCATAAAAGGGTGGAAAAGGGGTCAGCCAAGTCAGGAGTGTAGACGTTCCATCCCGTGTCACTAAAACTGATTTCTCACATCATATCCCTAACACCATTAACATGACACTCACAATTTGAAGCAACACTACTGTCTACTGCATTTGTGATCGCCTTCTTCGGGGCGCTATGCATAAGCGAATTAGTCCCTCAATCCAAAATTACCACCAGTGGAGGCTTATTACACCAGGACGTAGTCATAGCCAATAATGCAATACGTCTACGCATACGCCAATCAAAAACGGTTCCAGCGGGCAGGGGCACTTGGGTACTTCTACAACCCACAAACGGTACACTGAGTCGGGTAACAATAGTAAAAACATATATAACCATCAGATCACAAAGTAATTTCTTCCTATCACACATTGATGGAACGCCATTATCAAGATACCAGTTCCAAGCTAAATTTAATAAATGCATAACATCGGCAGGTAACCACCCCAAAGATTACGGGACACACTCATTCCGCATAGGCGCGGCCATGGAAGCAGCAAGATCAGGACTGTCAGAAACGGAAGTTCAGAGGATAGGGAGATGGCGATCCACATATTTGGCGAGATACATAAGACCGGACTTGTTATCCTAACGTGGTTTGTTTCTTTTACAGGTGACGCTAAGCCAACAGTGTGGGTGATAGGCCACTCGTATATATATTGGGCAGAAAAAAGGGCGAAAGTCCGCCCAGGCGGGAGGAAATTAGAGTTTCATAACACATATTTCAACTGGAGAGGTATTAGAGGCCTGCTATGGCCACAGGTACTAATGGAGGTAATCAAGGTAGTGTCACGGGTGTGTTGCCACGAAGATCGTCACGAGTACACAGCCTGACTTCTCGCAGCTGACTTGTTGGTGCTTTGTGTTTCTCGGCAGTGAGGGAGTTAATTCTCTCTCTCTCTCTGGGCTAGATGAGGTCCAGCCTCGCCCAGCTGCAATCAATACTTCTGTAGTGAGACTCCTTCATATACCTGCTGGTCTGTTTGGGAGGTGTCGGTGAAAGCATTTCATTCAGACTGACAGAGCGGATCGTGGTGTTTGGAGTTGCTGAGATAAGTGTATTTGGAAGTGTTTTTTCCCTTTCCTCGCTTTATCATTTATCTCCTTACCCGTTGGTTTTCCCTCTGTTGTAGTTGAGAAGTTGTTTGCATGCAAGGTGGTTTTGGTTTTTCCCTTGTACTGTCTCGTTCGTCTAAATACTGTGGTTGGGCATATTATTTCTTGTTCCCTTTGGTTGTGATCGGGGTCCTTCTCAGGACTAGATTACTGAGGTGCAGGGATCTTCAGGAGGTAGGGGTTACGCTGGCGGCCTGGACCTCTGTACCTTTAACAGTACCTCCAGGTTGAGGGATTAGTCAGGGCCCCAGCTTAGGGTCAGCTTAGGCCCCCTACCTCCAGTATACAGAGACAGTGTGACATTTTCACCGACCCACTTAGTTTTTCTCCAGCTACTATGGATCCAGTAGCCAGTCTAGCTCGGCAATTGCAGAGTTTGTCCATGGAGCTGGCGGACGTTAGGTCCAAGGTTTGGCATCCTCAGGAGCAAGCCGGACCAGAACCTAAAGTAGCTCTCCCTGATAGGTTCACTGGGGGGCGGGACAAGTTTTTTGTTTTCCGGGAGGCATGTAAATTGTACTTTCGGCTGCGGCCTCGGTCATCGGGGAGTGAAGAACAAAGGGTGGGAATTGTCATCTCGCTCCTACAAGGGGACCCACAATCTTGGGCGTTCTCTCTTCCCCCGGGTTCCCCGGCTCTCCAGTCAGTGGATAGGTTTTTCGCTGCCCTGGGACTCGTATATGATGACCCAGATCGGATCTCCCTTGCTGAGTCTAAGTTACGTAGGATCCAGCAGGGAGATCGTCCGGCGGAGGAATTCTGTTCGGAGTTCCGTAGGTGGGCCACGGACACCCAGTGGAATGACCCGGCTCTTAGGAGCCAGTTTTGTCATGGTTTATCCGATAAATTACAGGATGTGTTGGCACAGTATGACTCTCCCGTGTCTCTGGAAGCCGCTATGGCCCTCGCTATTCGCGTGGACAGACGGCTTCGGGAGAGGTGCGGGATAACTCTACCCCCTGTGATGACTCCACCTCCTACAAGGTCCCCTCATATAGTGGTTCCCCTGGTCAGTCCAGAGGAGCCTATGCAATTAGGAGGGACATCATTTCGGGGGAGGGGACCGGTGGTGCGCCATAAGGCAGGAAGGTGTTTCTTCTGCGGGAGAAAGGGACATTTTATTGGGGGGTGTCCATCCCGTCCCTTGCAGAGTGAAGAGTCGTCGGAAAACTGTTGATCCCAGGTTGTGTGGTGGACGGCAATCTGGGAGTAGGTATTTCGTCCCTAGGTTCGTCTCAGTTTCTCGTACCGGCGGAGGTGGTGGTGGGTACGAGAACTGAGAGGATATCTGTTCTTCTGGATAGTGGGGCCGGGGCTAATCTGGTTGATGCTCGGTTTGCCCGGGTTCAAGGTATGCGGTTGAGTGAGTTGGCTAAACCCATCCCCATATTCTCGATCGATGCCAGGCCTCTCGGGCAGGGAAGTTTTTTGCAAGTTGTGCATGACGTAAAACTTCAAGTGGGGGCAATACATAAAGAACTGTTGTCTTGCTACGTGTTGGAGGGTCTTCCCACTCCTATTGTATTGGGCCTTCCTTGGTTAGCTAAGCATAACCCGGTTATTAATTGGCAAACCAGGGAGATAAGCCAATGGAGTAAATTCTGTAATAAAAACTGCATGAACACGGTCATTGGTGCGGTTACTCCTTGGGTCTTACCTCCATTTCTGGCGGACTTTGAGGATGTATTCTCGGAGAAAGGGTGTCAGGAACTACCTCCTCATCGCGTGTATGACTGTTCTGTAAAACTGCTCCCTGAGGCCAAGTTACCTAAAGCTAGGTTGTATAACCTTTCTGGTCCTGAGAGGCAGGCCATGAAGGATTATATCTCAGAAAGTCTGGCTAAGGGGCATATTAGACCTTCATCTTCACCGGTGGCTGCGGGGTTCTTCTTTGTTAAGAAGAGAGATGGAGGCCTATGCCCTTGCCTGGATTTCCGTGAACTTAATCGGATTACGGTCCGAGATCCGTATCCGCTCCCACTTATTCCCGATCTCTTTAATCAGATCGTGGGCGCCAAATGGTTTTCTAAGTTGGATCTCAGGGGGGCGTACAATCTGATTAGGATGAAGGAGGGGGATGAGTGGAAGACGGCGTTTAACACTCCGGAGGGGCATTATGAGAACCTTGTCATGCCATTCGGTCTGACTAATGCCCCGGCGGTGTTCCAACACTTTGTTAATGACATTTTTCGCCGCTTGGTGGGACAGTTTGTTGTCATATATCTGGATGATATCCTAATTTACTCGCCGGATCTGGTGTCTCATCAGGAGCACGTTAGGCAGGTGTTACAGATCTTGCGGGATAATAAACTGTATGCCAAGTGGGAAAAGTGTGTGTTCGCCGTACAGGAACTCCAGTTTTTAGGCTTCCTGGTTTCAGCGTCCGGTTTTCGTATGGACCCTGGGAAAGTGCGGGCAGTTCTTGAGTGGGATCGGCCAGAGAATCTTAAGGCACTACAACGTTTCCTGGGGTTTGCTAATTATTACCGGAAGTTCATTCGTAATTTCTCGTCCATGGTTAAGCCTCTCACTGACATGACTAAAAAGGGGACGGATTTTTCTAGGTGGTCTGACAAGGCTTGTCAAGCATTCTCCTCTTTGAAAAAATGTTTTGCCTCGGCGCCCATACTCATTCAACCTGATGCGTCTCAGCCATTCATTGTAGAGGTAGACGCTTCCGAGGTAGGGGTGGGAGCAGTATTGTCACAGGGTTCGTCCCCTGGTAAGTGGCATCCGTGCGCCTTTTTCTCTAAAAAATTGTCGTCCGCTGAGAGGAATTACGATGTCGGCAATAGGGAACTCTTGGCCATTAAGTTAGCTTTTGAGGAGTGGCGCCATTTTCTGGAGGGGGCTGTTCATCCGGTCACCGTCATCACCGATCACAAGAACCTGCTATATCTGGAGTCCGCGAAACGTCTGAATCCCAGACAAGCTAGGTGGTCATTGTTTTTTACCAGGTTTAATTTTGTCGTTACATATCGTCCTGGGTCAAAAAATGTAAAGGCGGATGCCTTATCTCGTAGTTTCCCGGGGGCCGGGAATACGGACGACCCGATTCCTATCCTTCAGGAGGGGGTGGTGGTTTCGGCAGTATGCTCTGAGCTGGAGGAGGAGGTATTGGAGGCTCAGGGGGACGCCCCTGTTGGACCTCCAGGGAGATTGTTTGTTCCAGATCAGTTGCGACAAAAGGTGATCGAGGCACACCATAACTCAGTTTTTGCAGGACACCCGGGGAGTAAAGCAACTGTGGATCTCCTCTCGCGTCGGTTTTGGTGGCCTAATTTACATAAGGAGGTGGTAACTTTTGTCGCGTCCTGTGGGGTTTGTGCGCGCTCTAAGACCTCACATACCCGTCCGTCTGGGGCCCTCTTACCTTTGAAGATCCCGGAGCGTCCTTGGACTCATCTGTCTATGGACTTTATTACGGACCTCCCTCCGTCTTCGGGTAAAACGGTCATACTCGTTGTAGTGGACAGGTTCAGCAAGATGGCACATTTTATCGCTCTTCCGGCTCTCCCTAATGCTAAAACTCTTGCGCAGGTGTTCATTGGGGAGATTGTGAGGCTTCACGGGGTACCCTCCGAGGTGGTGTCTGATCGGGGGTCTCAGTTTGTGTCTAAGTTCTGGAAGGCGTTTTGTGCACGGCGGGGGATGCAGTTGTCATTCTCATCGGCTTTTCATCCTCAGACCAATGGTCAGACGGAACGTATGAACCAGAGCTTGGAGACATATCTCCGGTGTTTTGTGTCAGAGAACCAGGAGGACTGGGCTTCTTTCTTACCTCTGGCAGAGTTTGCTCTTAATAATAGGCGGAGCGAGTCCACTGGTAAGTCCCCGTTTTTTGGGGCATATGGCTTTCACCCCCAGTTTTGTACTTTCAGTGGGGGGGGCTCTTCGGGGGTTCCTGAGGAGGAACGATTTTCCTCATCACTCGCTTCAGTATGGAGAGGGGTGCTGAAGAATCTGAATACTATGGGGAACCGATACAAACGTATGGCTGATAGGAGAAGAGTGTCTGGTCCGGACCTAAGTGTGAACGATCGGGTATGGTTGTCTACCAGGAATATAAAACTTAAGGTTCCCTCCTGGAAACTGGGTCCCAGGTTCATCGGGCCGTACAGAATCAGTTCTATTATTAATCCGGTGGCATTCCGTCTTGACCTCCCCCCTACGTTTAAAATTCACAACGTGTTTCACAGATCATTGCTTAAGAGGTATGTGGCGCCGGTGGTACCGTCACTTTTACCTCCCCCTCCAGTGGTTGTCAATGGTAACTTGGAGTTCCAGGTATCGAGGGTCATTGATTCACGCTTTAATCGCCGGTCCCTTCAGTACCTGGTTCATTGGAAGGGGTATGGTCCCGAGGAGAGGATGTGGGTTCCTGCGTCGGATATTAACGCAGACCGATTAGTTCGGGCCTTCCACACGACTCACCCGGATAAACCTGGCCCTGAGGGTCCGGAGGCCCCTCGTAGAAGGGGGGGTACTGTCACGGGTGTGTTGCCACGAAGATCGTCACGAGTACACAGCCTGACTTCTCGCAGCTGACTTGTTGGTGCTTTGTGTTTCTCGGCAGTGAGGGAGTTAATTCTCTCTCTCTCTCTGGGCTAGATGAGGTCCAGCCTCGCCCAGCTGCAATCAATAATTCTGTAGTGAGACTCCTTCATATACCTGCTGGTCTGTTTGGGAGGTGTCGGTGAAAGCATTTCATTCAGACTGAAAGAGCGGATCGTGGTGTTTGGAGTTGCTGAGATAAGTGTATTTGGAAGTGTTTTTTCCCTTTCCTCGCTTTATCATTTATCTCCTTACCCGTTGGTTTTCCCTCTGTTGTAGTTGAGAAGTTGTTTGCATGCAAGGTGGTTTTGGTTTTTCCCTTGTACTGTCTCGTTCGTCTAAATACTGTGTTTGGGCATATTATTTCTTGTTCCCTTTGGTTGTGATCGGGGTCCTTCTCAGGACTAGATTACTGAGGTGCAGGGATCTTCAGGAGGTAGGGGTTACGCTGGCGGCCTGGACCTCTGTACCTTTAACAGTACCTCCAGGTTGAGGGATTAGTCAGGGCCCCAGCTTAGGGTCAGCTTAGGCCCCCTACCTCCAGTATACAGAGACAGCGTGACAGGTAGGGAGAGAGGCAAGAGGTCTTGTCATCTTAGTTATACAGGCCTGGGGAAACGACCTAGGTCATCACAAGAGCGCATAACTAATGGCAATAATGAAACTAGACACTGAGCGCTTCAGAGAATTTTTCACAAAACTAGCTATAGTATGGTCAGTGATTGTGCCGATAGCGGTATGGCAAGGTGCGTGCGACATCACGGCCATCGAACGGACAAGGCGGGTAATAAATATTCGGATGGCAAAATTTAGAAGAGACAGAGGTGGTGTAGTCATACGACACCGACAACTGGAAGGAGATAAAGCATGCCTCATATGCCCCGACGGTGTTCACTTAATGGATATTGGACTGGACATATTCCTGTCAGGACTCCAGGACGGAGTGGAACAAGCGTTAAGAGTGATGGGTGGGGGTCAGAGTCCTGCATACGAGTACGCAGGAACCTCCGTGGCCTGGAAATAGAAAGGACATGTTGGAGAGTTACACTTGTTGGCCAACTTGCCGGAGTGGAGACCCAGGGCATACTGCAACAAGCTGAATAATTTTAGAATTAAAATGCCTTTCTAATGGAATGAGTATAAAGAGTTAGTAAAGCTGTGACCGATCCTCACCCATCCAGTTGTAAGAGTTACATTATTGTATTGTCAAGGAAAGGGGGGCGGTAGGGGGGCTGAGCGTCTGGGTTTGGTTGGGGGTCCCCACAGTCTGCCTAGGCTAGATGCATTTAAAAATTCTTATTAGATACACAGGCGGTGGAGCTTGCTTCGCAGCTGGGCTACTACGCCCAAAGTATTGCCTAGGCTAGATGCAGTTAAAAATTCTACGCTGACTAGCAGACACTGAAGCTTTGGAGCAGACGTCTGAGTAAACAGCTCTTCACACTCAACCATCTGTGTTACCCCAAGCCATAGTGTATGTAGTTTCTTACAGTTAAAAGGGGGGAGGGCGGGATTCTTCATGTATATAGTTGTTTGTCATTTGAGTTTGAGTTATTCCATGTTATTTGCACACAGACCTAAAAGGTCCCAGGTATGTGAAAGTGTAGATTTTTATGGTCATGCGTTCTAGGGTTAAGTGGCATCAATTGCCCCACAGTTGCTTAAAACGGTTGGTGAGGTGATTATATGAAATCATCAAGCTTTTAGTCTCCCCAGGATGACACAGGGGTAGAAAAGTCCTTGCGAATCCATGATTTGTTCATCTTTATGAACGTGAGTCTGTCTACATTCTCAGTGGACAGCCGCGTGCGCTTATCTGCCAGCACACCACCAGCAGCGCTGAACACACGTCCAGAGAGAACGCTGGCTGCAGGGCATGACAAGATCTCCAAGGCGTGAGTGGCGAGCTCCGGCCATTTTTCCAGATTGGAATCCCAAAATGAGCAAGGGTCCAGTGACACAGTCATGGCTTCGATGTTCACTTGGAGATACTCCTGTACCATCCTCTCTAGGCGTTGACTATGTGTCAGACTTCTTGTCTCCTGTGGCCTTGCAAAGGATGGTCTAAAAAAGTGGTGAAACGATTCCACAAAATTGCTGTTACCAGCAGATACTGTGTTACTGTTACGGTTTGAGTGATGAAGACTCGACAGTCCCACGGTTGGCAAGTTAGAACTGTGAGATTCACTACGTGCACCACTGGTGTTTTGTGGAAAAGCACATGTAAGATTCTGCAACAGCGTCTGCAGATACTCCTGCATGCGTAAATCCCTTTTTATGGCAGGAATTATTTAAGCAAATTTACTTTTGTACCGGGGATCTAAGAGTGTGGCAACCCAGTAGTTGGAATTACTTCGAATTCTGACAAACCAAGGGTCATGTTGCAGGTAGTGCAGCAAGAAGGCACTCATGTGTCTTGCGCATCCAGGAGGACCAAGTCCTTGTTGTGTTGGTAGCGAGGTAAGAATCATGCTTCCTTCCTCTGCCGTCTCCCCCCAACCTCGCACAACAGAAATGTGATCAAGGTCTCCCTCATCTGATGAGTATTCCATGCCCATCACCAGTTCGTCCTCCACTTCTTCCTGGGCTCCTGCACCTTCCTCAAGAGTTTGGCTGCTACCATGCCCCCTGGTTAATCCCTCTCCCCCACCCTCCCATGCCTGCCGCGTTGGTGCTGCCGACCGTCAGGACCTTGGATATGTTATCCCTTCCGCATACGACTCCTCCTCTACTTCCTCCACCTCCTCTTGTCCCACCACCTGACTCTGAATTCTGTTTAATGTGTGCTCCAGCATGTAAATCACCAGAATAGTCATGCTGATAATGGCATCGTCGTCAGCACTAAACATCTTCGTCGCCATTTCAAAACTGTGCCCAGGCTATGCAAGGCTTAGAGCTCATGCGACCTGAAGAGCCACTATGACTTGTGGTCAGAGGCAGAGTTGTGGTTGAGGATGCAGTTGTTGATGTGCTTCCAGTACCTAACCTAATCGTCAATAGCATCTGTGATGCCCCGCTGCGCTTGGTATCACAGATCCTAGAAGAGTGCATTGATGGAACCCTCCACAAGAGGCCCCCATAAACATTCACCCATCTCCACCTTCCACCTCAGACCACCAGAGGGAGCCCGTTAGGGATATAAATAGGGAAGGTGGAGCTAGGCAGTTCAGTTCCTCTGAAGAGTTCCTGCAGTAGAGAAGCCTAAGAGAGGTCAGTCTGCAGTGGAGCTCAGTCTAGTCTAGAGAACTCAGTTAATAGTTCAGCAGTGGAGCACGAGGCTCCTGCTAGCTAGATTCAGGGAGCCCAGTTAGAGCTTAAGGTGTGCCGGCGCCATAAGATCGGTGAAGCGCGGCAAGCTGCTGTTAGTGTGTATTGCCTAGTGAGGGCCCGAGTAGGCCAAAGGCGAGTGGCGAGTTAGTACATAAGGGGCAGAGGAGCTTAACCAGCTCACCCCGAAGCATTTACCGGACACCGGATCCGAGCTTACCGGGATCTCTATGACCCAGTAAGGCATAACCGGAATCCCTGGAGAACTACAAGTCCCAGGATCGCTAAGGGGCTGATACGTAACAGAGCCAGGAGACGCTTAGGCCCCGCATACTGGGAGCGTGAACTCCAAGAGAAGGCCCTACCACAAGGTCAGCCAGCGCAGGACAGAGACAAAGTTAGGCCTAGCTCCAGGCTAGTCAGAAACTTACTACGCAGAGGCAAGAAACAGGAGGCCCTACACCCGCTCATTGGGGAGGATCCTGATATGCACCCTTCACCCTACAGTGCTCCGGGATGTGCCTGAATTTCCACCAGTAAAAGGTATTGATGTGACTACCGTGGCCGTTCCCGTTCTTGCTCTGACCCAGCTGGGTCTGGCCTGTCCTGCATTCCCCCTGCATACGCTGCCCTGAGACCTAGCTCCACCTGTGGGGAGCTATACCATCGAGCTGCCTTATCACGGGCCTCAGTGGACTGCTGCAGCGCTGGTGCTTCTCACCAGATACCACAGGTGGCGTCACGAACTCTTATAAAATGAACAATTATCCACCCTTTTAAAGAGTGACCCCAGGGTACGGGCCAGGGAGCAGACCACCGCGACATCCCCAAGGCCAGGCAAAGGCCCGGGTACCAAGTCATCCCCATCCCCTGGGCTAGTCACATCCTCCTCCACCTCATCTGCTGACCTCATCGACTTGCTGACTGTGGGTTGACAGTAAGTGGGATCTCCAACCTCGTCATCATCACCCTGTGTGTTCTCACACCTGTCGTCCTCAGAGCCAACCTCTTCCTGCCCTGACCGAAAAGTCAAGTTGTCGCTCCAATCAGGTATTTGAGTCTCATCATCATCTTCATCATTGTCTCCACCAACAGGAGTTACAGTTTGGGAATGAGGGTCTACATTATGCTCAGAACCTTCTTCATCTGGTCCAGGATCCGACTTATAAAGATTCTGGGCATCAGTGCAGATCATTTCCTCGTCTGGATTAACAGAAGCTCTGGAGCAGACCTCCATTTCCCAGGCTATAGTATGAGTAAACAGTTGTGCAGACTCAACCATCTATGTTACCCCATACTCAGACAGGCAGCTGGAGACTTGGGAGCTGTGAGGAAGCAAGTGCAATTGGGGTGACACCTCTGAGGACTGGAGTATTTGTGATGTTGAAGTTGAGGTGGAGGAGAGCCCACTTGAAGGAGCACTTGATATCCGTTGAAGCACCTGCTGTTTTTGTGCCTCATCTGGAATTTGTAGCGATGGGTGTGTCCGTAAGAAAGGGATCGTATCACATTGTCCACGAAAAGAAGTCGACATCTTAGTTTGGCTGGAAGATGGTCTTTCTTCTGCAGATGTTACTCCACCCACCGCAGGGGGGCTCGATCCACCAGCGGACAGGCACCAGTATTGGGAGAGGGGGGCTGGCCGTCAGGGTCCACCGCGGCTCTGGCACAAACCCGGCGACACGGAGGTGGCACGGGCAGGAACGGACGGCTTCGCACTTTTTTGGTTTTAGAAGGGCATGACATGCCTATATCTGTGTCTCCCCCTCCTTTTACTCCTCCACCTCTTTTCTTTTCGCATGACTATATGTACTTGTCACTTTTCCATGTGATAGTTATGTCTTCTGAGCAGTTTGTCAGCTTTTGGACACCTTTGAAGGTGTTTTCTATGTGTTTCTATGTGTTTTTGTTTGCCTGCCATTGGTTTTAACGGTGTTTGAAGGTGGTCGACAAACAGTTCGACGAACAGTTCGGCGAACAGTTCGGCGAACATACTGGTGTTCGACGAACCGAACTCGAACACTACGGGGGTGGCTCAACACTAGACATTACATCAAAGTTGGATCAGCCTGTAGTGTGTTTTTCCACTTTAATTTTGGGGGTGACTCCAAATCCAGGCCTCCATTGGTTAATAAATTTGATTTCCATTGATGATTTTTGTGTAATTTTGTTGTCAGCACATTCAACTTTGTACATAAAGTATTCAATGTGAATATTTCATTCAGTCAGATCTAGGATGTGTTATTTGAGTGTTCCCTTTATTTTTTTGAGAAGTGTATGTTTTCATGAGGAGTCTGTCTGTGCCAGAGCTAAAACACTCTGAACCCATCCTGGGACTTGATAGACAGAATAGCTAGTGCAAAGCATATCCTTGGAATCCCTAATTAGAGCTGCCAGGCAACCATAGACAGGGCCACTATTGCACTTTCCTGTGTGGTATCTTTTGTTGGTAACCATCCAATATGGTGCCCTGTAATTGAATGTCAAACACTTATACCAAGTAGTGTTTATATGTCAATGTCATACAAACTGGTACCCAAATAACAGTGCCATACATTGGCCAAATAACAGTTCAACAGAGTTGTCAAAATAACAATGCACCATAAAAATAACACACTGAACAGTGCCTTAGTATCAATACAACACAATGCATAAGTAAATACCACCATACAGTGTTTAAATAATACCAATACAGTGTTTATCAAACACCTCAATATTTTCAAAAATATTGCAATATTGTACAATGCTATACAATATTTAAATGAATGTATTTTATAATTGAGATTCAATTTATAATGGCCACAAGCGATGAAGTAAAAAAATGGCAGGTCACATACATGGTAGAGGGTCCATGAGCTGTATATGTACTACAGAGGATGCTATAATATTTATGGAGTGGGTTCACTCATTCAGCTCACTTATTGTCTGGCAGGTCACGGCAGCAGTAAACAGCAGCTTTAGAATCTACTGTAAGTAGTCAGACCGGGGAGGGCTGTGTTAACCCCATTGAACACGGCAACATGATAACAGAAACCCTATGTATTATTTAATTATTTAATAGCATCAGGATATCCTAGAACTTTGCTTTTGGGGCCCCTGAATTTCTATTTATTTCTTTGGCCACAAGCCTCAAGTTTCTGTCCATGAGTGTAACCCACTTCAAGTTGATGGGCCCAGTGTGGCTGCACACATTGCATACTCCTATCTATTAGTGCCCTATTACAGTTTTCTATAACATTTATCCATAATAACGTTGTGGATATGAGACTTTGCATTTAATTTCTTAGTGTTTTATGCATTACTTTTCCTTTTCAGACAGACTATACTGATAACTCTTTGTTTTAGCCATCACTGTATGTGAGCCTGGTTTGCGTTTTGACTAATGGCTTTATATGTCCTTGAGGGGCCTCTATTTTTTACAGATCTCAAACTCCTTTTTAAGAGTTCTTTAAATCTTCTCTTATTGGAGTATTCTGAGTTGGTCCAAAGTTGACCACTTTAATAATATACACTAATCCCATAGTAGCTAGATCTGCTTTTTAAGTTTCACATCTTTGGTTTCATTGTCAATCTGCAGGTTACATATGAATAAGCATCTCAAGTAAGTTTCTTTATCTGGGTACAGAATATTGCTCACATTTATCTAGAATAGCTATGTAATCTCTTTTCCATTCTAGGTGGATGTGAAGGCTTTGAAGAAATAACTACATATTGTACATTTAAGACTGAATATAGGCAAAAGTCAATAGAGTTCTACTTGTTAGTATAAAGATTAAAGGGATTTTCATGAGCAAAGGAGAAATGTCTACAGTCACTTTATCATGTGGTCATGTGACCATCACTCATACGTTGAATACAGGGTGATCTAGACAGTGTGCCATGATTTAGTAGTCTGTAGTTTTTTTTTCTCAGTCCTGAAAACCCCTTTAGGGTCCACTCATACTGGCGAGTAGATAGTGTATAACTCGGACGAGTAATATTCAATGTTTCATCAGATAACACTCACTCCAAAGTTATACTATGGGGCATACATAAACATTATTCCAACACTTAAAATACTTTCCATGTGAACGGCGCCTTTCAGAGTGGGGGCACATTTTTCATTACTGTTTAAAGTAAACTGTAATTTTATTTAGTATAATAATTTTTTGTTAAATATACAATAGGCACTACAACCAGCTTGTGATCGGAGGTGGTCTGGGTCCTGAGACCCCCACTAATTGCTCAGGTATGAATGGCTCAGCTCTTGTAAGTAGCAGGGCTGCAGAGTCGGTAAGTCAAACCATCGACTCTGACTCCACAGCCCTGGTAAGCAGCACATGCATACAACAGTGTATGGGATGAATAATAAATCTGTGGGTCCACACACTCCGTGTACGTGCGGCTTACAAGAGCAGCGCACTTCAGAATGGTGTTTTGAGCGATTGGTGCAATCTCAAGACTTAGACCTTCACTGATCACAAGATATTTACAACGCACTTTAAGTGGAGAAAAAGTGTGTGTTTTTTTTTAAATGGTTTGTGTCACATAACATCCTAAGTTTTACATTGATGGAGTGGTGTGAGCTGGTTTTTGCATGCTGAGCTGAAGTTTTTATTGATACCATTCTGAGTTGCATATTATGTTTTGATGGCTTTTTATTTCTTTTTTTGGAAAATGCGGTGACCAAAGAAAAGCAAATTTTGGCATTTAGATTTTTTTCTCTGCATAGCGTTATTTATTCGCGTTAATTAATATTTTATTTTCCCCGGCTGCCGTGACAAATTATTGCCACCCCAAAGTCTCAAGAGGGGCTGATGGGAGCAGGTGCATGAGTGCACAGGCTATCACATAATATAAATGCTGTTGTCAATGATTGACAGTGGCATTTAAAAGGGTAAACAGCAGTGATGACAGCGATCTGCAGTTGCTGCTGTTAAAGGCAGATGCCAGCTGTGTCAAGCTGGCTTCATCAGCTTGGTATGGTGCAGGCTGAGCTCCAGAGCTCATATCATACACGGGGACCTGACAAAAGGCATACTGTTATGTCTTATGTCAGGATGGGGTTTTCCAGGTTAGGGAGAAAATATTGGGTCAATGTGCTGTCTGTTGAGTATCATACTGACTGGATATACAACTGTTTGAATGAGCCCTGTTACAACTCTTAAAATAAATTTAAAGGGGTTAACACAGCTTGAGACAAAAGTCTGCAGGCAAATTGTGTCTGCAGATTGCTGAATCGTGACAATATGCGGTGCACACACTGTTAGGATTCCAAGTCTTAGGCTGCGTGCCCACTATGCGTTTTTCAAGCGTTTTTGCCTCGGAATTTCCGCAGCGAAAACACTTAAAAACTCTTGGTAATACGTGCCCCCTGGTCCCCAATGATAATCCACATGTGCTGTGCACATGTTGTGGAAATTTCCGCTGCGGATTATCATTGCGGAAACATACGCAGCATGTCCATTAATTTTGCGGACACGCATCGTAATTGCCGCCGTTGACTTGCATTGAACCGCATAATATCCGTGTCAGTACATGTGCCCATGCGGATATCATACGGTTCATTGTGCAGATGGTACCCGGGTCTGGAGAAGAGGAGACTCTCCTCCAGACCCGGGTACCATAGAACCTGTTAAAAAAAGAATTTAAAATAAAAATAAAGATTATACTTATCTTCTGATGGCCCCCGGTCTCCTCAGCAATGCGTCCGGTCTGTTGTATGGGTCGCGGTGGTGTGAAAGGACCTGCCATGATGTCATTTAGTCACGTGACCTGTCACATGACTAAATGACGTCATGTCAGGTCCTTTCACACCACCGAGACCGATACAACAGACCGGACGCAGCGGAGAAAACACCGGGGGCCATCGGAAGGTAAGTATAATCTTTATTTTTTACCATTTTTATTCTTTTTTTTAACTATTAACTTGGTCACACTATATAAATCCATGACGGTTGCATGGATTTATATAAAGTGACCAAGTTGTCAAGCACTTTTCCAAGTGATGCTAAAATCGCTTGGAAAAGCGCTTGATAACCCGCATGCAGAAATGCATGTGACACGCCCCCTGGGCTGTGGGGAACCCGGAACTGGGCCTTTTAGGATGAATGCTGGGGGTTGTAGTCCTTGCGTGGCGATGACCCGGTCCCGTGGCTCAGGGTGGTCAGATCAGTGGTGGATTTATTGTTATTGTCCGACTACGCCACCCGTGGATTACGGTCAGGGCGAACCGCCGCTGCAGGGCAGACCGCTAAGGCTGGTTTTGTGGGTGCAGCAGAGTGTGGTATAACTCCCCACGGGAGGAGTATAGCCTCAGGGCAGTGTGTAGGGAGGATGGGGGTGATGGTGCAGGAATAGCAGTGATGACACAGAGTCAGTGATGCAGTCCAGGGCCTTTACACACAGTTCTTATACTCCAGACCACTTCTACAGGTACCGGCTGCCCACATCGCACTGTGTTCACCAGGTGAGGGGCTCGGCCGACTCCCAGGTATCTCTGAAGTGCTTCACAGGATCCCCTTTGTGTGTCCTTCCTCTGGCCTGTCACACCCCACCAGTGACCACACTTCTGTCCAGCTGCCTCGGGCCTTGGCGGGCAAACGTGCGTTCCGTTTCCCTGGACCCTATGTGGTGCCTTCCTAGCGGGTGTAGCGAGGGGCTGCGCCACTTGAAATGTCGCAGCCTCCGGTTCCTAGCTGAGGGTAGTTTCGTGCCTCCACTAGTAAGGGATCCGGTACCCTCTCTTGGCCTGACCCCTCTGCGCAGGTAGATACGGGCGTGCAGTGGCGACTGGCCGGTCTGCACCCCTGGGATCCCTTCGTTCCTCTGTTCCTGGAGCCTCCTCCGCTCACCTCTCCTTCCTCTCTTTCTCTTTCTCCAGGCTTAGGCTTCCTGACAGGGCTTGCCTGGGGAGCAGAGCAATGTAGCAGCTCTGCTCCCTGACTTCTCCTCTCACAGAACTCACTCACTAAGATGGCCCCCACCTTTTATATCTCTCTCTTGAGCATCCAGGAACTGCTTCCTCTCTGCCCCTGCACTACTGGGTTCCCCCTTCCTGGGTGTTCCCTCCCTCCCACTCCAGCCAGGGACAGGGACTTTCGTACTCATCTCAAGAGCATATTGGTCGCCCTGTCCCCCGGAAATGTGGTGTAGTGTATGCAGCTGTCGGGGTCCTGATCCACACTCCATCCTTACCTGGAAGTGAGGTATCGCACCTCTGAGTGAGATGCAATACCTCTGTAGCAACCGAGCCCTCGGGGTGCTACACATGCAAAAACGCTTGACAAACGCTTCTACCTGGCAGGAAAAACACATGTAAAATCCACATGCGTTTTTCCTGCCAGAGAGAAGTGGAAAAAATATGCAGCATTTCTGCATCGTGGGCACTTAGCATTATAACTGCATCAAAGTAATTTGCATACTTGTGGTCACGTGCTGAGTAGATGGCTTCAGCTTCTCTCAATAAGAGAGAACTGTGAGAAGCTGGAGGAAAGTAGTCGGCACGTAACCACCAGTATGCAAATCACATACATGAGATCATGTGACCGCCCACTCGCTCCGAAAATAAGGAGTGCGATTTATTTTAAGGGATGTAACAGACTAATTTGAACAATTGTATATTGAGTAAGTATAATGCTAATGTGCAATGGACAGGAAACTAGCCCATAATAACCAGTGTACCAGGGGACATGATGGTTTATTTATTGTCACTTATGGTCTATGTGAGATTGCAGCTTGCACCTGCTGGGTACAGATATCACTAGTGCATGTCACTGGCAGGCTGCTGTGCACACAACTTGTGGATATGTGACTGGCACTTTCCTCCGTTGACCACTGCTGCCAACACGTTCATATATAAATTAATTTGTATTTTTAAAAACAATACTGTTCCAGAACTTCCATGGGAGAAGTTGCATGTGTAGCACCCCGAGGACTCGGCTGCTACAGGAGTATTGCACCTCAAACCAGAGGTGTGGTATTCCACTCCCGGGTAAGGATGGAGTGTGGGACCGAGCTCAGTAGCTGCATGCACTACACTCATCCCATTTCCGGGGGACAGAACAACGGTACTCCCACTAGGTAGATGTGCAGGTACGACAGCGTCTGTCCCTGGCTGGAGTGGGAGGGGGGGAGGAACATCCCAGTAGTGTAGGAGCAGACAGGGGAGGGACTCTGGGCATAGGAAGGAGCCCATTGGGTGCTAGTCACCTGGGCTCGGGTGTCAGAGGGAGTATAAGAGGTGGGCACCATCTTAAGACAGGGTCCTGTTCAGAGGAAAGCATAGGAAGGAGCCCATTGGGTGCTAGTCACCTGGGCTCGGGTGTCAGAGGGAGTATAAGAGGTGGGCACCATCTTAAGACAGGGTCCTGTTCAGAGGAGAGTCTGTTCTGAGGGAGAGTTCAGCCAGAGAGGGCTGACAGGGAGCTGTGGCTCCGGCTGGGCCCAGCTCCAGGGCCAGGCCTGAAGCGCAGAGAAAGAGGAAGAAGAGGAAAAACCCAGTGAAAGGCCCAGAGACACAAGCAGAGGGAACCCTGAGATCCCACAAGTGAACTAAGACGGGTGAAGGGTTGGCAGAAGAGGGTACCGGATCCCAAACTGGTAGAGGCAAAACATCCTTAGCCAGGAACCGGAGGTCGTGGACAAGTTTTGGCGCGACCCCTCAACATATCCACCAGGAAGGCAAACCACGCATAGGGTCAGGGAAGCCGGGAAAGGTTTCGCCACCAAAAGACCCGAGGGAGCCGGACAAAGGTGGGTCCCTGGTGAGGACGGCCCGTAGGAAGGAATAGAGGGGAGCTCGGGACCACGCTCTGGAACTGCCTGGGGGTTGGCCGAGTCCCGCACCTGGTGGACGCAGCACGGCTCGGGTGGTCACTGCTGGCCAAAGTGACCGGAGCAACACCTGTGAGTAAAAGCCTTGAAACTGCACCACACGTCTTTGAGCTTCCTTGCTGCACCATCACTACCACTATCATCCACATCTGCTGCCCTGAGGCCATACCCCTCCCGTTGGGGGTTACACCATCCACGCTGCACATCCGTACCACCGGCCTCAGCGGACTGTCCTGCAGCGGCGGCTTCATAGCCGCATTCAACGGGTGGCGTAGTCGAACATTCTAACATCTACTGCTATACTCAGCCACACAGTTTGACTCCCTGGGCACGGACCGGGTCACCGCCACGAGACTACTACCCCCATCTGATCCGGCTCCGGGTAAGCCCCCGTGCGCGCGATGCCGCACGACACAGCAGGCCCAGGGGCGCGTCAACTTTGGCGTAGTCGGCAGGATTACGTGCCCGCAACCGACGGGTACTGCGTGCCTGAAGAAAAGTTCACATTTACCGTAAAAAGGAGTCTCCCGCCAATTCCAGAGGGTTCCCGCCATCGGACGCCATCTCGGGTCGTTTCCCGCTGTTTGCCCGCCATCTGCAGCCTTTTCCCGCCATCCACGGAGTTTCCCGCCATAAGGAGATGATTCCCGCCATCTGAGACGATTTCCCGCCCTGGCAGAGCGGACGCCATTGTGGGCGTGCCAGAGGGTGGCAAGAGGCCACCTCCCATCGTGGGCCAGGTCCAGGAATGGCGCCAAAAGCGGAAACCGCCCCCACCAGCAGAGACTGCAATGATAGAAATGTCCATCAGTGTGAGAGGGCTGCCCCTGGAACTGACAATCACTAAGTTGCCCCGAGACCACCCTCAATGGTGGCGGATACAGAACAAAACCAAGAAGAAGGGTGCGGCCTGGAGGAGTCTGGACAGATCGCACCCGGAGATGGAGGAAGAGTCAATCAGCACCGACCCTGTGGTCCGGAACCTGTTGCAGGCTGCCACCCCAGAAGGCCTGGTGGAGATCCTGGCACAGCTCCCCAGAAATCGGGAGCGTGCACAGACCGCGCTGGAGGCCTTGGCCCGGAAGATGGCCCGGGTACAGCAAGAAGCGCTGGCCGAGTGGAGGAGAGAGATGGTCCAGCAGGCTGGAACCCGCCAGCAGAGGACACCACCCGCAACGTGGAGCAAGTCTGCCCCTGAGGATGGTGCAGGAGGAACGGAGGCAGGAGACGACGCCGCAGAGGGAGCCGCAGAGATGGAAGCAGGTAATGGGGACGTCATCACCCCGTGCCCAGTTGCCGCAAGCCTGCCCCAGCTCCCCGTCGCAGAGCCCGAAGTTCCACTTACCGCGCCCGTTGCCGCACGGCCGCTGCTTCCAACTAGGCCTCAAGTGGCAGGAGCCGCGGTCGTGCCCTCTGTTACGCCACGCCCCTTGACCCTGAGCGCGGCAAAAGAGGAAGTGCCCCCGGCCTGGTCGCAGGGCCGAGTACCCCCGGGCGCCGCAGTCTCCACAGCGCCCTCTACCTCCACAGCGCCACCGTCCTGGTCGCAGGGCCGAGTACCCCCAGGCGCCGCAGTCTCCACAGCGCCCTCTACCTCCACAGCGCCACCGTCCTGGTCGCAAGGCCGAGTACCCCAGGGCGCCGCCGTCTCCACCGTACCATTCACCTTCAGAGTGCCACCGGCCTGGTCGCAAGGCCTGGTGAATCCGGGCGCCGCTGCCCCTCCAGTGCCCTCAACTTCCACAATGCTGCCCCTGGGTGAAGATCTATTCGCACAGCACACTAGCCCGGACGGGCTGCCTTTCATTTGGCCACCGGAGTACGTCAACCCCCGACTCCGGAAGGAATGGCCTCTGAGTGAGCCTCTGATCCCGGCTCCGGCGCCCGCCAACATTGTCCCGCTCCCATTGGAAGAGGCCCAATTTGCGTGGGACCCCACCGGCGAAGACCTCATGGGGTTCACTCAAGAGACCCGGGCGGCCGCAGCCCAACGTGAGGAGTGTTGCCGACAACAACTGGAAGTCTTTCAGAGGGAACGGCGAGAGAGGCGGGTCCGCGAGGAGCGGCTGCAGGTCCAAAGCGCGGAGCAGAAAAGCCGGACCCGACGAAACCGCCGTGCGGCCCACGGTCCCCGCGCCACCGGGACTGTAATAAAGTTTCAAATGGAGCACGGCTGGGGCTTTATCCGGGATCACAGAACCCCCGGCGATGTCTTTGTTACCCGCAGGGATGTTGAGAGCCACCTGCCGGAGGGACACCGAGAACGTGACCTCTACCCGGGTGATGAGGTCACCTTCACCCGGCACCAGTGTGCCAAAGGACCATACGCCCTTCACGTGCACCGGTTGACGGAGGAGGAGTTGCAGTATGGGGAAGATCAAGAGGACCCGGACGGGTCTGAAGACTATCCTCAGGAGGAGCCAAGGAGAAGACACCGCTACTGAAGGGAAGTAGCCCAAATAAAGTACTGTAAATAGTTACCCGTAAGGGTACTTGACATGCTGCTAATCAGAGTATGGTCCCCGTTGGGACTAGTGTGGAACTGTTTAAAAGAACTGTTTCCTGTGTGCCCCTATCCCTTACCAGGCTGAGGACTGTGAGCAGCCATTCCCCTATTCCCCACTGGCCGAGGACTGAGAGCGGCCATACCCTGTAAATAGTTGCGCTTCCTAAAGCGCCCCCTTTTGGTTTTATAAAGAACTGTTTTTCTCTAGTGACTGTTGCACTTTACCCGGTCACAAGTTGCACCGTGGCCGGAAGAACAAGAACATTTTATATAAAAGAGTTTTATATAATATAAGAAGTTACCCGTAACGTTATATTTTCTGATAATGTTTTTTATAATGTTTTATATGTTAGTGTGTACTTTAAAAATTTTGTATGTCTAAATGTCTTTACTCTTTTCCAGCCTGAGGACGTGCTGTGGTTTACCAGGGGGGAATGTAGCACCCCGAGGACTCGGCTGCTACAGGAGTATTGCACCTCAAACCAGAGGTGTGGTATTCCACTCCCGGGTAAGGATGGAGTGTGGGACCGAGCTCAGTAGCTGCATGCACTACACTCATCCCATTTCCGGGGGACAGAACAACGGTACTCCCACTAGGTAGATGTGCAGGTACGACAGCGTCTGTCCCTGGCTGGAGTGGGAGGGGGGGAGGAACATCCCAGTAGTGTAGGAGCAGACAGGGGAGGGACTCTGGGCATAGGAAGGAGCCCATTGGGTGCTAGTCACCTGGGCTCGGGTGTCAGAGGGAGTATAAGAGGTGGGCACCATCTTAAGACAGGGTCCTGTTCAGAGGAGAGTCTGTTCTGAGGGAGAGTTCAGCCAGAGAGGGCTGACAGGGAGCTGTGGCTCCGGCTGGGCCCAGCTCCAGGGCCAGGCCTGAAGCGCAGAGAAAGAGGAAGAAGAGGAAAAACCCAGTGAAAGGCCCAGAGACACAAGCAGAGGGAACCCTGAGATCCCACAAGTGAACTAAGACGGGTGAAGGGTTGGCAGAAGAGGGTACCGGATCCCAAACTGGTAGAGGCAAAACATCCTTAGCCAGGAACCGGAGGTCGTGGACAAGTTTTGGCGCGACCCCTCACCATATACACCAGGAAGGCAAACCACGCATAGGGTCAGGGAAGCCGGGAAAGGTTTCGCCACCAAAAGACCCGAGGGAGCCGGACAAAGGTGGGTCCCTGGTGAGGACGGCCCGTAGGAAGGAATAGAGGGGAGCTCGGGACCACGCTCTGGAACTGCCTGGGGGTTGGCCGAGTCCCGCACCTGGTGGACGCAGCACGGCTCGGGTGGTCACTGCTGGCCAAAGTGACCGGAGCAACACCTGTGAGTAAAAGCCTTGAAACTGCACCACACGTCTTTGAGCTTCCTTGCTGCACCATCACTACCACTATCATCCACATCTGCTGCCCTGAGGCCATACCCCTCCCGTTGGGGGTTACACCATCCACGCTGCACATCCGTACCACCGGCCTCAGCGGACTGTCCTGCAGCGGCGGCTTCATAGCCGCATTCAACGGGTGGCGTAGTCGAACATTCTAACATCTACTGCTATACTCAGCCACACAGTTTGACTCCCTGGGCACGGACCGGGTCACCGCCACGAGACTACTACCCCCATCTGATCCGGCTCCGGGTAAGCCCCCGTGCGCGCGATGCCGCACGACACAGCAGGCCCAGGGGCGCGTCACATGTCTTACCATCCTGTCAGTCTGGGCCACAGTCGTCTTCCCGCTCTAAGCTGTGACTCCAGGGCACAGAGGACACAGGCATAGCATTCCCTGTCAGCCAATCACAGATGCTTATAAAGCAAAGTCTGTGATTGGCTGACAAATTTTCATTGTGTGCAGTGCCTATAACTTAATAAAGCTATATGAGGGGGCACTCAGGAGATCCCCTTATAGTGATCAGGACATGGTTAATGTCCTGATTCAACGACCTCCCTCTCCCTTCCAGCACCTCACCCTCTTCTCATACCCTCAGGCAGGTGTCAGCAGCAGAGGTAATCACAGCTTGAGGCTCAGTGTGACTGACTCCCTTCCTCCTTGCAGTATCTGCACATAGATATGACTGGACAGCAGCATTAACACTTAACAGGTGAGGACAGGGGTCCCTTTCATCATAATCTTGGGTATTGTGCAGCAGAGCGGGCCCTGTCTCTCCTGTTAACGATGATGCTGCTGCCGGTGCTGTGATCGATTATGAACCTCCATTAGTTTTCCTGGGCCCCCTCCGGCTCGGGGCCCAGGTGCAACTGCATCTGCTGCACCGGCGGTATGTCCGCCACTGAACTAAGCACCCTATGTTATTTACATGTATTCTTACTATTTATTTATTCACTTTCTACAGGGTATTTGCGCATTTTGTTTTTATCCTAGGTTCTTTACAATTATTTCTGCAACATATTGGTTGCTATCTAGGAATTGATGATAAAGCAAACCCGGCAGGGTGCAAGATGCTGGTGCTCTGCTGCCTTAACTGCCTTGGGTATATACTGTATGTTATGCACACGCCCGGACTGACTGGCGTGTGCGTGTTTAGTGATTCCACTGGACCATGAACCGAATAGTGCCTGGAGGGGAGTAACTAAGTATCTTCCCGATCCGACCAAGGTCGCACGACGGCATACGACACCTGTGTACCAGGGAGGAACCGAGCAGAGGGATCAGGTGCGACTCCAGGACAGACCCCGGACAGGAACAGGCAGGTTAGGCTGGCACACTGACTGGTGGGTATAGGCAGGCACGGCTGGTATGCAGGCAGGGGGTACTGGCAAGCACGGCTGGAGTGCCGACAGGGAGGCACTAGCAGGTTGGAGCACAGACTGGATAAGGTCCAGTACAGACTGTGACTCAGGAAAAGAACCGCAGATGCAGTAGACAAGCAGAGCAGAGCGAGACCGCCTGGAGCGGTGAGCAAAGGCAGGGCAGAGCGAGACCGCCTGGAGCGATGAGCAAAGGCAGAGCAGAGCGAGACCGCCTGGAGCGGTGAGCTAAGGCAGAGCAGAGCGAGACCGCCTGGAGCGGTGAGCAAAGGCAGAGCAGAGCGAGACCGCCTGGAGCGGTGAGCAAAGGCTGAGCAGAGCGAGACTGCCTGGAGCGGTGAGCAAAGGCAGAGCAGAGCGAGACCGCCTGGAGCGGTGAGCAAAGGCAGAGCAGAGCGAGACCGCCTGGAGCGGTGAGCAAAGGCAGAGCAGGCAAGAACCGCAGGAGAGGTGAGCAAAGGCAGAGCTGGCAAGAACCGCCGGGGAAAGGCAGAGCAGGCAAGAACCACCGGAGCAAGGCAGAACAGGCAAGAACTGCCGGAGCAAGGCAGAGCAGGCAAGAACCCACAAAGCGGTGAGCAAGGCAGAGCAGGCAAGAACCGCCGGAGCGGTGAGCGAGGCAGAGCAGGCAAGAACCGCCGGAGCGGTGAGCAAGGCAGAGCAGGCAAGAACCGCCGGAGCGGTGAGCAAGGCAGAGCAGGCAAGAACCGCCGGAGCGGTGAGCAAGGCAGAGCGGGCAAGAACCGCCGGAGCGGTAAACAAGGCAGAGCGGGCAGAAACCGCCAGAGCGGCGAGCAAGGCAGAGCAGAGGGGACAGGGCTCTGTTCACACGGAACAGACTGGAAGGGAAAGGCAGAACCAGATACACACAAGATACTTGCAATGAAGTAGCGAGTGGACCCTAAACTCACAAACGGAAGTACAGCGACAGCGAGTAAGAGTTAGGAGCAGGTTCAGACACTGCAGAAAAAGGAAGGTACGGACATAGAGAAAAACAGGAAACAAGTTAGGAGACAGTTCAGACAGGAACTGTTACTGCAACAAATACAGGAACGAGTCAAGGTAAAGCCAAGTGCTGGTTCAGACAATGCAGGAGAAAGGGAAGGTACGGACATAGAGAGAAACAGGAAGCAGGTTAGGAGACAGTTCAGACAGGAACTGTTACTGCAACAAATACAGGAACGAGCCAAGGTAAAGCCAAGTGCTGGTTCAGACAATGCAGGAGAAAGGGAAGGTACGGACATAGAGAGAAACAGGAAGCAGGTTAGGAGACAGTTCAGACAGGAACTGTTACTGCAGCGAGATACAGGAGCGAGTCTGGGTATGCGGCCCCCAGAGGGCGGGACAAACAGGCTAGGAGCGTGTTCAGACAGGCCTGGAAATACAGCCTCCAGGAAGGCAGACAGGCAGGAAAACACAGAATAGGACCTGGCACATTCAGAGTGAAAGAGCACACTGAGTGAACACATTGCTCAGGCACCAGTTTCCAGGTGAAGCTGGTTTAAATATCCAGTGACGGACAGCAATAGGCTGAGGACGCATTAGGGGTGTGCCCACAGCAGCTACAAGAAGCAGGAAGAGATCGGGCGCCACCCTTAAGCAGCCAGAACAGAGGCAAGCAAACAGCATGGAAAGAAGCCAGGCTAGCAGACTGGACTGGTGATCAAGTTTGCGATCTTGCATAGTGGGGGATGGAGCACTATGCAAGAACGCCACCAGGTATGTTACAGTACTCCCCCCCTTACTCCCCCTCTTCTTCAAGCCTGCAAGGGTGTTCTGCAGAGAATTTGGAGGCCAATCCTTCTCTTCAAGAGGACTACCTCTTCTGTCCACCAGAGGAAACGAACCTGGTCTCATTATCTTGGTAGCTAGGATGCTTCCTCCCATCAAGCCATCCTCAGCAACGGATGAAGTGGGTGAAGTACCAGGCACAGGGTGTAAGAAAGTCTCTGTCCATTTGTTATCAGATAGCACCCCGGAGGGTTCAGGAGACAACTGGAGGTTCTCCACCTGGTTGGAGGGGTGCAGAGACTCGGGGGTAACCACTGCTTCGGGGTCCACTTGGTCAAGCTCACTGGATGATGTGGGCGAGGTATCAGGTACAGGGTGTAGGAAAGTCTCTCTCCATTTGTTATCAGGTAGCACTCCGGAGTATTCAGGAGGCAACTGGAGGTCCTCCGCCTGGTTGGAGGGGTGCAGAGACTTGGAGGTATCCACCGCCTCGATGGACACAAGGCAAGATTTATTAGAGATGGAGGGTCCATGCTTTGGGACCATCCTCAAACTGATTTCAGAAATTACATGTCTGTGAGGCGGAACGGTACCTGAAGCCAGATCATTGGTACAATCGTCGAGACTGTGTGGGGACATTGCCTCCGCTTCTCTTCCTTCGGAGACTTCAGCGCACAGCGAGTCAGCGACTAGCAGATCTGGTGAAGAAGAAGACATTTCTGACTGTCCTGAAGATATGGGTACTGGACACCCCTTGTGCCTTAGTAGTCCCCCAGGATACACCATACAGCGTCTCCACACCTGAGCGGGCACTAGATCTCTCGGCTCTGGACGACCTGTGGGTAAACCAGTCAGCACCTGAAAGGAAAGCTTCTTCAAGTGTAATGTTCCAATCTGGAGCTTAATTTGCACAGACATCTTTTGACTGTTTCTGAGTAGGGCTCGTCTCTCTGCAGACAATGCCCAAACCGGCTTCTGAAGTTTTCAGACGGGAATCAGACACTGACTCTTCAAGGCTTTAAGCCGGAAACTTCCGGTAAATCCGAGGCTTTTACTTGCCACGGAGACAGTCATGGTCATCTGTGGAGAGGAAACACTAAGGCCCAGGGCAGCCTCTCCTACAGGCCTAATGTCTTGGGATTCTCCAACCTTCACTGGACAAAACCGTCAGGGGGACCCAAACAACCGCAGCGGGACTGCAATCTGATTTCATGACTGAGTTCCGGCCTCTGCTTTGCCTGCCGAACATGGTCAACCTTCATGGATTCAGTGCGAGTAGCTGCTTCTGCAGGCTGGGGAATAAGAGGTCTTTGGGAGGACAGAACCTGGCGTGATGGTTTGCCTCTACGCCTTGCACTTCTGGACTGCCTCTTGAGGTTGGGAAGAGAAGTATTCTGCGGAGCGTAGTCATCCTGTGTGGATTCTGGGTGGGCATCAGTCTCTTCGGGCTGGAGAACTGGTGAGCTACCCACACACATTACCCATCGGGGCTGCTCCGGGATACTGGGAAGTGAAGCATTAGCAGAGGCTTCAGGATTGGGGTCATCGATGACCATTAGAAAGGCCACCAGGAAGGCCTGCAGGTCAAGGACGATAGGATCCCATGCTTCCCATAGGGGGGTGATCCATTTCAAGGCATCACCCGCTAGGTAGGACATCATAAATGCCACGTTAACCCGATCGGTAGGAAAATAGTGAGGATAGAACTTGAAATGCAGCATGCATTGCTCCACAAATGCACGACTTCGTTTTGGATCCCCATAGTATCGTGGCGGATCCGCAGGAACGAGTGCTGATAGCTCCATTTGGACTGGTGTGTACATCGCCTGGGCCATAGCTAGAGAAATTTTTTTATTTTATTTATTTTTTAATGCACGTATTCGCTGGACACGGATTCAAAATGTCTCTGAGAGCGAAGGGCCGTGGGGCTCAACGGGAACCATGGCCTGAGCAAACTGTTATGCACACGCCCGGACTGACTGGCGTGTGCGTGTTTAGTGATTCCACTGGACCATGAACCGGAGAGTGCCTGGAGGGGCGTAACTAACTATCTACCCGATCCGACCAAGGTCGCACGACGGCATACGACGCCTGTGTACCAGGGAGGAACCGAGCAGAGGGACCAGGTGCGACTCCAGGTCAGACCCCGGACACGGCTGTTGACCCACACCAGGGAATACAGGAACAGGCAGGTTAGGCTGGCACACTGACTGGTGGGTATAGGCAGGCACGGCTGGTATGCAGGTAGGGGGTACTGGCAAGCACGGCTGGAGAGACGACAGGGAGGCACTAGCAGGTTGGAGCACAGACTGGATAAGGTCCAGTACAGACTGGGACTCAGGAACAGAACCGCAGATGCAGTAGACAAGCAGAGCAGAGCGAGACCGCCTGGAGCGGTGAGCAAAGGCAGGGCAGAGCGAGACCGCCTGGAGCGATGAGCAAAGGCAGAGCAGAGCGAGACCGCCTGGAGCGGTGAGCTAAGGCAGAGCAGAGCGAGACCGCCTGGAGTGGTGAGCAAAGGCAGAGCAGAGCGAGACCGCCTGGAGCGGTGAGCAAAGGCTGAGCAGAGCGAGACTGCCTGGAGCGGTGAGCAAAGGCAGAGCAGAGCGAGACCGCCTGGAGCGGTGAGCAAAGGCAGAGCAGAGCGAGACCGCCTGGAGCGGTGAGCAAAGGCAGAGCAGGCAAGAACCGCCGGAGAGGTGAGCAAAGGCAGATCTGGCAAGAACCGCCGGAGCAAGGCAGAGCAGGCAAGAACCACCGGAGCAAGGCAGAACAGGCAAGAACTGCCGGAGCAAGGCAGAGCAGGCAAGAACCCACAAAGCGGTGAGCAAGGCAGAGCAGGCAAGAACCGCCGGAGCGGTGAGCAAGGCAGAGCAGGCAAGAACCGCCGGAGCGGTGAGCAAGGCAGAGCAGGCAAGAACCGCCGGAGCGGTGAGCAAGGCAGAGCAGGCAAGAACCGCCGGAGTGGTGAGCAAGGCAGAGCGGGCAAGAACCGCCGGAGCGGTAAACAAGGCAGAGCGGGCAGAAACCGCCAGAGCGGCGAGCAAGGCAGAGCAGAGGGGACAGGGCTCTGTTCACACGGAACAGACTGGAAGGGAAAGGCAGAACCAGATACACACAAGATACTTGCAATGAAGTAGTGAGTGGACTCTAAAACGGAAGTACAGCGACAGCGAGTAAGAGTTAGGAGCAGGTTCAGACACTGCAGAAAAAGGGAAAGTACGGACATAGAGAAAAACAGGAAACAAGTTAGGAGACAGTTCAGACAGGAACTGTTACTGCAACAAATACAGGAACGAGTCAAGGTAAAGCCAAGTGCTGGTTCAGACAATGCAGGAGAAAGGGAAGGTACGGACATAGAGAGAAACAGGAAGCAGGTTAGGAGACAGTTCAGACAGGAACTGTTACTGCAACAAATACAGGAACGAGCCAAGGTAAAGCCAAGAGCTGGTTCAGACAATGCAGGAGAAAGGGAAGGTATGGACATAGAGAGAAACAGGAAGCAGGTTAGGAGACAGTTCAGACAGGAACTGTTACTGCAGCGAGATACAGGAGCGAGTCTGGGTATGCGGCCCCCAGAGGGCGGGACAAACAGGCTAGGAGCGTGTTCAGACAGGCCTGGAAATACAGCCTCCAGGAAGGCAGACAGGCAGGAAAACACAGAATAGGACCTGGCACATTCAGAGTGAAAGAGCACACTGAGTGAACACATTGCTCAGGCACCAGTTTCCAGGTGAAGCTGGTTTAAATATCCAGTGACGGACAGCAATAGGCTGAGGACGCATTAGGGGTGTGCCCACAGCAGCTACAAGAAGCAGGAAGAGATCGGGCGCCACCCTTAAGCAGCCAGAACAGAGGCAAGCAAACAGAATGGAAAGAAGCCAGGCTAGCAGACTGGACTGGTGATCAAGTTTGCGATCTTGCGTAGTGGGGGATGGAGCACTATGCAAGAACGCCACCAGGTATGTTACAGTACTCCCCCCCTTACTCCCCCTCTTCTTCAAGCCTGCAAGGGTGTTCTGCAGAGAATTTGGAGGCCAATCCTTCTCTTCAAGAGGACTACCTCTTCTGTCCACCAGAGGAAACGAACCTGGTCTCATTATCTTGGTAGCTAGGATGCTTCCTCCCATCAAGCCATCCTCAGCAACGGATGAAGTGGGTGAAGTACCAGGCACAGGGTGTAAGAAAGTTTCTGTCCATTTGTTATCAGATAGCACCCCGGAGGGTTCAGGAGACAACTGGAGGTTCTCCACCTGGTTGGAAGGGTGCAGAGACTCGGGGGTAACCACTGCTTCGGGGTCCACTTGGTCAAGCTCACTGGATGATGTGGGCGAGGTATCAGGTACAGGGTGTAGGAAAGTCTCTCTCCATTTGTTATCAGGTAGCACTCCGGAGTATTCAGGAGGCAACTGGAGGTCCTCCGCCTGGTTGGAGGGGTGCAGAGACTTGGAGGTATCCACCGCCTCGATGGACGCAAGGCAAGATTTATTAGAGATGGAGGGTCCATGCTTTGGGACCATCCTCAAACTGATTTCAGAAATGACATGTCTGTGAGGCGGAACGGTACCTGAAGCCAGATCATTGGTACAATCGTCGAGACTGTGTGGGGACATTGCCTCCGCTTCTCTTCCTTCGGAGACTTCAGCGCACAGCGAGTCAGCGACTAGCAGATCTGGTGAAGAAGAAGACATTTCTGACTGTCCTGAAGATATGGGGACTGGACACCCCTTGTGCCTTAGTAGTCCCCCAGGATACACCATACAGGGTCTCCACACCTGAGCGGGCACTAGATCTCTCGGCTCTGGACGACCTGTGGGTAAACCAGTCAGCACCTGAAAGGAAAGCTTCTTCAAGTGTAATGTTCCAATCTGGAGCTTAATTTGCACAGACATCTTTTGACTGTTTCTGAGTAGGGCTCGTCTCTCTGCAGACAATGCCCAAACCGGCTTCTGAAGTTTTCAGACGGGAATCAGACACTGACTCTTCAAGGCTTTAAGCCGGAAACTTCCGGTAAATCCGAGGCTTTTACTTGCCACGGAGACAGTCATGGTCATCTGTGGAGAGGAAACACTAAGGCCCAGGGCAGCCTCTCCTACAGGCCTAATGTCTTGGGATTCTCCAACCTTCACTGGACAAAACCGTCAGGGGGACCCAAACAACCGCAGCGGGACTGCAATCTGATTTCATGACTGAGTTCCGGCCTCTGCTTTGCCTGCCGAACATGGTCAACCTTCATGGATTCAGTGCGAGTAGCTGCTTCTGCAGGCTGGGGAATAAGAGGTCTTTGGGAGGACAGAACCTGGCGTGATGGTTTGCCTCTACGCCTTGCACTTCTGGACTGCCTCTTGAGGTTGGGAAGAGAAGTATTCTGCGGAGCGTAGTCATCCTGTGTGGATTCTGGGTGGGCATCAGTCTCTTCGGGCTGGAGAACTGGTGAGCTACCCACACACATTACCCATCGGGGCTGCTCCGGGATACTGGGAAGTGAAGCATTAGCAGAGGCTTCAGGATTGGGGTCATCGATGACCATTAGAAAGGCCATCAGGAAGGCCTGCAGGTCAAGGACGATAGGATCCCATGCTTCCCATAGGGGGGTGATCCATTTCAAGGCATCACCCGCTAGGTAGGACATCATAAATGCCACGTTAACCCGATCGGTAGGAAAATAGTGAGGATAGAACTTGAAATGCAGCATGCATTGCTCCACAAATGCACGACTTCGTTTTGGATCCCCATAGTATCGTGGCGGATCCGCAGGAACGAGTGCTGATAGCTCCATTTGGACTGGTGTGTACATCGCCTGGGCCATAGCTAGAGAAATTTTTTTATTTTATTTATTTTTTAATGCACGTATTCGCTGGACACGGATTCAAAATGTCTCTGAGAGCGAAGGGCCGTGGGGCTCAACGGGAACCATGGCCTGAGCAAACTGTTATGCACACGCCCGGACTGACTGGCGTGTGCGTGTTTAGTGATTCCACTGGACCATGAACCGGAGAGTGCCTGGAGGGGCGTAACTAACTATCTACCCGATCCGACCAAGGTCGCACGACGGCATACGACGCCTGTGTACCAGGGAGGAACCGAGCAGAGGGACCAGGTGCGACTCCAGGTCAGACCCCGGACACGGCTGTTGACCCACACCAGGGAATACAGGAACAGGCAGGTTAGGCTGGCACACTGACTGGTGGGTATAGGCAGGCACGGCTGGTATGCAGGTAGGGGGTACTGGCAAGCATGGCTGGAGAGCTGACAGGGAGGCACTAGCAGGTTGGAGCACAGACTGGATAAGGTCCAGTACAGACTGGGACTCAGGAACAGAACCGCAGATGCGGTAGACAAGCAGAGCAGAGCGAGACCGCCTGGAGCGGTGACCAAGGGCAGAGCGAGACCACCTGGAGCGGTGAGAAAAGGCAGAGCAGAGCGAGACCGCCTGGAGCGGTGAGCAAAGGCAGAGCAGAGATAGACCACCTGGAGCGGTGAGCAAAGGCAGAGCAGAGCGAGACCGCCTGGAGCGGTGAGCAAAGGCAGAGTAGAGCGAGACCGCCTGGAGCGGTGAGCAAAGGCAGAGCAGGCAAGAACCGCCGGAGCGGTGAGCAAAGGCAGAGCAGGCAAGAACTGCTGGAGCAAGGCAGAGCAGGCAAGAACCGCAGGAGCAAGGCAGAGCAGGCAAGAACCGCCGGAGCGGTGAGCAAGGCAGAGCAGGCAAGAACTGCCAAAGCGGTGAGCAAGGCAGAGCAGGCAAGAACCGCCGGAGCGGTGAGCAAGGCAGAGCAGGCAAGAACCGCCGGAGCGGTGAGCAAGGCAGAGCAGGCAAGAACCGCCGGAGTGGTGAGCAAGGCTGAGCAGGCAAGAACCGCCGGAGCGGTGAGCAAGGCAGAGCAGGCAAGAACCGCCAGAGCGGTGAGCAAGGAAGAGCAGGCAAGAACCGCCGGAGCGGTGAGCAAGGCAGAGCAAGCAAGAACAGCCGGAGTGGTGAGCAAGGCAGAGCAGGCAAGAGCCGCCGGAGCGGTGAGCAAGGCAGAGCAGGCAAGAACCGCTGGAGCGGTGAGCAAGATAGAGCAGGCAGGAACCACCGGAGCGGTGAGCAAGGCAGAGCAGCGAAGAACCGCCAGAGCGGTGAGCAAGGCAGAGCAGGCAAGAACCGCCAGAGCGGTGAGCAAGGCAGAGCGGGCAAGAACCGCCGGAGCGGTGAGCAAGGCAGAGCGGGCAAGAACCGCCGGAGCGGCGAGCAAGGCAGAGCAGAGGGGACAGGGCTCTGTTCACACGTAACAGACTGGAAGGGAAGGGCAGAACCGTATACACTAGATACTTGCAATGAAGTAGCGAGTGGACTCTAAACTCACAAACGGAAGTACAGCGACAACGAGTAGGAGTTAGGAGCAGGTTCAGACTCTGCAGAAAAAGGGAAGGTACGGACTTAGAGAAAAACAGGAAACAAGTTAGGAGACAGTTCAGACAGGAACTGTTACTGCAACAAATACAGGAATGAGCCAAGGTAAAGCCAGGTGCTGGTTCAGACAATGCAGGAGAAAGGGAAGGTACGGACATAGAGAGAAACAGGAAGCAGGTTAGGAGACAGTTCAGACAGGAACGGTTACTGCAACAAATACAGGAACGAGCCAAGGTAAAGCCAAGTGCTGGTTCAGACAATGCAGGAGAAAGGGAAGGTACGGACATAGAGAGAATCAGGAAGCAGGTTAGGAGACAGTTCAGACAGGAACTGTTACTGCAGCGAGATACAGGAGCGAGTCTGGGTATGCGGCCCCCAGAGGGCGAGACAAACAGGCTAGGAGCGTGTTCAGACAGGCCTGGAAATACAGCCTCCAGGAAGGCAGACAGGCAGGAAGACACAGAATAGGACCTAGCACATTCAGAGTGAAAGAGCACACTGAATGAACACATTGCTCAGGCACCAGTTTCCAGGTGAAGCTGGATTAAATATCCAGTGACGGACAGCAATAGGCTGAGGACGCATTAGGGGTGTGCCCACAGCAGCTACAAGAAGCAGGAAGAGATCGGGCGCCGCCCTTAAGCAGCCGAACAGAGGCAAGCAAACAGCATGGAAAGAAGCCAGGCTAGCAGACTGGACTGGTGATCAAGTTTGCGATCTTGCATAGTGGGGGATGGAGCACTATGCAAGCACGCCACCAGGTATGTTACACTGTAGGTATCCATCCCGACCACTTACCACTAATAATACATATTTACTAATTCATCAAGCTAAAAAAAAAAGGTTCGCCAAATATGTGAGTAGCTATCTCTTTTGAAATCCAAGGAAGTTGCTAAATTGTCGGTCTAATAAACTTCTACAGCCCATTGTGCATTGAGCATTTTGCTTCCATGACTTCCTCTTCTATAAATGCTCTGATACAAAATCAGATAGGGTCTTGCACGGATATAGCATGAGGCCCCAGCAAACTTTATGTCTAAGAGGCTTCACTAACCTTTATCTCTGATGCAGACACTACTATTAATGCTAAATTGGGTATCCAGCTAATCCTACGTTGAGAGCTACACATGTGGACATGAGAGAGGGGTAGAGAGTGACAAAGTAAATAATTAGGTATTTTTAATTAGACCACTAGGGATTGGTGGGTAAGTGAGAAACAAGGGGCAATTAAATAAATGATTGTCTATTTGACAACTATCATGCTTACAGTGTCACAACTGTTCTAGAATTGACAAAAATTGCAGTTGTCAGCAGGATATGCGGCGTCAGACCGGTACCTTTGCCATGGAAACTGTATGATGCTCAAAGCTACTCCCTGCAGATGATAGTTTGGATGGGTTTTGGGATTGTACTATTAAATGGGCTATCATCAGGACCACTGGAAACACCTAGTGGATTTGGACAAAAAAAGAGCTTGTAATATTTCTAGATTATTTATTTCTTTTTTTTGGTAGTTACTGTATAGGATAAACCACTAAAATACTTCTTTGTATTACTTCTAGGTGACTGGCTGTGCAGGTGTGCTGTACAGAATGTAGTATTGCTGATTCTTAATGAATAGATGCTAGAACACAAGTTTAAGCCATATGGTAAAATCCTAAGCTCTGTGATACAAGGGTAAAGCAATTAAGAAATCTGATAAACATCCATTAAAACATGTGTTTTCAGAGCACGTTTAAAAATGGAAATGTTAGGAAGCCAGTCTGCTAGCTTCTAGAATATAGATGCAGTTTGGGAGAAACGCTGAAGATAGGAAAAAGAGGTTTTCATTTCATGTCTTTCTAATGTCTCAACTGTAAGACATAATAGTTGCATCAATGGGTATTATTTACATTAGAAATATTACTTTTAGCAATCAATTTTCCAATGGCAGAAATATTCATACATTTGCAGATGCCAGAATAAAATTATGAGTATTATTACAAGAGCTGACATCTGTTTCCACCACTTAGAAAATGTATTTATTCTTTATCAAAACGCTATCTGCACGTTTTGATGTTCCTCAGCAATTTTATTTTAAATAATTTCTTAAAGGAGTTGTTTCCTTTCAGTAAGTGGATGTCTTTGGCTGCAAGAGTTTATTAGAAAAAAATAATAATTGTTCACACCTTCCCCCCGGTCCACCATGCCTTCCAGTATCTGGCATTGGCTGTGGCGTTGACACAGCCATAACGCTGCAGCCAATCAGTGCGCTCATTGGCTCTGAACAGGGTGTTCTGTCTATATTGACAGGGCCACTAAACTCACTGACTAGTTTATGCACCAGGAGCAGTGGCAGAGACTCGCCAGTGGACCAGGGGTAGGTGAACACTGCTTGTTTCTATAGAATAACCTGCAGCCAGGGACATTCATTCACTTGAAAGGAACACATTTTTTAAATGCAAACTATAATATCCTTATATTTTATGGATTTAAGGTGCCTATTTTATGTAATTTGTTATTTTAATTAAAGACCACCATCACTAATGTGCTAAACCACCAAATATATAGCTAAACCTCTTTTACTTAAGCAGCACTAACGCTGGTTTATTAACACCATCGTGTCTATCCAATTCTGTCAGAAAAACCTTATTGAACTAATAAATTATCATAGGTCATATTATTTATGATATATTCAAGAAATGGTAAAGGACCCAGCTTCCAGTATATAAAAAACATCACATTTTATTTAATCCATTAAAAAATGAAAAAATATACATACTCCATAAAAACCAACGCATTTCGAAAGGTGTAGCGTTCTTAACCCTCAGTCCTTTTTTTTCCACTTTTTTAATAAATGAAATAGATTTTGATGGTGTTATACAGTTGTGCTCAAAAGTTTACATACCCCGGTAGAATTTTTCCTTTCTTGGCCTTGTTTCAGAGAATATGAATGATAACAAAAAAACTTTTTCTCTACTCATGGTTATTGGTTCGGTGAAGCCATTTATTGTCAAACTACTGTTTTTCTCTTTTTAAGTCTTAATGACAACCAAAAACATTCAAATAACCCTGATCAAAAGTTCACATACACTGGTGATTTTGGCCTGATAACTCGCACAGAATTTTACACAAATGAGTGTGAATGGCTACTAAAGGTAACATCCTCACCTGTGACCTGTTAGCTTTTATGTGCACACACACTGATTACAAGCAGAGTGAGTTTCTGGGATCCAGACAGACTCTTGCATCTGTCATCCAGCCACTGATGTTTCTGGATTGTGAGTCAGGAGGAAAGCAAAAGAATTGTCAACAGATCTATGGGAAAAGGTAGTTGAACTGTATAAGGCTATGTGCCCACGATGCAGAAATGCTCCAGATTTTTTCCTGAGTGTTTCTGCATCTCCCTGGCTGAAAAAACGCATGCGAATTGTACATGCGTTTTTCCTGCCAGGGACAAGCGGATGTGAAGCGTTCTTCACATGCATTTCTGCATGCAGGTTAACAAGCACTTTCCAAGAGATTTTAGCATCACTTGGAAAGTGCTTGACAACTTGGTCACACTACACTGTGTTCCAAATTATTATGCAAATAATATTTTCTCAGATTTTCCCAAATTACCTATATGAATTACAGTCATTGTAATTTTCCAGTCAAATAACTATTAGAGTACAATTGAAAGGTTTTTGTACAAACTGCCTATTTTAACAGTATATTTTTAAAAAAATAAAAAACTCAAACTGCACCCAAAATGCATGTTCCAAATTATTATGCACAGCAGAGTTTTCAACCTTTTCATTTTAATAAAGAACAAAAAAGTTGTCATTTTTGAAATTATAAGCATTAGCAGGTTATTACAAACTGAAATCAAACCGTTTTCAACTCAAAACTTTATTCTAGGTGATGTTACATTTGCACATAGGACCACTTGTTCGAAAGGAGCTTCTGAACTCTCTCGTCCATTGAATTTGTCAGGTTTTGGATGGTTTCTGCTTCAATTGTTTTGCATGAGGACAGAATACCCTCCCAGAGCTGTTGCTTAGATGTGAACTGCCTCCCGCCATCATAGACACTCCTTTTGATGATGCTCCAGAGGTTCTCAATGGGGTTGAGGTCAGGGGAGCAAGGGTGCCACACCATAAGTTTGTCCCCTTTTATGCCCATAGCAGCCAGAGATGCAGATGTGTTATGTGCAGCATGAGACGGGGCATTATCATGCATGAAATGATCTCGATGGTCCAGATGGATGGAGTGGAGGATGGCTGGTTGATGGACACCCCATGCAAACACGGCTACGGCGCTAACAAGGAGGAGGTGGAGTAATGTTTTGGGCTGGAATCATGGGGAGAGAGATTGTCGGCCCTTTTAGGATCCCTGAAGGGGTAAAGATGAACTCCATAATGTATGTTGAGTTTCTCAAACAGCACTTCCTTCCATGGTTCAAGAAGAAGAACCGTGCATTCCGCAGCAAGATCATTTTCATGCATGATAATTCATATAGGTAATTTGGGAAAATCTGAGAAAATATTATTTGCATAATAATTTGGAACACAGTGTATATAAATCCATGCAACTGGCATGGATTTATATAGTGTGACTGAAAGAATGGTAAAAAAATAAAAAATAAGTATATACTTACCTTCTGATGGCCCCTGGAGTCCTTGTCTCTGCTTGCTGGCAGCTCGCGGTAGTTTTAAGGACCTGCCGACGTCAGCGGTCGCGTGACCTGTCACATGACTAAATTACGTCAGAAAAGGTCCTTTAGTCTACCGTGAGCTGCCGGCAAGCCAAGACAAGCACACCGGGTGCCATCAGAAGGTAAGTATAATATTTATTTTTTATTTTATTCTTTTTTTTTGCAGGTTCTATGGTACCAGGGTCCGGAGGAGAGTCTCCTCTTCTCCAAACCCGGGTACCATCCGCACATTGAAATCCATGGATTCCGCATGTACAGATACAGTGATGCGGATTCCATACATTCCAATGCAAGTCAATGGTGGCGAAAATGCAGCGCTTCCGCAAAATAATTGGTAGTGCTGCATATTTTTCCGCAATGATAATCCGCAGCGGAAATTTACGCAGCATATGCCCAGCACATGCGGATTATTATTGGGGAACATAGCAGACCTTCTACCAAGCATTTTTTAAGCATTTATGCAGCTGAATTGCCGCTACGGAAACGCTTAAAAAACGCAGAGTGGGCACACAGCCTAACACAGGGAAGGGGTACAAATAATATCCAAGGAATTGATAATGCCAGTCAGCAACATTCAAACTCTGATTAACAAATGGAAAATCAGGGGGTCTGTAAAAACCAAACCACGGTCAGGTAGACCTACAAAAATTTCAGCCACAACTGCCAGGAAAATTGTTTGAGATGCAAAGAAAAACCCACAAATAACATCAGCTGAACTTCAGGACTCTCTGAAAACTAGCGGTGTGGCTGTTTCAAGATGCACAATAAGGAGGCACTTGAATAAAAATGGGCTGCATGGTCGAGTCGCCAGAAGAAAGCCATTATTGTGCAAATAACACAAAGTATCTCTTCTACAATATGCCAAAAATCACAGAGACAAGCCCCAAAACTTCTGGAACAAGGTAATTTGGAGTGCTGAGACCAAAATTTTACTTTTTGGCCACAACCATAAATGTTACATTTGGAGAGAGGTCAACAAGGCCTATGATGAAATGAGCACTATTCCTACAGTAAAGCACGGTAGTGGATCACTGATGTTTTGGGGATGTGTAAGCTACAAAGGTACAGGAATCTTGGTAAAAGTTGAAATAAAGATGAATGCAGAACGTTATCAGCAAATACTGGAGGCAAATTTGCACTCATCAGCCCGGAAGCTGCGCATGGGACGTACTTGGACGTTCCAACATGACAATGATCCAAAACACAAGGCCAAGTCGACCTGTCATTGGCTACAGCAGAATAAAGGGAAGGTTCTGGAGTGGCCATCTCAGTCTCATGACCTCATTATCATTGAGCCACTCTAGGGAGATCTTAAGCGTGCAGTTAATGCTAGACAGCCTAGGAATTTACAGTAACTGGAGGCTTTTTGCCAAGAAGAATGGGCAGCTTTACCATCTGAGAAAATATAGAACCTCATCCACAACTACCACAAAAGACTTCAAGCTGTCATTGATGTTAGAGGGGGCAATACACGGTATTAAGAACTGGGAAATGTGAACTTTTTATTCAGGGTCATTTGGATGTTTTAGGTTGTCATTAAGATTTAGAAAGAAAAAACACAGTAGCCTGACAATAAATGGTATCACTCAACCAATAACCATGAGTGGAGAAAAAGTATTTTTGTTATCATTCATATTCTCTGAAACAAGACTAAGAAAGGAAAAATTCTGCCAGGGTATGTAAACTTTTAAGCACAACTGTATAATTGAAACTGGATCCTTTACCTTTCTTGAACATATCTACCTAAAATGGCATGCCGAGGCATGCTTTCCGGGCTTCCTCACTGACTGGATTAGTTTTGGAAAGGGTGAGCTGGGTAATTTTTTTATTTGAATGTCATGATCTTTCCTTACGCAGTAGTGATCTGATCTGCTTCTGAAAGTATAGCATGGTATGAAAAAAGGAGATTTCTCAAGACCTCAGAAAAGAGTGATTGTGTCTGGAAAAGATTACAAAACCACATCTAGAGAGTTTGGACTACTACAGGATGCAGACCCTACTTCTTGATAAAGGCAGAGATAATACAGGTGCAAAATACTGATGTAGCAACCGACAGTGAAACATTGGAGTGATAGTGAAAACTCTTTTCATGAAGTGAAATTATGTCCACGGTAAAAGTGTACAGTATTATTTCTTCTTAAAGAGATTGTCTGGTCTTTTGATAAAGCCTGCAGTCACTCTTTGTGACTGCAGACTTCTGGATCCTGACAGTGTGGGGTGCACACATTGAGTCCAGCATAATCTTAGCATAAGTATACAGTATTATTCCTTCTTAAAGTGGTTTAAGGTCTTCTGATAAAAGACTGCACTCACCCTATGTAACTGCAGACTTCTGACTGACACTGGCTTTCACTGACTTCTCTCAATACAAGTGAATTCAGAGAAGCCGAACACATCTAATCGGCACATGACCTAGTGTATTCAAATAGCACACTAGCCCACCTACTTTCACTGGTAATAACGGTGAAACATGACAGTGTGTGTACTGTATACTGTCAGGATTCAGAAGTCTGTAGTCACATAGAGTGATTGCAGCTTTTTATCAGAAGACCAAATAACCCCTTTAAATGTTTTTTCCCACCGGCAAAGTTAATTCTAATCAAGATTTTAATCAAATGGTCTTTGAATAATAATAAATTTCACAATTAGGTGTGTTTTTAAAAAAATGTCCCTGTGCTGAGATAATCTTATAAATGTGTCCCTACTATGTACTGTGTAATGGCTGAGTCTGACCGTACAGGGACATGGTCAAATCATACCACAGCTCATTAGTAGAGATGAGCGTTGTTCTACTCGAACTGTTCGCCAATCTCAAATTCGAGCTGTTTTGGGCGGTGTTCGAGCCGTTCGGCGAACACGAACAATTTGAGAAAAATTCGGCTGTTCGAGGTTATGTTCGATAACTGTTCATGCACCAAAATCATAACTGGATTTTTTCTCAGTAATGATGAAAATTAATGTTAATACGCAGTTTGAGTGTACAGCGGGGTGGGGGGAGGGGCAGGGGATGTATCTCTGCAGGAACAATGAAGATCTCCATTTTTTTTTCTCTTTCCCGCATTTGCAGTGGGGAGGTGCAATCTGTCAGCCTATCAGCAGCGCACACACGGAGCGAAGTGCTTTTTTTCACACAAGCAAGGGCATGTGTCATTGGCAGTGTATGTCACATGTCCTTGCCCTATAAGACCAAGCCATTTTCCCCGTCGCCACCATTTTCTCACTGCTGCAGCTGCGTGTTAGACGGCACCGCTGTTGCTGTGTGCGCTATACCTTGTTAATTTCAAGCCAATTTTCGCACAAATCTACAGATAGCTTGGGAGTAGGGAATAGTTGTGATTGCAGTCCTTTTAAGGACTTGGTTACAGCATTTCCTACGACTTTTATCAGGCAGGTCTGTGCTCTTAAATAGATAGATTGTGGGAGTAAAGACTAATTGTAATTGGAGTCCTTTTCAGGACTAGGTTACATCAGTTCCTATCAGTTTTTGCCAGGCAGGTCTGTGCCAGTGCTGTGCAAGTTTTTTTCACAGCATTTGGCTGAATCTAGCAAAGCTAATCCTTTTTGGCCTATTGCAGAGTGTGTTAGTCAGTGGAGTAGCCTATCTGTGTTGCAAGATATACCACCTGTGTATAGAATACCAATTTTTTTACTGCACCTAGTGAAGTAAAATCTTTTGGGCATAGCATCATTCTATTAGTCCATCTATACTGACCTCCATCAGGTTGCAAATTGAATATAATTTTTTTCTGCATCTAGCTCTGAAAAAATATTGGGCTTCTAGCTGTGTGTGGGACTTGTTCTATTAATCCATCTATACAGACCTCCATCAGGTTGCAAACTGAATATATTTTTTTCTGCATCTACCTCTGAAAAAATATTGGGCTTCTAGCTGTGTGTGGGACTTGTTCTATTAATCCATCTATACAGACCTCCATCAGGTTGCAAACTGAATATATTTTTTTCTGCATCTACCTCTGAAAAAATATTGGGCTTCTAGCTGTGTGTGGGACTTGTTCTATTAATCCATCTATACAGACCTCCATCAGGTTGCAAACTGAATATATTTTTTTCTGCATCTACCTCTGAAAAAATATTGGGCTTCTAGCTGTGTGTGGGACTTGTTCTATTAATCCATCTATACAGACCTCCATCAGGTTGCAAATTGAATATAATTTTTTTCTGCATCTAACCCAGCCAATAGTTTTGGCCTAATACCACAGTTTGGCCACTCAGCTCTGCTCGGTTCCCATCCATTGTTTTTTTGTGCAAACAACTCCAGAGTTGTGAATTAGTTAACCACCAAAATGAGTGGAAAAAGGCCTGCTGCTGGTGGAAAGGGGAATAGGCGTGTTGGGAAGGGGAAAAAAGGTTGTGTCCGTGGGGTAGGTGTTAAAGCAACAGTAACATCTGCAGAAGAAAGACCATCTTCCAGCCAAACTAAAATGTCTACTTCTTTTAGCGGATAATGTGATAAGATCCCTTTCTTACGGCCACGCCAATCGCTACAAATTCCAGATGAGGCACAAAAACAGCAGGTGCTTCAACGGATATCAAGTGCTCCTTTAAGTGGGCTCTCCTCCACAACAACTTCGACATCACAAATACTCCAGTCCTCAAAGGTGTCACCCCAATCGCACTTGCTTCCTCACAGCTCCCAAATCTCCAGCTGTCCGTCTGAGTATGAGGTAGAATAGATGGTTGAGTCTGCAGAGCTGTTTACTCATACTATAGCCTGGGAATCAGAGGTCGACTCCAGCGCTTCTGTGAATCCAGACGAGGAAATGATCTGCACTGATGCCCAGAATCTTTATGAGTCGGATCCAGGACCAGACGCAGAAGGTTCTGACCATAATGTAGACCCTCATTCCCAAACTGTAACTCCTGTTGGTGGAGACAATGAGGAAGACGATGATAAGACTCAAATACCTGATTGGAGCGACAACTTTAGTTTTTTGTCAGGGCAGGAACAGGTTGGCTCTGAGGACGACGGGTGTGATAACGCACAGGGTGATGATGATGAGGTTGGAGATCCTACTTACTGTCAACCCACAGTGAGCCAAGAGATGAGGTCAGCAGAGGAGGTGGAGGAAGATGCTAGTGACGATGAGGTCAGGTTGCGCCTTCCTGGACAGAGACGTAGTACTGGAAGCACGTCAACAACTGCATCCTCAAACACAACTCTGCCTCTCACCACAAGTCGTGGTGGCTCTTCAGGTCGCATGGGTGCTAAGCCTTGCATAGCCTGGGCATTTTTTCAGATCGATAAAGATGACCCAACTCGTGTTATCTGTAACATTTGTCAGCAAAAGCTAAGTAGAGGCCAAAAAATACATAGTTTGAGTACTTCATGCATGAACCGGCACATGGACATGAAGCATAAGTTGCAGTGGGAAGCTCAGTGTGCTACAATGCGGCCTAGCCGGCCGGGCCAACCACCGTCTGCCATATCTTGTGCATCCGCGGCCTCTTCATCCTCTGTGACTGGGGGGACAGCAGTCACACCTGTTTTGGGGCGCAGACCTGCCACCTCTTTACCCGCAACAGCCAGCGTGATTGGCAGGTCATCATTTTCTTTGGAGGTGGTAACACCAGCTGGTGTTGAGCGCTGTCCGACATCGATAGCACCACCTTTGGATCAAGGCAACCTAACATGTCCGCCTGCATCTTCCTCACAGACCGGCAGTTTGCCGGGGACACCCTTATCAACCCCGTCTAAGCACAATAGCCAGCCCTCGGTCCCTCAGATGTGGACAAGTAAAAGACCATTTCCTCCTAGCCATGAGAAAGCTAAGAGGTTGAATTTCACCATCTGCAAGCTCTTGGCTACAGAAATGCTGCCTTTCCGCCTGGTGGACACAGAGGATTTTCGAGACCTTATGTCCGTCGCAGTGCCCCAGTACCAGATGCCCAGTCGGCACTACTTCTCAAAGAAAGGTGTGCCTGCGCTCCACCAGCATGTCGCACACAACATCACCGCTTCTTTGAGAAACTCTGTGTGTGACAGGGTGCATTTCACCACAGACACTTGGACGAGTAGGCATGGACAGGGGCGTTACATGTCGCTGACTGGGCACTGGGTAACTATGGTGACAGCAGGACAAGGGGCTGCCGTCCAAGTCTTGCCGTCCCCACGAGTTGTGCGTCAATCCTCTTTATGTCAAAGTTCCTCCACTGCTTCTGCCTCCTCAACCTCCTCTCGGTCTTCCACCTGCACCCAAAGCCTGTCTGGTCATGCCACAAGCTTTCTAACTGCGCAGAAGGGATCCTGCACACCTCCTTACTATGCTGGCAGTAGGGCTCAACGTCATCAGGCGGTTTTTACATTGAAATGTCTGGGAAATGTGAGTCACACAGCTGAGGAGTTGTGGTCAGCTCTGGAGAACCAATTTCATGAATGGTTGTCTCCACTGGACCTGAAACCAGGGAAGGCCGTGTGCGACAATGCTGCAAACCTGGGTGCGGCCCTTCGCGGGGGCAATGTCACACACGTGCCTTGTTTGGCTCACGTGTTGAACCTGGTTGTCCAGCAGTTTTTAGCCCACTATCCCAGACTAGATGGCCTTCTGCAGAGGGCACGGTCGCTGTGTGCTCACTTCCGCCGTTCGCATCCCACAGCTCAGCGACTTACATCTCTACAGAAGTCGTTGGGCCTGCCACTTCACCGGCTAAAATGCGATGTGCCTACCCGGTGGAATTCAACTCTGCACATGTTGCAGCGACTGTGGCAGCACCGACAAGCCCTGGTGCAATACGTTCTGACGTATAGCCTGGGCCAACGAGATTCAGAGGTGGGGCAAATCACGCTGGAGGAGTGGTCTCAGATCAGGGAACTATGCACCCCTCTGCACAGTTTTGAAATGGCGACGAAGATGTTTAGTGCTGACGATGCCATTATCAGCATGACTATTCCGGTGATTTACATGCTGGAGCACATGTTAAACAGAATTCGGAGTCAGGTGGTGGCACAAGAGGAGGTGGAGGAAGTAGAGGAGGAGGAGTTGTATGCGGAAGGGCTAACATCTGCAAGGTCCAGACGGTCGGCAGCACCAAGGCGGCAGGCATGTGAGGGTGGGGGAGATGGTTTTACCAAGGCGCATGGTAGCAGCCAAACTAGTGAGGAAGGTGCAGGAGCCCAGGAAGAAGTGGAGGACGAACTGATGGAAGACTCATCAGATGAGGGAGACCTTGATCACATTTCTGTTTTGCGAGGTTGGGGGGAGAGGACAGAGGAAGGAAGCATGATTGTTACCTCGCCACCAACACAACAGGGACTTGGTGCTCCTGGATGCGCAACACACCTGAGTGCCTTCTTGCTGCACTACCTGCAACATGACCCTCGAATTGTGAGAATTAGAAATAATCCTGACTACTGGGTTGCCACACTGTTAGATCCCCGGTACAAAAGTAAATTTGCAGAAATTATTCCTGCCATAGAAAGGGATGCACGCATGCAGGAGTATCAGCAGAGACTGTTGCAGAATCTTACATGTGCGTTTCCACAAAATACCAGTGGTGCACGTAGTGAATCTCACAGTTCCAACTTGCCAACCGTGGGACCGTCAAGTGTTCAGCACTCAAACCGTAACAGAACCACAGTATCTGCTGGTAACATCAATTTTGCGGAATCATTTCACCACTTTTTTAGCCCATCCTTTGCAAGGCCACAGGAGACAAGAAGTCTGACACATAGTCAACGCCTAGAGACGATGGTACAGGAGTATCTCCAAGTAAACATTGAAGCCACGACTGTGTCACTGGACCCTTGCTCTTTTTGGGCTTCCAATCTGGATAAATGGCCGGAGCTAGCCACTTACGCCTTGGAGATCTTGTCATGCCCCGCAGCCAGCGTTCTGTCTGAACGTGTGTTCAGCGCTGCTGGTGGTGTGCTGACAGATAAGCGCACGCGGCTCTCCACTGATAATGTAGACAGACTCACGTTCATAAAGATGAACAAATCATGGATCCGAAACGACTTTTCTACCCCTGTGTCATCCTGGGGAGAGTAAAAGCTTGATGATTGGTTAAAATCACCCTACCAACCGTTTTAAGCTTTCAAATTACTAATCATGTTTATCTGTATCTTGACTGGAAAATAATTTGGGCTTTGTAGCAGTGTGCAGCACTGATCCTATTAGGCCATCTACAATAAGCTTCACCAGATTTAAAATTAAAAATAATTTTTAGCTGCATCTAGCCCGGAAAATAATTTTGGGGCTCCGAGATGCGCAAGACACATAAGTGCCTTCTTGCTGCACTACCTGCAGCATGACCCTCATATTGTCAGAATTCGAAGTAATCATGACTACTGGGTTGCCACACTCTTAGATCCCCCAAACTTTTCGATCAACCTTTTCATTTTAATAAAGACCAAAAAAATGGTCATTTTTGAAATTATAAGCATTAGCAGGTTGTTAGAAACTGAAATCAAACAGTTTTCAACTCAAAACTTTATTCTAGGTGATGTTACATTTTCACATAGGACCCCTTGTTCGAAAGGAGCTTCTGAACTCTCTCGTCCATTGAATTTGTCAGGTTTTGGATGGTTTCTGCTTCAATTGTTTTGCATGAGGACAGAATACCCTCCCAGAGCTGTTGCTTAGATGTGAACTGCCTCCCGCCATCATAGACACTCCTTTTAATGATGCTCCAAAGGTTCTGAATGGGGTAGAGGTCAGGGGAGCATGGGGGTCACACCATAAGTTTGTCCCCTTTTATGCCCATATCAGCCAGAGATGCAGATGTTTTATGTGCAGCATGAGATGGTGCATTATCATGCAGAAAAATGATCTTGCTGTGAAATACACGGTTCTTCTTCTTGAACCATGGCAGGAAGTGCTGTTTGAGAAAATCCACATACATTATGGAGTTCATCTTTAGCGCCTTCAGGGATCCTAAAGGGGCCGACAATCTCTCTCCCCATGATTCCAGCCCAAAACATTACTCCACCTCCTCCTTGTTGGCGCTGTAGCCGTGTTTGCGTGGGGTGTCCATCAACCAGCCATCCTCCACTCCATCCATCTGGACCATCGAGCGCTGCACGGCACTCATCCGTGAACAAAACAGTTTTGAAATCAGTCTTCATGTAATGTTTGGCCCACTGGAGCCGTTTCTGCTTGTGTGAAGTGGATAGAGGAGGTCGACAGGATGGCGTATGCACAGCTGCAAACCTCTGAAGGACCCTGCATCTTGTTGTTTGGGGGACGTTGGAGGCACAAGCAGCTTCAAAAACTTGTCTGCTGCTATGACAAGGCTTTTTTGCCGCTGCTCTTTCAACCTGACGTAATTGACTGTAGGAAAGAGTCCTCAATTTGCCCTCCTCAGCACGCACACGTGTGTACTGTGAATCAGCTACATACTTCTTGATTGCCAAGACACTTCATTCTGATCATCGCACAATGTTGATTGTAGTCATGCCTTGACCTAAACACTCCACAATTTGTTGCTTCTCAGCAGCCGACACATCCTTTTTCTTTCCCATTTTGGCAGAAAATGTAGGCTGCTTAATAATGTGAGACAGCCTTCTTAAGTAGTCTTGCCTTTCATTGGACACACCTGCCAAACTAATTAGCACAGGTGTCTGCAATTGCTTACAGTGATATAAAGAGCCCTGACACACATCACCATCAATGAGTTTAACTGACAAACAAACAAATTCTTCCCTTATCACTCCTAAACACTTTTTGCATAATAATTTGGAACGCAGTGTACATGTGCTTTTCCACAAAACACCAGTGGTTCACGTAGTGAATCTAACAGTTGTAACTTGCCAACCCTGGTCTGTATGGAGTTGTTCAATAAAGGGCCCAAAATTAAGATAACATAGATGGGAGAGGTCTCTATGAATAGGAATTCCTAAGTATTTGATACCCTGTGAGGGCCAGGCAAAGGGAAAGTTGGACTGGATGGAATCCTATATGGATTTGGGGAGGGAGACATCGAGGGCCTCAGACTTCGCTGCATTGATTTTAAAATTTGACCATGTAACAAAGTGATCTATTTCAGCCATAACAGCATTGATGGATATATGTGATTGAGTGATATATACTAGGACATCATCAGCAAATAGAGAGCACTTGTACTCGGTGCCTCCCACCTCAATCCACCTAATATTGGGGTTATGGCGAATTGATGAGAGCAGGTGCTCCGTCACTAGGATGTATAAGAGAGGGGACAGAGGACATCCCTGCCTTGTCCCATTGGTGATTGTGAAAGGTGATGAAAATGTTCTGATGCACCCCCTGGGCCTTGGGACACCCGGAGCCGGACCCTTTTTGGTGGATGCTGGTGGTTGTAGTCTCCGTGGCGGCGACCCGGTTCCGTGGCTCAGGGTGGTCAAACCAGTGGCGGAACTATTTATGTGGTTTTGATGTTTAAATGTCCGACTACGCCACCCGTGGATTGCGGCAGAGTGAACCGCGGCTGCAGGGCAGACCGCTGAGGCTGGTGTTGTGGGTGCAGCAGAGCGTAGCATAACTCCCCACGGGAGGAGTATAGCCTCAGGGCAGTGTATGCGGAGGATGGGGGTGATGGTGCAGGGCAGCAGCAGTAACGACACGGAGTCAGTGATGCAGTCCAGGGCCTTTACTCACAGTTCTTATTATCCAGACCACGTCTGCAGGTAACGGCTGCCCACGTCGTACTGTGCTCACCAGGTGAGGGGCTCAGACAACTCCCAGATAACTTTGGAGCACTTCACAGGACCCCTTTGTGTGTCCTTTGTCTGGCCTTTCTTACCAACCCTTCTGTCCGGCTGCCTCGGGCCTCCTCTTGGTAAACTTGGCGCCAGTTTCCCTGACCCTATGTGGTGCCTTCCTAGCGGGTGTAGCGAGGGGCTGCACCACATAAAATGTCACAGCCTCCGGTTTCTAGCTGAGGGTCGTTTCCTGCCTCCACTAGTTTCGGGGATCGGTCTCCCCCTTTGGCCTGACCCCTCCACGCAGGTGGATTCGGGCGTGCGGTGGCGACTCGCCCATCCGCACCCCTGGGATCCCTTCATTCCTCGTTCCTGGAGCCTTCTCTGCTCCTCTTCCTTCCTTCTCCCTCTTCCAGGCCTGGGCCTCTGTTACTAGGCCCGCCTCCGGAGCAGAGCTCATGCAGAGCCCCTGCTCCCTGCCACTTCTGCTCAGACTTCTCTGCACTGAACTAAGATGGTGCCCACCTTTTATACTCCCTTCTCAATGCACCCAGGAACTGCTTCCTCCCTGCTCCTGCACTACAGGGTTCCCCTTCCTCAGTGTTCCCTCCCCCCACTCCAGCCAGGGACAGGGACTGTCGTGCCCATCTCAGAGGCATATTGGTCACCCTGCCCCACGGCAATGTGGTGTAATGCATGCAGGTGTCGGGTCCTGATCCACACTCCATCCTTACCTGAGAGTGAGATATCACACCTCTGGGTGAGGTGCAATACCTCTGTAGCAACCGAGCCCTCAGGGTGCTACAGTTCCATTTATCTTCAGCCTAGGTGACGTATTGTGATACAGGGTCGTGATTTTGGCTATAAAATGGTCCCCTAGACCCCTACCCCAAGCTTTTTAAGAGAATCATATATGGCGTGCCAGGAGACTCTATGGAATGCTTTCTCAGCATCCAACGAGAGTATCTAATTACAAATTTTTAACTGCATCTAGCCCAGGAAATACTTTGTGCCTAGTAGCAGTGTCTGCTAGTCAGCGGATTATCACGGCTGTTAAGCAAGCTACACCACCTGTAGTTTAGACACTTAATTTTTTCAAAGGAAATGCTTCGGGACCATGGGATACTCAGTGAAGAGCATCAGGAGGCACCCCAAGGCATAGGGGCTGGGACTGGCAGTAGGATGCCTTGCGGTGGACAGCCGAGCTCGATCCTTATAAAAGCTTTTTAACTGCAGCAGCTTTAGTGGACGCTACTGGAGCTGGAATTACGCGGCTGCTGGCATGAGACTTGCCCTCCAATAGATCCTTGTAAATGGATTTAAAGTGTATTCATTCAAATTAGAGAGACAATTTAAATTAAAAAGCTTAGAGCTGCCTCCACCACAGGGGGGCTCGCTCGACCCACCAGCGGACAGGCACCAGTATTGGGAGGGGGGGGCTGGCCATCAGGGTTCACCGCGGCTCTGGCACAAACCCGGCGACACGGAGGTGGCACGGGCAGGAGCGGACTGGCCGTGTCGGCTTCTCACTTTTTGGATTTTAGAAGGGCATGACATGCCTATATCTGTGTCTCCCCCTCTTTTTACTCCTCCACCTCTTTTATTTTCGCATGACTATATGTACTTGTCACTTTTCCATGTGTTAGTTATGTCTTCTGAGCAGTTTGTCAGCTTTTGGACACCTTTGAAGGTGTTTTCTATGTGTTTCTATGTGTTTTTGTTTGCCTGCCATTGGTTTTAACGGTGTTCGAAGGTGTTCGACGAACAGTTCGGCGAACACACGGGTGTTCGACGAACCGAACCGAACTCGAACACTACGGGGGTGGCTCAACACTACTCATTAGTTCACCACAGACAATACAGCATGGGTTCACAGCTTCCTTTCTGGTGAAACTTTGCTTAATTAAAAACAGGCAGTGAAATGTTTTGCGTCATAAAAATAATTATTTGTGATCCCGTGCTGTAATGTCTGTATACTCTTTTGCTTCCTCCCCTGCCCATGAGATGTGGTATGATCAGACCATGTTCCTGCACGGTCAGACACAGCCATTACACAGTACACAGCAGGGGCACATTTATAAGATTATCTCAGCACAGGAACATTTTATTTAAGCACATCCAATTGTGGAACTTATTTTTATTCTAAGTTCAATTACTTAAAATGTACTTTGTTCACAGGACAACCCCTTTAAGTCTCTTTTCACTAAGCAGTAAGATCTAATGATAATGATGAACCCTGGAAACATCACCTTACTTCATAAGAAGAGTTTTCACAGTTGTTCCACTGCTTCACTGTTCATCATCAAAAGTAAGTACTTTTCAAAACCACTGCACTGCCTATTACCACATTGGTCTCTGTGTTACATGCACTCCGCTAAGTTCAGATAGGGGCGAGACAGGTTACATGAGTTCTTTGGAATCCTGGGGGAACCGTTACTCAGGGCGACCATACACCATGTGCTGCAGCTTCTCTCAGGCACACAGGGGTATTGACCCTCAGGCACAGATACGTAGGTTGTTTCACTTGCTGACCAGACACACTTGACAAGAGTCCTCATAAACGGTAGAACAGTAGCATTTAACAAGAAGCCGCACATCGAGTGCAAATTAAGTCTAATGAGCAACAGGCTCCAGTGATAAACAGTAAAGTTTCCTTAGCAGCACAGCAGTTCACAGTCTTTCCAGTAGGACAGGACAGCACAGTTCTAATGCAAAGGCACATTAATGAATACAGCATTCTTTACAGCACAGTGAGATGTAGGAGGGAGGGAGGGGTTGCTGAGGGAGATGATCCCTGTGACACCATTTATTCCAGTCCTTATCTTTCTGCCTGACAATACTCTGCACTGTTAGTTCAGGAACTCTACCTGACATGTGCTTAGCTTCACTCCTAACTTGAATCCTTTTCACTTGCAGGGGTGCTTCTGTGCGATATAGAACACACACACCACCTTTCTCTTTGGCTCCAGCCAGACAGTAAACAACTTCCTCACAATCCCCCTGGGGTTCTGCTAAAACACTTCCCTTTTCCTGTGACTGTGTTAACCTCTCTAGTTGCTGGATGCTTCTGGAGCACAACACTTCCTGTCTCATGTGCTTGTGTTACTTCTAAGAGTTGCTGAATGCTTTTAAAGCAACAGCACTACTTCTGCATGTCACATCTGCTCTGATCAGTTCTGGTAAAAGTCCAATCAGAGGAGAGACCAGTACGATTGTGATAGACAAAAAAGCTCTGTGGACTGGCAGGGAAAACTCTTCTAAGGCCACGTGTTCACTGAGTATTTGATGAGTTTTGTACCTCAGTATTTATAAGCCAAAATCAGGAGTGGGTAGAAAATGGAGAAGTGGAGAACGTGTTGCTATTATACTTTTCCTCTGTCTGTTCCACTCCTGGTTTTGTTTTATAAATATTGAGGTAAAAAAAACTCATCAGATGTGTGCACGTGGCCTAGGGCTACGTTCCCACAATGAGCTTGTGGTGCGTTTTTGATGCTGCAGAATTTCTGCACCATTTCAGCCCTTATTAAGCCATGTGCACATGTTGAGTATTTGATGAGTTTTTTACCTCACTATTGGTAAGTCAAAACCAGGAGTGGGTGATAAATACAGAAGTGGTGACGTTTTTCTATTATACTTTTCCTCTGTCTTTTCCACTCCTGGTTTTGGTTTATAAATACTGAGGTAAAATACTAACCAAATACTCATTTAAGCCCTTATTTAAATAAAGTTACTTACATTTTTTATTGCATTTTTGTGTGCTTTTTTTTTTTTTTTTAACGTGTTTTTACATAGTTTTTTATGCTGCGGTTTTGTCTCTTCATGGTGTGTCATCCTTTAAATAAAGCTGCTTTGTTTTGGAAACTTCCTGGCATTTGGGTTTGAGAAAACTCTAATGACATACAGTATTTACGTGCGGATTGTATGCGTTTATGATGCATTTCCGCCACAGAAGCATGCTTAAAATGCATGTGCGTTTCTTATCTTCATAATTTCCACCCCTAATGCAAGCCTATGGTGAAATTCGACAGAAAACTCAGCGTACCCACAAGAGAAATTGACATGTTGCGGAATTGAAGCATGTACTGCAAGTGATTTTATACTGAGTAACAGAAGCACAGTGGCCATGGGATTTCTATAAGTCCCAACCACTATTCTGGAACGCAGCAAAATTCTGCAGCGTCAAAAACTTACCAAAAGCTCTTCATGGGAACGTAGCCTAATAAAGTGAACCTTTATTCCTGCCAGCAGTGCGTATATCTGTCATGCCGCAGCACTTGCACATGATCTTTCTGCTATAAGCACTTCAAGTCTGTGGAGTAATATAGTGCCTCTAGGAATGCTGGGAGTTGATGGCAACTTTTAGCAGATAGTCAGAGTTCCATACCTGGCGCGCACCCTTTATACGGTATGCAGATACCTTTACCTGGCAATCTTTAATTATATTCAGAAAAGTTTTTGCTTTTCTAAGAGTATTATATTAACATAATAAAAGAAAAGAAGGTTTTTTGATGATCGTTACTGTTTAAGACTGTTTCTCAGTACAGCTATAATTTGTGCCATGTCAGAATATCACTGATTCTCATCCCTTTATTTTGATGTACAGTGTATCACTTGAAAAATTAAAAAGTTGAAAAATTGCTAACCATGAGAAATCCATGTATGACTGCATTTTGCAAAGTGTGAATGTAGCACTATGGCTATGACATAGCATGAGCCATGGCATCATTCTTGGCAGCACTTTTACTAAAAGTCCGAGAACAGAACAGAGATGTGACTTATAAGCATGCAGTTGTGCTGTCTACACTAAATAACCCTACTAGATATAAGTAAAACTTGAAATTTGCTTCACAGATTTGTCTTTGATGAGAACATTTTCTATTACAGAGCTACATTTTTGTCACCTAGAAGGCCAGATGTTGAAATATGAATCCATATTTCAGCCTTTCAGTATCTGTTGTCATTTAGGCAGCGCACACATTTCCATAATGGGAAATTCACCCATCAGTAAAACATCAGTAAAGGGAATTTTCATTTAATCACTAATCTTTTGCAATAACATAATCTTGTTAAATAAACTATGTTTTTATGTATACCCTATTTTGAGTTTTTTATTTTTTTATGTGACTACCCTTAAAAAGCAAGAAACTTTGCAGTTTTTACACTATTAACTGGAGCACATACAGTTGACACTCCGCTGTTCACTTTTCCGCTTTTCTTTGTTGACTACGACAGGATTAGCAGAGATCTCATTTTTTGAGAAGGGAAGATGTAATTGCAGATGATAGCACTACTGTGCCACCTGAGTTCTAAAGAGGGCAAGTCGACATAATACTCAGAGAAGGCTTTGTATGCATTCATGTGTCTCTTTCTCTTCGTGAATAAAAATGATCTTGCTCCTTCAATAGCTGTTGGCTAAAAGCTCATTCTGCCGATTGCTATTGCACCCAACCCTGCTATACACTTGCAAGTTTGCTTCAGGCTAGTACACATGTGTTTTACATGGATAGAGGGGAGTAAACCTCTCCCCTCTGAACAAAAGGACCTGCCATTAAAATATATCATGTTGATTCTGTCTCCAAATTAACTGTCAGGTAAGAGTCAAGAGTTCCCCAATAGACAAAGCTAATAGGCTTGTCCTGCTAAAAATGTCAACTTTGTACTAATGTGTGCCGACATCATTAGTCAAATGACACTTTTCTGACTATTATCTCCTACTCATCACAGCTGCAATAAAGGATGTTTCATTAAATGCTAATTTACATATAGAAAGAAACGCAGTCATTATTCTTTTGCCAGATAAACTGAAAACTGATTTACACATGCCTGCATACAAGCAGCTAATAGTGCATAATATTCTGACAAGCCTATATACAAATGACTGCCCTCGGGTTTGATGAAGCTTATAAGTTGCTTAGAGCACCATTCCAACATTTTTTTTTATTGCACCGCTGGAGTGGTGCTTACATGTAAATTACCTTTCCCAGACATATACTCACCAGTGTATGCTGGAGCGCGTCGGAGGTCACTTTTATCATACAAAAGAGAAGGTGGTATGCATAGAAAGACAGGGAGCACTAACTGTATATCACCATAATTTTATTCATTCAAAAAGACCGGACAAACATGAAAAAAGTTAAAAACATTTAAAAAGCATTACGCTTCAATACATCAATAGTACCACATTTCAATATAGCAGTGGTCAAAAAGAACCCCCTATATGTATGAAAACATCACCAATAGATGTATAACATCACTATTTGCACCCAGCTTATTTGTATAGGCCCATGTGGGTCCCTACAACCAAACAAATAAATGGATAAATAGATAAATCCTTCTCCTATTTTAAGTACCAGACAATTTTGATATCAATAGCAGCTATATTATATATAAAATAGAGACAATGTCAAAAAAAAATCATAATGGTGAATAGTCTCAATTTTACCCAAAGAGAGGGAAAAAGTATGAGGGGGAACAAACGTCCCTATGCCAATATTCGGAGACTCCTAAGACACGACCTGTAAGCTGGGGATGGAGATATATTCATATAAATCAATCAAGGGGGTCAAAAGGACCGCAACTCCACGCGTATCGCCACTAGCGCTGTGGCTTCATCAGGGGCGGGGTGTGGTATAGGAACAGCTGACCCGGTCTCTTATTTATATCCAGACAAAAATTTGATACTTTGATAATTACTAGTGTTGAGCCACCCCCATAGTGTTCGGGTTCGGTTCGGTTCGTCGAACACCGGGATGTTCGAGGAACTGTTCGTCGAACTGTTCGTCGAACACCTTAGAACACCGTCGAACACCGTTAAAACCAATGGCAGGCAAACAAAAACACATAGAAACACATAGAAAACACCTGCAAAGGTGTCCAAAAGCTGACAAACTGCTCAGAAGACACTCTCTTTAAAAAAGCCGGCCGGCAAATTCAGCAGCGGCATACACCGGTACCCGACAATTTAGACAAGAAGGAATAGAGCATCACACATAGATTAGATAGATAGAAACATGTCAGTCACATATATAATAAGTACAGTGACAGTGTTGGTTACTGCACTTGTCATTTAGTGTAAAGGATTTATTAAAAAAAATATTAGTGTTTTCATGCACCCGTCTCTTTAAAAAAGCCGGCCGGCAATTCAGCATCTGTACCCGACAATTTAGAACAGAAAGAATAGAGCTTCACACATAGATTAGATAGATAGAAACATGTCAGTCACATATATAATAAGTACAGTGAGAGTGTTGCTTACTGTACTTGTCATTTAGTGTAAAGGATTTATTTAAAATAATAATAGTGTTTTCATGCACTGTCTCTTTAAAAAAGCCGGCCGGCAATTCAGCAGCGGTACCCAACAATTTAGAACAGAAAGATAGAGCATCACACATAGATTAGATAGATAGAAACATGTCAGTCACATATATATGAAGTACAGTGATAGTGTTGGTTACTGTACTTGTCATTTAGTATTAAAATAAAGGATTTATTATTAAAAAAATTGGCGTGGGGTTCCCCTTAATTTTAGGCTCTAGCGGAGGTTAAGCAGACGGCTGGGGCAGATGTTTGAAGCCTGGGAAGGGGATAATACCCACGGAGCTTCCCAGGCTACTAATATCAGCCCCCAGCTGAATACATAGCCTTTACTAGCTATTAAAATGGGGGACCCCCCAAAAAAATGACGTGGGGTCCCCCCTAATTTAATAGCTAGCAAAGGCTAGGCAGACAGCTGGGGGCTGATATTAATAGCCCAGGAAGGGAGCCATGAATATTGGCCCCCTCCCAGGCTAGAAACACCAGCCGTCAGCCGCCCCAGAAATGGCGCATTCATAGGATGCGCCAATTCTGGCACTTAGCCTCGCTCTTCCACGCTGCCCTGGTGCGGTGGCAGGGGGTAATAGGGTTGGGGTTGATGTCAGCTTATAATGCCAGCTGACATCAAGCCCAGGTTAGTAATGGAGAGGCGTCTATAAGACACCCCCATTACTAACCCCATAGTCAAAGTTAAAAAAAACACAAACACCCAGAATAAAGTCCTTTAATTGAAATAAAGACACAATCCTTTATTGTTCTAAATTAAACCATACTTACCATCACGCCCATTCCAGCTGAAGCCAACGATCTCCTGCAATAAAAGTAAAATAATAAAGCAACCTCATCCTTACCTTTCCATGGTTCCCACGACAGCTTCAGCTCTGCTACATCGAGATGACAGGCTGGACCGCAGCAGAACGCTGCCATCCAGCCTGTCATCCCGCAGACACTGAGAAGCGCAGGCTTGCTTGCGCTGCTCAGCGTCTCTCTGTGACGACATCCAGATGAGCCGAGTTCATGTCCAATGAACTCGGCTCACCTCATGCACGTCACTGACAGCGTGGGAAAATTCTCACGCTGAAGCGCTGATTGCAGGAGAATTTTCCCACGCTGTCAGTGACGTGCAGGAGGTGAGCTGAGTTCATTGGACATGAGCTCACCTCATGCACATCACTGACAGCGTGGGAGAATTCTCCTGCACTCAGCACTTCAGCGTGAGAATTTTCCCACGCTGTCAGTGACGTGCATGAGGTGAGCCGAGTTCATTGGACATGACCTCGGCTCATCTGGATGCCGTCACAGCGAGACAGTGAGGAGCGCAAGCATGCCTGCGCTTCTCAGTGTCTGCGGGATGACAGACTGGATGGCAGCGTTCTGCTGCGGTCCAGCCAGTCATCTCGATGTAGCAGAGCTGAAGCTGTCGTTGGAACCATGGAAAGGTAAGGATGAGGTTGGTTTATTATTTTTCTTTTATTGCAGGAGATCGTTGGCTTCAGCTGGAATGGGTGTGATGGTAAGTATGGTTTAATTTAGAACAATAAAGAATTGTGTCTTTATTTCAATTAAAGGACTTTATTCTGGGTGTTGTGTTTTTTTTAAATACTTTACTAGAAATTCATGGCGGTCATGTCTAATACTGGCGTGACCCCATGAATTTTGGGCTTGGGGCCAGCTGATAATACCAAGCTGGCCCTAACCCCTTTATTACCCAGTGAGCCACCGCACCAGGGCCCTGGATGAGTTGGGTACAGCGCCAGAAGATGGCGCTTCTATGAACGCGCCATTTTCCGGGGTGGCTGCGGACTGCAATTTGTAGCGGGGGGGGGCCCAGAAAGCTTGGGCCTCCCTGCGCTGCAGATTCCAGCCCCCAGCTGCCTAGTTGTACCTGGCTGGACACAAAAATAGGGCGAAGCCCCACGTACTTTTTTTTAAATTATTTCATGAAATTCATGAAATAATTAAGAAAAAAAGGCCTTCCCTATATTGTTGTGTCCGGCCAGGTACAAATAGGCAGCTGGTGGTTGGGGGCAGCCCGTTCCTGCCTGCTGTACCTGGCTGGACACAAATATAGTGCGAAGCCCCACTTCAATTTTTTTTAATTATTTCATGAAATTCATGAAATAATTAAGAAAAAAAGGGCTTCCCTATATTGTTGTGTCCGGCCAGGTACAAATAGGCAGCTGGTGGATGGGGGCAGCCCGTTCCTGCCTGCTGTACCTGGCTGGACACAAATATAGTGCGAAGCCCCACTTCAATTTTTTTTAATTATTTCATGAAATTCATGAAATAATTAAGAAAAAAAGGGCTTCCCTATATTGTTGTGTCCGGCCAGGTACAAATAGGCAGCTGGTGGATGGGGGCAGCCCGTTCCTGCCTGCTGTACCTGGCTGGACACAAATATAGTGCGAAGCCCCACTTCAATTTTTTTAAATTATTTCAGGAAATTCATGAAATAATTAAGAAAAAAAGGCCTTCCCTATATTGTTGTGTCCGGCCAGGTACAAATAGGCAGCTGGTGGTTGGGGGCAGCCCGTTCCTGCCTGCTGTACCTGGCTGGACACAAATATAGTGCGAAGCCCCACTTCAATTTTTTTTAATTATTTCATGAAATTCATGAAATAATTAAGAAAAAAAGGGCTTCCCTATATTGTTGTGTCCGGCCAGGTACAAATAGGCAGCTGGTGGATGGGGGCAGCCCGTTCCTGCCTGCTGTACCTGGCTGGACACAAATATAGTGCGAAGCCCCACTTCAATTTTTTTTAATTATTTCATGAAATTCATGAAATAATTAAGAAAAAAAGGGCTTCCCTATATTGTTGTGTCCGGCCAGGTACAAATAGGCAGCTGGTGGATGGGGGCAGCCCGTTCCTGCCTGCTGTACCTGGCTGGACACAAATATAGTGCGAAGCCCCACTTCAATTTTTTTAAATTATTTCAGGAAATTCATGAAATAATTTAAAAAAAATTGACGTCGGGCTTCGCACTATATTTGTGTCCAGCCAGGTACAGCAGGCAGGAACGGGCTGCCCCCAACCACCAGCTGCCTATTTGTACCTGGCCGGACACAACAATATAGGGAAGCCCTTTTTTTCTTAATTATTTCATGAAATAATTTAAAGAAAATTGACGTGGGGCTTCGCCCTGTTTTTGTGTCCAGCCAGGTACAACTAGGCAGCTGGGGGCTGGAATCCGCAGCGCAGGGAGGCCCAAGCTTTCTGGGCCACCCCCGCTGCAAATTGCAGTCCGCAGCCACCCCGGAAAATGGCGCGTTCATAGAAGCGCCATCTTCTGGCGCTGTACATAACTCATCCAGGGCCCTGATGCGGTGGCTCACTGGGTAATAAAGGGGTTAGGGCCAGCTTGGCATTATCAGCTGGCCCTAAGCCCGAAATTCATGGGGTCACGCCAATATTAGACATGACCACCATGAATTTCTAGTAAAGTATTTAAAAAAAACACAACACCCAGAAAAAAGTCCTTTAATTGAAATAAACACACAATTCTTTATTGTTCTAAATTAAACCATACTTACCATCACGCCCATTCCAGCTGAAGCCAACGATCTCCTGAAATAAAAGAAAAATAATAAAGCAACATCATCCTTACCTTTCCATGGTTCCCATGACAGCTTCAGCTCTGCTACATCGAGATGACAGGCTGGACCGCAGCAGAACGCTGCCATCCAGCCTGTCATCCCGCAGACACTGAGAAGCGCAGGCTTGCTTGCGCTCCACAGTGTCTCTCTGTGAGGGCATCCAGATGAGCCGAGTTAATGTCCAATGAACTCGGCTCACCTCATGCACGTCACTGACAGCGTGGGAAAATTCTCCTGCACTCAGCGCTTCAGCGTGGGAGAATTCTCACACTGAAGCGCTGAGTGCAGGAGAATTCTCCCACGCTGTCAGTGACGTGCAGGAGGTGAGCTGAGTTCATTGGACATGAGCTCACCTTATGCACGTCACTGACAGCGTGGGAAAATTCTCCTGCACTCAGCGCTTCAGCGTGGGAGAATTCTCACGCTGAAGCGCTGAGTGCAGGAGAATTCTCCCACGCTGTCAGTGACGTGCAGGAGGTGAGCTGAGTTCATTGGACATGAGCTCACCTTATGCACGTCACTGACAGCGTGGGAGAATTCTCCTGCACTCACCGCTTCAGCGTGAGAATTTTCCCACGCTGTCAGTGACGTGAATGAGGTGAGCCGAGTTCATTGGACATGAACTCGGCTCATCTGGATGTCGTCACAGAGAGACGCTGAGCAGCGGAAGCAAGCCTGCGCTTCTCAGTGTCTGCGGGATGAGAGACTGGATGGCAGCGTTCTGCTGCGGTCCAGCCTGTCATCTCGATGTAGCAGAGCTGAAGCTGTCGTGGGAACCATGGAAAGGTAAGGATGAGGTTGCTTTGTTATTTTTCTTTTATTGCAGGAGATCGGTGGCTTCAGCTGGAATGGGCGTGACGGTAAGTATGGTTTAATTTAGAACAATAAAGGATTGTGTCTTTATTTCAATTAAAGGACTTTATTCTGGGTGTTTGTGTTTTTTTTAACTTTGACTATGGGGTTAGTAATGGGGGTGTCTTATAGACGCCTCTCCATTACTAACCTGGGCTTGATGTCAGCTGGCATTATAAGCTGACATCAACCCCAACACTATTACCCCCTGCCACCGCACCAGGGCAGCGTGGAAGAGCGAGGCTAAGTGCCAGAATTGGCGCATCCTATGAATGCGCCATTTCTGGGGCGGCTGACGGCTGGTGTTTCTAGCCTGGGAGGGGGCCAATATTCATGGCTCCCTTCCTGGGCTATTAATATCAGCCCCCAGCTGTCTGCCTAGCCTTTGCTAGCTATTAAATTAGGGGGGACCCCACGTCATTTTTTTGGGGGGGTCCCCCATTTTAATAGCTAGTAAAGGCTATGTATTCAGCTGGGGGCTGATATTAGTAGCCTGGGAAGCTCCGTGGGTATTACCCCCTTCCCAGGCTTCAAACATCTGCCCCAGCCGTCTGCTTAACCTCCGCTAGAGCCTAAAATTAAGGGGAACCCCACGCCAATTTTTTTAATAATAAATCCTTTATTTTAATACTAAATGACAAGTACAGTAACCAACACTATCACTGTACTTCATATATATGTGACTGACATGTTTCTATCTATCTAATCTATGTGTGAAGCTCTATTCTGTCTGTTATAAATTGTCGGGTACCGCTGCTGAATTGCCGGCCGGCTTTTTTAAAGAGACGGTGCATGAAAACACTATTATTTTTTTTGATAAATCATTTACGCTAAATGACAAGTACAGTAAGCAGCACTGTCACTGTACTTCATATATATGTGACTGACATGTTTCTATCTATCTAATCTATGTGTGAAGCTCTATTCTTTCGGTTCTAAATTGTCGGGTACAGGTGTACGCCGCTGCTGAATTGCCGGCTTTTCATGTTTCACTGTTGGCACTGTTCCCATCGATTTGGGCAATCACTGTAATGCCACAACCACCATGGCTGTGGCATTACAGTGAGTGGCAGATAATCCCTGCATGATTGGTGCTCTAAATAGCGCCAGACATGCAGGACACGCTTTTGGTGCACGAACAGTTATCGAACATAACCTCGAACAGCCGAATTTTTTGCAAATCGTTCGGGTTCGTCGAACAACTCGAACACCGCCCAAAACAGCTCGAATTTGAGATTGGCGAACAGTTCTAGTCGAACACCGCTCATCTCTAATAATTACCCAGGCTAGTCCCAGATGCGAAAATCACCGTCCGATGTCGCCGCCATATTGTCCCAGCGCGTGCGTGCTGAGATCAGAAGTACGGCACCGGAAGCAGAGGAGTAAGTACTTCCAGGACACATGCATCTAGCGTCTGGACTGTGAGCATGCACGGGAGCGCACCCCATCCAAGTGCACGTGAGCGCGTCACAGGTCACTTTTATATACAAGTCTATGAGAGCCTCATTCTGGCTCTCATAGACTTGTATTGAGATCTTGTGAGCAGACTTTTCTGACTTTCGGCTGTCGGAAGCTGCGCTCAAAAGATGGCGCAGCGGGACCGGAGCAGTGCTGAAAACTGGGGAAGGCGCTGAAGGGTGAGTATATAACCAGGGGCTGAGTTTTTCTTGGTATTTCAAACCGGATATAAGATTGGTGTGTTTCCAGTGTACTGCTGTTTTCCTAAGCTTATATATCAGTATTGCTTCTATTCTGAACTTTTCTTCTTCCTCCTTTTTTACAGATTGTTTTTTCTGACATCTGTGACTGTTGATACCTTCTTCCTTCTTCACTGTGGAGATTTCTTTACAATGAATTGCTGCTACCCCTAACAGTAATAGAAGGGAGGGAGAGCGTAGAGAGCACTGTCAGAACCAGGAGTCTTGATGGATTTGTAAACTTTTGTATAGAATTCAGAGCTCACTCAACAGCAGAAAATGGTAGAACATTTTTAATAAATTAAGTTGCTTAACTTTGTATCTAGGAATCAAATGAACAACAGATTTCACAAACAAGCATGGATCTCATTTTTTCATTATTCATGTAGCAAAGTATTGTAAGATGTCCTGTAAAATATCGCACAAAAGTGTAGCAATTTCCCCTTTTAATAATTAGAGCTCCCATGTATGTAGTGGACACTGTTTGAGCTCCTAATGCAATCACAGTCTTATTAAAGTCTAATTGACTTAATCTTTTCTGGATAGAAAAATTGAATGGCAACCAGTGGTAACCAACAGTCATATTTGCATAGTACGTAATATTGGACTATTACAACAAATAATATACAAAAAAACAAAAATATTTTTTTTAACAGCACACAGACTTTGTGAGGTAGACAGTTGTGTTTATATTCCTGGATTATGGAGATTTTTCTTGGCTAGATGTCTTACAATGCAGGAAGTACACTTTCTGTGACATACAAGCCTTGGTTTCAAAATGTTATGTTATTGTCAAAAATACCACTGTTGGGTTTAATACTGCTCTCCTTGCTTGTAGTTTATGAAGAGTAAAAAAAGATTGTTATTAAAGTGTTATTACTACAGATTTCCTTATATATCACCTAACTCTTTGGATTATTATTCATCGACTCTAGACTATTTTACTGCTACTCCCATTTTCAAAGTGATTCTAAAAGGCCAGAACAGTGTCCATTAAAATCATAATTCATACTTTGTCTTACTTGCTTCTGATGGTAGTTTGGGGTCTCATTACAATTTTTGCATTGGTGCCCCATTCTTTACACCTCTGAATTAAATTAATAACACATTCTTTTAAAGATGTCACATTTTAAGTTTACTATAATTGACCCGCATTCAATTTAGTTTAATGCATTTTAAACAATTATTTTATGCTGTGGGAATATAATAACAATAGTTGATTTGATTTTGACTGGTTTATTTTTCTGTGTTAAGTCGTGAATATTACATTTGATCTTCCTTCGGAATCCTTTCTTTCCCTGTGGTACAATGTGGCTTTCCTACCTTCAAATCAATCTTGGAATTATTCCTAAGCATGTCACAGATACAAATTGTCAGGAACACATTGCCTTCTCTGTTATCCAGTTCAGATGAAAAGAGAACAGCTCAGCCTATGAATTGTCCAATCAGCTGTGAAGGCAGCTTTGAGAGGTGCCAACAGCCCTAGGGGAGGTGTAACAGCTAGGTGACATCTCCCTGTCAAATCTAGCAAACCATGCTCTGGGATCAAACCCATTACACCGGTACTGAAGTAATACTGCCTCCAGATTTGTTACAGTAGATCTAGAAGCAGAAGTGTAAAAATGATGCGAGAGCTGAGCATTAACTCATCCTTATATTTAGTCCTTTGGATACTACGTATTTTACCCATCAAAGAATATTTGATCTTCCGTTTATTTGCCTTGTAGCCTTTTAATGTGAGGAGATGCATGCATGATATTTGAAGAGTCAGGATTTATCTAGAATATCGCTGTACTTTACATTCTAGTTACATAAGATGATGCTGGATTACACACATCTTTTAATATTTTAATTATTGGGTCTATATTGTAAGTCTTTAAGTAATTATTTTAGCAAATTAAACCACAATAATAATTACAAGAAGCTAGTTCTGGTATAATATCTTAGAAAAGTGTAGTGATTTCACACTTGTATAATACAGTGGTGTGAAAAAGTGTTTGCCGCCTTCCTGATTTCTTATTCTTTTGCATGTTTGTCACACTTAAATGTTTCAGATTACAAAACAAATTTAAGTATTTGACAAAGATAACACAAGTAAACACAAAATTCAGTTTTTAAATGAAGGTCTTTATTGTTAAGGGAAAAAGAAATCCAAACCTACAGAACACTGCTATTCAAGACAGAGCAATGTCAAAAGGTTGTTGGTTGGAAAGCAGATAATGCTTCCAATCAGTTTGCCACCACTACCCTGTCTTCCACACAGTCAAGTCTCAGTAGCTGTGAGTCTGGACCACATATTCCTCTCCCTGATCCTCCTCCTTCCCACTATGCCGAGTGCCCGGTGACAACTGATCCCACACTTGGACACTCCGAAGAGCTGTTCACTTTTCCATTTATAGATTTGGGCCCCTCGCCTTGCCCGCTTCAAGCAGGGCAAAAGGAGATTGCATGTAACGATGCCCAAATATTTGAGCAGCCACGGTCACACAAAAGTGACGGTAGGAAAGTGCAATTACTGTCTCAAGAGGTGGATGATAATGATGAGACACAATTGCAACCAAGTCAGGAGGAGTCCCAGGGTGTGTACATGGAAGATGAGATGGTGGACTATGAAGTCACTGACCCAACCTGGCAAGGTGACATGCATTACAAGGACAGCAGCACAGAGGGCGAGGGAGGCAGAGCACCACAACAGGCAGGAAGAAGCAGTCGGGTGGCCACAGAAACAAGCGGGCAACTGTTCCCTGGAACACCAACATGAAGGAAGTTGCCAGTACAACTGTTAGGTCTTCCAGAGTTTGGCTCTTGTTTAAAGACTGTCCAGATAACCCCAAAAAGGCCATTTGCAACATCAGCAGGGGCAATAAAATCACTAGTCTGACCACCACCAGCATGCTCAGGCACATTACAGCAAAGCACCCGACTAGGTGGGCTGAACGCCTGGGTTCACAATCAGTCTCTGCGGTGAGACACCACTTCCTGTTGCGCTGTTGTGCGTGCATACCAATCCCCTGTCCATGGCCTCCTGCCTGGCATCTGTCATTGCACACTAGCAACTACCACCATCAGCAACCACATCCAGGTCCTTGTCCCAGTGCAGCGTTCAGTTGTCCCTACCCAGTACTTTGAATGCAAGTGCAAATACACTGCTAATGCCCTACAGGCTTCAATATTAAACTCTCACATTTCTTGAATGCTTGCACTTGAGATGGAATCTTTCCGTCGGAACTCTGTCCCCAGCCGCCACTATTTCTCCTGGGTGCCGTTCCCGCCTTACACAAGCATGTGTCCCAGAACATTACCCATGCTCTCAACAATGCAGTTACTGGGAAGGTCCACCTAACCCCGGACACATAGACAAGTGCTTGTAGCCAGGGACAGTACATCTTGCTGATGTCACACTGGGTTAATATAGTGGAAGCCAGGACCCAGTCGGACCCTGGGATGGGACAGGTCCTCCTGACACTAAGGATTGTGGGCACTGGGTCAATCAGGGTTGTCCCCACATTCTATAGCTTCTGCACCCCCTCCTTTTCAGCCTCAGCCTCCAACTCCAAAATTACCACAACAGTCGGAAGCTGGAAGCACTGCAGCACTGCCTTGGCCAAGCGGCAATAGACTGTGCTGAAGCTTATATGCTTAGTTGACAAGTCGCACACCACTGCACAGTTGTTGACAGCTGTAAAAGAGCAGGTAGATCAATGACTGTCACAGCTGAACCTACAGCCAGATATAGTTGTGTGTGCTAATGGCCGGAACCTGGTGGTGGCTCTGAAGCTATGCAGGCTCGCCCATGTACCATGCCTGGCCCATGTGCTCAACCTTCTGGTTCAGCGGTTTCTCAAAACCTACCCAGATCTGCCTGAGCTGCTTGTCAAAGTACGCCGCGTGTGTGCCCATTTTCAAAAGTCACCTACAGCTTCCGACGCCCTGGCTGTGCTTCAGCAGCATTTGCCGCTTCATGCTCACCAACTGGTGTGTAATGTTACCACGTGTTGGAACTCAATGTTGCTGATGTTGGGAAGGATTTGTGAGCAGCAGAGGGCAGTTGTTGAGTGCTAGCTTCAACACGCCCAACGTTATTCAGGTTAGCCTCCGCACATAAGAGCTGATGATTGGGCATGGATATCTGACATCTGTGCCATCCTCCAAAACTTAGAGGACTCTACCAAGATGGTGAGCGGCAATTAGGATTACCATCCAGCTTCTCTGTCTACTGAAATGCTTGCTGCTCACAGTTAAAGAGGAGGCAATGCAGGCAGAGCACGATGAGATGCAGCAAGGACCCATGCAGGGGGATGCCACACAGCCCAGCCTCATTTCATCCCAACACGGGTTGAGTACTAATGAAGAGGAGAAAGAGGAGGAGGAACAGGAGCTGGTTTCCTGCACTACAGACGGTACTACCCACACAACTATCATACCATCTGTTCAGCGTGGATGGCCTAAGGAGAGGGAGAACAAGGAGGATGAGGAGGAGAGCATGGACAGTCATCCTCTTGGTCAGGACAGGAAAGTCTTGCCTGTTGGCAGTCTGGCACACATGTCTGACTTTATGTTCCACTGCCTTTCCTATGACCGTCACATTGTACACATACTGGGTGACAGTAATTACTGGTTAGTCACACTTCTAGAGCCATGCTACAAGGAGAACTTTCTATCTCTCCTTCCCGTGGCAGAGAGGTCTAATAAAATGTTGCAGTACCAGAAGGCCCTTGTTGTGTTATTATTAAAAAAAATTGTCCAATTGAAAGGAGATGATGAAAAGCTGCACTCACCATTGATGTAAAAATAAGAGTCCTTATTTTTACATAAATGGTGAGTGCAGCTTTTCATCATCTCCTTTCAATTGGACTATTGTTTCTGCACTTTAAAGCTGGCACTGCAAGTTTATGCTATGTATAGTTGCCGTTAAGATGCAGGAGCGGTCATTATAAATTTAGAAGGTGGTGCAGGCTTACTCTTTTTATTTATTAAAAAAATTTATTAAAAAAATTTCCATTTTTCCATTGGACAATCAAGGAGTACAGGCCAGGGAGATACAAATACAGTGCAGCAGAGGCAGGAGAACACTGTCAAAGCTCCTGATGCGCAGGGTACTCTCACAAGGAGGGAAAAGTTTTGGAAGATACTGAAGGAGTACCTTGCCGATCATGCCAACGTCCTTCGTGATTCCTCTGTGCCTTATAACTATTGAGTATTCAAGCTGAGCACATGGCAAGAACTGGCTCTCTATGCCTTGGAGGTCCTGGCCTGCCCTGCCGCTAGCGTTTTGTCAGAGCGGGTTTTTAGTGCCGCCGGGGGCATTATAACTGATAGGCGAATCCGTCTGTCAACTGAAAATGCTGACAGGCTGACTCTTATAAAAATGAAAAAGGCTGGATTGGGCCAGACTTCTCAACACCACCAAATGATAGCAGCGGAACATAAAGTCAAATCCAGTGTCTTTTTTGGGGGGTGTGTGGAGGGGGAGTCTATTCCCATGCACCTCTTCACAACCAGACATGGGTATATGCTTCCTGATTTTGTCTATTTGCTCATCCTCATCCTTCTCCTTTTCCTCATCCTCTACCACCATATCACCAGAGTGACCGTGATGCAACACCCACATAATTTTTTAAGGGTGTTTATGATGCCTGTAGGAAATTTTTTTTTAGAGGCCTACCTCTAACATTCTGTATGTTATACAGTATGTTCATGTATACTCCCCAGGGGTAAATATTTTTCAGCCCATGCACTGACTGCATTGGCATTACCAGTATAGGAGGACAACTCCTTTACAATGGTAACAATTTTTTTAATGAGGACCTCCTCTACATCTCTTCAAAAGGGTATTGGGGTGTGTCCAATTTTTTGGCAGCCCTTTCAGTCACTGCATGGGCATTACCACTATAGGAGGCCCACTCCTTAATAATGGGAACTATTTTTTTAATTAGACCCTCTTCTACGTCTCTTCAAAGGGGTATTGAAGTGTGTCCAAATTTTTGGCAGCCCCTGTAGTCACTGAATGCGCAATAACAGCATAGTAGTTCCACTCCTTTATAATGGGAACATTTTGTTACTGAAGCCCTACTCTATGTCTCTTCAAAGAGGATTTGGGGTGTGGCCAAATTTTTGGCAGCCCTTGCAGTCACTGCATACGCAATAACAGTATAGGAGACTCACTCTTGAGTAATGGGAACAACAAAGCATAACCGGCTGATAGTCCTCTAACAATAGTGAGGGCCGACTGCTGGCCCTTTAACATTAGTAAGGGTCGCCTGATGGCCCTGTAAAAATAGACTTTGTGACTTTCAGAGTTCTTACTTTATAAATGATGTATCTGATCATGTCTCACGCACCGCATGGGCAGATAAGGTAGTAAAATGTTAAATGACATTTACTGGTAAATGTATTTTTTACCGTTGAAAGCAATGCAAAAGTGCAAAAATGAATCAAAAACACTACGTGTGAACATAGCCTAAGGTGTGAAGGAGCATTTTTTTTTGTGTTTTCTGTTCTTATATACAAGTCATTACTCTGGAAAGAATGTTCCTTAACTTTTTTTCCAGGAAAATCCATTTTGGCTTTTTGTATGTTTTATTGTCAGTCCATAAAAGTAGTGTAATACTCTGACAACATTTTTCACAGCAATGACTTCCAGGAGTCTTGCTCATGTTGTTCCCATGTCATTTCAGCACTGTTCCCATCAATTTGGGAAATTTTTAGGCCCTCTGCAGATCTCCGGGAGGGGCCGCCAGAAAAATGCTCAAGTTTCCCATGGACTTACAGTACAGACCAAAAGTTTGGACACACCTTCTCATTTAACGATTTTTCTGTATTTTCATGACTATGAAAATTGTACATTCACACTGAAGGCATCAAAACTATGAATTAACACATGTGGAATTATATACTTAACAAAAAAGTGTGAAACAACTGAAAATATGTCTTATATTCTAGGTTCTTCAAAGTAGCCACCTTTTGCTTTGATGACTGCTTTGCACACTCTTGGCATTCTCTTGATGAGCTTCAAGAGGTAGTCACCGGAAATGCTTTCACTTCACAGATGTGCCCTGTCAGGTTTAATAAGAGCACCCGAGCATTTTAGTGCTCTCTCATGACTAAAAAAAAAAAAAAAAAAAGTCTTTTGATCTGTGAAGAGACAAAAAGGAGAGAGAAACTCCCTTGTACTCATTCCATTGAGCTTGATTAGGTGCTCTCTGGAATATAGTAAGAGTTTTCCCTGCTACAGTAGAAACAAGCAAATTGTAGGTGTTACTCAGTGAGGGATATTTTATCCAAAGGTTTCCACATCAATAACAAATTGACATTTTTTGGGTATGTACATCAAATGTTGAATAGGAAAATGTATTTGAGATTTGAAGATATAAGTTCTAAAGAAGAACATGTAAATTCTTGCAGGTTGAAATGTGCTTTACAAAATACGCTCAAAAATAAGATCTTTTCCTTTTTGAACCATAATCCTACCATTCATACAGTATGCAACGACTATTTAATGTTATTACTGATATGAAATGCCACTACTTTGAATGCAGTTCATTTAGCCTTCAGCATGAAGCAAAATCATTAATATATTTTATTAATACTTCAACAAGATTATGGAAACTTGATTCAAAAGTGTGGAAAAGTTTGGTTTAATGAGCAGGAAGTCTAGAGAAGAAGATTGAAATCTCTTTTAAGGTTTGCTATATTTGTGCTGCATCATAGTATGTAAAGTGTTAAGTGTGAAGTTAATATTTGCTGCAATTGTAACTCTTGCAAATCTCCATATATAAGGGCTGTGCCCATAAATTAAAGTTGTCCATGTGTGTAAATTGTTTCAGAAAAATATCTTTTTGTTATCCTGATCACATTTTAGACTCAATGCGTTCATAACTATTATTATATTGTTAAAATGTTACTCACTTTTGAAAGAAACCATAATTATGCCATTTTGCCTTAAACTAACAGAGAAAAGATAGCAGCGCCCATAAGGTGATGTGATATGGTAAATAGGCGGTATTGGGTGAGGTGCTGATGACTTGGTAGAGTTGTGAATGTCTCAACTCCAATAAAAGTCTGTGTTAGGCTGAGTTCACACGATGCGTATTTAATGCGTTTCCGCGGCGTTTTTGCAGTTGCGTAAACGCCGCGGAAACGCATGAAAAACGCATGGTAGAAAGGCAGCAATGTTCCCCAATTGAAATCCGCATGTGCTGTGCCCGTGATGAGGATTTTTCCGCAGCGTAAACGCTGCGCTCAAAAGTCCGCAGCATGTCAATTTTGCGTAAACGCTGCGTTTTCGCCGCCATTGACTTGCATTAGAACGCGCCAATTCCGCAAGACTGCATCTGTACTTGCGTTATTGGCGCGTTATAATGTGCGGATGGTACCCGAGTGTGGAGAAGAGGAGAGTCTCCTCCACACCCAGGTACCATTAAAAAAGCTGTAAAACAAGAATAAAATAAAAAATATATATATACTTACCATCTGTCGGCCCGCGCAGCGCTCCTGCTTGGTTCCCGGCACTTGCAGTGAGTTGAAGTGACGCGCCCCTGGGCCTGTGTCGCGCAGCGTTGCGCACGCGGGAGCTTACCCGGAGCCGGATCTGTTGAGGGTTGTAGTCTCGTGGCGGTGATCCGGTCCGTGCCCAGGGAGTCAGACTAAGTAGCGCTGTATCAGCGGTAGATGTTGGACGACTACGCCACCCGTTGAGTACAGCTAAGGAGCTGCTGCTGCAGGGCAGACCGCTGAGGCCGGTGGTAGGATTGTGCAGCGTGATAGTATAACCCCCAACGGGAGGGGTATGGCCTCAGGGCAGCCGACGTGGATGATGGGGGTAGCAGGAACCACTCGGAGACGGTACGGTGTAGTTCAGGGTCTTTACTGGTGACAAAGATAGACCCTCCCGGAGTACTGGCTAGCGATTGGGGCCTGGTCAGTCCTTGAGCAGATGGGATCTCCCCTGGCCAGGCGGAGTTGTAGGCCTCCCAAACTAACGATACTCTTCTGGCTACCTTGCTAGAGGCGGGTATAAGTAGCCCACGTCCCTGAGTGTACCGTGTGGTGCTCACCCGTATGGCCGGTGACTCGGGGCCTTCTAGCAGCTTTCGCTCCACGATGGCGGTGCTGGTCCCACGCGTGTGACCGTGCCTTCGGGTTTCTGGGCCAGAGGACCTGCAATCCCCTGCCGGTCGGTTTCTGCTGCTGGATAGGAGTTAGTCCCCACAGCCTCGGACTCCGGGTCCGGTGATAACTTCTCAGTCAGGGCGAGCTCTGCAGCTGCCAGCCCCTGACTCCTTGTAGCACTGCTCCCACAGAGCTCCTGTTGTTTCTTCCTATGCTGCTTCTCTTCTCTACTTCTTCTCTACTCCCTAACCCTGCCTCAGCCCTAGGTTTATATAGGGGAAGTTCTTCCCCTCCCAGGACTGGGCAGAAGGTGTGGCATGCATAGGATCCCTGACCAAGAGACCTCCCACCTGCTCTCAGACATAACATTGCTGTTACCGTGGAAACCAGACCCCTGGGGTGCCACATTCCCCCCTTGTGAAATTTAGTACTCCGGGACTAAACATATTTTTAGAAAAACATAACAAGGTATAAACAATAATAATACAATAAGAAAAACACATAAAGATGGTTACGGCGTGTCCGCAACCGGGTGCAATTTTGAAGAAAACAAAGGTGTCCATTTCACCAAAACAGGGAGACGTAACCAGGTAGGGGTCTGTCCTGCCCCGAGTCCTTATCAGTCTTTTAGTCCATCCTGGGTTACGCTCCAACTAATTGTACAAGGATTCCCGGTAAATCCACCAAGGACTCCTAAAAATAACTAGAAACACATAATTATTTACAAGCAACAAGAAAAACAGGTAACCACAAATAAAACAATTTATACATTTTAAATCCTCCAACGTGCGGGTAACTGGCCTCTAGTGGCCCTAGTGGACCTACGGAGCTGACTGTCTAGCCCTGAACTACAGGGTGTAGGAGCTGTCAAGGGTAAACTGGGCAGCTGTCTACCGGCTCTTTGGCTCACTAGGGGTACGGCAGGCTCACTACAAGCAGAGGGTTGATCCTCCTGTTCTGCTTGTGTGGAGTCTTCTGCCTCCTGGACCGGCTGTTCTTCCAGCTCTACCTGTTGCTCCGTAGGTGCTTGGGATGCTGGTTGGAGGAAGGTGAGTACGGGTACCACAACTGCGCCATTGATTTGAGTCCAAGACCGAGGGAAGTCTCCGAGCACAGTACTAACCATGTCTTCCCTTTCCTCTACGGGTTGAGGGTCTTCTTGTTCCTCTTAAGGGTTCCGTAGCTGTTCGGGACACTTCTTCAGGTGATCCCGGGATACAATGGTTGTGGTTTCCCCTCCGTCTTTACTGATGGTACAGACCTTTGGGTTGTCGTGGCTTGAGGGCAGTACGATGTACGGGTCCTTCTCCCACTGGTCGTCCAACTTGTGGAGCCGCCTTTTCCTCTTCAAGACCTGCTCTCCGGGTACCAGGGGAACAGCGGGAGCATACTGGTTGTAAGTTTTCTCTTGTCTTTCCCTAGCTTGACAGAGACTTCGCTCCACGCTCTCCTGTACTTTCCGGTACTGCTGCTGCCTCTCTGTGTCCCAGTCTGCTTCTGGTGAAGTGTCCTCGGGTGTCAGGACTCCCATCTCCAGGTCAACAGGTAGCTTACCAGGCCTTGCCCTCATCAGGTAAGCCGGGGTACAGTTGGTGGAACCTACCCGGATGTGGTTGTATAGGTCCACCAGATCGGGCAGCTTCTCAGGCCACAGACTGCGTTCTTCCAGGGGCAACGTTTTCAGAAGATCCATTACCACCTGGTTCATTTTCTCACAAAGTCCATTAGTTTGCGGATGATAGGGTGTCGTCCTTATCTTCCGGCAGCCATACAGATTGCAGAATTCCTGGAAGACCTCCGCTTCAAAGGCAGGTCCCTGGTCCATCAGCACTTGGTCCGGGTACTCGTGTGGACGGCAGAAGTGCTGCTGGAAGGCTCTAGCTGCTGTTCGAGCTGTTAAGTCCTTGACGGGGATGACAACCAAGAACCGGGAGTAGTGATCCACGATGGTTAGTGCGTAAACGTAGCCACTTCTGCTTGGGGTCAGTTTTACATGATCCAAGGCTACCAGTTCCAACGGCTGCCGGGTGACGATGGACTGCAGGGGAGTCTTCTGGCTGGCACGGTCCTTCCTTCTTAGGTTGCACGGGCCACAGTCTCTGCACCACCTCTCGATGGTTCCCCTCATGCCTACCCAGTGGAACCGCCCGCGCAGCAGGAACTCCAGCTTCTTCCATCCGAAGTGTCCAGCCCCGTCGTGGTATGCCTCCATCACCATGGCTGCGTCTCTCCGTGGCACCACTACTTGCCAGATTAGTTCATGCGTCCGGGAGTTAACCATTCTGCGGCACAACTTCCCCTTGTAAAGGAACAGTCGACTCTTCTCAGCCCACAGTTGCTTGGCTTCCTCCGGAGCATCTGGGTCAAGGCGAGCCCCTGGCCGAGTCAGCATCTCCTTCACCAGTCGGACGGCAGGGTCACTGTCTTGCGTTTCCTCCCAGTTGTAGTGAGGCAAGGGGTTAAACATAGCGGCTTGCTTACTCCTTACCCGATGGGAATACTGGATAGTCCCATGACGGTGGAACGCGGGGAGTTCAACTTCTTCCAGTCCCTCTGGATCTTCTCCTATGTCCGGTAGGTTTGGCATCCTGGACAGGACGTCCGCGTTGGTATTGGAGCGTCCTGCCCGGTATTTGATTGTGAACTCGTAGTTGGACAGACGGGCCATCCATCTCTGCTCTAGGGCACCGAGTCTTGCCGTGTCCAGGTGTGTCAACGGGTTGTTATCCGTGTACACGGTGAACCGGGAAGAAGCGAGGTAGTGCTTAAAGCGTTCGGTGACTGCCCACACCACTGCCAGGAACTCTAGCTTAAATGAGCTGTAATTCTCAGGGTTTCTCTCGGTGGGTCGCAGTTTTCGGCTGGCGTAAGCGATTACTCGTTCTTTCCCTTGCTGGATCTGGGACAGCACGGCTCCTAGCCCGATGTTACTTGCGTTGGTGTAGAGGATAAAGGGCTGGCTGTAATCAGGGTACACCAGGATTTCATCCCCCGTGAGGGCCATCTTCAGCTGGCGGAAGGACTCTTCTTCTAACTTCTCCCATCTGAAGGGTGGCTTCTGGTTCTTGGCCTTACGGGACTGGCCTATCAGGAGGTCCTGCATAGGAGCTGCCATTTTGGTGAAACCGGGGATGAATCTGCGGTAATAGCCTACCAACCCGAGGAACTGCCGCACTTCCTTTCCACTGGAGGGACTTGGCCATTCCTTAATTGCGGTGATCTTATCAGGGTCGGGAGCCACTCCATCAGCGCTCACCACATGTCCCAGGTACTGCACCTTTGGTTTCAGGAGGTGACACTTGGAGGGTTTCACCTTTAGGCCGTAGCTTGCCAGAGCTTCGAACACTTCCGCCAGGTGTTTCAGGTGGTCCTCATACGTCTTGGAATATACGATGACATCGTCCAGGTACAACAAGACCGTCTCGAAGTTTCTGTGGCCCAGACAGCACTCCATTAATCGTTGGAAGGTTCCTGGTGCGTTGCAGAGTCCGAACGGCATGCAGGTAAACTCGCTAAGTCCCATCGGGGTGGTGAATGCGGTCTTCTCCCGGTCCGCCTCTGCTACAGGAACCTGCCAGTACCCACTAGTGAGATCCAAGGTAGAGAAGAAGTTAGCAGATCTTAAAGCAGCCAAAGACTCCTCTATCCTTGGTAAGGGGTACGTATCCTTGTGTGTGATACGGTTGATTTTCCGGTAATCTACACATATCCTCATGGTGTTGTCTTTCTTTTTGACTAAGACTAGTGGAGCTGCCCAGGGGCTACAGCTATCCCTGATCACCCCAGCCTCCTTCATGTCTCTAAGCATCCCCTTGGCGTGTTGGTAGTGTGCAGGGGGTACGGGTCGATACCTCTCTTTTATGGGAGGATGGTCTCCCGTGGGGATGTGGTGTTCTACCCCCTTGACTCGCCCGAAGTCTAACGGGTGTTTACTAAACACTCTCTCGTACTCTTGAACCACCCGATAGACTCCCTGTTTCTGGTGTGAGGGAGTGGAGTCAGTACCCAAATGTAGTTGCTGACACCAGTCCTCCATTGTTTTCTTAGAGCCGTTACCTTCCTCCGGGGAAGATGGAGGCAAGGGTTCTACGGACTGTATGGAATCTTGATTGATGGTATACAATTTGGCTAGCGTGGCATACCGGGGCAGGTACACTTCCCTCTTCCCGATATTTATTATGCGAACGGGCACCCTCCCATGGCGTACATTGACCACCCCCCGTGCTGTCAAAATGGTGGGCCTACTGTCTGAGTAAACTGGTTCTACCATTGCCTGGTAATCTCTACCTCTCAGACCAATAGCTGCCCGGCACCAAATCATCATTTCACTTTTCGGGGGCATGGCAATAGGGAAAGGGTCACACATTCGCACACTACCAATCTCACCACCGGAGAGTTCTAGCTGTTGCCGTCGCATCAGTGCCCGGATCTCTTTCTGGAGCACTCGCTGCTGTCCGGAGCTGGCGTTCTTGGCAACCTGCTTTAAAAGGAAAATCACCTCTGCAAGACAATTTTCAATTACATTAGTTCCTAGAGTTATCTTTGGGTGACTCTCGTGTTTGTCAATGTCTACAATGATCAGTCCCTGTGCTGCCAATTCGACTCTACCGATTTTAATGGTCACCTCTTTAAATCCAATCTGTGGCACGGGCTGACCATTGCTGGCGATGATACTCAAGTCGTCGTCAGGGTAGCGGGTGATATCCGAGTCATTCCAGTACTGCTTGAAGAGCACGTACGGGATGGTGGTGACCTGTGACCCGGTGTCCAGTAGGGCACTCATAGGAATGCCATCCAGTACCACGGGTAAGACTGGACGTCCTCCCACATATTTGTCGCGCCAGTTCGATGGGCCTGGTGATCTTTTTCCTGGGGGTTGGCCCTCTACCCCAGGTTGTGCCAGTTTAAAGGACAGTACCTTGCCATATGTCCGGGTTGATTGCAGCGGCGGCAGATGGGTCGTCCGTCCTCGTTGTATCGGTCGCTGGGTCTTCCTCTGGCCGGTGGGGTCCTCCTTGGTCGACGCCACGGGATGTCCTCCGGTCCGGATGCCAGCTGGATCTTCCCTGGAGTGGAAACCTGTAAAGACTGCACAGTTCGGGTTAGCGCAGCAACGCTTTTAGCTAGCTCTTGGACCTGATGGTGCAGGTCTGGAGCCGGGTCATTGTTCAAAGCCTGCGCATCAGCTCCCACAGGCCCTGCCGACAAGGGCGCCGCCTCCTGGTGGTAAGTGGTAGTGGGGCATCTGTGGGTCACAACGCCACCTGGTGCCAGTTCTCAAAGCACCCGGATGGCTCTGTCCTTGAACTGTGCAAATCCCAGATGAGGGTCCTGTAAGGCCATTGCCCGCAACTGGGTTCGGTGGGCATTGCAATATAAACCCTCTATAAATTGTTCAGTCAACAGCCTGTCCTCGTCTCCCACACCGTCAGGGTCGGTCTGCTTAATGGCTCTCAGGGCCTCTTGTAGTTTCAGGGCATAGTCCCTTATACTCTCATGTGCCCGCTGTTTGCACCCGTAGAATCTAAGCTTGATCTCGGCTGAGGTGCGGGTATCAAAGGTGTCCCTCAGCCGGGTTAGTATCCCTGCGACAGTCCTCCCCCCAGGTGGCCAGGACTTTACCTCCCTTTGGGCTGCCCCGGTTAATTGGGCCACCAGGATGCTCACTTTTTGCTCCTCTGTGAGGGGGTACACCTGGAAGAGGCTATCCAGCTTTTCTCTAAAGTCATGCAGGGTATGTGACTCCCCTGAGTACTGGGGTAGCCAGGCTGCCCCCGGGATATAGGGCATGGTGAAAGGCATGACCGCAACAGCGGTGGCGCTGGCGGGGGTTGAAGCGGTGAAGCTCTCCTCCGTATCCGACATCCTTCTCCCCCCTAGTGGACCGTGGCCTACCTTGCGATGATCCTCTTCCGTAGGCCGCGGCTCCGCAGTGGATCGTCAGGGTTGAGGACCTTCCGTCGCGCTCCTGTGACGTCGGCGTCTGCTGGGCTCCTTCCAGGACCTTACGCAACGTCCAGACGTGAGGCGGGGCTTCAGTTCTCGCGCGCTTTCGGAGTCCACGCCCCTCTTCTTCCCGCGCGGCGTCCTCAAGATGGCGTCCAATGGCGGGAAAACTCCACGTGTGGCGGGAAGAAGGCTGAAGATGGCGCCGGATGGCGGGAAAACTCCACCGATGGCGGGAAGGAAGCAGAAGATGGCGCCGGATGGCGGGAATCTTCACCACAGGTAAGTTTGAACAGTCTTTTTCAGGCACGCAGTACCCGGTGGTTGCGGGCACGAGATCCTGCCGACTACGCCAAAAGTTGACGCGCCCCTGGGCCTGTGTCGCGCAGCGTTGCGCACGCGGGAGCTTACCCGGAGCCGGATCTGTTGAGGGTTGTAGTCTCGTGGCGGTGATCCGGTCCGTGCCCAGGGAGTCAGACTAAGTAGCGCTGTATCAGCGGTAGATGTTGGACGACTACGCCACCCGTTGAGTACAGCTAAGGAGCTGCTGCTGCAGGGCAGACCGCTGAGGCCGGTGGTAGGATTGTGCAGCGTGATAGTATAACCCCCAACGGGAGGGGTATGGCCTCAGGGCAGCCGACGTGGATGATGGGGGTAGCAGGAACCACTCGGAGACGGTACGGTGTAGTTCAGGGTCTTTACTGGTGACAAAGATAGACCCTCCCGGAGTACTGGCTAGCGATTGGGGCCTGGTCAGTCCTTGAGCAGATAGGATCTCCCCTGGCCAGGCGGAGTTGTAGGCCTCCCAAACTAACGATACTCTTCTGGCTACCTTGCTAGAGGCGGGTATAAGTAGCCCACGTCCCTGAGTGTACCGTGTGGTGCTCACCCGTATGGCCGGTGACTCGGGGCCTTCTAGTAGCTTTCGCTCCACGACGGCGGTGCTGGTCCCACGCGTGTGACCGTGCCTTCGGGTTTCTGGGCCAGAGGACCTGCAATCCCCTGCCGGTCGGTTTCTGCTGCTGGATAGGAGTTAGTCCCCACAGCCTCGGACTCCGGGTCCGGTGATAACTTCTCAGTCAGGGCGAGCTCTGCAGCTGCCAGCCCCTGACTCCTTGTAGCACTGCTCCCACAGAGCTCCTGTTGTTTCTTCCTATGCTGCTTCTCTTCTCTACTTCTTCTCTACTCCCTAACCCTGCCTCAGCCCTAGGTTTATATAGGGGAAGTTCTTCCCCTCCCAGGACTGGGCAGGAGGTGTGGCATTCATAGGATCCCTGACCAAGAGACCTCCCACCTGCTCTCAGACATAACATTGCTGTTACCGTGGAAACCAGACCCCTGGGGTGCCACAGAAGGACCTGCGCTGACGTCAGAGTCATGTGACGGGTCACGTGATGCTGACGTTGGCAGGTCTTTCAATTCAAAGTTGCCGGCAGCCGGGAGAACGGAGTGTAAAGCAGGACAGCGCGGGCCATCGGAGGTAAGTATATACACTCTCTCGGGTCACACTATATAAATCCATGCCGTTTACATGGATTTATATAGTGTGACCTAGTTGTCAAGCACTTTACAGGTGATGCTAAAATCGCCTGGAAAGCGCTTGTCAATCTGCATGCGGAAACGCATGTGAATCCGCATGTGGATCCGCATGTATTCTGCAGGAAAAACGCATGCACAATCTGCATGCATTTTTTCTGCCAGGGAGATGCAGAAATGATGCAGAAATTTTCTGCTTCATTTCTGCATCGTGTGCACATACCCTTAAAGTCAGCTGCTGCAGTCCGCCAGCCAGTAGAAGATACTCTTCTTCTGCACACAATAGATAATGAAATGGAGGATAGGTGTTAGAGATGACTGCACTGCTGCTGCAAATAAGAGATACCACATGCCAAGGTAGATGCAGGTAGTTTTATTACTCGCTTTAAGCTCAATCCAAGAAAAAGATCTTGGCTCAAGTCACAAAACGTGGAATAAATCTACCTGCATCTACATTGCAGAGTGGAGGCTCTTATTTCCAGCACCAGTGTGGTCATGTCTAATACCTGTCCTCCAATCCATTATCTATTTGCCTTAATTAATGTATTAATTCCTGGCGGAGAGTAAGTTCCCATATTAGGACATATACATAAATACCTGGAATGTCATGGGCACAGGTTCTGTGCCATGCCATTTGAAGCAAGAGCTCGCTGTAATATAAATCAAATTTTCAGATTTATTTGCTATGACCAGGGTTAGCTCCAATTTCATCAGTTAAACTTTTCATATGTCATTGGATGCCAAAGCAACCGGAGGCCTGATAATGGTCTATGTATCTGACTTGAATATTAATCTAACTGATCCTTCTGGAGGTGGGGTCTAATAGGCTGCCTGGTAGCACAACACTGACAGGCAGGATTATCACACTGCTCTATATAAGCATTGCATCATCTTTGTAATTAGAGGATCACAGGTTCAAGCCCCTTAACTTTTTTCCAAATGTGTAAAAAAATGTTTAAAAAGTTAAAAACTATCAATAAAATACCTACAACTTTTTATGCAATAAACAACCCTCATAGTGCTCTTTAAAAAGAGAAAAATTATGTAAATTTGCAAAAGTAGTAAGACATAGGAAAAAAAAATTTATGCATAAATATATATTAATGTGGAAAAATTGCTGCAAACTAAGAATGTTTTTTAAAAAGGGGAGCCAATAGTTCATTTTTAAAGCAATTTTTTTTTACATATCAATAAAGTCCAAGAGAGTGAACACAATAGAAATCTAATTCAAATCAATGTCTGATTCGACCATATTTTGCCTTCAGAACAGCATCAATACTTTTAGGTACAAAAATGACATGCACCCCTGTCAACATGTGTTAAATGTCGCTGTTAGAGATTGACAGCAGGATTTAACAGGTTAACAGACCCGGGCAGAGCTCCACTTTACCTACCGCTGTTAGAGGCACATGATGGCTTATTGAATCAGCCATCATGTACAGAGAAAGATGTGGACTCGGCCTGTGAGCCTGCATCAAAGGAAGGGACACAACATATGAGGTAACTTCACCTCATGTGTCATGAAGGGGTGAAATATTATAAAATTTTCCTAAAATGTGGATCTACTTTTCTTAATTAACAGATTAAATAGGCCCAGGAATACAATTTTGGATTCAGCAATTTTGTTATTATTTTTTTTTTAATAATGAAGAGTCAGATAGAAACAAGAGCAAAACAGATATGAGAAGCCATGCAAAGAAAATGGCATAAACCAAAGAGGAATCAATGGTAGCCTTTTGCGATAATTTCACAAGTTAAAAAGTTGGCTGTGCTGCTGCTCACAGAAGATCTTGAAAAAGGTAGAGATTAGTGTTGAGCGAGCACTAAAATGCTCGGGTGCTTGAAGCACGGGCCGAGCTCACCGTGATACTCGGGTGCTTGACCTGAGCAACGAGCCCAATGTTAGTCTATGGGAGACCCAAGCATTTTTGCGGCGGCACCCCTGGCAGTCTGTAGAAAGCCTAAAAAGTGCCCAAAACGATAGTGACAGTGCTCAAATGACATGGGGACAGCATGGGGATCGCCCCAGGAAGCATTTCTGACCCCCAGGTCACTGCTGTCAACAACGTGGTCAGAGGTATTAAGCCACTTTTACGGGCTCACAATAAAACGTTCAAAAACGAATCAAATGGTTTTCCTGTGAAATATGTTAAGGAACTTCCTTTCCAGGGTAAAGACTTGTGTATAAGGTAAAATAAATAACCAAAAACAAAAATACTCCTCCACACCTTGGGCTATGTTCACAAGTAGCATTTTTTATGCGTTTTTGCACTTTTGTATTGCTTTCAACCGTGACAAATGCATTCACCGGGAAATGTCATTTTACAATCTTATCTGGCCATGTGCTGTGTGACACATGCATACAGTGCTGAAAAGACATGGGAATAGCATGGGGAAGACCCCTGGAAGCATCTCTGACACCCAGGTCACTGCCTAAAAGTGTGCCCATCAGAAGTGATCCTTGCCGCATCAGAAGATGCAGACTTGCAACTATCCCCGTGCAAGTCCTTGTCCCAGGGCAGTGTTCAATTGTACCTCCCCCATTCCTTGCAATGCAAGTGCAAGTATGCAGCCTGCCACCCACCCACCCCAAGGCTGCAATACCACACTGCTAGCTTGCACTTGAAACGGGGCCTTTTAGTTTGGAGGAGGCCGAAGCTGGCCACTACCTCATGGCTGCTTTGGCAGCGAGGTATCCATACTCAGTCCCCAGCCGCCAGGGGGCGGCCGGGTGTCCATACTCTGTCCCCAGCCGCCCCGCAGCCGGGTGTCCACACACAGTCCCCAGCCGCCTGGAGGTGGCCGGGTGTCCATAAACAATCCACAGCCGCCCCTATTTCTCCTTGGAACTTCTCCCCATACTTTTCTTAGCCCGGCCTGCTTTAGGGCAGCATTGGACGAGCCCACCAGAGAACCAGACTCCTCCGGTGGGCCCTGGCTTCTCCATCAGGGGAGTTGAGAGTGCCAAGGTAAGGAGCATGATGATGATGATAGAAGTTAGCATCTGCTTCGTTTTCTTGGAATGCAAGCGCATGTATGTAGTAGCGGCTAGGCAAGAGGTGGTCAGCGTTTTGGCGCATATCCTACCTCCTCCGAGGATTGCTGGATGTTTTCCTGCTACTATCCCAGTTCTAAAACAAAGCTTCAGGTGATAAATGATGGATGAGGTGGTGGCAAAGGAGAAAGAGCAGGAGGAACAGGGACCATTCACATCAATATCAGGCCAGTCAACCACACATGTCTTGTAGGATATGTTTCTGTACCAAAAGGAGCCGTTCGGCTACACAGTTATAGGGCATGCAGTGAGTGTAATGCCTACCAAAAATTTCGAGGCACTCCAATGCCCCTTGGAAGTGACAAGGAGGTCAGAGGGCCTTAACTAAACCGTTTTTTCCATTTATAGCAACTGGGTCTCCTGTGCAATGCTGGCCTAAGCAGTGAATGGAAGGCTTTCCAAAAATTATGAAGAACTGCAATGCCCGTTGAAACAGACGGGGGTTACAGTATACTAAAAACCTTCTACCCATTATTGTGGAGTGGGTCTCCCTTAGTGTTCATTGAGAAGGAAAAGCTGACTAAACTTAGGAGGAAATGCAATGCCCGTTGGAAGAATAGTGGAGTTCACAGTGGAATAAAAAGACAATATCAATGCCCCTGGGAAAAGTGGTGGAGGTCGGAGTAGCTTAACAAGACGGTTTTAATGCCCCTTGGAAGAGACGTGGAGGTCGCAGTAGCTTAACAAGAGGGTTTTTATGCCCCTTGGAAGAGACGTGGAGGTCGCAGAAGCTTAAAATGATGGTTTTAATGCCCCTTGGAAAAGTGGTGGAGGTCGCAGTAGCTTAACAAGACGGTTTTAATGCCCCTTGGAAAAGTGGTGGAGGTTGTAGTAGCTTAACAAGACGGTTTTAATGCCCCTTGGAAGAGACGTGGAGGTCGCAGTAGTTTAACAAGACGGTTTTAATGCCCCTTGGAGGAATGGTGGAGGTCGCAGTAGCTTAACAAGACAGTTTTAATGCCCCTGGGAAAAGTGGTGGAAGTCGCAGTGGAATAAAAAGACAATATCAATGCACCAGGGAAAAGTGGTGGAGGTCGCAGTAGCTTAACAAGACAGTTTTAATGCACCTTGGAAGAATGGTGGAGGTCGCAGTAGCTTAACAAGATGGTTTTAATGCCCCTGTGAAAAGTGGTGGAGGTTGCAGTAGCTTAACAAGACGGTTTTAATGCCCCTTGTAAGAGATGTGGAGGTCGCAGTGGAATAAAAAGACAATATCAATGCCCCTGGGAAAAGTGGTGGAGGTCGCAGTAGCTTAACAAGACGGTTTTAATGCCCCTTGGAAGAGACGTGGAGGTCGCAGTAGCTTAACAAGAGGGTTTTAATGCCCCTTGGAAGAGACGTGGAGGTCGCAGTAGCTTAAAAAGATGGTTTTAATGCCCCTTGGAAAAGTGGTGGAGGTCGCAGTAGCTTAACAAGACGGTTTTAATGCCCCTTGGAAAAGTGGTGGAGGTTGTAGTAGCTTAACAAGACGGTTTTAATGCCCCTTGGAAGAGACGTGGAGGTCGCAGTAGTTTAACAAGACGGTTTTAATGCCCCTTGGAGGAATGGTGGAGGTCGCAGTAGCTTAACAAGACAGTTTTAATGCCCCTGGGAAAAGTGGTGGAAGTCGCAGTGGAATAAAAAGACAATATCAATGCCCCAGGGAAAAGTGGTGGAGGTCGCAGTAGCTTAACAAGACGGTTTTAATGCACCTTGGAAGAATGGTGGAGGTCGCAGTAGCTTAACAAGATGGTTTTAATGCCCCTGTGAAAAGTGGTGGAGGTCGCAGTAGCTTAACAAGACGGTTTTAATGCCCCTTGTAAGAGACGTGGAGGTCGCAGTGGAATAAAAAGACAATATCAATGCCCCTGGGAAAAGTGGTGGAGGTCGCAGTAGCTTAACAAGACGGTTTTAATGCCCCTGGGAAAAGTGGTGGAGGTCGCAGTAGCTTAACAAGACTGTTTTAATGCCCCTTAGAAGAGACATGGAGGTCTCAGTGGAATAAAAAGATAATATCAATGCCCCTGGGAAAAGTGGTGGAGGTCGCATTAGCTTAACAAGACGGTTTTAATGCCCCTGGGAAAAGTGGTGGAGGTCGAAGTAGCTTAACAAGGCTGTTTAATGCCCCTTGGAAGAGACGTGGAGGTCGCAGTGGAATAAAAAGACAATATCATTGCCCCGGGGAAAAGTGGTGGAGGTCGCAGTAGCTTAACAAGACGGTTTTAATGCCCCTTGGAAGAGACGTGGAAGTCGAAGTATCTTTACAAGATGGTTTTAATGCCCCTTGGAATAATGGTGGAGGTCGCAGTAGCTTAACAAGACTGTTTTCATGCCCCTTGGAAGAATGGTGGAGGTCGCAGTGGATTAAAAAGACAATATCAATGCCCCTGGGAAAAGTGGTGGAGGTCGCAGTAGCTTAACAAGAAGGTTTCCATGCCCCTTACAAGAGCCATGCAGTACAGCATATTAAAAACATTATTCCCATTATTGGGGATTGGGTCTCCCATAGTCTTTGCCTATGCCTTCCAAGCAAAAGCTGCCAAAAATTAGGACGGAGGAACTTGCAATGCTGGCAACACGGACCACGGTCACCCTGGTGGTATAGTGGTGGTGGAGGCTGAGGATAAGGAGAAGAGCAAAATACAGCCGAAATGAGGAAGCGTATACCCATGTGTGGGTGTGAAGTGGTGCATGGGAATACACCTCCCGAAATAACACAGTGGATTTGACTTTATGTTACTCTGCTGTCATTTGGTGTTGATGAGAAGTCTGGCCCAATCCAGCCCTTGTTCATTTTGATAACGGTCAGCTTGTCAGCATTGTCAGTTGACAAGTGAGTGCGCTTATCAGTTATAATTCCCCCAGCGGCACTAAAAACACGCTCCGATAACACGCTAGCGGCAAGGCAGGCCAGGACTAGTGTTGAGCCACCCCCGTAGTGTTCGAGTTCGGTTCGGTTCGTCGAACACCCGTGTGTTCGCCGAACTGTTCGTCGAACTGTTCGTCGAACACCTTCGAACACCGTTAAAACCAATGGCAGGCAAACAAAAACACATAGAAACACATAGAAAACACCTTCAAAGGTGTCCAAAAGCTGACAAACTGCTCAGAAGACACAACTAACACATGGAAAAGTGACAAGTACATATAGTCATGCGAAAAGAAAAGAGGTGGAGGAGTAAAAGGAGGGGGAGACACAGATATAGGCATGTCATGCCCTTCTAAAATCCAAAAAGTGAGAAGCCGACACGGCCAGTCCGCTCCTGCCCGTGCCACCTCCGTGTCGCCGGGTTTGTGCCAGAGCCGCGGTGAACCCTGACGGCCAGCCCCCCTCTCCCAATACTGGTGCCTGTCCGCTGGTGGGTCGAGAGAGCCCCCCTGTGGTGGAGGCAGCTCTAAGCTTTTTAATTTAAATTGTCCCTCTAATTTGAATGAATACACTTTAAATCCATTTACAAGGATCTATTGGAGGGCAAGTCTCATGCCAGCAGCCACGTAATTCCAGCTCCAGTAGCGTCCACTAAAGCTGCTGCAGTTAAAAAGCTTTTATAAGGATCGAGCTCGGCTGTCCACCGCAAGGCATCCTAGTGCCAGTCCCAGCCCCTATGCCTTGGGGTGCCTCCTGATGCTCTTCACTGAGTATCCCGTGGTCCCGAAGCATTTCCTTTGAAAAAATTAAGTGTCCAAACTACAGGTGGTGTAGCTTGCTTAACAGCCGGGATAATCCGCTGACTAGCAGACACTGCTACTAGGCACAAAGTATTTCCTGGGCTAGATGCAGTTAAAAATTTGTAAGTAGATACTCTCGTTGGATGCTGAGAAAGCATTCCATAGAGTCTCCTGGCACGCCATATATGATTCTCTTAAAAAGCTTGGGGTAGGGGTCTAGGGGACCCTTTTATAGCCAAAATCACGGCCCTGTATCACAATACGTCACCTAGGCTGAAGATAAATGGAACTGTAGCACCGAGGGCTCGGTTGCTACAGACGTATTGCACCTCACCCAGAGGTGTGATATCTCACTCTCAGATAAGGATGGAGTGTGGATCAGGACCCGACACCTGCATGCATTACACCACATTGCCGTGGGGAAGGGCGACCAATATGCCCCTGAGATGGGCACGACAGTCCCTGTCCCTGGCTGGAGTGGGGGGAGGGAACACTGAGGAAGGGGAACCCTGCAGTGCAGGAGCAGGGAGGAAGCAGTTCCTGGGTGCATTGAGAAGGGAGTATAAAAGGTGGGCACCATCTTAGTTCAGTGCAGAAAAGTCTGAGCAGAAGTGGCAGGGAGCAGGGGCTCTGCATGAGCTCTGCTCCGGAGGCGGGCCTAGTAACAGAGGCCCAGGCCTGCAAGAGGGAGAAGGAAGGAAGAGGAGCGGAGAAGGCTCCAGGAACGAGGAATGAAGGGATCCCAGGGGTGCGGACGGGCGAGTCACCACCGCACGCCCGAATCCACCTGCGTGGAGGGGTCAGGCCAAAGGGGGAGACCGGTCCCCGAACTAGTGGAGGCAGGAAATGACCATCAGCTAGAAACCGGAGGCTCTGACATTTTATGTGGCGCAGCCCCTTGCTCCACCCGCTAGGAAGGCACCACATAGGGTCAGGGAAACTGGCGCCAAGTTTACCAAGAGGAGGCCCGAGGCAGCCGGACAGAAGTGTTGGTAAGAAAGGCCAGACAAAGGACACACAAAGGGGGTCCTGTGAAGCGCTCCAAAGTTATCTGGGAGTTGTCTGAGCCCCTCACCTGGTGAGCACAGTACGACGTGGGCAGCCGTTACCTGCAGACGTGGTCTGGATAATAAGAACTGTGAGTAAAGGCCCTGAACTGCATCACTGACTCCGTGTCGTTACTGCTGCTGCCCTGCACCATCACCCCCATCCTCCGCATACACTGCCCTGAGGCTATACTCCTCCCGTGGGGAGTTATGCTACGCTCTGCTGCACCCACAACACCAGCCTTAGCGGTCTGCCCTGTAGCGGCGGTTCACTCTGACCGCAATCCACGGGTGGCGTAGTCGGACATTTAAACATCAAAACCACATAAATAGTTCCGCCACTGGTTTGACCGCCCTGAGCCACGGAACCGGATCGCCGCCACGAAGACTACAGCCACCAGCATCCACCAAAAAGGGTCCGGCTCCGGGTGTCCCAAGGCCCAGGGGGTGCGTCAGAACATTTTCATCACCTTTCACAATCACCAATGGGACAAGGCAGGGATGTCCTCTGTCCCCTCTCTTATACATCCTAGTGACGGAGCACCTGCTCTCATCAATTCGCCATAACCCCAATATTAGGTGGATTGAGGTGGGAGGCACCGAGTACAAGTGCTCTCTATTTGCTGATGATGTCCTAGTATATATCACTCAATCACATATATCCATCCCTGCTGTTATGGCTGAAATAGATCACTTTGTTACATGGTAAAATTTTAAAATCAATGCAGCGAAGTCTGAGGCCCTCGATGTCTCCCTCCCTAAATCCATATAGGATTCCATCCAGTCCAACTTTCCCTTTGCCTGGCCCTCACAGGGTATCAAATACTTAGGAATTCCTATTCATAGAGACCTCTCCCATCTATGTTATCTTAATTTTGGGCCCTTTATTGAACAATTCCATACAGACCACGGTTGGCAAGTTAGAACTGTAAGATTCACTACGTGAACCACTGGTGTTTTGTGGAAAAGCACATGTACACCGCGTTCCAAATTATTATGCAAAAAGTGTTTAGGAGTGATAAGGGAAGAATTTGTTTGTTTGTCAGTTAAACTCATTGATGGTGATGTGTGTCAGGGCTCTTTATATCACTGTAAGCAATTGCAGACACCTGTGCTAATTAGTTTGGCAGGTGTGTCCAATGAAAGGCAAGACTACTTAAGAAGGCTCTCTCACATTATTAAGCAGCCTACATTTTCTGCCAAAATGGGAAAGAAAAAGGATGTGTCGGCTGCTGAGAAGCAACAAATTGTGGAGTGTTTAGGTCAAGGCATGACTACAATCAACATTGTGCGATGATCAGGATGAAGTGTCTTGGCAATCAAGAAGTATGTAGCTGATTCACAGTACACACGTGTGCGTGCTGATAAGGGCAAATTGAGGACTCTTTCCTACAGGCAATTACGTCAGGTTGAAAGAGCAGCGGCAAAAAAGCCTTGTCATAGCAGCAGACAAGTTTTTGAAGCTGCTTGTGCCTCCAACGTCCCCCGAACAACAAGATGCAGGGTCCTTCAGAGGTTTGCAGCTGTGCATACGCCATCCTGTCGACCTCCTCTATCCACTTCACACAAGCAGAAACGGCTCCAGTGGGCCAAACATTACATGAAGACTGATTTCAAAACTGTTTTGTTCATGGATGAGTGCCGTGCAGCGCTCGATGGTCCAGATGAATGGAGTGGAGGATGGCTGGTTGATGGACACCCCACGCAAACACGGCTACAGCGCCAACAAGGAGGAGGTGGAGTAATGTTTTGGGCTGGAATCATGGGGAGAGAGATTGTCGGCCCCTTTAGGATCCCTGAAGGCGCTAAAGATGAACTCCATAATGTATGTGGATTTTCTCAAACAGCACTTCCTGCCATGGTTCAAGAAGAAGAACCGTGTATTTCACAGCAAGATCATTTTTCTGCATGATAATGCACCATCTCATGCTGCACATAAAACATCTGCATCTCTGGCTGATATGGGCATAAAAGGGGACAAACTTATGGTGTGACCCCCATGCTCCCCTGACCTCTACCCCATTAGGAACCTTTGGAGCATCATTAAAAGGAGTGTCTATGATGGCGGGAGGCAGTTCACATCTAAGCAACAGCTCTGGGAGGGTATTCTGTCCTCATGCAAAACAATTGAAGCAGAAACCATCCAAAACCTGACAAATTCAATGGACGAGAGAGTTCAGAAGCTCCTTTCGAACAAGGGGTCCTATGTGAAAATGTAACATCACCTAGAATAAAGTTTTGAGTTGAAAACTGTTTGATTTCAGTTTCTAACAACCTGCTAATGCTTATAATTTCAAAAATGACCATTTTTTTGGTCTTTATTAAAATGAAAAGGTTGATCGAAAAGTTTGGGGGATCTAAGAGTGTGGCAACCCAGTAGTCATGATTACTTCGAATTCTGACAATATGAGGGTCATGCTGCAGGTAGTGCAGCAAGAAGGCACTTATGTGTCTTGCGCATCTCGGAGCCCCAAAATTATTTTCCGGGCTAGATGCAGCTAAAAATTATTTTTAATTTTAAATCTGGTGAAGCTTATTATAGATGGCCTAATAGGATCAGTGCTGCACACTGCTACAAAGCCCAAATTATTTTCCAGTCAAGATACAGATAAACATGATTAGTAATTTGAAAGCTTAAAACGGTTGGTAGGGTGATTTTAACCAATCATCAAGCTTTTACTCTCCCCAGGATGACACAGGGGTAGAAAAGTCGTTTCGGATCCATGATTTGTTCATCTTTATGAACGTGAGTCTGTCTACATTATCAGTGGAGAGCCGCGTGCGCTTATCTGTCAGCACACCACCAGCAGCGCTGAACACACGTTCAGACAGAACGCTGGCTGCGGGGCATGACAAGATCTCCAAGGCGTAAGTGGCTAGCTCCGGCCATTTATCCAGATTGGAAGCCCAAAAAGAGCAAGGGTCCAGTGACACAGTCGTGGCTTCAATGTTTACTTGGAGATACTCCTGTACCATCGTCTCTAGGCGTTGACTATGTGTCAGACTTCTTGTCTCCTGTGGCCTTGCAAAGGATGGGCTAAAAAAGTGGTGAAATGATTCCGCAAAATTGATGTTACCAGCAGATACTGTGGTTCTGTTACGGTTTGAGTGCTGAACACTTGACGGTCCCACGGTTGGCAAGTTGGAACTGTGAGATTCACTACGTGCACCACTGGTATTTTGTGGAAAAGCACATGTAAGATTCTGCAACAGTCTCTGCTGATACTCCTGCATGCGTGCATCCCTTTCTATGGCAGGAATAATTTCTGCAAATTTACTTTTGTACCGGGGATCTAACAGTGTGGCAACCCAGTAGTCAGGATTATTTCTAATTCTCTCAATTCGAGGGTCATGTTGCAGGTAGTGCAGCAAGAAGGCACTCATGTGTGTTGCGCATCCAGGAGCACCAAGTCCCTGTTGTGTTGGTGGCGAGGTAACAATCATGCTTCCTTCCTCTGTCCTCTCCCCCCAACCTCGCACAACAGAAATGTGATCAAGGTCTCCCTCATCTGATGAGTCTTCCATCAGTTCGTCCTCCACTTCTTCCTGGGCTCCTGCACCTTCCTCACTAGTTTGGCTGCTACCATGCGCCCTGGTAAAATCATCTCCCCCACCCTCACATGCCTGCCGCCTTGGTGCTGCAGACCGTCTGGACCTTGCAGATGTTAGCCCTTCCGCATACAACTCCTCCTCCTCTACTTCCTCCACCTCCTCTTGTGCCACCACCTGACTCCGAATTCTGTTTAACATGTGCTCCAGCATGTAAATCACCGGAATAGTCATGCTGATAATGGCATCGTCAGCACTAAACATCTTCGTCGCCATTTCAAAACTGTGCAGAAGGGTGCATAGGTCCCTGATCTGAGACCACTCCTCCAGCGTGATTTGCCCCGCCTCTGAATCTCGTTGGCCCAGGCTATACGTCAGAACGTATTGCACCAGGGCTTGTCGGTGCTGCCACAGTCGCTGCAACATGTGCAGAGTTGAATTCCACCGGGTAGGCACATCGCATTTTAGCCGGTGAAGTGGCAGGCCCAACGACTTCTGTAGAGATGTAAGTCGCTGAGCTGCGGGATGCGAACAGCGGAAGTGAGCACACAGCGACCGTGCCCTCTGCAGAAGGCCAATAGTCTGGGATAGTGGGCTAAAAATTGCTGGACAACCAGGTTCAACACGTGAGCCATACAAGGCACGTGTGTGACATTGCCCCGGCGAAGGGCCGCACCCAGGTTTGCAGCATTGTCGCACACGGCCTTCCCTGGTTTCAGGTCCAGTGGAGACAACCATTCATGAAATTGGTTCTCCAGAGCTGACCACAACTCCTCAGCTGTGTGACTCACATTTCCCAGACATTTCAATGTAAAAACCGCCTGATGACGTTGAGCCCTACTGCCAGCATAGTAAGGAGGTGTGCAGGATCCCTTCTGCGCAGTTAGAAAGCTTGTGGCATGACCAGACAGGCTTTGGGTGCAGGTGGAAGACCGAGAGGAGGTTGAGGAGGCAGAAGCAGTGGAGGAACTTTGACATAAAGAGGATTGACGCACAACTCGTGGGGACGGCAAGACTTGGACAGCAGCCCCTTGTCCTGCTGTCACCATAGTTACCCAGTGCCCAGTCAGCGACATGTAACGCCCCTGTCCATGCCTACTCGTCCAAGTGTCTGTGGTGAAATGCACCCTGTCACACACAGAGTTTCTCAAAGAAGCGGTGATGTTGTGTGCGACATGCTGGTGGAGCGCAGGCACACCTTTCTTTGAGAAGTAGTGCCGACTGGGCATCTGGTACTGGGGCACTGCGACGGACATAAGGTCTCGAAAATCCTCTGTGTCCACCAGGCGGAAAGGCAGCATTTCTGTAGCCAAGAGCTTGCAGATGGTGAAATTCAACCTCTTAGCTTTCTCATGGCTAGGAGGAAATGGTCTTTTACTTGTCCACATCTGAGGGACCGAGGGCTGGCTATTGTGCTTAGACGGGGTTGATAAGGGTGTCCCCGGCAAACTGCCGGTCTGTGAGGAAGATGCAGGCGGACATGTTAGGTTGCCTTGATCCAAAGGTGGTGCTATCGATGTCGGACAGCGCTCAAGACCAGCTGGTGTTACCACCTCCAAAGAAAATGATGACCTGCCAATCACGATGGCTGTTGCGGGTAAAGAGGTGGCAGGTCTGCGCCCCAAAACAAGTGTGACTGCTGTCCCCCCAGTCACAGAGGATGAAGAGGCCGCGGATGCACAAGATATGGCAGACGGTGGTTGGCCCGGCCGGCTAGGCCGCATTGTAGCACACTGAGCTTCCCACTGCAACTTATGCTTCATGTCCATGTGCCGGTTCATGCATGAAGTACTCAAACTATGTATTTTTTGGCCTCTACTTAGCTTTTGCTGACAAATGTTACAGATAACACGAGTTGGGTCATCTTTATCGATCTGAAAAAATGCCCAGGCTATGCAAGGCTTAGCACCCATGCGACCTGAAGAGCCACCACGACTTGTGGTGAGAGGCAGAGTTGTGTTTGAGGATGCAGTTGTTGACGTGCTTCCAGTACTACGTCTCTGTCCAGGAAGGCGCAACCTGACCTCGTTGTCACTAGCATCTTCCTCCACCTCCTCTGCTGACCTCATCTCTTGGCTGACTGTGGGTTGACAGTAAGTGGGATCTCCGACCTCATCATCATCACCCTGTGCGTTATCACACCCGTCATCCTCAGAGCCAACCTGTTCCTGCCCTGACAAAAAACTAAAGTTGTCGCTCCAATCAGGTATTTGAGTCTTATCATCGTCTTCCTCATTGTCTCCACCAACAGGAGTTACAGTTTGGGAATGAGGGTCTACATTATGGTCAGAACCTTCTGCGTCTGGTCCTGGATCCGACTCATAAAGATTCTGGGCATCAGTGCAGATCATTTCCTCGTCTGGATTCACAGAAGCGCTGGAGTCGACCTCTGATTCCCAGGCTATAGTATGAGTAAACAGCTCTGCAGACTCAACCATCTGTTCTACCTCATACTCAGACGGGCAGCTGGAGATTTGGGAGCTGTGAGAAAGCAAGTGCGATTTGGGTGACACCTTTGAGGACTGGAGTATTTGTGATGTTGAAGTTGATGTGGAGGAGAGCCCACTTAAAGGAGCACTTGATATCCGTTGAAGCACCTGCTGTTTTTGTGCCTCATCTGGAATTTGTAGCGATTGGCGTGGCCGTAAGAAAGGGATCTTATCACATTGTCCGCTAAAAGAAGTAGACATTTTAGTTTGGCTGGAAGATGGTCTTTCTTCTGCACCTACCCCACGGACACAACCTTTTTTCCCCTTCCCAACACGCCTATTCCCCTTTCCACCAGCAGCAGGCCTTTTTCCACTCATTTTGGTGGTTAACTAATTCACAACTCTGGAGTTGTTTGCACAAAAAAACAATGGATGGTAACCGAGCAGAGCTGAGTGGCCAAACTGTGGTATAGGCCAAAACTATTGGCTGGGTTAGATGCAGAAAAAAATTATTTTTAATTTGCAACCTGATGGAGGTCAGTATAGATGGACTAATAGACCAAGTCCCACACACCGCTAGAAGCCCAAATATTTTTTCAGAGCTAGATGCAGAAATTTTTTTTATTCAATTTGCAACCTGATGGAGGTCAGTATAGATGGACTAATAGACCAAGTCCCACACACTGCTAGAAGCCCAAATATTTTTTCAGAGCTAGATGCAGAAAAAAATTATTTTTAATTTGCAACCTGATGGAGGTCAGTATAGATGGACTAATAGACCAAGTCCCACACACCGCTAGAAGCCCAAATATTTTTTCAGAGCTAGATGCAGAAATTTTTTTTATTCAATTTGCAACCTGATGGAGGTCAGTATAGATGGACTAATAGACCAAGTCCCACACACTGCTAGAAGCCCAAATATTTTTTCAGAGCTAGATGCAGAAAAAAATTATTTTTAATTTGCAACCTGATGGAGGTCAGTATAGATGGACTAATAGACCAAGTCCCACACACTGCTAGAAGCCCAAATATTTTTTCAGAGCTAGATGCAGAAAAAAAATATTTTTAATTTGCAACCTGATGGAGGTCAGTATAGATGGACTAATAGACCAAGTCCCACACACCGCTAGAAGCCCAAATATTTTTTCAGAGCTAGATGTAGAAAAAAATTATATTCAATTTGCAACCTGCTGGAGGTCAGTATAGAAGGACTAATAGAACAAGTCCCACACACTGCTAGAAGCCCAAATATTTTTTCAGAGCTAAATGAAGAAAAAAATTATTTTTAATTTGCAACCTGATGGAGGTCAGTATAGATGGACTAATAGACCAAGTCCCACACACTGCTAGAAGCCCAAATATTTTTTCAGAGCTAGATGCAGAAAAAAATTATTTTTAATTTGCAACCTGATGGAGGTCAGTATAGATGGACTAATAGAACAAGTCCCACACGCTGCTAGAAGCCCAAATATTTTTTCAGAGATAAATGAAGAAAAAAATTATTTTTAATTTGCAACCTGATGGAGGTCAGTATAGATGGACTAATAGACCAAGTCCCACACACTGCTAGAAGCCCAAATATTTTTTCAGAGCTAGATGCAGAAAAAAATTATTTTTAATTTGCAACCTGATGGAGGTCAGTATAGATGGACTAATAGACCAAGTCCCACACACCGCTAGAAGCCCAAATATTTTTTCAGAGCTAGATGCAGAAAAAAATTATATTCAATTTGCAACCTGCTGGAGGTCAGTATAGAAGGACTAATAGAACAAGTCCCACACACTGCTAGAAGCCCAAATATTTTTTCAGAGCTAAATGAAGAAAAAAATTATTTTTAATTTGCAACCTGATGGAGGTCAGTATAGATGGACTAATAGACCAAGTCCCACACACTGCTAGAAGCCCAAATATTTTTTCAGAGCTAGATGCAGAAAAAAATTATATTCAGTTTGCAACCTGATGGAGGTCAGTATAGATGGACTAATAGAATGATGCTATGCCCAAAAGATTTTACTTCACTAGGTGCAGTAAAAAAATTGGTATTCTATACACAGGTGGTATATCTTGCAACACAGATAGGCTACTCCACTGACTAACACACTCTGCAATAGGCCAAAAAGGATTGGCTTTGCTAGATTCAGCCAAATGCTGTGAAAAAAACTTGCACAGCACTGGCACAGACCTGCCTGGCAAAAACTGATAGGAACTGATGTAACCTAGTCCTGAAAAGGACTCCAATTACAATTAGTCTTTACTCCCACAATCTATCTATTTAAGAGCACAGACCTGCCTGATAAAAGTCGTAGGAAATGCTGTAACCTAGTCCTTAAAAGGACTGCAATCACAACTATTCCCTACTCCCAAGCTATCTGTATATTTGTGCGAAAATTGGCTTGAAATTAACAAGGTATAGCGCACACAGCAACAGCGGTGCCGTCTAACACGCAGCTGCAGCAGTGAGAAAATGGTGGCGACGGGGAAAATGGCTTGGTCTTATAGGGCAAGGACATGTGACATACGCTGCCAATCACACATGCCCTTGCTTGTGTGAAAAAAAGCACTTCGCTCCGTGTTTGCGCTGCTGATAGGCTGACAGATTGCACCTCCCCACTGCAAATGCGGGAAAGAGAAAAAAAAATGGAGATCTTCATTGTTCCTGCAGAGATCCATCCCCTGCCCCTCCCCCCGCCCCACTGTACACTCAAACTGCGTATTAACATTAATTTTCATCATTACTGAGAAAAAATCCAGTTATGATTTTGGTGCACGAACAGTTATCGAACATAACCTCGAACAGCCGAATTTTTCTCAAATTGTTCGTGTTCGCCGACCGGCTCGAACACCGCCCAAAACAGCTCGAATTTGAGATTGGCGAACAGTTCGAGTAGAACAACGCTCATCTCTACTGACCACCACCAGCATGATCAGGCACATGTCAGCAAAGCACTCGACTTTGTGGGGCGAACCCCAGGGTCCACGACCAGTGTCAGCGGTTGTCACCACTGTTTCATCCACTGTTGTGCAGGTAATAGAACCCCCTGTTGTGTGTGCAAGGCAATCCCCTGTCCATACTGCATGCAAAGATGCCCCCTCCTCTCAGTCTTCACTTGTTATGGCAGTTTCTCAAGAAACAGCATCAACGTCCACGTCCACGTCCCACCGCATCTTTCAATTGTCCATATCCCAGAGCTTGGAACGAAAGCGCAAATTCGCAGCCAACGCCCCACAGGCCACAGTCCTAAATTCGCACATTTCACGACTGCTTGCGTTGGAAATGCCGCCTTTTAGGCTGGTGGAGACGGAATCCTTCCGCAACCTTATGGCGATAGCCATCCCTCGGTACTCGGTCCCCAGCTGACACTATTTTGCCCGCTGTGCCATCCCCGCACTACCTAAGCACGTGTCCCAAAACATCTGCCGTACTCTCAACAACGCAGTTACTGGGAGAGTCCACCTGACAACGGACACGTGGACAAGTGCTTGTGGCCAGGGACGGTACATCTCCCTGACGGCACACTGGGTAAACATAGTGGAAGCCGGGACCCAGTCGGACCTTGGGACGGAACACATCCTCCCCACACCGAGGATTGCGGGCCCTATATCAGTCAGAGTTGCCCCACAGTGTACAGCTCCTGCGCATCCTCCTCCTCCTCCTCCTCCTCCTCATGTTCATATCACCAAATCAGTTACAAGCTGGAAGCACTGCAGTACAGTCTCAGCCAAGTGGCAATAGGCTGTGCTGAAACTCATAAGCTTAGGTGATAAACCTCACACTACTTGTGAGTTGAGGACAGCTGTGAAAGAGCAGGCAGATCTGTAGCTAAGATGGCTGAACCTACATCCAGGCATGGTCATGTGTGACAATGGCCTTAACCTGGTGGCAGCTCTGAGGCGAGGCGAGATCACACACGTACCATGCCTGGCTCATGTGCTTAACCTCGTGGTTCAGCGGTTTATTAAATCATACCCCGAGTTGCAACATCTGCTCATGAAAGTACGCCGCCTGTCAGCTCATTTTCGCAAGTTAGCTACAGCTTCCGCCGCCCTTGCTGTGTTGCAGCAGCGTTTGCAGCTTCCGGCACACCGACTGGTGTGTGATGTCCCCACACATTGGAACTCTACCCTCCACATGTTGCAAATGATTTGTGAGCATAAGAGAGCAGTTGTGGAGTACCAGCTGCAACAAGGCCGTCGATATTCAGGTCAGACTCCACAGATAAGACCTCAGGAGTGGACCTGGATGTCTGACACATGTACCATCCTGACAAACTTTGAGGAGTCCACCAAGATGGTGAGTGGCGATGACGCCGTCATTAGCGTCAGCATTCCACTTGTCTGTCTTTTGCAACGCTCTCTGCAGAGAATTAAAGAGGAGGCATTGCAGCCAGAGTATGATGAGATGGATCAAGAACCCGTAATGGGCAATTACACACAGCCCAGCCTCATCTCATCTCAATGTGCATTGAGGGACAATGAGGGAGAGGAGGAGGAGGAGGAAGAACAGGAGCTGGTATCATACGCTGTAGACGGTAGTACCTGTGCAACTGTCATACAGTCGGTTCAGCGTGGGTGGCCTGAGGACAGGGGGGAGGAGGAAGAAGAGGAGAGCAAGGTTAGTCCTTATCTTGGTGAGGACACAGAAGTCTTGCCCATTACTAGTTTGGCACGCATGGCTGATTTTATGTTACGCTGCCTTAACCGTGACCCTCGCGTTGTCAAAATGTTGGGTGACAGTCATTGCAGGTTGGTGACACTTTTAGACCCCCGCTACAAGGAGAACTTTCACTCTCTTATTCCTGAGGTGGAGAGGTCTACAAAAATGTGGCAGTACCAGAAGGCCCTTGCTGCAGAACTGTTAAAAAAAATTCCCATCTGAACACGTTAGCGGCAGAGGTCACAGTTCGTTGACCAACCAAGGTGTGCAGGCGAGAGAGACGCAGCTCCAAACCTGCAGAGGCAGGGGAGCACTGTAAACATTCTGGGACAGTTTTCTGAGACCCACCCAGCTTACAGGCCCTGAGGCGTGGGGTACTCTCACAAGGAGTGGAAAGTTTCAAAAGATGGTGAGGGAGTACCTTGCCGACCGTACCAGCATCCTCCGTGATTCCTCTGTGCCTTTTAATTATTGGGTATCCAAGCTGGACACTTGGAATGAACTCGCTCTGTACGCCTTGGAGGTCTTGGCTAGAGATGAGCGTTGTTCTACTCGAACTGTTCGCCAATCTCAAATTCGAGCTGTTTTGGGCGGTGTTCGAGCCGGTCGGCGAACACGAACAATTTGAGAAAAATTCGGCTGTTCGAGGTTATGTTCGATAACTGTTCGTGCACCAAAATCATAACTGGATTTTTTCTCAGTAATGATGAAAATTAATGTTAATACGCAGTTTGAGTGTACAGCGGGGCGGGGGGAGGGGCAGGGGATGGATCTCTGCAGGAACAATGAAGATCTCCATTTTTTTTTCTCTTTCCCGCATTTGCAGTGGGGAGGTGCAATCTGTCAGCCTATCAGCAGCGCACACACGGAGCGAAGTGCTTTTTTTCACACAAGCAAGGGCATGTGTGATTGGCAGTGTATGTCACATGTCCTTGCCCTATAAGACCAAGCCATTTTCCCCGTCACCACCATTTTCTCACTGCTGCAGCTGCGTGTTAGACGGCACCGCTGTTGCTGTGTGCGCTATACCTTGTTAATTTCAAGCCAATTTTCGCACAAATATACAGATAGCTTGGGAGTAGGGAATAGTTGTGATTGCAGTCCTTTTAAGGACTAGGTTACAGCATTTCCTACGACTTTTATGAGGCAGGTCTGTGCTCTTAAATAGATAGATTGTGGGAGTAAAGACTAATTGTAATTGGAGTCCTTTTCAGGACTAGGTTACATCAGTTCCTATCAGTTTTTGCCAGGCAGGTCTGTGCCAGTGCTGTGCAAGTTTTTTTCACAGCATTTGGCTGAATCTAGCAAAGCTAATCCTTTTTGGCCTATTGCAGAGTGTGTTAGTCAGTGGAGTAGCCTATCTGTGTTGCAAGATATACCACCTGTGTATAGAATACCAATTTTTTTACTGCACCTAGTGAAGTAAAATCTTTTGGGCATAGCATCATTCTATTAGTCCATCTATACTGACCTCCATCAGGTTGCAAACTGAATATAATTTTTTTCTGCATCTAGCTCTGAAAAAATATTTGGGCTTCTAGCAGTGTGTGGGACTTGGTCTATTAGTCCATCTATACTGACCTCCATCAGGTTGCAAATTAAAAATAATTTTTTTCTTCATTTAGCTCTGAAAAAATATTTGGGCTTCTAGCAGTGTGTGGGACTTGTTCTATTAGTCCTTCTATACTGACCTCCAGCAGGTTGCAAATTGAATATAATTTTTTTCTGCATCTAGCTCTGAAAAAATATTTGGGCTTCTAGCGGTGTGTGGGACTTGGTCTATTAGTCCATCTATACTGACCTCCATCAGGTTGCAAATTAAAAATAATTTTTTTCTGCATCTAGCTCTGAAAAAATATTTGGGCTTCTAGCAGTGTGTGGGACTTGGTCTATTAGTCCATCTATACTGACCTCCATCAGGTTGCAAATTAAAAATAATTTTTTTCTTCATTTATCTCTGAAAAAATATTTGGGCTTCTAGCAGCGTGTGGGACTTGTTCTATTAGTCCATCTATACTGACCTCCATCAGGTTGCAAATTAAAAATAATTTTTTTCTGCATCTAGCTCTGAAAAAATATTTGGGCTTCTAGCAGTGTGTGGGACTTGGTCTATTAGTCCATCTATACTGACCTCCATCAGGTTGCAAATTAAAAATAATTTTTTTCTGCATCTAGCTCTGAAAAAATATTTGGGCTTCTAGCAGTGTGTGGGACTTGGTCTATTAGTCCATCTATACTGACCTCCATCAGGTTGCAAATTGAATAAAAAATTTTCTGCATCTAGCTCTGAAAAAATATTTGGGCTTCTAGCGGTGTGTGGGACTTGGTCTATTAGTCCATCTATACTGACCTCCATCAGGTTGCAAATTAAAAATAATTTTTTTCTGCATCTAACCCAGCCAATAGTTTTGGCCTAATACCACAGTTTGGCCACTCAGCTCTGCTCGGTTACCATCCATTGTTTTTTTGTGCAAACAACTCCAGAGTTGTGAATTAGTTAACCACCAAAATGAGTGGAAAAAGGCCTGCTGCTGGTGGAAAGGGGAATAGGCGTGTTGGGAAGGGGAAAAAAGGTTGTGTCTGTGGGGTAGGTGCAGAAGAAAGACCATCTTCCAGCCAAACTAAAATGTCTACTTCTTTTAGCGGACAATGTGATAAGATCCCTTTCTTACGGCCACGCCAATCGCTACAAATTCCAGATGAGGCACAAAAACAGCAGGTGCTTCAACGGATATCAAGTGCTCCTTTAAGTGGGCTCTCCTCCACATCAACTTCAACATCACAAATACTCCAGTCCTCAAAGGTGCCACCCAAATCGCACTTGCTTCCTCACAGCTCCCAAATCTCCAGCTGCCCGTCTGAGTATGAGGTAGAACAGATGGTTGAGTCTGCAGAGCTGTTTACTCATACTATAGCCTGGGAATCAGAGGTCGACTCCAGCGCTTCTGTGAATCCAGATGCGGAAATGATCTGCACTGATGCCCAGAATCTTTATGAGTCGGATCCAGGACCAGACGCAGAAGGTTCTGACCATAATGTAGACCCTCATTCCCAAACTGTAACTCCTGTTGGTGGAGACAATGAGGAAGACGATGATATGACTCAAATACCTGATTGGAGCGACAACTTTAGTTTTTTGTCAGGGCAGGAACAGGTTGGCTCTGAGGACGACGGGTGTGATAACGCACAGGGTGATGATGATGAGGTCGGAGATCCCACTTACTGTCAACCCACAGTCAGCCAAGAGATGAGGTCAGCAGAGGAGGTGGAGGAAGATGCTAGTGACAACGAGGTCAGGTTGCGCCTTCCTGGACAGAGACGTAGTACTGGAAGCACGTCAACAACTGCATCCTCAAACACAACTCTGCCTCTCACCACAAGTCGTGGTGGCTCTTCAGGTCGCATGGGTGCTAAGCCTTGCATAGCCTGGGCATTTTTTCAGATCGATAAAGATGACCCAACTCGTGTTATCTGTAACATTTGTCAGCAAAAGCTAAGTAGAGGCCAAAAAATACATAGTTTGAGTACTTCATGCATGAACCGGCACATGGACATGAAGCATAAGTTGCAGTGGGAAGCTCAGTGTGCTACAATGCGGTCTAGCCGGCCGGGCCAACCACCGTCTGCCATATCTTGTGCATCCGCGGCCTCTTCATCCTCTGTGACTGGGGGGACAGCAGTCACACCTGTTTTGGGGCGCAGACCTGCCACCTCTTTACCCGCAACAGCCAGCGTGATTGGCAGGTCATCATTTTCTTTGGAGGTGGTAACACCAGCTGGTCTTGAGCGCTGTCCGACATCGATAGCACCACCTTTGGATCAAGGCAACCTAACATGTCCGCCTGCATCTTCCTCACAGACCGGCAGTTTGCCGGGGACACCCTTATCAACCCCGTCTAAGCACAATAGCCAGCCCTCGGTCCCTCAGATGTGGACAAGTAAAAGACCATTTCCTCCTAGCCATGAGAAAGCTAAGAGGTTGAATTTCACCATCTGCAAGCTCTTGGCTACAGAAATGCTGCCTTTCCGCCTGGTGGACACAGAGGATTTTCGAGACCTTATGTCCGTCGCAGTGCCCCAGTACCAGATGCCCAGTCGGCACTACTTCTCAAAGAAAGGTGTGCCTGCGCTCCACCAGCATGTCGCACACAACATCACCGCTTCTTTGAGAAACTCTGTGTGTGACAGGGTGCATTTCACCACAGACACTTGGACGAGTAGGCATGGACAGGGGCGTTACATGTCGCTGACTGGGCACTGGGTAACTATGGTGACAGCAGGACAAGGGGCTGCTGTCCAAGTCTTGCCGTCCCCACGAGTTGTGCGTCAATCCTCTTTATGTCATTTTTCCTCCACTGCTTCTGCCTCCTCAACCTCCTCTCGGTCTTCCACCTGCACCCAAAGCCTGTCTGGTCATGCCACAAGCTTTCTAACTGCGCAGAAGGGATCCTGCACACCTCCTTACTATACTGGCAGTAGGGCTCAACATCATCAGGCGATTTTTACATTGAAATGTCTGGGAAATGTGAGTCACACAGCTGAGGAGTTGTGGTCAGCTCTGGAGAACCAATTTCATGAATGGTTGTCTCCACTGGACCTGAAATCAGGGAAGGCCGTGTGCGACAATGCTGCAAACCTGGGTGCGGCCCTTCGCCGGGGCAATGTCACACACGTGCCTTGTATGGCTCACGTGTTGAACCTGGTTGTCCAGCAATTTTTAGCCCACTATCCCAGACTAGATGGCCTTCTGCAGAGGGCACGGTCGCTGTGTGCTCACTTCCGCCGTTCACATCCCGCAGCTCAGCGACTTACATCTCTACAGAAGTCGTTGGGCCTGCCACTTCACCGGCTAAAATGCGATGTGCCTACCCGGTGGAATTCAACTCTGCACATGTTGCAGCGACTGTGGCAGCACCGACAAGCCCTGGTGCAATACGTTCTGACGTATAGCCTGGGCCAACGAGATTCAGAGGTGGGGCAAATCACGCTGGAGGAGTGGTCTCAGATCAGGGACCTATGCACCCTTCTGCACAGTTTTGAAATGGCGACGAAGATGTTTAGTGCTGACGATGCCATTATCAGCATGACTATTCCGGTGATTTACATGCTGGAGCACATGTTAAACAGAATTCGGAGTCAGGTGGTGGCACAAGAGGAGGTGGAGGAAGTAGAGGAGGAGGAGTTGTATGCGGAAGGGCTAACATCTGCAAGGTCCAGACGGTCGGCAGCACCAGGGCGGCAGGCATGTGAGGGTGGGGGAGATGATTTTAACAGGGCGCATGGTAGCAGCCAAACTAGTGAGGAAGGTGCAGGAGCCCAGGAAGAAGTGGAGGACGAACTGATGGAAGACTCATCAGATGAGGGAGACCTTGATCACATTTCTGTTGTGCGAGGTTGGGGGGAGAGGACAGAGGAAGGAAGCATGATTGTTACCTCGCCACCAACACAACAGGGACTTGGTGCTCCTGGATGCGCAACACACATGAGTGCCTTCTTGCTGCACTACCTGCAACATGACCCTCGAATTGTGAGAATTAGAAATAATCCTGACTACTGGGTTGCCACACTGTTAGATCCCCGGTACAAAAGTAAATTTGCAGAAATTATTCCTGCCATAGAAAGGGATGCACGCATGCAGGAGTATCAGCAGAGACTGTTGCAGAATCTTACATGTGCTTTTCCACAAAATACCAGTGGTGCACGTAGTGAATCTCACAGTTCCAACTTGCCAACCGTGGTCTGTATGGAATTGTTCAATAAAGGGCCCAAAATTAAGATAACATAGATGGGAGAGGTCTCTATGAATAGGAATTCCTAAGTATTTGATACCCTGTGAGGGCCAGGCAAAGGGAAAGTTGGACTGGATGGAATCCTATATGGATTTAGGGAGGGAGACATCGAGGGCCTCAGACTTCGCTGCATTGATTTTAAAATTTTACCATGTAACAAAGTGATCTATTTCAGCCATAACAGCAGGGATGGATATATGTGATTGAGTGATATATACTAGGACATCATCAGCAAATAGAGAGCACTTGTACTCGGTGCCTCCCACCTCAATCCACCTAATATTGGGGTTATGGCGAATTGATGAGAGCAGGTGCTCCGTCACTAGGATGTATAAGAGAGGGGACAGAGGACATCCCTGCCTTGTCCCATTGGTGATTGTGAAAGGTGATGAAAATGTTCTGACGCACCCCCTGGGCCTTGGGACACCCGGAGCCGGACCCTTTTTGGTGGATGCTGGTGGTTGTAGTCTTCGTGGCGGCGATCCGGTTCCGTGGCTCAGGGCGGTCAAACCAGTGGCGGAACTATTTATGTGGTTTTGATGTTTAAATGTCCGACTACGCCACCCGTGGATTGCGGTCAGAGTGAACCGCCGCTACAGGGCAGACCGCTAAGGCTGGTGTTGTGGGTGCAGCAGAGCGTAGCATAACTCCCCACGGGAGGAGTATAGCCTCAGGGCAGTGTATGCGGAGGATGGGGGTGATGGTGCAGGGCAGCAGCAGTAACGACACGGAGTCAGTGATGCAGTTCAGGGCCTTTACTCACAGTTCTTATTATCCAGACCACGTCTGCAGGTAACGGCTGCCCACGTCGTACTGTGCTCACCAGGTGAGGGGCTCAGACAACTCCCAGATAACTTTGGAGCGCTTCACAGGACCCCCTTTGTGTGTCCTTTGTCTGGCCTTTCTTACCAACACTTCTGTCCGGCTGCCTCGGGCCTCCTCTTGGTAAACTTGGCGCCAGTTTCCCTGACCCTATGTGGTGCCTTCCTAGCGGGTGGAGCAAGGGGCTGCGCCACATAAAATGTCAGAGCCTCCGGTTTCTAGCTGAGGGTCGTTTCCTGCCTCCACTAGTTCGGGGACCGGTCTCCCCCTTTGGCCTGACCCCTCCACGCAGGTGGATTCGGGCGTGCGGTGGCGACTCGCCCGTCCGCACCCCTGGGATCCCTTCATTCCTCGTTCCTGGAGCCTTCTCCGCTCCTCTTCCTTCCTTCTCCCTCTTCCAGGCCTGGGCCTCTGTTACTAGGCCCGCCTCCGGAGCAGAGCTCATGCAGAGCCCCTGCTCCCTGCCACTTCTGCTCAGACTTCTCTGCACTGAACTAAGATGGTGCCCACCTTTTATACTCCCTTCTCAATGCACCCAGGAACTGCTTCCTCCCTGCTCCTGCACTGCAGGGTTCCCCTTCCTCAGTGTTCCCTCCCCCCACTCCAGCCAGGGACAGGGACTGTCGTGCCCATCTCAGGGGCATATTGGTCGCCCTGCCCCACGGCAATGTGGTGTAATGCATGCAGGTGTCGGGTCCTGATCCACACTCCATCCTTATCTGAGAGTGAGATATCACACCTCTGGGTGAGGTGCAATATGTCTGTAGCAACCGAGCCCTCGGTGCTACAGTTCCATTTATCTTCAGCCTAGGTGACGTATTGTGATACAGGGCCGTGATTTTGGCTATAAAAGGGTCCCCTAGACCCCTACCCCAAGCTTTTTAAGAGAATCATATATGGCGTGCCAGGAGACTCTATGGAATGCTTTCTCAGCATCCAACGAGAGTATCTACTTACAAATTATTAACTGCATCTAGCCCAGGAAATACTTTGTGCCTAGTAGCAGTGTCTGCTAGTCAGCGGATTATCCCGGCTGTTAAGCAAGCTACACCACCTGTAGTTTGAACACTTAATTTTTTCAAAGGAAATGCTTCGGCACCACGGGATACTTAGTGAAGAGCATCAGGAGGCACCCCAAGGCATAGGGGCTGGGACTGGCACTAGGATGCCTTGCGGTGGACAGCCGAGCTCGATCCTTATAAAAGCTTTTTAACTGCAGCAGCTTTAGTGGACGCTACTGGAGCTGGAATTACGCGGCTGCTGGCATGAGACTTGCCCTCCAATAGATCCTTGTAAATGGATTTAAAGTGTATTCATTCAAATTAGAGGGACAATTTAAATTAAAAAGCTTAGAGCTGCCTCCACCACAGGGGGGCTCTCTCGACCCACCAGCGGACAGGCACCAGTATTGGGAGAGGGGGGCTGGCCGTCAGGGTTCACCGCGGCTCTGGCACAAACCCGGCGACACGGAGGTGGCACGGGCAGGAGCGGACTGGCCGTCTCGGCTTCTCACTTTTTGGATTTTAGAAGGGCATGACATGCCTATATCTGTGTCTCCCCCTCCTTTTACTCCTCCACCTCTTTTCTTTTCGCATGACTATATGTACTTGTCACTTTTCCATGTGTTAGTTGTGTCTTCTGAGCAGTTTGTCAGCTTTTGGACACCTTTGAAGGTGTTTTCTATGTGTTTCTATATGTTTTTGTTTGCCTGCCATTGGTTTTAACGGTGTTCGAAGGTGTTCGACGAACAGTTCGACGAACAGTTCGGCGAACACACGGGTGTTCGACGAACCGAACCGAACTCGAACACTACGGGGGTGGCTCAACACTAGTGGTCAGGCTGGTAGTTTCGTCACCCCTGCTGATGCTGGCATGGCAGGTGGTAAAAATGGCCTGTTTGGGGTTATCAGCAGAGTCTTTAAAAAAATTCCAGACTCTGGAAGACCTACCGGTTGTACTGGCAACGTCCCTCGTGTTGGTGTTACTGGGAACGGTTGCCCGCCTTCTGTCTGCGGCCTCCACACTGATTCTTCGTGCCTGTTGGGGTACTCTGCCTCCCTCCCCCTGTGTGCTGCTGGCCTCGCTCTGCGTGTCCTCCTGCCACGTTGGGTCAGTTACTAGTTCATCCACCACCTCCTCCTCTTCCACTTGCGCACCACGATCCTCCTCCTCACTTCATGGCAATTGTGTCTCATCATCGTCCACCTCTTGTGACAAATTGCCAGCGTCGACATCCTCTGGCCGTGGCTGTTGAAATATTTGAGCATCGCTACATGGGATCTCCTCTTCCACCACTTCAAGTGGAGCAGGCGAGGGGCACAAATATGGAAATGGACCAGTGAACAGCTCTTCAGAGTGTCCAAGTGTGGGATCAGTTGCTGTCTGACGACACTCGGCATGTTGGGAGGAAGGAGCATCAGGGTGAGGAGGAATATGCAGTCGAGACTCACGGCTAGAGATGAGCGGTGTTCGACTAGAACTGTTCGCCAATCTCAAATTCGAGCTGTTTTGGGCGGTGTTCGAGTTGTTCGACGAACCCGAACGATTTGCAAAAAATTTGGCTGTTCGACGTTATGTTCGATAACTGTTCATGCACCAAAAGCATGTCCTGCATGTCTGGCTCTATTTTGAGCACCAATCATGCAGGGATTGCTTGCCACTCACTGTAATGCCACAGCCATGGTGGTTTTGGCATTACAGTGATTGCCCAAATCGATGGGAACAGTGCGAACAGTGAAACATGAAAAGCGGCAATTTAGCAGCGGCATAGACCGGTACCCGACAATTTAGAACAGAAAGAATAGAGCATCACACATAGATTAGATAGATAGAAACAAGTCAGCCACATATATACGAAGTACAGTGACAGTGTTGCTTACTGTACTTGTCATTTAGTGTAAAGGATTTATCAAAAAAAATAATAGTGTTTTCATGCACCGTCTCTTTAAAAAAGCCGGCCGGCAATTCAGCAGCGGTACCCGACAATTTAGAATATAAAGAAGAGAGAATCACACATAGATTAGATAGATAGAAACATGTCAGTCACATATATGAAGTACAGTGACAGTGTTGCTTACTGTACTTGTCATTTAGTGTAAAGGATTTATTAAAAAAAATAATAGTGTTTTCATGCACTGTCTCTTTAAAAAAGCCGGCCGGCAATTCAGCAGCGGTACCCGACAATTAAGAATAGAAGGAATAGAGAATCACACATAGATTAGATAGATAGAAACATGTCAGTCACATATATATGAAGTACAGTGACAGTGTTGCTTACTGTACTTGTCATTTAGTGTTAAAATAAAGGATTTATTTTAAAAAAAATTGGCATGCGGGTCCCCATAATTTTAGGCTCTAGCGGAGGTTAAGCAGACGGCTGGGGCAGATGTTTGAAGCCTGGGAGGGGGGTAATACCCATGGAGCTTCCCAGGCTACTAATATCAGCCCCCAGCTGAATACCTAGCCTTTACTAGCTATTAAAGTGGGGTCTCCCCTATTTTAATAGCTAGCAAAGGCTAGGCAGACAGCTGGGGGCTGAAATTAATAGCCCAGGAAGGGTGCCATGAATATTGGCCCCCTCCCAGGCTAGAAACACCAGCCGTCAGCCGCCCCAGAACTGGCGCATCCATAGGATGCGCTAATTCTGGCACTTAGCCTCGCTCTTCCCACTGCCCTGTAGCGGTGGCAGTGAGGTAATAGGGCTGGGGTTGATGTCAGCTTATAATGCCAGCTGACATCAAGCCCAGGTTAGTAATGGAGAGGCGTCTATAAGAAACCCCCATTACTAATCCCATAGTCAAAGTTAAAAGAAAACACAAACACCCAGAATAAACTCCTTTAATTGAAATAAAGACACATTCCTTCATTGTTCTAAATTAAACCATACTTACCACCACGCCCATTCCAGCTGAAGCCAACGATCTCCTGCAATAAAAGTAAAATAATAAAGCAACATCATCCTTACATTTCCATGGTTCCCACGACAGCTTCAGCTCTGCTACATCGAGATGACAGGCTGGACAGCAGCAGAACGCTGCCATCCAGCTTGCCATGCCGCGGACACTGAGAAGCGCAGGCATGCTTGCGCTTCTCAGTGTCTCGCTGTGACGGCATAAAGATGAGACGAGTTCATGTCCAATGAACTCAGCTCACCTCATGCACGTCACTGACAGCGTGGGAGAATTCTCCTGCACTCAGCGCTACAGCGTGAGAATTTTCCCACGCTGTCAGTGACGTGCATGAGGTGAGCTCATTCATGTCCAATGATCTCAGCTCACCTCATGCACGTCACTGACAGCGTGGGAGAATTCTCACGCTGTAGCGCTGAGTGCAGGAGAATTTTCCCACGCTGTCAGTGACGTGCATGAGGTGAGCTGAGATCATTGGACATGAACTCGTCTCATCTTTATGCCGTCACAGCGAGACACTGAGGAGCGCAAGCATGCCTGCCCTTCTCAGTGTCTGCGGGATGACAGGCTGGATGGCAGCGTTCTGCTGCGGTCCAGCCTGTCATCTCGATGTAGCAGAGCTGAAGCTGTCGTGGGAACCATGGAAAGGTAAGGATGAGGTTGCTTTATTATTTTACTTTTATTGCAGAAGACATTGGCTTCAGCTGGAATGGGCGTGACGGTAAGTATGGTTTAATTTAGAACAATAAAGAATTGTGTGTTTATTTCAATTAAAGGACTTTATTCTGGGTGTTGTGTTTTTTTTAAATACTTTACTAGAAATTCATGGCGGTCATGTCTAATATTGACGTGACCCCATGAATTTCGGGCTTAGGGCCAGCTGATAATGCCAAGCTGGCCCTAACCCCTTTATTACCCAGTGAGCCACCGCACCAGGGCCCTGGATGAGTTGGGTACAGCGCCAGAAGATGGCGCTTCTATGAACGCGCCATTTTCCGGGGTGGCTGCGGACTGCAATTTGCAGCGGGGGGGACCCAGAAAGCTTGGGCCTCCCTGCGCTGCAGATTCCAGCCCCCAGCTGCCTAGTTGTACCTGGCTGGACACAAAAATAGGGCGAAGCCCCAAGTATTTTTTTTTTAAATTATTTCATGAAATTCATGAAATAATTAAGAAAAAAAGGGCTTCCCTATATTGTTGTGTCCAACCAGGTACAAATAGGCAGCTGGTGGTAGGGGGCAGCCCGTTCCTGCCTGCTGGACACAAATATAGTGCGAAGCCCCACGTCAATTTTTTTTTTTAATTATTTCATGAAACTAGATGGTGGCCCGATTCTAACGCATCGGGTATTCTAGAATATGTATGCGGCAGACCCGGCGCAATCAGCAGAGCGGTGTTTAAATTTGGCGCCAAAATCGCTGACTGGTCGCGGCTGGCGGTTGCGACTAATCAGCAGAGCGGGGTTTAAATTTTGCGCCAATAATGCTGATTGGTCGCGGTCGCGACCAATCAGCAAAGCGGTGTTTAAATTTTGCGCCAATAATGCTGATTGGTTGCGGTTGCGACCAATCAGCAAAGCGGTGTTCAAATTTGGTGACTATATCGCTGATTGGTCACGGCTGGCGGTTGCGACTAATCAGCAGAGCGGGGTTTAAATTTTGCGCCAATAATGCTGATTGGTCGCGATCGCGACCAATCAGCAAAGCCGTGTTTAAATTTTGCGCCAATAATGCTGATTGGTTGCGGTTGCGACCAATCAGCAAAGCGGTGTTTAAATTTGGCGCCAATAACGGTGATTGGTCACGACCGCGACCATTCAGCAGGGCGGTGTTTAAATTTGGCGGCAAGAATGTTGATTAGTCGCGGCCGGCGGTCGCGACCAATCAGCAGAGCGGGGTTTAAATTTGGCGCCAATAATGCTGATTGGTCGCAATCACCGGCCGCGACCAATCAGCAGAGCGGTGTTTCAATTTGGCGCCAAAATCGCTGATTGGTCGCGGCCGGCAACCGTGACCCATCAGCAGAGCGGGGTTTAAATTTGGCTCCAATACTGCTGATTGGTCGCAGCCGGCAACCGTGACCAATCAGCCGAGCAGGGTTTAAATTTGGCGCCAATACTGCTGATTGGTTGCGGACAGCGACCGCGATCAATTAGCAGAGCGGTGTTTAAATTTGGCGCCAATAATGCTGATTAGTCGCGGCCGGCATCCGCGACCAATTAGCAGAGCGGGGTTTAAATTTGGCGCCAATCTCGCTGATTGGTCGCGGCTGGAGTCCGCGACCAATCAGCAGAGCGTTGTTTAAATTTGGCGCCAATCTCACTGATTGGTCGCGGCCGCTATTTAAATGTGGCGCCCAAATCGGTGATTGGTCGCGGGCAGTTTCCGCGACCAATCAGCAGAGCGGTGTTTAACTTTAGCGCCAAGATCAGTGATTGGTCGCGTGCGGAGAGCGCGACCAATCAGCGAATCGTATTGGTGAGGACCGGGGAGCGCCGCTGCCTGGTCGGATACTTCCGCTGCGAGAAGCCGGGATATGAGCGACTGCTCGCAGCAGATGTATCCCGACCCGCAGCTCCGCTCCCCGGTCCTCCCTTGACACCCTAGCCGCTGATCTCCCCACAGTATCCGCATGGTGTTACAAAGATCCGGACATTTGTGTTAAAAATCGCTGATTGGTCGCGGGCGCTGCCCGCGACCAATCACTGATTTGGGCGCCAAGTTTAAATATCGGCCGCAACCAATCACCGATCTTGGCTCCACATTTAAACACCGCTGTGCTGATTGGTCGCCGACGCTGGGCGCGACCAATCACCGATTTTGGCGCCACATTTAAATAGCGTCCGCGACCAATCAGTACAGCGGTGTTTAAATGTGGAGCCAAGATGGGTGATTGGTCGCGGCCGATATTTAAATTTGGCGCCCAAATCGGTGATTGGTCGCGGGCATGTTGGTTTATTATTTTACTTTTATTGCAGGAGATCGTTGGCTTCAGCTGGAATGGGCGTGATGGTAAGTATGGTTTAATTTAGAACAATAAAGAATTGTGTGTTTATTTCAATTAAAGGACTTTATTCTGGGTGTTTGTGTTTTCTTTTAACTTTGACTATGGGGTTAGTAATGGGGGTGTCTTATAGACGCCTCTCCATTACTAACCTGGGCTTGATGTCAGCTGGCATTATAAGCTGACATCAGTCCCAGCCCTATTACCCCACTGCCACCGCTACAGGGCAGTGGGAAGAGCGAGGCTAAGTGCCAGATTTGGCGCATCCAACGTATGCGCCATTTCTGGGACAGCTGACGGCTGGTGTTTCTAGCCTGGGAGGGGGGCAATATTCATGGCACCCTTCCTGGGCTATTAATATCAGCCCCCAGCTGTCTGCTTAGCCTTTGCTAGCTATTTAAATAGGGGGGACCCCACGTCATTTTTTTGAGGGGTCCCCCATTTTAATAGCTAGTAAAGGCTAGGTATTCAGCTGGGGGCTGATATTAGTAGCCTGGGAAGCTCCGTGGCTATTACCCCCTTCCCAGGCTTCAAACATCTGCCCCAGCCGTCTGCTTAACCTCCGCTAGAGACTAAAATTACGGGGAACCCCACGCCAATTTTTTTTTTAATAAATCCTTTATTTTAACACTAAATGACAAGTACAGTGATCAACACTATCACTGTACTTCTTATATATGTGACTGACATGTTTCTATCTTTCTAATCTATGTGTGATGCTCTATCTTTCTGTTCTAAATTGTCGGGTACCGAGGCTGAATTGCCGGCCGGCTTTTTTAAAGAGACGGTGCATGAAAACACTATTATTTTTTTAAATAAATCCTTTACACTAAATGACAAGTACAGTAACCAACACTGTCACTGTACTTATTATATATGTGATTGGCATGTTTATATCTATGTGTGATGCTCTATTCTTTCTGTTATAAATTGTCGGGTACCGCTGCGGAATTGCCGGCCGGCTTTTTTAAAGAGACGGTGCACGAAAAGACTATTATTTTTTTTAATAAATCCTTTACACTAAATGACAAGTACAGTAAGCAACACTGTCACTGTGCTTCTTATATGTGTGACTGACATGTTTCTATCTATTTAATCTATGTGTGATGCTCTATTCCTTCTTGTCTAAATTGTCGGGTACTGGTGTATGCCGCTGCTGAATTGCCGGCCGGCTTTTTTAAAGAGAGCGTCTTCTGAGCAGTTTGTCAGCTTTTGGACACCTTTGAAGGTGTTTTCTATGTGTTTCTATGTGTTTTTGTTTGCCTGCCATTGGTTTTAACGGTGTTCGACGGTGTTCTAAGGTGTTCGACGAACAGTTCGACGAACAGTTCCTCGAACATCCCAGTGTTCGACGAACCGAACCGAACCCGAACACAACGGGGGTGGCTCAACACTACTCACGGCTACTAAAACTTGACCGTGTGGACGATAGACCGGTGGTGGTGGTGCCCAGGTAACTGGAAGTATTATCTGCTATCCAATTAATAACCTGTTCACACTGATCAGTTCGCAATACTAGTGTTGTAGTGTGCTTCCCTGGTAATTCGGTCAAGAAGTGGGAGCGAGAAGATGTGGCTGTTGGTTGTGGCACATTTTCACCTTGGCCATGGCCCCGTCCTCTACACGCACCATCACCAGAACGTCCAGTTCCACATCCCTTGCCACACGCCTTGCCCATTGTAAATTAAGTAAAATAGCTTACACTCGCACTATCAATGGAAAAAGGGTAATAAAAAGGAGATTAGAACCGTGAAAGGGGAAAACCACAGTTCTATTCCTCTGGCCTACACCAGAATCTTTTAAACAGATATATTGGAGTCTGACCAGTGAGGGAGACACTATTACAGTTTCTTTACGGTAAAAAATGCCAAAAACAGGATAATACAGAGATTTGACCCGTGGAACTGCAAAACCACAGTTCTATTTCTCTGGCTTACACCAGACTCTTTTAAACAGATATATTGGTGTTTGACCAGTCAGGGAGACACTATTACAGTTTTTTTTTACGGCAAAAAATGCCTAAAGCAGGATAATTCAGAGATTTGACCCGTGGAACTGCAAATCCACAGTTATAGTTATGTGGCGTACACCAGAATCTTTTAAAAAGATATATTGGTGTCTGACAAGTCAGGGAGACACTATTACAGTTTGTTTTATGGCAAAAAATGCCAAAAACAGGATAATACAGAGATTTGACCTGTGGAACTTCAAAACCACAGTTCTATTTCTCTGGCCTACACCAGACTCTTTTAAACAGATATATTGGTGTCTGACCAGTCAGGGAGACACTATTACTGGTTTTTTTTTACTGTTTTTTTTTTACAGCAAAAAATGCCAAAAACAGGATAATACAGAGATTTGACCCGTGGAACAGCAAAACCACAGTTATATTTCTCTGGCCTACACCAGACTCTTTTAAACAGATATATTGGTGTCTGACCAGTCAGGGAGACACTATTACAGCTTTTTTTTATGGCAAAAAATGCCAAAAGCAGGATAATACAGAGATTTGACCCGTGGAACTGCAAAACCACAGTTATAGTTATGTGGCGTACACCGGAATCTTTTAAACAGATATATTGGTGTCTGACCAGTCAGGGAGACACTATTACAGTTTTTTTTATGGCAAAAAAATGCCAAAAGCAGGATAATACAGAGATTTGACCCATGGAACTGCAAAACCACAGTTATAGTAATGTGGCGTACAAAAGACTCTTTTAAACAGATATATTGGTGTCTGACCAGTAAGGGAGACACTATTACAATTTTTTTTTACTGCAAAAAATGCCAAAAACAGGATAATACAGATATTTGACCCATGGAACTTCAAAACCACATTTCTATTTCTCTGGCCTACACCAGACTCTCTTAAACAGATATATTGGTGTCTGACCAGTCAGTGAGACACTCAATTTTTTTTTGGGGGGGAAGGAAATACCAAAAGATTAATAAGATGCGTATTTGTACAGTTTGACTGAGGAAAAAAAAAATACAGGATTTAGATGAAAAAAAAAAAATTTCCCTTGCCCCTTAGACCGGGGTGATAAGTCTAGCAATTTGACCAATAAGAGCACACAGGACTGTAATGCAGCATTTGCTGGTATAACCACTGCATCTCCTATACAGCCTGCCTGCATGCCTATTATCTGGGATGGATATTACTCCGGAGAAGGACTGTTAGTTTGATTTGGCAGGCTTTAGAGACGCTACACTACCTATTTCGCACTATATATCTCTCCCTAACTCAGCAGCACCCTCTCTATACTGTCTGATCCCAGCCGTCTGTGTCCAAGATGGCGGCGCCCGGTTTTAAATACTCTAGGTGACGCTGTGCGGCCTGCCAATCACTGTAATGCCCACAAACAACATGGCATGGCTGCGGCATTACATTGACTGGCTGGCAATCCCTGCATGTTGATTGGCTCTGTAAAGAGCGCCAAACATGCAGGGCAGAGACCCGAGCTCCCGCCCGAGTAACCCGGAAATGCTTGGTGCTCGCCGAACATCCCGAGTAGTGAGATGCTCGGGTGAGTAACGAGCAGTGTCGAGCATGCTCGCTCAACACTAGTAGAGATAAATGAAAATATATTTTAGTACAAAATGGCCATATTCGCATTTCAACGTTAGACTGACCCCTTCATCAGGAAGCTTACAAGATATATAAAACAATTCAGTTAACAATGCTTTAACCCCTTTACTTCTGAGGGTGGTTTGCACTTTAAGGACGGGGCCAATTTTTACAATTCTGACCACTGTCACTTTAAGAGGTAATTACTCTGGAACTCTTCAATGGATCCCACTGATTCTCAGATTGTTTTTTTCGTGACATATTGTACTTCATGATTGTGGTAAAATTTCTTCGATATCACTTGCGTTTTTTTGTGAAAAAAATGGAAATTTGAATTTTTATGCCCTTAAATTAGAGATATGTCACACAAAATAGTTAATAAATAACATTTCCCACATGTCTACTTTACATCAGCACAATTTTGGAACCATTTTTTTATTTTTTATTATGGAGCTATAAGGGTTAAAAGCTGACCAGCGATTTCTAATTTTTCCAACAATATTTAAAAAAACATTTTTTTTTTACAGACCACATCACATTTGAAGAGGGGTCTTTATGACAGAAAATACCCAAAAGTGACACCATTCTAAAAACTGCACCCCTCAAGGTGCTCAAAACCACATTCAAGAACTTTATTAACCCATCTGGTGCTTAACAGGAATTTTTGGAATGTGGAAGAAAAAAAATTAACATTTAACTTGTTTCACAAAAATGTTACTTTAGACCCAATTTTTTTTATTTTCACAGGGGTAACAGGAAAAAATGGACCTCAAAATTTGTTGTTCTATTTCCCAAGACCACGCAGATACCCCATACGTGGGGAAAATCACTGTTTTTGCGCACGGCAGGGTTCAGAAGGGAAGGAGCGCCATTTGACTTTTTGAATATAAAATTTGCTTGAATACTTAGCGTATGTGTCCCTGATGTGCCTAAACAGTGGAAAACCCCCACAAGTGACACCATTTTGGAAACTACATCCCTCAAGGTTTTTATCAAAGGGTATAGTGAACATTTTGAACCTAGAGTTACTGTAACATCCCTGGCGGTGTGCTTGCACAGTGCACCACCTCCCACTATGCAAGACCGCAATCTTACCTGTCAGTCCAGCCTACAAACCTTGCTCCAGTTCATGCTGTGTGCATATCTCTTGACTGACTGCTTAGGGCGGCGGCCCGGTTACTTCCTGATTCTTATAGCTGCTGTAGGCGCACCCCTAATGCGTCTCCAGCCTATTGCTGTGAGTCACTGGATATTTAAACTCCCTCCACCCAGAAGGAGGGGCCTGAGCAACACCTTTACTCAGTTAGTCTTTGCTACTGAATTGCCAGGTCCTGTCCTGTTTCTAGTCTGTTTCCGCCACTCTGGGGGCTGCATACCCAGACCTGTTATTTCTGACTTCTAGTCTGTTTCCGCCACTCTGGGGGCTGCATACCCAGACCTGTTATCTCTGACTTCTAGTCTGTTTCTGCCACTCTGGGGACTGTATGCCCAGGCCTGTTACCTGTGGTTTCTGGTCTGTTTCCGCCACTCTGGGGGCTGTATGCCCAGGCCTGTTACCTGTGGCTTCTGGTCTGTTTCCCCACCTCTGGGGGCTGTATATCCAGGCTTGTTCTTGTATCTTTGCAGTAGCAGTTCCTGTCTGAACTTTATCCTAGCCTGTTACCTGTTTTTCTCTATGTCCGTAACTTCCCTTTTCCAGGAGCATCTGAACCTGCACCTAACTCCAACTCATTGTCTATGTACTTCTGTTTGTGAGTTTTGTGTCCACTCGCTACTACCTTGTGTGTATCTGAATCTGCTTGTCCCTTTTCCCTTCCCCCGTATCTTCCTCCTGTGTTCTAGCCATCCTCCTGTATTTTCCAATCTGTTCCATGTGAACAGAGCCCTGTACTCTCTGCCTGCACCTTCAGCCCTGTTCGGCTCTGCTTGCTCACCCCACCACTGGTTTCTATCTGCTCTGACTTGTCCACCGCTCCGGCGGCTTCCCTCTGCTCTGCCTTACTCACCACTACGGCGGCTTCTCTCTGCTCTGCCTTGGCCACAGCTCCGGCGGTTCCGCTCTGCTCTGCCTTGTCCACCGCACCTGCGGTTTCGCTCCGCTCTGCCTTGTCCACCGCACCTGCGGTTTCGCTCTGCTCTGCCTTGTCCACCGCACCTGCGGTTTCGCTCTGCTCTACCTTCCCACCGCACCTGCAGTTTCACTCTGCTCTGCCTCATCCACCGCACCTGCGGTTTCGCTCTTCTCTGCCTTGTCCACCGCCCCGGCGGTTCCCCTCTGCTCTGCCATGTTCACCACTCCAGTGGTTCCGCTCTGCTCTGCTTGCCCACCGCACCTGCGGTTTTTGCTCCGCTCTGCTTGCTAACCACACCAGCAGTTCCTCTCTGCTCAGCCTTGTCCTCCACTCCGGCGGTTTCGCTTTACTCTGCTTGACTACCGCATCTGTGGCTCTGAACCTGTCTCCAAGTCTGTACTGGACCCTATCCAGCCTGCGCTCCAACCTGCTAGTACCTCCCTGTCTGCATACCAGCCGTGCTTGCCAGTGCCCACCTGTCTGCATACCAGCTGTGCTTGCCAGTGCCCACCTGACTGCATACCAGTCGTGCTTGCCAGTGCCCACCTGTCTGCATACCAGCCGTGCTTGCCAGTGCCCACCTGTCTGCATACCAGCCGTGCTTGCCAGTGCTCACCTTTCTGCATACCAGCTGTACTTGCCAGTAACCACCTGTCTGCATATCAACCGTACTTACCAATACCAACCTGCCTGTATGCCAGTCTAACCTGCCTGTTCCTGCATTCCCCAGTGTGGGTCAACAACTGTGACCGGGGTCTGACCTGGAGTCGCACCTGGTCCCTCTGCTCGGTTCCTCCCTGGTTCATGGAGTCGACTAAGCCGCCATGCGACCTTGGTCGGATCGGGTTGATACTTAGTTACGCCGCTCCAGGTACTCCTCGGTTCATGGTACAGTGGGATCACTAATCATGCTCACGCCAGTCAGTCCAGGCACGAGCGTAACAGTTTGCTCAGGCCATGGTACCCATTGAGCCCCACGGTCTTTCGCTCTCAGAGACATTTTGAATCTTTGTTTGGTGAATACGTGCACCAAGAAAAAAAAAAAAAATTTCTCAAGCTATGACCCAGGCGATTTACGCACCAGCCCAAATGGATCTATCAGCACTCGTTCCTGCGGATCCACCACGGTACTATGGGGATCCAAAAAGAAGCCGTGCATTTGTGAAGCAATGCATGCTGCATTTCAAGTTCTATGCTCACTATTTTCCTACTGATCGGGTTAAAGTAGCATTCATGATGTTCTACCTAGCGAATGATGCCTAGAAATGGATCACCCCCCTATGGGAAGCATGGGATCCTATCATCTTTGACCTGCATGCCTTCCTGGTGGCCTTTCTAATGGTCTTCGATGACCCTAATCCTGAAGTCTCTGCTAAAGCTTCCCTTCCCAATATCCCAGAGCAGCCCCAATGGGTAATGTGTGTAGGTAGCCTACCAGTCCTCCAGCCCGAAGAGACTGCTGCCCTCCCAGAATCCACACAGGATGACTATACTCCACAGAATACTTCTCTTCCAAACCTCAAGAGGCAGTCCAGACGTGCAAGGCGTAGAGGTAAACCGTCACGCCAGGTTCTGTCCTCCCAAAGACCTCCTGTTTCCCAGCCTGTAGAGGCAGCTTTCCGCACAGAATCTATGAAGGATGACTATGTTCGTCAGGCAAAGCAGAAGCCAGAACTCAGTCACAAAATCGGATTGCGGTCCCGCTGCGGTTGTTTGGGACCCCCTGACGGTCTTTGTCCAGCGAAGGTTGGAGAATCCCAAGACATTAGGCCTGTAGGAGAGGTTGTGACGCGCCCCCTGGGACATATTCCTTTTTGAGGGGAATACCCGGCACCGGATCAGATGGGGGGTTGTAGTCTCCGAGCGGCTGTGACCCGGTCCCGTGCCCAGGGCGTCAAGCTAAGTGTTATGTGGCAGTCCTTACTGATGTTATAAGAGTTCTTTTGTGTCGACTACGCCACCCGTTGTAATGCGGTCACTGTGGCCGCCGCTGCAGCAGGGTCCGCTGAGGCTGATGGTGGATGTGCAGCTTGGTGGGATAACCCCCAACGGGAGGGGTATAGCCTCAGAGGGGACAGGCGCAGAGGATGGGGGTTGTGGTGGTGCGGTGCAGCCGGCAATGAAGACAGACTCGGGTTGTGCAGTTAAGGGAGTTTACTTACTGCGGATGTTTCGGTCACTCCAGCTGTTAGTGACCACCCGAGCCGTGCTGCGTCCACCAGGTCCTGGATCCGGCCAACCCCCAAACAAGTCCGGAGCGTGGCCCTGAGCTCTCCCTCTGTCCTTTCTTCAGCCGTCCCCACCAGTGATCCACCTAGGTCCAGCTCCCTCGGGCCTTCTGTTGGGCAACCCTTGGCCTTAGGTTCCCTGACCCTCCATGTGGTATGCCTTCAGGGTGGATGTAGTGGGTGGCCGTGGCAGATGCTGCCCACAGCCTCCGGTCTCTGGCTAGGGATGTTTTTGCCCCCACCAGCTTGGGTTCCGGTACCCTTGTGCTGACTCCTCACCCGGTGCTCTAATTTGGGTTCTTGGGTCCCTTCAGTCTTCCCCCTCTGGGTCTTTCTCTTTCTTTCTCCTCTCTCTCTCTCCAGGGCTGCTGTTTCCTCTTCTCTCTCCAACTGACTTGTTCTCAGCGTCTGACCCTGATCTAAGTTGGTGCCCTCCTTATATATCCCTCTATGTGTGAGCTCAGGTGACCAGCACCCAATGAGCTCCTATCACTACCCAGACTGCTCCCCCTATCTGCCCCTACACTACATGGGATGTACCACCCCCCTCCCACTCCAGCCAGGAACAGGCTCGGTTGTACCTGCACATTTCTAAGTGGGAGTACCGTCGGCCTGCTCCTCTGAAGTGGGATGTGTGTAGTGCATGCAGTCTATCTGAGCTCAGTTCCACACTCCTTCCTTACCCGGGAGTGGAATATCACACCTCTGGGTTGAGGTGCAATACCCCTGTAGCAGCCGAATCCTCAGGGTGCTACATTCCCCCCTGGTAAATCACAGCACGTCCTCGGGCTGTAAGACATAAAACACCAAAACATACAAAATTTTTATATGAACATATAAAACATATAAAACATTATATATATATAAAACTTTTTCATATAAACATTCTCGTCGTCTCTGGTTTCAGGTTCCTCCTCCGGACACTGTGCAACGTGTGTCCGGGAAAAGTGCGACAGTCTTTCTAGAAAAATGGTTTCTCCTATAAAACCGGTAGGGGGCACTTTAGAAAGCGCAACTATGTACAGGGAAATTTGGAAGTTGGCCGCTCTCAGTCCTCGGCCAGGTAGAGGGAAGGGAATGGCTGCTCACAGTCCTCAGCCTGTAGGATGAAGGGGTTAACGGGTAAAACAGTTCACTGGTCCCAACGGGGACTATTTTAGCAGCAACAATTTCAGTTTCTATATACCCCGATTGGGTAACTATTTACAGCTCCTGCTCTGCCGCACTCAACGGCGTCTTCCTCCTGCTCTTTGAACTTCAGACCCGTCCGGGTCCTCTGGCTATGGGCGCGGTGGTGTTAGCGCCCGGGTTGCCCGGGCCTTGCGGCCAGGCCTGGGGTATCTGGAAGGTGAAGGGCACCGTAAATACGGCGGCGCCCTGTGCTACCTGGCCTTGCGACCAGGCCGGAGGCTCCGCGGAGGTAGGGGGCGCTGTTGGTGATGCGGCGCCCTGGGCTACCTGGCCTTGTGGCCAGGCCGGAGGCTCCGCGGAGGTAGGGGGCGCTGTTGGTGATGCGGCGCCCGGGGGTACTAGGCCTTGCGACCAGGCTGGTGGTATTTCCTGCTTTGTCACGCTCCGGGTCGAGGCGCGTGACGTCACAGGGGTCGCTGCGGCGGCTTCCGGTCGGGGCCTAGTCCATAGCGGTGACGTGGCGGCGACGGGCACAGCAGGGGGACTTTCGGGCTCTGCGACGGGGAGCTGGGGCAGGTGAGCGGTGTCACGGCTTGGGGTATAGGCGTCCCCTTTACCTGCCTCCATGCGTTCGGCTCCCTCCTCGGCGCCGTCTCCGGCCTTGGGTCCTCCCGCGCCATCCTCAGAGGCGGTCTGCTTCCTCTTCCAGGGTAGCGTGCTCCGCTGACTGGTCTCTGCGTGCTGAGCCATCTCCCGGCTCCACTCCGCCAGTATCTCCCGCTGTACCCGGGCCATCCTCCGTGCGAGGCCCTCCAGGGCAGTTTGTGCACACTCCCGGTCTCGGGGGAGCTGCGCTAGGATCTCCGCTAGACCTAGCGGGGTGGTAGACTCTAGCAGGCTCCTGACCATCGGGTCGGTGCTGCTCTGCTCGGCTTCCGGCAGGCTCCTGGCCAGCGGGCCGGTGCTGCTCTGCCCTCTTTCCTCGGTCTCTAGCAGACTCCTGGCCAGCGGGCCGGTGCTGTTCTGCTTTCTCTCCATCTCCGGGTGAGCTCCTCCGCTACTCCTTGTTAGACCTCTTGCCTCCGGGTGCGCTCGCTCCAGACTGCTCCAAGCGACACCCATCTTTTCTCTTCTCTTTCGTCTCCTCCCACTTAGAGGGCGGTCCCGGGGCAACTCGGTGACTGTCAGCTCCAGGGGAAGTTCTTTCACGCTGACAGACACCTCCAGCATCACAGTTTCTGTTGGTGGGGGCGGTTTCCACTTTTGGCGCCATTTTCTGTCCTGGCCCACGATGGGAGGTGGCCTCCTGCCCTCCTTTGGCACGCCCATAATGGCGTCCGCTGCTCTTCCAAGGCGGGAAATCTGCGGTTTTGGCGGGAAGCGTCGCCCAGTGGCGGGAAACTCTGCAGATGGCGGGAACAAGCTGGAAATGGCGGACAATCGGCGGGAAACGACTGGTGATGGAGTCCGATGGCGTGGACCCTCCGGAACCGGCGGGAGACTTCTTTCTGAGGTAAACTTGCACTTTTCTTCAGGCACGCAGTACCCGGTTGTTGTGGGCACGTAATCCTGCCGACTACGCCAAAATTGACGCGCCCCCTGGGACATATTCCTTTTTGAGGGGAATACCCGGCACCGGATCAGATGGGGGGTTGTAGTCTCCGAGCGGCTGTGACCCGGTCCCGTGCCCAGGGCGTCAAGCTAAGTGTTATGTGGCAGTCCTTACTGATGTTATAAGAGTTCTTTTGTGTCGACTACGCCACCCGTTGTAATGCGGTCACTGTGGCCGCCGCTGCAGCAGGGTCCGCTGAGGCTGATGGTGGATGTGCAGCTTGGTGGGATAACCCCCAACGGGAGGGGTATAGCCTCAGAGGGGACAGGCGCAGAGGATGGGGGTTGTGGTGGTGCGGTGCAGCCGGCAATGAAGACAGACTCGGGTTGTGCAGTTAAGGGAGTTTACTTACTGCGGATGTTTCGGTCACTCCAGCTGTTAGTGACCACCCGAGCCGTGCTGCGTCCACCAGGTCCTGGATCCGGCCAACCCCCAAACAAGTCCGGAGCGTGGCCCTGAGCTCTCCCTCTGTCCTTTCTTCAGCCGTCCCCACCAGTGATCCACCTAGGTCCAGCTCCCTCGGGCCTTCTGTTGGGCAACCCTTGGCCTTAGGTTCCCTGACCCTCCATGTGGTATGCCTTCAGGGTGGATGTAGTGGGTGGCCGTGGCAGATGCTGCCCACAGCCTCCGGTCTCTGGCTAGGGATGTTTTTGCCCCCACCAGCTTGGGTTCCGGTACCCTTGTGCTGACTCCTCACCCGGTGCTCTAATTTGGGTTCTTGGGTCCCTTCAGTCTTCCCCCTCTGGGTCTTTCTCTTTCTTTCTCCTCTCTCTCTCTCCAGGGCTGCTGTTTCCTCTTCTCTCTCCAACTGACTTGTTCTCAGCGTCTGACCCTGATCTAAGTTGGTGCCCTCCTTATATATCCCTCTATGTGTGAGCTCAGGTGACCAGCACCCAATGAGCTCCTATCACTACCCAGACTGCTCCCCCTATCTGCCCCTACACTACATGGGATGTACCACCCCCCTCCCACTCCAGCCAGGAACAGGCTCGGTTGTACCTGCACATTTCTAAGTGGGAGTACCGTCGGCCTGCTCCTCTGAAGTGGGATGTGTGTAGTGCATGCAGTCTATCTGAGCTCAGTTCCACACTCCTTCCTTACCCGGGAGTGGAATATCACACCTCTGGGTTGAGGTGCAATACCCCTGTAGCAGCCGAATCCTCAGGGTGCTACAGTTGCCCTTGGCGTTAGTGTTTCCTCTCCACAAATAACCATGACTGTATCCGTGGCAAGTGAAGGCCTCGGATTAACCGGAAGTTTCGGGCTTAAACCTTGAAGAGTCGGTGTCTGATTCCCGTCCGACAACTCCAGAAGCCGGTTTGGGCATTGTCAGCAGAAGGACGAGCCCTACTCAGAAGCAGTCAAAATATGTCTGCACAAATTAAGCTCCAGATTGGAGCATTACACATGAAGAAGTTCACATTCCAGGTGCTGACTGGCTTACCCACAGGTCGTCCAGAGCCAAGAGATCTAGTGCCCGCTCAGGTCTGGAGATCCTGCATGGTGTATCCTGGGGGACTGCTAAGGTACAAGGGGTGTCCATTCCCCACATCTTCAGGACAGTCAGCAGTTTCTTCTTTTTCTTCACCAGATCTGCTAGTCGCTGCCTCGCTGTGCGCTGAAGTCTCCGAAGGAAGAGAAGCGGAGGCGATGTCTCCACAAAGTCTCGACGATTGTACCAATGATCTGGCTTCAGGTACCGTCCCACCTTACAGACATGTCATCTCTGAAACCAGTCTGAAGATGGTCCTAAAGCAAGGACCCTCCGTCTCTAATAAATCTGGTCCTACGTCCATCAAGGTGGTGTTTACCCCCGAGTCTCTGCACCCCTCCAACCAGGCGGAGGACCTCCAGTTGTCTCCTGAATCCTCCGAGGTGCTACCTGATAACAAAGGGAGAGAGACTTTTCTACACCCTGTACCTGGTACTTCGCCCACTTCATCCAGTAAGCTTGGCAAAGTGTACATCGAAGCAGTGATTACCACTGAGTGTATGCACCCCTCCAACCAGGCGGAGGACCTCCAGTTGTCTCCTGAATCCTCCGAGGTGCTACCTGATAAAGGGAGAGAGACTTTTCTACACCCTGTACCTGGTATTTCGCCCACTTCATCCAGTAAGCTTGGCAAAGTGTACATCGAAGCAGTGATTACCCCCGAGTCTCTGCACCCCTCCAACCAGGTGGAGGACCTCCAGTTGTCTCCTGAATCCTCCGAGGTGCTACCTGATAAAGGGAGAGAGACTTTTCTACACCCTGTACCTGGTACTTCGCCCACTTCATCCAGTAAGCTTGGCAACGTGTACGTCAAGGCGGTGGTCACCCCCGAGTCTCTGCACCCCTCCAACCAGGCGGAGGACCACCAGTTGTCTTATGAATCCACCAGGGTGCTACCTGATCACAAATGGAGAGAGACTTTCCTGTGTGCTGTTCCTGGTACTTCACCCACTTCATCTGTTGCTGAGGATGGCTTGATAGGAGGAAGCATCCTGGTCACCAAGATGATGAGATCAGTTTCGTTCCCTCTAATGGACAGAAGAGGTAAACCTCTTGAAGAGAAGGATTGGCCTCCAAATTCTCTGCAGAAGACCCTTGCAGGCTTGAAAAAGAGGGGCGTAAAGGGGGGGGGTACTGTAACATCCCTGGCGGTGTGCTTGCATAGTGCGCCACCTCCCACTATGCAAGACCTCAATCTTACCTGTCAGTCCAACCTACAAACCTTGCTCCAGTTCATGCTGTGTGCATATCTCTTAACTGACTGCTTAGGGCGGCGGCCCGGTTACTTCCTGATTCTTATATCTGCTGTGGGCGCACCACTAATGCGTCTCCAGCCTATTGCTGTGAGTCACTGGATATTTAAACCCCCAGCACCCAGAAGGAGGGGCCTGAGCAACACCTTCACTCAGTTAGTCTTTCCTACTGAATTGCCAGGTCCTGTCCTGTTTCTAGTCTGTTTCCGCCACTCTGGGGGCTGCATACCCAGACCTGTTATCTCTGACTTCTAGTCTGTTTACGCCACTCTGGGGGCTGTATGCCCAGGCATGTTACCTGTGGCTTCTGGTCTGTTTCCCCCACTCTGGCGGCTGTATACCCAGGCTCGTTCTTTTATCTTTGCATTAGCAGTTCCTGTCTGAACTTTATCCTAGCCTGTTACCTGTTTTTCTCTATGTTCATACCTTCCCTTTTCCTGCAGCATCTTAACCGGCACCTAACTCCAACTCGTTGTCTCTGTACTTCTGTTTGTGAGTTTTGTGTCCACTCGCTACTTCATAGGAAGTACCTTGTGTGTATCAGATTCTGCTTGTCCCTTTTCCCTTCCTCTGTATCTTCCTCCTGTGTTCTAGCCATCCTCCTGTATTTTCCAGTCTGTTCCATGTGAACAGAGCCCTGTCCTCTCTGCCTGCACCTTCAGCCTGTTCGGCTCTGCTTGCTCACCGCGCCAGCGGTTTCTCTCTGCTCTGACTTGCCCACCGCTCCGGCGGCTTCCCTCTGCTCTGCTTTACCCACCGCTCCGGCGGCTACTCTCTGCTCTGCCTTGGCCACTGCTCCGGCGGTTCCGCTCTGCTCTGCCTTGTCCACCGCACCTGTGGTTTCGCTCCGCTCTGCCTTGTCCACCACACCTGCGGTTTCGCTCTGCCCTGCCTCGTCCACCGCACCTGCGGTTTCGCTCTGCTCTGCCTTGTCCACCTCTCCGGCGGTTCCTCTCTGCTCTGCCTTGTTCACCGCTCTGGCGGTTCCGCTCTGCTCTGCCTTGCCCATCGCACCTGCGGTTTTCGCTCTGCTCTGCTTGCTCACCGCACCAGCAGTTCCTCTCTGCTCTGTCTTGTCCTCCGCTCCAGCGGTTTCGCTTTACTCTGCTTGACTAACGCATCTGCGGCTCTGAACCCGTCTCCCAGTCTGTATTGGACCCTATCCAGCCTGCGCTCCATCCTGCTAGTATCTCCCTGTCTGAATACCAGCCGTGCTTGCCAGTGCCCACCTGTCTGCATACCAGCTGTGCTTGCCAGTGCCCACCTATCTGCATACCAGCCGTGCTTGCCAGTGCCCACCTGTCTGTATACCAGCCGTGCTTGCCAGTGCCCACCTGTCTGCATACCAGCCGTACTTGCCAATACCCACCTGCCTGTATGCCAGTCTAACCTGCCTGTTCCTGCATTCCCCGGTGTGGGTCAACAACTGTGACCGGGGTCTGACCTGGAGTCGCACCTGGTCCCTCTGCTCGGTTCCTCCTTGGTCCATGGAGTCGACTAAGCCACCGTGCGACCTTGGTCGGATCGGGTTGATACTTAGTTATGCCCCTCCATGCACTCCTCGGTTCATGGTACAGTGGGATCACTAATCACGCTCACACCAGTCAGTCCGGGCACGAGCGTAACAGTTACGACACAGAATTTGATAACATTAGGTCATCATATTGAATAAGTTGTCATTAGTCTTGATGCAAGTGCAAACTCAAGGAGCGAGCACTTGTGCTCAACACTAGTCACCATATCGCCATCTTTTTTTTTTTACTTTAGAAAAAAAATCTCAACCCTAACCCCAACCTTAATCCTAGCCCAACCCCAACCCTAACCCTAGCCCAACCCTAACCCCAACCCCACCCTAACCGCAACCCCAGCACAACCCTAACCGCAACCCTAGCCTAACCCTAGCCCAACCCTAGCCAAACCCTAACCCTAGCCCCAACCCTAACCCCAACCCTAACCCAACCCTATCCCTAGCCCAACCCTAACCCCAACCCTCACCCTAGCCAAACCCTAGCCCAACCCTAACCCCAACCCCAACCCTAACACAACCCTAACCCCAGAGTTCATTTTTTACTCCGTTCCTCGTCCGGTATAAGTGATTAGATGACTTTATTCTTTGGGTTGGTGCGACTACAGCGATACCAGAATCATATCGGGTTTTTATGATTGATAGCTGTCACACACTAAAGGACGCATTTTTTTGTAAAATCTAGTTTTTGCATCGCCATATTTTGAGAGCTATAATTTTTCCATTTTTGGGCTGACAGAGCCATATGACGGCTTGTTTCTTGCGGGATGAGATGATGTTTTTATTGGTACCATTTTCAGGCACTTGACATTTTTTGATCTCTTTCTATTCCGATTTTTGGGAGGCAGAATAAACAAAAACCAGCAATTCTGGAATTGTTTTTATGTTTTTTTTTTAGTGCTGTTCCAATTGGTAAAATTGATAAGGTAGCTTTATTCTTTGGGTCAGTACGTTTACAGCAGTACCACATTTATATCGTTTTTCTATGTTTTGACGCTTTTACACAATAAAAGCTATTTTATAGAAAAAAATATTTTTTTGCATTGCTTTATTCTGAGAGCTAGAACTGTTTAATTTTTTACGTGATGGAGCAGTATGGCAGCTTTTTTTTGTATGATGTTTTCAGCGGTACCATTTTTATTTATATTCGTCTTTTTGATCGCGTGTTATTCCATTTTTTGTTTGGCGATATGATGATAAAGCATTGTTTTTTGCTTTTTTTTTTTTTTTTTTACCGTGTTCACTAAAGGGGTTAACTAGTGGGACAGTTTATAGTTCAGGTCTTTCCAGACGTGGCAATACCAAATATGTGTACTTTTATTGTTTTACTTTTTTTTCATAATAATATTTATTGATGGGTACATTATGTTTTTATTTTTGGTGGAATTTTTTTTTTATATATATTTTTACAAATTTTTTTAAATTTTTTTTGTTTTTCATTTTTAACACTTTTTGGACTTTTATTCTGTGTCCCACTATGGGACTTTCACATTTTTTATTCTGATCGCCTGTACACCACAGGGATGGGGCACCATCCCTGTGCTATACAGACTGTCAGTGCTGCAGATGTAAAAGATACTTTGGTCATGCACTGCGCATGACCAAAATATCTTCCTGCTGTCTGGTGACCCGGATGTTGTCATGACATCGGGTTGTCATGACGACATCGGGTTGTCATGGCAACATCCGGGAAGCCGCTGCAGACTGCGCTGGTGGCCAGGAGAGGAGGTGAGTATTGCGATCACCTCCCCTTGCCCCCGCAATGCTGCGATTGACCTCGATCGCAGCATTGCAGGGGTTAATGTGCCGGGTCTGTGACCCATATGTATGGGTCTGTGGGAATAATGTGTACAAATGGCTCCCAATCGGAGTAGGGGGGACTTGTACGTTGGCCCGGCTAACTCCAGCCACTTATCTTATTCCCCATAGTAAAGTAGATTTGAGATCCATCCCTCTTCATACCATCTATAAACGTGCCAAGGACAACACCCCACGCCCATCAGGAAGACCTCATTTAGTACAAATGAGTATACCCAATAAGATAGCCAGTACTGTCTTCCTCTACCCTATGGAAACACAAATGTGGGACAAATTAGTGGAAGTCACTGACTAAATAGATGACCAGATTTGGTGTGTACTGGAAGTAATTAATACTACTGTTGCGGTGCAGAATCAACTTATTATAGTAGCTAATCAACATACTTTAGTGCTGGACTATTTGACAGCAGCTCAAGGAGGGATGTGTCAGGTTATAGGCCCGGCCTGTTGTCACTATATTGACCCCGACTCTACCATACGGTTAAAGACTAAAATGGAAGACATTAGGAAACTCACGGAGGAATATAACAAACTTAACGAATTGACCAAAGACAGTTGGTGGTCTGATACGTTTTCCTTTTAAAATCCTGCTAATTGGTTTAAAGGGATTGGTGGATGGATTGCTGGAATTTTACAAGGAGTGTTGCATATTGCTGTTTGCATTTTGTTAATATATGTGTAATGCACACGCCCGGACTGACTGGCGTGTGCCTGTATATGTAGTGATTCCACTGGACCATACCGGAGAGTGAATGCCTGGAGGGGCGTAACTAAGTATCCACCCGATCTGACCAAGGTCGCACGACGGCATACGATGCCAGTGCACCAAGGAGGGACCGAGCAGAGGGACCAGGTGCTACTCCAGGTCAGACCCCGGACATGGCTGTTGACCCACACCGGGGAATACAGGAACAGGCATGTTAGGCTGGCACACAGACTGGTGGGTACAGGCAGACACGGCAGGTATGCAGACGGGTGGATGCTGGCAAGCACGACTGGTATGCAAACAGGGAGGTACTGGCAGGTACGGCCGGTATGAAGGCAGGTGGATGTTGGTAAGCACGACTGGTATGCAGGCAAGGAGGTACTGGCAGGTATGACAGGTTGGAGCACAGAGTGGATAGGACCCAGTACAGACTGGGACTCAGGAACAGAACCGCAGATGCGGTGGACAAACACAGCAGAGCGAGGCCGCCCAGAGCGGCGAGCAAGAGCAGAGCAAGACGAGACCGCCTGGAGCAGTGAGCGAGAGTAGAGTAGAACGAGACTGCCGGAGCAGCGAGCAAAGGGTCAGGGCAGAGCGAGACTGCCGGAGCAGTGAGCAAAGGGTCAGGGCAGAGCGAGACTGCCGGAGCAGTGAGCAGAGGGTCAGAGCAGAGTGAGACTGCCGGAGCAGTGAGCAAAGAGTCAGAGCAGAGCGAGACTGCCGGAGCAGTGAGCAAAGGGTCAGGACAGAGCGAGACTGCCGGAGCAGTGAGCAAAGGGTAAGAGCAGAGCGAGACTGCTGGAGCAGTGAGCAAAGGGTCAGAGCAGAGCGAGACTGCCGGAGCAGTGAGCAAAGGGTCAGGGCAGAGCGAGACTGCCGGAGCAGTGAGCAAAGGGTCAGAGCAGAGCGAGACTGCCGGAGCAGTGAGCAAAGGGTCAGAGCAGAGCGAGACTGCTGGAGTAGTGAGCAAAGAGTCAGAGCAGAGCAAGACTGCCAGAGCAGTGAGCAAAGGGTCAGGGCAGAGCGAGACTGCTGGAGCAGTGAGCAAAGGGTCAGAGCAGAGCGAGACTGCCTTAGCAGTGAGCAAAGGGTCAGAGCAGAGCGAGACTGCCAGAGCAGTGAGCAAAGGGTCAGAGCAGAGAGAGACTGCCGGAGCAGTAAGCAAAGGGTCAGAGCAGACAAGAACCGCCGGAGCGGTGAACAAGGCAGAGCAGGCAGAAACCGCTGGAGCGGCGAGCAAGGCAGGGAAGAGGGGACAGGGCTCTGTTCACACGGAACAGACAGGAAGGGAAAGACAGAACCAGATACCCACAGGGTACTTGCAGTGAAGTAGCGAGTGGACCACAAACTCACAAACTTTAGTACAGTGACAACGAGCAGGAGTTAGGTACGAGTTCAGACTCTGCAGAAAAAGGGAAGATATGGGCGTAGAGAGAAACGGGAAACAGGCTGGAAGATGGTTAGGGCAGGAAAAGACACAGACAACAGATCTAGGTATACGACCCCTAGAGGGCAGAAGGAACAGGCTAAGAGCGTATTCACACGGGCCTGGAAATACAGCCTCCAGGAAAGGCAGCTGGCTAGAGATCACAGACAGGACTCAGTTCAGAGACGGGAACTGATACCGCAAGGCAGGAAACATAGACAGGACCTGGTACATCAGTGACTAGAAGCCAACTGACAGTACAAGATGCTCAGGCAAGGATTCCAGGGAGGAGCTGGGTTAAATACCAGGTGACAGACAGCAATAGGCTGAGGAAGCATCAGGGGTGTGTCTGCAGTAGCTATAAGAAACAGGAAGTTCAGCGGGCGTCGCCCTAAGCAGACAGAGCAGAGCAAAGCAGACCATATGGAAAGAAGCCAAAGTGATAGTCTTGACTGGATATCAAGTGCACGCTCTTGCACAGTGGGAGATGGACCACTATGCAAGGACGCCACCAGGTATGTTATATTACCCCCCCTTACGCCCCCTCTTCTTCAGGCCCGCCAGAATCCTCCGCAGGGATTCCGAGGGCCAATCCTTCACCTCAAGGAGATCACCTCCGCTGTCCACAGAAAAAACTGGTCTCATCTGGGTAGCTAGGATGCCACCTCCTATCCAGCCATCCTCAGCAACAGACGAAACGGGTGGAGCACCAGGAACAGCACAGTAGGAAGCCTCCCCCCCACATATTTTCAGGTGGCACCCCAGAGGGTACAGGAGACAACTGGAAGTCCTCCACCGGGTTGGAGGGGGGCAGAGACTTGGGGGTAACCTCTGCTTCGGGGTACATCTTGTCAAGCTCACAGGATGAAATGGGCGAGGCATCAGGTACAAGGTGTAGAAACGTCACTGTCCCTTTGTTATCTGGTGGTACCCCGGAGGATTCAGGAAACAACTGGAGGTCCTCCGCCGGGTCAGAGGAGTGCAGAGACTCGGGGATAACCTCTGCTTCAGAGTACACTAGGTCGGACTCACTGGACGAAGCGGGCGAGGTATCAGGTACAGAGTATAGGAAAGTCTCTGTCCATTCGCTACCAGGTAGCACCCCGAAGGGTTCAGGAGACAACTGGAGGTCCTCCGCCTGGTCAGAGGGGTGCTGAGACCCAGGGGCAATCTCTGTCTCGGAGCACACCAGGCCGGACCCACCGGACAAAGCGGGCGAGGCACCAGGTGCAGAGTATAGGAAAGTCTCTGTCCATTCGCTACCAGGTAGCACTCCGAAGGGTTCAGGAGACAACTGGAGGTCCTCCGCCTGGTCGGAGGGGTGTAGAGACTCGGGGGTAACCTCTGCTTCGAAGTACACTAGGTCGGACTCACTGGACGAAGCGAGCGAGGTATCAGGTACCGGGTGTAAGGAAGTCTCTCTCCATTTGTAATCAAGTGGTATCCCGGAGGATTCAGGAGGCAACAGGGGGTCCTCTGCCAGGTTGTAGAGGTGCACGGACTCGGAGGTAATCACTGCTTCGGAGTACCCTTGGACAGGCTCACCGATTAAAGTGGGTGAAGTATCAGATACCGGGTGCAGGAAGTCCTCCTGTGTGGATTCTGGGTGGGCAGCAGTCTCTTCGGACAGGAAAACTGGTGCGCTACCCACGCACATTACCCGTCTGGGCTGCTCCGGGATACTGGGAAGTGAAGCTTCAGCAGGGACTTCAAAGTTGGGGTCAGGAGGTCTTTGGGAGGACAGACCCTGGCGTGACAGCTTGCCTCTACGCCTAGCACGTCTGGACTGCCTCTTGAGGTTGGGAGAAGTATTCCGGAGAGCGTAGTCATCCTGTGTGGGTTCTGGGTGGGCAGTAGTCTCTTTGGACAGGATGACTAGTGCGCTACCCACACACATTACCCATCGGGGCTGCTCCGGGATGTTGGGAAGTGAAGCTTCAGCAGGGGCTTCCGGGTTAGGGTCATCGAAGACCATTAGAAAGGCCACCAGGAAGGCCTGCAGGTCCAGGACGATAGGATCCTGTGCGTCCCATAGGGGGGTGATCCATTTCAAGGCATCACCCGCTAGGTAAGACATCATGAATCCCACCTTAACCCGATCGGTGGGAAAATAAAGAGGGTAGAACATGAAGTGTAGCAAGCATTGCTCCACAAATGCACAACTCAGTCTTGGATCCCCATAGTGCCGTGGCGGATCCGCAGGTACGAGTGCAGATAGATCCATCTGGACGGGTGCGTAATTCGCCTGGAACTCAGCTGGTAGCAAAAAAAAAAAAAATTTCTTCTAGATGCACGTATTCGCTGAAAAACGTCTCAGAGAGCGAAGGCCGTGGGGCTCAACGGGAACCATGGCCTGAGCATGCTGTAATGCACACGCCCGGACTGACTAGCGTGTGCGTGTATATGTAGTGATTCCACTGGACCGTACCGGAGAGTGAATGCCTGGAGGGGCGTAACTAAGTATCCACCCTATCCGACGATGGTCGCACGACGGCATACGACGCCAGTGCCAAGGAGGGACCGAGCAGTGGGACCAGGTGCTACTCCAGGTCAGACCCCGGACACGGCTGTTGACCCACACCGGGGAGTACAGGAACAGGCAGGTTAGGCTGGCACATAGACTGGTGGGTACAGGCAGACACGGCAAGTATGCAGACGGGTGGATGCTGGCAAGCACGACTGGTATGCAAACAGGGAGGTACTGGCAGGTACGGCCGGTATGCAGGCAGGTGGATGTTGGTAAGCACAACTGGTATGCAGGCAGGGAGTTACTGGCAGGTACGACAGGTTGGAGCACAGAGTGAATAGGACCCAGTACAGACTGGGACTCAGGAACAGAACCGCAGATGCGGTGGACAAACACAGCAGAGTGAGGCCGCCCAGAGCGGCGAGCAAGAGCAGAGAAAGACGAGACCGCCTGGAGCGGTGAGCGAGAGTAGAGCAGGACGAGGCCGCCTGAAGCAGCGAGCAAAGTGTCAGAGCAGAGCGAGACTGCCGGAGCAGCGAGCAAAGGGTCAGAGCAGAGCGAGACTGCCGGAGCAGCGAGCAAAGGGTCAGAGCAGAGCGAGACTGCCGGAGCAGCGAGCAAAGGGTCAGGGCAGAGCGAGACTGCCGGAGCAGTGAGCAAAGGGTCAGAGCAGAGCGAGACTGCCGGAGCAGTGAGCAAAGGGTCAGAGCAGAGGGAGACTGCCGGCAATAGGCTGAGGAAGCATCAGGGGTGTGTCTGCAGTAGCTGTAAGAAACAGGAAGTTCAGCGGTCGTCGCCCTAAGCAGACAGAGCAGAGCAAAGCAGACCATATGGAAAGAAGCCAAAGTGATAGTCTGGACTGGAAATCAAGTGCGCGCTCTTGCACAGTGGGAGATGGACCACTATGCAAGGACGCCGCCAGGTATGTTACAATACGTCTTACTAAAACTAGTCTTTTATTGTATCCCAATAAAGGAAAACCTGCCAGTCATCAGAGAGCAAGGAGAACGCTGTCAACCAACATCCAGCGCTACTATACAAAGACCTCCCAGATGTAACCAGCATTGAGGACCTGGACGACAGGGGAATGATGACCTTTACCCGATTGCCCCGACCAACCTCACGTCTGAATATCAGAGCTTTATGATTATATCGACAAACAAGGGGGGATGGACATGCCGCGACGGCCTCAATTGGAAACAAGGGCACTAATTGAGTGAAGACCGATGTCCCTCAGGCTCAAAGCATGACCCTGGGAAAGCACCTCTATTGTTGATACTAACATAATTTTTAAGGGGGAAATGTAAAGGACATATTGATATTCATGCTATAGCTACTCCATTTTTGCAGCTTGCTCCTAAAATCATGTTATTATTACTATATACATTCTTTCATTCTTTTATCCTGCTTCACATGCAATTTTCTCACAAGAACTTTTTCTCTCAAGAACATTCTATGAGATACCCTGCTCCTGTTATCTAACTAGTCTGAGCCGGGATGTGTAACCTTGCAACTTTCCATCATGCACCGAACTAACGATATTATGACCATATGCGTGTTTCCGTAATAATTGTAGTAACATTGGTTCAAGCCTGTAGTATGGCTGTAGGTGATTGGCTATTGATATACTCAAAACAATATATAATGCTAAGTAGAAATAAATGGGGTTAGAGATTCTTAAACCCTCCCATACAGAGCTTTGCCTCCATCTGGTTTCCTGATTGCAATCAACCTTGTAACATAATAATTTGACACTCACTTGGTCAACCGTGAAGGGTCATTGCTGCCCTCCCTCAGCAATACTTTGGTCCAATCGGCCCAGGTCACCATGACGTACTATTAGGTCACACGTCAGAAAGGGGTTAATTAGTGTAAAAAGCCTGCAAAAAAATGTTTTTATAGTGTTGGGTAACTAGGTGGCACGATGTCCCATGAAATGCTTATTCACATTGTGTCTATGACCATTTAGTGAACTCCTTAACGTCTCAGTGGTCCTGCCAATGTACAACTCATACCTGCTGGGAGGTGTTCCAAATCGCAGCTACTCTTCTCATATACAGTGTTTACAGAAAGTATTCAGAACTATTTAAAATTTTCACTCTGTTTCATTGTAGCCATTAGGTAAATTCTAAAAAGTTCATTTTTTTCTCATTAATGTACACTCTGCACCCCATCTTCAATGAAGAAAAACAGAAATGTAGAAATTTTTGCAAATTTATTAAAAAAGAAAAACTGAAATATCACATGGTCATAAGTATTCAGACCCTTTGCTCAGACACTCATATTTAAGTCACATGCTGTCCATTTCCTTGTGATCCTCCTTGAGATGATTCTACTCCTTCATTGGAGTCCAGCTGTGTTTAATTAAACTGATAGGACTTGATTTGGAAAGGCACCAACCTGTCCATATAAGGCCTCACAGCTCACAGTGCATGTCAGACCAAATAGAAATCATGAACTCAAAAGGAACTGCCCAAGGAGCTCAGAGACACAAGGCACAGATCTGGCCAAGGTTACAAAAGAATTTCAGCATTACTCAAGGTTCCTAAGATCACAGTGGCCTCTATAATCCTTAAATAGAAGAAGTTTGGGACCACCAGAAGTCTTCCTAGACCTGGCCGTCCAGCCAAATTGAGCAATCATGGGAGAAGATCCTTGGTGAGAGAGGTAAAGAAGAACCCCAAGATCACTGTGGCTGAGCTCCAGAGATGCAGTAGAGAGATGGGAGAAAGTTCCTCAAAGTCAACTATCACTGCAGCCCTCCACCAGTCGGGCCTTTATGGCAGAGTGGCCCGACGGAAGCCTCTCCTCCATGCAAGACATATGAAAGCCTACATAAAGTTTGCTCAAAAACACATGAAGGACTCCCAGACTATGAGAAATAAGATTCTCTGGTCTGATGATACGAAGATAGAATTTTTTGGTGATAATTCTAAGCCGTATGTGTGGAGAAAACCAGGCACTGCTCATCACCTGCTCAATACAATCCCAACAGTGAAACATGGTGGCGGCAGCATCATGCTATGGGGGTGATTTTCAGCTGCAGGGACAGGATGACTGGTTGCAATTGAAGGAAACATGAATGCGGCCAAGTACAGAGATATCCTCGATGAAAACCACTTCAAGAGTGCTCTGGGCCTCAGACTTGGCCGAAGGTTCACATTCTAACAAGACAATGACCCTAAGCACACAGCTGAAATAACAAAGGAGTGGCTTCAGAACAACTTTGTGACTTCAGAACAATTCTTGACTGGCCCATCCAGAGCCCTGACCTAAACCCAATTGAGCATCTCTGGAGAGACCTGAAAATGGCTGTCCACCAACGTTCACCATCCAACCTGACGGAACTGGAGAGGATCTGCAAGGAAGAATGGCAGGGGATTCTCAAATCCAGGTGTGAAAAACTTGTTGCATCATTCCCAAAAAGACTCATGGCTGTACTAGCTCAAAAGGGTGCTTCTACTCAATACTGAGCAAAGGGTCTGAATACTTATGACCATGTGATATTTCAGTTTTTCTTTTTTAATAAATTTGCAAAAATTTCTACATTTATTTTTTTTTCAGTCAAGATGGGGTGCAGAGTGTACTTTAATGAGAAAAAAAATCAACTTTTTAGAATTTATCAAATGGCTGCAATGAAACAGAGTGAAAAATTTAAAGGGGTCTGAATACTTTCCGTACCCACTGTAGTTGTGCCTATTATTGCACAACTCTGAAAGGTCAGTGCTACTTATGTCTCATTTTCTCACTGAATTCATGACATACTGCATTAGAGAGCACTTTTTACTTTTTGTTTCTTAGAGTTTGGCTTTCACTTGAGTTGAATAGGAACTGTAATTTTTGTGGATATCCATAGTACACAAGAGGTTGTCCTTTTAGTGCCCCTGATTGCTAGATTACAACTCAATGGACTAGAATTATATTGTTTGGAGTTTCACTGGTTATCCACATTCCCAAGGAGGTTTTTTTTCTAGTAAACTTTTTTTTCAATGGTTTTATTTCAGACTACTGGACTCATATTTTTCTTTATAACAGCAGTGTACAATATTGTTGTATTTTGCAATGGAATATTTTCTCCACCGTCTCTCTAAATGTGAAGAGATAGTACAATTATTCACAGGGAATATTACTTAGACTAAACCTAAAGTACTAAATTAATTAAATGGATCTAGATAAAATGAAAAAATATATATTTCTATCATTAGAAGATGCAGTTAGGATAGAAACAACACATTTTATAGATGTTACATTTTTATCAATTTATACTAAAGAATTATTCCCAAAATTTTAAGAATGTTTTTTTCGTCAGCCAAATTGGAAGAGTTAATGATCACCAAGTGAAATGATTTCCAAGTTAGTCAAAAAAATGAGTGATTTATGCAACACAAAAATAAGTAAAATACAAAGCATTTTAGATTATTTGGATTCCTTTTTCATTTTGCCTGAATTTTTTGCTTTAAATAATATGGTTAATAAAACATTAGCAACTCTTGAGAAAGAAAAATCATAAGAGACTTAAAAGAGATAAAAATGACTAAAGAATGGTTCAGTATTGTGAACCTTTTCAATCAACTGATAAAGGTCGAGTCTAATGACAAATCCACAATAGAGACCATTAATAATTAATCAAGAGATTTTGTTTAATCCTAGATATTTCAATAACAGTAAGACTGTTCAGAAAAATACTGGAAACATACAACAGGTATACAAATACAATAGTAATGATATGATTTATATAGAGAGTAAGAGAAGAGGTACTTCTATAGCATTACCCTCCACTATGTCTTATCATGCAGCTGAGTGTATGGCAGAGAATTTTATTTTACTACCAGTGATGTCCAACTTTTCTGAACCATCTCCTAATATGAATATGTTTGACTCTTTCCTCACAAACAATAAGACTTTCTGGGAGAGACCACTGTCATAAATAATTGCTCATAAGCTTCTGCATCCAATAATTTCAAGTCCCCATATTCCCCACTTAGTTTAATTTATTAATGCCATCACTTCTAATACTACTGATGACAGCTCGTTCTACTCTACTAGTATTCAAACTATGTTTTTTAGATTTTCCACCAAGGAGTGATGTAAGCCTCCCCCTTTTCATCTCTATTTATTATTAGAAATGAGCGAGCACTAAAATGCTTGGGTATTCGTTGCTCAGGTCGAGCAAATTGGAATACTTAGGTGCTCGACCTGAGCAACGAGCCCAATGTAAGTCTATGGGAAACTCGAGCATTTTTCAGGCGGCTCCCCCCAGCGGTCTGCAGAGGGCCTAAAAATTGCCCAAATTGATGGGAATAGTGCTCAAATGACATGGGAACAGCATGGGGAACAACTCTGGAAGCATTTCTGACTCCCAGGTCACTGCTGTCAACAACGTTGTCAGAGGTATTACGCCACTTTTACGGACTCACAAAAAAACATACGAAAAGGAATCCAAAATGGATTTTCCTGGGAAATATGTTAAGGAACATCCTTTCCAGGGTAATGACTTGTGTATAAGGCAAAATAAATAACTAAAACCAAAAATACTCCTCCACACCATGGGCTATGTTCATACATAGCATTTTTGATGCGTTTTTGCACTTTTGCATTGCTTTCAACCAAGACAAATGCATTCACTGGGAAATGTCATTTTAACATTTTACAACCTTATGTGGCCATGTGGTGTGTGATACATACAGAAACATGCATACAGTGCTGAAAAGACATGGAAACAGCATGGGGAAGACCACTGGAAGCATTTCTGACTCCCAGGTCACTGCCTAAAAGTGTGCCCATCATAAGTGATCCTTGGCGCATGCGAAGATGTCTCTCGCCATGCACCTGTCATTGCAGACTTGCAACAATCACTGTCCACGTCCTTGTCCCAGTGCAGCATTCAGTTGTCCCTACCCCATTCCTTGGAATACAAGCGCAAATATGCAGCCAGCCACCCACCCACCCACAGGCTGCAATACTATACTGCCAAATTTTTGACAACTGCTTGCAGTTGAAATGTGGCCTTTTAGGTTCGTGGATGGGGAAGCTGTCCACAATCTTATGAAGGCGGCGGCTGGGTATCCATACTCGGTCCCCAGCCGCCACCATTTGTCCCGGTGTCTTCTCCGCCTTCCACAAGCACGGGTCCCACAACATTACCGGTGCCCTCCGCAGTGAGATTACTGGGAAGGACCGCCTACCCACAAACATGTGCTCAAGTGAATGTGGCCAGGGATGGTATGGAGCCAGTCCACAGCTTTTTTTGCTGAGCTGTATTTCACCACAGCCATATTCTTTAGCTTGGTGAAAGGACTTGGGAAACCATATGTACTCCAGCTGTCATTTCTCCCAGGAAGTCCTCTAAAGCTTCTTTCACTTGAAATGTGGCCTTTTAAGCTCATGGAGGCGGAAGCTTTTCACAATCTCATGCCACCGGCGCCCGGGTGTCCATACTCGGTCCCCAGCCGCCACTCTTTCTCCCGGTATTGTCTCCGCCTTCCACAAGCACGGGTCCCACAACATTAACCGTGCCCTTCCCAGTGCACTTACTGGGAAGGACCGCCTAACCACAAACACGTGGACAGGTGAATGTGGCCAGGGACGGTACGGAGTCAGTCCACAGCTTTTTTTGCTGAGAGTTGTATTTCACCACAGCCATATTCTTTAGCTCGGTAAAAGGACTGGTTGGTATAGAGGCAAACCGTATAAACTCTGGGTGTCATTTCTCCCATGAAGTCCTCTAATGCAGCTTGTTGCAGAAGCAATGGCAGCCCGTTCAACATCAGCTCGCACTTGTCAGTGGTGCTCTGACACACAAACATCTTTCTTTGCGCATTTAATTTCATGACTACAGAGTTGGGCAATGGCCTGATCTGCAATGCAATTTGAGAAATAACATGCATAAACACGTCCGATTCACATTAAAAAGTAGCCATAGAGTGTCTGGGAACATTTCACCACACTTTTCTTTGCCAGGGCTGCTTCTCGGCAGGGTTGGACGGGCCCACCAGAAAACCGGAGACTCCTCCGGTGGGCGCTTGCTTCTCCTTAAGGAGAGTTCATAGTTCCGAGGTGAGGCCATGATAATGATAGAGACCATCATCTGCTTAGTTTTCTGTTACTTGGAATGCAAGCGCAAGTATGCAGCCACCCACCCACAGGCCGCAATACTAAACTGCCAGATTTCTGGGCAGCTGCTTGCACTTGAAATGTGGCCTTTTAGGCTCGTGGAGGCGGAAGCTTTTTACAACCTCATTCCAGCTGCGGCCGGGTGTCCATACTCGGTCCCCAGCTGCCACTATTTCTCCCAGTATCGTCTCCGCCTTCCACAAGCATGGGTCCTATAACATTACTCGTGCCCTCCCCAGTGCACTTACTAGAAGGACCACCTAACCACAAACACGTGGACAGGTGAATGTGGCCAGGGACGGTACGGAGCCAGTCAACAGCTTTTTTTTTTACTTACAGCTGTATTTCCCCACAGCCATATTTTTTAGTTCGGTGAAAGGACTTGGAAAACCATATCTACTCCAGCTGTCATTTCTCCTAGGAAGTCCTCTAAAGCTTCTTTCACTTGAAATGTGGCCTTTTAGGCTCGTGGAGGCTGAAGCTTTTCACAACCTCATGCCTCGTGTCCATACTCGGTCCCCAGCCGCCACTATTTCTCTCGGTATTGTCTCCGCCTTCTACAAGCGCGGGTCCCTGAACATTACTGCTGGTACTTTTCTGTGGGAATCTGCATGCTTCCTGCCAGCCGGGAATATTTCCAGTAAACTATGGTACGACCCCATAGTATTAGCACTGCCCCGAGTACCAGTAGCAAAGCCATACCCAATTTCCTTTTCCGGAATTTCATTTGGTAGACTGAGTGGCTGCCCAAAAACATTCATTTCTCACAAAGGAGCTGAAGATAGAGTGGCAGTAGGTGCAAGTTTCTCCAGCCTGTTAGAGATCAGAGGGTGGGACTTTCTCTATTAGTCCATCTATACTGACCTCCATCAGGTTGCAAATTAAAAATAATTTTTATCTGCATCTAGCTCTGAAAAAATATTTGGCCTTCTAGCAGTGTGTGGGACTTTCTCTATTAGTCCATCTATACTGACCTCCATCAGGTTGCAAATTAAAAATAATTTTTTGTCTGCATCTAGCTCTGAAAAAATATTTGGCCTTCTAGCAGTGTGTGGGACTTTCTCTATTAGTCCATCTATACTGACCTCCATCAGGTTGCAAATTCAAAATAATTTTTTGTCTGCATCTAGCTCTGAAAAAATATTTGGCCTTCTAGCAGTGTGTGGGACTTTCTCTATTAGTCCATCTATACTGACCTCCATCAGGTTGCAAATTCAAAATAATTTTTTGTCTGCATCTAGCTCTGAAAAAATATTTGGCCTTCTAGCAGTGTGTGGGACTTTCTCTATTAGTCCATCTATACTGACCTCCATCAGGCTGCAAATTAAAAATAATTTTTATCTGCATCTACCTCTGAAAAAATATTTGGCCTTCTAGCTGTGTGTGGGACTTGTTCTATTAGTCCATCTATACTGACCTCCATCAGGTTGCAAACTGAATATAATTTTTTTCTGCATCTAGCTCTGAAAAAATATTTGGCCTTCTAGCAGTGTGTGGGACTTTCTCTATTAGTCCATCTATACTGACCTCCATCAGGTTGCAAATTAAAAATAATTTATATCTTCATCTAGCTCTGAAAAAATATTTGGCCTTCTAGCAGTGTGTGGGACTTTCTCTATTAGACCATATATACTGACCTCCATCAGGTTGCAAATTAAAAATAATTTTTTGTCTGCATCTAGCTCTGAAAAAATATTTGGCCTTCTAGCAGTGTGTGGGACTTTCTCTACTAGTCCATCTATACTGACTTCCATCAGGTTGCAAACTGAATATATTTTTTTTCTGCATCTACCTCTGAAAAAATATTGGGCTTCTAGCTGTGTGTGGGACTTGTTCTATTAATCCATCTATACAGACCTCCATCAGGTTGCAAACTGAATATAATTTTTTTCTGCATCTACCTCTGAAAAAATATTTGGGCTTCTAGCTGTGTGTGGGACTTGTTCTATTTGTCCATCTATACTGACCTCCATCAGGTTGCAAACTGAACATAATTTTTTTCTGCATCTAGCTCTGAAAAAATATTTGGCCTTCTAGCAGTGTGTGGGTCTTTCTCTATTAGTCCATCTATACTGACCTCCATCAGGTTGCAAATTAAAAATAATTTATATCTGCATCTAGCTCTGAAAAAATATTTGGCCTTCTAGCAGTGTGTGGGACTTTCTCTATTAGTCCATCTATACTGACCTCCATCAGGTTGCAAATTAAAAATAATTTTTTGTCTGCATCAAGCTCTGAAAAAAATATTTGGCCTTCTAGCAGTGTGTGGGACTTTCTCTATTAGTCCATCTATACTGACCTCCATCAGGTTGCAAACTGAATATATTTTTTTTCTGCATCTACCTCTGAAAAAATATTGGGCTTCTAGCTGTGTGTGGGACTTGTTCTATTAATCCATCTATACAGACCTCCATCAGGTTGCAAACTGAATATAATTTTTTTCTGCATCTACCTCTGAAAAAATATTTGGGCTTCTAGCTGTGTGTGGGACTTGTTCTATTAATCCATCTATACAGACCTCCATCAGGTTGCAAACTGAATATAATTTTTTTCTGCATCTACCTCTGAAAAAATATTTGGGCTTCTAGCTGTGTGTGGGACTTGTTCTATTAGTACATCTATACTGACCTCCATCAGGTTGCAAACTGAATATAATTTTTTTCTGCATCTAGCTCTGAAAAAATATTTGGCCTTCTAGCAGTGTGTGGGACTTTCTCTATTAGTCCATCTATACTGACCTCCATCAGGTTGCAAATTAAAAATAATTTTTATCTGCATCTAGCCCTGAAAAAATATTTGGCCTTCTAGCAGTGTGTGGGACTTTCTCTATTAGTCCATCTATACTGACCTCCATCAGGTTGCAAATTAAAAATAATTTTTTGTCTGCATCTAGCTCTGAAAAAATATTTGACCTTCTAGCAGTGTGTGGGACTTTCTCTATTAGCCCATCTATACTGACCTCCATCAGGTTGCAAATTCAAAATAATTTTTTGTCTGCATCTAGCTCTGAAAAAATATTTGGCCTTCTAGCAGTGTGTGGGACTTTCTCTATTAGTCCATCTATACTGACCTCCATCAGGTTGAAAATTAAAAATAATTTTTATCTGCATCTACCTCTGAAAAAATATTTGGCCTTCTAGCTGTGTGTGGGACTTGTTCTATTAGTCCATCTATACTGACCTCCATCAGGTTGCAAACTGAATATAATTTTTTTCTGCATCTAGCTCTGAAAAAATATTTGGCCTTCTAGCAGTGTGTGGGACTTTCTCTATTAGTCCATCTATACTGACCTCCATCAGGTTGAAAATTAAAAATAATTTATATCTGCATCTAGCTCTGAAAAAATATTTGGCCTTCTAGCAGTGTGTGGGACTTTCTCTATTAGTCCATCTATGCTGACCTCCATCAGGTTGCAAATTAAAAATAATTTTTTGTCTGCATCTAGCTCTGAAAAAATATTTGGCCTTCTCGCAGTGTGTGGGACTTTCTCTATTAGTCCATCTATACTGACCTCCATCAGGTTGCAAACTGAATATATTCTTTTTCTGCATCTACCTCTGAAAAAATATTTGGGCTTCTAGCTGTGTGTGGGACTTGTTCTATTAGTCCATCTATACTGACCTCCATCAGGTTGCAAATTGAATATAATTTTTTTGTGCATCTAACCCAGCCAATAGTTTTGGCCTAATACCACAGTTTGGCCACTCAGCTCTGCTCGGTTCCCATCCATTGTTTTTTTCTGCAAACAACTCCAGAGTTGTGAATTAGTTAACCACCAAAATGAGTGGAAAAAGGCCTGCTGCTGGTGGAATAAGCGTGTTGGGAGGGGAAAAAAGGTTGTGTCCGTGGGGTAGGTGTTAAAGCAACAGTATCATCTGCAGAAGAAAGACCATCTTGCAGCCAAACTAAAATGTCTACTTCTTTTAGCGGACAATGTGATAAGATCCCTTTCTTACGGCCACGCCAATCGCTACAAATTCCAGATGAGGCACAAAAACAGCAGGTGCTTCAACGGATATCAAGTGCTCCTTTAAGTGGGCTCTCCTCCACATCAACTTCAACATCACAAATACTCCAGTCATCAAAGGTGTCACCCCAATCGCACTTGCTTCCTCACAGCTCCCAAATCTCCAGCTGCCCGTCTGAGTATGAGGTAGAACACATGGTTGAGTCTGCAGAGCTGTTTACTCATACTATAGCCTGGGAATCAGAGGTCGACTCCAGCGCTTCTGTGAATCCAGATGCGGAAATGATCTGCACTGATGCCCAGAATCTTTATGAGTCGGATCCAGGACCAGACGCAGAAGGTTCTGACCATAATGTAGACCCTCATTCCCAAACTGTAACTTCTGTTGGTGGAGACAATGAGGAAGACGATGATGAGACTCAAATACCTGATTGGAGCGACAACTTTAGTTTTTTCTCAGGGCAGGAACAGGTTGGCTCTGAGGACGACGGGTGTGATAATGCACAGGGTGATGATGATGAGGTTGGAGATCCCACTTACTGTCAACCCACAGTCAGCCAAGAGATGAGGTCAGCAGAGGAGGTGGAGGAAGATGCTAGTGACGACGAGGTCAGGTTGCGCCTTCCTGGACAGAGATGTAGTACTGGAAGCACGTCAACAACTGCATCCTCAAACACAACTCTGCCTCTCACCACAAATCGTGGTGGCTCTTCAGGTCGCATGGGTGCTAATCCTTGCATAGCCTGGGCATTTTTTCAGATCGATAAAGATGACCCAACTCGTGTTTTCTGTAACATTTGTCAGCAAAAGCTAAGTAGAGGCCAAAAAATACATAGTTTGAGTGCTTCATGCATGAACCGGCACATGGACATGAAGCATAAGTTGCAGTGGGAAGCTCAGTGTGCTACAATGCAGCCTAGCCGGCCGGGCCAACCACCTTCTGCCATATCTTGTGCATCCGCGGCCTCTTCATCCTCTGTGACTGGGGGGACAGCAGTCACACCTGTTTTGGGGCGCAGACCTGCCACCTCTTTACCCGCAACAGCCAGCGTGATTGGCAGGTCATCATTTTCTTTGGAGGTGGTAACACCAGCTGGTGTTGAGCGCTGTCCGACATCGATAGCACCACCTTTGGATCAAGGCAACCTAACATGTCCGCTTGCATCTTCCTCACAGACCGGCAGTTTGCTGGGGACACCCTTATCAACCCCGTCTAAGCACAATAGCCAGCCTTCGGTCCCTCAGATGTGGACAAGTAAAAGACCATTTCCTCCTAGCCATGAGAAAGCTAAGAGGTTGAATTTCACCATCTGCAAGCTCTTGGCTACAGAAATGCTGCCTTTCCGCCCGGTGGACACAGAGGATTTTCGAGACCTTATGTCCGTCGCAGTGCCCCAGTACCAGATGCCCAGTCGGCACTACTTCTCAAAGAAAGGTGTGCCTGCGCTCCACCAGCATGTCGCACACAACATCACCGCTTCTTTGAGAAACTCTGTGTGTGACAGGGTGCATTTCACCACAGACACTTGGACGAGTAGGCATGGACAGGGGCTTTACATGTCACTGACTGGGCACTGGGTAACTATGGTGACAGCAGGACAAGGGGCTGCTGTCCAAGTCTTGCCGTCCCCACGAGTTGTGCGTCAATCCTCTTTATGTCAAAGTTCCTCCACTGCTTCTGCCTCCTCAACCTCCTCTCGGTCTTCCACCTGCACCCAAAGCCTGTCTGGTCATGCCACAAGCTTTCTAACTGCGCAGAAGGGATCCTGCACACCTCCTTACTATGCTGGCAGTAGGACTCAACTTCATCAGGCGGTTTTTACTTTGAAATGTCTGGGAAATGTGAGTCACAAAGCTGAGGAGTTGTGGTCAGCTCTGGAGAACCAATTTCATGAATGGTTGTCTCCACTGGACCTGAAACCAGGGAAGGCCGTGTGCGACAATGCTGCAAACCTGGGTGCGGCCCTTCGCCGGGGCAATGTCACACACGTGCCTTGTATGGCTCACGTGTTGAACCTTTTTAGCCCACTATCCCAGACTAGATGGCCTTCTGCAGAGGGCACGGTCGCTGTGTGCTCACTTCCGCCGTTCGCATCCCGCAGCTCAGCGACTTACATCTCTACAGAAGTCGTTGGGCCTGCCACTTCACCGGCTAAAATGCGATGTGCCTACCCGGTGGAATTCAACTCTGCACATGTTGCAGCGACTGTGGCAGCACCGACAAGCCCTGGTGCAATACGTTCTGACGTATAGCCTGGGCCAACGAGATCCAGAGGTGGGGAAAATCACGCTGGAGGAGTGGTTTCAGATCAGGGACCTATGCACCCTTCTGCACAGTTTTGAAATGGTGACGAAGATGTTTAGTGCTGAAGATGCCATTATTAGCATGACTATTCCGGTGATTTACATGCTGGAGCACATGTTAAACAGAATTCGGAGTCAGGTGGTGGCACAAGAGGAGGTGGAGGAAGTAGAGGAGGAGGAGTTGTATGCGGAAGGGCTAACATCTGCAAGGTCCAGACGGTCGGCAGCACAAAGGCGGCAGGCATGTGAGGGTGGGGGAGATGGTTTTACCAGGGCGCTTGGTAGCAGCCAAACTAGTGAGGAAGGTGCAGGAGCCCAGAAAGAAGTGGAGGACGAACTGATGGAAGACTCATCAGATGAGGGAGACCTTGATCACATTTCTGTTGTGCGAGGTTGGGGGGAGAGGACAGAGGAAGGAAGCATGATTGTTACCTCGCCACCAACACAACAGGGACTTGGTGCTCCTGGATGCGCAACACACATGAGTGCCTTCTTGCTGCACTACCTGCAACATGACCCTCGAATTGTGAGAATTAGAAATAATCCTGACTACTAGGTTGCCACACTGTTAGATCCCCGGTACAAAAGTAAATTTGCAGAAATTATTCCTGCCATAGAAAGGGATGCACGCATGCAGGAGTATCAGCAGAGACTGTTGCAGAATCTTACATGTGCTTTTCCACAAAACACCAGTGGTGCACGTAGTGAATCTCACAGTTCCAACTTGCCAACCGTGGGACCGTCAAGTGTTCAGCACTCAAACCGCAACAGAACCACAGTATCTGCTGGTAACATCAATTTTGCGGAATCATTTCACCACTTTTTTAGCTCATCCTTTGCAAGGCCACAGGAGACAAGAAGTCTGACACATAGTCAACGCCTAGAGACGATGGTACAGGAGTATCTCCAAGTAAACATTGAAGCCATGACTGTGTCACTGGACCCTTGCTCTTTTTGGGCTTCCAATCTGGATAAATGGCCGGAGCTAGCCACTTACGCCTTGGAGATCTTGTCATGCCCCGCAGCCAGCGTTCTGTCTGAACGTGTGTTCAGTGCTGCTGGTGGTGTGCTGACAGATAAGCGCACGCGGCTCTCCACTGATAATGTAGACAGACTCACGTTCATAAAGATGAACAAATCATGGATCCGAAACGACTTTTCTACCCCTGTGTCATCCTGGGGAGAGTAAAAGCTTGATGATTGGTTAAAATCACCCTACCAACCGTTTTAAGCTTTCAAATTACTAATCATGTTTATCTGTATCTTGGCTGGAAAATAATTTGGGCTTTGTAGCAGTGTGCAGCACTGATTCTATTAGGCCATCTATAATAAGCTCCACCAGATTTAAAATTACTAATCATGTTTATCTGTATCTTGACTGGAAAATAATTTGGGCTTTGTAGCAGTGTGCAGCACTGATCCTATTTGGCCATCTATACTAAGCTCCACCAGATTTAAAATTAATAATAATTTTTAGCTGCATCTAGCCCGGAAAATAATTTTGGGGCTCCGAGATGCGCAAGACACATAAGTGCCTTCTTGCTGCACTACCTGCAACATGACCCTCATATTGTCAGAATTCGAAGTAATCATGACTACTGGGTTGCCACACTCTTAGATCCCCCAAACTTTTCGATCAACCTTTTCATTTTAATAAAGACCAAAAAAATGGTCATTTTTGAAATTATAAGCATTAGCAGGTTATTAGAAACTGAAATCAAACAGTTTTCAACTCAAAACTTTATTCTAGGTGATGTTACATTTTCTGAACTCTCTCGTCCATTGAATTTGTCAGGTTTTGGATGGTTTCTGCTTCAATTGTTTTGCATGAGGACAGAATACCCTCCCAGAGCTGTTGCTTAGATGTGAACTGCCTCCCGCCATCATAGACACTCCTTTTGATGATGCTCCAGAGGTTCTGAATGGGGTAGAGGTCAGGGGAGCATGGGGGTCACACCGTAAGTTTGTCCCCTTTTATGCCCATATCAGCCAGAGATGCAGATGTTTTATGTGCAGCATGAGATGGTGCATTATCATGCAAAAAAATGATCTTGCTGTGAAATACACGGTTCTTCTTCTTGAACCATGGCAGAAAGTGCTGTTTGAGAAAATCCACATACATTATGGAGTTCATCTTTAGCGCCTTCAGGGATCCTAAAGGGGCCGACAATCTCTCTCCCCATGATTCCAGCCCAAAACATTACTCCACCTCCTCCTTGTTGGCGCTGTAGCCGTGTTTGCGTGTGGTGTCCATCAAACAGCCATCCTCCTCTCCATCCATCTGGACCATCGAGCGTTGCACGACACTCATCCGTGAACAAAACAGTTTTGAAATCAGTCTTCATGTAATGTTTGGCCCACTGGAGCCGTTTCTGCTTGTGTGAAGTGGATAGAGGAGGTCGACAGGATGGCGTATGCACAGCTGCAAACCTCTGAAGGACCCTGCATCTTGTTGTTCGGGGGACGTTGGAGGCACCAGCAGCTTCAAAAACTTGTCTGCTGGTATGACAAGGCTTTTTTGCCGCTGCTCTTTCAACCTGACGTAATTGCCTGTAGGAAAGAGTCCTCAATTTGCCCTTATCAGCACGCACACGTGTGTACTGTGAGTCAGCTACATACTTCTTGATTGCCAAGACACTTCATCCTGATCATCGCACAATGTTGATTGTAGTCATGCCTTGACCTAAACACTCCACAATTTGTTGCTTCTCAGCAGCCGACACATCCTTTTTCTTTCCCATTTTGGCAGAAAATGTAGGCTGCTTAATAATGTGAGACAGCCTTCTTAAGTAGTCTTGCCTTTCATTGGACACACCTGCCAAACTAATTAGCACAGGTGTCTGCAATTGCTTACAGTGATATAAAGAGCCCTGACACACATCACCATCAATGAGTTTAACTGACAAACAAACAAATTCTTCCCTTATCACTCCTAAACACTTTTTGCATAATAATTTGGAACACAGTGTACATGTGCTTTTCCACAAAACACCAGTGGTTCACGCAGTGAATCTTACAGTTCTAACTTGCCAACCGTGGTCTGGATGGAGTTGTTCAATAAAGGGCCCAAAATTAAGATAACATAGATGGGAGAGGTCTCTATGAATAGGAATTCCTAAGTATTTGATACCCTGTGAGGGCCAGGCAAAGGCAAAGTTGGACTGGATGGAATCCTATATGGATTTGGGGAGGGAGACATCGAGGGCCTCAGACTTCGCTGCATTGATTTTAAAATTTGACCATGTAACAAAGTGATCTATTTCAGCCATAACAGCATGGATGGATATATGTGATTGAGTGATATATACTAGGACATCATCAGCAAATAGAGAGCACTTGTACTCGGTGCCTCCCACCTCAATCCACCTAATATTGGGGTTATGGCGAATTGATGAGAGCAGGTGCTCCGTCACTAGGATGTATAAGAGAGGGGACAGAGGACATCCCTGCCTTGTCCCATTGGTGATTGTGAAAGGTGATGAAAATGTTCTGATGCACCCCCTGGGCCTTGGGACACCCGGAGCCGGACCCTTTTTGGTGGATGCTGGTGGTTGTAGTCTTCGTGGCGGCGACCCGGTTCCGTGGCTCAGGGTGGTCAAACCAGTGGCGGAACTATTTATGTGGTTTTGATGTTTAAATGTCCGACTACGCCACCCGTGGATTGCGGTCAGAGTGAACCGCCGCTGCAGGGCAGACCGCTGAGGCTGGTGTTGTGGGTGCAGCAGAGCGTAGCATAACTCCCCACGGGAGGAGTATAGCCTCAGGGCAGTGTATGCGGAGGATGGGGGTGATGGTGCAGGGCAGCAGCAGTAACGACACGGAGTCAGTGATGCAGTCCAGGGCCTTTACTCAAAGTTCTTATTATCCAGACCACGTCTGCAGGTAACGGCTGCCCACGTCGTACTGTGCTCACCAGGTGAGGGGCTCAGACAACTCCCAGATAACTTTGGAGCGCTTCACAGGACCCCCTTTGTGTGTCCTTTGTCTGGCCTTTCTTACCAACCCTTCTGTCCGGCTGCCTCGGGCCTCCTCTTGGTAAACTTGGCGCCAGTTTCCCTGACCCTATGTGGTGCCTTCCTAGCTGGTGTAGTGAGGGGCTGCACCACATAAAATGTCACAGCCTCCAGTTTCTAGCTGAGGGTCGTTTCCTGCCTCCACTAGTTTCGGGGACCGGTCTCCCCCTTTGGCCTGACCCCTCCACGCAGGTGGATTCGGGCGTGCGGTGGCGACTCGCCCGTCCGCACCCCTGGGATCCCTTCATTCCTCGTTCCTGGAGCCTTCTCCGCTCCTCTTCCTTCCTTCTCCCTCTTCCAGGCCTGGGCCTCTGTTACTAGGCCCGCCTCCGGAGCAGAGCTCATGCAGAGCCCCTGCTCCCTGCCACTTCTGCTCAGACTTCTCTGCACTGAACTAAGATGGTGCCCACCTTTTATACTCCCTTCTCAATGCACCCAGGAACTGCTTCCTCCCTGCTCCTGCACTACAGGGTTCCCCTTCCTCAGTGTTCCCTCCCCCCACTCCAGCCAGGGACAGGGACTGTCATGCCCATCTCAGAGGCATATTGGTCGCCCTGCCCCACGGCAATGTGGTGTAATGCATGCAGGTGTCGGATCCTGAGCCACACTCCATCCTTACCTGAGAGTGAGATATCACACCTCTGGGTGAGGTGCAATACCTCTGTAGCAACCGAGCCCTCAGGGTGCTACAGTTCCATTTATCTTCAGCCTAGGTGACGTATTGTGATACAGGTCCGTGATTTTGGCTATAAAAGGGTCCCCTAGACCCCTACCCCAAGCTTTTTAAGAGAATCATATATGGCGTGCCAGGAGACTCTATGGAATGCTTTCTCAGCATCCAACGAGAGTATCTAATTACAAATTTTTAACTGCATCTAGCCCAGGAAATACTTTGTGCCTAGTAGCAGTGTCTGCTAGTCAGCGGATTATCCCGGCTATTAAGCAAGCTACACTACCTGTAGTTTGGACACTTAATTTTTTCAAAGGAAATGCTTCGGGACCACGGGATACTCAGTGAAGAGCATCAGGAGGCACCCCAAGGCATAGGGGCTGGGACTGGCAGTAGGATGCCTTGCGGTGGACAGCCAAGCTCGATCCTTATAAAAGCTTTTTAACTGCAGCAGCTTTAGTGGACGCTACTGGAGCTGGAATTACGCGGCTGCTGGCATGAGACTTGCCCTCCAATAGATCCTTGTTAATGGATTTAAAGTGTATTCATTCAAATTAGAGAGACAATTTAAATTAAAAAGCTTAGAGCTGCCTCCACCACAGGGGGGCTCGCTCGACCCACCAGCGGATAGGCACCAGTATTGGGAGAGGGGGGCTGGCCGTCAGGGTTCACCGCGGCTCTGGCACAAACCCGGCGACACGGAGGTGGCACGGGCAGGAGCGGACTGATCGTGTCGGCTTCTCACTTTTTGGATTTTAGAAGGGCATGACATGCCTATATCTGTGTCTCCCCCTCCTTTTACTCCTCCACCTCTTTTCTTTTCGCATGACTATATGTACTTGTCACTTTTCCATGTGTTAGTTGTGTCTTCTGAGCAGTTTGTCAGCTTTTGGACACCTTTGAAGGTGTTTTCTATGTGTTTCTATGTGTTTTTGTTTGCCTGCCATTGGTTTTAACGGTGTTCGAAGGTGTTCGACGAACAGTTCGACGAACAGTTCGGCGAACACACGGGTGTTCGACGAACCGAACCGAACTCGAACACTACGGGGGTGGCTCAACACTATTCACCACAGCCATATTCTTTAGCTCAGTGAAAGGACTGGCATAGAGGAAAACTGTATCTTCTCCGGGTGTCATTTCTCCGTCACCAGGTTCCGCCCATTGTCACACACGACCATGCCTGTGTAACATCCCTGGCGTGCTGGCATAGCTTACCACCTCCCACCATGCAAGACCGCCTTCTTACCTATCAGTCCAGGCTGCACACTTTGCTCCAGTACCTACTGTATGCATGTTTCTTGTCTGATTGCTTAGGGCGGCGGTGCGGTTACTGCCTGATTCTTATAGTTACTGTGTGCGCACTCCTAATGCCTCCCCAGCCTATTGCTGTGAATCACTGGATACTTAAACCCCCTCCACCCAGTATGGGGTGCCTGAGCAACACTTTCTTTCAGTGTGTTCCTTGCAACTGAGATGCCAGGTCTTGTCCTGTATCTTGTCTGTTTCCGCCACCCTGGGGGCTATATGCCCAGGCCTGTTGCCTGTATCTGTGACTCCTAGTCTGTTCTGCCACCCAGGGGGCTGTATACCCAGGCCTGTTGCCTGTATCTGTGACTTCTAGTCTGTTTCCGCCACCCTGGCGGCTGAGTTCCCAGGCTCGTTCCTGTATCTTGTTCCTCGTTCAGTTCCTGTCTGATCTGTGTCCTAGCCCATTACCTGTTTGTCTCTATGTCTGAACCTCCCCTTTTGCTGCAGTGTCTGAACCTGCACCTAACTCCAACTCGTTGTCTCTGTACTTCTGTTTGTGAGTTTTTGTCCACTCGCTACTTCATTGTAAGTACCTTCTGTGTATCTGTTTCTGCTTGTCCTGTTTCCCTGCCTCTGTATCTACCTCAAGTGTTCTAAGTATCTTCCTGTATTTTACAGTCTGTTCCATGTGAACAGAGCCCTGTCCTGTCTGCCTGCACCTTCTGCTCTGTTCTGCTCTGCTTGTTCACTGCACCTGCGGATTCGCTCTGCTCTGCTTGTTCACTGCACCTGCGGTTTCGCTCCGCTCTGCTTGTTCACCACATCTGCGGTTCTGCTCTGCTAGTCCATCGCACCCACGGCTCTGTTCCTGTATCCCAGTGTGTACTGGTCCCTATCCAGCCTGCATTCATACCTGCCAGTATCTACAGTCTGCATACCAGCCGTGCCTGCCAGTACCCGTCTGTCTGTATACCAGCCGTGCCTGCCAGTACCCGCCTGTCTGTATACCAGCCGTGCCTGCCAGCACCCGCCTGTCTGCATACCAGCCGTGCCTGCCAGTACCCGCCTGTCTGCATGCCATATGAGCCTGCCCGTTCCTTCATTCCCCGGTGTGGGTCAACAGCTGTGACCGGGGTCTGACCTGGAGTAGGACCTGGTCCCTCTGCTTGGTTCTTCACTGGTTCACGGAGTCGACTGAGCCGCCGTGCGACCTTGGTCGGACCGAGTTGATACTTAGTCATGCCCCTCCAGGCACTCCTCGGTTCATGGTCCAGTGGGATCACTAACTACGCTCACGCCAGTTAGTCCGGGCGTGAGAGTAACAGCCTGGCTGTATGTTCAGCTGTGAGAGCCACAGATCAGGCTGCTGTGTTACAGCTTTCAACAACTCTGCAGCGCTGGGCGATTTGTCACCTAAGAATTAATCATGTTATCTTCAGCACAGCCTGTTACCGCTTGGCCAAGGCAGTGTTGCAGTGCTTTCAGCTTGTGACTGATGTTGTAATTTCGGAGATGGAGGATGAGGTACAGGAGCTGAACAATGTGATTACATTGAGGTTACATTGGCGAGTCTGGTTTTTATACTAAAGAAAGATCCTACTGTTTTTTTTTTTTTTACGTTATTTTTTCTTAAGACAAATGCATTAACCGTGAAATGTCATCAGACACATCCTGCTTCATTTATGATGGAGGGACTCTGAAAGTCACAAAGGCTATTTTTATAGGGCCATCAGGCGGCCCTTACTATTCTTAAAAGACCAGCAGTTGGCCTTCCCTATTGTTAGAGAGCCATCAGCCGGCTATGCTTTGTTGTTCCCATTATTAACGAATGGGTCTCCTATACTGTTATTGTGTATGCAGTGACTGGAAGGGTTGCCAAAAATTCTGACGCAACCCAATACCCCTTTGAAGAGACATAAAGGAGGGTCTCAATAAAAAAAAGTTCCCATAATAAATAAACGGGTCTCTTATAGTGGTAATGCCCATGCTGTGACTGCAAGGGCTGCCAAAATTTGGGAAAAACCCCACTAAGAATTTAAAGACACATTGAGCAGCGCCACAGTAATGACAAATTCCCTTTAGAAAGGAGAGGGGCTCCCATAGTATTGGCCTCTGCAGTGAATGCAAGGGCTGCCAAAAATTGGGAGGCACTCCACTGCCCCTGGAAGAGACTTAGAGGGCCTCATAAAAAAATGTTCCCATTAGAAAGGAGCGGTTCTCCTATACTTGTAATGCCCATGCACTAAGTGTATGGGCTGACAAACATTTACCCCTGGGGGGTATACATGAACATACTGTCTAAAAAATTTTTTTTACAGGCATCATAAACACCCTTTAAAAAATTAATGTGGGTGTTGCATCACGGACAACAGTCTCCCTGGTGATTTGATGCTGAAGGAAGAGTATGAGGAGAAGGAGGAGGATAAGAGCAAATAGCAAAATCAGGAAGCCTATACCCATGTGTGGGTGTGAAAAGGTGCATGGGAATACACCTCCCAAAAAAGACACTGGATTTGAGTTTATGCTATGCTGCTATCATACTGTGGTGTTGAGAAGTCTGGTCCAATCCAGCCCTTGTTCATTTTTATAAGAGTCAGCCTGTCTGCATTTTCAGTTGAAATGTGGATGCGCTTATCAGTTATAATTCCACCAACGGCACTAAAAACCAGCTCTGATAAAACGCTGGCGCCAGGGCAGGCTGGGACCTCCAGGGCGTAGAGAGACAATTCATTCCACGTTTCCACCTTGGATACCTAATAATTATAAGGCACACAGGAATCACGGAGGATGTTGGTACGGTTGGCAAGGTACTCCCTCGGCATCTTCCCAAACATTGCACTCCTTGTGAGAGTACCCCGCGCCTCAGGGCTTGTGCAATGGGAGGGGCTGAGAAAATTCTCCCAGAACTTTGACAGTGTTCCCCTGCCTCTGCTGGATTGGAGTTGTGTCTGTCTTGCCTGTAGTCCTTGGTTGTCCAATGAACTATGACCTCTGCCACCAGCGTAGTTCTGCAACAAGGGCCTTTTAGTACTGCCCCATTTTTGTAGACCTGTCCACCTCAGGAATAAGAGATATAAAGTTCTCCTTGTGGCATGGGTCTACAATTGTCACCAACCAGTAATGACTGTCACCCAAAATTTTGAGAACATGAGGGTCATTGGAAAGGCAGCGTAACAAACTCAGCCATGCATACCAGACTGCTCACAGGCAAGACTTCCATGTCCTCACCAAGAGGATGAGTAACCATGCTCTCCTCCTCCTCTCTGTCCTCAGGCCATCCACGCTGAACAGACGGTATGACAATTGTGCAATTAGTACCGTTTATAGCGCATGAAACTAGCTGCTGTTCTTCCTCCTCCTCCTCTTCCTCTTGTCACCCAATCCACATTGGGATGAGATGAGGCTGAGTTGTGTGTAATCACCCTGTATGATTCCTTGCTCCATCTCATAGGGCTCCGCATGCAATGCATCCTCTTTGATCACAAGCAGAGAGCATTTCAGAAGACAGAGAAGCGGGATGGTGATGCTAATAATGGCGTCATCGCCGCTCACCATCTTGGTGGAGTCCTCAAAGTTTTGAACTGAATACCGACGGCCTTGTTGATGCTGGTACTCAACAACTGCCCTCTACTGCTCACAAATCCTTCCCAACATCTGCAGTGTAGAGTTCCAACACGTGGGGACATCACACACCAGTCTGTGAGCCGGAAGCTGCAAATGATACTGAAGCATGGCAAGGGAGGCGGAAGCTGTAGCTGACTTTCTAAAATGGGCACACAGGCGTCGTACTTTGACAAGCAGATCTGGCATCTCTGGGTAGCATTTGAGAAATTGCTGAACCACAAGGTTAAGCAGATGGGCCAGGCATGGAACTTGTTTGAGCTCGCCTCGCCTCAGAGCCGCTACCAGGATAAGGCCATTGTCACATACGACCATGCCTGGCTGTAGGTTCAGCGGAGTGACCAAAGATCTGCCTGCTCTTTCAGATCTGTCCACAACTCTTCAACATTGTGCGGTTTGTCACCTAAGTGTCAAATAAATACTTCTTTCTGTATTATTTTTCTCTATCGAGGACTTCGCAATGTATCAATATCAAGATTTTCTTATAAAAAATTATATTGATTTATTCTTGGATTGTCCATTAAAAAGAATCAGATTGCAGCAGGTACATACAACAATTAGATAATTAGGTAGTTACCGAGTGACTGTCCATTTGTCCATAATTAGCTTAATTGTTGAGATTCACCCATCTTTCCCTTGGATCCTGCACGTGTGTACGGGTAAAGAACGTGTTTCCTGGGCCTTCATCAGCTGCTGGTTTGCACACAGACCCTCATCCTGTCCTGTGAAATGGCACGAGCCCCCCCTTTCTGCAGCATGGGCTTTTATAGCCCAGTCATATGGCACCTGTTCTTCTAATTATGGTACTGAATCAAAAATACACAAACAGCGCATGTCAGCTAGAAACGATGGCTGATGCAATTTTATGTACAGAACTCAGAATTAAGAATAAAATGAATATCCATAATTAATATTTAACAATAATTAAGAAAAATGAATATCTGTAATTAATATTTAACACTAAGCATATTAGCTCCAACTCAGCCTGTTGCCGCTTGGCCGAGGCAGTGCTGCAGTGCTTGCAGCTTGTGACTGATGTGGTAATTTCGGAGATGGAGGCTGAAAAGGAGGAGGAGGCTGAGGAGGATGAAGTGCAGGAGCTGTAGACTGTCGGGGCAACCCTCATTGACCTATGGCCTGCGATCCTTGGCGTCGGGAGGACATGTTCCGTCAAAAGGTCCGACTGGCTTCCACTATGTTAACCCAGAGTGCCGTCAGAGAGCTGTACCATCCCTGCCCACAAGCACTTGTTCACGTGTCCAAGGTTAGGTGGACTTTCCCGGCAACTGCGTTGTTAAGGGCACGGCTAATGTTTTGGGACACGTGCTTGTGTAATGCGGGGACGGCACACCGGGAAAAATAGTGGCGGCAGGGGACAGAGTACCGAGGAACGGCCGCCGCCATCAGGTTGCGGAATGCTTCCGTCTCCACGAGCCCAAAAGGCAACATTTCTAGGGCAAGCAGTCATGAAATGTGGGAATTTAGTAGTGTGACCTGTGGAGCGTTGGATGCATATTTGCGCTTGGGTTTCAAAGACTGGGGTATGGACAACTGAACACTATGCTGGGACAAGGACGTGGACATGCTTCCTGATTCTGCTACTTGAGAGTGTGCAATGACAGGTGCAGGGCAGGAGGCATCTTCGCATGCACCATAGACAGGGGATGGGCTTGCATGCACCACAGTGGAAGAAGCAGTGGTGCCACCCACAGACACTGTTCTTGGACCCTGAGGTTCGGGTGCTTTGCTGCCATGTGCCTGATCATGCTGGTGGTGGTCAGGCTGGTCGTTTTGCTATCCCTGATGATTCTGGCCTGGCAGGTGGTGCAAATGGCCTTTTTGGGGTTATCGGCAGAGTCTTTAAAAAACAACCAGACTTGGGAAGACCTAACCGTTGCACTGGCAACTTCCTTCGCGTTGGTGTTACGGGGAGCGGTTGCCTGCCTTATTTCTGCGCCCACCACATTGCTTCTTCTTGCCTGTTGGGGTGCTCTGCCTCCCTCCCCCTGTGTGCTGCTGTCCTCGCTTTGCATGTCCTCCTGCCAGTTTGGGTCAGTTACTATATCATCCACCACCTCATCTTCCACTTCCACACTCTGGTTCTTCTCCTGACTTTCTGGCAATTGTGTCTCATCATTGTCCACCTCTTGTAACACTTTCCCCCCATCGCCTTCATGTGACCATGGCTGCTCAAATATTTGGGCATCACTACATGCGATATCCTCTTGCCCCGCTTCAAGTGGACCGGGCGAGAGGCCCGAATCTATAAATGGAAAAGTTAACAGCTCTTTGGAGTGTCCAAGTGTGGGATCAGTTGTCTCCGTGCACTTGGCATGGTGGGAGGAATGAGGTTCAGTGTGAGGAATATGTGGTCCAGACTCACAGCTACTGAGACTTGACCGTGTGGAAGAGAAGGTGGTTGTGGCTAAGTGACAGGAAGCATTATCTGCTAGCCAACCAATAACCTTTTCACACTTCTCTGTGTTCAATAGTGGTGTTCTGCGGTCCCCTATTAATTGGGACTGGAAGGTCAAGCAAGAAAATGTGGGTGTTTGTTGTGGCACAATTTCAGCTTTCCCACGGCCTCGGCCTCTGCATGCACCATCATCATCATGTCCAGTTTCCTGTCCCTTGCCACGTGTCTTGCCCATTTTAAATTGAGGACAATATCTTCCACGCTCAATACAAATGATTGAATTTGGAGCGAACTTTTATGTGATCCGTGTGATGGACAAACCACAGTTTTAAATACCTGGCCTGTATGTAACTAATTTGAACAGCAAACTGGTGTCAATTGCTTCCCTGACGCACCGCAAAATTTTGTAAAGGAGGCCAGAAATGGCAGTATTTTCTGAAAACGTATATGTGATCCATGTGATGGAGAAAACACAGTATTACATACCAGGCCTGTAGGTAACTATTTTGAACAGCAAACTGGTGTCAATAGCTTCAATGACACACTGAACCAAATTTTTAATGGAGGTCAGAAATGGCAATATTTTCTGAAAACGTATATGTGATCCGTGTGACGGAGAAAACACAGTTTTAAATGACTAGCCTGTAGGTACCTATTTTGAACAGCAAACTGTTGTCAATTGCTTCACTGACTCACTGAAACAAATTTTTACTGCAGGTCAGAAATGGCAGTATTTGCAGCGCAATTATATGTGATCCATGTGACAGACAAACCACAGTTTTAAATTGTTGGATTTTTAGTGCTGTAATATGGAAAGTACCTAGTGCCAACAAGCAAATGGCGCAGAACAACGGTGTTCTCTGGATTGCTTTTTAAGCAAATAATGAGGATTAAGATCCCCAAAACAAATATTCCTGTCCCCTGAGACCTGGGCCTATTTCTAGAAATATCTAACAGCAGCAGCAGACAAATTTTGAATGGAGCCTCTTGTGCTATGTGCACTGCTGTCTGCTATATACACTGCCTGCCTGCCTGCCTATATACACTGCCTGCCTGATATCTCTGCAGATGGATTAGTCCTCAGAAGGACTGTTTGATGAGATGGATATGTGTCTCTAATATAGTCTGTACACATACACTAACTAGAAACTAGCAAATCTCTCCCTAGCTCAGTGTGGCATTGGAGTCTCTGCCTCCTGCTGGGCAGATACACCGTTCCCCTCACTGCCGGGGTCTAGGTCTTGCATCCTCCCACTCTCATGCTGCTGTGGCGCGCACCGCGCGCAGCTTTCCGGGCACTGTGCTAAGGATGCACGCGCTCCCTCCCTCTTAAAGGGGCCGTGCGTGCCGTCCTATAGAGTCCCCGGCCAATGGCCAGAGGACTTCCCCTATATAAGGCACCTCCTCCAATATGGAGGTGCCTGTGCAAGGTTGTTGTTCCATGTTCTAACACTTGCTCCAGCCCTCAGGTCCCGCTGCCTGTCAGTCCTGCCTACCAGTCTATCAGTCCAGCCCTCCAGCCTGTCTAACAATTCTGTCCTCCAGTCTGTCTACAGTTGTGTCCACCAGCCTGCTTACCAGGAGCACCTGCCTCTAATCTGCTGTGCCCGCCAGTCTACCTACCTGTAGCACCTGCCTGTTACCTGTCATGCCCGCCTGCTTGCCTACCCGGAGCACCCGTCTGGCTACCTGCTGAACCAGTCTGCTTATCCACCCAGACCACCCATCTGACTTCCTGCTGTACTCATCCGCTATACCGGTCAGTTCTTCGTGGGAGTTACCTGCTCTCACACAAGGTCGGTCCCAGAGTGGCACCTGGTTCACCTGCCCGGTCCTTCCCTGGGAATGGAGTCGACTAAGCCGCCGTGTGACCTGGGTCGGTTAGAGTAGGCACATAGTTACGCGCCTCTGGTCCCTCCTCGCAGCAAAGCACAGAGGTTCCACCACCCGGATCCATAACATATTAATGTCCTCTACAGTGGGTATGGAAAGTATTCAAATCACGTTAAAATTTTTCGTTTTTGTTTCATTGCAGCCATTTGGTAAATTCTAAAAAGTTCATTTTTTTCTCACTAATGTACACTCTGCACCCCATCGTGACTGAAAAAAACAGAAAAGTAGACATTTTTGCAAATTTATTAAAAAAGAAAAAGAAAAACTGAAATATCACATGGTCATAATAATTCAGACCCTTTGCTCAGGCACTCATTTAAGTCACATGCTGTCCATTTCCTTGTGATCCTCCTTGAGATGGTTCTACTCGTTCATTGGTGTCCAGCTATGTTTAATTAAACTGATGTGACTTGATTTGGAAAGGCACACACCTGTCTAAAAAAATGAACTATTTAGAATTTAAAAAATGGCTGCAATGAAAAAAAGAGTGAAAAATTTAAAGGGGTCCGAATACTTTCCGTACCCACTGTATACTGGTATCATCATGAAATGTTTCCCCCATCCTGTAATAATGTTCCTGGTCTTGGACCCCATCCTTTAGAAATATCCACTCTCCCAGGCCCTTTATCTAATATAAAGTTCTTCATCCTGGACACTTTATTTAGTAATGTACCCTATTTTAAGAATGTTCCCTGTTTTTCTTGTTTTGGGCTCTTTATTTAAAAATGTTTCTCATCCTGGGATCTTTATTTAATACTGTTCCCCCTCCTGGGCCTTTTATTTAATAATGTCCAGTACTGTTCTGGAATTCTTCTAAAACAAATAAAAAATAATAATTCTTCTTACCCATGTCCATGCTCCTAGATTTTATCTTCAAAAAATTAACTCGTTCATATAGATGTGGGCATAATAATTGTTTATGTTATAGAACCATTGTTCATGTAAAAAAATGGTAAAAGCAAATATAATTAATAAAATATATAATATTACAGATTTTTTAACTTGCGGTATATTTTCTTTTCGAACCCTGCTGTGGCACACAGTACATTAGCAGGACCACCCAGACTTTGAGGATTCAACTGATTGTTCGTAGACATAATGTGAGAAAGGATTTCTCGGGGCATAGCGTTTACTCCACTTATTTTCTCACCTTCATAAAAACATTATTTTCAAATGACTCCAATAGGGCACAGATCTCCTAATACAATTGACTGGCAAATAGAGAATTGACTTAAAAGAGAATTTTGGATTTTTAGAATGAAATGTTTGTACCCCATGATCTCAATGAAATAGATGAACATGTTTAATTTTATTATTAAAGGGGTTGTCTAATACTAGGACTACCCCTTCTTGATCTAAATGTTGAGGCTGATAAAATAAAAAAGCCTATACTCACCTCCTGTACCGGTGACGGCACTTGCGGTCCCGGGGCTCTCTTGAGGTTGTTGTGATCGTGACCCTTTTGAACATGAAGAGGAAGTAAGAGATCAGCTGCAGCCTTGACTTCCTCTTTATCTTCAAAATGTCCAAAGGCGGAGATAGTGACGCCAGCGCTGATTCGGCCCTGGGGTAACAACCTTATGAGGGACCACGAGTGCCTACACCACTGGAAGAGCCGGAATGGGAAGTGAGTATAGGATTTTTTATTTTATTGTCTCCAAACAGATCAAGAATGTGTTGTCCTAGTAGTGGACAATCCCTTTATTATTTATTCTCCTACATACTGATGGATAATCCTGCAATTCTAATGCTGTTTGGCACCACACATACTAATGTCTTTGACAATGCAGTGCCTTAAATACTGTATGTTTACCATTCTTTGCTCTATCTCATTCTGTGGGAGTCTTGTGATGACCAGATTGTATTTAGTTAATTTCATCACTTAAATTATGTGATGCGTGGCTGGTGGCTTTTATCACAAGCTTTATCATTGTCTGATATAAAAGATCATGTTTGCTAGTTTTTTATTTAACTTGACGAAAGTGCTAATACTCCACAGAAACAGATTATTTCCATGTAATTTTAATGAAGTTAACCTAGTTGGGTTTAGCCTGCTCACATTTGCATCCTACCTTTTCAGTGCTCAGGTAGATTGGTTGTTCATTGTTTAGCCTATGATATGTGAGATACAGCACTGCTTTTATCTTTTTTTTTTAAAGGGAATCTGTCAGTAGGATCAATCCTACCAAGCCATCCATGTGGGCATGTGGGTCAAATAAAGTTGAATAAAATGCTACATAGATATCTGTGATCCAATGTCTTATTCCAGAATAATCCACATTTTTCTTATATCTATATGAGCTGTTAAGGACTATGGGCTGGACACTGATGTGTATGAGAATCTGTGTACAGAGATTATTTTAAATGAAAGATGGCTTTATAAATGTGAAATATGTAATGGCTGCTCTCTCTCTCACAATCACATACAGCTTTGCAGTGAGATCTGAACTAAAACAAAATAACAGAGCTAACAGTACAGCAGAAGTGAGCTTTGTCTCATTACAAACACGTTTGCATCTACAGGTGTCCTCTCATAGTGCTGTAAGCTTTGATGCAGAGTTGTGCCTGACTATAACTAACACAACACAGTAGAGTTGAACTTCTTCTCATTACAAACATATTTGCAGTTATCCTCTCACAGTACTTCATCTTTAATCTCACAGGCTGCCAGAAGAGGGGGGAAGGGGAGTACAGCAGAGCTGATTGCACTGTGAGAGGACAAGTGCAAATTTATTTGCAATGTCTTTAATGAGACAAGGTTCAACTCTGCAGTACTGTGTTGGTTACTATCAGGCACAGCTCTGCAGCATGGCTGACAGCACTATGATAGAACTGCAGATGCAAATGTGTTTGAAATGAGACAAAGTTCACTTCTGCTGTACTGTGTTAATACTGATTTCTCTGTGGAGCGGTGTGTGATTGAGAGCAAAGTATCAGTCATTACTTAATTCACACTGGTAACGCCCCCTTTTATTTAAAATTAGCTCTGGAAGCAGGTCGTCATGAATATCAGTGTCCGGCTCATAGCCTGGAATAGGCCAATTGTATATAAGAAATATGTAGATTTCTCTAGAATAAGAGACCAAATCACAGATATCAAGGTATCACGTTATTCAACTTTCTATTATCTGGATTCCCATGTACATAGTTTAGGAGGTTTGATCCCAATCACAGATGTCCTTTAAGCATAAAATGAAAAGGGAGTAAGTGGAGTGGGATTTTACAGTTGTATTGTAATATCCATCACTTTTTGTAATTTTGGAGCACATTTTTACTATATATTTTATAATTTTTTTTCTTTCATTTTATATTGATTTTTTTTGGTAACTAATATGTCCTCAAAAGGTATCATAAAACATCTCTGAGGCATAATCATTTTTTATTTTTATTATATGGTTTTTCACTCTACTACTCTGGATCAACTAAGAATCAGAGGCTTTGCTGACGCACTTTTTTCCTCCAAGATTTTGGAGGAAATTGGTGGGTGCGTCTTATAGTCCAGATGTGTGGTACTTTTTATAGTCCAGCTGTAGATGGTGGAGGGGGGAGCAGCAGCAGCGGAGGAGTGGGTTGCAGGAAGCAGTAGCCAACTGCTGCAGCTAACAATGTGTTAAACAAAATGAATATTCACTGCTCCCCATGCCCATGGGAGTGGAGAGCAGTGAATATTACCTTTCCTTAATAACTGACACAATGCTGGCCACAGCCGCGGCTCCTGCAGCTGCTTGGTGATCTCATGAGCCCGCTATTAAATTTAATGAATATTCACTGCTCTCCATGGCCATGGGCTTGAGGAGCAGTGAATATTCATTCTCTTTAATATTGAGCACACTGCAGTGGCCGGACTAAGGAAAATGAATAGCTTCAGGCGTGGGGAGCAGTGAATATTCAGGCAGTTGACCTCAGCAGCTGATTACACACTGATGTCAGCTGCTGGCATAAGAACAGAAAGCAAGTGGAGCAGCGGGAAGGTGAGTAGAATCCTTCATTTTTTAAGTATGCAGCGTGAGGGGGCCATATACCAGGATGGAGATGGGGGCCATATATACCAGGATGCGGGGCCAATGTATACCAAGATGGGGGGGCCATATATACCAGGATGGGGATGGGGGCATGTATACTATGATGGGTGGTCATATATAAGTGGATGGAAGGCCATGTATACCAGGATGGGGATGGGGGGCAATATATACCAGGGTGGGGATAGGTGCCATGTATACCAGGTGGGGATGAGGGGGCCATATATACCAGGATGGGGATGGGGTACAATGTATACAAGGGTGGGGATCGGTGCCATGTATGCCAGGATGAGGATACAGGGCTATGTATACCAGGAAGGGGGGCCATGTATACCAGGATGGGGATGGTGGCCAAGTATACCAGGATGGGGATGGGGGTCATTTATACCAGGATAGGGATAAGGGCCATGTATACCAGGATGCAGATAGGGGTCACGTATTGCTGGATGGGTGGGCATATATACCAAGATGGGGACATATATACAGTTCAGGAAATAATTATTTGATCCCTTGCTGTTTTTGTAAGTTTGCCGACTGACAAAAACATGAACAGTCTATAATTTTAAGGTTAGGTTAATTTTAACATTGAGAGCTAGAATATCCCCCCAAAAAATCAAGAAAATCACATTGTATAAATTAGATAAATTTATTTGCATTTTGCAATGCGAAATAAGAATTTGATCCCCTTCAAACCATTATGAGTTCTGGCTCCTACAGACCAGTTAGACACTCCTAATCAACTCGTTACCTGCATTAAAGACAGCTGTCTTATATAGTCACCTGTATAAAAGACTCCTGTCCACAGACTCAATTAATCAGTCTGACTCTAACCTCTACAACAAGGGCAAGACCAAAGAGCTTTCTAAAGATGTCAGGGACAAGATTTTAGACCTGCACAAAGCTGGAATGGGCTACAAAACCTTAAGTAAGATGCTGGGTGAGAAGGAGTCAACTGTTGGTGCAATAGTAAGCAAATGGAAGAAGTACAAAATGACTGTCAATCGACATCGATGTGGGGCACCATGCAAAATCTCACCTCGTGGGATATCCTTGATCATGAGGAAGGTGAGAGATCATCCTAAAACTACACAGTGGGGAACTTGTTAATGATCTCCAGGCAACTGGGACCACAGTCACCAAGAAAACCATTGGTAACACATTATGCCTTAAAAGTTTAAAATCCTGCAGTGTCCACAAGGTCCCCCTGCTCAAAAAGGCACATGTGCAGGCCCACTGAAGTTTGCCAATGAACACCAGGATGATTTAATGGGTTATTGGGAGAAGGTGCTGTGATCAGATGAGACAAAAATTGAGCTCTTTGGCATTAACTCAACTCACCGTGTTTGGAGGAAGAGAAATGCTGCCTATGAAACAAAGAACACCATCCCCACTGTCAAGCATGGAGGTGGAAACATTATGTTTTGGGGGTGTTTCTCTGGTAAGGGCACAGGACTACTTCACATCATCAATGGGAGAATGGATGGAGCCATGTACTGTAAAATCCTCAGTGACAACCTCCTTCCCTCCCCCAGGACATTAAAAATTGGTCGTGGCTGGGTCTTACATCAAGACAATGACCCAAAACATACAGCCAAGGCAACAAAGGCATGGCTCAGAAAGAAGCACATTAAGGTCATGGCGTGGCCTAGTCAGTCTCCAGACCTTAATCCCATAGAAAACTTATGGAGGGAGTTGAAGCTCTGAGTTGCCAAGCGACAGCCTTAAAATCTGAATGATTTAGAGATGATCTGCAAAGAGGAGTGGACCAAAATTCCTCCTGACAGGTGCACAACCCTCATCATCAACTACAAAATACGTCTGACTGCTGTGCTTCCCAATAAGAGTTTTGCCACCAAGTATTAAGTGTTGTTTGCCTGAGGAATCAAATACTTATTTCTCACTGCAAAATGCAAATAAATTTATCTAATTTATACAATGTGATTTTCTTGATTTTTTTTGGATATTCTATCTCTCAACGTTACAATTAACCTACCCTTAAAATTATAGACTGTTCATGTCTTTGTCAGAGGGGAAACTTGCAAAAACAGCAAGGGATCAAATAATTATTTCCTTCACTGTATATAAGAGGGGGGATATTAGTACAGAATTGGGGGACATTACCCCATATAACAGTGTCAGCAGCAGATTTGCTTCAATTTTCCTCCTCTAAAACATAGGTGCATCATCTTATGGTCCAGTGCGTCCTGTAGTACAATTTCGTTTTTTGTTTTTATTCACTCACATGTGCATTTTCATTTGCTCTCCTGTGTATTCAGGGCTGACATCTGTTCTCTTTGAACACGCTTTGACAAAGAACGTTTGTGTATGTTCAAAATGTGCAGCTTTGTGCCCCCTTGCCTTAGATGTAATTTTTAACTTCATATGAAATAAAAGATAACATTTTTACCAGGAGCTAAAACATTTTTCCCGTGTTTCCCATGAATGGCCGGATCTGTTAGTAAAACAAAATAGAATCTATCGGCCATCTTGTTGTGGTTTGCTTGCTTCTAGTCTTTTTCTCTGGTGCTGGGTTTCTTGGTCACGTGATCTCTTCACTCTTTATTACTCAGCACCTGGCTCCCATTTCCCGCTGAACATCAGTGTTGTAACGCTTGTGCTCTGTCTAAGTAGCCTTGTTTAGTTCTTCTTGCTTTGGACTATTGTTATCCTGGGACTTCTTGTTTCACCAGTTTTGTTTCCTTTAATTTTAGCTTCTGCAGCTAACTTTTCTGTTAGGAGGGCGCCTGCTTTTGCTCCCCGTCCTTAGATCTTTTAGGGTCCCCTTTCCCCGTCCTACAGGTCTTCGTTTGAGTTCAGTGCAGGAGTTTCGATGGGGCTAATCATAAGGAGTAGGGCACCCACCCCTGTGTAGGGTTAAGCTGAGTCTCAGTGCAGGGAAAGCTATTCCCTCCTATTCCTTAGTTCTAAGTTGCAGAGCATAACAATATGTCCAGCCGCATTAAAAAAAAAAAAAGGGGGGGGGGGTTTCTTCTTTTTTTCTTCTCTCCTCTTCCTGGATTTTCTTCAGTATGGTTACCATGCAGGAGCTTGCTCAACGCTTGCAAGGGTTGACTCTGGAGGCTGCTGATCTTCAGCAGTAGGTGAGTAAATACCATGCAGAACGCTATGAAGAACCTAAGGTAGGATTAACTGAGTATTTCTCGGGGAAACGACAGGATTTTTTTCATTTAAAAATGCTTGTTTGTTGTATTTTCGGCTCAGACCTAGGTCTCCTGGAAGTGAACTACAGCGTGTAGGAACTATGTCTCTATTGCGTAAGGAACCTCAAATCTGGGGGTTTTCCTTGTCTCCTGATGATCATTGTTTGAGTTCTGTGAAGGCATTTTTTGATGACATGGGTTTGCTATATGATGAGCCTGATCGGGTTACATCAGCTGAGGCAGAGCTCAGACGTCTCAAACAGGGCTCTCTTGATGCTGAGAGTTATTGCACCCTGTTCAGATGATGGTCTGCAGAGGTCAGGTGGAACGACCCTGCACTCAAGTTTCTGTTTCTGGCAAGCTTGAGTGAAAGGGTTAAAGATTTGTTTATTGCATTCCCTGCACCTGATACTCTGCAAGTTGCCATGCAGTTAGCTATCCGTGTGGATAGAAATTTGAGGGCTAGACAGAATGAGGAGAAGTTTCCTGTATTGCTGGATTCTGTTTCTCACGATATTCCTGCCAACACTGGGGAACCTATGCAGGTCGGGGGAATGTCATCCCATTCCAAGGAGAGAGACAGGAGGTTCTCTGAGGGACTTTGCTTGTATTGCGGTAAGGCTGATCATTTTTTAAAGCAATGTGAGGTTCGCTTAAGGAAAGAAAAAAAAATCGTCAGTAGAAATAACACTCCCGTTTGCATTGCGTTTTTACGTTCTGCTGGGGTGTTTTTTCCAGGGAATACCACCTGTCAGAGTCGTTCGATTGAGTTTCAAGTTATGGTGGATTGTGGTTCTGCACTTAATTTGATTGATCAACAATTTCTTGAAAAGTATAAGTTTGATTCTGAACCTTTGTCGTCTCCTTTTCCTGTGGTGGTGATTGATAATACTCCCCTGGAGCATTCGAGCATTCTTCGAAAGGTTACTGGATTTCCACTTACTATGAATATGGAACATCAGGAGCAGATTGTCTTATTTGTACTTGCTAAGTTGCCTTCCCCTGTCGTCCTGGGGTTGCCCTGGTTAAAAGTGCATAATCCTTTGCTGGACTGGTTGTCTGGTTCCATAAGATCCTGGGGTCAGGGGTGTTATGGTAAGTGTTGTAATGTTCACATTGCGGCTGTTGTGAAGGGGAGTTACCTGAACCCATTCAGGATTTTTGGAGGGTTTTTTCTGAAGTGGAGTCGAAAGCTTTACCACCTCAAAGAGATTACAATTGCGGCATTGACTTCATCCCTGATGCTAAGCTCCCTAAGAGTCGGTTGTTTAATCTGACCATTACCGAGAGGGAGGCTTTGAAGGAGTACCTTCAGGCTAGTTTAGCTGCAGATCACATAAGACCCTCTAAGTCTCCTGTGGTGGTTGGGTTCTTTTTTGTCAAAAAGAAGGATGGGGGTCTTAGGCCATGTCTGGATTTTGGGGAGATTAATAAGATCACTGTGCGCAATCCTTACCCGTTACCACTTTTTCCAGATTTGTTTAACCAATTGACCGGAGCTAAATGGTTTTCTAAGATTGACCTTCGTGGGGCATATAATTTGCTGCGGGTGAAGGACGGAGATGAATGGAAGACAGCTTTTAATACCCCGGAAGGACATTTTGAATGTTTGGTGATGCCTTTTGGGCTAACGCTCCTGCATTTTTTCAAAATTTCAATAATGACATTCTGAGACCCTTGATCGGTAGGAATGTTATTGTTCATCTGGATGACATTTTGATTTATTCATAGGATCTTGAGTCTAATTGGCAGAGAGTCCGCTAAGTACTTCAGATTCTGAGAGATAACACACTCTTTGCTAAATTGGAGAAGTGTCAGTTTGCTGTCCAGATGATTAGTTTTTGGGTTACTTTGTCTCTTGTGATGGTTTTGAGATGGACCCAGTGAAAGTTTAGGCTGTGCTGGAGTGTCCGAGGCCTGCGGGTTTGAAGTCCATACAGAGGTTTTTGGGGTTTGCTAATTATTACAGAAAATTCATGAAGAATTTCTCTGTCATCGCTAAACCCATTACTGATCTCACCAAGAAGGGTGCTAATAATGTCCAATGGTCCACTGAGGCTATTGAAGCTTTTGAGTATCTCAAGGAGAGGTTCAGCTCTGCTCCTGTTCTTATCCAGATGGATGAGACCAAGCCATTTTTGGTTGAGGTGGATGCCTCATCTATAGGCGTAGGGGCAGTTCTGTCCCAGGAGGGTGAGGATGGGGTGCATCCCTGTGCTTTCTTTTCAAAAAAAATTTCTGAGACAGAGCTCAACTATGATGTTGGGAATCGTGAGTTGTTGGCTATTAATCTCGCTTTCGAGCATTGGCGACATTTTTGGAGGGGGCTCGACATCCTATACAGGTTTTCACTGATCATAAGAATTTGATTTATCTGGATGCAGCTAAATGTTTGAATGCCCGTCAGGCTAGGTGGGCACTGTTTTTTTGCCCGGTTCAATCTTTCCGTAACCTTTGTCCCGGGAACAAAGAATGTTAAGGCTGACGCTTTGTCTCGTAGTTTCTCTCCAGCGGTGAATGCTGAGAGGGAGGAGTGTATTTTGCAGAGAGGGGTGGTGGTGGCCACATTGGATTCTGAGTTGGAGAATAGCATCTAAGGAGCTCAGAGTGCGGCACAAACTAACACTCCATGTGGTAAATTGTTTGTGCCTAGAGCATTGAGGAGAGCGTTGTTTGTTGAATGTCATGAGTCTCGGTTGGCGGGTCACCGTGTGATTTCGGAAACTAGGAAGTCTATCGGTCGGAGTTTCTGGTGGCCAGGGTGGCAAAGGGAGTCATCAAGTGGGTGCGTTAGTGTTCTGTGTGCGCTAGGTCGAAGGCCTCTCACTCTCCGGCTTCGGGGTTGCTATGGAAGTTCCTAGTTCACCATGGACGCACCTTGTCATGGATTTTAGCACCGATCTGCCTTTATCGGAGGGTTTATCTGTCATCTGGGTTGTTGTGGACCGTTTTAGTAAAATGTATCATCTGGTTCCGTTCAACAAGTTACCTTGTGCCAAGACTCTTGCTAAGGCTTTCGTGAAGGAGATTGTTAGGCTCCATGGTGTTCCCACGGACATTGTTTCCGATAGAGGACCACAGTTTGTGGCTCTCTTTTGGCGTGCTTTTTGTGACAGATTGAAAATTCATTTGTCATTCTCGTCGGTGTATCATCCAGAGTCCAATGGACAGACTGAAAGGAAGGACCAGGATGTCGAGCATTTTTTGAGATGTTTTGTGGCAGACAATTAGGAAATGTGGTCAGAATTTCTACCACTTGCGGAGTTTGCCCTTAATAATCATACTTCTTCCTCGGCTGGTTGTTTTTTTTTTGATGTACTGGCAGGTATCCATCTTTTAGTCCATTTTCCATAGTTGGGGCTGGTGTACTGGAGGAGGACAATTTTTCTGGTGATTTGGAGAGGGTTTGGACCAGTGTACGTCTGAACCTTAAAGAGGCTAACACGAGATCAAAAAGGTATTTTGACAAAAAAAGAAAAGGAGTCCTTGTTTGTTGTTGGGGAAATGGTTTGGTTGTCCTCTAGGAATCTTCGTTTGAAGATTCCTTCTAAAAAACTGGGGCCTAAATTTGTGGGTCCTTTCAAAGTGGTTCAGATTGTCAACTCAGTAGCGGTGAGGTTGGGCATTCCCTCGTCCTGGAGGATTAATTCTGTGTTTCACGTGTCATTACTTAAGAAGGCGGACACGCCTGATAAGAAGGCAAAGCCTACTGTTCCTCTTGTTGATGAGGATGGTGAATTTGAGATTTCTCACATTTTGGACTCCAGGTGGCATAGTGGAAGATTACAGTATCTTTTGTCCTGGAAAGGTTTCGGCCCCGAGGATAATTCCTGGGTGAAGGCCGAGGACGTCTCGGCCTCAAGGCTAATTAAGGCTTTTCACAGGAGATTTCCTGGTAAGGCTCGGCCTAGAGGATCCTCATAAAAGGGGAGGTACTGTTAGATTCTATTTTGTTTTACTATCGGCCATCTTGTTGTGGCTTGCTTGCTTCTAGTCTTTTCCTCTGGTGCTGGGTTTCTTGGTCACGTGATCCCTGCACTCTTTATTACTCAGCACCTGGCTCCCATTTCCCACTGGAAATCAGTGTTGTAACACTCGTGCTCTGGCTAAGTAGCCTTGTTTAGTTCTTCTTGCTTTGGACTAATTTTATCCTGGGACTTCTTGTTCCACCAGTTTTGTTTCCTTTAATTTTCGTTTCTGCAACTAACTTTTCTGTTAGGAGGTCTCCTGCTTTTGCTCACAGTCCTTAGATCTTTTAGGGACCCCTTTTCCTATCCTACAGGTCTTCGTTTGAGTTCAGTGCAGGAGTTTTGGTGGGGCTATTCATAAGGAATAGGGCACCCACCCCAGCATAGGGTTAAGCTTAGTCTCAGTGCAGGGACAGCTTTTCCCTCCTATTCCTTAGTTCTAAGTTGCAGAACATGACAGGAATGTGGTTCCTGTGCACACTGGACTATTAACATTGGTGAGCTAGCATAATTTTTTCTTTAATTTTTGGCTGTTTTCTGACTTTGCCATTCACACCTTTTTAACATTGAAGGAACATTATATTTTTCTTACTATGAAATCTACTACATCGATTGGCAGGGAAGAAAGAGCTGCTCACATGTTTGATGATTTCAATGATCCTAGCACAATTCAAACACCTCTAATAGATAATATACACTGTTTGGAAAAACTCATGAGCAATGAAACTAAAATTTGATGGGACTTTACTTCTTTACACAATTATATTGCCAAATAAATGATCTCTCGTCATCAGCAAATGAAAAAAGCACCCACCACCATCTATGACAATGAGTTCATGAACCAGTGGAATCAAATGTTATCAAATTGCTCATTGAATTTTATGTGACTAATCATTAAATATGAGGAGTCCAAACTATCTGAATTACAAAAAGACTTTGAATCCACTAAAAAAACTTTGGAAACTTCATCCACTGCACCTGAATTTGAAGATCGGTTAAAAAAAATACTGAAATCTGTTTCCAAACTTGAGGATCACATCATTAACATAAAAAGTGCAAATTCCATATTGATCATATGGATTATTCGACTCAACGTGTTTTTGATTGGAGTAGAGACAATTCAGCTCCTCATACTCCTAAATCTAGTTTCAAAAAGAGGAGATATCATAAAACAACACCAAATATTCATCATGTCAGTTTTAGCTCTTCCGACCTTGATATATCTGATTATATATACAACGGTTCTGACAATTTTAACAATAGTTCTCATTATTACAAATCATCAAAATTTTCCAACGACAAAAATAGCTTTCCAAAAAACGCAAAAGAAGTGGGGAGGAAGTAAACACTAAAAAAACACAAGGAATGACCACTCGATACAGTAATAATCTTTAATTCTAAGCACTGAATTTAATGTTCTCAATTTGTCATCACACACATTCACGGCGGAACAAAATAATCTTTTTTATGGGTTTAATTTAATTTTGGATCAAGATTTTGACCTGTTTTCAGCCATCCTTGACATTAACAGATTTATCCCCAATTTCACAATCAAGAGACACTTTTGGAACAAACAACAGATACTGCACTTTTAACTTCCAAGAACAAATGTCTATTTTATGTTTGAAAGACTTGGACAACAGTTCTCCAAAATGACATGATGTTAATCAGGCTCTTGATTTCAACTTAAAAAATCCTCATTTCTACCCGACCCAGTCGCATGTTGAATGTATGGACAAACTTCAAAATGCAGTCAAAAAAGAACTAAAAATTCTTTATAACCATACTCACAATGAATCTTCTAAATTCAACCTTCCACCTTACTTAAAAAACAAACTGTGTGAACTGCAGCACATGAAAGACATTAATATAAAAATGTCGTAATTATGGATCTTGAGGCACACAGTGTTAGAACCCTCCTGTTAGTTTTTGCTATCTTGTGTTTTGCGGTCACGTGACCAGCTGACTATATATTCCAGCTCCGCCCTTCTGGCTTTGCTGGACTGCAGTGTTTTTGCCTGTCTCTCTAGCCAGGTGCTTCGGTGCCTATCTCTGTCTAGTTCGCTTGGTCCTCTGGGACCTCTAGTACTTTTTGTCAGTTTGTCTTTTTGCTCTGCAACAACTTCTGTTAGGAGGTGTCCCATTTTTGTCCCAGTCCTTAGTTCTGTTATGGACCCCTCCCTTTATTCTATAGGTCTCCGTTCAGACTAGCCGAGGTCAAAGGCGGGTCTGTTCACAAGGAACAGGCTGCCCGCTACATCGTAGGGATTCAGCTTAGTCTTACTGTAGGGACAGCTTTTCCATTTCTTTCCTTAGTTTATGTTGTAGATCATAACAGTAAGTCCAGCCCGTCAAGCTAGGTGGGCACTTTTTTTTTCTCGGTTTCATTTTTCTGTTACCCATATCCCTGGTACTAAGAATGTTAAAGCTGATGCTTTATCTCGCAGCCTCTCTCCTACGGTCAGTGCCGAGGAGGATGAGAGCATTTTGCAGAAAGGAGTTGTGGTGGCGCCATTGGACTCTGATTTGGAGAATGGGATTCTGAATGCTCAAGATGATGCTCCAGCTATCACTCCCCATGGGAGGTTGTTCGTGCCTAGAGCCTTTAGGAGAGATTTGTTTGTGGAGTGTCATGAGTCTCGGTTGGCAGGTCATCCAGGAGTTTTTTTTTTTGGTGGCCTGGATGGCAGAAGGAAGTCATCAAGTGGGTGCGTCAGTGTACTGTGTGTGCTAGGTCAAAGGCTTCACATACTCATGCTGCGGGGTTGCTTTGCCCTCTGGAGGTTCCTAGTGTGCCTTGGACGCATCTCACTATGGATTTTATTACTGATCTTCCTGTGTCTGAGGGTTTTATTGTCATCTGGGTGATCGTACACCGTTTTAGTAAGATGTGTCATTTGGTTCCATTCATTAAGTTGCCCTGCGCCAAGACACTCGCTAAGGCGTTTGGTAAGGAGATTGTCAAGCTCCATGGCGTTCCCACGGATATTGTTTCTGATAGAGGACCTCAGTTTGTGGCTCGCTTTTGGCGTGCTTTTTGTGACAGGTTGGGAGTTCATTTGTCATTTTCGTCTGGTTATCATCCTGAGTCTAATGGACAGACTGAAAGAAAGAACCAGGAAGTTGAACAGTTTTTGCATTGTTTTGTGGCGGACAATCAAGAGGTGTGGTCTGAGTTTCTGCCTCTCGCAGAATTTGCTCTTAACAATCATACATCCTCCTCTGCTGGGTGTTCTCCTTTTTTTTGTTGCACTGGGAGACATCTGTCTTTTGGTTCGTTCTCCAAATTGGGGTCGGCATTGCCGGAGGAGGAGAATTTTTCCGGTGATTTGGAGAGAGTTTGGACTAATGTACGTTGTAACCTGCAAGAGGCTAACAAGAAGTCCAAGAAGTATTTTGACAGTAAACGTAAAGAGGTTTTGTTTACTGTGGGTGACATGGTTTGGCTGTCCTCGAAGAACTTGCGGTTGAGGATTTCCTCTAAAAAACTGGGTCCTAAGTTTGTGGGTCCATTTAAAGTGCTTCAGGTCATTAACCCATCTGCTGTCAGGTTGGATGTCCCTACTTCCTGGAATATTAATCCTGTGTTTCATGTTTCCTTGTTGAAAAAGGCTGACGTTTCTAATAGGGACGCCACTGTCACAGTTCCTCCTGTGGTGGAAGATGGTGAATATGAAATTTCTCGTATTTTGAATTCATCTTTAGCCCCCATCTCCTCCTTCTCCTGTCCAGACTTGGCATTGTCACACTACAACAATACACTGAAGAGCGCCCTAGATGAAGCAGCTCCTTCTACTCGCAGAAAGATCCAACACAGACAACGGCAGCCCTGGCACACGATGCAAACACGCTTTCTTCAACGTTGCTCGAGGTGTGCTGAGCGTCAGTGGAGAAAATCTCTTTTAGCAGAGGACTTCATCCACTATAAATTCATGCTCAAAACCTATAACTCTGCCCTTCATCTGGCCAAACAATCCTAATTCACCACCCTCATCACTTCAATGTCCAACAACCCAAAACGACTTTTCGAAACCTTAAACTCCCTCCTGAAAGCTAAAGCACAGGCCCCCACCACCAACCTCAGCAGTGAGGATCTGGCCACTTATTTCTTGGAAAAAATCAACCACATCCATCAGGACATCTCAGCCCAATCTCCTCAGTGCCTGGATCCCCTTCCCTACTGCACTTCAAGCTCACTAGCCATCTTTGAGCCTGTCACAGAAGAAGAGGTTACCCAGCTCCTCGCTTCTTCTCGGCCTACAACCTGCAACAGTGACCCCATTCCTTCACATCTCCTGCAGTCCCTCTCACCGGTGGTCACCACTCACCTGACTAAAATATTTAACCTCTCTCTTTCGTCAGGTATCTTTCCCTCCTCATTTAAACATGCCATCATAACCCCTTTACTTAAAAAGCCATCCCTGGACCAGAACTGCACTGCTAACTATAGACCTGTCTCTAATCTTCCCTTCATCTCTAAACTCCTGGAACGCTTGGTCCACTCCCGTCTAATCCGCTATCTCTCAGATAACTCTCTCCTCGACCCTCTACAATCTGGTTTCCGCTCCTTACACTCCACTGAAACTGCCCTCACTAAAGTCTCTAACGATCTACTAACAGCCAAATCCAAAGGTCACTGCTCCCTGCTGATTCTCCTGGATCTCTCTGCAGCATTTGACACTGTGGATCACCAGCTCCTCCTCACTATGCTCCGCTCTATAGGCCTCAAGGAAACCGTTCTCTCCTGGTTCTCCTCCTACCTCTCTGACCGCTCCTTCACTGTATCTTTTGCCGGCTCCTCTTCCCCTCCTCATCCCCTTACTATCGGGGTTCCTCAGGGCTCAGACCTAGGCCCCCTCCTCTTCTCTCTATACACTGCCCCTATTGGACAAACAATCAGCAGATTTGGGTTCCAGTATCATCTCTATGCTGACGACACCCAACTATACACTTCTTCCCCTGACATCACCCCTACCCTAATACAAAACACCAAGGATTGTTTATCTGCTGTGTCAAGCATCATGTCCTCCCTCTATCTCAAACTGAATCTCTCCAAAACTGAACTTCTTGTGTTTCCCCCCTCTAGTAACCTAACTCTACCTAATATCGAAATTACCTTGGAGGGGTCAACCATAACTCCCAAGCAGCACGCCCGCTGCCTTGGGGTCATATTCGACACTAACCTTTCCTTTACTCCCTATATCCGATCACTCACTCGCTCTTGTCACCTGCATCTTAAAAACATCTCCAGAATCCGACCTTTTCTCACTTTGGAAACTGCTAAAACTCTTACTGTCGCTCTTATTCACTCTCGTCTGGATTACTGAAACTCTCTTCTGATCGGTCTCCCTCTTACCAAAATTTCCCCTCTCCAATCTGTCCTGAATGCGGCAGCCAGGGTCGTATTTATGTCCAGCCGCTTCACCGATGCCTCCACCTTGTGCCAGTCATTACACTGGTTATCCATTCACTACAGGGTCCAATATAAACTCATTGCTCTCACCCACAAAGCTCTCTACAGTTCTGCACCACCTTATATCTCCTCTCTCATCTCAGTCTATCGTCCTACACGTGCCCTCCGTTCCACAAATGACCTAAGGCTAACATCCCCCATAATCCGAACCTCACACCTCCGTCTCCAAGACTTCTCTCGTGCTGCACCAGTTCTCTGGAATGCTCTACCCCAGACGATCCAATTGATGCCTAGCCCCGATGTCTTCAAGCGCGCTTTAAAAACCCATCTCTTTAAACAAGCCTACCACCTCAACTACTCAGTAAACTAACTTTCCCCTGTTCCCTCCTAAATACTATTCAGAATCTGCACCCTACTGTTCATCTGTTTCTACACCCTCCATGCACTCGATAGCTGCACTCGGTAATTGAGTATTGCACTTTAACATACAGGCTGATGACCGGATCATACAGCTTTATATGATAATCCCGACTTATTATAATTGCCAGACCTAAAATAACAAGCACTTTCCACCTATTGTGTCCCCCCATTTCCATGTAGATTGTAAGCTTGCGAGCAGGGACCTCACTCCTGATGTAACTGTTAAACTGTCTCACCTTGTATTGAATTTATTGTTTGTACATGTCCCCGCTTAATTGTAAAGTGCTGCGGAATATGTTGGCGCTATATAAATAAAAATTATTATTATTATTATTATTATAGAGGGAAATTACAGTATCTTGACTCCTGGAAGGGTTTCGGTCCCGAAGACAACTCCTGGGTAAGGACGGATGATGTCTCTGCTGCTAGGCTTGTTAAAGCTTTCCACAGGAGGTTTCCTGATAGGCCTGGGCCTGGAGGATCAGGAGGATTCTCATAGAAGAGGGGGTACTGTTAGAACCCTCCTGTTAGCTTTTGCTATCTTGTGTTTTGCGGTCACGTGACCAGCTGCCTATATATTCCAGCTCCGCCCTTCTGGCTTTGCTGGACTGCAGTGTTTTTGCCTGTCTCTCTAGCCAGGTGCTTCGGTGCCTATCTCTGTCTAGTTCGCTTGGTCCTCTGGGACCTCTAGTACTTTTTGTAAGTTTGTCTTTTTGCTCTGCAACAACTTCTGTTAGGAGGTGTCCAATTTTTGTCCCAGTCCTTAGTTCTTTTAGGGACCCCTCCCTTTATTCTATAGGTCTCCGTTCAGACTAGCAGAGGAAGAAGGAGGGTCTGTTCACAAGGAACAGGCTGCCCGCTAAATCGTAGGGATTCAGCTTAGTCTTACTGTAGGGACAGCTTTTCCATTTCTTTCCTTAGTTTATGTTGCAGATCATAACACACAGATCACAAATCAACAATATGCTCAACGATCCTATCACTTACATTAAACTGCCATCCAATCCTTATCATGATTTTTCTGAAATTTTATCCAAACTAATTAATGAAGATTTTTCATTAGGAGTTGTAACTAAAAAACAAATAGCATATCTTTCTGTTAAATCTCCTGTTATTCCAACACTCCGCGTTCTTCCCAAGGTCCACAAAGGGATGAATCCCCTTCCTATAAGCCCAATCATAACACGAATCGGGTGTCACGCTAGTTAAGGGGAAGACCAAGTGTACAACAATGGGAAAAGGGGGGGAGACCAACAACTAGGGAAAGTGAAAGTGGAGACCCCTAGGAAGATCTTACAACACCCTGACTCCGCTACCATCCCTAAATAGGTTCTGCACCTATTGCCGACCAGAATACCTAATCCCTAACTGACCATAGAGCTAGGCCTTAGGTAGGGAGGGGAAGGGGTGAACACTAGTCAGCCTCCACTGCAACTAAAGACAAACAAGGAAAACAGACAAGGGGATACACTTAGCTTTGAGGAGACACCAGAGAGAAGATGACAATCCACCAACAAACTCCAAGATGAAACTAGCTGACTGCTAGAGATCGAGTCCTGAGCAGAGGAAAATAGTTCTATTACCAGTGACTCTCTGGAGACACTGAGGGTTTATACTGTATATATCAAGCAAGAAGGTGGAGGTCACTGCTGAGTCCTAACAAGAGAAGGATACCACTACACTACAGAGATGAAAGGCTCAAGAATGTGTCTGCAAAACCAAGCGCAGCTGCCTTCTACAGCCGGATCCAGAACGACAGTCTGTCAAACCTGATACACCCGCGACATCGGTTCTGCAAATTAACATTTAAGTGAGTGGTTAGATTCTCTCTTACAACCTTTGGCACAAAGAACTCTTGGATACATCAGAGATTTCAGTGACCTTTTTGACCAATTATCCATCTTTAGATGGTCTGAAAAATACACGTGGGTTAGTTGTGATTAGTGATGAGCGAGCATACTCACAAGTACTCGGTACTCGCCAAAGCATCTCAGTACTCGACATGCTCGGAGCTCGCCGAGTACTTGCGAGATGCTCGGGTCCCCTCCCTGCATGTTTGGCGTTCTTTAGAATCAACAGGGATTGCCTGCCACTCACTGTAATGCCACAGCCATGGTGGTTGTGGCATTACAGTGATTTGCTGGCCACACAGCGTCATAAGGTCTATATCAGACCTGGCACCGCCATGCTCGTCACAGTCACTCCGGAATCAGGCAGAGAAGGGAGAGGTGCTGCTGAACTAGGGAGAGATTTGCTTGTGTATTAGGTAGTGTAGGCAGAAAAATCGTACATTACACATATCCATCTTAACAAACAGTCCTTCTGAGGACTAATCCATCTGCAGAGATATCAGGCAGGCAGTGTATATAGGCAGGCAGTGTATATAGCAGACTGCAATGCATATAGCACAAGAGGCTCCATTCCAATTCTGCCTTCTGCTGCTGTTAGATATTGCTAGACAAAGGCCCAGGTCTCAGGGGCCAGGAATACTTTTTTTTGGATCTTAAGCCTCATTATTTGCTTAAAAAGCAATCAAGAGAACACAGTTTTTCTGCGCCATTTGCTTGTTGGCATTGCAGAATACAGCCAGGTCCTTTCCATATTACAGAGCTAAAAATCCAGCTATTTAAAACTGCTTTGTCCATCACACGGATCACATTTACGTTTTCAGAAAATACTGCCATTTCTGGCCTTCATTAAAAATTTGTTTCAGTGTGACAGCGAAGTATTTAACGCTGGTTTGCTGTTCAAAATAGTTACCTACAGGCCAGGTATTCAAAACTGTGTTTTCTCTATCACACGGATCACATATAGGTTTTCAGAAAATACTGCCATTTCTGGCCTCCATTAAAAATTTGTTTCAGTGTGTCAGTGAAGCAATTGACACCAGTTTGCTGCTTGTTCAAAATAGTTACCTACAGGCCAGGTATTTAAAATAGTGTTTTCTCCGTTACACGGATCACATCTAATTTCACTCCAAATTCAGTCATTTGTAGTGAGTAGTGTTGAGCATTCCGATACTGAAATATCGGGTATCGGCCGATATTTGCGGTATCGGAATTCCGATACTTAATTCCGATACTTTTACAATATCGAATACCGGAATCGGAAGTTCCCATAATGCCTGCGCTCTGCAGTGTCTCTGAAGGATGACAAGCTGGATGGCAGCGCTCAGCTGCAATCCATCCTGTCATCAGAATGCCATCCCAACGTGGGAGAATTCTCCTGATTCTTTAAAAGCCGGCGGGCGGTAAAAAGCCGCCGGCTTTTAAACAATCACACAGCCCCATACTGCTTCCCCGCAGCCTCCCACCCCGATCCTCCGCTCCCCTCGCCAACTCCCATCCCGATCGTAAGTTAGGACCGGGCGGGGAGCGCAGCACCAAGGAGCGGGGAGCGAAGGACCCGGGCGGGGAAGCCGGCAGTGAAAAGACTTCACCGCCGGCTTTCCCGTTCTGTGCTGCGCTTTCCCGCCGGTTATTTCAAATGAACAGCTGAGGTATCAGGTGATGCCGATCAGCTGTTCATTTGAAGTCGCCGCGGTGCCCTCGGAGGGTTCATGTGAGTTCATGCTTCACTGCATTGCATGAACTCACATGAACTTTCCCACGGTCGCACAGGTCAGCCTCACCTCCCAGACCGGTCATGATTGGTGTGTGTGGGTGTCTGTGCGGGTGTGCGCGGTGTGTGGGGTGTGTGCGGTGTCTGTGCGGTGTGTGTGCGGTGTCTGTGCGATGTCTGCGAGTGTGTGCGGTGTCTGTGCGATGTCTGCGGGTGTGTGCGTGCAGGCAGACATAGGCCGATGTGACATTACTACTCCCATCGGCCTATGTCTGTCCCCCGTCCACTCGTGCCAGCAGGATCAGCTCGATGGGAGCAGTAGTTCCCATCAGCCTGATCCTGTTATTTAAATTGCCCTACTGTGTCCCCAATAAATTTTAAATACATGTCATTGGTGGCCAGTGGTTACCTACAATAAATTAGTTCATACATTACCTGTTATGTTCTGCTACCAGAGCTAAGGAAAGAGAGGAGATCTGTCCCTACGATAGAACTCAGCTTAATCCCTACGATGTAACAGGGGACCTGATCCTGCGATCAGACCTGCTAAAGTCCTAAGCTAGTCTGTACGGAGACCTATAGATGTGGGGAAGGAATCCCTACAAGTACTAAGGACTGGGAGGAATATGGGACACCTCCTAACAGAAATAGTAGCAGACAGACGAACAAACAAAATATATAGAACATAGAGGTCAGTAGACAAAGCAAACTAACAGAGCAAGACACAGAGCACAGGCTAGCTAGAAAGTAGATATACAATGAAGTCCAGCAAAGCCAGAAGGGCGGAGCAGGATTAAATAGGCCAACAAGGTCATGTGACCAGCAAAGGAAAAAAAAACTAAGAGCAAGGTTCTAACAGTACCCCCCCTTCTAAGAGGATCCTCCGGATCCCCTAGGACCAGGCTTATCCGGAAATCTCCTGTGAAACGCTCTGATAAGTCTGGACGCGGAAACATCATCCGACCTCACCCAAGAGTTATCCTCGGGACCGAAACCTTTCCAGGCCACAAGATACTGCAAACTACCTCTATACCGTCTAGAGTTAAGGATGCGAGAAATTTCATATTCCCCGTCCTCCACCACCGGAGGAACAGAGGCAGAGGCGTCACAATACGATACAACAGCTTTTTTCAACAGAGAGACATGAAATACCGGATTAATTCTCCAGGAGGTAGGAACCTCCAACCTAACAGCAGATTGGTTGACAACCTGAAGCACCTTAAAGGGCCCTACAAACTTGGGACCCAATTTCTTTGAAGGAATCCTCAACCGCAGATTCCTAGAGGACAACCAAACCATGTCACCAACAGCGAACAAAACCTCCTGTCGTTTCCTATCAAAGTAGTCTTTAGATTTTCTGTTGGCCTCCTGAAGATTACCACGCACATCCGTCCAAACTCTCTCCAAATCACCGGAAAAATTCTCCTCCTCAGGCACGGCAGATCCCAACTTGGAGAACGACCCAAACGACGGATGTCTCCCAGAACAACAAAAAAAAGGCGAACAACCAGCAGAAGAAGATGTATGATTGTTCAGAGCAAATTCAGCAAGTGGCAGAAACTCAGACCACCCCTCTTGATTGTCTGCCACAAAACAACGCAAGAACTGCTCAACATCCTGGTTTTTCCTTTCTGTCTGGCCATTAGATTCAGGATGATATCCGGACGAGAACGACAAATGAACTCCCAACCTATCACAAAAGGCACGCCAAAAACGAGCCACGAACTGAGGACCCCTATCAGAAACAATGTCAGTAGGAACGCCATGAAGTCTGACAATTTCCTTGACAAAGGCCTTAGCGAGAGTTTTAGCGCAGGGCAGTTTGACGAAAGGAACCAAGTGACACATCTTGCTAAAACGGTCCACGACCACCCAGATGACAGTAAAACCCTCAGAGGGGGGAAGGTCAGTTATAAAGTCCATAGCCAAATGTGTCCAAGGAGCACTGGGAACCTCCAAAGGACAAAGCAACCCCGCAGCAGGAGTATGTGAGGATTTAGATCTAGCACATATAGTACATTGACGCACCCACTTAATGACTTCCTTCTGCCATCCAGGCCACCAAAAACTGCGACCCACCAGTCTCTTGGTCTTAGAGATTCCGGGATGACCTGCCAACCGAGATTCGTGACACTCAACAAACAAATCTCTCCTAAAGGTCCCAGGCTCAAACAACCTCCCATGAGGAGTGTTAGAAGGGGCATTCTCCTGTGCTTTAAGAATCTCATTTTCCAAAACGGAGTCCAAAGCAGCTATCACAACACCTTCTTGTAAAATGTTCTCCTCTTTCTCAGCACCGACTATGGGAGAAAAACTGCGAGACAAGGCATCCGCCTTAACATTCTTAGTACCAGGGATGTAAGTAACGGAGAAATTAAACCGCGAGAAAAACAGTGCCCACCTAGCCTGACGGGCATTCAGGCGCTTGGCAGCATCAAGATATATCAGATTTTTATGATCCGTAAGAACCTGAACGGGAAATTCCGCACCTTCCAAGAAGTGGCGCCAGTGTTCAAATGCGAGTTTAATAGCCAATAATTCCCGATTACCAATATCGTAATTCAGTTCATTCTCCGAAAATTTTTTTGAAAAAAAGGCACAGGGATGTAATCCATCCCCGTTATCCTGAGACAATACTGCGCCAACCCCCACAGAGGAAGCATCAACCTCAACCAAAAACGGCCTAGTAACATCAGGCTGCATAAGGATGGGAGCAGAGGTGAACCTCTCCTTGAGATACACAAAAGCTTCAATGGCCTCAGAAGACCACTGAACCGCATCAGCACCTTTCCTGATGAGATCAGTCAGAGGTTTGACAATACTAGAAAATTTTTTTATGAATTTTCTGTAGTAATTGGCGAAACCCAAAAACCTCTGTATCGATTTCAAACCAATAGGCCTAGGCCATTCCTGCACAGCCTGAACCTTAACCGGATCCATCTCAAAACCTTTGCTGGAGATAATGTAGCCCAAAAAACTAATTCTCTGTACAGCGAACTCATATTTCTCCAGCTTAGCAAAAAGCGAATTGTCCATTAATAACTGTAATACCTCACGCACGCTCCGCCAATGAGACTTCAGATCCGGCGAATAAATCAAAATGTCATCCAAATACACAACCACATTTTTGCCGATCAAAGGTCTAAGGATGTCATTAATCAGATTCTGAAAAAATGCAGGAGCATTAGTAAGACCAAAAGGCATAACCAGATTCTCAAAATGACCCACAGGAGTGTTAAAAGCAGTCTTCCATTCGTCACCCTCCTTCATGCGCAACAGATTGTATGCCCCCTAAAGGTCAATTTTAGAGAACCACTTGGCCCCCATTAACTGGTTAAACAGATCAGGAATCAATGGCAGTGGGTAAGGATTGCGTACAGCAATTTTGTTAATCTCACGAAAATCCAGACAAGGACGTAAACCGCCGTCCTTTTTTTTTACAAAAAAAAATCCCACCGCCACAGGAGACTTAGAGGGCCTAATATGACCGGCGGCCAAACTTGTCTGTATGTATTCCTCCAAAGCCTTCCTCTCAGGAATAGTAAGGTTAAATAAACGACTTTTAGGAAGAGTCGCTCCAGGGACAAATTCAATAGAACAATCATAGTCTCTAAGGGGAGGCAAAACCTGCGATTCCTTCTCAGAAAAAACTCTCCAAAAATCCTGAATAGGAACAGGCAATTCTCCCCTATCCAAAGCTGCAATACGCCCGTTACAACACTTGTCATAACATTTATGGCTCCAGGATTTAATTTCACTGGTAGACCAATCCAGTACAGGATTGTGAAATTTTAACCAGGGCAATCCCAATATTACTGGAGAAGGCAAGTTATTCAACACTACCAAATCCAATTTCTCATGGTGAACACCATTAATAGTGAGAGGAAATTCACAGACCTTGAGAGTAATATTCTTCAAAGGGGAACCATCCACAGAAACCACAGCAATGGGGGATGATAAAGGTTCAGGTTTTAAATTGAGTCTTTCCACGAATCCCCCATCAATTACATTCAAAGTAGACCCGCAATCAACAAACACCCGAAATTCCATTAATTCTTTCTGAGCAATCGTGGAAGCAGCTAAAAATATACCCTTGGAATTTAAACAGGCAATACGGGCGTGACTGACCATTTTTTTTTCTTTCTTCATACGAAGCTCACAGCCTTTAATCAAATGACCAGATTTTCTGCAATAGAAACACAAGCCTTCAGAAAATCGACGGTCTTTTTCTTGAGAGCGAGGTGCCACCGATCCAATCTCCATCGGTTCACCACTGTTAGTACACACATTCTCATAACCAGAAACTGACATAGCAGAGGATTTGCTCTCATTAACCCTAGCACGCAGTCTTCTATCCACCCGTATAGCTAATTGCATAGCCTGTTGCAAATCTTCAGGTGTAGGATAAGCAATTAGCAGGTCTTTAACCCTTTCACTGAGCCCAGCAAGAAATAGACTTTTCAGAGCAGAATCGTTCCACCCTGTTTGAGTAGACCAACGACGGAAATGAGTACAATATTTTTCCACATTACCTGATCCCTGTTTTAAACGTCTCAACTCAGTCTCAGCTGATGCGACACGGTCAGGATCATCATATAATAGTCCCAAAGCAGAAAAAAAACTATCCACTGATCTGAAGCATGTATCACTAGGTTGCAAAGAAAAGGCCCACTCCTGAGGCTCTTTGCGCAAAAGTGACATTATGAACCCTACGCGCTGGGATTCATCCCCAGAGGACTTAGGTCTCAAACGAAAATACAATAAGCAAGCATTTTTAAATGAAAAAAATTCTCGGTGTTCACCAAAAAATAAATCCGGCAAACATACCTTAGGCTCCAAGAAATGTGCTCCAGGACAGTTACTCACGTGCTGACGGAGCTCGGCCACCTCCAGAGAGAGTCCCTGCAGGCGATGAGCCAAATCCTGAACCGACACCATGATGGAACAGAAAAATCTTTCCTTAGAGAATTTGCTGGCTGGACTTACTGTTATGTTCTGCTACCAGAGCTAAGGAAAGAGAGGAGATCTGTCCCTACGATAGAACTCAGCTTAATCCCTACGATGTAACAGGGGACCTGATCCTGCGATCAGACCTGCTAAAGTCCTAAGCTAGTCTGTACGGAGACCTATAGATGTGGTGAAGGAATCCCTACAAGTACTAAGGACTGGGAGGAATATGGGACACCTCCTAACAGAAATAGTAGCAGACAGACGAACAAACAAAATATATAGAACATAGAGGTCAGTAGACAAAGCAAACTAACAGAGCAAGACACAGAGCACAGGCTAGCTAGAAAGTAGATATACAATGAAGTCCAGCAAAGCCAGAAGGGCGGAGCAGGATTAAATAGGCCAACAAGGTCATGTGACCAGCAAAGGAAAAAAAACCTAAGAGCAAGGTTCTAACATTACCTGTCCCCGCCGATCGCCACCTAAAATAAAGTAAAAAATAAAAAACTACACCTATACTCACCTAGACACCTAATTCCCCAAAGCCATCAATCTCCTGTAATAAAATATAAAATAATAAACCACAACCTTATCCTTACCCCTCCGTAGCAGTGCACGAGTGTCCCACGAAGATCTCCAGTTTAGAGCAGCCACATAGAATGTGACCGCTCTGAACCGCTGCCGCCGCTAGAATGACGGGGCCGTAAAGCAGCCCCGTCATTGCATAAGCGGGTTCGCCGGTGTTCAGGCAGCGCTGCTCCGGTTAGCTCCTTTACGGCCCTGCTGTATTGTGAGAAATTCCCACAGTACAGCAGTGCCGTAAAGGAGGTCTCCGGAGCTGCGCTGCCTGAGTGCACTCCGGTGACCTCAGTCAGTGGCTCCCGCTGCCGGGAGCGGACGTGTTTCCGGCAGCGTGAGCTTACAGCAGCGATGCACAGCTGTCACCATCTCCAGATGTGACAGCTGTGCATGGGAGATCAGCGCAAGAACGTGGACAGGTAACTATTTTTTTTTAGTAAACTAAGAATTAAATAAAATGGTGTTTTATTTCAAATAAATTATTTTTTTCTGGGTGTAGTGTGTGTTTTTTATTTTTAACACTTTGTAGGTTAGTAATGGGGGTGTCTTATAGACGCCCATCATTACTAACCTGGGCTTCATGGCAGCTGGCGCTGACATGAACCCCAGCCCCATTACCCCTGCCACCGCACCAGGGCAGCGTTGGAGAGCGAGGCTAAGTGCCAGAATTGGCACATCGTATGGATGCGCCATTTCTGGGGCGGCTGACGGCTGGTGTTTCTAGCCTGGGAGGGGGCCAATATTCATGGAACCCTTCCTGGGCTATTAATATCAGCCCCCAGCTGTCTACCTAGCTGTTGCTAGCTATTAAAATAGGGGGGACCCCACGTCATTTTTTGGGGGGGGTGCCCCATTTTAATAGCTAGTAAAGGCTAGGTATTCAGCTGGGGGCTGATATTAGTAGTCTGGGAAGCTCCGTGGGTATTACCCCCTTCCCAGGCTTCAAACATCTGCCCCAGCCGTCTGCTTAACCTCCGCTAGAGACTAAAATTATGGGGCATCCCACGCCAATTTTTTTTTTAAATAAATTCTTTATTTTAACACTAAATGACATTTGAGGAGTTAATAAAGATGCAGTCCCTAAATTAATATTTATTTTTTAATTAATTTTTCCCAAAAATTTTGACGTGGGCTTTGCCATATTTTTGTATGCCAGCCAGGTACAGCATCCAGCTTCTATGAACGCGCCATTTTCCGGGGTGGCTGCGGACTGCAATTTGCAGTGGGGGGGAGGCCCAGTAAGCTTGGGTCTCCCTGCGCTGCAGATTCCATCCCCCAGCTGCCTAGTTGTACCTGGCTGGACACAAAAATAGGGAGAAGCCCCACGTATTTTTTTTTAATTATTTCAGGAAATTCATGAAATAATAATTAAAAAAAAATTGACGTGGGGCTTCGCACTATATTTGTGTCCAGCCAGGTACAGCAGGCAGGAACGGACTGCCCACAACCACCAGCTGCCTATTTGTACCTGGCCGGACATAACAATATAGGGAAGCCCTTTTTTTCTTAATTATTTCATGAATTTCATGAAATAATTAAAAAAAAAAATACATGGAGCTTCGCCCTATTTTTGTGTCCAGCCAGGTACAACTAGGCAGCTGGGGGCTGGAATCTGCAGCGCAGGGAGGCCCAAGCTTTCTGGGCCCCACCCGCTGCAAATTGCAGTCCGCAGCCGCCCCGGAAAATGGCGCGTTCATAGATGCGCCATCTTCTGGCGCTGTACCCAACTCATCCAGGGCCCTGGTGCGGTGGCTCACTGGGTAATAAAGGGGTTAAGGCCAGATTGGCATTATCAGCTGGCCCTAAGCCCGAAATTCATGGGGTCACGCCAATACTAGACATGACCACCATGAATTTCTAGTAAAGTATGTAAAAAAAACACAACACCCAGAATAAAGACCTTTAATTGAAATAAAGACACAATTCTTTATTGTTCTAAATTAAACTATACTTACCATCACGCCCATTCCAGCTGAAGCCAACGATCTCCTGCAATAAAAGAAAAATAATAAAGCAACCTCATCCTTACCTTCCCATGGATCCCAGGACAGCTTCAGCTCTGCTACATCGAGATGACAGTCTGGACCGCAGCAGAACGCTGCCATCCAGCCTGTCATCCCGCAGACACTGAGAAGCGCAGGCATGCTTGCGCTCCTCAGTGTCTCTCTGTGACGTCATCCAGATGAGCCGAGTTCATGTCCAATGAACTCAGCTCACCTCATGCACGTCACTGACAGCGTGGGAAAATTCTCCTGCACTCAGCGCTTCAGCGTGAGAATTCTCCCACGTTGTCAGTGACGTGCATGAGGTGAGCTGAGTTCATTGGACATGACCTCACCTCATGCACGTCACTGACAGCGTGGGAAAATTCTCACGCTGAAGCGCTGAGTGCAGGAGAATTCTCCCACGCTGTCAGTGACGTGCATGAGGTGAGCTGAGTTCATTGTCGGCTCATCTGGATGCCGTCACAGAGAGACACTGAGGAGCGCAAGCATGCCTGTTCTTCTCAGTGTCCGCGGGATGACAGGCTGGATGGCAGCGTTCTGCTGCTGTCCAGCCTGTCATCTCGATGTAGCAGAGCTGAAGCTGTCCTGGGAACCATGGAAAGGTAAGGATGAGGTTGCTTTATTATTTTTCTTTTATTGCAGGAGATCGTTGGCTTCAGCTGGAATGGGCGTGATGGTAAGTATGGTTTAATTTAGAACAATAAAGAATTGTGTGTTTATTTCAATTAAAGGACTTTATTCTGGGTGTTTGTGTTTTTTTTTTTAACTTTAACTATGGGGTTAGTAATGGGGGTGTCTTATAGATGCCTCTCCATTACTAACCTGGGCTTGATGTCAGCTGGTATTATAAGCTGACATCAACCCCAACCCTATTACCTCACTGCCACCGCTACAGGGCAGTGGGAATAGCGAGGCTAAGTGCCAGAATTGGCACATCCTATGGATGTGCCATTTCTGGGGCAGCTGACGGCTGGTGTTTCTAGCCTGGGAGGGGGCCAATATTCATGGCTCCCTTCCTGGGCTATTAATATCAGCCCCCAGCTGTCTGCCTAGCCTTTGCTAGCTATTAAATTAGGGGGGACCCCACATCATTTTTTGGGGGGGGTCCCCCATTTTAATAGCTAGTAAAGGCTAAGTATTCCACTGGGGGCTGATATTAGCAGCCTGGGAAGCTCCGTGGGTATTACCCCCTTCCCAGGCTTCAAACATCTGTCCCAGCTGTCTGCTTAACCTCCGCTAGAGACTAAAATTAAGGGGAACCCCACGCCAATTTTTTTTTTTAATAAATCCTTTATTTTAACACTAAATGACAAGTACAGTAAGCAACACTGTCACTGTACTTCTTATATGTGTGACTGACATGTTTCTATCTATCTAATCTATGTGTGAAGCTCTATTCTGTCTGTTCTAAATTGTCGGGTACCGCTGCTGAATTGCCGGCTGGCTTTTTTAAAGAGATGGTGCATTAAAACACTATTATTTTTTTAAATAAATCCTTTACACTAAATGACAAGTACAGTAAGCAACACTGTCACTGTACTTCATATATATGTGACTGACATGTTTCTATCTATCTAATCTATGTGTGAAGCTCTATTCTTTCTGTTATAAATTGTCGGGAACCGCTGCTGAATTGCCGGCCGGCTTTTTTAAAGAGACGGTGCATGAAAACACTAATATTTTTTTTAATAAACCCTTTGCACTAAATGACAAGTACATTAAGCAACACTGTCACTGTACTTCATATATATGTGACTGACATGTTTCTATCTATCTAATCTATGTGTGATGTTCTATTCTTTCTGTTGTAAATTGTCGGGTACCGGTGTATGCACTGATGAATTGCCGGCTTTTCGCATAATACATTCTACATTATTCTTAGTTGTTTTACTTCATGTAGAATTAACCTACAAGGAAAGAAAGGGTTTATTTTCATTCCGATATTTCTGTCCCATTGACTTGCATTGGTTTCCGGTATCGGAATCGGCGATATCCGATACGATATTTCCTGATTCGGAAGGTATCGCTCAACACTAGTAGTGAGCGTAGAAGATATTGTCCTCCATGTAAAATGGGCAAGGCACGTGGCAAGGGACAGGGAACTGGACGTGATGGTGCATGCAGAGGCCGAGGACAAGGCCGTGGGCAAGCTGAAATTGTGCCACAACAAACACCCACATCTTCTCGCCCGACCTTCCTGTCCCAATTCCTAGGGGACCGCAGCACACCACTATTGAACCCAGAGCAGTGTCAAAAGGTTGTTGGTTGGATAGCGGAAAATGCTTCCAGTCACTTAGCCACCACCACCAACCTGTCTTCCACACGGTCAAGTCTCAGTAGCCGTGAGTCTGGACCGCATATTCCTCACCCTGATCCTCCTTTCTCCCACCATGCCGAGTGCCAGGTGACAACTGATCCCACACTTGGACACTTTGAATAGCTGTTCACTTTTCCATTTATAGATTCAGGCCTCTCGCCCGGTCCACTTGAAGTGGGGCAAGAGGAGATCGCATGTAGCGATGCCCAAATATTTGAGCAGCCACGGTCACACGAAGGCGACGGTGGGAAAGTGTCAATAGAAGTGGACGATGATGAGACAATTGCCAGAAAGTCAGGAGGAGGACCAGGGTGGCAGGACCTAGCAGGAGGACATGCAGAGCGAGGACAGCAGCACACAGGCGGAGGGAGGCAGAGCACCCCAACAGGCAGGAAGAAGCAGTGTGGTGGCCACAGACAGAAGACAGGAAACCGTTCCCCGCAACACCAACTTGAAGGAAGTTGCCACTACAACTGTTAGGTCTTCTCGAGTCTAGTTGTTTTTTAAAGACTCTGCCGATAACCGCAAAATGGCCATTTACACCACCTGCCAAGCCAGCATCAGCAGGGGTGGCAAAACGACCAGCCTGACCACCACCAGCATGATCAGGCACATGGCAGCAAAGCACCTGACTTTGTTGGCCGAACCCCAGGGTCCAGGAACAGTGTCTGCATGTGGCACCATTGTTTCTTCCGCTGTTGTGCATGCAAGGCGATCCCCTGTCCATGGTGCATGCGACGATGCCTCCTGCCCTGCACCTGTCATTGCATAGTCTCAAGTAACAGCATCGGAAAGCAAGTCCAAGTCCTTGTCAGAGCGCAGCATTCAGTTGTCCATACCCCAGTCCTTGGAATGCAAGCCCAAATACGCAGCCAACACCCCACAGGCCACACTACTAAATTCTCACATTTCATGACTGATTGCGCTCAAAATGTTGCCTTTTAGGCTCCTGGAGATGGAAGCATTCCGCAACCTGATGGCGGCGGCAGTCCCTCGGTACTCGGTCCCCAGCCGCCATTATTTCTCCCGGTGTGCCGTCCCCGCATTACACAAGCACGAGTCCCAAAACATTAGCCGTGCCCTCAACTACGCAGTAACTGGGAAAGTCCACCTGACCACGGACGATACATCTCGCTGACGGCACACTGGGTTAACATAGTGGAAGCCAGGACCCAGTCGGACCTTGGGACGGAACACATTCTCCCGACGCCAAGAATTGTGGACCCTAGGTCAATCAGGGTTGACCCCACGGTCTACAGCTCCAGCACCTCATCCTCCTCAGGCTCCTCCTCCTCTTCAGCCTCCAGCTCCGAAATGACCACATCAGTCACAAGCTGGAAGCTCTGCAGCACTGCCTCGGCCAAGCGGCAACAGGCTGTGCTCAAGCTAATATGAACCTACAGCCAGGCATGGTCAGATGTGACAATGGTCAGAACCTGGTGGCGGCTGTGAGGCAAGGCGAGCTCACACACGTACCATTCCTGGCTTATGTGCTTAACTTCGTGGTTCAGCGGTTTCTCACATCCTACGCGGAGCTGCCGAATCTGCTTGTTAAAGTACGCCACCTGTGTGCCCAATTTAGAAAGTCACCTACAACTTCTGCCTCCCTTTCCGTGTTTCAGCAGTGTTTGCAGTTTGTTAAATATTAATTATGGATATTCATTTTATTCTTTATTCTGAATTCTGTACAATACATTACATAAGATTGCATCAGCCATCGTTTCTAGATGACATCCGCTATTTGTGTATTTTTAGTTCAGCACCATAATTAGAAGAACTGGTGCCATATGCCTAAAAAAGCCCATGTTAGAGACAGGGGGGTCTCTCTTGCCATTCCACTGGACACAGGATGAGGGTCTGTGTGTAAACCAGCTGCTGATGTAGGCCCAAGGAAACATGTTCTTTACCCGGACACATTGTGAAATCCGGACACAAGTGCTGGACACAGACAGATGCAATCTACCATCCAGGATCCCAGGGAAAGATGGGCGAATCTCAACAATTAAGCTAATTATGGACAAATGGACAATCACTTTGTAACTAATTATTGTATGTACCTTCTGCAATAATAATTTTTAATGGACAACCCGAGAATAAATAGATACATTTTTTTGCAAGAATATCTTGATATTGATACTTTGAGAAGTCCTCGATAAAGAAAAAAAACAGAAAAGTATTTTTTTTACACAGCTTCCTGCTCACAGACTGGTGTGTGATGTCCCCACGTGTTGGAACTCTACACTGCAGATGTTGGGAAGGATTTGTGAGCAGAAGAGGGCAGTTGTTGAGTACCAGCATCAACAAGGCCGTCAGTATTCAGTTCAGACTCCACACATAAGACCTCAGGAGTGGACATGGATGTCAGACATATGTACCATCCTACAAAACTTTGAGGACTTCACCAAGATGGTGAGCGGTGATGACGCCACATTAGCATCACCATCCCGCTTCCCTGTCTTCCCAAACGCTCTCTGCTCACAATCAAAGAGGATGCATTGCATGCGGAGCACGATGAGATAGAGCAAGGAACCATACAGGGTGATTACACACAGCCCTGCCTCATCTCATCCCAACGTGGATTGGGTGTCAATGAGGAAGAGGAGGAGGAGGAGGAAGAACAGTAGCTTGTTTCATGCGCTATAGACGGTGCTACCTGCACAGCTGTCATACCGTCTGATCAGCGTGGATGGCCAGAGGACAGAGAGGAGAAGGAGAGCATGGTCAGTCATCCTCTTGGAGAGGACACAGAAGTCTTGCCTGTTAATAGTCTGGCACGCTTGGCTGAGTTTATGTTACGCTGCCTTTCCCATGACCCTCGCGTTCTCAAATTTTGGGTGACAGTCATTACTGGTTGGTGACTAGGGTTGAGCATTCCGATACTGAAATATCGGGTATCGGCCAATATTCGCGGTATCGGAATTCCGATACTTAATTCCGATACTTTTACAATATCGAATACCGGAATCGGAAGTTCCCATAATGCCTGAGCTCTGCATTGTCTCTGAAGGATGACAAGTTGGATGGCAGCGCGATCCAGCCTGTCATCAGAATGCCATCCCAGCGGGGGAGAATTCTCCTGATTGTTTAAAAGCCGGCGCGCGGTAAAAATCCGCCGGCTTTTAAACAATCACACAGCCCCATACTGCTTCCCCGCAGCCTACCACCCCGATCCTCCGCTCCCCTCGCCACCTCCAATCCCAATCGTAAATTAGGACCGGGCGGGGAGCGCAGCACCAAGGAGCGAAGGACCCGGGCGGGGAAGCCGGCAGTGAAAAGACTTCACCGCCGGCTTTCCCGTTCTGTGCTGCGCTTTCCCGCCGGTTATTTCAAATGAACAGCTGAGGTATCAGGTGATGCCGATCAGCTGTTCATTTGAAGTCGCCGCGGTGCCCTCAGAGGGTTCATGTGAGTTCATGCTTGACTGCATGAACTCACATGAACTTTCCCACGGCCGCACAGGTCAGCCTCACCTCCCAGACCCGTCATGATTGGTGTGTGCGGGTGTCTGTGCGTGTGTCTACGAGTGTGTGTGGGGTGTCTGTGCGATGTCTGCGTGTGTGTGCGGGGTGTCTGTGCGATGTTTGTGCGGGTGTGCGCGGTGTCTGTGCGTGCAGGCAGACATAGGCCGATGTGACACTACTACTCCCATCGGCCTATGTCTGTCCCCCGTCCACTCGTGCCAGCAGGATCAGCTCGATGGGAGCAGTAGTTCCCATCAGCCTGATCCTGCTATTTAAATTGCCCTACTGTGTCCCCAATAAATTTTAAATACATGTCATTGGTGGCCAGTGGTTGCCTACAATAAATTAGTTCATACATTACCTGTCCCCGCCGATCGCCACCTAAAATAAAGTAAAAAATAAAAAACTACACCTATACTCACCTAGACACCTAATTCCCCGAAGCCATCGATCTCCTGTGATAAAATATAAAATAATAAACCACAACCTTATCCTTACCCCTCCGTAGTAGTCCACGAGTGTCCCACGAAGATCTCCAGTTCAGAGCAGCCACATAGAATGTGACTGCTCTGAACCGCTGCCGCCGCTAGAATGACGGGGCCGTAAGGGTTCGCCGGAGTTCAGGCAGCGCTGCTCCGGTTAGCTCCTTTACGGCCCTGCTGTATCGTGAGAAATTCCCACGGTACAGCAGTGCCGTAAAGGAAGTCTCCGGAGCTGCGCTGCCTGAATGCACTCCGGTGACCTCAGTCAGTGGCTCCCGATGCCGGGAGCGGACGTGTTCCCGGCAGTGTGATCTTACAGCAGCCATGCACAGCTGTCACCATCTCCAGATGTGACAGCTGTGCATGGGAGATCAGCGCAGGAACGTGGACAGGTAACTATTTTTTTTTTTTAGTAAACTAAGAATTAAATAAAATGGTGTGTTTTATTTCAAATAAATTATTTTTTTCTGGGTGTAGTGTGTGTTTTTTCTTTTTAACACTTTGTAGGTTAGTAATGGGGGTGTCTTATAGACGCCCATCATTACTAACCTGGGCTTCATGGCAGCTGGCGCTGACATGAACCCCACCTCTATTACCCCCTGCCACCGCACCAGGGCAGCGTGGAAGAGCGAGGCTAAGTGCCAGAATTGGCGCATCATATGGATGCGCCATTTCTGGGGCGGCTGACGGCTGGTGTTTCTAGCCTGGGAGGGGGCCATTATTCATGGCACCCTTCCTGGGCTATTAATATCAGCCCCCAGCTGTCTGCCTAGCTTTTGCTAGTTATTAAAATAGGGGGAACCCCACGTCATTTTTTTTGGGGGGGGTCCCCCATTTTAATAGCTAGTAAAGGCTAGGTATTCAGCTGGGGGATGATATTAGCAGCCTGGGAAGCTCCGTGGGTATTACCCCCTTCCCAGGCTTCAAACATCTGCCCCAGCCGTCTGCTTAACCTCCGCTAGAGACTAAAATTATGGGGGATCCCACGCCATTTTTTTTTTAAATAAATCCTTTATTTTAACACTAAATGACATTTGAGGAGTTAATAAAGATGCAGTCCCTAAATTATTATTTATTTTTTAATTAATTTTTCCCAAAACTTTTGACGTGGGCTTCGCCATATTTTTGTATGCCAGCCAGATACTGCATCCAGCTTCTATGAACGCGCCATTTTCCGGAGCGGCTGCAGACTGCAATTCTCAGCGGGGGGGGGGGGCAGAAAGCTTGGGCCTCCCTGCGCTGCAGATTCCATCCCCCAGCTGCCTAGTTGTACCTGGCTGGACACAAAAATAGGGAGAAGCTCCACGTTTTTTTTTAATTATTTCATGAAATTCATGGAATAATTAAGAAAAAAAGGGCTTCCCTATATTGTTGTGTCCAACCAGGTACAAATAGGCAGCTGGTGGTTGGGGGCAGCCCGTTCCTGCCTGCTGTACCTGGCTGGACACAAATATAGTGCAAAGCCCCACGTCAATTTTTTTTTAATTATTTCAGGAAGTTCATTAAATAATTAAAAAAAATTTATGTGGGGCTTCGCCCTATATTTGTGTCCAGTCAGGTACAGCAGGCAGGAACTGGGTGTTTGTGTTTTTTTTAAATACTTTCCTAGAAATTCATGGCGGTCATGTCTAATATTGGCGTGACCCCAACAATATAGGGAAGCCCTTTTTTTCTTAATTATTTCATGAATTTCATGAAATAATTTAAAAAAAAAAATACGTGAAGCTTCTCCCTATTTTTGTGTCCAGCCAGGTACAACTAGGCAGCTGGGGGATGGAATCTGCAGCGCAGGGAGGCCCAAGCTTTCTGCCCCCCCCCCCCGCTGAAAATTGCAGTCCGCAGCCACCCCGGAAAATGGCGCGTTCATAGAAGCTGGATGCTGTACCTGGCTGGCATACAAAAATATGGCGAAGCCCACATGAAAAGTTTTGGGAAAAATTAATTAAAAAATAAAGAATAATTTAGGGACTGCATCTTTATTAACTCCTCAAATGTCATTTAGTGTTAAAATAAAGGATTTATTTAAAAAAAAATTGATGTGGGGCTTCGCCCTATATTTGTGTCCAGCCAGGTACAGCAGGCAGGAACGGGCTGCCCCCAACCACCAGCTGCCTATTTGTACCTGGCCGGACACAATAATATAGGGAAGCCCTTTTTTAAAAAAATTATTTCATGAAAGAATTAAAAAAAAATTTACGTGGGGTTTCGCACTATATTTGTGTCCAGCCAGGTACAGCAGGCAGGAACGGGCTGCCCCCAACCACCAGCTGCCTATTTGTACCTGGCCGGACACAACAATATAGGGAAGCCCTTTTTTAAAAAAATTATTTCATGAAAGAATTAAAAAAAAATTGACGTGGGGCTTCGCACTATATTTGTGTCCTGCCAGGTACAGCAGGCAGGAACGGGCTGCCCCCAACCACCAGCTGCCTATTTGTACCTGGTTGGACACAACAATATAGGGAAGCCCTTTTTTTCTTAATTATTCCATGAATTTCATGAAATAATTAAAAAAAAAAATGCGTGGGGCTTCGCCCTATTTTTGTGCCCAGCCAGGTACAACTAGGCAGCTGGGGGCTGGAATCCGCAGCGCAGGGAGACCCAAGCTTTCTGGGCCACCCCCGCTGCAAATTGCAGTCCGCAGCCGCCCCAGAAAATGGCGCGTCCATAGAAGCGCCATCTTCTGGCGCTGTACCCAACTCATCCAGGGCCCTGGTGCGGTGGCTCACTGGGTAATAAAGGGGTTAAGGCCAGCTTGGCATTATCAGCTGGCCCTAAGCCCGAAATTCATGGGGTCATGCCAATATTAGACATGACCACCATGAATTTCTAGTAAAGTATTTAAAAAAACACAACACCCAGAATAAAGTCCTTTAATTGAAATAAACACACAATTCTTTATTGTTCTAAATTAAACCATACTTACAGTCACGCCCATTCCAGCTGAAGCCAACGATCTCCTGCAATAAAAGAAAAGTAATAAAGCAACCTCATCCTTACCTTTCCATGGTTCCCACGACAGCTTCAGCTCTGCTACATCGAGATGACAGGCTGGACCGCAGCAGAACGCTGCCATCCAGCCTGTCATCCCGCAGACACTGAGAAGCGCAGGCATACTTCCACTCCTCAGTGTCTGGCTGTGACGGCATAAAGATGAGCCGAGGTCATGTCCAATGAACTCAGCCCACCTCATGCACGTCACTGACAGCGTGGGAAAATTCTCACGCTGAAGCGCTGAGTGCAGGAGAATTTTCCCACGCTGTCAGTGACGTGCATGAGGTGAGCTAAGTTGATTGGACATGACCTCACCTCATGTATGTCACTGACAGCGTGGGAGAATTCTCCTGCACTCAGCGCTTCAGCGTGAGAATTTTCCCACGCTGTCAGTGACGTGCATGAGGTGGGCTGAGTTCATTGGACATGAGCTCACCTCATGCACGTCACTGACAGCGTGGGAAAATTCTCCTGCACTCAGCGCTTCAGAGTGAGAATTTTCCCACGCTGTCAGTGACGTGCATGAGGTGAGCTGAGTTCATTGGACATGACCTCGGCTCATCTTTATGCCGTCACAGCCAGACACTGAGGAGCGCAAGCATGCCTGCGCTTCTCAGTGTCTGCGGGATGACAGGCTGGATGGCAGCGTTCTGTTGCGGTCCAGCCTGTCATCTCGATGTAGCAGAGCTGAAGCTGTCCTGGGAACCATGGAAAGGTAAGGATGATGTTGCTTTATTATTTTTCTTTTATTGCAGGAGATCGTTGGCTTCAGCTGGAATGGGCGTGACTGTAAGTATGGTTTAATTTAGAACAATAAAGAATTGTGTGTTTATTTCAATTAAAGGACTTTATTCTGGGTGTTTGTGTTTTTCTTTAACTTTGACTATGGGGTTAGTAATGGGGGTGTCTTATAGACGCCTCTCCATTACTAACCTGGGCTTGATGTCAGCTGGCATTATAAGCTGACATCAACCCCAGCCCTATTACCCCACTGCCACCGCTACAGGGCAGTGGGAAGAGCGAGGCTAAGTGCCAGAATTGGCGCATCCTATGGATGCGCCATTTCTGGGGCGGCTGACAGCTGGTGTTTCTAGCCTGGGAGGGGGCCAATATTCATGGCACCCTTCCTGGGCTATTAAAATCAGCCCCCAGCTGTCTGCCTAGCCTTTGCTAGCTAATAAATTAGGGGGGACCCCACGTTATTTTTTTTGGGGGGTTCCCCCATTTTAATAGCTAGTAAAGGCTAGGTATTCAGCTGGGGGCTGATATTAGTAGCCTGGGAAGCTCCGTGGGTATTACCCCCTTCCCAGGCTTCAAACATTTGCCCCAGCTGTCTTCTTAACCTCCGCTAGAGACTAAAATTAAGGGGAACCCCACGCCAATTTTTTTTAAAATAAATCCTTTATTTTAACACTAAATGACAAGTACAGTAATCAACACTATCACTGTACTTCATATATATGTGACTGACATGTTTCTATCTATCTAATCTATGTGTGATGCTCTATTCTTTCTGTTATAAATTGTCGGGTACAGATGCTGAATTGCCGGCCGGCTTTTTTAAAGAGACGGTGCACGAAAACACTAATATTTTTTTAAATAAATCCTTTACACTAAATGAAAAGTTCTGTAAGCAACACTGTCACTGTACTTCTTATATATGTGACTGACATGGTTCTATCTATCTAATCTATGTGTGAAGCTCTATTCTTTCTGTTGTAAATTGTCGGGTACCGGTGAATGCCGCTGATGAATTGCCGGCTTTTCATGTCATTCTACATTATTCTTAGTTGTTTTACTTCATGTAGAATTAACCTACAAGGAAAGAAAGGGTTTATTTTCATTCCGATATTTGTGTCCCATTGACTTCCATTGGTTTCCGGTATCGGAATCGGCGATATCCGATACTTTTTGGGTATCGGCCCGATCCAATCCGATACGATATTTCCTGATATCGGAAGGTATCGCTCAACACTATTGGTGACACTTCTAGACCCACGCTACAAGGAGAACTTTATATCTCTTATTACTGAGGCGGACAGGTCTACAAAAATCGGGCTGTACCAGAAGGCCCTTGTTGTGGAACTATTAAAAAAAATTCCCATCTGAAAAAGCTGGCGGCAGAGGGCACATTTCGTTTGACAACCAAGGAGTACAGGCGAGAGAGAAAACTTCAATCCAGCAGAGGCAGGGGAACACTGTCAACGTTCTGGGTCAGTTTTCTCAGCCCCTCCCATTGCACAAGCCCTAAGGTGCGGGGTACTCTCACAAGGAGTGCAAAGTTTGGGAAGATGCTGAGGGAGTACCTTGCCAACCGTACCAACATCCTCTGTGATTCCTCTGTGCCTTATAATTATTGGGTATCTAAACTGGATACGTGGAATGAACTGGCTCTCTATGCCTTGGAGGTCCTGGCCTGCCCTTCCGCTAGCGTTTTATCTGAGCGGGTTTTTAGTGCTGCTGGTGGAATTATAATTGATAAGCGCATCCACCTGTCAACTGAAAATGCTAACAGGCTGACTCTTATAAAAATAAACAAGGGCTGGATTGGGCAAAACTTCTCAACACCACCGAATGATAGCAGCGTAACAAACTCAAATCCAGTGTCTATTCTTGGGAGGTGTATTCCCATGCACCTTTTCACACCCAGACATGGGTATACGCTTCCTGATTTTGGCTATTTGCTCTTGTCCTCCTCCTTCTCCTCATCCTCCACCACCATATCACCAGGGTGACCGTGGTCCGTGATGCAACACCCACATAATTTTTTTAAAGGGTGTTTATAATGGGCATAGAAAAAAATATTATACAGTATGTTCATGTATACCCCCCAGGGGTAAATGTTTGTCAGCCCATACACTTGGTGCATGGGCATTAGAAGTATAGGAGGCCCGCTCCATTCTAATGGGAACATTTTTTTATGAGGCCCTCTACGTCTCTTCCAAGGGGCATTGGAGTGCCTCCAAATTTTTGGCAACCCTTGCATTCAATGCATAGGCAAACACAATGGGAGACCCACTTCCTAATAATGGGAACATTGTTTTCAGGAGGCCCTCTGTCCTCCACGCCTCTTCCAAGGGGCATTGGAGTGCCTCCAAATTTTTGGCAACCCTTGCATTCACTACATAGGCCAGCACTATGGGAGACCCACTTCCTAATAATGGGAACATTTTTTTATGAGGCCCTCTACGTCTCTTCCAAGGGGCATTGGAGTGCCTCCAAATTTTTGGCAACCCTTGCATTCACTGCATAGGCAAACACAATGGGAGACCCACTTCCTAATATTGGGAACATTGTTTTCAGGAGGCCTTCCTCTAAGTCTCTTCAAAGGGGTATTGGGGTGCATCCAAATTTTCAAAGTGGTATTGGGGTGTGTCCAAATTTTGGGCAGCCCTGCCACTCACTGCATAACAGTATAGGAGACCCACTCTTTAGTAATGGGAACAATAAAACATAGCTGGCTGATGGCTCCCTAAGAATAGTGAGGGCCAACTGCTGGCCCTTTAAGAATAGTAAAGGCCGTCTGATGGCCCTATAAAAATAGGCTTTGTGACTTTCAGAGTCCCTCCTTCATAAATTAATCATGATGTGTCTGATGATATCTCACACACCACATGGCCAGATAAGGTTGTAAAATGTTAAAATGACATTTCCTGGTAAATGCATTTGTCACAGTTGAAAGCAATGCAAATGTGAAAAAAACGCTACGTGTGAACATAGCCCAAGGTGTGGAGGAGAATTTTTGTTTTTGGTTATTTATTTTGCTTTATATACAAGTCATTATCCTGGAAAGGATGCTCCTTAACATATTTCCCAGAAAAATCCATTTTGGTTTAGCTTTGGTATGTTTTATTGTGAGTCCGTAAAAGTGGCATAATACCTCTGACAACATTGTTGACATTAGCGACCTGAGAGTCAGAAATGATTCCAGGGGTCTTCCCCATGCTGTCCCCATGTCATTTGAGCACTGTTCCCATCAATTTGGGCAATTTTTAGGCCCTCTACAGACCGCCGGGGGAGCAGCCTGAAAAATGCTCGAGTTTCCCATAGACTTACATTGGGCTCGTTGTTCGGGTCGAGCACTCGAGTATTCCAATGTGCTCGACCCGAGCATCGAGCACCCGAGCATTTTAGTGCTCACTCATCACAAGTTGTGATGTGACTTTGTTGTATACTTCGATCCAGCAACATGTAGCAATTGAAGCCCTGATTTTTCATGTTGACAAATACAGTAATTTCACCCAGGCCTTACAGGATTATATTATCCAGGTTGTGATCTTCCTCAAGATGCCTAATTTTTTCTTAATTGGTAGTTGTTTTTATTTGCAGCACAAAGGAGTATGGATGGAAGCCAAGTTCTCTCATTCCCTAGCGAATTTGTTGATTGCATATTGGAGGGGCATTGTATCTGCCATACCACTATTTTGAGAATACATTAACTCAAACAATTTCAACTTACAATTTACAACTAATCCTAATTCATCACATATTTCTTTTTTAAAATTTGACACTTACTGGTTTCCCAGAAGATCTTATTGCCACCACCATATATTCCACAAACCACTGACTGTCTATTATGCATGCTAAGAGTAGCCATCAAAAACATGTTGGCAAATCAGCTCCAGTGAGTGAATATATACACTAGTGTTGAGCGAGCATGCTCGACACTGCTCGGTACTCGCTTGAGCATCTCACTACTCGGGATGTTCGGCGAGCACCAGGCATTTCCGGGTTAGTCAGGCGGGAGCTCGGATCTCCGCCCTGCACGTTTGGCGCTCTTTACAGAGTCAATGAACATGCAGGGATTGCCAGCCAGTCACTGTAATGCCACAGCCATGTTGTTTGTGGGCATTACAGTGATTGGCAGGCCGCACAGCGTCACCTCGAGTATTTAAAACCGGACGCCGCCATCTTGGACACAGTCGCTCCGGATCAGACAGTGTAGGGTCAGTGCTGCTGAGCTAGGGAGAGATTTATACACCGAAATAGTTAGTGTAGGGTCTCTAAAGCCTGCCAAATCAAACAAACAGTCCTTCTCAGGAATAATATCCATCCCAGATATCAGGCAGGCAGGCTGAATAGGAGATGCAGTGGTTATACCAGCAAACGCTGCATTACAGTCTTGTGTGCTCCAGTTGGTCAAATTGCTAGACTTATCACCCCGGTCTCAGGGGCCAGGAAAAAATTATTTTTTTTCATCTAAATCCTGTATTTTTTTTCCCTCAGTCAGACTGTCCAAATACGCATCTTATTAACCTTTTGTTATTTCCCCCCCCCCCCAAAAAATTGAGTGTGTCTGTGACTGTTCAGACACAAATATATCTGTTTGAAAGATTCTAGTGTAGGCCAGAAAAATATAACTGTGATTTTTCAGTTCCACGTTTCAAATCTCTGTATTATCCAGCTTTTGGTATTTTTTCCTTAAAGAAAAACATTAATAGTGTCTCCCTGATTGTTCAGACACAAATATATCTGTTTGAAAGATTCTGGTGTAGGCCAGAAAAATAAAACTGTGGTTTTGCAGTTCCAAGTTTCAAATCTGTGTATTATCCAGCTTTTGGTATTTTTTCCATAAAGAAAAACAGTAATAGTGTCTCCCTGATTGTTCAGACACAAATATATCTGTCTGAAAGATTCTGGTGTAGGCCAGAAAAATATAACTGTGGTTTTCCCCTTCCACGGTTCTAATCTCCTTCTTATTACCCTTTTTCCATTGATAGTGCGAGTGTAAGCTATTTTACTTCATTTACAATGGGCAAGGTGCGTGGCAAGGGACGTGGAACTGGATGTTCTGGTGATGGTGCGTGTAGAGGACGGGGCCGTGGCCAACGTGAAAATGTGCCACAACCAACAGCCACATCTCGCTCCAACTTCTTGACCGAATAACTAGGGAACCACACTACAAGGTTATTAATTGGATAGCAGATAATACTTCCATTTACCTGGGCACAACCACCTCCGGTTTGTCTTCCACATGGTCAAGTTTTAGTAGCCGTGAGTCTCGTCCGCATACTCCTCCTCACCCTGATGCTCCTTCCTCCCACCATGCCGAATGTCGTCAAGCAGCAACTGATCCCACACTTGGACACTCTGAAGAGCTGTTCACTGGTCCATTTCCAGATTTGTGCCCCTCGCCTGCTCCTCTTGAAGTGGTGGAAGAGGAGATACCATGTAGCGATGCCCAAATATTTGAACAGCCACGGCAAGAGGAAGTCGACACTGGCAATTTGTCACAAGAGGTGGACGATGACGAGACACAATTGCCACGAAGTGAGGAGGAGGATCGTGGTGTGCAAGTGGAAGAGGAGGAGGTGGTGGGTGATCTAGTAACTGACCCAACTTGGCAGGAGGATATGCAGAGCGAGGCCAGCAGCACACAGGGGGAGGGAGGCAGAGTACCCCAACAGGCAGAAAGAAGAAGTGTGGTGGCCACACACAGAAGCCGGGCAACAGTTCCCCGTAACATCAACACGAGGGACGTTGCCAGTACAACCGGTAGGTCTTCCAGAGTCTGGAATTTTTTTAAAGACTCTGCTGATAACCCCAAAAAGGCCGTTTGTACCACCTGCCATGCCAGCATGAGCAGGGGTGACAAAACTACCAGCCTGACCACCACCAGCATGATCAGGCACATGGCAGCAAAGCACCCGACTTTGTGGGGCGAACCCCAGGGTCCACGAACAGTGTCAGCGGGTGTCACCACTGCTTCTTCTGCTGTTGTGCATGTAATAGAACCCCCTGTTGTGCGTGCAAGGCAATCCCCTGTCCATACTGCATGCAAAGATGCCCCCTCCTCTCAGACTTCACTTGTTATGGCAGTTTATCAAGATACAGCATCAACGTCCACGTCCCACCGCAGAGTTCAATTGTCCATATCCCAGACCTTTGAATGAAAGCGCAAATTCGCAGCCAATGCCCCACATGCCACAGTCCTAAATTCGCACATTTCACGACTGCTTGTGTTGGAAATGCTGCCTTTTAGGCTGGTGGAGACAAAATCCTTCCGCAACCTTATGGCGGTGACCGTCCCTCGCTGCTCGGTCCCCAGCCGACACTATTTTGCCCAGTGTGCCATCCCCGCACTACACAAGCAGGTGTCAAAAAACATCTGCCATGCCCTCAAAAATGCAGTTGCTGGGAGAGTCCACCTGACAACGGACACGTGGACATGTGCTTGTGGCCAGGGACGGTACATCTCCCCGACGGCACACTGGGTAGACATAGTGGAAGCTGGGACCCAGTCGGACCTTGGGACGGAACACATCCTCCCCACACCGAGGATCGCTGGCCCTATGTCAGTCAGAGTTGCCCCCAGAGTGTACAGCTCCTGCACCTCATCCTCCTCCTCATGTTCAGCCTCCATCTCAGATATCACCACATCAGTTACAAGCTGGAAGCACTGCAGTACTGCCTCAGCCAAGTGGCAACAGGCTGTGCTGAGACTCATAAGCTTAGGTGATAAACCTCACAATGCTTGTGAGTTGTGGACAGCTGTGAAAGAGCAGGCAGATCTGTGGCTGAGACCGCTGAACTTACATCTAGGCATGGTCATGTGTGACAATGGCCGTAACCTGGTGGCGGCTCTGAGGCGAGGCGAGATCACACACGTACCATGCCTGGCTCATGTGCTTAACCTCGTGATTCAGCGGTTTCTTAAATCGTTCCCCGAGTTGCCACATCTGCTTGTGAAAGTGCTCCGCCTGTCAGCTCATTTTCGCAAGTTGGCTACAGCTACTGCCTCCCTTGCTGTCTTGCAGCAGCGTTTGCAGCTTCCAGCACACCGACTGGTGTGTGATGTCCCCACACGTTGGAACTCTACCTTCCACATGTTGCAAAGGATTTGTGAGCAGAAGAGTGCAGTTGTGGAGTACCAGCTGCAACAAGGCAGTCGATATTCAGGTCAGACTCCACACATAAGACCTCAGGAGTGGACCTGGATGTCTGACATATGTACCATCCTGACAAACTTTGAGGAGTCCACCAAGATGGTGAGTGGCGATGATGCCATCATTAGCGTCTGCATCCCACTTGTGTCTTTTTCAACGTTCTTTGCAGAGAATTAAAGAGGAGGTATTGCAGCCAGAGTATGATGAGATGGATCAAGAAGACGTAGCGGGCGATTACACACAGCCCAGAGTCATCTCATCCCAACGTGCATTGGGGGACAATGAGTGAGAGGAGGAGGAGGAGGAGGAGGAAAAACAGGAGCTGGTATCATGCGCTGCTGACGGTAGTACCTGTACAACTGTCATACCGTCGGTTCAGCGTGGGTGGACTGAGGACAGGGGGGAGGAGGAGGAGAGCATGGTCAGTCGTCATCTTGGTGAGGACACAGAATTCTTGCCCGTTACCAGTCTGGCACGCATGGCTGACTTTATGTTACGCTGCCTTAACCGTGACCCTCGCGTTGTAAAAATGTTGGGTGACAGTCATTACTGGTTGATGACACTTTTAGACCCCCGCTACAAGGAGAACTTTCACTCTCTTATTCCTGAGGCGGAGAGGTCAACAAAAATGGGGCAGTACCAGAAGGCCCTTGCTGCAGAACTGTTAAAAAAATTCCCATCTGAACACGCTAGCGGCAGAGGTCACAGTTCGTTGACCAACAAAGGTGTACAGGCGAGATACGCAACTCAAATCCAGCAGAGGCAGGGGAGCACTGTCAACATTCTGGGACAATTTTCTGAGACCCGCCCAGCTTACAGGCCCTGAGGCGCGGGGTACTCTCACAAGGAGTGGAAAGTTTCAAAAGATGGTGAGGGAGTACCTTGCCGACCGTACCAGCATCCTCCATGATTCCTCTGTGCCTTTTAATTATTGGGTATCCAAGCTGGACACTTGGAATGAACTCGCTCTGTACACCTTGGAGGTCCTGGCCTGCCCTGCCGCTAGCATGTTATCGGAGCGTGTTTTTAGTGCGGCTGGGGGAATTATAACTGATAAGTGCACTCGCCTGTCAACTGATAATGCTGACAAGCTGACCCTTATCAAAATGAACAAGGGCAGGTTTGGGCCAGACTTCTCATCACCACGAAATGACAGTAGAGTAACATAAAGTCAAATCCACTGTGTTATTTCGGGAGGAGTATTCCCATGCACCGGTTCACACCCACACATTGGTATACGCTTCCTCATTAAAACCGTCTTGTTAAGCCACTGCAACCTCCACCACTTTTCCAAGGGGCATTAAAACCGTCTTGTTAAGCTACTGCAACCTCCACCACTTTTCCAAGGGGCATTAAAACCATCTTGTTAAGCTACTGCGACCTCCACCACATTTTCAAGGGGCATTAAAACCGTCTTGTTAAGCTACTGCGACCTCCACCACCTTTCCAAGGGGCATTAAAACCGTCTTGTTAAGCTACTGCGACCTCCACCACTTTTCCCAGACGCATTAAAACCGTCTTGTTAAGCTACTGTGACCTCCACTTCTCTTCCAAAGGGCAGTAAAACCGTCTTGTTAAGCTACTGCAACCTCCACCACTTTTCCAAGGGGCATTAAAACTGTCTTGTTAAGCTACTGCGACCTCCACCACCTTTCCAAGGGGCATTAAAACCGTCTTGTTAAGCTACTGCGACCTCCACCACATTTTCAAGGGGCATTGATATTGTCTTTTTATTCTACTGCGACCTCCACGTCTCTTCCAAGGGGCATTAAAACCATCTTGTTAAGCTACTGCAACCTCCACCCCTATCCCAAGGGGCATTAAAGCAGTCTTGTTAAGCTACTGCAACCTCCACGTCTCTTCCAAGGGGCATTAAAACCGTCTTGCTAATCTACTGTGACCTCCACCACTTTTCCAAGGGGCATTGATATTGTCTTTTTATTCTACTGCGACCTCCACGTCTCTTCCAAGGGGCATTAAGCTCGTCTTGTTAAGCTACTGCGACCTCCACCACTATTCCAATGGGCATTAAAACCGTCTTGTTAAGCTACTGCAACCTCCACGTCTCTTCCAAGGGGCATTAAAACCGTCTTGTTAAGCTACTGCGACCTCCACCACTATTCCACGGGGCATTGATATTGTCATTTTATTCTACTGCGACCTCCACGTCTCTTCCAAGGGGCATTAAAACCGTCTTGTTAAGCTACTGCGACCTCCACCACTTTTCCAAGGGGCATTAAAACCGTCTTATTAAGCTACTGCGACCTCCACCACATTTTCAAGGGGCATTGATATTGTCTTTTTATTCCACTGCGACCTCCACGTCTCTTCCAAGGGGCATTAAAACCGTCTTGTTAAGCTACTGCGACCTCCACCACATTTTCAAGGGGCATTGATATTGTCTTTTTATTCCACTGTGACCTCCACCACTTTTCCAAGGGGCATTAAAACCGTCTTGTTAAGCTACTGCAACCTCCACGTCTCTTTCAAGGGGCATTAAAATCGTCTTGTTAAACCATTCTGAACTCCATAGCTCTTCCAAGGGGCATTGAAATGTTATTTTTAATTAACTCTAACCTCCATGACTCTTCCAAGGGGCATTGCATTTCCTCCTAATTTTAGTCAGCTTTTGCTTTTCAATGCATAGGCGAACACTAAGGGAGACCCACTCCTCAATAATGGGTAGAAGGTTTTTAGCATGCTGTAATCCACGTCTGTTTCAAGGGCCATTGCAGTACCTCATAATTTTTGGAAAGCCTTACATTCACTGCTTAGGCCAACAGTGCACAGGAGACCCAGTTGCTATAAATGGAAAAAACGGTTTAGTTTTTTTGATCATGAATAATTTACTCATTGTGGAGGAGGCTGACCGCTGCTGCTGTCTACATTTTGAACTTTGTGTTGAAGCCTGATTGACCCAGGACCCACAATCCTCTATGTCTGGAGGACGTGTTCCATCCCAGTGTCCAACTGTGTCCCGGCTTCCACAATATTAACCCAGTGTGAAGGCGTGAGATGGACCATCCCTGGCCACATTCACTTGTCCACGTGTTTGTGGTTAGGCTGTCCTTCAACTAGGGGCGGCTGGGGACCGTTTATGGACACCCGGCCGCCCCCAGGTGGCTGGGGACCATGTGTGGACTCCCGGCCATGGGGCGGCTGGGGATCGAGTATGGACACCCGGCTATCCCCTGGCGGCTGGGGACCGAGCGTGGACACCCGGCCGCCAGGCGGCTGAGGACTGAGTATGGACACCCGGCCGCCGGCGCAGCCATGACGTGGTGGCCAGATTCTGCCTCCACATGCCTAAAAGGCCCAATTTCAAGAGCAAGCAAGCTAGCAGTATGGTATTGCAGCCTGGGGGTGGGTGGGTGGCAGGCTGCATACTTGCGCTTGCATTGCAAGGAATGGGGGAGCTACAATTGAACACTGCCCTGGGACAAGGACTTGCACGGGGATAGTTGCAAGTCTGCATCTTCTGATGCAGCAAGGATCACTTCTGATGGGCACACTTTTAGGCAGTGACCTGGGTGTCAGAGATGCTTCCTGGCGTCTTCCCCATGCTGTTCCCATGTCTTTTCAGCACTGTATGCATGTGTCACACAGCACATGGCCAGATAAGATTGTAAAATGTTAAAATGACATTTCCCGGTGAATGCATTTGTCACAGTTGAAAGCAATACAAAAGTGCAAAAACGCATAAAAAATGCTACTTGTGAACATAGCCCAAGGTATGGAGGAGTATTTTTGTTTTTGATTATTTATTTTACCTTATACACAGTCTTTACCCTGGAAAGGAAGTTCCTTAACATATTTCACAGGAAAACCGTTTCAGTTTCGTTCTTGAATGTTTTATTGTGAGCCTGTAAAAGTGGCTTAATACCTCTGACCACGTTGCTGACAGCAGTGACCTGGGGGTCAGAAATGCTTCCTGTGGCGATGCCCATGCTGTCCCCATGTCTTTTGAGCACTGTCACTTTCGTTTTGGGCACTTTTTAGGCTTTCTACAGACTGCCGGGGGTGCCTCCGCAAAAATGCTCGGGTCTCCCATAGACTAACATTGGGCTCGTTGCTCGGGTCGAGCACCTGAGTATCACGGCGAGCTCGGCCCGAGCTTCGAGCACCCGAGCATTTTAGTGCTTGCTCAACACTAATGCACACTAAAAAGACCTGTAGTGATCCCCATGATTTTAGCCACAAGTCGAATGAACTGAATTTGAGACTTAGAAAGCATGGGTACCCTTCGTGAATGTTGCATGGTGCACTTCATATAGTAAAATACAAAGATCGTACAGAACTTATTAATTACAATAGATCCCAATCTAACAAAAATAAATCTGATAAACCAATTCTTTCCACTAAGTTAATTCCTCAATTTTCCAATATAAGATCATACATACATTTTTACTTTTATTGTTAGAGGATGAAATCCTTGCTTGCGTAATGGACTGGGTGGTGGAACCACTGTGCCAAGACCCGAGGAGAGCTTGGAGCGGCGTGACTAAGCGCCACACAAAGGCTGACCCTGGCCGCATGGTAACTTACGGTGCCGCAGTCCGAGGAGAGTCCGGGAAGGTGAGACCAGGTGCTACAGCAGGACTGACCTTGGGTACATGGCAGATGACCCCCGAGGGACAGGTAGCTTGAACCACCCGATAGGAGAGTACAGCTAATACAGGCAGGCACTGCAGGAACACAGGAACCACAGATGCAGATGGGTCCGGCTGATACACAGACTGGTAAGACTTGTTCAGGTGGACCTGGCTGATATATAGACTGGCATGGCAAGTGCCAATGGGTCTGGCTGATATGCTAATTGGCACACCAAGTGCAGGCGGATCCGGCAGATATACAGGCAGGCAGACTTGGCTGATACACAAGCAGGCTGGTGTTGGAAGATATAACTGTGACACAGGCAGGCATGACAGCTGTGGATATACACGAAAGGTATACTGAGATGCAAGCACTGGGGACCTGAGAACTAGCAAGCGTGTTGGGGAACAGACTAACAGTATTGCACAGGCACCTCCATGCAAGTGGAGGTGCCTTAAATAGTAAGGGTCTCCTAGCCAATGGCTGAGGACACTTTAGGATGGCGCGCGCCCTAATCACAATGGCTAGGGATCTGCACACCATGTATGTACCCTGGTCAGCAGGAGAGGAGGAAAGAAGTATGGGACGGGCGCCGTGGTGGTGAGTTAGTCGGTGTCGCTGCTGGGGGAAGGAGGCAGCGTACAGGGACACCTGCGCTACAGCTTTTATTTTGCAACCTGGTTGCGGTGTTATATCAAAAAATGCACCATCATTGGGCAACATTCTTTCGCCTAGTTTTTTTTAGTCACCACTAGTGTTGAGCGAGTATGTTTATTTCTTACACATTCCTCACATGTAATAAAGCTGTCAAACAGTTGCAAATCATGCACACGGGAACGATTCAACCATATCACCGAGCAGCTATAAATACTCGGAGCTCGGCCCGACCATACTCAGTGAAAGGGTTAATAGAACATCCTCGCTCAACACTAGTCACCACCCTTCCAATCAAACCTGGCTTCATTTTAAGTTTTTTTTCGGTGTGATGCTCAACGTTGCAAAGCATGCAAATATGCACCCCATTGCACTACCTTTTCTAAAAACAATAACATCCAAAATTATAAAATCAAACAATTTATTAAATGTAGTACTGAGAATGTAATATTAGCTGTCAAATGTATCATCTGCGATAAATTATACATTGGCTGTACATCCGGCAAATTAAAGAAACGTATTACAGAACATTTGAATGATACTACTAACATCAATAGTGGGGGTCGTCATGTTTCTTCCACAGCCAAACATTTCATTTTCGTGCATCAGAGACAAATTTCATCCTTGCAAATGTTTGGTCTCGAAAAGGTTAATAGACCTGCTAGTGGTGAAGACATTAGGAGATGACAGTTAACTAGATAAGCATTCTAAATATTTAATCTTGGCACTCATTTTCCCCATGGTCTAAATTTAAGGAGCGAAATTTCTAATCATTACTGAGATTAATTGCGTTTTCTTCTTGTTTGTCTCTTTTTTATGAACTTATATGTTTTTCATTGACAATTTTGTTTTTACTTTTTAATCACTCACGTGTTGTGCATTTGATTTGCTCACCTGTGCATTTAGGGCTGGTATCTGCTAACTTTGAACAGACTTTGACAAAGAACGTTTGTGTGCGTTCGAAACGTGTCGCTTTGTACTCCCTTTCCCTTGGATGTAATTTTTAGCTTCATATGAAATAAAAGATACTAATTTTACCAGGGGTTGGAACATTTTCCCATCTACTACACGAAAAGCTGGACCGTGGTTCCTGTGCACACTGGACTATTAACATCAGCAGGCATAATTTTTTCTTTACTTATTGTCTATTTTTTTGCGCAGGGTCCACTGGCTGCGTCTGTTAGCATTGTAGCTTTGCTGGATTTTATGAGCATATCCACTGGCTGCATCTGTTAGCATTGCAGCTTTGCTGGATTTTATGAACATAATGCAGCAAGGACAAAAAATGTTGCTGCAGATTTAGAATCTGCACTGCCCAGCATTAAAAGGCAATGGGTGGCTGGGAAAGTGTTAATATTGCCTATGTCATTCCATTATAGAGCACAAAATATTTTTTTCATATTCAGATTTTTTATTACTATTGTCTCTTAGTTATGTTAAGATCAAACTCTTTGTATAAGTTTTACATTTATATTTGGCTTGTCTGTAATAGGCCATAACCAGAATTCCAATATTGTTTACCAAGGGTAAAAAAAAAAACGTGAGTTTGCTGGAAGTTTTTACTTCTGCATTCACTCAAAAAAGGATTCTGTTACTGGAGGTAATAGAGGAGGCTGAAATGATGACAAGAATTCTTGATAACACAGTGTCTTGTTTTCAGCTTTAGAGTCTAGAGGATTGTGGAGGTCACTTGTGGTCCAGCGGATGTAACTAAGGCTGTGTGCCCACGTAGCATTTTTCAAGCGTATATGCTGCGGAATTTCCGCAGCGTAAACGCTTGAAAAACGCATGTATATCCGCACCCCATGGTCCCTAATGGCATTCTGCAATGTCAATGCCCATGCTGCGGATTTTTCTGCAGCGTTTATGCTGCGTTCAAAAATCCGCAGCATGTCATTTAATTTTGCGTTTCCGCAAGCAGAATTGCCTTTGTTCAATGCATAAAAAACGCAAGGCAATTCCGCATGTAGAAAACGCGTGATAAACGCGCGAAAAATGCGCGATAAACGCGTGCGGAATTCCGCATGCGTTTTTGCGGGAGAGGACTTGCAGAAATGAAGCAGAAATTTTCTGCTTCATAAATGCAACGTGGGCACATAGCCGTGTGAATCTCTGAGAACAATGAATCATTCTGTGCTCACAAGTTTAACTTTCTCTCTGCTGGAGACATGCAGTTATCTCCAGCAAAAATGATTGAAGATTAACAGCAATTATACACCTTTTTTTTAACCACAGAAGTTTTTAATTTTTGCATCATCACATTCGTTCGGCTTTAGCTCTTTTTTTGCATAGCTGTTTAAATCCTTGAGTTTTGCAAGCCAAGTTGTAGAATATTTTACACATTACTTTGAGGAATAGATATGTTAAAATGTATTTGCTTTTTTACAATAACATTATGATGGGAAAAAAAATTTCACTATGATTTTGCTTTTATTGTTATGCCTTTTATGACATATGATCCAGTCTCAAATTTATCAGGTTTAGAGATGAGCGAACATTTCAATGTTAGGTTTGGTTTGCGATCGTCAAATTTGAAATATTCGCCTACTAATTTGTAGAACATTCGCCGAATGTATCCGAACCCCATTGGATTCAGGCAAAACCAAACGCATGCACAACACCTTTAAATGGGCCCAAAAGCTGCTACAACAGATGAAATTAGGGGCAGACACCAGGGAAGTGGCATCAATTGACCCACACTACTAGTATAATTATTATTATAATGCCATTTATTTCAAGGCGATTTACATGTGAAAAAGGGTCACTGACTGGTGCAAGAGGAGAGAGAACCCTGCCTATGAGGGCACACAACAATCTATAAGGGATGGGAGAGGATACAGTAGGTGAGGGTACAGCTGGTCATGTAGTAGTATGGTGGAGCGAGGGTTACTGCAGATTATACGCTTGTCGAAAGAAGTGGGTCTTCAGCTTCCTTTCGTAGGTTTCCACGGTAGGGGAGATGCACCAGACAAATCTTGCATGCTATTGTGGCAAGAACAGATAAGAGGGAAGTAGAGAAGGAGATCTTGTAAGGATGGGAGTTTGCACGCAGTTAAGTACAAGGAGACTAGGTCACAGATGTATGGAGGAGACAGGTTTTGGATGGCTTTGTATGCTAAAGTTAGGCTTTTCAACTGGAGTCTCTGGGCAATGGGGAGCCAGCGCAGGGATTGACAGAGGGGAGAAGCCGGGGAATAGCGTGGTAACAGGTGGATTAGTCCACCAGCACAGTTTAGGATAGATTGGAAGGGTGCAAGAGTGGTTGAAGGGAGGCCACAGAGCAGGAGCTTGCAGTAGTCGAGGCAGGAGATGATGAGGGCGTGGACTGATATTTTTGTAGATTCATGGTTGAGGAATGTGCGGATCCCGGATATATTTTGGAGTTGGAGTTGGCAGCAAGTGGAAACGGCTTAGATCTGACATTTGAAGGACAGATCAGAGTCAAGCTTGCGGGACTGAGGAGAGTGGGCAGTCATTGACTTTGATGGATAGGTCAGTTGGGGGGGATGAATGAGATGGTGGAAAGATGATGAATTGTAGACACACAATGTGGGATTCTGGTTAGTAAGTAGGTGATATCAGGTCCAGAGAGATAGATCTGTGTGACATAAGCATAGAGGTGATACTAAAAGCAGTGAGACTATGAGCTGTCCCAGGCCGAACATGTAGATGGAGAAGAGCGGGGGATCCTAGAACTGAACCTTGGGGGACACCGACATATAGGGGGCGAAATGAGGAGGTGATGTGTGAGTCGGAGACACTGAATGTCCAGTCGGTTAGGTATGAAGAGATCCAAGATAGGTCCAAGTTTGTGATGCCGAGAGATGAGATTGTCTGTAGTAAGAGGGAATGGTCTACTGTGTCGAAGGCAAATGACAGGTCCAGGAGAAGGACAGAATAGTGTCGCTTGGATTTGGCAGTTAGTAGGTCATTGGTGACTTTAGTCAGGGCAGTTTCAGTGGAATGGTGCTGTCGGAAGCGAGATTGTAAGTAGCCAAAGAGGGAGCAGAAGGAGAGGTGGGAGGACAGTTCAAAATGGATGTGTTGTTCCAGTAGTTTGAAGGCATCGGGGAGAAGTGAGATGGGGCGATAGTGTTAGAACCCTCCTGTTTGTTTTTTCCATCTTGTGTTTTGCGGTCACGTGACCATCTGCCTTTATTTTCCTGCTCCGCCCTTTCGGCTGTGCTGGACTTCAGTGTTTGACTGTTTCTCTAGCCAGGTGCTTCGGTGCCTTTCTCTGTCAGTTCACTTGGTCCTTCTGGGACCTCTAGTACCTTTTTGTCAGTTTGTCTTTTTGTGTTCTGCAACAACTTCTCTGTTTAGGTGTCCCATTTTTGTCCCAGTCCTTAGTTCTTTTAGGGACCCCTCCCTTTATGCTATAGGTTTTCGCTCAGACTAGCCGAGGACTAAGGCGGGTCTGTTCTCTAGGAACGGTCAGCCCGCTACATCGTAGGGATTCAGCTTACTCTTACAGTAGGGACAGCTTTCCCCTATCTTACCTTAGTACTTGTTGCAGATCAAAACAGTAAGTCCAGCCCAAAAATTTAAAAGGAAAGAAATTCGGGGATCAGTATGGTTTCCATCCAGGATTTGGCTCAACGCTTGCAGGGATTGTCTCTGGAGGTGGCCGAGCTACAGCAACACGTGAGTAGCTGTTCTGGAGCGCATTTTGTGTAACCCAAGGTAGGACTGCCTGATGTTTTTTTATGGAAACAGCAAGATTTTTTTTTTATTTAAAAATGCTTGTTTGTTATATTTTCGTCTGAGACCAAGGTCCTCTTGGAATGAATCACAGCGCATTGGCTTTATTATGTCACTTTTGCGCAATGAACCACATGGGTGGGCCTTTTCCCTCCAACCTAATGATCCGTGTTTAAGGTCTGTACAAGAATTTTTTTTCTGCTATGGGGCTATTATATGATGATCCTGATAGAATCTCATCTGCTGAGGCAGAGCTCAGGCATTTGAATCAGGGGTCAGGTGATGTTGAAAATTATTGCTCACACTTCAGGAGATGGGCTTCAGAAGTCAAATGGAATGATCCTGCACTGAAATGTTTATTTCTTGCTGGTCTGAGTGAAAGGGTTAAGGATCTGCTAATTGCATTCCCCGCACCTGAGACTCTGCAGGATGCCATGCAATTAGCTGTTCCTGTGGACAAGAGACTGAGGTCCAGGGTGAATGAGGTAAAGATTCCTGTAATGTCAGGTCCTAGTCCCCAGAAAATCTGCTCTGACGGCGGAGAACCGATGGAGGTTGGGGAGATGTCATTGTGTCTTTATTGTGGTAAAGCTGACCATTTGATTAAGTATTGTGAGCTTCGTTTAAGTTAAAAAAAAAAAAGCCAGTTACGCCCATATAGCTTGTTTACGCCCTGCAGGAGTATTTCTTTCTGGGAGTACTACTTTGCAGGAAAATTTGATTGAATTTCAGGTATTTGTGGATTGTGGTTCAACACTTAATGTGACTGATAAAGAGTTTTTGGGAAACCTTAAATTGAAATCTAAACCTTTGTCATCACCTATTTCTGTGATTGCAATTGATAACACTCCCTTGAAATGTATTACTCACAAGGTTGCTGCATTTCCCCTCACTATCAATGGAGTTCACCAAGAAATTTCACAGTCACACCTCTCGGGTTCCCGCGGTTACGCCCCTCTTCTTCCCGCGTGGCGAAAGGAAAATGGCGGATAATGGCGGGAAACCTTCACCACAGTGAGTGTTACAGTCTTTTAAGGCGCACAGTACCCGGTGGCAGCGGTAACGCAATCCTGTTCGTGACGCCAGAAGTTGACGCACCCCTGGGAAAATGGGGTACTCGGCAGCCGGGCCTATGTACGCCGGTGGGGGATATCACGGTGGCTGGCCCAGTCCAGGCACACTTCTTACTTGGCTCTGATCAAGCCATGCATGTAATTATTTCCTCCAGACTGCTATCCGTCAATCAGCTACCATTACCAGCTAAGTCCTGCTTTTTCAGGTGCTGCTGCACTGTCATCTCTGCTGGATAATGATGCTTGATAACAAATTGGTCTCTTCTATTACTGGTGCTGTTTTCATCCTCAATTTGGTTGAATCAAGGCATCTGATATTAAACTCACCTTTGCAATTCTTGTGTACTATCGCACTTTTGCAACAAGATATCAGATTTTCTATACAATTTTGGTGTTCCCATTTGTTTCCAGGCTCTTGTAATAAGGGATCAAATTTCCCACACATCTCTGCTGTTCCTGTGCTAGCTGCACATTTGACCCTGCTGCAACTAGTTCTTTTCAACTCCACTTAACCACCTGCCATCCTACATAACCAGCTGTACTGACTCTCGATGTCGCATTTGACATCAGACAAATCCAGCCTTCTGTCCATTTTGCTCACTCACCAGTTGAGCCCAAAATATAAATTTTGTTTTGAAACATGACTATGAGGCAAAGTACTCAGATAAGATGACAGGGGAATGGAGAAGGGAGTTCAAAGTATTGACAAACTGTTTGGGGGAATTGGGAACAGGAAAGTATTAGAAAAGTGATAAAGTCCAGTACAGTAAATGTGAGCAAAGACTTGAATTTAAAAATGCTTGTTTGTATGTTGTAAAGTCTTTCTTGGAGTCGGTTTTCTTCCACTCTGCGACCCCGGAAGCTTGCCTCAGATGTTTGTCAGGTTGGTATGCCAAGGACACCAATTTGACACTTTCTGCTCGGTGTAAGATAGGTGACTGAGTCAAGAGATGATTTGACTGTGCTGTTATCTAAAAACTTGACTGTACCCTTAGCTTTGAGTGTGCGAATGTCTAGAAATATTCACAGTATGATGGAACTAAAACAACATGGTTTTAAAACATGGGGATTTACTTTAAAATATAGAAACATATGTCTTTTTTAGATTTATAAGGGTATTATAATAAAAAGGAACCAAGCCTACAGATGAAAGGCTGATTGTTAGAACTCCTCCACCAAATTGAATGGGACTGTTAGCATTTATAAAAGCCAAATGTAACTGTCTTTTTTCCAGATAAGATAGGATGATTCATCATGTCAAAGAATGTATATCTACTGCTTTATAAAACAAAACAAAAAAATGAGCTGGAATATATGGGGTCAGAGCAGGACACAGACCTAACTGTTCAGACACCTGCCTGTGGAAAGCTGTATAAGCAAAGTACCCAGCCCGAATAGGGGAAGCCATATCCCTGTTTGTACAAAGCACAAAAAACTAAAGCAAAATAAAAAAAAATGAGCCAGAATATATGTTGGTATAAGTGAAATGTGTAGGTACATATTTACACTGTGGCCATTTAAAAGACAAAACCTAAGATAAAAGTAAAATAAGCAAATACCCTGTAATACATGAGCTTCAATAGTCAGGAACCGTCCAGATTGAGTACATCTTGTTAAATTAGGATGGCTTTTATGCTTTTTTGATCAAAATAACGGTAACTAAGTACCCTATGTTTTTTACATTCTTACATAGAATTTTACTATTCTATTACATTTGCTACAGGGTATTTACTCATTTTTCTTTTTTCATAGGTTTTGTCTGTTAAATGCCCACTGTGTGAGTATGTATCTACACATTGCACTTATATCAACATATATTCCAGCTTATATTTTGGGTTTTGCTTTACTTTTTTATACTTTTTACTAACAGTGGCATGGCTCCCTTTTCGGGCTGTGCATTTTGTTTATATAGCTTTCCACAGGCACGTGTCTGAACAGTCGGGTCTGAATCCTACTCTGCCCCATCTATTTTGTTTGCTCACACATAGTGACTCAGAGAGGAGAACTACAAGTGTCAGGGACTGTCCTGATTGGTTACACCTTGTCGCAGTGGGATGGTTTTCATGCTTTTTTTAATCAAAATAGTACCAACTAAATACCCTATGTTATTTACATTTACTATTTATTTACTGCAGGGTATTTGCTTATTTTGCTTTAATGTTAGGTTTTGTCTACTACTTTATAGTTAAATAGTAGTGTGCTTCAAACCATTAAAACACTTACACTTGGAATTTATATGCATGAATGGACTACTATTTTGAATAAGTGGTTGGGTATTGCTCACTTAAAATATAACCTGGCATCCTATGGCCAAGCTGGCTGCTAGAGCACATGACCTAGATGCCATGAGTTAGATATGTAGACTTGGATCTCTGGAGATTTTGGTTTCTTAAGGGCTGTCACAACTTAATTTATGATGCGATTCTGTCAAGATATAAAATGGAGAAATAGGAAATATGCAGAGAACAGCTCATGCGGGAAGCAGGTTTTTCTCACCATAGCTTCCTTTCCATTGTGGGGATGTCACAGTAATACAGAGGAGAGTTAAACATGAAATATAATATATGTAACTATATGGATCATGTGTATATGTGTAATCTATCTAAAATGTATTTGTTTGATCGTATATTGTGTGTGTATGTGTGTATGTATGTATACTGTACATTTGTATATGTATGTGTGTGCAATGTGAATATGTATAATGTGTGTTTAATTGTGTATGTGTGTAAATATGGTCATATAATATGTTTGCGTGTTATTGCAAAGACAGATAGGTTAGGGTTAAATCCTAGCTCTACAGGTTCTGATTAGATCACATAGCTAAGCCTGCATGTAACTAGGCTAGCTGTTCTCCTTAGTCAGCTCAGGGAAGCAGACCAGACTGGATGTGTCTTAGTGCTGAAGAGAGAGACAGGCCAGAATCCTTCTGTGAGAAGAGTCTGCACAGGCCTTGTACAGAGAACCGAAGTATTAGTGGTTGCTATGGACAATAACTGTTTTGTTTGACCGAGCTGGGGCTAACTCAGCCGTGTATTAGTAGCCAGGGTCTGTTCTGTTAAGTTAGCGCCTGGACAAGGCTAGAGATTTATTTGTTTGCTTTTGTACTGTGCAACTTGTGGAATGCAATAAAAACTACTCGTGTTTGGACCAAAACCTCATTGCCTGTATGAACGCTACCTAATGCTTAATGCCTACCATAGCAAGTGAATCTTCACAATTTATGTATGTGTGTAATGTACAGCAGTACTATTGATAACTAGTTAACTACGTTTTTATGCATTCCAGAAGTGCTATTTGTTTTTGTTACCCAATACCGCAACACATGTATTATTGTAAATACAAATTGCAGTTGTAATTATGACTCTGTATGTGGTAAAGCATTTTACAACCTTTGAGCTACCACTTTTGAAAATTCAACATAATTTGTTGTAAACATTTGGTCTAAATATTTCATAATTTTTTTTTGATGCGGAAACGCATCAAAAACGCTTGGTAATCCGCACCACATGGTCCCCAATGGCATTCCGCAATGTCAATGCACATGCTGCGGATTTTTCCGCAGCGTTTCTCTTCGCTCATAAATCCGCAGCATGTTCATTAATTTTGCGGAAGCGCAGCGGAATTGCCGCCATTGACTTGCATTGAGACGCATATAATCTGTGTCTGTACATTTGTACATGCGGATAATATGCGTTTCAATGTGCGTATGGTACCCAGTTCTGGAGGAGAGAAGACTCTCATCCAGACCTGGGTACCATTCTACCTGTGAAAAAAAGAATAAAATAATAAATAAAGTTATATTCACCTTTCCGACGGCTTCTCTCGGCATGCCGGCAGCGCTGAAGGACCTTCAGTGATGTCACAGTCATGTGACCGCAGGCCATTCACCGCTGTGTCTCGCGATATGCCGGCAGCCAGGAACCAGACAGGAACGAGCGCTGCAGCATACGCCAGGGCATAGGGGGTGAGTATAGCTTTATTTTAAGCATTGTTTTACGGTCACACTATATAAATCCATGCTGTTTGCATGGATTTATATAGTATGACCTAGTTGACAATCACTTTCCAAGTGATGCTAATCGCCTGGAAAGCGCATGTCAATCTGCATGCGGAAACGCATGTGAATCCGCATGTGAATCCGCATGTATTCCACATGTGTTCTGCATGAGTTTTTTTTGCCAGGGAGATGCAGAAATGCTGCAGAAATTTTCTGCTTCATTTCTGCATCGTGGGCACATAGCCTTACACAGATAATTTTATAGGGAGGAGTGTAACTAATTGGCTTATCTATGGAAGCTAGCAAAACAATTATTCATCACTTCTAGAAAAAATAATGTTTAAGAAAAAAAATATATATATATTAGCTATTATTTTTACATTATTACGAATTAATAAAAATAATTGCAAAGTATCAAATTGTGATATAATAGAAGTTGTATATTGGAAATAAATCTCAATATTTTTTAATGCTAAGGTTGAAATGTTATACGCAAATGGCTTCTGACAATGTAAATCTGTCATGAAATGTTGGTTTGTGCAATCAATTTCTGTCATCAGATAAAAACCCACAATGCAGTATTTTTGATGAAGTATGCCACGATGCAAAGGTTAATCCATAATGTTCTATCAAAAAGCAGGGACAATTTTAATAGACAGCTGGACTCAACAGAGGATCTGTTCTTCCAAAGGAGAGACAGTTGGACAACGTGTTTCTGTAAATAGAAACTATATTTAAAGCTGAATATGAACATTGTGTCTTGGCTGGAAACAATTGTGATGCCAAAAACGTCTACCACCTTCCTGGTGCTAGCAATAATTTGCCAGGAAGCATATATGGAACCAAATCTGTTAATGCTATATTTAGTTTCAGCCACTTATAAAAATAGAATGCGGCATTTATTCTCTACTGTAAAGAGGTCAGCGAGCAAAATATTCTAAACTCTTTTAAAGAACATGGAAAATGATCAGAACTTTGGTAGTTGCAAAAATAATTAAGGGCTCACAAAAGCAGAATTTTATAAAACATAGTTTAGTTCTTAGAGATGCTTAATTTCTTACCAACTTAAAAGGGTTATCTGGGACTAATTTATTTTTTTTACTATGGGCCTAAGAACTAAAATTCAGGTAGTTGCTATCTGCCTGTAGGTTGTTATATCAATAAACTATGTCCCATTAGATAGAAATCCTCTGATATATATGGTGTCATTATCAGAAATATAGAACATTAATACTATCTAGATAACCATGTTAAAAGGGTCAGGTAAGCCAAGTGAACACTCAAATTTAGATATACAAATATATTTTAATTTAATCAAAAATCAATATATTAGAAACATTAAAAAGGTGCCTCCAATGTGAGAGTTGTTTATAATAGATCTGTAAAATCCAGCATAAGGCTATGTGCACACGAAGTGTTTTTGATGCATTTTCGCGGTGGTTTTCCTGCCGTGGAAATGCTGCGAAAACGCTTGTTAATAGATCTGCCAGGTATAGCAATGGTAATCCGGATGTGCTGTGAACATGATGCGGAAATTTCCGCTCCGGATTCGCATTGCATTAAAAACCGCAGCATGACCATTGTTTGGGCGTTGCTGCCGAGAATTCTTGCCCATTGACTTACATTGAATCGCAGCAAACCCGCAGGTATAATATCTATACTTGCAGATTTTCGGCGTTTCAATTAAAGCCAATGGCTGCGAATTTGCGGCGGAAACGAGCTGCGGGTGGTACCCAGGTCAGGAGAGGAGGACTACAACTCCTCTCATCTGACTGCCGCTCCTGCTGATAACAGCAAGAGCGGCATGGCTGGGAGGAGCAGTAGTCTGCTCTGCCCAGCCTGCGTGCTCCCGGCGGTATACTGTGGGGAGCGGGCTCACTCCCAGCAGTATATTGAGCTGCAAGGACCTGCAGTGGCATCAGCAATCAGCTGATCGGTTACGTGACTGATCACCTCTATGCTGATGACACACAGATCTACCTCTCTGGACCCGATATCACCTCCTTACTAACCAAAATCCCACAATGTCTGTCTGCTATTTCATCCTTCTTCTCTGCCAGATTTCTAAAACTTAACATGGACAAAACAGAATTCATTATCTTTCCGCCATCTCATTCAACCCTCCCAACTGACCTATCTATCAACGTCAATGGCTGCCCACTCTCCCCAGTCCCTCAAGCTCGCTGCCTTGGGGTAACCCTGGACTCGGAACTCTCCTTCAAACCACATATCCAAGCCCTTTCCACTTCCTGCCGACTCCAACTCAAAAATATCTCCCGGATCCGCATATTCCTAAACCATGAATCTGCAAAAACACTAGTGCACGCCCTCATCATCTCCCGCCTTGACTACTGCAACCTCCTGCTCTGTGGCCTCCCCTCTAACACTCTCGCACCCCTCCAATCTATCCTAAACTCTGCTGCTCGACTAATCAACCTGTCCCCCCGCTATTCCCCGGCCTCTCCTCTCTGTCCATCTCTTCACTGGCTCCCCATTGCTCAGAGACTCCAGTTCAAAACCCTAACCATGACATACAAAGCCATTCACAACCTGTCTCCTCCATATATCTCCGACCTAGTCTCCCGTTACATACCTGCACGCAACCTCCGATCCTCACAAGATCTCCTGCTCTACTCCCCTCTTATCTCCTCCTCCCACAACCGTATACAAGATTTCTCCCATGCTTCCCCCCTTCTCTGGAACTGTCTACCCCAAAGTATCAGACTCTGGCCTACCGTGGAAACCTTCAAAAGGAACCTGAAGACCCACCTCTTCCGACAAGCCTACAACCTGCAGTAACCACCGCTCCACCATACCGCTGCACGACCAGCTCTACCCTCACCTACTGTATCCTCACCCATCCCTCGTAGATTGTGAGCCCTCGCGGGCAGGGTCCTCGCTCCTCCTGTACCAGTCGCTGTCACATTGTGTTCAAGATTATTGTAATTGTTCTTGTATTATACCCCTTTTTCACATGTAGAGCGCCATGGAGTAAATGGCGCTATAATAATAAATAATAATAATAATAATAACTGATGCTCACGTGACCTCCCCTGGGAGCATTCTGAAGAATGCTCCCATGGTGGTTAGCTCACCGGGGCTCATCATCTTATCTTCAGCTGATGAACCCCAGTGACCTCCTGCAGCATGTATACTGACAGGGATAATTTTACACCCCTGTCAGTATATAATGCAGTCTTCTACAGCAGTGACATCAGTGATGGCTGATGTCACTGCTATAGAAGTGACACGGATCATCGTGGGACACTCGTTGGCGGTGATTGTGGACAGGGTCGTTGATGGCGGACAGGTGAGGGATATGGTTGTTTGTTATTTTACGTTTTTTTCATTAGATTGATGGCTTTGCAGACGGAGTATGATAAAAAAAATTGTAGAACCGTGTGTTTTTTATTTAATTAGAATAATATATTCTGACGGTGTCTTTTGTTGAAAAAGCAGCTACCACTTTACTACACGGTTAGTAATGGGGGCGCCTTATAGACTTGCTCCATTACTAACCTAAAGGCTAAAAATGGCAGCTCACAGCAGCCGCATAAATTACATGAATATAAATGCTAATGAACATTGGGTGAATGGGACTAGTTGACACCCAGCTCTTTTGTTTAGTGTTGTCAAGGTGTCAAGTAAGGTGTAAAGTAAAGAGTTAAATAAACACAGACACAGAGTAAACACTTTATTTGAAATCCAACAGACACATTCTTTAATCATTCAAATTAACCAATATACTCACCACAGTTCTGATGGTAATCCAAGGTTTAAGCAATGTCCCACCAAATAACTTTATTTAGCTCAAAAGAGCATTCATTGATGTACAAAAACGCTTAAAAAAACGCATGCAAAAAAAATGTCAAAAACGTGTGGAAAATCCGCGCGCATTTTTCCAAAGAGATGCGGAAATGCACATGAAATTTCTGCTTCAAATACGGACCGTGCACACACAGCCTAAGCCTCATCAACACAAACAAGATGCAGAAGTATTAGAACAATAGTTCTACACTGTGTTCCAAATTATTATGCAAATAATATTTTCTCAGATTTTCCCAAATTACCTATATGAATTGCAGTCATTGTAATTTTCCAGTAAAATAACTATTAGAGTACAATTGAAAGGTTTTTGTACAAACTGCCTATGATAACAGTATATTTTTTAAAAAATAAAAAACTCAAACTGCACTCAAAATGCATGTTCCAAATTATTATGCACATGATAATACCCCGTCTCATGCTGCACATAACACATCTGCATCTCTGGCTGCTATGGGCATAAAAAGGGACAAACTTATGGTGTGGCACCCATGCTCCCCTGACCTCAACCCCATTGAGAACCTCTGGAGCATCATCAAAAGGAGTGTCTATGATGGCGGGAGGCAGTTCACATCTAAGCAACAGCTCTGGGAGGGTATTCTGTCCTCATGCAAAACAATTGAAGCAGAAACCATCCAAAACCTGACAAATTCAATGGACGAGAGAGTTCAGAAGCTCCTTTCGAACAAGTGGTCCTATGTGCAAATGTAACATCACCTAGCATAAAGTTTTGAGTTGAAAACTGTTTGATTTCAGTTTGTAATAACCTGCTAATGCTTATAATTTCAAAATTGTCAATTTTTTTGTAATTTATTAAAATGAAAAGGTTGAAAACTCTGCTGTGCATAATAATTTGGAACATGCATTTCGAGTGCAGTTTGAGTTTTTTATTTTTTTAAAAATATACTGTTATCATAGGCAGTTTGTACAAAAACCTTTCAATTGTACTCTAATAGTTATTTGACTGGAAAATTACAATGACAGCAATTCATATAGGTAATTTGGGAAAATCTGAGAAAATATTATTTACATAATAATTTGGAACACAGTGTATATGGCCAGTCAAAACTATATATACTAATATTACAATATATTAGGATATATAAAGGTTTTTTTTTTTACCTTATATGAAAGTATAATTGCAGTGGACAAATGCTGTGTGCATGTAACCTCTAAGAAGTAGTTGGTTTCTCTTTCAAAATTGATTGCATGATGGATTCAATTTTCAGCAATAGTTATAGTAGGGGAAAAAAGTCACTTTAAAGTCATTTTTATGAGGATAAAGCCAACCCTCAGTAAAATGCTTCTGGTAACCAGTGCAATCAAGCCATACCTCCAACTTTTTATTTGCTAATCATCATAGCTGTATTAGCTGGTCTTATGCAGAGCGAGTTGCAATTATTTCATTTTTTTCAGTGAAAGATAAAGAAAACAACAAATCCACCATTGTTTTTTTAAAGGGAATCTGTCAGCAGATATTTTCTATGCAATCTGAGGACAGCATGAGGCAGGGGTTAAAACACAGTTTTCGGGGATGTGTCACATATCAGGCTGTGTGCGGTTGTTTCTATACAATGAAGGCTTTATTACTAGGACATTACCACTGCTGGATTAGGTCTCATGCGACTGCTAACCCAACTGCACCCTCACCTTTAATAAGCAGCTCACTGACAGTAGACAATATACATAGAGAACCTGAACCTGGTGTGGGTGTGGTTAACTTTCTCAGCTCTGCTTCAGGATACAATTAAAAACTCTGATTGTGTCACAACGGCTACACCCAGTAAACTAAGTGATACATCATTGGATTCAGGGTCTCTTTGTCTACATCATGCTGCTCTCAGATGAGATAGCATAAACCTGGTGACAGATTCCCTATTTTTAATGTTTACTATGCAGGTCATATAAATAGCACAGTTTATAATTTCTGTGGGTGTTTATGATTTTGGCAATAGAAAATTTACTTTAAAAAAATCTCTGTGTGTACATATTCTTAAAAAAAAAAAATAGGGCTTAAAACTCTCCCAATTGATGATCAGAATCACGTTTTTCCCCTACCTTCTGCCTGAACATTATTGATTAGATTGGACCTTCATAGACCACATCTACCCAGACTTCCAATAATTATAGCCCCTCACTTCTGTGTTTCTGAAACCTTCAGATTATAATCATATCCCAATGGAGAATTAGATATAAGTTATGTCTGATATTTTGTTGCTAAATGTGTTTCTGCCCACCAAGTTGTGGATCATAACTTTACCACTAATAATAAGATACTGAATGCTGGGGTTATACTGAGCAAAAACTGAATGTGCAGTTGAATATTTCCCTACCCATCAGCTGTTACAGTATATGCTGACTGTCCCACAAGGAGATAGACATTTATTTTTACAACCAGGTACCAGATGCAGAAGATAACATATGGCACTTGTCCGAAGAGGTCTAAAATAATGACCATCAACCTATTCTAACCACTCTAGAATTGTTTCAGAAAATGTCTCTATATAGCAATATCATTGAGACACTATGTGTAATGCACACGCCCGGACTGACTGGCGTGTGCGTGTTTATGTAGTGATTCCACTGTGCCATGAACCGGAGAGTGCCTGGAGGGGCGTAACTAAGTATCTGCCCGATCCGACCAAGGTCGCACGACGGCATACGACGCCAGTGCACCAGGGAGGAACCGAGCTGAGGAACCAGGGTCTACTCCAGGTCAGACTCCGGACACGGCTGTTGACCCACACCGGGGAATACAGGAACAGGCAGACTAGAGCGCAGGCTGGGTAGGGTCCAGTACAGACTGGGAGACAAATTCGAAACCGCAGACGCGGTGGACAGGGCTGAGCAAAGCGAAAACCGCAGACGCGGTGGACAGGGCTGAGCAAAGCGAAAACCACAGACGCGGTGGACAGAGCTGAGCAAAGCGAAAACCGCAGACGCGGGTGGACAAAGCTGAGCAAAGCGAAAACCGTAGACGCGGTGGACAGAGCTGAGCAAAGCGAAAACCGCAGATGCGGTGGACAGAGCTGAGCAAAGCGAAAACCGCAGACGCGGTGGACAGAGCTGAGCAAAGCAAAAACCGCAGACGCGGTGGACAGAGCTGAGCAAAGCGAAAACCGCAGACGCGGTGGACAGAGCTGAGCAAAGCGAAAACCGCAGACGCGGTGGACAGAGCTGAGCAAAGCGAAATCCGCAGACGCGGTGGACAAAGCTGAGCAAAGCGAAAACCGCAGACGCGGTGGACAGAGCTGAGCAAAGCGAAAACCGCAGACGCGGTGGACAGAGCTGAGCAAAGCGAAAACCGCAGACGCGGTGGACACAGCTGAGCAAAGCGAAAACCGCAGACGCGGTGGACAGAGCTGAGCAAAGTGAAAACCGCAGACGTGGAGGACAGAGCTGAGCAAAGCGAAAACCGCAGACGCGGTGGACAGAGCTGAGCAAAGCGAAAACCGCAGACGCGGTGGACAGAGCTGAGCAAAGCGAAATCCGCAGACGCGGTGGACAGAGCTGAGCAAAGCGAAAACCGCAGACGCGGTGGACAGAGCTGAGCAAAGCGAAAACCGCAGACGCGGTGGACAGAGCTGAGCAAAGCAAAAACCGCAGACGCGGTGGACAGAGCTGAGCAAAGCGAAAACCGCAGACGCGGTGGACAGAGCTGAGCAAAGCGAAAACCGCAGACGCGGTGGACAGAGCTGAGCAGAGCGAAACCGCAGACGCAGTGGGGACAGGGCTCTGTACACACGGAACAGACTAGAAGGAAAAGGCAGAACCAGATACCCACAGGGTACTTGCAGAGAAGTAGCGAGTGGACCACAAACTCACAAACGGAAGTACAGTGACAATGAGCAGGAGTTAGGTACGAGTTCAGACTCTGCAGAAAAGGGAAAGTACGGACATAGAGAAAAACAAAACAGACTAGGAGAGTATTCAGACAAGAACAGACACAGCAGCAAGATACAGGAGCGGGTCTAGGTATACGGTCCCTAGAAGGCGGAACGAACAGGCAGGAGCGAGTTCACACAGGCCTGGAAATACAGCCTCCAGGATAGGCAGAAGACAACAGGCTAGAAGATAATACAGACAGGACACAGTTCAGACACGGGAACTGATACCGAAGGCAGGAAACATAAACGGGACCTGGCATATCAGTGACCAAAGGCCAACTGACAGAACACAATGCTCAGGCAGGGATTCATTGGAGCAGCTGGGTTAAATACCAGATGGCAGACAGCAATAGGCTGAGGACGCACAAGGGGTGTGTCTGCAGCAGGTACAAAAAGCAGGAAGTGATCGGGCGCCGCCCTTAAGCAGCAGACACAGAGGCAAGCAGACAGCATGGAGGGAAGCCAGGCAAGCAAACTGGACTGGAGATCAAGTGCGTGCTCTTGCACAGTGGGAGATGGACCACTATGCAAGGACACCGCCAGGTATGTTACACTATGTAGTTGTTGTTTTAGTGCCAAATATTTTTTCCTTTATATAAAAAAATAAACACAGGAAAAAAAACAGTTTGCATCCTTGCCACAGGAATATTTATAAATAAATTGTAACTATTGTATGTATATTATGTCTGTATTTTCTATACATCAACTAGGATTCCATTTCTGTCCTTGTGCTTAAACTAGAAAGTGACGTATGAAATATTTTGCGGAAGGGGTTAATCTGCGTGCACACTTACCTAGTGCCCAAGCTAGAACCCTTGCTAATGACCGTTTTCTGCCAGACACGAGCTCCGTTCCTCTCTATCTCTTTTTTAAATCGCATTTTATTTCCACACCAGCTGCTTAGGCTGTGAGACAGATTGGAAGATCAGTTATCCCAGCAGTGAATGAATCTAATTTTTCAATATCATTTGAGATAATTCTATATTCATTGTCAATGTTGGAAATAGCGCTGGATCATTGCCAAGGAGTTAACTTTGACTTTTCAGACTTCAGAGCGTCCTATATAAACAGCCAGTAATTAAAACCATTTGTAGATCTGCATCACAATGTTGTATCAAAGCAATTCAATCTTTCCTGGGCATGTGTAGTCAAGGCATTTAATATATTAATAGGGGAAAATCAAAGTTCAGATTGAAGAGTGACAAGCACAAGTTTACTTCTCCCACATGTCAAGAGATGTGCCAACATTTATACATATATTCGGAGAGATAAGGACTAAATGAAAAGGGGGGATTTTTAATTGCTCAATCACATGATATTAATCTCTTAAGAGCAATCACTATTTTCAACACATTGGTTTCAATTAAACATGCTGCCTGGTAATTTTTAATCTTTGTATACAGAGATCATCTCCTTTGATGGTTACATGGACCAGTTAATCACATAGTCTAGTATGAACTTCAAGCGACTAATCGTTTCCATTGAATATAATAAACGGGCCATTAATTACTGGAGTCTGGAGGTTTCTTTTGAAGTGAATAATCTCAGGTGATTAATTGAAGAAAGTAGGATAAAGGAGTATACCTTTGTGACTTATTACCCATTCACAGTGAGTAAAAAATACTCACTGGTTTTCCACCTTTTTTTTTATAGCTAGAAACAGATCTAAGAGGAAAAAATGTTGTTCTTCTCTCATTCTCTGGCATTAGTATAATATAGAATAATCTGAGAATTTAAAAGGGTAGAGAGAACTTAAAATATGTTATACAACACAAATATTGTCTAAGAATAGACATTGGTGTCATGTGGTTGTTCTAAATGAAGTCCTCCCTGACAATCCTAGAGAACAAAGTGGATTTTTATACCCCATGGCCAGCTATTGACTATAATGTGTTGACCATGCAAAAAAGAAAGATAATTGATGTGGGTCAATTTACTTATATCTCCAAATATTTTATATTGGTAAAATATCCAAGCCATATGCCATCAATTTTATATTGTATTTAGAGATTAGCAAATAGATTTGTAGGACCACTGGACATGTAAAAACCTTCTCTTATCATCCGGCATCACTGACACAATGTTGAAATCCATGATGGGGATAAAGTGGAGGTGGGGGAGCAGTTTATTGTTATATTTATTATAACTTTGAATAAGGTAATAAAAAATATCAGATTTAAAAAAAATCTTATATTGATATGTACTAAGAAAATAAAAGCTAAACCTTCCTAAAATGAGTATTATAAAATGTATATCAAAAGTTAATTTTCTTTACTTGTAAGTATGAATGTATATTTTTCTGATTATGAATAAAAAACAAATATTTTTATAGAAGGTCAAAACATTTATAAAATGAAATTTAGTTTCACTCAAAGGGATTTATGAATCAATCCTGAATTTCCTATTGATGAAGCATGGAGTTGAAGAAGCATAAGATAGCTTTTATTATTTAGGTAGAGAGAAATTAGGAAAGTTATAGTCAATATGTAAAATGGAAGAGTGTCTGCTTCTCTTCATTTAATAAAACATTAACCAAATCCCTCAAAGGGGTATAAAGTACCTTGCCGCCAATTGATTGGCAAGAATGTAAATGTCTGCAAGTAACAAAATGAATTAAGGTGTTACAGCTTATCTTTCCAGTTTGACAGAGGTCATTTAAAATGGATAATCTCTCTTTTTTTTGCAAGTATTTAACAATCTACTTTTTTATAATTATTGAAGTCTATTAAAGGGTTTTCCGGTCACACCACATTGATGACCTATCCACAGGATTAAGCATCAGCATCAGACAAGTGGGATTCTGACACCCATGACTAACATGATCAGCTGTTATTTATTCTGGCAGCTGCCAGATCTATGCACAAGGAATAGAGCTGCAAAATGCGGCTTTATTCAATTATAGCAACAGCTCCTATTCATTTGAAGTATTAAGGATGAGTGTTGAGCGAATTTATTCAGCATTTCAAATTCGGGTTCGTATTCGGGGTTCCGGCTTGTTCGTACCAAAAAATCGGCTTCGCCCATGAACATCCCTGATTTGCCATGCTGTCACACAGATAACATCTGCATGACAGCGTGGCAAATCAGGGATGTTCATGGGTGGAGAACACGAACCCGGAGAACATGAACCCGAATTTGAAATGCCGAACAAATTCGCTCAACACTATTAAAGATGAGTGGATATGGTAACATTTGAATTTAGAAGATGAGCTTAAATTTGGCTGGGAAATTTCATTTACAATTCAATTTATTTTATGCTATGCAATTCAAATGTGTACTGATTGCTGGTAAAAGATGCTGAAAGAATAAAAAAAAATTCTATGCTCTACTTGTTACTCACCCATCTCATTGTCGCTGCTCCTCATCTGGTCCTCTGCTGGTTCCTTGCCTCCAGTCTTCTTCTTTTCAGTCTTCACTCTTTGGCGTCTCTGCTGCTTAGTGATCACATTAAGACTTTACCTGAGGCCAATTCATTGTTAGCTGCAAGATTGTTAGCAAATTTTTGGATTTATATTCTTCTTCTGCTTAAATCAAATCTTTGAAACAAAAAAATAGGATTTACCAGAAAATGAGTTTATTTTGTAATTTGATTCCCTCAAAACTAGTAAGGTGGCCAGCTGAATTTTGCTGTTTTTAGGGCCAGGAGGGAATTAAAAACTAAAAAAATACTATAAATCTCTTTGCTTTTCACCTATCCCTCCTCCACAGCTCCCCACTAAGTCCTCTGCTGGCTTTCTCCATTTGGCTCTAGTCATCTCTTCAGTTTTCACTTTTTTGTGCTTCAAGCACTGACTAGGCCTCATGTAATGTCACGATATCAAGGGCAAATGCACATCATGACATCGCAGCAGGTGTATCAGCACTCTATGTGCTAAAGTGTGAAGACTGAAGAGAAAAACCCCAAAGCTGGAGGGTGGAAGCCAGCTGAGGGCCATGAAGGAGCTGAAGCAGGGGAACAATTATAATATTATTTCTGCACAGGAACATTTTATTTATACACATCCAATTGAGGAAGTTATTATTCCAAGATCTATTGATTAAAATGAACTTTCAATCATAGGAAAACCTTTTTAAGTAAGAAGTCCCATTAATATTTTTCTTCGCTAAACTTGTGTAAATGTATATGTAGTGTGATGTAGGTGCATAAATCTGCTCACTGATAGCCTTCCTCAATTTTCATTACTGCTCCAGTCCTCTTCTGGGCCACGTGACAACTATTCTGAATCGTTGCCTCACACTGGGTTCTATGTTTGTGCTGGTAGTCGCTTCTACAATGAAAGACTATTGAGTGTCAGAACAATTTGGATTCTCCTGAGTCTGATTTTTTTGTGATTCACTTGTTGCAAATTCTGAAACCAAAAGCACTGAACTGGAATATAAGTTGGTGTGCATGCAGTGTGTAGACAGACGCATGTTCACACAAAAGCAAAATGAGCAAATACCCTGCAGTGAAAAAAAAACAGCAATAGTGCATGTAAATAATATAGGGTACCTGGTTAACATAATTTTGATTAAAAAAAAGTAAAAGCCATCCCACCAAGTCATGGTGACCCTATTTGGGATGGTCCTAACATCTATTATTAAAACCTTACCATGTGTCTAATGAGGGAAGTGTGAATAAGGGCTGAGAAGGACTGAGGTCCCAACTAATAGACACCCAGCAGTGGGAAGCTTTAAAAATGTAATGTCCAGTTTAAAGGAAAGGGAAGCCACGCCCTTATTTGCACACAGTGATGTGACTTGCTTGGATGGCTTTTACTTTTTTTTTAATCTAAATTATGTTAAACAAATATCCTATGTTATTTCCATGTACTATTGCTATTTATTTTTTTCACTGCAGAGTATTTGTGCATTTTGATTCTGTCTTGGGTTTTGTCTGTTTAGTGGTCAGTGTGAACATGAGCCTACACACAGAATGCACACCAGCTTATATTCCAGATCAGTGCTTTTGGTGTCTGTTTTTTTTTTTTACTCTATGTAAATAAGAACGTGGCCTCCCTTTTCTTTGAGCTTGACATTACATATTTAAAACTCCCCTCTGATGGGTGTCCATTAGTAGGGACCTCAGTCCTTCTCAGCCCTTATTCACACTTACATAATTAGACACATGGTAAGGTTTTAATCCTAGAGGTTAGGACCATCCCGAATTGGTTTACCTTGATATGGTGTGATGGCTTTTATGTTTTTTTAATTAAAATGAGGTTAACCAAAGTACCCTATGTTATTTTCATGCACTATTGCTATTTATTTTTTCACTGTAGGGCATTCTCCTTTTGCTGTTGTCTTGAGTTTTGACGCAAATTCAGTAAATGGAAATGGATGAAAAAGAATACTCTTGCAGATCATCTGTTCATCGTTACAACCCCTGTCTGGTTCCCTACACATCTCCCTCAAGCCTTTGCTTTCCATTTGCATCGTACAAATGTCCTCTTTGGCTTTTCCAGCATCATCACTCTTAATTAGATTTTCTGGTGCCAAGTTAGCCTCTTACATCAACTTGTAGATTGTGATGTTACAAAGTCCATTGCCAATGGCATTAATGCTTAAGCAATGCATGTAGAGATGACTTCTCAGTGCTAGAAGCCCAGCCAGAGAATGAAGATGCTGGAAGAGCTAAAGAAAGAACCTTGCGTCCATAGGGGTCTTGCCATGGCAGGACAGGTGAGCAGTGAAATATTTTTTTCACCCTATATTTGGTAACCTCTTTGTTTGCAAAACAAATCTCATACCCAAATTACAGTGAACTAAAATTAGAATTTCAGCAGATTTGCTCAACACTAGTGGATATATGGTACATTTTAATGATATTCAAAACAAAAAAATTGAGAGTCCTCAGTGGTTGATACCTGATACCAGAGAGTCCAAGAATAGGGACATTCTATATGCTCCCCAAAATCCACAAATCTGGAAATCCAGGAAGACCAATTATTTCATGTGTGGGCACCCTTACTGAGCAAGTTTCTGGATGGGTAGAGTGTGTTCTTAAACCACTGGTAAAGAGTACACCCAGCTACATTCAGGACACGACAGACCTACTGAATAAACTAGTAGCAATAGGTCCTCTACCAGAAGGAACCATCCTGGCCACCATGGATGTGGAATCTTTGTATTCTAATATCCCACACAAGGATGGATTAAATGCCTGCAAAATCTTCATAGAGAATACAGGAATTGTTGCTGATTCTGTGGTCAAACTTACAGAATTCATCCTCACCCACAATTACTTTGAATTAGATAACAACATATATCTACAGGAAACTGGTACAGCGATGGGAAGTAAAATGGCTCCACAGTACGCAAATCTTTTCATGGCCAAGCTTGAAAGTGACTTTTTGTCCTCATGTCCCATCAGGCCTATGGCCTACTATCGTTTCATTGACGATATTTTAATCATCTGGACGGGGTCTGAGCAACAGCTGAAGATGTTCCATGAACACTTTAATCGATTTCATCCCACCATCAACCTAACACTCAACTACTCCTGTACTGAAATTAATTTTTTGAACACCATCATCAAACTACAGAACAATGAAATAGAGACATCCTTGTACCGGAAACCAATCGACCATCCTACATACCTTAAATGGGACAGTTTCCATCCAAAACACATAAAAAACTCTATTGTTTACAGCCAAGCCATCAGATATAATCGGATATGATCCAATCAGATGGATAGAGACAAACACCTTGATTGCCTCAGAAAAACCTTTTTGAAACAGGGCTACCATCCAAGAACAATAGAGAACCAGATTACAAGAGCCACCAGAATATCAAGGAATCATCTCCTACATTACAAAACCAAACAAGAAAGCTTTTACACTAGTATTCTGGCATAAAAAGTTTTGAAATGTTGCATAATTTTGGTATGACTGGCAGCTGTTCTAAAATAATTTAACTTTTAGCAGTCTCATGCCATTTTTGTCCAGTTGCAACAGAGCTGGAGCGGGTGGGGCATGGTGATCACTGGTCATCAATTTATGATGAGTAGTGGGGTTCCCTACACTTCATAAATGAGTACCGTCTGACTCCAGCCCATATTCTCATCAAAATTCGGATGAAGAATCCCGGTCTTGATGTATCAAGCTCTCAGTGTTTACATTTAGCAGAAAGATTTATAATGATCTTAGCGATCATACACCCATCATTGTGTAACTGTTTACTTATACAGTTGTACAGAATATATCTACATTTGACTGCAATTAACCCTTTGCAGACCTATGTTGGATGTACAGTGGGTACGGAAAGTATTCAAACCCTTTTAAATGTTTCACTCTGTTTCATTGCAGCCATTTGGTAAATTGTAAAAAGTTCATTTTTTTTCTCATTAAAGTACACTTTGCACCCCATCTTGACTGAAAAAAACAAATGTAGACATTTTTGCAAATTTATTAAAAAAGAAACATGAAATATCACATGGTCATAAGTATTCAGGCCCTTTGCTCAGTATTGAGTAGAAGCACCCTTTTGAGCTAGTGCAGCCATGAGTCTCCTTGGGAATGATGCAACAAGTTTTTCACACCTGGATTTGGGGATCCTCTGACACTCTTCCTTGCAGAGCCTCTCCAGTTCCGTCAGGTTGGATGGTGAATGTTGGTGGACAGCCATTTTCAGGTCTCTCCAGAGATGCTCAATTGGGTTTAGGTCAGGGCTCTGGCTGGGCCATTCAAGAATGGTCACATAGTTGTTCTGAAGCCACTCCTTTGTTATTTTAGCTGTGTGCTTAGTGTCATTGTCTTGTTGGAAGGTGAACCTTCAGTCAAGTCTAAGGTCCAGAGCACTCTGGAAGAGGTTTCCTGTTAGAACCCTCCTGTTAGTTTTTGCTATCTTGTGTTTTGCGATCACGTGACCAGCTGCCTATATATTCCAGCTCCGCCTTTCTGGCTTTGCTGGACTTCAGTGTTTTTTGCCTGTCTCTCTAGCCAGGTGCTTCGGTGCCTATCTCTTTCTAGTTTGCTTGGTCCTCTAGGACCTCTAGTACTTTTTGTCAGTTTGTCTTTTTGCTCTGCAACAACTTCTGTTAGGAGGTGTCCCATTTTTGTCCCAGTCCTTAGTTCTTTTAGGGACCCCTTCCTTTATTCTATAGGTCTCCGTTCAGACTAGCCGAGGACGTAGGCGAGTCTGTTCACAAGGAACAGGCTGCCTGCTACATCGTAGGGATTCAGCTTAGTCTTACTGTAGGCACAGCTTTTCCCATTGTTTCCTTAGTTTATCTTGCAGATTATAACAGTAAGTCCAGCCCAAAAAAAAAAAAATAAATAAAAAATAAAAGGAAAGAAATTCAGGGATCAATATGGTTTCCGTCCAGGAGTTGGCTCAACTCCTGCAGGGATTGTCTCTGGAGGTGGCCGAGCTTCAGCAACATGTGAGTAGCTGTCCTAGAGCGCATTTTGTGGAACCGAAGGTAGGACTGCCTGATATTTTTTATGGTAAACAGCAAGATTTTTTTTCCTTTAAAAATGCTTGTTTGTTATATTTTCGTTTGAGACCGAGGTCCTCTGGGAATGAATCACAGCGCATTGGTTTTATTATGTCACTTTTGCGCAAAGAACCACAGGGGTGGGCCTTTTCTCTCCAACCTAATGATCCGTGTTTAAGTTCTGTTGAGGAATTTTTTTCTGCTATGGGGCTATTATATGACGATCCTGATCGAATCTCATCTGCTGAATCAGAACTTAGACGTTTGAATCAGGGGTCAGATGATGTTGAAATTTATTGCACACACTTTAGGAGTTGGGCTTCAGAAGTTAAGTGGAATGATTCAGTGCTGAAAAGTTTATTTCTTGCTGGTCTGAGTGAAATGGTTAAGGATTTGCTAATTGCATTCCCTGCACCTGAGACTCTGCAGGAAGCTATGCAGTTAGCTGTTCGTGTGGACAGGAGAATAAGGTCCAGGGTCAATGATGTAAAAACTCCTGTAACTTCAGGTCCTAGTTTCCACAAAATCTGCTTTGACAGCGGAGAACCAATGGAGGTTGGGGCGATGTCACTCCACTCTCAAGAAAGAGATCGGAGATTCGCCGAAGGTTTGTGTCTTTATTGTGGTAAAGCTGATCATTTGTTTAAGTATTGTGAGCGTCGTTTAAGTAAAGAAAAAAAAAGGTCAGTTACGCCCGTAGAGCTTTTTTACGCTCTGCAGGAGTGTTCCTTTCTGGGTGTACTACTCTGCAGGGAGATTTGATTGAATTTCAGGTATTTGTGGATTGTGGTTCAACACTTAATGTGATTGATAAAGGGTTTTTGGAAAACTTTAAATTGAAACCCAACCCTTTGTCATCTCCTATTTCTGTGGTTGCAATTGATAACACTCCTTTGAAATGTATTACTCACAAGACTGCTGCATTTCCTCTCACTATCAATGGTGTTCACCAAGAAATTTTGAACTTGGTTGTTTTGGATAATTTGCCCTCTCCAGTTGTTGTAGGATTGCCTTGGTTAAAACTGCACAATCCTTTGTTGGACAGGTCTACTAATGTGATTAAGTCTTGGTGTCCGAAGTGCTATGATAAATGATGTAATGGTCGCATTGCGGCTGTGGAAAAAGGGGAATTACCAGTAGAGATGAGCGGTGTTCGACTTGAACTGTTCGCAAATCTCAAATTCGAGCGGTGTTCAAGCCGCTCGGCGAACACGAACGATTAGAAAAAAATCCGGCTGTTCAAGGTTATGTTCGATAACTGTTCGTGCACCAAGATCATAACTGGATTTTTTCACAGTAATGCTGATAATCAATGTTAATACGCAGTTTGAGTGTACAGCGGGGTGGGGGGAGGGGCAGGGGGTGGATCTCTGCATAAATAATGAAGATCTACATTTTTTTTCTCTTTCCCGCATTTACAGTGGGGAGGTGCAATCTGTCAGCCTATCAGCAGCGCACACACGCAGTGAAATGCTTTTTTTCACACAGGCAAGGGCATGTGTCATTGGCAGTGTATGTCACATGTCCTTGCCATATAAGACCCAGCCATTTTCCCCGTCGCCACTATTTTCTCACTGCTGCAGCTGCGTGTTAGACGGCACCACTGTTGCTGTGTGCGCTATACTTTCAGTGTTAATTTCAAGCCAATTTTCTCAGAAATATACAGATAGCTTAGGAGTAGGGAATAGTTGTGATTGCAGTCCTTTTGAGGACTAGGTTACAGCATTTCCTAGGACTTTTAGCAAGGCAGGTCTGTGCCAGTGCTGTGCAAGTGTTTTTCACAGCATTTGGCTAAATCTAGCTAAGCAAATCCTTTTTGGCCTCTTGCAGTGTGTGTTAGTCAGTGGAGTAGCGTATCTGTGTTGCAAGCTACACCACCTGTGTAGAGAATACAATTTTTTTTACTGCACCTAGCCAAGTAAAACCTTTTGGGCATAGCATCATTCTATTAGGCCATCTATACTAAGCTCCACCAGCTTTGAAATTAATAATAATTTTTAGCTGCATCTCGCCTGAAAAATAATTTTGGGCATATTAGCAGTGTGTGGTACTCATTCTATTAGGCCATCTATGCTAAGCTCCACCTGCTTTCAAATTACTAATAATTTTTAGCTGCATCTTGCCTGGAAAATAATTTTGGGCATATTAGCAGTGTGTGGTACTCATTGTATTAGGCCATCTATACCAAGCTCCACCAGCGTGGAAATTAATAATAATTTTTAGCTGCATCTTGCCTGGAAAATAATTTTGGGCATATTAGCAGTGTGTGGAACTCATTCTATTAGGCCATCTATACTAAGCTCCACCAGCTTTGAAATTAATAATAATTCTTAGCTGCATCTTGCCTGTAAAATAATTTTGGCATAATAGCAGTGTGTGGTAATCATTCTATTAGGCCATCTATACTAAGCTCCACCAGCTTTCAAATTACTAATAATTTTTAGCTGCATCTTGCCTGGAAAATAATTTTGGGCATAGTAGCAGTGTGTGGTGCTCATTGTATTAGGCCATCTATACCAAGCTCCACCAGTTTTGAAATTAATAATAATTTTTAGCCACTTCTTTCCTGTAAAATAATTTTGGGCATATTAGCAGTGTGTGGTACTCATTCTATTAGGCCATCTATACTAAGCTCCACCAGCTTTCAAATTACTAATAATTTTTAGCTGCATCTTGCCTGTAAAATAATTTTGGGGATATTAGCAGTGTGTGGTACTCATTCTATTAGGCCATCTATACTAAGCTCCACCAGCTTTCAAATTACTAATAATTTTTAGCTGCATCTTGCCTGGAAAATAACTTTGGGCATAGTAGCTGTGTGTGGTACTCATTGTATTAGGCCATCTATACTAAGCTCCACCAGCTTTGAAATTAATAATAATTTTTAGCTGCATTGTGCCTGGAAAATAATTTTGGACATATTAGCAGTGTGTGGTACTGATTCTATTAGGCCATCCAGACTAAGCTCCACCAGCTTTCAAATTACTAATAATTTTTAGCTGCATCTTGCCTGGAAAATAATTTTGGGCATAGTAGCAGTGTGTGGTGCTCATTGTATTAGGCCATCTATACCAAGCTCCACCAGCTTTGAAATTAATAATAATTTTTAGCTGCATCAAGCCCGGAAAATAATTCTTCTTCCCAATAGTGGTAGCAATAGAAATATTGGGCACGCGCCTGGCTAACAAAGATATACGTTTAATAACAAAAAACACCAGCGTAGCGCACTGGATTAAGAAGAAGACATCATCGTCTCTCCCAGTGCTAGGCCTACTACGCCAGCTAGCATTCCTGTGCCTAAAACACAATGTATGGGTCCGCGCTAGCCACGATGCTGAGGGTTCTAAAGCTGCTGCTAACACTTTATCACAATTCAATTGGCAGATTTTCACAGAGCTCCTCCCCAACGCCCACCCATTGGGCAACAGTTGCCCACCCTCCCTATGGGATCTAGTGGCGAATAGTTGATGCCATTAATCAGAGCGTCAGTTGCCCTGTCGACGTGTCAAGCATACGGTAAGGCATGGGAAGAGTGGACACGACTAGTAGCAGGCAGACGGGTTGACCAATGTGAACAAGCCAGATTACAAGTCACCATAGAATTTCTCCACCAGCTAATGATGAGGGGCATATCAGGGGCGTCAGCGCAGCGGTGTCTGACCGGAGTAGCATTTCACTTCCAACTACTGAATTGGGGAGATGTGACAAAGAGATTCATCATCAGACAATCCATAAAAGGGTGGAAAAGGGGTCAGCCAAGTCAGGAGTGTAGATGTCCCGTCCCGTGTCACTAAAACTGATTTCTCACATCATATCCCTAACACCATTAACATGACACTCACAATTTGAAGCAACACTACTGTCTACTGCATTTGCGATCGCCTTCTTCGGGGCGCTATGCATAAGCGTATTAGTCCCTCAATCCAAATTTACAACCAGTGGAGGCTTATTACACCAGGACGTAGTCATAGCGAATAATGCAAGACGTTGACGCATACGCCAATCGAAAACAGTTTCAGCGGGCAGGGGCACTTGGGTACTTCTACAACCCACAAACGGTACACTGAGTCGGGTAACAATAGTAAAAACATATATAACCATCAGATCACAAAGTAATTTCTTCCTATCACACATTGATGGAATGCCACTATCAAGAAACCAGTTCCAAGCTATATTTAATAAATGCATAACATCGGCAGGGAACCACCCCAAAGATTATGGGACACACTCATTCCGCATAGGCGCGGCCACGGAAGCAGCAAGAGCAGGACTGTCAGAAACGGAAGTTCAGAGGATAGGGAGATGGCGATCCACGTGTTGGGCGAGATACATAAGACCGGACTTGTTATCCTAACGTGGTTTGTTTCTTTTACAGGTGACGCTAAGCCAACAGTGTGGGTGATAGGCCACTCGTATATATATTGGGCAGAAAAAAGGGCGAAAGTCCGCCCAGGCGGGAGGAAATTAGAGTTTCATAACACATATTTCAACTGGAGAGGTATTAGAGGCCTGCTATGGCCACAGGTACTAATGGAGGTAATCAAGGTAGGGAGAGAGGCAAGAGGTCCGGTCATCTTAGTTATACAGGCCGGGGGAAACGACCTAGGTCATCACAAGAGCGCATAACTAATGACAATAATGAAACTAGACACTGAGCGCTTCAGAGAATTTTTCACAAAACTAACTATAGTATGGTCAGAGATTGTGCCGATAGCGGTATGGCAAGGTGCGCGAGACATCACGGCCATCGAACGGACAAGGCGGGTAATAAATATTCGGATGGCAAAATTTAGAAGAGACAGAGGCGGTGTAGTGATACAACACCGACAACTGGAAGGAGATAAAGCAGGCGTCATATGGCCCTACGGTGTTCACTTAATGGATATTGGACTGGACATATTCCTGTCAGGACTCCAGGACGGAGTGGAACAAGCGTTAAGAGTGATGGATGGGGGTCAGAGTCCTGCATACGAGTACGCAGGATCCTCCGTGGCCTGGAAATAGAAAGGACATGTTGGAGAGTTACACTTGTTGGCCAACTTGCCGGTGTGGAGACCCAGGGCATGCTGCAACAAGCTGAATTATTTTAGAAATAAAATGCCTTTCTAATGGAATGAGTATAAAGAGTTAATAAAGCTGTGACTGATCCTCACCCATCCAGTTGTAAGAGTTACATTATTGTATTGTCAAGGAAAGGGGGGCGGTAGGGGGGCTGAGCGTCTGGGTTTGGTTAGGGGTCCCCACAGTCTGCCTAGGCTAGATGCATTTAAAAATTCTTATTAGATACACAGGCGGTGCAGCTTGCTTCGCAGCTGGGCTACTACGCCCAAAGTATTGCCTAGGCTAGATGCAGTTAAAAATTCTACGCTGACTAGCAGACACTGAAGCTTTGGAGCAGACCTCTGAGTAATCAGCTCTTCAGACTCAACCATCTGTGTTACCCCAAGCCATAGTGTATGTAGTTTCTTACAGTTAAAAGGGGGGGGGCGACCCAACCCACCTTGAATTGACAATGCCAGCGTCACGCAAAACACAGCAAGGGGACTCCAAAAAGAGTCTCCATTTTTTCAAAAAATTGTGGCACAGACACCACTTAAGTGGCATCAATTGCCCGAGAGTTGCTTAAAACGGTTGGTGAGGTGATTTTACAAAATCCTCAAGCTTTTAGTCTCCCCAGGATGACACAGGGGTAGAAAAGTCCTTGCGGATCCATGATTTGTTCATATTTATGAACTTGAGTCTGTCTACATTCTCAGTGGACAGCTGCTTGCGCTTATCTGTCAGCACACCACCAGCAGCGCTGAACACACGTTCAGAGAGAACGCTGGCTGCAGGGCATGACAAGATCTCCAAGGCGTGAGTGGCGAGCTCCGGACATTTTTCCAGATTGGAATCCCAAAATGAGCAAGGGTCCAGTGACACAGTCATGGCTTCGATGTTCACTTGGAAATACTCCTGTACCATCCTCTCTAGGCATTGACTATGTGTCAGACTTCTTGTCTCCTGTGGCCTTGCAAAGGATGGTCTAAAAAAGTGGTGAAACGATTCCACAAAATTGCTGTTACCAGCAGATACTGTGTTACTGTTACGGTTTGAGTGATGAAGACTCGACAGTCCCACGGTTTGCAAGTTAGAACTGTGAGATTCACTACGTGCACCACTGGTGTTTTGTGGAAAAGCACATGTAAGATTCTGCAACAGCCTCTGCTGATACTCCTGCATGCGTGAATCCCTTTCTATGGCAGGAATTATTTCGGCAAATTTACTTTTGTACCGGGGATCTAAGAGTGTGGCAACCCAGTAGTCGAGATTACTTTGAATTCTGACAATCCAAGGGTCATGTTGCAGGTAGTGCAGCAAGAAGGCACTCATGTGTCATGCGCATCCAGGAGGACCAAGTCCTTATTGTGTTGGTAGCGAGGTAAGAATCATGCTTCCTTCCTCTGCCCTCTCCCACCAACCTCACACAACAGAAATGTTATCAAGGTCTCCCTCATCTGATGAGTCTTACATGCCCATCGCCAGTTCGTCCTCCACTTCTTCCTCGGCTCCTGCACCTTCCTCAACAGTTTGGCTGCTACCATGCTCCCTGGTTAATCCCTCTCCCTCACCCTCCCATGCCTGCCGCCTTGGTGCTGCCGACCGTCTGGACCTTGGAGATGTTATCCCTTCCGCATACGACTCCTCCTCTACTTCCTCCACCTCCTCTTGTTCCACCACCGGACTCTGAATTCTGTTTAATGTGTGCTCCAGCATGTAAATCACCGGAATAGTCATGCTGATAATGGCATCGTCAGCACTAAACATCTTCGTCGCCATTTCAAAACTGTGCAGAAGGGTGTGTGGCGCCCCTGAGGGTTCAGTCGCCACAGAGGTACTGCATCTCACCCAGAGGTGTGGTATCTCACCCTCAGGTAAGGAAGGAGTATGGCTTGGGACCCTAACACCTGCATCCAACACATACCCGCAGTGGGGGTAGGGCGAGATTTCTCCTAAGGGAGAGCATAGTCTCGGGTCCCTAGCTGGTGGGATGGTCCTATATAGTGGGTGTGGGTGGAGAAAGCAGCTTAGGGGAGCACATGACAGGGAGAGTATAAATAGGAAGCCATCTTAGAAAGAGCAAGCCAGTCAGAGGAGGAGAAGGGACAGGAGCAGAGGCTCTGCATGAGCTCTGCTCTGGAGGCGGGCCTAGCCTGGGGAGGCCCAGGACTGAAGGAGAGAAGAGAGGAGTGGGAGCAGGAAGGCTCCAGGAACCGAAGGGACCCTAGGGGTACGGGCCGTGCAGAAGGTCACCCGTACGCCCGCTGCTACCAGGAGGTAGAGGGGTCAGGCCAGATAAGGGGAACCGGTCCCTCAACTAGCAGAGAAACAGCAAGGCTCAACTAGAAACCGGAGGTCCAGACCAGTCTCACTAAGAAGGTAGCCACATAGGACCCAGGGGACGGAACACACGTCACCCGCCAAGGCCCGAGGATACCGGATAGAAGTGTCACTGGGTGTGAGGTGCAGGGAGAAGGCCAGAGAAAGGACACACAGAAGGGGGTCCTGCTAAGTACTCCAGAGCTATCTGCAGGTGGACTGAGCCCCTCAGTGAGTACGCACAGCATGACGGGGGAGATTGCTCTGGTACCTGTAATCTGGACTGCATCACACGGACTCTGTGTTCATTACTGACTCCCTGCACTTCAACCACCATCATCCACCCACACTGCCCTGAAGCTACACTCTTCCTGTGGGGAGTAATAATACCATTGCTGCAAAACCACCAGCTTCAGAGGACTGTTCCGCAGCGGCGGCCCCTTTGGCCGCACTCCACGGGTGGCGTAGTTGGACATTATAAAATCCATATATACAAATTACCCTTGGATTGACCGCCCTGGGTCACCGACTGAGTCACCGCCACAGTGACTACAACCCCGAGCGTCTACCGGCCCGGCTCTGGGTACCCCACGGCCCAGGGGGCGCGTCAACTTCATAGGTCCCTGACCTGAGTCCACTCCTGCAGCGTGATTTGCCCCACCTCTGGATCTCGTTGGCCCAGGCTATACGTCAGAACGTATTGCACCAGGGCTTGTCGGTGCTGCCACAGTCGCTGCAACATGTGCAGTGTTGAATTCCACCGTGTCGGCACATCGCATTTCAGCCGGTGAACTGGCAGGCCCAACGACTTCTGTAGAGATGTAAGTCGTTGAGCTGCGGGATGCGAACGGCGGAAGTGAGCACACAGCGACCGTGCCCTCTGCAGAAGGCCATCTATTCCGGGATAGTGGGCTAAAAATTGCTGGACAACCAGATTCAACACGTGAGCCATACAAGGCACATGTGTGACATTGCCCCGGCGAAGGGCCGCACCCAGGTTTGCAGCATTGTCACACACGGCCTTCCCTGGTTGCAGGTCCAGTGGAGACAACCATTCATGAAACTGGGTCTCCAGAGCTGACCACAACTCCTCAGCTGTGTGACTCACATTTCCCAGACATTTCAAAGTAAACACTGCCTGATGCCGTTGAGCCCTGCTGCCAGCATAGTAAGGAGGTGTGCAGGATTCCTTCTGTGCAGTTAGAAAGCAGGTGGCATTACCAGACAGGCTTTGGGTGCAGGTGAAGGACCGAGAGGAGGTTGAGGAGGCAGAAGCAGTGGAGGAACTTCTAGATAAAGAGGATTGACGTACAACTCGTGGTGATGGCAAGACTTGGACAGCAGCCCCTTGTCCTGCTGTCACCATAGTTACCCAGTGCCCAGTCAGTGACATGTAACGCCCCTGTCCATGCCTACTCGTCCAAGTGTCTGTGGTGAAATGCACCCTGTCACACACAGAGTTTCTCAAAGAAGCGGTGATGTTGTGTGCGACATGCTGGTGTAGCACAGGCACACCTTTCTTTGAGAAGTAGTGCCGACTGGGCATCTGGTACTGGGGCACTGCGACGGACATAAGGTCTCGAAAATCCTCTGTGTCCACCAGGCGGAAAGGCAGCATATCTGTAGCCAACAGCTTGCAGATGGTGAAATTCAACCTCTTAGCTTTGTCATGACTAGGAGGAAATGTTCTTTTACTTGTCCACATCTGAGGGACCGAGGGCTGGCTGTTGTGCTTAGACGGGGTTGAGTAGGGTGTCCCCGGCAAACTGCGGGTCTGTGAGGAAGATGCAGGTGGAAAAGTTAGGTTGCCTTGATCCAAAGGTGGTGCTCTCGATGTTGGAGAGCGCTCAACACCAGCAGGTGTTTCCACTTCCAAATGAAATGATGACCTGCCAATCACACTGGCTGTTGCGGGTAAAGAGGTGGCAGGTCTGCGTCCAAAAACATGTGTTACTGCTATCCCCCCAGTCACAGAGGATGAAGAGGCCGCGGATGCACAAGATGGGGCAGACGGTGGTTGGCCCGGCCCGCTAGGCTGCATTGTAGCACAGTGAGCTTCCCACTGCAACTTATGCTTCATATCCATGTAACGGTTCATGCATGAAGAACTCAAACTATGGATTTTTTGGCCTCAACTTAGCTTTTGGTGACAAATATTACAGATAACACGAGTTGGGTCATCCTAATCGATCTGAAAAAATGCCCAGGCTATGCAAGGCTTAGAGCCCATGCAACCTGAAGAGCCACTACGACTTGTGGTCAGAGGCAGAGTTGTGCTTGAGGATGCAGTTGTTGACGTGCTTCCAGTACTCCGTCTCTGTCCAGGAAGGCGCAACCTAACCTCGTCGTCAATAGCATCTGTGACGCCCAGCTGCGCTTGGTATCACAGATCCTAGAAGAGTATTTATGGAATCCTCCACAAGAGGCCCCCATAAACATTCACACATCTCCACCTTCCACCTCAGACCAGCAGAGGGAGCCCGTTAGGGATATAAATAGGGAAAGTGGAGCTAGGCAGTTCAGTTCCTCTGAAGAGTTCCTGCAGTAGAGAAGCCAAAGAGAGGTCAGTCTGCAGTGGAGCTCAGTCTAGTCTAGAGAACTCAGTTAATAGTTCAGCAGTGGAGCACGAGGCTCCTGCTAGCTAGATTCAGGGAGCCCATGTAGAGCTTAAGGTGTGTCGGCGCCATAAGATCGGTGAAGCGCGGCAAGCTGCCGTTAGTGTGTATAGCCTAGTGAGGGCCAGAGTAGGCCGAAGGCGAGTGGAGAGTTAGTACATAGGGGGCAGAGGAGCGTAACCAGCTCAACCAGAAGCATTTACCGGACACCGGATCCGAGCTTACCAGGATCTCTATAACCCAGTAAGGCATAACCGGAATCCCTGGAGAACTACAAGTCCCAGGATCGCTAAGGTGCTGATACGTAACAGAGCCAGGAGATGCTTAGGCCCCGCATACTGGGAGTGTGAACTCCAAGACAAGGCCCTACCACAAGGTCAGCCAGCGCATAACTGAGACAAAGTTAGGCCTAGCTCCAGGCAGGTCAGAAACTTACTACGCAGAGGCAAGAAACAGGAGGCTTTACACTCGCTCATTGGGGAGGATCCTGATATGCACCCTTCACCCTACAGTGCTCTGGGATGTGCCTGAATTTCCACCAGTTAAAGGTACTGAAGTGACTACCGTGTCCATTCCCGTTCTTGCTCTGACTCAGCTGGGTCTCGCCTGTCCTGCATTCCCCCTGCATACGCTTTTCTGAGGCCTAGCTCCACCTGTGGGGAGCTATACCATCGAGCTGCCTTATCACCGGCCTCAGTGGACTGCTGCAGTGCTGGCGCTTCTCACCAGATACCACAGGTGGCGTCACGAACTC